>NC_081828.1:93612657-94812657 GCF_030867095.1 Alligator mississippiensis | reverse complement strand
ATTTCAATTTCTCTTCCAGATAAAATAGTTTACCTCTGCTTTTGATCTCTCAAAACATAAAGAATGTATCCTTCTCCACAGTCCAAAGCAGACTTATTTTAGCTAAAGTTTCCATGCCATATTTTTCTGCACTTGGCCTTACTCCAGTTCTAGGTACCTGCCAGGACCAATCTGAGTTGGGCCAAAAACACTTAAGATGTTCATCCTCACTGCAGATGCCAGAGGCATGGACAGGTTATCAGCATATTGCATTCTGAGCAAGAGCAGTTTGCATTCTGTGCTTGTTTGAGTCCTGTTTACAATATTTTTTTGCCTCTGCTCCTCTCTCTCACTGGCTTCATTGTGACACTCAGCAACAACTTTATTAAAAAAGATGGTTTAGAGTTCCACTTCTTCCATAAAAAGTAGTGTTACAATCCTGCCAAGTTTGCTAAAAGGTTTAAATGGTGGTTGTCCGGGGAGAGCTTAGAAAGAAGCAGAAAAAAAATACCTTTGGACAAATGCATGTGCAAAGATTGATTACTTTCGTTTCTTCGATATACAGTTACCAAGGGAGAGTTTTTTAACCTTTCTCTCTTTGTTGTTCGTTCTCCTTTTTAGACCGTTGAAAACTGTGTGTGCATTTTGAGGAACCTCTCATACAGGCTCGCTGCAGAAACATCTCAGGGACAGCAGATGGGAACAGATGAACTTGATGGATTACTGTGTGGTGATGCCAATGGCAAGGATGCAGAGAGTTCTGGGTGTTGGGGCAAGAAGAAGAAGAAAAAGAAATCCCAAGATCAGGTATGGAAGTGACTTGCAGCTGCCTGCAATTAGTATAAGTGTCTATCACTGATGCTTAGTATTAACTTTTATTGGATCAACTATATTACCAACAAACCTTTGATTCCCTGGCACATGACAGCTACAAAAATAGTACAGCTCTACTGTCACTTATGTACAAAGACTTAATGTTATATATTTGTGAGCATGCAATACCTAATCTATAGCAAGGTTTCCTCAAATAATTTAGTGAGTTTTTCAAGCAGAGAATGGTTACACAATAGTCACAGGTTGTGCATTTTCTTTAATAAATTGCACATTTACATAGTAACATCTGGACACTATAGTAATGGGGATATTATGAATAGCTGAATACAGTAGACTGCTTTGTAATCAATAATACATTATTTATTATTAAATGTGAAACTCCTGAAGTTCCAATATAATTTTCACCTTCTTTAAAACCATTTGGCACTGCCAGGCCTACGTAAAGGGGCCTCAATGTAACTGAAAATCCAGTTCATATATGTGGGTTTGGAGGGTTCTGTGGGCACAAGTTCTTTGTTGAAGAGAAGATTTCAGTTAGATACTCATTTATTCCACCACTTCCAGAAAGATCTGCCCTACAACTACCACAGCTTACAACCGATAAACCAGTTTTGTAAGGATATTTTCCTGAAACTGCTAGGCAACTTTCAATAATATTATAATTACTTCTGTTTTCTGTTTGCAGTGCTGCTGAATCTATGAGCAGGGACCAGAGGGGTAGGAAGAATACATTATTATCTGCCCCTCCACATCCTTAAGCTTTTATCCTAAATACAGATGTTCAAAGAAGCCTGAGGCGGAAGTGTTTTAAGTTTTACGCTTTACTCTAAGCACACCCTAGGTTAAATCAGGAGGGAACAGAACACATGTTCGCCCCTTGGTTGTGGAAGGGTTTACAGGGCCCCCACGCTGCCTGCACTGGCCAAGGCCAGAAGGTTAGAGGCAGACCTTCATGTGTCCCAGCAGGCTGCTGGAGAATGCCAAGCCCATGGAGAGCTGAGTGCAGCCCCAGCCCCCTGCCAGCAGCTGCCTGTCAGCTGTGTTGGGGTGGGGTGGGGTGGGGTGGGGTGGGGGAGCAGAGGCCCCTGCCATGTCCCCCAGATTCAAGCCAGCACAGATGGGGGCCCATATGGTGGGAGCTTCCATTCCCCCCAACATGCTGCCCAGCCTGGCTGACAGCCATAGGCAGGAAGCAAGGCTGCAAGTTGTGCCAGATCTCAGCCATGCTGAGCAGTGTGGGGGGAATGGAGCCCCCACTTCACAGACCCTCCTCAACTGTGCTGGCTGGAGACTTGGGGTCTCAGCCTTGCCTGCAGCCACTGCAGGCGCCTCTTGCCCCTGTGGGAGAGTGGGGAGCTGCACCCTGCTGCAGCCCCCACTTGCCTACTTCCCTACCCTCCCACTCTGATCTTGGCAGGCTCCTCTGCTCCCCTCCCAGTGCACCAGGCCAGCTGAAGAGCTGGGTTGGGTAGCCCATAAGGCATCTCCAGGAGAAGCCTCCACTCCACCCACCAAGTGATGCTGTAGCTGCCACCACTGCTGCTACCCTCAACACCATTCCCAAGCAGCCTGGAGTCTTGTTCACACAGCAGCAGCAATGACAGGTCAGGAGCAGCAGCAGCCATCACACCCAGCCCAGCTCCCCAGCCAAGGGCTCCCTCCAACTCCTCTTTGCTGTTGCTGCTTGGACATATCATGGGAAATTAATAAATAAATCCCTTTACCCAGTGACAGAGAGGAACTGGCAGCAGTGGCAGCAGCATGATTAGATCCAGCCCACCTAGCCTGAGTGCTTAATCTGAGCAGTTGAAGTACTCAGCCCAGGTGAAGGGAGGGAGGAAGGAGGCTGAGACTTTTGCTTAGTCCTGCTGCTGCCTGGGAGAAGGGCTTTGGGGAATGAAGGGGGAAGCTCAACATCAGGCCCAACGTCTGCTTCAGGTTCCATCCCCCCACATGCAGCCTCCACCTGCTGGTGCTACTATTTGGACTGTACACTGTGCAGTGAGTCTCACCCAGACACACACATGAATGCGCACACACACCCATCCTGGGGTGTGCATGCAGGGTGCAGCTGGGTGCCCCCCCAATCACACTGACAGCCCAGCCCACAGTGCCCACACACTGCTGGCATGGGAGGGGCATGGATACACACACACACACACACTGATTACCCTCCAGCCCACTAGCACTGTGACCCTGTACACCCAGCCCACCCCACCCCTCTTCAGCACTGCGCTCACTCCTCAGGGCACCTAATGGACATGCGTGTGTGTGTATGTGTTGGCAGGGGGGATGCTTGTTCTTGCTATTATAACTAAGCCTCCCCCACACTGTGCAGCTGCCACTAACAGCTATGAGAGCCTGCTCAGCCAGAGCAGACAACAATGGGCCAAAGCTAGTGTGCCGCCCTGTGAGGGGGAGTTAGCAGGGACCTGCAAAGCAGCCTAGGAGGCCAAGGGAATGTGACCTAACTTGAGTCTCTAGAGGGTCTGGTACAGAATTTTGATAGACTTGTCTAACCTAAATTGCTAAAGTCTGATGCTACATCCATCCAAGTCTATCTAAGACTGGGTTCTGCCATTTTTAAACCAGTCTATGTGTGCCAAACATCTGTACTGTTGTGGTTTTCAGTCACTTATACTGGTTTGTGTGTATACCTGGCTTTAGTTGTGGAAGTGGTAGGTGCAGGACTGGCACATCACTTTACAGCATAGTTCCTGAGAGCAAAAGTTTGAAGGCTGTCCTTCAAAGGTCTTCTGTCCAATTGATTATAGTCTCCTGTCTGTACTTATTTTATCTGAAATGAGTTGTAGTTCAGGAATAAATGGTCCACATAGTGCATGAGGATTTAGCTGTTGGAAGTAGGTAAGCACTTACATCTTTGCACACACTGTTAAAAGATAACCTCTAAATGCTGAGAGAATACAAAAAGGACTGTGCTTAAACAGGGGATCAAACTGGGAAAAGTCTCCAATTCATTTCAACATAGTTTAACAAACAACATTATCGACACATGATTAAAAAGAGGTGTTGGTCATTCATTTTGCCTATATTATTTAAGTTGCTGCCATTTATGTTTTAGCTTAGTTAAATTTAAAATGTGTTTGTCTTATCTCCTGCTTTTTCTTCATTGAATTTCCCTCGAGAATACATTACATGTCTGTAAATGTGAAAAGAGCTGACAGAATGCTATTACTGTAAAGCTCTTTTCATATTCCTTGTGCTTAAAGTTGCTGCTGGACACATGTAGTGATACAGTACAAATGCTTAGTGGAATATGAAATTTTAAAAACTATGTATGATGGTTTCAGGCAGTTTCTTTCACCCCCCTTTCAGAATGGTCCTACCTGCTTTAACCACTTATTCAAGTTTTAAAAGGTCCAGTACAGAACACATTAGAGTAAAATTTAGTTCGTCACACAATATAATTGTTTTAAAAAGTAAATTATTTAAATGGAGGCTATAAAGGTAAGTCATATTGATGTGCAGTAACTCAGAAACATTAACAGTCCATATTCTTTACTATTTTTACTATCTGATGGATCAAGTTCAGACATTAGGAAACAGCAAAAGAAAAGTCTAACGGCAGAGTTCTAAATTCACTTGCACAGTTGCAGTACAGTACTGTAATAAACAACTTTTTTAGTATTGTCATTTGTCAGGGGTTTTCTTCTCTGTGCTATACTATATTGTAGTAAAAATTACAACACATGAAAATACAGGTGATGTGAGTCACCTGATACCATCTACATTCTATAGCAGTTTTATTCAGACTAAGCAGCATTCTTGTCTTACAGTTGTATGTGGTGAAAGTATGTTTTGATACTGTACAAAAAATCTTACTGTTCTTCCACTCTTGCCATTCCTGAATGGCTTAAACACTGTAAATTAAGGATGAAGTAAAAAGCCTTAGTTTTAAACTTCCTGCCCTATGTGACCTTCTGAGGTCCCTTCCGGGTCTACTTTTCTATGATTTTGGCATTAGAAAGACAGAGGTGAACCTCTTATCATTTTAACATGGGTTTGTGTGCTTTATTTCCTTTGGCCTCCTTAAGAAAGAATAACTTGGAATGCAAATGTGAATGTAAATAACCTTTCACCAGGTTTAATTTGACTTGAACTGGAACTAGAGAGATCTCACCACAAACTCACAGGATGCAAGTGGCCCAGTCTATAGCAGGGCTTTGGCTCCTCCAAGTATGGCAATGCAGTGCCTAGCTTTTAGATGCCTAGCCCTGGACTGGAATTCAAAGCCCAGAGTTAGACAATTACTGTCTGCACTCCAGGCTGGGGGAGAGTTAAACTCCACAGAAGAGTAATCCAGAAAAAACTATAATCTGCACAGAGAGCTGCCTAGAGATAGCCAATAGGAAATGTTAAGCACAAGAGTATATCCAAACTGCAGGCCTTCTTTAGAAGCTAGGCATCAGAGTCAGGGCTGCTGCAAGGGAGTTGCCTCCATTGACATGGGATATAGAACCCAGAGTTCTCTCCTGAAGAAAAGGGACCTAGCGTATGTCAAAAAATGTTTATACTGGGCTGGGGAGTTCAGAATTATTTTAGTGACTTAGGAGCACAGGTCCTACTAAAAGGCAACAAAATTTAGACCACTAGGTAACTTAGGCAGTTTTGAAAATCCCTCCTGACATGCAGTGCAATGTGACTTTTGCACACAGGTTAACTAGAAAGCTCATACTTCAAACTTTTAGTTGTTGACTTGCTTTGCATATGACTGTAAGTATATGTAAATCCTTTGCATTCCTGTACTAATGGAACCACAAAGTTGCAACCGCGTTTACAGGGGTGAAATTTTGTCCTTTTACATCACCAGTAAATTTGACCTACAGCCCGTAACAGTGTATTCTAACTCTGTATAATTCTTATTGTAAGAACTCAAGAAAGAAACTGAAAATTCAGTTTAATACCATGATTTTTTTTCACAGTAGTCCAACTTACAATGCCTGGTAAGTACATAGGTTTCAAATAGGCATGTCAAAGTCCTATTATATCTCAAACCAAAGACTTTATTGCAAATATAAGGAGAAGTTATATTTGTATTGAATTGAGATGGAAAATTCAATATGATGTTGCGGCTACTAACCTTTCATATGCCCAGAGCTCCAGTTTTATTTATTTATAATATATTTCTTTTTCATCTGAAAGAATCTTAAATGCTGTGCAGGCACTCAACTGCTGTACATTGGTGTAACTCCATGAGTATCAAATAATTTCAAAAGCACTGTGATTTCAGTGGAGTTACAACTATTTGCAGTAGTTAACGACTTGGCTCACTGACTACATATCAAGAGAGAGCTGACTTCACTTGTTTTTAAAACAGCATCTATTTTGCATCATCAACAGTAAAGCAACAGGATTTAGGAAAAGAAATAGAATACAAATTAGAATGTGGATAAAATAGGAAGTCTATCGTGACATCTCTATTATGAGAATGGTACATAATCAGGACCTTCATTTTATATTGTAGAACTTCTTCATGGTAATGTCACATTGCATGATGGGGCATGGGATAGCAGCAGGGTAGAAAAGAGAATCTCCTACTGAATGGGTGTGTCTATATGTGTAGCTGACTGCACAGTTATTACCACACAATCATTTGGTACTTGATAAAGCAGACTAACACCACTAAGTACCTCTTTTGCTAAAGCAAGTATTAAATGACTGTGCAGTAACCTCTGTTACTGCACAGTCCCAGCGGTGCACGAGTTGTTTCCAACCCTATTGCGCAGTAACTTGTTGCTACTGTGCAATAGCATTGGTGTAACGGTGCTACATCACCATAGCCTCTCATGTAGATCTGCCCAATCACAAGCTTGACTTTCTCTCTGTTTTTACACATTCTGGTTCCTGTGCAGCTTCACAGGTAGCTCTTGCTTCATTACTGGAAAAGAGAGGTCTGTCAAATCTCACTCGTCAGCAGTTGAGTAAAGCATGATCATTATGCTTACAGGAGCCCATGATTAAGCAGATGCTCTCTGCCCATGAATCAATGAAGCTTCCATTTAGTCTCTATGGTATCTTTGACACTTACCTTTACCTTCCCAACTTTTAATTGAGCTGAGAAAGGTACTTAGTGGTGTTAGTCTGAAGTCAGGCAGAAAGCAAGGCAGAGGTGATTCAGCTAGTCTGTAAGACTACCTTGTAGTAGAATGTAATTACCTGTAAGTGTACCTCAGAATGTAGTTACCTGTAAGTCTACAACTCTACCTTGCCTTCTGCCTAACTTTATTGATATTAAATATGGTGGCAGGTATGTGTTAAAAGCACATAAGGCATAAAAATAATGTGTGTGTGAGAGACAGAGAAACAGAGAAATTCTGCACCTAATTGTGAGATATTCTTGTTGCTTTCCCTGTTTATTCCATTTATCAACAAATATCCTAATAGTACATGAAATTCTTTTCAACATATCCTTATAGGTTAAGATTGTGTCATCTCTTTCCTGCATTTCATGCAGTAACCTTGTGGCATCGATTACCTCCATCATCCCTTTGAGAATTCTTTATACCTTAGAACTTCCTTCTAAATCTTCTCTTTTTTTTCAGGAGCACCGGGTTAATCTTAATACTTTTGGCTGGATCCCTTAATACCTATATTATTCTGCTTGCCCTCAGATGTACCTTTTCTATTTCTATAATCATTCATTATCAGCACATGGCAGGGCAGAGGCCTCTGTGGAACTGCTTTTGTCCATCAAACTGAAGGGTTTAATATCCTTTTTAAAGAAAATGGTGAATGGAACTGTGCATATAATTTCAAATTTATGCTCACTAGACTGTTGTGCAGTGAGGGAATAAATTACGCCCACTTCAGCACTTTGCACAGTGATAGGCCTCTTAAAATGCCTTAGATTGTTAGATTGATATTGAATTTTTCAAATAATGCTTTGCATGTTTTTTTTCTTTTTCCTGTTAACCTTGACAATATCCCCACCCTGGATTTCAATCCATCCTCTCTAAATCCTGTGTATGGCTACTATACTTGCAGGACCAAAAAGACAGAGCCTATTTGAGATCTATGCAGAGGCGATTAACATTGCACCATGTTCCCCTTGACTGGTGTTGACTGTAGCAGACTTCTCCTAACATGTCACTGATTTAATAGAACACTACTCTAAGACAGTAAGTGGGATAGAAAATTATTAGTAAGCATGCTAATCAGCCTACTAAGTTTCTTTCAACACCAGCCCATGCTGCAGCTCTCTCAGCTGCTTCGGCAGGTGAAAGACCCAGTCAGGTAGGGTGTGATCTAGAACTTAGCTCTATCTTTTGACAGTGCAGATCACTACCCCCAGCTTAAACTACATTTAATGGTATTTATTGTCTTAGACAGTTGACAAAAAAGGTAAGAGTTCAGTTATGTATACGCATCCACCTCCCTATATATATCACATATGCAAATGTTCTTTCTAATACACAGGATCTGCCAACCCCTGCAGTAGTTTGTCTCTTCAGAGATGTACTTCTGTTCCTTCCAGAATCTGGCTTCAAATGGTTCTTTACTGCTTTGCTTCTCTGAACCCCCTGGTAAATTCACTTCCCACTGGAAAAAAGAGCAAAATGGACCCCTGAATGCTTCCCCTCCAAAGGATAGGCTAGTCACTTCGTCTGCAGCACTCTGCACAGATATTTTACTGCTCTTTGTCTTCCTGGTAAAAAAGCAAATTTTAATAGTTGCATTATTCTGCAGATTGTTAAATTTGGCCAGTCTCTCAGCCTGCCTCAGGTTTATGCATAGCCAGCACCAAATCCCCTCAACAATATACAGTCTCCCAAGTGTGCGAGTTACCCGATGTTTGTATATAGATTTTATCATAAAAATCCATTTAGTTATTTTTTCTGGCTGGTTTCAGGTTTTGTTTTTTCCCCCCAAAACCTGCCTTTCCTCATTTATTTTCATTTGCAGCCTCGAACCACGCACGGCCCAGCTTAGTTCTTTAGAAAACAGCATACACTTCCCAGGTGTTCATTTCTCCAAGTGCACTGTCAATAAAGCATTTATTCCCATAAATATTTCATAATGAACTTCTAAGGACTGCCCCAGTTCTTGAGTAAGTAAATTGTCAGCATGAGCATATGTAGCCTTCTTGGAACTAAATTGTCAGAGTGTGCACATGTAACCTTCTTTGGGTGCGCTAATTCAGGACAGTTGTTGGCTTCTAATATCTAAAACACACATAACCTGCAGGAGAAAATCTGAAAGAGATTAAATAAACAAGAAAACATGCTATAAAGATACTCAACTGCCCATCAACCTCATCTTCTAACCATACAGCATTGGCATGAATTAGAGCTTGTTTCTAACAGCATAGTCATACTTATATAGCCTTTCTGAAAAATTCTTCAGACTCCAAACAATAAAATAAATTCTCTTCAAATTCCTGGTGTTTATCTGGCTTTTCTACATACCTAAAGCAGAAATGATAATGAAGAAAGTATAATGCAGTCCTGTCATTCTCCTTGTTAAAGAGCGGCAGAAGTAGAAACCCACATGCAAATAGCAAAGGTTGCAGTCTAATTGAGCTCAACCCAACACTAAGATAATGTTCTCGGACATCATTCCCACAAAGTTCCTTTAAATCTGTAAAAATCTTTCCTCCGCAATTAGGGAGAAGGCACAAATTTATTCTTTAAGACTCAGGACATTTCAGTATTGAGGTCAGAGTCATGGAAATTTTTTCTACTAATTATTATATGTACCTGTGGCAGTACTGAAGTGATGCTGCAGCCATGATGGTCCTGGAAGCATGTGAGAGACAAGAACTATTGTGGGTAATATCTGTGAATGAACCAACTGCTCTTATGTCTAACTGTAAGAGCTACATGAAAAGTGTGAATAGTCCTTTTACTTCAGGAAGACTACAGCATTCTTAGATAGAAATTACTTTGCAGAAAAACAGGTGTAAAATATTTGTATTTCAATGAATTTCAGTTAATTTTAGGTTTTTGCTCTAGTGATTTACTCTTCTATTACAGCGTGTTTCCTTTTTCCCTTTTTTCCCTGTAATTAGATTCCTGTTTAAGTGATTATATTTGTCTTTTAGAGGGGAATGGTGTCACTAATGCCAAATTATTTGAAATATTAGATTTGGCTAAATTCAAAGGTTTATCTGTTCTAAGAAAAAAATTAACTCATGCATAATTTGGTGTCTTTTAGCTTCCCCTTTATATAACTTAAGAAATGACTAGTAGTCTGTAAACTTTAAGCAAGAAAAAAAGTGTCAACACAAAACATGTTTCTCTTTTCGGGATGTTTTTTAATACAGATGAGGTCATTCATTAATTCCGTCAATTTTATTGTAGTTTCTCCTCCACCCAGAGATCAAACAGAATTCTGTATCTTTTCCTTGCATTTAAAAAAACAAATAAGACAAAGACACATTTCATTTTAACTTTTTCCTTACAAAACCTCTCTGGGATCTGAGCAATAGATCCAGCTGAGAACAGCTTCCAGCTTAATTCAGAATAAACATCCCTGTTTTGATAAAAGGACCACCACTGGCTTAGTCTGGTACCTCTTGAAGTCTTTACTAAAACTCGTGCTGACTTCATTGAAAGCAGACCCAGCCTCCCACCTTGTCACATAGTTCCAAAACTCACTAGAATTAAATCTTCTGACCATTGTCAAGAACACAGCAAGTCCTAATCTTGGTATTTGTGAAATCTTCAGTCTAATAAAGACTGCAGTAAGGATAAGTGAGATTTATTTGCCTCCATTTTTGTCTATGGTGCCAAGTGTTGCTATTGTTTCTCCTCTATTATTCTACCTTGCATTCCCTTCTGTGGTCCTTATTTGTGGTCACCTGCTACACGATTAACAACACATCAAGGCATGTGACCCTTAGGGCTCTACCCTTGGACATGAGCATTCAAGTCATTAACCTCTCTACATTACATTGTCTCTTTTCAGATGGAACGAAATTTCCCCACCTGTAATAATTATGGCACTTACAGTTGTATCCTCACTGCAGCCAACAAATTTAGTTTTTCAGTTCAAGAGGAAACAATGAATATGACAAGAGTGGTTAAGAAAAAATAATGGCTGTAGTCTATATTTCAATAATGGCACAAGCTAGCTGCTAATAACACTGACTATGCTTCCACTTACATAACCCACCATGCTTGCACTGGCTATTTGCCTTTCCCTACTAAGAGAAGATTGGTCAGATTTTGATCTCCCTGGGATTGATTTGATACTTCTCTTGAGTTTCTCCTGTTCCACAGCTATAGTTACATGCAATTTTCAGTGTAAGATCAGACTGTAGTCTGAAATATTTATTTTGATTATAAATGGCACTTCTGAAATGAGTATGACCTTCTGTTTTACCTTCTGTCAGAAGCCTTGAGCAACAACAGCAACATTTCAACTTAAATGCCATTCCCAGCTGAGTGGCATACCATGCGTTATCATGCTAGGTGGTTGTAAAGCCTGCCACTCCAGGGAGATCATGGTTCAGTTTCTAAAAAGAGATCATCACTCCAAGGAAAGGAAAGCTTCCTCTTTTCTGGCTTAGGAACCCAGTTAAAACAGCATTCTGAAGAGTGTGAATGGGGCTGCCCTCCAAAGGAAAATGGATCATTTGAGCAGTTATACAACACCTGTGGAATGGGGTTGCTGGCCAGCATTGTCACATCTGTTGTATAATCAGCAGCCAAATCCATTGGAGGGTATTCAGGCCATTCTTCTGCTTATGCCAGTGTGTGTTGCTGTTGGATGTACTTGGACACTACGGTGGTGACTGCCAAAAATACAAAGAGGTACGTAGACACATGATGACTCTTACTCAGTTTAGTCATTTGTTTGAGCCTGGTATGAAAGATTAAAAATGAAAGCCTGCTTTATTTTACAGCTCCATTACAAAGCATGTTACTAGTCATTTGTGACATTCTTTACCACCACAGAGGGTATTGTGCCTGGTGTTAATTAGCAATGAACCAACAGCTTATAAAAATCTGGCTTCCCTTATCTGTTAAATGTATAGAGCCCTAAGATGCCTGTCTTTAGCCTGTCCAACAAAAGTTGCACCAGTCTCTCTTGACTGGTGCATTTGTCTGCATTTGTCAACTTTTAGGGGATAGTGCAAGGCATGTTTGAATCATATGAAGTAAGGTAAAGAGATTGAGACAGAGGCTGAGATAGAGGAATACTAGCTTTTGACTAAAGCTGCACTTTAGTAGATGAGAGATGTTGACTGATGAGTTTGGATAGCACTTAACTGTGCTATGCAAGACTAGCTTTTGCTTTTGCTTTTGCTCCCTCATTTTCCTGCACACATGACACATCTACACATGCATTTTAATGCATTTTAGCTTATTTTAATGTACATTAAAGTGTCACAAAAATGCTCTTTAGCTAATGTACATTAAAATAGGCTAAGGCACATTTTTTTAGTACTTCACGATGGAGGTGCTAGATTTAATACACGATACCTAAAGCACATTAATGAACATATAAACATATCCACAGAGACGCAAATCCCTGCTCCTCCATTGTTAAGGAATCAGCTGGAACTCCCAATCTTTGGTTGATATCACAGAGTACCACTGCAGCTGGCAGTAAGGCCACTCAAGTACAGTATTATTCAACTGCCCACCTCCTGCCCCCATGGACAGAGTAGATGACTCAATCCTCTGAGTACTGGGAAATAATATAAGGAAGGTCTTGAGGGAGAAGCTGAAAAGAGTCTGTGGCTCAAAGCATAGGATCAGTTGCCACTCTTTGCCCCATTTGGCCATAGGTTTCTCTTTCCATTCCAGACAGAGGAATGACAATGGGCACTGACAGACATGCAGCTCCCTGGTCTAACTTATGATGCTTCACAGAAAGCACTATAAGTTAAACTGATTCTCTTGATCCAACAGGCATTTGCTGTTGGATCGGGAGGGTGTGTAATTGAGCTCCACTTTGGGGCTGATCCAGTGAGAGAGGCTGCATGTCTACAGCATCTGTTCCCTAGCGCCATCCCTCTCTCCAAGCTCCTGTGCTCTCTCAGGATGGGAGAGTGGGAAGGCAAGGGAGGGAGGTCTGTTCTGGGGTTTCCCCCAGCCATGCTGGAATGGGTGGCCTGGTGGGGATATCAGTGGTGCAGGAGCCCCCAGGAAATGCCAGGCCAGTTATCACCCCAGTGAAAGGTGGGTAGGGACACCTTAACCCTAGCCCTCACCTTTGGGTGGGTTACATAACATCAGAGGGAGTGGGGCCAGGCACGGCTGCAGCCACCTGAGCCCTGTGGGGTACAAGACCCTGAGGAGGGAAAGTAGGGGCCAGGCATGGCTGTGGCCACCTAAGCCCTTTGGGATATAGGGCCCTGAGGAAAGGTAGTTGGGGCTAGGCACAGTTATGGCCACCTGAGCCCACTGGGGAGGGAAAACCCATGGAATTCCGAGTGAAGGGGTTGGTGTGGAGTCCCAAGTGAAGGGAGCAGGTCTAGGTGTGTCTCCAGATGCCTGAGGCCATGTAAGGGGGCTCAGTCCATAAGATAGGGATGAGTCCTGACCCCGGGAAGTCCTCCACTGTTGGGAGGTTGAGTGTGGGTTGAAAGTAAGACCTATAGGTGAGCACAATTACCTGCTGCTCCAGGGGGGGAGTGAGGGTCTCCATGAGACCCCGGAGCACCAGTCCTGGTGTGGGATAAGAACGCCCCGGTGAGGGGTAGCTCTAAAAAGGTGGCAGAGAGGAGGGATTTGAGTGGGCGGGGGGGGGGGGAGAAGCACTAGAGGGCTGGGAGCCCAGAGTGTGTGCATGTATAGAGTTGCCCTGGAAGGGGCCAGAGAAAGCTTAGACCTGGTCAGATAATTGGCTGGCCACTACCCCAGCGATGGTCATGGGAGAGGCCCAAAAGATGGTACGTCTGCAACCCAAGGTACGAGCTAGTTAAAGCCTATGGCCTAAGGGGCCTGCTCCAAGAGGAGGCAAGGCAGAATAAGTTGCCAATGCATGAAAGAGACCCTGTGAGAGAGGGTGGAGTGTGAGAGGCCCTAGTGAGAGGAGGGCGGTATGGACGTGTGTGTAACTGAGGCCTGACAATGAGGCCTAAGGTTGGTCTGGCTGTAGGCCAGGAGCACTATCATCTGGATGCCATCTGGGAGGCTTGGGCTGCGGTGTAGGGAGGGATCGGAGCCACAGATAGTGCCCCCTAGCATCAGGGCAAGAAATGGGCAGCCTCCCACCTAATTAAGATCATTAATTAATTAACAACAAGGCATGACAGGTGAGTCAGGTGGGTGGTGTGCCCAAGGCAAGTGGGGAAACTAGCACTGTGGCTAGTCGGGGAGCCCCACTTTGCCACAGCCCTCCATCAAGTTCCATAGAAATTACTGAATTCAAGGGGTGCACGAAGGGACAGGATCCAATGAGTAACTGCGTGGGAAGTTAATTTCTATGGATGCTTTAACCCCTGCAAGAGAGTTGTAGGTGCCAAACTTGGAGATGTTATATGCCCCTTTCTAGGCCATCTTGATTGCTTTCAGGAACAGGCAGCCTGGTTTGGAGTCCTCAGAGCTAGTCAGGAATTTTTTGTGGTAATTGTGTTTCACTGAAAAATTACAAATTGTTGAATGTTTCATAGAAGCGTATTGGATTTGTTGAGCTTTTAGCAATCTCATTCAGGGCTCCAGCGGGAGTGTGGCTGGCAAACAGTTTTCTGTCCAAAATGTGTCTAGTTACCTGCCAGCCTACCTGGTGGGTTGCTGGGACTCCAGAGCTTACAGAGCCTACTGCTCCAGGGCAACTCTGACATGTAGAATGTGCTGGAGCTGGAGACCATAAGGTGTCCTTGATTTTCAGCAACCCCCGCCTCTGGACTGCAGAGCCAGAGCCTGCAGAGGCTGTGAACTCTGACTGTCGAACATAAAGGCTCCTCCCTCAGCCATAGTTTTGAGGGCCCTTTGACTGCTGGCTTCCTGCCAGTTTGTTGTGCTGACGGAGCCAGGGGGCCTGGCAGCAGTGGAAGGTCCAACCTTAAAACCATTATCATTTAAATGGTTTGTAAAGATGTTGTTTTTCTCCCAAACAATTTTCTTTCTTTGGGATTTATGAATTTCCAGGGGAATAGAAATTCCAGCTTTTGATCAGGTCTGTGCCATCTGGGAGTGTAAAGAACTAATGTTACCTTCATTGCCATGGGGAACAGAGTAAGGATTTGGTCCTATAGACGCATGCACACTGAACAACAGTAGAGTCTGAGAGTAAAGGGCTGGTTCACAAAAGCAGAATTGTCCCCCAACAGCCTCTTCAGAGAAGGAATAGGGTATAGGAATAGTATGGATAGGAATGATTAATAAGTCTTTTGCTTTTGAAATAGATTAAAATGGAATAGATTTGGGGAATTTGTGTGATTTCTGTAATTCTTTGCACCTTTTTATGTGTGGATTGGATTTAGGAAGTGTGTTTTGGGGGGGAGGACAGAGAAGCAGGGCCATAGCTCATCCACATAACTCCCAACTTCTGTCAGTTTCACAGCATCTTTGTAAATTACAGCATAAGCAAAGAGGGCTGGAAGGAGTTTTTGTTCAGGGCTTTAGGCTTTTTAACATAAGCTAGGAGGAGTATATAGCCCTCATCCTGCTGAGATGTTCCCTGTATATCTATAGTACAGGCTATCTCAGATAGAACTTATCGATCACTCCTGATGGATTACCACTATGTAGTGACTGTTCCAGTAATTCTCTGGGCACAGTCTTTCAGCTCACTACTTCGATTCATTAATATTGAATAGTTCTTGGTAGAAAGTAACTTCAGCTTGCCACAGCAGCTATTGGAGAAACATTTACTGTAATATTACAGCTTGTGAAAATAATTTTGCCTTGGACAATTTAAGGTTTTTATTATTAACTGTTATGAAAGGTTGAAGAAAGTATCCAGATAAAGGTCACACAGATTTGCTAGCTTTGAAATGTCTCCTTTTCTTCAACATTAACAAGTCTCAGTGCTCCTAAGCCCTCAAATAACAAAACAGCACTTTGAACTACTCTAGTTGTCATCAAAGAAGATTCTTACATTAGTTGTCTTCTTTATTTCTTTCCTATTTATTCAACGGCCATTAAGTGGGGCATGTAATAAAAGACATTTTGGAGATGCATGGGTCACTTTACAGAACAATGGAAAATTGTCTCCTGAATTAAATGTTTATCTTACTTTCTAACAATGTATTTGGTAGCTGAGGAAGCATAAGGAAACCCTGCAGAGAAAAGTAATGTATCCTTACATGATTTAATGCCCACATTTTATATAGGAGGCAACATGGGATACTACAGCAAATGCAGCCCACCTAAATTACCAGTTATATTAGAATATACTTCTATTCATACATGTCTCCCACTTTATTGAAATAAGATACTTCAGCTGTAATGCAAGTGGTGCAACTGTCTTATTAACGCACAGTCATAGATGTGGATGCTGTTACTAATGCACAAATGAGCCTAAGTTATATTCCACACTGAGCTCCTCCTGAAAATTCCCACATTGAATGGTACAGAGACAGGGAAGTAAAAGGAAGTCACCATCAAGTCAGTCTGAGATCTGCACTACCACAGTAGGATCTGATCCCCAAAGGACTCCACGGCTACTAATCTCCCTTCATTTGGAGGCTGATTGCATCTGTGAGGGAAGATGGTAGGCAGATCCAGCATTTTGCCACCCCCCACCACCCCTTTTTTTCTGTTTGTTTTTCCCCCCAAGTTGTCCAAAGGCCAGAATATGGCCATGAATCCAAGAAGCTGGGTTTTTATAGTATGTTGGTGACTTGTATGAACAAAGAATTGGCATATCTCAGTTTCTCAGCAATAGTGAATTAAGAAATCAGATTCTTTACTCCCTTCTCTCTGGAATGAAACCTTGTGGAATGTTCTTACAGTAGTTTAACATGGGCTTCCCATATGTGTTTTCTTTCTTACCTAGTGTGAAATCAATGTTTGGTTCTTCTCTCTCTCTCTTTTTTTAAACAAAGGTATGATTTCGTACAAAGGTATGATTTCTTACAACCAGGCTGAAATGGGGAGGAAATTCCATGTGACAGTCCCTTACCCCAGTAGGCTCTGCTAATCCTAGTCTACATCTGGACAGCCATCTCTGGCCTGGGTGTTTCTAAAGCAGGGAATGATAAAAGCATGAATTACATTGCTTTAGCTATAGTAAATTGAGACCTAGGGCAATTAAATATACAGCTTTTTTAAATTCAGTACAGCCATGTCAGTTCAAACAAGCTCAGGGTTTAGACATCATGTTTTACTTTGAATATGTATGACATTATACTTAGCTTTAAATCATATGTAAACTGCCACTGACATCTAGAATTTAAAAAAATCTTACTTTCTTGCAATGTGAATATCCTTAATGTCATATCATAATGGACTACATGAGCTAACTACATTAAATGTTGTGGGATTCAACCAGAAACTTATTGAGCTTTCAGTTTATGCATGTACTGATGCATTTAGGCCACATGATAGAATGGTAGAGGTGAATGTTTTATCTGCATACATTTTTATTGACCACATTCCTCTCAAGTGACAAAGCCATAATGGGCATGTCTACATGAGATGCTTTACTGCACAGTATACTAATTTACTGCACAGTAAAGTGTCACTGTCTAAGTGTGTGCAGCATTTACTGTGCAGTAGGTTAGTCTGCTGTTCAGCTGGATACTACCTGTAGCTACTGCACAGTAGTGCATGTGTAGACAGGTAACCAGGATCAAATTGCCCCTGGTGAGCCCAGGTAGTGGGGGGACAGGAGAGATGGGGACAGGACAGCTGTTTCTTCCCCCAAGCAGCTGTTTCCCAGCCCCATGCCCTGATCTGCCAATTACAGTGCAGGGCTGGGAAACAGCTGCTTGGGGGAGGGGACAGTTTCCCAGCCCTGTATCCTGATCTGCCGATTGGGGCACAGGGACTGGAGGCAGCTGCCCCAGAGGTGGGACAGATCCCCCTGCCCACCAGAGCCCAGCTTAGATCACGGTGCCCCCTACCAGCCCAGGCTGGCATGTGGGGAAGCCTGGATCTCCCACTGGCTGCTGTAAAGGAGCAGAGCAGGGCAGGAGTAGCCCTGCACTGCACTGCTCCTGTTGGGTGCACATGTAGACATGATCCCAGGGAAAGCTTACTGCACATTATTTTACTGTGCAGTAAGATTACAGCATATTACAGCACATTAATAGCATATGTAGACATGCCCAATGAGTCATCCTAAACTAGTGCTAAGAGATCCTTTATCTTATGCCAGTGTCACATTGTGAATTTTATGTGTTGTGTGAGTTAAAGGAAAAATAGTATTGAAATGTTTTAGAAAATTTTTAAAAATATAGCTTAGATTTTCTTACTTGTTTTAAAATGGCCATGAATAGCATTTTAATGGACTTTCCAACAGTCAGAAATGGATGCTGTGAGTTCTAGTGAAAAGAGGGGACTCTTTTTCCTCTGCAGTAGGGCTCCTTTTTCCAGCTTGATGTGAAATATTAGTGTCTAAACCTCATAGCAGTACAGGATTGACCATTGCCCATGTTGGACAATAGTCCACTATCCAGACCTGTCAGAGGAAAAGAGCCAGAGCCCACTCATCATTTATTTTTTCAGAGCAGTTTCCACTGAAAAGGCAGCACCCAAAAGATCATTCAAATAGAGAATTTCCTTTTTTATATTTTTTTATTTTTCATGCTAGACACCCAATAAGTTTTGTTGATACAAGTGCTTCTCAGTAGGTTTTGTTCCGTCTCCCCCCCATCCCCCCCAAAAAAGTTATGCAGTGGAAGCTAATTGCTCTCATTATGTTAATTAGATAGAGTACTTAAAGATTTTCATTAATGGTAAGGTCAAGTACCATCAAAAAGCTATTTTAGGAAGAGTACTGGGAGGAAGATTCTCTGCCTCTGTCCAGGATTTCGTATTATGGTTAAAGGTGAGGAATACTGCTTTTAACGGTGGACCTATATATTAAAAAAAGGTTAAATATTTTTCTCAGTGATATTAGTATCTTTGGTGACATTAGATTTGTCCTTTCCAACAGTGGGACGGAGTAGGACCTCTCCCAGACTGTGCAGAACCACCAAAAGGAATCCAGATGCTGTGGCACCCTTCAATAGTCAAACCCTACCTCACACTTCTCTCCGAGTGCTCAAATCCAGACACACTGGAAGGTGCAGCAGGTGCATTGCAGAACTTGGCTGCAGGGAGCTGGAAGGTATGAAATAGAAGTCAAAATTATTATAAATTCAAAGAGGTCCCGATAGATGAGAAGAAAGATGTTACCGTCATGATGCTATTTGCGTGTAGAAAAATAACTGCATTTTTTTCAGGGATACATCTGGAAAAAGAAAGTCAAATTTAAACTGCAGTATTTTAAGTTTGTTGTACTTACTAAGCAGTGGTTCCATGAATCTATACACATAGAGCCATAAAAAATAAGCCAACATTAGTGCCAGTGGGTACATTACACAAGACACTTACTGCAGAGTTGCCTAATTAGTAAAGCGTCACTATCTACACAAATTATGATATTATGCCAGAGTAAACTAATTAACTCTGCCATAGGACAGTACTGCCCAACACAAGTACTCTTTTTATGGTGGAATTATTTACTCCACTGCAACACTTGTGTAGATGGTGACAGGCTGGCTGGGGCACAAGGGTGCTTTAGGGTGGGGGCTGCATACCGGCTATGATGAGATGAAATGAAGTAACACTTACACAAGTAACCTTACACCCATTCTTTTTTTCTTATTAAGAAGCCATTTATTGTCACATAACATTACAGTTAACAGTACTCACAAGACAAGGAAATTCTGAATTAGGGAAGTCCATGAAGTCTGCCTCCTCTCTTCATTTCTACAGGATTCTTAAAACATCCAGTTTTTCCTTCTCTAAATATTTGCAATAAAAGGGGTAATAATTCAATCAACAAATTTTTCTTTAAAAACACTCTAGAATTCAATTTGATTTTGAAAATATTTTTAAATTTAAGATAAACCAGGCATTGACTGTGGGGACACCTGAGCCTGAATGTTTTATCAGTTTTTGGAGCATGCATTTTCCTGGTGAGAAGAGGACTGCCAATCTCACATTGCTCCAGTTAGCACAGTACAATTCCATTAAATCTGTATGATGAGCTTTTGGGTTCCATTGCAAAACTGGGGAGCACAGTTTTCAAATTTAGGGCACCTAATTCAGTGTCTAAGTGCTCAAATATCTATTTTAGTTATGTGTGTGCTACACTAAGTTGCCCTCTAACCTACTTTAAAAATTGAGTTCTAGTGCCAATAATAGTTGTTCCCTGATCAAAATTTTGTTGGGACTCAAAGTTGTTTACTCATGGCTCTTGATCTATGTATTCCACCCAAGCTATGTCATGCCATTGACAGTCAGGCATGTGTACATAATAATCTGTGTAACAAAAGATCAGTGCTCTGACCTGACCCCGAGTACTACTGCATATCCACTACACCCATTAGATGATCGTAATGGAGTGACTTGGTGATGTACCTTGGAGGTGTTATCTATGCCTCCTACCTAGGTCTGATCTAATGGCCATGCATAAGCCCAAACCCACAAAACATTTACACTAGAAACCCCTAAACTCAGTCTCTGGCTGCTGTCCAGACCAACTCTGGAAACTCTGTGGAACTTCAGGGTCAGAGGTCAAGCCTCCTGCTAGGCCACCCTTCCCTGCAGTGGCTTTAGAATTTACCAAGGTGCTCCAGGCCAGAAGCAAAGCCACAGTCCCACAACTTCCTGTTCCTGACTTTTTAGCTCTTCTGCAAGCCTACTTTCTGTCTCTACTGGCCATAATTAGAGCCAAGAACAGAAAGAAAGACAAGGCTTATTATGCACAAGTAAGAGGAAGCACTGTATGATAATAATCACATTCAGATTATTATATAGATTCAGCCTCTAGGGTATCATATGTAGATTTGGGAAAGGGCTGGCTGTTATGACGTGGGTTGGTCAACCTAGCTTTAGCGTGGACATATCCTACATAGCCACAGACCTTCCATGTTATTTGCAAGACACCTAGGATTCGTGTATTTGACCCAATGATCTTCCACATCAGCCTATGTAGGACCAGGACAAAGGTGTGAATATACATTGCTGAATTTGCATGTACAGTAAGAGAGAGGAAGAGAGATCCTGTTGCAAAATATATGCTAAAAGAACTGATTTGAGCTTCACCAGAATACATGCAGTGATTTCAGTAAGAATTCACTTGCTTTCTTATTGTTCCATTTTTCTGTAGATTCAGACTACATTACAAGTGATGTGCAGGAAGGAAAATTAATATACTTAATTTGCCATATCCTAGGTATTTCTGTGAGGGGATAATGCTCCTTGGGGATTACACCAGCATTGAAATTTCTTACCTTTTGACCTTACTTTTCTTCTTTTCCCATCCTCTGAAGATAAAACTACTGAAATAATGGAAAACAAACACTTAAAAGGAGAGGCTATTCCTAAGGGAGGTTCCTTTTTTTTTGTAAGTTCCTACTAGCAATTGTAAGTGGATATAAAGAGGAACAGTATGGTAAATGATCTTGCTTCAGATTTTTAAGTCAAGACTTCATCTCAATTGTATGATAAAATGAAATGGGGAAAAAAGGAGGAAAATTAGCTGTGTTAAAAGCAAATGCTGCCTTTAGTATTATTATTATTATTGCTTGCATTATAACAATGCTCAAAGGCACCAATGCATTTGGTGTTGCATTAACACAAGAAACAGTCCCTTCCACAGAGGATTATTGTTGAACACTTATACAGACATAATATTTTGATATCTGATTCATCCTTTTCATTTCCCCAGCTCCACCATTGTCTAATCCTTTAATGGAGCATGTTATCCAGACTTATGAATTGGCAGAAAAGAAGAAACCTAGATTATTTTTACTAAATCAAACAGTCTAGATCAGTGATGGCCAACATTTTTGGCAGGTATGCTAACCTTTTTGGCAGGTATACAACTTGGCACCATGCCCTCCCTGCATGCCATTCCAATGCTCTTCCCCTGCTTGATCTGCTGCTCTGCATTCTGCTTTCTGCCTGATCTGATGCTGTGCTTCCCACTTTCTTCCCTGTGCTCCCTGCCAGAATGCTAATTTGCTTTTTTGCTCCCTGCTCCGCTACTGTGCTGCCTGATCCCTCTCTGATGTTCCTCATGCTACACACACAGGCTGCCTGTACCACTTGTGGTACCTGTACTGCAGGTTGGCCACCGCTGGTCTAGGCAATTTAGATACATGCCCCCCTGCTACTGCAGTTTAAAAGAAGCTATGAATCTAAAACCGCTAGATAGCTTTGAAAACCTTAAAAACAAAGTATAAGAGCAAATCAATAGCTCTTGTGATTATAGCCATATGTAAATATTTTTTCAGTGTAAACAATAGTCTTCCATTTTAGAGAATTTTTTCCTCATGCAATATGCATTCAATACTGATAGTGTGCTTATGCACTTGGAAGGAATATGCCCCTTGGCCTACATCCAAATCTCTGGGCCATTTCCTTTCATTTTTCATATGTGGTAGTACCCTGTAAAGCCAAGCACTGTAAAAATGTTTTCATCTGAGGGCCTTAATTTGTACTCATACAGTGCATAATATATTTTGGTCCATATGTAAATTAGCACAGATGTGGAAATGTAGATCAGCATAGAGCAATCCTGATCAATCTACAGGCCTCAGATTGGATTCTGCCCTCGGACCCATGTCATTGGGCCATGGGGCTCCTATTGGGTCCAGAAGTTTGGTGACAGGATAGCAGTGGTAGGATCTCACCTGCAGCAGTGGGGGAGCATTAGCAGCATTAATTGCTATGATTTCCAGAGCCATGGCAATTAATTTTGCCATCGTATCCTGGATGCCAAATTTTGGGACCCATGGGCCAGATGATGTTTTCCTGTGCGCAAATTGTACTGGCACTCATGGTCGGTCCATGGCTGGATCTGGAGTATGGGGTCAGGTAGATGAACTGGAGTGTACTCACAGATCGACCCCATGTGCCAACCCCATGCTAATTTAGGCCCATGGATCAACCCTATGCACAGGATCCAGTCTCTGGACAGGCTCTATGCCACTCAACTAGCTCACAGGATCAGGTACGTTGAGCACCATTGGCGTAAAATGTATTGGATTTTAGTGAATTTGTTATTTATGGAGAAAAATATACTTGAATGGTGAATGTCATGCCTTATTAGCTATCTGCAACTCCTTTAAGATTCAGAACTGTTTGAAAGAGGTTACTTCTTGGGGAGAAAAAAGAGAGAGCTATTTCATGATTCTGAAATCCTTGTAACCTAGATTCCCCCCACTGGGCTGTGCTAGGTTTGCTGCTGGCTTGTGGCATGAGCCCCCTGCTCGGGCCCACGTCTGTCCACCCAGGCAAGTGGCTTCTGCCACCAGCAGCGACATGTGGAATTAAAGCTGAGAGGCGGGACAGCCCCAGGAGGGAGGCAGCTGGCTCCAATGCTCCCGTGCCAGTCCATGGCAGAAAAAAGGTTGGGGACCACTGACCTAGATTACAGTTTGTCATTAATGAGACGGAGATCATCTCTGTAACCAACAAGCAGTATCTGAGAGGTGGTAGAAATAGATTCAGACCTATTTTTTCATCAAAGTCCTCCTTGTCTTTAGCCTCAGATATTTATATGATGGTCATTGTAAAGCTTATATGGGCCACCCAGGGTAATGTTCATGGGTTTTCATAGAAAATAAATAAGTCTAAAGAAGTATGTTTTGTTGAAGAAACCCACCAAGAACGGGGAAAATTCCTTTCCCTGTGCTGTTAAGCTATGCACATTTATCATTAGATCTTTGCAGTTTGTGACCCTGGAGACTGTACAGTTTTCACCGTCCCACCCACGCACCAATCCCTGCTCCATAAAGACCAAGGGCAAGTGAAATTCCAGATGGTCAGGCTCAGGTCTTCCCTACCCACACAGATGCACAAAACAGCACTGGGGCAATTTCACTGTATTTTAGGCCTTTGCCAAGCAGCAGGAGATCTTCCTTAAGTGACATTTGTTGCATTATGTTTGTTTGCATAGTCACATATTTTAATATCTAGTTCTTTAACTCAAAGTTAAATACTGAGTTCCCCTACAATCCCTTTTACTTACATTTTAATGAGATCTTTTGTGTTAGGGCTGCCTGATTCTGTGAAAGAAATAGCATCTATAGGTATGGAAGACTGTGGGGTTTTGTTCTACAACAGAGCTTAGCTAGAGTTTTCCTTAATAAGAGATTTGGCCCACTGATATCAGTGAGAGTCTTCACTTTGACCTGCTTAGGTATTGTGTGAGGCTTACAGTGGTTTGAAAATGTAAAGGACGGATGCTTCTAACTCTCATTCCAGTCCTAGTAGTCTTCTTTGACTACTAGGACTATAGCTGTATCACAGCTGCTCACTTTCCTGTGCAAGAAGAAGGACAGTAAAAATCTAAAATCTGTTCACATTTTAAATTAGGTTCTTAAAACTGAGTTATTGATGGCTTAATAAGAAACTCCTGTTGACCCTTCGTTCTTGCTAGGCTGAAGTGCATGCTGCAATCTCGTGGGGGGGGTTTTGTTTGTTTTTTATGTCCTGCAGGTTGAGACCTGTAAAAGGAAAGCTCCCATCATGATAGCTCTTTTATTATTGTTGTTTAATGTTTTGATATAGGATTTTCCTGTCAATTTGCTGGCAGCAATTTTCTCTGTCTGGTGACAATAATAAAATGACAGGTTCCTTGTGGTCTTGGCCTCAACCACTAGGCCATGTTCAGTTGTAGCCCTGTTGAAAATGTAATCAAAACAATTGTTAAAAGTATAGCTTTTAAACAATTTTGAGAATCTACCAGCCCACTGTGAGTGCAGTTCTGTCCCCAGGTGTGTAGGTGACTTTGCTAGGACTCTATATGTATCTGACAGTTGAGTTTGGGCCATTATCTGCCTACCTAATGCACCTAATGTATTTTTAAGGTATCTATACAATTTGATACCTAAAAATTATACAGGAGATGTCACCTTTATTAAATCTTGAAATAGTCATCTGTTACCATATTTTCTGTGCATTAAAAAGCAGTGTGCACTAATGTTGATAAGGAGTTTCATTATTTTTGTAACTCTTACAGAAACCAGTTTTTTTTTACTTTATATTCTTTTGTTCTTGAACCATGATATATGTTGTGGGGGATTGTTTCTTTGACAACATAATGGCCCCCAGCAAAATAAGTGGCATAGCTACTTCAATTCTGTTTCAGTTTCCTCCAGGTCCCTCTTATTCTCTTCACTGTCTGTATAGCTTGGAATATGATTATTTTTCTGTTCATGCTTCAGAAACTTCCCTTAAAGTTAGGTAGATTTTTTTTTAAATTGTCTGTATGTGCTGCATGTCAATACTCTGCACATAATATTATCTTAATTTTGCTCTGTACTGCTTCTGAGGGGATGGCTGGTTGCCCTCAGAACCTTTCCCTGAGATCCCTATTGCCCTCATACCCTCTGTCATCTTTCCTAGTAACACTGTGCCCTCAGAGGTTCCCTAAGAATGGGAACCTGTCATTCCTTTAAACAGCTCTTCCCAGCTCCTTTTTTTCCATTTCGCTGCTCCATTTCACTCAACGGAAATGGGTAGCCTTCCCTCATTAGACAAGTGAATGTTTTTAACTAGGTCCCTGCTCTGATCCATGTCAGGAATGAGGTTTCCAGGTTAGCAGTCAGATCTCCTGAGCTAGCCAGATGAGATGTCTGGTTTTATTCTTTAGGCAAAAATCTACCTTTCTTTTCTTAGTTCCATCATAAAGGACAATGAGACTTTCAGTAGGATGGAGAGACCGATTAAGCAAATCATTTGATAAAGACATTGAAGACATAAGAAAGATTGCTTCAGTCACAAAGAAAATACAGTTCTTTCAAAAGTTAGAAGGAAAAAAAGTTTACAGCTCCATGCGTCCAAGCACATAAATTCATAGCTGCCACATAATTATTGTCTAAAATTGCATGCATCCAGATGATCAGTCTCCCACCTTTATCAGTCCAGTTCCCTACCAAACTCTTCTGATTAATTATTTACAGACGTGCCTTTTGAAGATACAACTGGCTATTGAGCCCTAAGAGGAAGGTTACCTAGCACAAGTGAAAAGCCTCTTTCTCTGTCTCCAAAATATGCATGTGATAAGGCTGAATACTATAAGATTGAGGAAGTAGGTTTTTATCAGCTGTTTAAAGAAACCTAGTAAAGAATGGAGAGCTATTTAAACTGTCAAAATCTGCAAGGATAGAAGTGTATCCTAAATCCATAAACACTAATGAATACAGGAAAACACTAAGGTTGTAAGAAAGTGAGCAATCAAATTCAAGAAGCAAGGATACTTCTACTGCTACAAACACTACCGGCCAAAAAAATGGAGGTTTCAGTCTGGGTAGTGAGAGAACAATAAATCTGTAGGGCTGAAAGGAACCTCTAGGGTTATCTGGTCCTAAACCAAACCAGTAGTTTGTGGTTAACGTCTTTGTAATTAATGTATTCAGAATGCTGTTAACATATCCCTAAATTCTTCAAGTATATTGCAGATTCTTTGGTGAATATAAACAACATACTTGTGCTGTGCTTAGTGTATACATGTGTGTGCCTGTATACATAGACACACACACATACGCATATGCATGTATATAGAGAGATCTGTTTTGTGCATGTGTTACTGCATATACATGTATGTATATGTATACATCCATATAAAACACCACCAAATTCAAAACGTAGGGCAGCAGTCTAATGTTTATAAATTTTGGTAAAAAATAACTTGCATCTGGATGGATTGCTGTTGCAATGAGCTTCCTCCTAACTTGATCTAAATCCTCTGAGGTGTAAAGCTTTGGAAAGGGTGCTTTATAATAATAACTGTGACAAAGGAATAATTTTCCAGATTACTGTATTTTTCTTCTTAATTACCATGACAAAAATAAAAAAAGAAACTACTAATGAAAGTGGACACAGAGATGTATAGTATATCTTCTAAATGTTGTATAGTAGTTATGCCCCACAAATTCCATTATCTCCAAAGAATATCCATGCACATATTGTAACTCCCATGCATGCCTTTGACAATTTAGCAGCAATCTGATGCAACTGAAATGGATTATTTCTTTGGCTTCTACCTCCCTTCAAAGCTTATACTTTCCCCATAGGAATCCTTTCTCTTTACAGGCTGAACAATTATTTGATCATTGGCATCGTGACTGATTTATGGAGTAACTGGATGATTAAGTCTATTGGCAGAGCATCTCATTTACAAAAGAAGCAACAAACTATTTGTCTTTTGCTTTTTTATGAGGTTATGTTTATATATTTTTTTCATACTTCACTACACTCATCCTAGCTATTGACCTGCAATGTGGAAATGCAGGAATGTTTCACGATGGCTTTAGGCAAACAAAAAGACTCATCAGTGCACGCTACACTGAATCCATTTCTCAATTCTGGGAGACAATAAAAAAGCAGTTTGGAAGCATCTCCATTTCGGTGTTCTTGAAATATACACAGCCCACCATAATTGTTTGCAAAGACTTTGTCCTAATTGGCAGTTTAGGGAAAGAGACATAGACAGTTCTCACTGCTTTCAAAATGAAGCTTCTTATTTCTGCTTCTCCAGAGATTGTTCATACGATTAATAGACAACTCTGTATTTCCAGCCCAAGGTGTATGACTTGAAAATATGGATGTGATGATAGCAGATAAATCACAATGACAAGTCTGTGAATTTTTTCTAAATCAGAGTTCTCACCAGTGCTACAGGAAAGGTAGCTTACTTGAGAAAAAATATATGTATACAGCAAAATTAATGCTTTAAAAAACAATTTGTACTTAGATTATCTATGTTTGTAATGCTAATTAATTAGTGCCTTACTTGTATTAAAGTCTTATATGTCAGATACTCCCCTTGAGGTGGAAAATATTTACCAGTTTTCATATTCTGTTACTCCAAAATGCTCCTACTTTAATGTCATCAGCTTTCACTGGAGTTATTTTTTAAAAAAACAATTCTTTTTACTCCCTATTTCATTTGGAATTTGAGTTTTGGAATGGATGCCAAAAAACAAACTAAGCAAAAAGCTTATGCAACTCTAGTGCAAAAAATAGGTGTTACCAAATGAAGCATATCTGCTGTGCCAGGAAAATGAGCAACTTTTTCCCTGCTTACAGAGATGTGTCCCCAGAGATTGCCAGGGCATATCTCTGGATGTGGAGAAAGTCAGGTAGGTATTCCTGAGGCTCAGGATGCCCAACCCTGTGCAGGAATTCCTAGGGCACATGACTGAACCCCTCAAGCCCTGAGAGCACCTGCCTGAGGCAGTTGAAGAGCATGGGCAGATTCAGGCTGCTTGCGCTCTCCCATCATAAAGAAAATAGTCGTCTGCCACAGGAAAGCGGACAAATTATTCTACCTTTTGTCAGGACCACATTTGTGGAATGACAAAGGATATGGACATCTGTTTACTTTCACTTTATGCCCCTGTAAAGGTGTTTCCACCTTAGGTCTCTTTAAAGAATTGTGATTTCCATGGACAATTCACTGACCAAACAAATTCAAAGTGACCATCTTTATTACAGATGATATAGTTGAGTACTTTTTGTTGCACTTTACAATGCAATAGATAATTGATAACATGATTTTGGATTTCTTTTATCACTGATTAAATGCACATAAGGCCATTTAATTAGAAAATCTTGACACAATCCTTATTCAAGCAAGAGATATGAGAAATATCCTTACAGAGACTAGCAGCTTTTTACTAGCTTGATTCTTCACTTACAGCAGACAAATTCACTACAGCCACAGAACAGTCTCACTGCTAACCTGAACTCTCAGTCTGACACTGACCTCTTAGTCATAGTAGACACACAGGACACCCCCCTACCCTCCCTGGGAGATGCATAGGAAATACAGAGCTGAGAGGTGGGGGGAGGAGGGGGGAAGTTAAAGTTGTAAGGACCGATCATTTTAGCTACAGATAGCTGCAGCTGACTGCATTAGTCAGGTAATGCACGTAAATACTGACAGGTAAATACTTGGCTATTTAAAAAGTTCAGAATTTTCAGTTTTGGATATTTACAATATTTATTAAGTCTAGTACTCTTTTAGAAAGAGGTTATTTTTCCAGGACACTTTTAATTGGAAGTTACTGATCTTTGAGGTTAATTTTGGTTTCTTATCTGGTAAAATGTTCATTGAAGTTTATCCCATGACATGGTTCTAGAGAACAGACTAGGAGAAAAATAAAATAAGATCTAACAAGATTCCTGCTGCTGCTTGTTTATTTTCTCTTATGTTACAGCCACCATTGCTTCATTGCAGAAAAACCACCCTTGCCTAACAAATTTACATTTCAGCCATGTTACATTACTGTGCTCAGTGATACTAAGAACCCCACATTTCTTTAGCCTGACTAGAAAAGTTATTTTAACCAGTATTGCTTTTGTCTGCAACAAAGACTAAAGACTTTGTCTGGTCAACAGATTTTGTGTTATCTATGGTAATTGAAGGGAAGCCATTGAATAACATTCCTTACATGCTGTTTCCTTTCCATTCTTTTACTTTCTCCTGAGTTATGTAACCTAGAACAAATATAGGTATTTAATACAGGGTCAGTCAAATCCTTGCCTGTGTGTGTATCTGTCTTCTCATTGTCATCATATTAATTTGATATTCATATCCATAGTCAGAGTCTCCAGTCAATTTTGTGTAGCGATCCAGACAGTGTGCAAACATGAGGTGATCTAATGTACCCCTCATATGGGTACTGTGCGGTACTACGTGTCTGAGTGTGTGTGTCCACACACACACACACACACACACATATATATACATATGTACTATATTGCAATACCGCAGAGACTAAACCTAGTGTCACTGTCCACAAGATACTGCTATATACCCCTCCTGTCTTTTATTTAATTGGGTGTTATTTTCCTTTCTATTTTCCTTTGATTTCAGGAGAGATATAGCTGAGCTATCCTGGCATGACTGTTAATAATACAAGGCTTGTGAAAAAGGAAAGGGCTTTGTAGTGTGACCTGACAATGTCAGGAGTAGAGCTCATTTTAATCTCCAGTGCTTTAAAGAGTTTCACAGATGAGGGCTTTATTTTTTATTTCAAGAATACCTTTTCTTCATCTCCCAAAAGTCTCACTGTTGGCTCTGGCAGCAGCAAAATCCATCCTGAGTCCAGCTGTAGGCTGAAGAGAGACAATCACTTAGGCAGACAGTAGGCCCTGAATTGCTTCAAAAGTTAGGACCATGACCATGAAATGAAGGGAGAGCCAGCAGACAACATGCTCAGCCACACTCTGTGTCAGCCGCACAATACATGCCACTGTGTACTGGATATTTCTGTTATTCCAAAAAATGAGTAAACATATTCACTGCTCTCCATTTTTGCTTAATAAAATCTATAAGCCTCTGTCATGTGCTTCTCCTCAATTGCTTATTAACATTCTCCTACCAGACATGATCACCAGTCCAACACATGCCTTGCACCCATACCTTCCATGTTGTGTACAATGCATTATTCTTTTAGATGATGAAATTGAAATAAGGCATAATGCCATCTCTTTGTATGACAAAACCCAGAATTATTGCTCATCATGAAGTAAAAGGAGCCTAAATCTGAGAGGTCTTGAGTATCTGCAGCTCCCACTGGATTCTGGTGATTTCTGTGAGCATTATGACTGCTTAGCAGTGGCTCTCAGATTTTAGGTTAAGAATGTTGATAATCACATAATCAAATACATACAAGCATCGTGATTCTGATCTCACTTATTTCATCAGTGTAAATCTTAAACACAGCTTTTATCACCCTAGGTTTAGGCACACAGCCAGAGGGAAACTAGGACTTAAAAACACGGCAGCACACAGACAGCAGCTGCCACTCTCAGCCAGCCCACACAACCATTTCACATGGAAAATGCTCAGCTTGCTCAGTCAAAGCCAGATAGCCTTTTCCTCAGATTGTCTCACACTGATACCATTCAGCTTCACACACCTGGTTATCACATTCTGCAATTGCTTCAGAGGCATTTCACACACTGCTTCATTGCTATCTGCCCTGGTAAGATTTTGTACTTTTTGTAAAAACTGTTCACCTTCAAAAACTGAAGTAAAGGGCTCATCCATATTGTAAGTTGAGTAAAAATATCTATCACTCTCAGCATCTTGTGAAGTAGATGTATTCAGATCAAAATCCCCATATTTTGCCCTGTTGACAACTTTGATCTGATAGTCTTCCTGTGGAGATTATTCAGTATTTCAAGCAATGGAGATTTTCTGCACACAGGGACTTCAGCATTAGACAGTTACAATTAAATAACAAATCCAGTTGTGTAACTCTGTCCTCACTTTCCCTCCTAAACAATTTTCCTGCTACAAAAGGAATAATGAAGCACCTTCATGAATTTGGGTCTAGTATCTCTCAGGTTGAGAGCCAGGAATTATGCTGACCTTGTAAACAAATTTTGGAATATAAAATAACTTTAGCCACAGGCAGTCATCGTCCAAGACTGGTTTAGGGTGTAATGAAGCCAAGCAGTTGGCCTGCAAACTCAGGTGTGTAAGAATTAAAGTCAATTCATAATTTCATTTTTCTGTCACCAACAGAAGTCAATATGGTTTCCTGGGTCAAGGAGTTGCACGGCATCATAAAGAGAAATTTTTCCTTTCACTTTGGAGTCTACAGCCAAATACTGCTTAACTCCCCACTCCTTTTTACACATTACCACACTCCCCTCAGTTTCTTTAATGGGGTTCTCCATTCTTTACTTCAGTGTCCCTCACATAATATCTCTTTACAGTGGTCAGTGTATATCCGTGCTGCTGTCCGCAAAGAGAAAGGCCTGCCGATCCTGGTGGAACTGCTTCGAATAGACAACGACCGGGTGGTATGTGCAGTTGCTACAGCTTTACGAAACATGGCCTTAGATGTCAGAAATAAGGAGCTAATAGGTATGTTTTTTCCAAACAAACTATACATTTACTTGATGCTTTGGTTTTTGGGGTTTTTTTACCTTTTATAGTATGATGAAGAAGAAAAGAACAATGCTTCTTTCTGTTTTTCAAGCAAAATTTCTTGACCCCTTTCTTTTAATGCAGCTCATTCAGGTGTTATTATGTAACAGTTCAGTCTGAGAGCTGTATTGTGAGGCATATTTTTAATTTAATTAATATAAAAGCATACCATTACCACTGTAGATTGTCTATCAAGTCCAGATATTTGTCACTTCAGTGAAAAATTAAAATAAATAAATGAGCATTGCTTTATATGGAGAGAGAAAAGCCTGTGTTTTTCAGTATTGTCCCTAAAGTTTTAGGCAGTCTCCAAAAGTGAAATAAGGCAGATAAATAGGCAAGTTTAAATGATGTATCTCTTTATATATAAATATTTTAAAGCCTATCTTTTTATTTTAGCTATGTTTTGTTGCCTGCATGAAACTACACCTTTATAATAAAATGTCATCATGGTAAAAAGCAAAAGGCCTCAAAGATCCAAGACAGAGTGTGAGTCTGCAAACATTTACCATGAAAAAGTACCTGAGAAGCAGCTAACCATATAAGTAAAAGGTTGAAAGGTTAAGAGTTTACCTGTAGCAAACTGTTGATCATTTATTATTTGTTTTATTATTCTAGCCGCCTATATATTCCATTTATAGGAAAATACTTTTAAATTATAGCTTCAAATAGAGGTGTGTGCTGTGAACAGCTGCTTTGGGCAAACTGGCTTTGTATACGCTTGAAATTCTACCTAATTTGCATGTAAGAAAACACTTATTGCATTTTCTTAGTTATTGTCTTTGGTAATTATTTCCCGGATAGCTTTATCATTCAACACTCCTTATCAGCACTTATTCGTAAGTAAGGTTACAGCAACTTTCCATACTATTTGATGTTAAAACCTTCTCACATATGTTTCATAATAAGTGAGGTATTAAGGAGGCAGGCAGGCAGGCAGAGTGGTAGGAAAGATATCTTTATTAAACCTGCTGAGAGGCCTGTGTCACATACTTATGCTTCAGAGCTTGTTGAACTTCATCAACTTTCTTCAGTTCCATTTGTCATACTACAACTTCCAAGTTGAGATTTTCCCCTTTTTCTTAATGTGTAGGGACAAACAGCTCCATTGACAGCACTGTCAAATTTGGGGGGGATGGGGCAGTTCATAATAAGTATGTATTTCTAAAATTTCAGAGACAGAAAATTGCCTTCCAGCCCAGTCACAGAACTCATCTACCTCCCCTTTTGGAAAGGCTGCCAAAGCTTTTTTGGACTTCAATGACTTGCTGATGAACCAAACAATAACAGAGAGCAGTAAAACACTATAGTCTGAAAATCATTTGCATATGCTCTCCTCTCCATGGTCTGTCATTGTTTTATGGTGGGCTTTTTGGGGGGATGGGGAAGGGTAGGGGAAGGGTTGTTTGGTTTTTTTCTTTATTTGTGCCTTTCACAGGGAATTCAAGTTGGACAGGGACCTTCCCCATGGACATATGTCAGTTTTCCTCAGATCTAATGTCTGGTGCTTTATAGGCACAAGATATTACTTCCTGACTCAACAATATCATGGCCATACCAGATGAGGTTGAGAGGATAAGGATACACATAATTCCTTTAATGGAAATGGAAATTTAGAGACATGTAGGCACAAATAGCATGCATTTTCTCTCTTTCTCCAGAAATATTTTATGCGGTATATTTGTAAGACAAACTCTGAACTCAGAACTTAACAACTTGTCTCTTGATATTAAGTCCAGGATTCTTATTGCCTGTCGTATGATAAAAGGAGGAACTTTTTTCCCTCAGTACAAATTGTGCACGTGTTAAATCTACCCTTTCAGCATGTATAGGCTTTGTTACACATTGCACTTTGAGCTGCTCAAATGTTGATCAGTATTAGTGCTAGTTCAAGTTTGGAGCAGTCGCATCCAAATGCTGAAAATCTTCTCTGACTGTCCCTCACCCATACAACTTAGAGAGTCAGACTAAGAGCTATAACTGGGTTGCCACTACAGTTAGGGATAGAAATTACATGTAAACATGTGTAAGTGAATGTAAACTGGTTCAAGTCTGTAACACAGTAGAAGTTCAGTGCACATAAACAGGTTTCAAAATGGCCAAAACCAATTTAAGATAAACATGGATTAATGTAGTATCAAACGTAACTGATTTAGGTTAAACTGGTCTATCACACTTCTGTCCCAGATCCCCTCTCAACTCAAGTTAACTCACAATCCAACTCACAGTCCCCCAGCATCCCAGGATACTTTGCACCTCTCCTGCAAACTGCCTCCCTTCCCAGGATGTGTGGGCTAGCCTTGGCCCAAGCTGTCTGCTCCAGTCAAGCAGGGCTGGCCGCACCTCCAGCAAAGCCTCTGGTCCCTAACCTGCATCCTGCCTGTACTGTCAGCCTGGCAGGGGCTGCAGGGTAGGTGCAGGAACAGAGCCCCCACAACCAGTCCTCATCCCCAATTATCTGTGAGGGTTGCCCCTTCCTGCAGCTGGGCTAGTGAGAGCCACTGAGGTGCTGGGGGGAAGCACTCTCTTGTCCTGGGGGTAATACCCTGGGCTGGGGTCTGCACACATGGGGGGCGCCCCATGCATGGGGGGTTCCCCCATCCTAGACCTGGTCCTCCCTGCCCCTCATGTGGGTCTGACCAGCTTCAGGGGCACCAGGCTGGCTGCTGATCAATGCCCCCTGCCAGTTTCTGACCAACAGGGGGAGGAGAAAGAAGCCCCAATCCCAGTGCTGAGCTGGGATCTGCCTCGCTCTCCTGCTGACCTGGATCAGGTCCACTGCTTCCTCCCACCCTCCCCATCACCCCCCGGTCCCCACTGACTTTCCCCCAACCCCCGATACCTGTGACTGCTCACACTGTCTGTCTCAGAGAGCAGGCAGGGAAGGGTTAAACTGCCAGGGTCTGCTCAGGCCAGCTGGGCAGGTGGTTTAACCCTTCCTTCTCTGCCTGCCCCCTGGAACAGAGCCCTGGGAAATCACAGGTAATCAGGGAGCAGTCAGTAAGGTGGTAAGTAAGCTTGGATCTGGGGTGCTGGGAGTGGGGCAGTGGGTCAGACACTAGCTTGGCACCTGGACCAGTGCTACTTCCCCTCCCTGCAGGAGGTGGCGGGGAAGCAGGGGTTTGGGAACATATGCTCCACTAGCCTCAGCTTGGCCTGCAGGCTGGGAGGTATGTTCCAGCACAACTCTGCCTTCTGGCCTGAGTTAATGAAGGCTTCTGCCTGCTTTTCCAAACTGAAAACTGGATGGCAGTTCAGTTCCTTATCAATTCAATCTACGCAGCTTTGAGAAACCCACAAAGATTGAATTGCTTCTGCCTCCAGCTGTTTGACTGTCTGTACTATGATTACAGGGCTAGTGAGCCAGGACAGGCTTCTATCCCTACTGTAGGTGGCGGTGTGTGAGAGATGGGTTTGAATTAGGAATGTAAATATCATTTAAAAAATTGTCTGTTTAATCTACTCTAATCATATCAGTTAAACAGTTAACTGATAGCACAATAGCTTGGTCACAGCGGCTGCTGGAAACTGCTCCCCTAGCCCTTGGGAGGGTTGGGAGAGGGGACGGAGACAGTAGCAAGCTGGGCTAGACAACTCAGCCCACATGAAGCCTCAGGGTGGGAGGGAGCACCTGTAAACAATCAGCTAATTTCTTAATTGTCATGTCATTAGGTAATCTGCTGTTTTTCTCTTTAACCTCATAGGCTAAGGGTACTAGTCCCCCTCCACCTTCTTCCTCTCCTTCTTGCTCCTCCCTCCCTCCCTCCATCCCATCCTGCTGCCTTCTGGTTCCTACTGGGGCACTGCGTGGCTTTCCATCCCCGCCTTCCCAGCCAGAATATGCCCTGCCCCACACTAAAGGTTAACCAGTAAGATAACCAGTTATTGCTGGGTTTATTGGTTAAACAATTAATTGTTTAACCTTTCACATCCCTAGTTTGTGTGGAGGGAGGGAGGGGGGAGAATATGAAGCTGGGAAGTGGATGGTTAATGGGATGGGGTGGGTAATCAAATGGGAGGTGGAAAGGAAATGGGAGTGTGGGAAGGGTGGTGAAATGAAAGAAGTCAGGCACTGAATGAGAAATAATTTTTAAAAAAGGATTTTAAAAGAAATAAAGTAAAATAAATAAGATCCCAGGTTTTAATAAATTGGGATTTGGGATTGGGGCTGGTCATGTTTCTTGAGGTGGCTGGGAGGTGGGAGCAATTAGGGAACGCACTTCTGAGTGAGCTACTGCACCATGAAGGAAGCCTCAGCTTGTGGAGGCCTGTCCAGCCCCCTACCTTGTTTGCCTTCTGACCCTGGACCAATCTGCGCCTGTGACCTGGCTATGCTGGCATGTGTTCTACTGGCTGTTTGCATGGGGTTGCATCCTTGGGGGTGAGAAGTCACTGCCAGGGACAGGAGAGAGGGACTTGACTTGGTGCCAGCACCACCCCCTGAGCAGTAGAGTTCAGGGTGTAGAAAGTTTCTCCACACAGAAAAGGAGGATGGGAGAGGTGACACTGCTTCTTGGGATGCTGGAGGATGGCAACTTGGGCAGCTCATCTGTAGGGAGTGACCACATATTGCTGGAACATGAGTTAGGTAATTAGAGATGATCCTACCTTGGAGTGGTGCAACTTTTAAACTGCCTAAAGTGAGTTTAAAACTAGTTTCAGGTGTTAACGTGAATAATCCAGGGATTAAGAGCTCCAGGACCACCTAAAATTAATGTGTAACAAGACCCTAAGGCAATTCCTTTGGTTGCATGAAATGCAGCACTTAATGAGCAACATCTGACTGAATTTCTTTTTTTAGCAATTATACTCTTTGCAGGTTTTTAATGTAAGGAATCAATGTTTTTAATAATTTATTTGATAAGTGTATCAGAGATGTTATTGAGGTGCTGAGTTCCCTTTGATCCAAAGCAGGTTCAGTTTATAAATGATAAGTAAAAGGTGTATGACTGGGTAGAAATCAGAAGTTTCTCTCTAGGGGTAGCTCTGAATTTTCTCCAAGGAAGCAATCTGACTGATTTTAAGGCTGGAAATTACTTAAGGAAAGAAGGTAGCAACGTGCTCTAGGAGGCAGGGACGCTCTGAAAACCACTCTAATTAAAGTGCCTGGAACATCTTGTGTATCAATGTCCTTGCACTGAAAAATGGCAGCAGGGGTGCCTTAAATGAAACTCAATGAATGAGATTTAGTTAAAGTGCCCCTGCTGCCATTTCTCAGCGCAGGGATGCTAATGAGATGCTGGAATCTGCTGGAGCACAGCAATTACTATTAGGGGGCAGATGTGATGCCTTCCAGCTTCTCAGAGTCTCACGCTGCCTTAAATGTAAAAAGAGGAGCCTGCCCTCAGAGGCTGGTAAATCCAAGGTGCTCTCTCTCCCTCTGTATTCACTGCTTCTCTTGGCCTGGGGCTCCTCAGGCCCTACTTGCTTTAATGTCCGAATTTGTGGCTTCTTCTACCACTATAGCCCACGTTTCAGGTGATGCCTCACAGATGTCACGCTGGTGCTAGTAACTCCTCTGTATAGGCTTCAGCCTTCTTGACCTTAGCCCACAGATTATTCTGGCTGTAGACCAGTAGCCTAGACCCACTGGCTCTGGTCTGGCCTTTCAGTCTCCACTTCTCAATGGCCCCTACATAACCTGCCTCTGTGCTCAGACCCTGGCCTTCTTGGCTTCAGCTTGCCTGTGCCATTTGCTTCTGCCCCTGACTGGGCTCAAAATTTGGTATGCCACTGGGACACCCCCCAGGGCCTTCCTTTCACCCCTACAGCCACACCCAGTTCTCTGGTCTAGCACTAGAACAAAAAAAATGCAAGCAGCCACTTTAAACTCAAAATCCACCCCCTCTGGGTCATCATGCCACTGCCAAGTCACCTTCCCCACTCTCTCGGCCTTCTGGAGTATTTTCTAATGCTTGCAGCTCTCACTCCCCACCAGCCTGAGTTGGCAGGAGCTCCTTAAGGCTGTACTGCCTGTGTGCCTCAGGGGCCCAGGCTTATATCCCTTGGCTCCTTCCCTTCCAGTCAAATGTTTACCTGACCAGTCACAGATGTGCCCCTTCAGTCTCCAAGGCAACTTATTGCTTTTCCTATGGGTATTGTAGCAGTGCTTTCGCTGCCTAACCAAGGTTGTGCCCTACTGTTCTATAACTCAGCATCTAGCTCTGCAATAGGCACTTGCAGCCTATAGGCCCTGGCTGCCTATTCCCCTGCAGCTAGCCCAGAATCAGCCATCTTCTCCCCACCTGGGGATGTCCCTGCTCCAGCTTCTCTTTGTAAGTAACAGGAGCCCCTGGCTCTGTTACATACACCCTCAAACGTGATGAGCTGCTCTACACGGCCTACCTCCTAAAACTGTACTCTGTGTCCCTCCTGAACAGAATTTCACACACAACCCAGGAATAGAGGAAGTTGTTGGTAGTACTGCTGCTGCCCAACTTTATGCCTACTAGCCTAATGTTTACAGCATTCTCCAGATGGCAGAGTCTTGAGTTCAAATCTTCCATGTGTAGGTGGTAAACTTCTGGAAAAATGAATGGCAAAGCAGAAGGAAATGGAAAAATATAAATAGGGGAAAGAAAGTAAATGAAGCAAACAAATAACTCTACAATAGTTTCTGGGTTGCTGGAGAGGTTACAGTGTGGTTATAGTGACATAAGCTGATATTTCATAACATGAAAATACAGGAATACACAGCACTGTAAAATATTTCCAAAAAAGTAGTGGGAGGACTGAGAAGGGAGCACTTGATGAAAATAAGTTTGAGAACCACTAGACTGTAGGATATTCTGAGATAGATGTGTCTCCTGCTTAAGCTGTTCTGCTAGGTATAACAATTAAATATTCATATGGGCCAGAAAAAGGAAATGAGTGACTTTGTATCTTGGTATTTTGGGTACTCATGTGGGATATGGAAGAATAAGGTTAAAGTTCCCCCTTCAGTGAATATTTAATTATCTGTTCAAAGGGGAACAGCTTCAGTTGGTAGTTAGGCCACTTTCCTAGGAGTTCAGATCAAATCAGGCCAGGCAGAGGAGAGACTTAATACAAGTTTCTTACATCCCAGGTGAATGCTTCAGCAAGGCTATCACGCAAGAGATGGGGCAATACTACTAGTTCCATGCTGCAGTCTGTGCAAAAAAATTATCAGTCTGACAGACATCTAATTCCAGGAGATGGTCCATGTCTGCGAACTGAGTAGATGGAGATGACAAAATTCCCTTAAGAGGTTGGGCCAAGGCCTCACTCTTTTTTCTTCAGCTTTTCCAATAGCTAGCTTAGGCCATTTCCCACTCAGTGGGCTGGCTTCTGTGATTGTGGATCTTAGTCACTTCGCCTGAAAATGGTAATTTGTATCATCATCATCATCATTATCTCTGGCAAAGGGGGGCCCAATACTAAAAGTTCTTTTGGAGTCTAAGTATGGTGCTATCCAAGAGGTTAGCCAAGCATCTAAGAGTTAGCACTGAAACATTAAGCCTAAGTCCCCTTTGTGGATCTGGACCTAAAGGTTTGATTCAAAGATGCTAAAGTTAAGAGCAAAACTGTCATTGACTTCAGAGGGTTTTGACTCTACTTGTTAAGCAGGACCATCAAAAAACATTCTGTGGAGAAGGCCAAATCTTAATTATTACCCATATGTGATGGGCACTTCATGACTATAATTTTGTCTGCACTTCTTAAAATTTGCCACTTGCACTTGCAGTTTCCTAGTTGCACACACATTTCATGCACACATTTATGAGCATTTGTATGCCAGAGTTATTTGAAATTTGTGCCTTAAAGTTTCATCATTGAATTGTAGACTTGGCATCTCTTTGAGATGAATGTGAGCAGTTCACACCCTTGTACAGTTATAGTTTCACAGTGATGTATTAATTCACTTTTGGAGGCTTCTGTTTTGCAGCCATAAGAACTAGAAACTCAATGTTTTCAATATGAAAGTTTACATTCTGTACACTATAAATTGGCCATGGAGGCTAGGTTACTGCAGTATGTAACCCAAAATTGGCTTCCTGCCTTTGATAATGGTCACTCATTTAATATCATTTCTTTGCTTCAGTATCAGTATTAGCCACAGAGGTACTATCTTGATTGCTTCTCAGTTTACAAACAGCAGCAGTTGTCTTCTTCTCATGTCCTTGTCATAACTAGATGTTTTTCCAGAATTGTGTACAAGCAATGGCTCTTTCCACTGCAGCAGCAACGTCCTCTTTCATACAGGTCTCACCAAGGAAAATGAGCAGGTACTCCATGGTCTGCACTTCACTGAACTCTCATATATTCATGTCATTAGAGGAGACTCATCTGATAATGTTTGTTTTTGATCTTCCAGTTTGCATGCTCAGGTGGTTCAGGCCATGTTGGCCAGTCATTATCAGCCCCTCTGGGAAGGTTCTTCTGGGGTTCCAGGTCCATTCCAGGACATCTGATTGCATGCAATCTTTCCTTCCGTAACCTCAGTCATGCCCTGTCAGCCATCATGTTCAAGGGCACTACACCGATCACAAAACTCTTTCACACGGTAAGCCATTTGGTTGCTTCTGTATGACCACAGAGTGGATGCCTGGGGTCTTCCATCTGCCATGATCTTTCCTTTTGGCTCACTATCTTTCTTTTGATATCAAGTGGTGCAATGCCAGCCAGTAAGTACAAGCTCTCCTTTAGTATTGGCCTTTGACATCCTGTTATTTCACAATAGCTACGGTTTAGAGCTGGATCTAGATTCTTGGCATGAAGTAATTGTTCCAATACTGGACATGCATACTCTTTCGTGGAGTAACACAAGGCAATATCAGTGGGCATGGGCACCTGGTGCCTCCTGAGTCAGGGAAGCACTTGCTCCCCCAGTGGCCAGTTATTGACGGGGGGGGGTCCCCCGAGGTTGATGACACCAACGGGGGGGGGGTCCCCCACAGCTGATCACACCAACCAGGGGTGGTCCCCCTGCAACTGATCCCTCCGACTTGCAAGTGGCAGTGGCATGCCACTGACACTTCCAGGAGAGCACTGGCGCTTCCAGGAGAACCCCCACTCCCTGGCTCTCAGGGGGGAGCACCAGCATTCTCACTTGCCCCCCCTGCCAGGGAACGCTGCTGGTGAGGGGGTGCACCAGTGCTCTCAGGGGGTGCATGTGCATCTCCTATGCATTGCTACTTTCAGTGGTTCATAATGTAGCAGGATTTGCTCCCCACTATGAGGTGACCAACATTCAAAGTATGTTATTACAGGTGCTGACTTTTTCTTCATCTTCTCTACGTGTGCTTTGAAGGGAAGTGTTTTGTCCAATGTAACCCCCAAGTACACAGGATTCAGGCAATTCTATCCCAGGTGGTGATTAATTTTCCCTTGGCTTCTCTATGACTAAGTGAAAGGCTGTGACCTGCATGTTAGTTGGGTTGGCACGTAGGTGGTTCTTATTGTACTAATCTGAGAGGTTGCTCAATCTGTTCTCAACAGTAGTAAAGTACCTCTCTTGTGCTGTGATGCATAGAACACCAGCATATGTGAAGCTCCTCATATTGCTCTGTATACGTTGGTCATTGGTATATATGTTAAAAAGGATCAGAGCTAGCAGACTGAGGCATTTCATTGTCATCTCCAGTGACTGCACTTCTTACACAGTTCTACTTTAAAATACCTATTCTCCAAAAGAGATCAGGTGAGCTTCACTAGGTGATAGTTATGCATCATATTATAAACTTTGGCAACTGGGTACTGGTGGTTGACTGTATCGTATACTGCTGATATGTCTACAAACACAGCACCTGTTATCATCTCCTTCTCGATTTCATCTGTGATGGAGCAGCTTTAGTGCTCCATTGCTTTAAGGGCTAGAGCAGCCAGCTGCCAGGCATCGGACAAGGGCGGTTATTTTGGAGAGCTCTGTTACAAGAGCAGAGCAGTTTGTGTTCAGCAGCCCTGGGAATAACATTGCCTGGCAGAGCTCTTGCTCCAGGAAGATCTCAGAGGTAAGGGTGAGGCTATGAAGAAGAAGTAGGCCTCATTGGTCCTGGACATGACCGGAAACAGTACCCTGGCAGGATAGGGAGGTCTGGTGGTCCTGTTTGTGGTGGGGAAGGGCCACTTAAGTGCCAATTTCGAGGACCGCCTCAGTGTAAGACAGGTTGGGGCACCTAAACCCGTGCTCTCACCTTCAGGCTGACTTTGGAGGCATTTCAGGGCCAGGCACACCCTGTGGGGCGGTAAACCCTGGAGGTGAGCCAGGCACAGCAGGAGAGTGCTACCTGAGCCTACAGAGGTGTTCTACCGCAAGCCCTGGGAAGAGGGCAAAGTGGTGGGCCAAGTATGGAGTGCCACCTGAGCCTACAGGGGTGGCTGACCCCGAGCTTGAATGGTTGAGTGGAGTAGTGTGGCCCCTGAGAGAGGGCGGAGTAGTGTGGCCCAGAGTTTGGGGAGATATTGTGAGGCCCCAGAGATGAGGAGGCAGGCAGCCCAAGTAGGAGGGCAGAGTGTCATGGGATGCAGTTGTAAGGCCCCCGGGAAAGAGGAGGCAGTGCACATTGTGTACTACCTGACTGGAGGCCAGGTGCTAGACTACTGATGTGAAGGCCCAGTGTATGCCCCAGGTTGGAGGCTGGGTGTTAGGCTGGATATGGAAGGCCCAGTGTGTGCACCAGAAGGGAGGCCAGGTGCTAGGCCTAGAAATATCTGCAAGGCTACATGGGACACGTGTAGGGCTGGTTGGAGCGTGTACATCTGGCCCTTAACAACAGGGCGGATCAAAGGGCAGCCTCCTGCCTATTAACATCAGAACAATAGGTCATCAAAATGTGGCAGGTGAAAGAGGTGGCCAGTTAGCCCAAGGACAAAAAGGAGTGGGCTGGTCTTATGACCAAACCGTGAGATGGCTCATTTTGTCACACCATCTTACTGTAGCAGCTGTAAGACGTACCAGTGAAGAGGCTAATTGTGGGTGCCTGAATGGATTAGGAGATATTAACTCAAAGGTGTACCTTTTCCCCCGCATTACTACACTATTTCTAATATGGCTTAAGTCAGTAGTAAGAAGAATTCAAAATCGCAGAGTAGGGGTGTACTGATAAAGATTTTTTTGGCTGATCCTGTTGGCCGACTATTAACCAGCCATATCAACCAATACTGATCCAATTGCCAATATGTAGCCAAGCAGCTTGGAGAGCAGCAACCTGCCAGTAAGACTGTGTGGGGGAAGGGTCATGGGAGAGGGAAGGGCCATTGGGGGGGGCACATTGAGGCCCCCACAGTGAGGGAGGGTGTGGGGCTGTGGCAGGGGCAGGTGCTGCCCAACTGGGACATGGAAGGGCATGGGATAGAGCCATGGGCAACTCATCTGAGGGGTGAGGACAACCCGTGCCACTGCACACACCCCTAGGGGAGGTATGGGGGCATGTGCCCCACCTGGATTTGTGCGTGGGATAAGGGCTGGCTGGCCACTGTGGGTTTGAGGCCAGGGGCTGCTTCAGCCTCTTCCCGGCAGGGGGGCTGAGTTGGGGTGCACAGGGATGGGGCAGGAGGTGGTGCTGGGAGTGGGAGGGATAGGTTGGGCTACAGCCACCCAAAAATTCTCTGTAGCCCCCCATAGCTCCACCCCACTCCGGCAGGGCAGCACCTACCCCTGTCCCAGCCCCACTCCCTCCCTCACCGTGGAGGCCTCAATCTGCCTCCCCCCACACCCATTCTCCCCCAGAGACTTACCAGTGGAACACTGCTCTCCCAGCTGCCAGGCTGCCATCCTGGCCGTGTGCATGCTGCAGTTGCATGCACGCACATGTCATTTATAGGTTACATTATTGGCCACATTAGCCAAAAAAAAGCTGATTGCCAATAATGTCAATTTTCCTTTTATCAATGCCCATACGATATGGACCAATATATCAGTCCCCCTGTACTACAGAGTGTCTTCTCCTTGTTGTATGTGAATTATATTGATAATTACAGGTTCTTTTTCCAGTCTGCACCATAAAACTCTTCAATGGACTGTGAAATTATTTGGTACTTTTTCTTTGTAGTACCAATAGAGAGACAAAGAATCTGCTCAATAAGCTTTGAACATCATTCTTCTCATATAACATTGGACCTCTCAGTGCTGGGTTTTAGGCCTCTACTGTTTGTGTAGTGTGGGAATGCTTTTGCTGCTGACCTCCAGGCTGATCTTCCTTATTTGGTGGATAAATAAAGTAGTTCAGGCTCCAAAAGTATATCAGTCTGCAACTTTTCAAGATCTAAAATTTATTTTAAACCAAAATCAAGCAACACACAAATAAGACATGCACAGATGATAGCAGCCACTAACTATCCTTCTGTGTTGGGCATGTAATGAAAACTTTTCAACATAAAAGTTTGTCACCAAAAAAAAATGTCGAATTGAAGTAAACATTTGTATTATGCTTCTCACCCATCAGATAAAGAATGATGATCCCTCCATGTACTATAAATAGATGAGGACAATTGCCTAATTAAAAGAGTAATTTTATGGAAGCCTGCTTTCATGTGAATGAGGATGAATTTAGAACAAAAGGATAATTCATGAAACAGTCAGTGGAATAAAGTTATCTTATCATTTTTTGCCAGACCTTTTATTTTGTTCAACAATAAACAATCCTTATGAGGGCAGGCATCATTTTGTGGATAATCTCACTTTAAAAAACGTTAAAATATGTGATGTAATGACTATGTAATCCAGTGTTGGGTTGAGAAGGAGTTTGGTTGGTTGAATTTTAATCCAGACAACCCAAGCAACTCAGCCTGAATGCCTTTTGAAAATAATTTCTGCTGTGCCCTACTGCAACTACAATAAAGTTGTAATATCAGATAAATTTTATAGGTTCAAAAGGAAAGGCTTGGATTTGTTACAAGTAGCTTTTGTTTGTTTTTAAATTTGAACTCTTTCATATATTTTGTGCAAACATCTGCATGGATCTAAAGAGAGAGAGAACTTGTTTTCATTGAATTAATAGACTTGTAAAGTAGCCTAATCTCTCGATTGTAAAACTGACATAAATTCAAAATGCCAGAAAGCATTAGTTATGATTCTCATGATTTGTCATTTTTGTTTTGAATGGGCTGAGGACAGATTATAAACTTCACTTGAATGCAAATTAAACATTAATTTACTGTTTTTAATAATTGAGTTTCACATAACACTTTGTACAGTTCACATGGATCCAGGGGAAAAAACTTGGCATAGAGAAATTGATTTAAAGTGTAAGAGAATCGTGCATAAAAATAGCTGATTATTTTCTGCTTAAAGCAATATTGTTTGTCTAGGGAAAGGAAAAGATACTAATTGAGGTATATTTAAAAGGTAAACCAAAATTATATCTTATAAAGGTTCATAAAAGTTCATCACCAAGTCAGAGGTTCCCTCTATTCAAATGATTGTTTGTATACATACTTTTCTAGATCTTTCTGCCAACCACACAGGCAAATTCCAAGTGAATTATTTACCCGAAAGTATACTGGTCCTATTGCAGACTGTGAAATAACCTTTTTGGAAGCATACTTGCATTTCTGCTAGAAAAATACTGTGCCAGCTGAATATGAGCCAACAGTATGCCCTTGTTACAAAGAAGGCTAACAACATACAGAGCTGCATTAGTAGGAACATTGCCAGAAGATCGAAGGAAGTGATTATTCCCCTCTATTCAGCACTGGTGTGACAAGATATGGAGTATTATGTCCAGTTTTGGGAGCCCCCCACTACATAAAGGATGTGGACAAATTGGAGAAAGTCTAGCAGAGGGCAGCAAAAATGATTTGGAGGCTGGGGCACATGACTGATGAGCAGAGGCTGAGGGAGCTGGGCTTCTTCAGTCTGGAGAAGAGAAGACAGAGGTGGGATTTAATTAACAGCCTTCAACTACCCAGAGGGTGGTTTGAAAGAGGGTGGAGCTAAACTGTTCTTAGTGGTGGCAGATGCCAGAACAAGAAGCAATGGTCTCAAGTTGCTGCAAGGGAAGTTTAGGTTAGATATTAAGAAAAACCTTTTCATGTAGAGGTTTTTAAGACCTAGCTAGACAAAGCCTTGGGTGGGATGCTATATTTTGGGGATGGTCCTGCTTTGAGCAGGGGGTTAAACTAGATGACTTCCTGAGGTCCCTTCCAACCCTAATTTTCTGTGATTCTAATCTGAAATATTACAGTTGTGATATATTATCTAGACAATTGTTATTTAAAATGCCACATTACAGTGCATCAGATATGTATTATAAGCCTTGTACTCATTCAGCGTTGCCAAGAGGTTAAGGTCTGAAAGGAAGTAATAGAAATTGAACCTAAGTTCATGATGACTGCAAAAAAAAAAAGCAAGCAACTGCTGTGCTTTTCACTTCATTGATGTGCACCTCACATGCTAGAAAATGCCCCAACCCAACACTTTGTGTCACATACGAGATAAGCAATTTCCATTTGCCTCTGTTCACTCACATAGGGTGCTAAAGCAATTAAACTGTAACTATATCCATTTGTCTCACCTCAGAAGACTGACATTTCAAACAAATGATGCAAAATTAATTTTCATCTCTTTCTCAGTTTGTTCATGCTTAGAGTTGTCACTTAGGCTACTAGTCCAAGGAAAAAGGGGTGAAATTTATTTCTCAAATTCTACATAACATGCAAAGGGAAAAAAATGTCATGCATCACAAACCGGCCAAGTAGCTTTTAAGAAAGGAACTTTTAAATCCTCCAATAATTGCCCACAGAGTAGTCCTGAAAAGTAAAGTTTATGTGGCAACTTTTAAGTAGAGAGTGTGTGTGTGTGTGTGTGTGTGTGTGTGTATCTATCAGTAGAAAAAAAATACTGGTAACAGAGATGGTTTGAGGGTACATATGCAGTCATTGCCCCACAAAAACCCTTCACACCTCCCTGAGAGAGAGCTCAGTTACTTGCATTTTACACAAAAAGAGATGAACCCTATGAGGCGGAGACTGCAGGAACTGGGTTTGTTCTGTCTGAGTAAGAGAAGACTGAGAGGTGACCTGGTAGCTGCCAACAAGTATGACAGGGGTGAACACCAAGATCTAGGGGAGGAACCCTTCAGAAAGCACCCCTTGGGAGGATGAGGTCCAGGGGGTACAAGCTAGTTGAGGAAAAATTTAGGTTTGACATAAGGAAAAACACCTTTTCTGTAAGGGTATGTAGAACCTGGAACATGGGTGACTGGTGCCGCGTTAGCCAGGGAGGCATATGCCCCCCAGTAACCAGTCAGCAACTGGGGGGGTCCCCCCGCAGCTAATCTCGCTGATCCTGCTGATTGGGGCGGGGGGAGGGGCCGTGGCTGATCCTGGCAATCCCACCACAGTGCTCCACTCCTCAGCTGGCACTTGCACAAGGGGCACCGGTGCTCCTGCCTGGCCCTTCTGCCCATCACCTAAGCAGCGAGTGCAGCCAGTCAGGGGGTGCACCAGTGCTCTCAGGGGGTGCATGTTCAACCCCTGTGGACCCCCAATGCGTCACCACTGATCTGGGACACACTCCCAGCAGAGGTGGTACAGTCGCCAGCCTGGAGTTGTTCAAGAGGAGCCTGGACAAACACCTCATGAAGCTCATTTGAGCCCAACTACCTCCTGCCTGTGGCATGGGACCAGACTTGATGATCCTACAGATCCCTTCCAGTTCTGCTGTTCTATGATTCTACACAAAAAGTGCCTGAATAATTTGCCTCCTAGACAAGTCTGTTCAGCAGACTCGGTAAACCCAACCTTTTTGTGGATGAATTTAGTGTAGGGAAGCTGAAACCTACAACTCACAAGCAATATTCCACATGGTATTTCTCAGTTAAAGTTCCCTGGAGAAAGAAGAAAGGTCTATACTTCTACAGTGTTCCTGAATGCACCAGCAAGAGGCACCACGTGAATGCACCACCTGACCACCAACTGTGCCTTTGCACACTGAAATGAAGAAACAAAGCTGCCCTTAGTGTACCCCCTACTGCCACTCTCAGGCATGCTAAAGCATGAGACCAGCATTTGAGGAGTTTCCCTTGAATGGCTTCCCTGGCTCATTTCCAGTGTGGAATACACAGACCAGGAACAGTTAGACAGGCCTCTGTTTCATGTCAGTTCACTCAGGAGCATCACAGAAGAAGCCTGACATACCCAGAGCTTCACACAATGACATTTTCAGAATACACAGTGATACAATGTATATAAAAAAAGTAGAATTAAAATTAAAATGAGCTGAGATAATTTAGAAAACAATACATTTTGTGAGAAACTATATTATCATATCTCTATGTGGAAGGTTATAGATAAGACAATTCTAGTACTTAACATCTCTGTGGGCTCAATTAAATAAAAAAAAAAAGTCTGACTTACCTCAAAGCCTCACAGAGTATATAAGAAATTGTAGTAATTTGATGTTAGTGGATAAAGTCCAAGATATGTCCTAGCATTTAAAGGATCTTCAAAATCCAAAGTTTGTGGCTCTGGTAGATGTCTCTGTAAACCCTTTTGGACTAATGTCTTTTCCATGGCTGCTGACAATTGCAATGGGTTGGAGTCAAAGACTTGGAAGGCAATCCTTTCAGTGTTGGCACATGAACTCAGGGCCCTGTCCTACAGAAATGATTGCATACAAGATCAAGATTTATAGGTATTGTATAGACATCTCTTAGTATGCAGTGTCAAAATATTTTTTTAAACTTAAAAATCACTTATCTCTAGACTAGGTCTGGCTTTTAAACAGCTGTCAGTAGTCAAGGATAGCTCATGAAGAAATTCCAGCTACTTCTATGTAGGCCCTTGTTGAAATCATGGAGTAATAAATAATGGACCATGGTTTTTCTCTCAGTGGTTGCATCTATACATGCAGTTAAGGCACAACAATAAACTGTGGCACTAATCGCGCCAGAGTTTATTGTTCCTGGACATGCGTACACCAAGAACCACAGCACGTTGAGAGGTCAGAGCAGCCACAGTTGGCAGGTGGTTGCAGAGGTCAGCCTGCCAGCCCTGGGCTGCTCCTGCCCGGCTCAATGTGCTGCAGAGGGGCTGGCTGGGCATGAGCATGCTTCAATGTGGGGCTAGCCAGCTGGCAGCCCCTATACTAAAGTATCCTTGTGCCCCCAACCACCCAGATCAGCAGTTACACATGCACTGCTGCACAGTAAAAAACAAAAAAACCCAAACCTCTGCAGCAGCATCGTACTTGCTTTTACAAGTACTACCTTGCTGCAGTGTTTATTAGTTTCCTGTGGCCTAATAGGGCTGCACATGTAGATGCTGAGACATTTACTGTGGAGCTAATTAGGCAGCTCCACAGTAAATATTTCATTTAGATGTGCCCAGTTACATTTAGGCCTACACACAGGTTGATGCTTACACTCCCTTTACAGAAGCAAGGCCTTGTATAGTTACCATTAAAATGTCAAAATGGATAGTTTTGCAGCTGTTTCATTATTAGAGGAGGAAATAACAGTAAGTCAGGTACTGTTATTGGTAATGATTGGCTTTTTAATGGTAGCCATTGTACTTGCAAATTTTACGAGGGAAAATATTCTGGACTCTCTTTTAATGAGTTAGATTTCCTTCATCTTTGAGATTCATTATTTTTTAAATCTGCAGTATTAAGTTGAGATCCCTTTGGTATAATAGGTATGCATAATACTAAATTAATCTCAATGAGCACAGACAGAAAAATACCTTATTATTCTTATAAGATGTAAAATTAAAAATGGTAGCAATAACAGGAATTTTCAAATGTTGCACTTCCTTGAAAAAAAATTGGGTATTAGAGTTTTTACCAAGGTAGTGATTGCTTCACAGTAAGGATATATATTAAAAATAATAATAAATATTTAGAAAGTGTCTAATGCCTGAAGGCTTTTTGCCTCACTTCTTCTCCTTTATTATAACTGCTCTTTATCTTGGTATTTTGTGCATTATGCTTTTCTCCAGTTTTAAAAAAGCTCCTTTATTGAACTAATGAGTAGTTTTCCTAATTTTACCTTTTTATGGCCACCCAAATTTTGTTTGTTAAGAATGCAGTCATGCTGCATCATTTCATCCAATAGAAGAATAAAATCTGCTGATTATGAACTGATCCCATCAAAATGAATGGGAGTTTTGCAAATAATATCCCAGAGGGAGAATGCTGGTTCCAGTTCATAATGACTAAGCAACATTTGTAAAGTACAATGGCGCAGTACATTAATTAATGCCACAGTAAGATAATAGGGTTGTGCAAAATGGGCCATATTCAGTTTGGATTCAGCGCAAATCAGGGACAGTGATTTGATTTGTTTATTCGGATCACCATCCCAATTCGATTCAGCTGAATCCAAATCTGAAGATTCAATGCTAATTCGGAGAATCAGTGATTTGGCCATAGACACAGCTTTAAATGTTTTTTCTACATACATCGAGGTACCAGCTCATGAATGCGGCAATGGTGGGGCGGATGGAGCGTCCCACAGGAGTGCTGGCCCCCCCCCCCCCATGCTCCCCTGGCTCAGCAATCAGCCACAGGGGGACCCCAGGTGCCCCTGCAGACCCAGGAGGTACCAATTGCTGAGCTGGGGGAGCATGGGGGGGCCCACCATGCACTCCCTGGCGGACCCAGAAGCGGACCAGAAGTGCTTCTGGTCCACTTCTGGGTCTGCTGCCAAGCACACTGGGGACCTCCCCATGCTCCTGTGGGATGCTGCATCCGCCCAGCATCTCAGCATTCACTAGGCGTCTGGTACCTTGAGGTATGTAGAAAAAACATTTAAAGCTGTGTCTATGTCCAAATCGTCAAATCTTTCTGAATCTCTCCAAATCGATTTGGAGGGTTCCGATTTGATGCAGAGAGATTAAAGGGTGTCTTGATTCAATTCGGATTCAGAGATCTGGCCACCGAATCAGGCCGAATCTCCGCTGAATCAAATCAGCGACTAAAGCTTCACACAGCCCTATAAGATAGTACTATTGGGGATAGCTCTATCTTATGGTGGGGTAATTAACTGTGATTAAACTCACATATAGATGTTGACCACAGGCATAAATAGTGCTCGGTCAGCCCAGCTGGCGAGGCACAAGACTCCTGCCTAGCACAGCTCCGTGCTTTCAGCACCCTCAGGCACCAGGCAGTTCCTCCGCTATCCAACAGTGTGACCCTGAGTCCAGGGCTGACTCCCCATGCTCTTGCCCTGGCATAAACTGCTCTGTCCTGGCTCAAATTGCTGCTGTTCTGGGCACACATGTAGAAGCTGCTCCCAGGAATAGTTTATTCCAGCTCAAACTGCTCCAGAGTTTATTGCTTTGAATTAATTGCATGTGTAGATGCATCCACTGGGGCCTACTCCACTGAAATGAATTAGGAGAGGTTACAAAAAGTGCTTAGGAATAAATAAGTTTAATTGTCTATATCCCCTAAAAGTCATAGCACAGAAGTACCATCCAAGTATAAATGCTAGGTAGCTTTGCCAAAGCTGTTGTCCCTTCTTTCCCCTGCACTCCACAGCCTTTGCAGGTAATGTTTTCTTATAGGGTTCATTGTGTCTGGGCAGAGCCGTGTAAAGCAGCAAACCATAGGCTATACTTTTCAGCCATGCCAAACTGTTAAGTAAATAAGGTTCAAAATACATAGTTTTAGAGCATAATGAGACCAAATAGGTTAGTGAGCCTGTGCATATAAGCCCTGTTGGCATTAAAACTTCAGAAGTTAAAGGTGTTATCCTCTGTTATACAATATTATACTGTAATGTCTACATCAAGCACCAAAAAAGGGTATTTATTACTTTCTCTTGTGAGCTTCTAACAATCCAAGATACAAAGTACATCTTGAGCAAAGCCTTTGAGATGGGGTTCTAAGGATGGATTTTAGTGCATTATCCAATGTAGTTAAATCCATTCTTCTGCCTTGGGACTGAATATGTATTTGCCTTATGCTGAAAAGCTCTGTCTCTTCCTAGGGAGATTGAAATTCTTCTCATTCACTTGTAGCCCTATTTAAGCACCTTTCATTCTCTGGGACTTCTCTGATAAGCTATCCTCAGCTTACAGAAACTTCAAAGCCAAAGGAAAAATGATTAAAAAGAAAAAGAGAAGAGAACAGCACCTTTAGTTCAAACTTCAAATGAGACAAAAATTGATTAAGAATTGGAGATTAACCTGGTTGTAGCACTTACCACTTTCACTATAGCATATCAAACATTGCCTCTTTCCTTGCCCATTTTATAATTCTAAAAATATATTTTAAAACTCAGGGCTTCAGTAACTATTAACCAGGTAATATCCATAAGACACTGACATCAGCAGCCCTAGGAAAGGAGCCTTGCTGTATCCACTTGTTACTAAAGAAAAAGTAGGTCATTCAAAATGGATGAACATGAGGGAAACAAATGCAATAAACTATGAAAAGACAGAGTAATAAGTTACATCTGGGATGTGGGACATTCACAGGGTTAATTTGCTTGTCCGGGTTGGATTAATTCCTCCCTTTTCCTGGCTCAGAATTAGACTGTCTCTTTAGCAAGGCTTTTCTCTTCCAATTGCCATATTTGAGGTCAGGGAGGAATTTTACCCCACATTCAGATTGGTATGGACTGTGGGGGGTTTTGCCTTTCTCTGTAGCTGGTGGCATGGCCCTCTATGCAGCATTTTTTGAGCATATATGGACAACATTTCATAGAAACAAGGTGTTGGCTTCTGTTGTTCCCCTGCTGTACCCGTGGCAGGTTAGAGTGTTAGCTCTATGTTGTGTTAGGGTTGATGGTAGTCTTATGTAGAGTTTACATTTTAGTTTGTATAGGATGGTTTGGATAGGGATGATTCTGCCTCAGGCAGGGGGGTAGACTAGATGACCTCTGGATGTACCTTCCAGCCCTGCTGCTCTATGATTTCTACAATTCACTTTGCTTCACTTCTCTTGCCTCAGTTTCTTGACTTCTGAAGTGTAGGTAGTCATAATAATAACTTGTGGTGTTCAGAGGCTTAATTAATTTTTGTAGGGAAGGCAAGTTGAAATCATCAGCGAAAAGGCACTAGTGAAAGCCAAGTATTATTACCAATTAAGGGCAGTGCCTATTAAAATTGTATTAACTTGCAAGCTGGGATGAGACCATCATGATTACTACTATGCACTGGTGTAGTATATCCCTGGCTTAGACTTCATAGGAGGCTTAGGAAAGAGCATCCACAATGAAGCTTTTATAGGAGTAGCAGCTGCCAGCACTGGCCTCTCCATTTGCCTTCCTAACTCTTCCAGTATGCACTAGAATGGTTAGAGTAGACAAGAGGAAGGGCTGGCAATAGCTACAGCAAACATGTCAGACCCAGTCTCCAGCCCTGTCATATGTGGTTAGTGAGAAGGGAAAGAAAAATAAGCCTCTTGTTGTGAAAAGAGGGAGACAAGATGTCTGTGCTGTCAGCTTCTCTCTCCTCTGGCCTACAGGGAGAGGCCAGGAACAGCTATTCCAGCACTGCCTTCTTGCCTCAAAAGCCAGTGATGAATTGGACAGGACTCCTTAGGACAAGCAAAAAAAAGTAGGAGGGGAAAGAGTGATGGATGGAAATTCAGTGTGATGAGCAAGTGATGTGTACGTTTGGGACAGGGAAGGGGACAAAGGAGACTGAATTGAATCAGGTGACTCTTACATTGCTAATTGTGCAGCGTCTTCCTCCATGTTCAACAGTCCTCCTCCAGCCTTCTTGTTTCCCATTCCCAAAGTCTAGAACTTCAGGATTCAATTTGTCCTTTATGCTAGCCAGGGGATAAATAGTCTTCCAGCTAGTACAGCTGAAGCTCTTAACTTGCCTTGCAAAGAAATCTTGCCTATGTGAAGCAAGTGAACCCCAAAAGATCAGAAGCCAAATGAAAACAAACCAAAATGTATTATTTTTAAGACTGTTCAGGGCATCTGAGTCATGATTTTTGGATGCTTGAAGTTAGCTGTACCCAAAAATCCCAGCCTAGTTCCTCACCACCTAAGAGGCTTTCCAGTAGGTGGGGTCTCACCATTTTGTTGTCCCTACCTCTACCCTGATTTCCCTTGATGTCAGTCTCATATACCTATATATTCAGAAACACAACTGGGAAGGGAGAAATTAGGTGCCAGCATTGCAGTATGAAGCATGTGTATCATAGCTGTTTTACAGACAGGGAAAATATACCTAAAGCAAACATGAGATAAGTCAGTGGCAGAAATGGATGGATTTAGGATTTTGAAGAAGCAGGTGCAGATAGTGTGATGCATCAATATTATTCAGTTCAAGATCAAAGTATACGCAAATATAACTTTATTGGTGTTTGCATTGTCTTGTTATATATGAAGTATAAAACCCCCCAAATTACAAATAATAATTAAATCATTAGAATTAAATGTACATCTCAGGTGTACATTGTTTATTGGACAAGTTGTATAGTTGGAAGAGCTGTTGGACACGGTGACTTGAGGAAGGGGACTTGATGCTTAAAGCTTGTCCAGCAGTTCTCCCAACTGTATAGCTAGCCCAATAAAAGATATCACTAAACCTCCTTGCCTTAAGAACACTAATAGCAACATGACTGAGTAAAATCTATAAAGTATGGGACTGTAACAAGCATTGCAGGGATTTAATAAAAAGCCCTGCAGACATGTAGCTTCATGACATCTTAAAGTACTCCCTTTAAAGGCAAGGGGCTTTCACTGCTGCTGGTTTTTGTTCAGCTGCAGGTGGTTGGGGTGTGGTGCCCAGGCAGCTATGCACATGAAAGAGTGAACACTCTGAAATGTATGGCTTAGGATTCATGCTGCTTAACACTTTCCCTACTGGCTTTAGAGCGAGCAGTTTGTTCCTTCATTGCAGCAGCAGCTCTGGCCACATGATGGAGAGGGAGGAAGAGGGGATGGGAGTTTTCCCAGGAGGAGCAGTACCTGCCTTGGCCCCGCACTCTGCACAACTTAACCAACTTCCTGATGGCTTCAGTATCAGCAGTTTCCTCCCTCATTTGAGTAGCTGTGGTGGTCATGTGAAGGGGAAGATAGGGACGAGGGGATGGAACTTTACCATGCATGCCCTGGCTTCTGAGAGCCTGGGTTAGGGCTCCCATATAGCCTTTAAATCTCCTCACCTACCCTTCTCCCCAGATCTTGCTTTTACCAGCTCATTTCTCTCCCTCAGGCCTTGTCCTGGGAAACAAGACTCCCTGTCCAGTCCAACAAAGCACCGGCCATGTCAGATTTTCTTAGCATAGCTTCTGAGTGGAGCAGGAATCAAAGGGGGTGCATCCACACCACTGACCCCCCACTACCCCTCCCCACTTCTGTATCTGTTTCTGGTGGCAGAGTCAAAAGCAGTCCCATTCTCTGCTAGACAATACTATTTCTCTTGCTTTTCTTTAAGTCCCTTATCCAAGCTCAATCTGGAACCAGGTGGATACATTGATACACTTTATTCAATTCATATTAAAAGTTCAAGTTAATTACCTATGCTTCCTGTAATTGTAATTACTACTGACTCAGAACCTGCCAAATGAGTGACAACAAAACAGCTTGATGCCTTTTATAAGATTACAAAAATGCCTCAAATCCTAAATGGTAGCAATACAATAGCAACACAATTCCATTTGTATATGTACAGTTGCCTCAGTATCAATTGCCAATGAAATGAAAAAATTTAGAATGCATTTTGGTTGAAGTCCAGATTTTTTTAAAGGTTTTCCTAGGCCTGACAAATGACTCTATGTTAGGGAAGCACTGATTAGCTGTTTGTACTGTGCGTGGTTCTTATGTGTACACGGTGTTGATGTTCAATAAGCACTTTTGGTACAGACATTGCACTTTTATTGGTATAAGCGATTGGAAGCCGGTCTATACCCATAATGGCACAAAAGTTCAGCACACACAAATTGGTTTAAAAATGGTGGAACTTGGTCTCATATTTGTGCCCCCTCCCTAACCCCAAAGAGCAGATGTGTGTTCTGTTCACTACTGATCTAAACTATACTGCTTACAGAAAACGATGCAACTTAAATTAATCCTGGCTCAGGCTTTTTGAAAGCCTGTTCCTAGCCTTTATGTAGAAGGTGATGTTAGGAGATGGTAAGTATATGAATATATGTGCGTGCGTGCATGCATGCGTGTGTACGTGCGTGCGTGCATGTGTGTGTTTGTATCATCCAATAATAAACTGTACCATTTGTGTGAGTAAGGCAAACAAAAAAGGCATCTTTCTATTCTCCAACTGGTGAAATCTGGTGTTGAAGCTAGTGAAATTTAGTGTGTATGTATGCGCACGTGCACACACACATACACACACAAACAAACACAATTGTATGGATCACACGTTAGATCCAATTGCACCTCTAGTTGCACGTGTAGAGGAAACCTTAGATAGGGATACCCCGAAACTTGGCTAGGAGTTCCTGGGTGTGTCTACACCTGCACTTACTCCAGCTTACATTTACTATGCAGTAAATTACTGTGCAGTAAGTGGAAATAGGCTGGCATCTATACATGCAAGCATTAAAACACATTAATGCTGTGCTCAAGTTAGTCCCACGTCAGTCCACATACATGATGTTACTGCTCAGTAAGGGGTGCGCAGTACTAATTGGGTGTAAATTTGATACCTACATGATGCAGGTATCAAATTTACGCTCAAGTTGGCATAAGTCACCATATTTACTGAGCAGTACAGGAACATATGTGTAGACACATGCCCATACTGTGTCACCACAACTCTTCTGTGATGGGTAAGGTGATACGGATGCTCTACTCACTCCATATTCCACCCTGAACTTAGTACAAAGCCCCCATTTACGTACATAGGAATATTTTGTGTGACATAAGGATAGTCCCTTATGCTGATTTTGTGGCCTTTACTCAGGCAAAATTTTCCACTAAAACCAGGAAGAGTTTTGCTTGACTTGAGAATTATGTGCCTGGTTTTTTCTTTCCATGGCACTAGCTCTGTCCCAGTGAGACAGAATTTATGTTACACTGGTGTAACTGAGTGAAGAATCAGGCCTCAAATTCTTCAGTACCTGACCCAGTGAGAAATTTTCTGTCATCTATAACATACTGCAAAATGTATGATTTCAGAGGAAATTAAGTGATTTCAGCATTTTGCAAGATCAGGCCCTGGTGTTATAAGGCTTCTGAGTGCTTCCTGTAACTTGTTGAGCACCTTTACTGGTAATTAAGTTACTGGGAACAGAAAGTAAAAAAAAACAAAACAACCTTGCAAGACTTGGCCCTCAACAAAGCTTTTGAAGGGCTTTGACATCCATTCAGATGTAGACACCATACAATGCAGTATTAGTGTTGTTAGCGAATGTAAGGTCATTATCAGTAGGTCTTCTTTTGGACTGGTAAAAACATGCTGCTTTGCACTGAATTTAGCCAGAGATTTTTACCTTTCTAGGAAGAAATTGATATTTGGGATTTCTGCCGAGTCAACTGTTGCCACAGAAATTACTTGGCTAATAGGAGCAGATTCTATAATTGCCCCATGTAAAGGAGACTAATGGTTTGACAAGACAGTGACAGATGAACAACTGTTGCCAGGTCCTGGTCCTGTTGAGCTCCATAGCTAAGTACACACAGTCAAAAAGCCCAAGGCTGAATCAGTTCAATCTTTGCAGGTTAGTCTAAGTTTCATAGACTGACTTGATAAGCGAATGAACAGACATTCACTTTTGATTCTGGAATGCCACATGCCTGCAGGTGGCCCAGGCCAGAAGCCAAGGAGTGCTAGAGCATGCCTCTCTGCTCGCCTGGAGCAGACAGCTTGGGCCAAGGCTAGCCTACCCAGCCTGTGAGGGTGTGTGTGTGGGGAAAGTGCAAAGCATGCTGGGATACTGGAGGACTGTGAGTTACCTTGAATCTGGCGGGGATCTGGGACACAAGTTCAATAAACCAATTCATCCTAAATCAATTAAGTCTAATACTACATCCATCCAGGTTTATCTTAAACCAGTGTCGGCCACTTTTGAAGTGGTTTACATGCACTGAACTTCTCTTGTGTTACAGATTTGAACCTGTTTCCGATCACTTATATTAGCTTATGTGTAACTTCTGTCCCCAGCCCATGAGAGCAGAAAGACCCAGAGCTTTATGGCTATTTTAAATACCTGCCATTGTAATTCATGTTCTTCTGCAACAAGATTATGCATTCTGAGTTTACATATGCAAATTCATTTAAAAGAGGTGATTTTCTAGTTTTTAATTTTCTTTTTGCTGCTGAAGGCACTAAAATACCCATATGTGAAATTGTGTCCCAATTATGTGCTTGGTGTGTGAAGCAGTTCCATTCCTTGTACAGGGTACAAGCAGCCCCATGCTAATAAGGCTGCCTCATTTCACTAACTGGGCTTACATGAAAAAAATTATGTAAGTTTGGACTGTAATACCTACTTTGTGTAGACTTTCTCCAGCAGGGGTCGTGTTCTGAAGGTGGTCCCAGGAGCAGATGCTGACCAAAGTGATATGAAATGTTTTAATGAAACATGGTGTAGATTTTACAGGCAGCATAAAGAATTACCTTTTGTAGTACCTCCTGACTTTAGGTAAGAAGATATAGGCTCCCTAAAATTTAAAATTGTGTTCTGCTCAAGTTATTGCAAAAAATGACATGTTTTATGAGCTGCTTTCTGAGGATCTCCATCACTCAGGGTTATTCTAGCAAATAATCACAGTGCTAATTTTAATTAGCAAAATGCAAATGCATATGATTAGCCTGAGTGGGTAAACATGAAGCCATGCATTTGGTATACAGTTTTGAAGGTGACACTGTTAAAGAACTCCTCTCACAGAGGAAAAGATTTTTTTTCTACAAATTTAATTTATCACTTGTGACGGAACAGTCTGTCAGGAAAATAGCTTACCTTGGGGTATGTCATCCTGTGAATCTCCTGTGGTTAGGAGGACTGTGTTGATGCTGGCCTCCTGCCTGCTCCATTGAATTGGAGGCATTTATTTTCTCTGTAGCTTTTTTAACTTTTCTATTTTCTGTTATTTAACTTCCTGCTACAAAGTCTTTCCTACCTCCTCAGTGCTGAGCCCTCAGGCTACCCCCATACTAAACACACACAGCAGCATTTACACTCTGAGATCTGCATTTGGGGTGTCTCAAAAATCAGGAGACTTTTGATTTCCTGCCTTATTTGCTCTTTGACCCCTCAGACAGTAGCATAACTGGTGGGGCAGGGTGGGAAGGATGGTACAAGCAGGGCAATAGCTCTTTTGGAGAGGCACAAAAATAGCCACAACTGCAGTGGCAGCTGATAGTGCCCCTGTGATCACAGCACTGTAGTAATTAGCTCTTCCCCGCACAGTGCACAGCTGCTTCAGGTGCAGCATTACATCATTGCCATTAGACACCAGCATCTTTGGGACCTGGAACATTTGGAGTTAGGAAGCAAAGGGACTGGTGTCTTCCAGAATATCTCCTCCAACACAGAGGGGGAAGGTAGGCCTGGGCCTTTCAGGCTTATACCATTTCTCCTGCCTTAGTGAAGTGTGCCACAGTCCAGACATAGCAATAACTCAGAGGAAATAACAACATGAGGTCCTAGCCAACCAAAGGGCTTCACCACTGGCAGATATCCTAGATCTATGTTGATCTAAAGGGATCCATTCTGTTAGAGGATGGATTTACCACTCCACAGAAAGGAAATTCTGTGAGGGCATGCGCATTCAAATTCACACCCTTATGAGGTGGGAGAACCCCAGCCAGTCAGTTTAGAAGAGCAGTGCTTTACTAGACTTTTTGTAAGAGATAGGGCTCAGACAAATGCATAGAGGAAATGTTTCTCCTGGGACACCATAGCGAAGACTTGGTGTCTATAGGCACCTATATATGAGCAGTGATGCTGCTCCAATACACTGTTATTACAGGAGATAAGAATCCTTCAGCGTCTCATGTATCAGCACCCCCACACTTAAAAATGATGGCAGGGTGCTTTATCTAAAGCTCATTCGACAAGCTTTAGATAAAGCACCCCCACCGCCATTTTTAAATGTGGGGACGCTAATACACAAGACGCTCTGGGTGCTGTAATTAGAGCGGCTCCAAGACACTCTAGGCGCTTTCATTAGAGTGGCTGTAATTAACGTGCCCCCCCCCCCCCACACACCCACACACACACTCCTGGAGCACATGTATAAATGCCCCATAAGTCCTACTTTGGGGGAAAAAAAAGTGGGTGGTGTCACAGCTCTATAACAATTTAGTGTTTTGAGCTCTTTGACACCAGTTCCCTGAGAAAACTGTAATAGCCTTACCATATCTATCTGTGTTCAAATGTAAGGACCTAAGTTCAGTCTCTCAGAAGGTCCTTCTTCATCAGTAGCCAACACTGAACTGCAGAATCACTTACTGAAGCTGTCTTTCATACACCAGGGTAGCTCCTGTCCTGCCATAGCCCAAATAGATATCTTTATTATCCAGGGTTTTGTTACAAAAGGGCCAGACAGTTTCTGCCCCAGCAACAGGAGTACCATGTACCTTTCAATACTATACCATACGCCCTCAAAATGAAGCTGGTAATTTAGTGCTCCAGCTGCAGCATAAGCCAGAGCTCCAGGCTTCCCCTCCATCTGGCTTCCCCTTCCTGCCCCTGCTGCAGGGGATGGGGTGGTGCTGCACAGTTCAGCCTTCAGTGCTGGAAGAGCCCACATCCTAGGGTGCCTGAGTGGCACGATGCAGTGGGGGAACTAATGTTGGGGAAACTAAGGGTGAGTTGGGTACATCAGAGAGGCATGGAGAGCAGCAGCAGGGGTGAGGGTGCAGCGGGAGCAGAGGAAGCAGCAGCAGGGGAGTCCGTGGTGTAGTGAGGTGTCTGCTACTGTGTTGCCTATCCCCTCTCTGATCTGCCGCATGCCACATGGTGCAGCCTGGAGATGTGGGGAGCTACAGCAGGAAGGAGTGCAGTGTATTTGCAGGCTGCCAGGAAGCCCAGTGCAGCAGAGGTGCCAGTGGCAGACACGTGGTCCCCAGGGCCCATGGTGCCTGTTGATGTGGCTGCTGCAATTGTGGCCCAAGGGATGTGCAATCCAGCCACTTAAGCTAGGTACAGACAATCAAAAAACCCAAGGCTGAATTGATTCAGTCTTTACAGGTTAGTCTAAACTGCACAGATTAAATTGAAACAGAAGTGAGCAGACACCTATCTTTGATGCAGAGAATGCAGCCACGTGCCTGCAGTGGCTCGTGCCAGAAGCCAGGGTGCACTAGAGTACCCCTCTCTGGCTGTGTTCACTCCGAGGCCTCTAGGATTTGAAGTCCAGAATTACAACAGCAGGACTCTGCAGGGTTGCTTATCACTTCTTCTTCCTTCCAGGTGCCTCTGGCATTTGCAGTTCACAGTTGCAGCCAACAGTAAGTTTGAGTGGGGGAAGGGATGTTTAACCCCCCTCCCTGGCCCTAGACCCTAGCCAGGGTTTGTCTAGGGGGTGCAGTCCCCCCCTCCCCTGTAGACTGGGCTTGCCCCCCGCCATACACTTGCCAGCCAGCCCTCAGTGCTCCAGCTAGGGAGCAGAGAGGCATGGCCAGCCCTGCTCTCTGGAGCAGACAGCACAGCCCAGCTGGGGGCTGGAAAGCATGCTGGGGGACTCTGATTTAACTTGAACCAAGAAGAGGCCTGAGACAGAAGTTTCATAAACTGGTTTGACCCAGATCAGTTAAGTCTGATACTACATTAAACCAGGTTTATCTTAAACTAGTTTCAGCCATTTTGGCTAGGGACAGACATTACGCATAACCCCCTCCCCCACCACTACTGTGGGGGTGGGGGCGGGGTGTTGACAGAGGTTTGACAGCCCTGATTTACATTCTCCTGCCTCTGTCCATCTAAGAGACCCCCAAATGCTTTATAGCCCTTGTAGGTAGGGGCATTAATATCCCAGCTTGTTGGTCATTACTTGCCACCCAGATCAGTGCCTTAAAAATACCTGAGAAATACTTCTACCTCTCAGTCTGCCAGGTCATCAGCATGGGAGACCTCTCTGTGATGCATTGAAAATAGACATGCGACCTTCCTATACACTTTTTTCAGCTGCAGAGTAGTCATATACCAGTACCTTTTAAGTGTCTTTGCTAACTTGTTTTCTACATAAAAAGACAAGTATTGTTTTGCCAATACTTGTCACATCAGACTTAAAGTTAAAAGTTATTACAAGAGTTGATTTTTTTCCCTGTAGTTATTTTTTTCTATTTTTCTACCCCATCTTCTGTCTTCTGTCATTCTGTAGAATACTGGCGCCAGTGGATTTACTCCAGATTTTCATTAGCCCTCAAACTGTAACTAGGATTGTTGCCTAATAAAGTATAAATAATTTTTTTATTTTAATTTATAATCTAGCAATAAAGCAATGTAACACTGGGAAATGTACTCTGTGCACATTTATTTTGTTGCCTTAGATACATTAATCATGCTAACTGCTTCTTGCAGAATTTCCATTGTGACTAATTAAGAAATGTATGAGCACTGTGATGTGGCCCCAAACAATTCTATCATTCTGCAGAGAACTGGTGTTAAAAGACACGATTACTGTTCTGGGATTTGCTTTCATCAGCTAACACATTTTCATCAATTCGCAGTGATTTTAAAATCTAATTTTATTAAGGAAATGTATCATGAGCTTTTCATTTTGATGCTTTTTCTCTTATGATCTTACATATATTTCTAAAAAGCACAAGGATTGCTATATCTCTGAGTATCATGTGGCTCTGGCTGAGGGCAGGAACACACCAAATTCTCTGCAACTCTCAGTTCATGGTATAGGGACAAATCCATGTCTCTTGAAAGCCAGTGCATTAATGACTTTAAAAGAATGTTCCTGCTTATGCTAGACTCTGAATTTGGCACTCTTGGTTCATGTACTAATGTATCATATAATTTCCAAGCAGAAATGATAACAAAAAGGATAAATGAAAAGAAGAAAACTTCACAAACCACTGATGCCTCAGATACAGACTAGTAGGTACTGGGAAATCACTAGGGATGGAGCTGCTCTCCTGACAGAATCTTGCACTGCTTCCAAGGGAACCGTAGCAGAAAAGCAGTTTCTAGGGATCTTACCCCATGCCTATTGAAATCAGGCAGACAGGCCATTGCCTTCAGTGGTTGCTGGATCAGGCCCTGTATCTCTGAGCCTGAACTTCATTTCCCATAAATAAAAACCTTCTTTATTTCCTCATCATGAAGGCACTCTCTTCAGTCAGACTTCTAATACAACATTTCCTTATTTTATTTTAAAGGGCCAAATCAGAGATAAATCTAAAATTACACTTAAAACTCATATAGCAGCTTTCCTCTTCAAAGCACTTCACAGATACTAATTAATCATAAAATTGGTTACATGCATACAATTTCTAAAATTCATCCTTCCAAAAATATAGTCTCTCTCCTTGGGAGGTATAAAACCCCAGCATGCTGCCAGACTGTGCCATACTAGAACACTGAACCTACAGCAATTAAGATGAAGAATCACATCCTGATACCAAAAAAAACCCCTTTTACCTTGGAAGTAGGAAAGAAAGATGACAGTGCAACCTGCATGAAAGGAATACATTTGTTAGCCAGCAAGGAAAGAGCTGGATTATTACATGTGCATGTTCAGCATTCTCGTACATAGAAAGATATACTTAAAACTCTTTTGCAAAAGTTTTCCTTTTCCATTCATCTCCATAATGACAATGGAAAGTAAAACCCACATATTGAAGGGAACAAGGAAAGTAAAAAGCAGGTCTTCAAGTAACTGTCCACACAGATTCCTCTTGAGGTGTCCATGTGCCCCTTGCATGCCAGACTGTGCACCTCTTACCCTTCGGATATGATAACTCAGCCACTCCAGGCATGAAGGCAGGTACATCTAACAGCTTTTTTACTCCTTTTTCCTGGTTCTTGGGATCCTTCCAATCATGAGGATGCTCAGTCAGGACTCAGGATTCATCACTCTGTTAATCCCAGCTTTGGCAAAGCAGTTCTGATACTTGGAACTAGGAAACTTCATTGTTGACCAGCCAAACATTTCTTCCTCATTTTGGTCCCTTGATAAATGGTCATGCTGGCCCAGCCTTGTTCCACTGCATAGCTAGCTGGGTGACACCCTCCAGAGAGACATGGTTCAGCTGAGGTATGGGATCTCCTTTTGTAAAGTAGAAACGCCTTATTAATACAGCAAAGAGGAAAAGATGCTCTTTGAGCAGCTGAGCAATAACTTACTCCACTCTCTACTCCAGTTAATTCTAGATATTCTGAACTAAATGCCTACTCCCTCTAAAAAGATCCAGTTTTTCTCTTAGTCCATGTAAGATGCAGGTAAACAGCCATTTCTCTATATCCTCTGCTGCTCTGAAGTCATTCTGGTTTTGCAAATCCTATAGCAGCAAAATTCCATAAAGGCTTTCCTGTACTTGCCTACCACTTAGGGAACCCTCCCCTGTCTGGATCTTCAGTCGCATCCTCGCTGGTTTGGCTGGGCACCCATTTGAACCCATGGTAACTTGCTTCCTTGAACACCTAGCCATAAAGATACAGTTTTTGAGAAGGCAGGGTAGACTAATCAAAGCAGATGCATATGCATATACATATACACACACATGTGTGCGTGTGCGCACACACACATACATATACAGAGAGAAAGTATGTGTGTGTGTAAGAGAGCACAAGCTTTCATCAGATGCTTTGAAAGGCTATTAACTCAGCCAGAAGAGTCTGCATAACACAGACCATTTTGGCAAGGCCTTTATACATTGTTTTCTTAGAGCCAACATTATTCTTCACCCCAAGTTCTTGCCTTAGATGTTGCCTTCAACTCATTAATCTGTCTTCTGTTTTTTTTCCCAAGGTGACACTACAGATGAGGTCAAATGAAACTGTACAGAGGTATCAGAATTAACCAGAACTTGCTACCATATAGTGAAGCAGAAGCCTTGAGGCTGTGCACATTCAGCCAGGGCCCATTCTTCTTCAGCTTCCCTTATAATTGTTCTAACTTCTGAGATGACTGGAGCTGCTGCCTTGATTTTTTTTGTCCACATATTCACATCAAACAGTTCTTTGATGAAGACTTTCAGATCTGATGGCCAGCTTCTGGTGGTCCTACACTCTTTAAGTGAGACTCCTTTCCTCACTCCTGCTGAGAAGACTGTTTTCAAGGTTACACAGAGCAGAATCTGTGTGAACCACCACTAGAAGTTACCTTAGAGAAGGGATGTCAAACTCACCCAGGCCTTCAGGCCAGATTCAGACTGTAGGGCTCCTCACAGGGCACATCTAAATGAAATGACAGGGTCAGTGGCAGCATAGCAAGTGTCATCAGAAAGGTTAATGCAGCCATCACAACATTTCATGATGCTTGACCATTGTGAGGCATAATTCCAAAGGTCTTCAACTATCCCTCAGTGCCCAGGAAAGTAACCTGTTTCCCAAGGTATAGTGGTGTTTGTTTATGTTAAAGGAAGTCCAACCCCCTGTTCAAAACAGGACCATCTCCAACTAAATCATCCCAGCCAAAGCTTTGTCTAGCTGGGTCTTAAAAACCTCCAAGGATGGAGATTCCACCACCTCTCTGGGTAACCTGTTCCAGTGTTTTACTGCCCTTCTAGTGAGAAACTTTTTCTTCATGTCTAATCTAAACTTCCCTTTTTACAACTTGAGACCATTGCTCCTTGTTCTGTCATCTTCCACCACTGAGAACAGGTGAATAGAACTATGCTGAATAGTCACCTGAAACCTACATATTTCTATGTGTGGAAGTCCTGATGGAACATCTCTCAGTTTGTACTGTTGTTTCCCCTTTTCTTTGTAATGGTAACACCTTGTCTTGTCTCTGAATGGACAGAGATCACGTGCACATTGAGGTCTGCTAGACTGATACTAGCTATTAGCATTAGTTCACTTCCCACTGTTAGCCTGAAACAGACTTGAATTTCAGTGGACTAGCCTGTATCAGATCACAGTGGCTGAGTTCTCCTGCAGAGGAAGCACCATCCCCCAAGCACTACAGAGTGGGAAGAAAAAAAATTATTTTTGGTCCCAGATAGATAGGCCCCTGTAGGGACTCTCATGTATTGCTGTCAAGGAACCTACAAAGTAAAACTCTTCCTTTGTGAGTGGAAAAGAGTGTCTCAATTTAAACTGTGGAGAGAGGGAGGAATGGGTATTATGATAAAAAGTTAGAGGGTGTAGGCACTTACTGTGAATTTCAGAGAAACAAAACAAGAGACCACAATAGTACAAGGGTTTAAGAGAGTAAATAAATGTTGAACAGTCTAAAATAAAAGTCTTCAGTTCTTATTCAGGCAAAACTTTCCTTGACTTTAGTCCTGATTAAGGATTCCCTGACCCATGGCAACATATATGGTAGAGGGCCATGGCATGGAGAGGGACTAGACGCATGAGTAACTCAAGAAAGGGACTGGAAGTCAGCTGGACTTAGAGCAAGCAATATGAGGAGTGGTAAGGATTCTACCACCCTGCCAACTGGGAGGCAGGTTACAGGGATGTACATACAGATCTCAGGCAGGTAAGACAGGGCAGGGGGACATGAACAATCAATGGCTAAGAAGCAGTTCTGGTAGGAAGAAAGGGAGAGTGAAAGAGTGAGTCAGATAATGGAACTGTTAAGGCAAGAAATGTTGCGGCGTGGCTGGATGGCAACCAAGAAAGATGATCATCTGGTACAAAGACTGTGCTGGGAAGCAGGAAAGAAGCAGAACAATGTGACTTCTGTAAGGAAGCATTCAGCCCCAAGACAGACACCCCCACCTCCATCACCACCACCACCACCACCACCAGTAGCTTCCCTTTGCCTGACATAGTGGAGCAAAAATACTAAATCACTTTTTTTCTTACTTGTCATTGACCACCTCCCATCATATCACTTCTTCAGGTCTGCCCTCTTTGTGCCCTGTGTAGTTCCTAGGGCTACTCCTATCCCACATCTTTCTTTCATTCAAGACAAATAAAACCAGAACCTTTAATCTTTTGGAAAAAAAATTAAAAGCCTATATGTCAGCTACCCTTTTAGACCTTTGGTTTCCTTCCAATTGACTTTCACTTGGCATGGATATGAGCTGAAATTTCACCTCCTTTAATCACCCTATGAAAGCTTCTACGAGTCCTTCCTGGAACTAGAAAAGATCTATGGAGCTCTATCTACTGTACTATATATGACTGAATTGAAATCAATGATGTGTACATAGTACACAATAGCATCAAGGAGAGCATTGTTCCTTCTTTCCTATGCACCAGGCTGAATAACATTCTAATATCTTGAAACCCTTTTTGATTGTCATCAGAAGTAAGTGCAGGAAAAGGAAAAAGGCAAGTTATCTTGCTCATCCAACTTCTGAGGGGAAGAGAGAAACCCAGATTGCTCTCTCTGGGCCCTCTATTGATTTTCATCAGTCCCTGATACATTAGAGACAGCCCTTCTGGTTTTCAAGTGCAAAAAGCTTGTGTCTCTCTTTTTGTCCTTTCCATCACCCTGTCAACATCTTTAGTCCAAAAAGTTTCAAGTAAGCTTCAGCAAAATATGCAGCTAGATTCAGTGGAATTCTTTGACTCAAAGCATCTCTAATTCCATTTAAACTGAATTAAGGGATGCATAAGCTTTTGTGTGCATGTCCTTTCATAGGCTCAAATGAAGTGAATTAATGCTCACTAATGCTTACGTATCTCTGATTCATTTAGTTTAAAGTGCATCTCAACCCTGCCTTCTACCTGACTTTGAACTAAAGCGGCTAACTACCTCTCTCCATTTTAATTGTCAGGTTCATCTGGTGTAAAGCAACCAAAACCCAACAGTATATTTAACTCACCAACTTTGTGGAAAATACACCAACCTGCATGACTGATCCCTTTGAAGTTCTCATGTTATTCATTTTGACTAGATACATTTAAACGGTCTCCGTCAAGTGAACAGAGAATAATAGAATAGTAGGATTGGAAGGGTCCATATGATAAACCTGTGCTCATTTTGAAAGCAACAACTACAAATCTGATGTTGATGTTGTATATGGAGCATCTTTAATAGGCACAAGCTCCAAGATGCTGGAAATTAAAAAACACATTTGGTCCTTTTATGTAGATATGCAAGTACAGTATAGCAAATGAATTAGAAGTAGTTCTGTAATTAGTTTAGTTGCTTTTAATAGAAGGCCAGACAAATATTAGTAATGTTTAATTTTTTTCTTAGTCTACTTTTAAGAGACTTGCCCCATGTTTTCAGTTAATTTAATGGCAATCCTTCAGGATGTTGTCAGGCGGAAACAATCTACAATTAGCTTTAATTATAATTCAGTGATAAAAGAAGTATTAAATTGAAAGCATGTGGTTACAATTTAAGGGTAAAAAACCTTGCAAAACTGCTGTATTTATCAGCTATTGAACATGACTGGGCACTTGTGTGTGTCATCAGGTGTTATCAGTGTCATTGTTGCTATTTTCCTCATCTGGTGTTATTGCTGTGTTGTCAGTGTTGAAGTCTCAGGAACTGCGATGTTGACAAAGTTGCAGTCAGGAGATTCTGACACCAGTCTTGTCTTAAAGAATGACCACAGGCTCAGTTAAGTGGCAAAGATTTGTCCAGGTTTATTTTCTTCCAAACACATTTTGGCCAAACAAATATATCAAACCAGGAACTAAGGCATTTGTACCTGTGACAAGGTAGTCAGCACAACACTGTGCAGGCTGCCCCAAGCTGCTAAACAGTTCTTCTGCTTTCCAGTTTTCCTTTTATACAGTGATCAAAACAAACTGTATATTGCATTCCATCTGTATCTTGAATGTCTCAAAGAATCCTGAGTATGTTTCACATTCTGACTTAGGTATTCCCATTCCAGCCTTATCATCCTGGTACTGAATTATCCTACCCCTTGTACAGTCATCTCCTCCTCCCATCTTCTGGCAGGAGTGCGCATCTGGTCCACATGCCAAGTTTTGCTTATATGAGGAGTTCTTGCATCAGTCAGGTTTGTTTTTAAGGCCTACTTTGGCCAGTGTTTTAGCAAAGTCTTTGTGTGAGCAATATATATTGATCAATGCCCCAGCAAGGCATACAGTGTATACATCCCCTTGATTGCAGCCACCTTTTCCTTTTTACGACTTGAAATTTGCAGCCTCACCAGCTTAAATCCATTCACAGTGCTGCTGAAAACATCATCCTTGCTCTGTACTCAACTAACGTATTGCCTACTTCATATTCTTACTTTGGGTCCCTCTTTTCATAGATTTCATAGACATTAGGGCTGGAAGGGACCTTGGAAGATCATCGAGTCCAGCCCCCTGCCCAAAGGGCAGGAAGTCAGCTGGGGTCATAGGATCCCAGCAAGATAAGCATCCAGTTTGCTCTTGAAGGTGTTCAATGTAAGCTCTTGAACCACCTCCGGTGGCAGGCTGTTCCAGACCTTGGGGGCTCGGACAGTAAAGAAATTCTTCCTTATGTCCAGCCTGAAATGGTCTTGTAGTAGTTTATGACCGTTCGACCTACTCGTCATCCCTTGGGGCGCTCTGGTGAACAAACGTTCCCCCAGATACTGGTGGTCACCCCTGATAAACTTATAGGTGGCCATCAGATCACCCCTGAGCCTGCACTTTTCCAGGCTAAAGAGCCCCAGGGCTCTCAGCCTGTCATCGTAGGGTCTGCTTCCCTGACCCCTGATCATGCGCGTGGCTCTTCTCTGGACTCTCCCAAGCTTCTCCACATCCTTTTTGAATTGTGGAGCCCAAAACTGGATGCAGTCCTCCAGCTGCGGCCTCACCAAGGCCGAGTACAAGGGGAGAATGACGTCCTGGGATTTGCTTGAGAAGCATCTATGGATGCAAGCCAGCGTTTTGGTCGCTTTACTAGCCGCAGCATCGCATTGCAGGCTCATGTTCATCTTGTGGTCAGTGATGACCCCCCAAGTCTCTTTCTTCCATAGTGCTAGCCAGCATAGCACTGCCGAGCCTATAAGGATGCTGCGGGTTTTTCTTCCCAAGGTGGAGAACCTTGCATTTATCAGTGTTGAACACCATCAGATTCTCGTCCGCCCACTTGCTGAGCCTGTCCAAGTCAGCCTGGATCACCCGCCTGTCTCTTCTATTGTAAGAAACACTATCTGCTGTTGCCTCTAAGGTCTGGTCTGCCAGCCTTCTTCACCTCTTAGTCCATTTGTATTTAAGCAATCTTCATGCCCTCTTTGCATAGGAAGAGTCAATCAATTATTTTAGCTTCTTAAATGCCTCAGAGTGTCCATCTGCTGTAGTGCTTACAGAAAACTCCTAGGAATCAGAAGACACAGATACAAGTGCTGCTTCTGGGTCTAACTCATGGCGCTTCACAGAAAGTGCCATGAGTTAGACCAATCCTCCTGACCAAACAGAAGTTAGCTGTTGGGTCAGGAGATTGGGGGATCAAGCTCCAATTTCAAGCCAGTCCAGAGAGAGAGCCTGCACCTCTGCAGGCTCTTCCCCTAGCTGTGTCCCTCACCACTCCCCCAGCTCCCATTCTGTCTCAGGATGGGAGGGGGAAAAGGCAGGGGAGGGAGGTCCATTCTGGTGTTTCCCCAGATGCACTGGATTGGTGGCAGGGCTCCAATCTACTTGCCCCCACTTCCAGTGCTGGCTGGGCAACCCCCAGAATGAGTTCTCTCTTCTCCCTTCCCCCTGTCCCCCACCATTCTGAAAACATCAATTGGGAGAAGTGCTGAGCTGTGTCAGCTAAGCAGTACTCCTCCTGGCACACACAGACAGAAGTTAATGAAGGGGCTCCACTTTGCAGTGCCTTCATCTGAACCCTCATGCAATGTAATGAAGGTTCAAATTGTTGCAGGACTAGACCTATTAAAGCACTCTGCAGCCATGCACTTTTGTTTCGTCACAACTGTAGAGTGCTTTCAGGGGCCAGATTAGGCAAAAATTGTCATTTCTGTCTGTACCTAGACAATAGAATAAGCCTCCAGGGTGCCATCAAGTCCAGACTCCTACATTTGTAGGCAACCATTTACCCAAGAATGCCCACAAGATTGTCTACTTTGAACCCTCTCGCATACCGTAACCACAAAACCACCCCACAAAAAAAAAAACCCTCAACAATGTGTCATACAAAAAAGAGCAGGTGAGATGAGGGCAGCAACAATAGCTAGGGAGGCTGGACAAAGTTCTACTTCACTGATTTGTATCAAATTCACCAGTGGCTGTTCAGTGCAAAATGCCTAAAGAACAGGAGGAGAAGGAACCAACTCCCAGGACACCTTTTTCCAGGACACTTCTACCCTGACTCAGCTATTCAGTTAGGTTCCTTGCTGTCTCTCCTGCCCCACATGGTTTTCCCCACTAGTTACTAAGTGGGTAGCTTCAACAAGAAAAGTGTAAGGCACTCTTGGCCTGCTTAACCTAGACCCTAGTGGTTAGAGCATGTGCTGGGAGGTAGGAAATGTAGATTCAACCCCCTCTGGCTGAGGGTTGGGCCTACAACCTGGGTCTCCTGTTCCCTGGGCAGTTGCCCTAACCACTTGGCCATTGGTCTGAAAGGTGGTTCACTGTTTTGTCATGAATTTTCTGCCTAAAGCTTTTGAAGGCCTTCACAGATTGTATGTGCTTTTCCAGACAGATTCAGTTAGATGGCTACCCAGTCATGCAGTTAGCCAAACCTGTCATGCATGGAGGACTCCAAAGTAAAAACTGCTTATTTGGCAATAAGTGCCCCTTGTAGATCTGGGAGGTAGAAGAGAATATGTTTTTAGACATCTAGGCTGCATCCACACAAGCGTGGACATTTTATTCCCTAGGGACAACTAGCAGTGGTACACCTTAGGCCACTGCTAGTTATCCCCAGGGAATGCCTGTACCACGTACCCTCTGGTGCATGGCAGATTATCCCAGGTATGGTGGGAGAGGCTGGGGCCAGCACTGAGCTGGCTCCAGCAGCCTTACCTGGGAGCCTCCTGGGGCTGTAGCAGTGGCATTCCTGCCACTCAGAGCCTGGCTGGCAGCCAGAGCATGGTCTTGGGTGGCCCAGCTTTGGTTTTGAGCACTGCACACTGCCCCTGCATGCACTGCTCTGCTCATTTTTTGTGCAGGGTTTTTTTGACCCTGGATATCCAGGGGTCCAAAAAAACCCAAGGCTGCTCCCTTGTAGCATAGAAAACAGCGAAACGTGCAGTATATGGTGCTTCAGATGTGTCTGCAGTGCCACATACCACATGGCCATGCTTGTCCGGACATGTCCATAATGGGCAAAGTACACTTTTGTCTTGTGTTTACTGCTGTTTATTGTCCTAAATGTAATAATTTCTCTGTTATCTTTTTTCCTTGATTTGTTTGTTACATCCACCTGATGCCTCTGATCATAATCAAGGATTGGGAGAGGCAGTTTCTGTTATACATATATAACAGAATGTGTCTGAAGTGCCTCTCACAACCATTAAATAATGTAAAAACTGTGAGGGCTAAGTTTATAGTTTAATAGAACAATTTAATGTAATGGCATTTAGATAAAAAGGTAACATTCTAAATTAAAAAATGAGTTTTCTGCTGATTGTTTACTATATATAATTATTAAAAGCAATAAACACCCTCCCAGCAATATTCTTCCAAGGCAGGCTGTGATATATTGGATGATCTTAAAAACCAACAATAATGAAATTTTGTAGATCTGTATGTACTGTATATATTTGCATAGAATATGCATGCACGTGCACACGCACATGCACACACTTCTCCATCCCTATGGTAAAATCAAGAGATAGTAGCAGCCTAGAAAGCAAAAGTCACACATATGCAATGCCAGGGTACACTTTGGCTCTGGGATTGAATTTTTTAGCATTAGAATAATATATTGTAGCAGTTTTTCCACTAATAACATTATCTTTGCTGCAGGACAAAGATCCCTGGGTAGCTTTGAGATACAAAACGGTAGTATATTGCTTCTGTTAGGCAGGAGCTTCCTCCACAATGATGTTCATAATTTTTTAATGATTTAGCCTAGTACTCAAGGTAGAATTAATATCTGTTTACAGCAAGTTAATTCTATCACTTTCATCACCACAAAGGAGGAATCCTACCACTGACTCTTAATAGCAGTACTAATGTGACAGGGTCATTTTTCAGTGATGGATCTTCTGTATCTCTGAGTTAGAAAGCTCTGAGTCATATTGGGAGCAGTGAGGTTACACCAGGAGAGAACTTGTCTCTAGACAGCTATAGAACAATAAGTCCAGAGGTGGAACGTAATCTGTAAACACTTTGTTCTTGTTAAATATACTGTATAGATCATCTTTGCTGCATTATTTTACACTGGAAGTGAATTTGATCTCAGGATAACTATATATCAGTCATACTAAGGCCTACAAAGGATGGAGGATGGGAGTCACCTCCAAGGAGGATTATTCTGCACTGGTCCGGTCCTGTAGGGAGCTGACCAGGAAAGCCAAGGCTGCAACTGAACTCCAGCTAGCTTTGAGCATCAAGGACAATAAAAAGTCCTTTTTCAGATATGTGGGGAGCCGGAGGAAAAGCAGGGGCAACGTTGGACCCCTGCTGAACCAGATGGGGCAACTGACAACTGACGCCCAGGAAAAAGCCAACCTATTAAATAGGTACTTTGTGTCGGTCTTTCATCAGCCCCATGGGACGCCCATGCCCGCTACAGGGCCGGGAAGTCTGGGTGAGGGTGATCCCCTGCCCTCCATTAATGCTGACTTCGTGAAGGAACATCTTGAGAAGCTGGATACCTTCAAGTCAGCCGGCCCTGACAATCTTCACCCCAGGGTACTCAAGGAGCTGGCGAGCATCATAGCCCAGCCTCTAACGCAGATCTTTGAAAACTCTTGGCACTCTGGTGTAGTGCCCGAAGACTGGAAGAAGGCCAATGTGGTGCCTATCATCAAGAAAGGGAGGAAAGTGGATCCGGCTAACTATAGGCCCATCAGCCTGACTTCTATCCCGGGGAAGATCTTAGAAAAGTTTATTAAAGAGGCCATCCTTAATGGACTGGCCGACGCCAACATCTTAAGGGATAGCCAGCACGGGTTTGTTGCGGGTAGGTCTTGCTTGACCAATCTCATTTCCTTCTACGACCAGGTGACCTATCACCTGGACAAGGGAGATGAGATCGATGTCATATATCTTGACTTCAAAAAAGCCTTCGATCTGGTGTCCCATGATCGTCTCTTGGAGAAACTGGCCAGTTGTCGCCTTGGGTCCTCCACGATCCACTGGCTGGAAAATTGGCTCCGGGGTCGGACCCAGAGGGTAGTAATTGATGGAAGTCACTCATCGTGGTGTCCGGTGACCAGTGGGGTCCCCCAGGGCTCTGTCCTTGGACCCATACCGTTCAACATCTTCATTAACGATGTGGACACTGGAGTCAGAAGCGGACTGGCCAAGTTTGCAGATGACACCAAACTTTGGGGCAAAGCATCCACAACAGAAGACAGGCGGATGATCCAGGCTGACCTGGACAGGCTCAGCAAGTGGGCAGACGAGAATCTGATGGTGTTCAACGCCGATAAATGCAAGGTTCTCCACCTTGGGGAAAAAAAACCTGCAGCATCCTTATAGGCTCGGCAGTGCTATGTTGGCTAGAACTATGGAAGAAAGAGACTTGGGGGTCATCATTGACCGCAAGATGAACATGAGCCTGCAATGCGATGCTGTGGCTAGTAAAGTGACCAAAACGCTGGCTTGCATCCATAGATGCTTCTCAAGCAAATCCCGGGACGTCATTCTCCCCCTGTACTCGGCCTTAGTGAGGCCGCAGCTGGAGTACTGCGTCCAGTTTTGGGCTCCACAATTCAAAAAGGATGTGGAGAAGCTTGGGAGAGTCCAGATAAGAGCCACGCGCATGATCAGAGGTCAGGGAAGCAGACCCTACGATGACAGGCTGAGAGCCCTGGGGCTCTTTAGCCTGGAAAAGTGCAGGCTCAGGGGTGATCTGATGGCCACCTACAAGTTTATCAGGGGTGACCACCAGTATCTGGGGGAACGTTTGTTCACCAGAGCGCCCCAAGGGATGACGAGGTCGAATGGTCACAAACTACTACAAGACCATTTCAGGCTGGACATAAGGAAGAATTTCTTTACTGTCCGAGCCCCCAAGGTCTGGAACAGCCTGCCACTGGAGGTTGTTCAAGCGCCTTCATTGAACACCTTCAAGATGAAACTGGATGCTTATCTTGCTGGGATCCTATGACTCCAGCTGACTTCCTGCCCTTTGGGCGGGGGGCTGGACTCGATGATCTTCCGAGGTCCCTTCCAGCCCTAATGTCTAATGTCTATGAAATACTCTAAAAAAATGCACAAAAACAAAAAACCACACCCTGATTTAGCCCTTGTGCTTAAAATACAGTAGATGGTAATTTGGAAAACATTGCTATTTTTGTAACTACTAGAAGGACAGCAAATTTCTCTCTTTGCTGTACAGAACTACATTGTAAGCATTAGTCTGATCCCACCTTAGACATACAATCAAATCATTTTAGTGACGGAAATCTTACCTTAGAAGAGCAATTTCATTATTTATACTGTCAAGAAAATCCTGTCTTAGAAGCAGCTGCTTTCCTGTGATTTTACCCTGAAGTTAATGTGTAATTTCTCTCTCTACTCCTATACCAATAAAAACTGGGCAAAAAAGTGTGGTTCTTTTCTGTCATGCTGCCAGTTATAGTTAATCAAATTATTTAAATCTTCTTAAAATAAATCAAATCAGTTGCAGGTCTTCTAATGTTTAATGTTACTCCAAAAAAAATCAATATATTTGCAGATCAGAGTAGTTCTATATGACCCCTGCTGAAGATTAATAATGCCATTTATTTTTAGTATCATTCTTTCTTACACAAATTATCCTCTTTTCTCAGTACCTTCCTTTCCTCCCATTGGTTTAGCTGAAAGGAAGACTTTCCCACAGTCAAACATTGTGTATGTCCTGAAATCTCAATTCTGTTACTTTTAGTGTTAGATAAAAGTTTGCTGACAGTAGAAGACACATTTCTTAATACATTTCTATTTGATATGAAACTCTTTAGTTTTTTAAAAAAATGTCAGGTAAATGCTCCACAATTGAAAAATGAAGCCAAGCAAAAGTTAAGGGTGAAAATTTGCTTTGAGTTATATCAATGTAATTCTGGAGTAACAACATTAACTTCAGCAGCATTACTACAGGTTTGCAGAAATTGCCACATAACTAATGATAAACAGGCTGTACCTCCAGTGTAAATTCCCAGTAGTACAATCAAGGTTACATTGGTGAAAAATTGGTATAACTTGAGGAAGATTTGGTCTATAAACCATAGTATGTTAACAGAGCAATTAACAAAAGAGTAGAGAATACTACATATATGCAGTGCAATCAAGTTGTTATGGAAAGTTTGCAACCCAAGTAATTTAGACTAGAGAAATTAACTGTTTCATTACATGACTTATTTCATTTGTTCTGAGCAGCCTTAATATTGCAGTAATGTTGGGAGAAGGTTTTGCATTTACTACTAGTGTGTTTGTAAAGCACTTTGGAATTCTTTGAGACATATAAGGACATGTCTACAGGTGCCAATTTAAGGCACTTGAGCCTGATATAAGGCACATTAAGGGCATGCGTCTACATGTGCGTGCCTTTAATGAGCCTTAAAAATGGTGATTTTAGGCTATTCATGCCTTAAATTTGATACCTGCAAAAGCAGGTATCAGATTTAGGCTTGAATAGCTAAAGCACATCAACGCACATGTAGATGCATTGAGGTGAATTAACACTGTGTATGGACTGAGTTGGGACTAACTTTAGTTCCCTGTCAGCCCATGCACACGGCATTAATGCGTTTTAATGCATGCACGTGTAAACATGAGCCTAAATTGCCTTAATGCGTGTTAATTTTAAGTGCACCTAAATGCACGTGTAAACATGCCCTAAATGTCATTTCATTATCAACTATCTGAAATGTTTCCTGTCCGATATAGTGGATCAGAGACAGGTAACTGACAGTTGTTCATTAATGTTTTCATAGCCATCTCTGGAACCAGCTCTTATGTGTAGGTCTTTTTAATCTCCGCAATGTATTCTTTTAAAATATTTAATAAAGTATTTGCACACGGAAAACAAGCACACATTGTAATGAGATTTGTAATGGTCACTCTTGCTAACATTAAGACTTCTTAAAGAAAATCTCTTTTAAAAATAAAAATAATATTTTTGTACAAAAATGAATAGGTTCTGTCTTGTTTGAACTACTTGAGATCCCTGTTCAGTCATACCTCTAATTAAAAGAGCAGTATTTAAGCTAAAATGCAACAGGGTCAAAATCATTGCTGAGATATGTGTGTGAATGATTCCCTTCAAAGTCAGTAGGATCTACACACACATATCTGGAGTCAGATTTGATCTACGGTGTCTTTGTATTATGAAGCCAGCTGCCCAGCAACCTCAGCATATAGTTTAAATTAAATATTTAATGGATTAAGAAAAAGTTTTCAGAAACAGAATTACCAGTACATCAGCCACTCAGAATGCAGGGGTGCTGGGCCATTACAGGGGTACAATGCTACTTGCTTCCCCTGCTTATATAATTTCCCACTCATTGATTCAATCTGGGTATCTCAAACTGAATTGATTTTGTCTTGATTATGTTACCAGCTCTGTGCAGAGAAGAAGTCCTAGCTGATGAATAGTGAATGGAGCATTACACTGCATCTAGTCTTGTATCTGGAGTGCTTATGATTATACATTATGATTACTAGTGACTTTATGAATATTACTTAACTTTATGAATATTAGTTTTATTGTTTGCATACCATCCTGTAACTCTGAGATGTAGGTGTCCAGCTTGAAAAACTCTTAAGTTTCTATAAAAAAAAAAAAATTGTATTTACACATACATCTGTATGGGGTAAATATAAATATGCTTGCTGTTGTGGTGCAGTGATTCTGAATAGCAGATATTTTCATACCTAATGTTAAGGAATTATTGGCTGCTGAAGACAGGGTAGCAGAAGACATAAAATCATGATCTGGAAAGAAGAGGTGTGTTTAAATCAAGAGCTTACCAGAAGAAGAACAATATTTGACACTCTCCAAGTAGTTGCTACAGAGAAAGGAAAGAGTGTGCTTCTAATCTAAGTGCTTATGAAGTCCTGATCAGTGGTGGTAGCTGTATTAGAGGAGTAAAAAAACTGAAAATATGATTAGTAAACCTTTGCAAATCTACTTTGACAGACAAGCCTAAATAATTCTATTCTGTGATTGATATGTTCAGGGAACTATAACAGATAAAGGAACCATTAAGTGTTTTGTATTATGAGGGTGACACAAATGTGATAATTGTTTTAGTTACTGAAACTACTATTATGGTGGAGGACTAAATACTAATCATCATATACCGTGTTCTGTAGGGCTGTTCTTGCAAGGAAGCTTTCATGCAGGGGAAGGGGGAATGCACTTTATTTATAGGAGTCATTACAGAAAGAGATGCTGTAACAGGGGTCAAGCCTGGGCCGAGTCTTGAGTCAGCCCGCCCAGTCTGTCCTACCATGATTTTGCTGTTCCCATAACTGGTGGAAAATGTTGGAGACTACCCGTTACATGCCCCGGTGCCAGAGGCACTATCCACTGCTCTGAACCTCCCCGACATGGTGGCCTATTCCTCACAGATGGCATCCAAGATGATGCTATGCTTCCTGCCTAAAGCTGGGCCAACTTAGTCCTTCGTCAGGCCTCTTTCACACTTACATTCACACTGCCCTCCTCTCACTAGGGCCTCTTGCACTCCACCCCCTCTCACAGGGTCTCTTTCTCACATTGACAACTTGTTCCGCCCTGCTCCCTCTTGAAGTGGCTCCCATAGGCCTTGGGGTTTCATCTGTATCAAGCCTCAGGTGGTGACATGCAGTCTGTTGGACCTCTCCCATGACCCCTACCTAGGTAGTGGCCAGCCGATCCACCACACAGAGGGTTAACTCCACCCTAGCTCCTCACTTGGCTTCTCATTTCCAACACTTGTTCATCAGGGGGTTGGCCCATGTGCTACCCTTCAGGCTGTCCCACAGCCTGTACTCAACCTTCATCAGGGCCCTCACTACCACCCTGTCTGGGGCTACACATCTATCCCCTCCCTGGGGCCTCTGGAGTCCCATTCCTCTGTGGGGGCTCAGGTAGCCGCAGTCATGCCTGGCCCCCTTATACCCACAGTATTGTGGGGGCTAGGGGTTATTGAGGCATCCCAACCCACTTTTCACCGGGGTGGTGAGCAGTCCTGGTATTTGAGTGGGGCTGCCATGCCACCAGCAGTCCCACCAGGCTTCCCTATCCTGGCAGGCTGCAGTTTTTGGTCATAACCAGGACCAGGAGCCCCCTGCTCTTACTTGCCAGATGTTTCATACAGCAGTTCAGCAAAGTGATGTCTCTGTCTGGCTGCCAGCAGCAAACTGCTGTGTTTGTAAAGCTGGCCTGTGTTTTAAAATGGCCACCGTAAACAGGCATCTGCTGGCTGCCTGACTCAGCCCTTAACGTGGCAAGTACCCAAAGGTGCGCTGCACACACCTCCCTCTTAAAACAAATTCCCAAGGGAAGTGGGGGGTGGCGCTGGAGTGCTTGGCCATCGGGCTGCTGTTTCCCAGCCAGTGCACCACTGTGACAGGGGGCAAGCCCAGGGCTGAGTCTTGAGTCAGCCCGCCCACTTGTTTCTATGAGGCAGTCCGCCCAGTCTCACCTGCCATGACTTTGATGTTCCCATAACTGGTGGAAAATGCGGGAGACTACCCATTACATGCCCCGATGCCAGGGGTGCTATCTACCACTCCAAACGTCCCCTACATGGTGGCCCATGCCTTGCAGATGGCATCTAGGATGACACTATGCTCCCAGCCTAAAGCCGGGCCAACTTAGCCCTTCGTCATGCCACTTTCACATGCAGATGCCTCTAGAAAGGAGGTACTGTACTACATCTAGAACCAGTTACAAAAGTCTATTAATGCAAATGACATTAATGAAATAGTACAGGCAAAACAACAGAACGTTGTGAAGGTAAGTATTAAATTCTAAATTGCAACACCTTGATAACAGAATACTATATAATCTAAAACATCATGCATGCATTTTATTAGCAAGTTATGCTTCCGGTACCAGGAACCTTGTTGCTTGATCAAAAGGAAAGAATTGCTAGGAACTGACAGTATCAGAAAATTAATTTGCTATCTTTTGATTTTACTGTGACAGTACATGGATTTTAGTGTGTGCTGTACAATTAATGAACTGTTCCAAATGACTGGATATAGTTTTACCACAGCAAATAGCATTGAAAAAATATTAATAACAATTATAATAATAGCAATAATTATAATAATTCATTATGGAGAAAAAGGGGAGCAGTTTTCTTCTAACTTCATCTGTGGAAACAAAGAATTCTATTTGTAACATCAGAAGGAAGGCTTTTAAGAAGCCGTTATGATCAGGATTTGCAATGCCATCAAAACAATGTCTCTGATTATGTTTCAGCCCAAAAAGCGATGTGGATTGTTTCAGTTACTGTTTCTCACCTAGCTTTCCTTCTCCTCTTTTGATGATGAGAGATGCTGTCATTGGTAATCATTATGCCCAAGGTCCTGATGCAGCCCCACTGACGTCATTGAGAGTCTTTCCACTAACTTCAGCGAGAACTGGATCCAATCTTCTTGTTGTTCAGCTTGTGTCTTCCTTGGATGAGAGACTAAACTACCCATTTACCCTTACTGGTGATCCCTGCAAAATGGGGTTGAGACACATTACAGAGGCAGTGGGGAGAACTTTGCCTGGGCTATACTTGCTGTATAGCAACAAGGAGAATTAATTTTCTGGGACTTCTAGATATTTCACTCTTTCCAAGCATTAAGTTAATGCAAGCAACTTGTAAAAGATTTCTTTGTTAGCTGAACCATGGGGAAAAATTAAATGGAGAAGCATAATGCCTATTTTTTTCTCATGCCTGAAGTTCAAAATAAACTCCTTTATAAAAAAATTGCTCTTTTTATTACAGAAGATTAAAGTTTTACATGTTAATAATGCATAAGATAAATCCTTTGCCACCTATCAAACTGAATCACAGTTCTGGAGTCTCTCCTCCCTACCACTAATATTCATACAAGTGAAACTTTGAGCAATAGTATTTTAAAGCAATTCTAAAATGCAATGGCATCATTACACTTGTAATAAGCTATAAAATCATAAAAACATGAACATATCCGGTTAATGAACTGTATACAATATACAGGGTGAACTGTATACTATGAAGCCTGCCCTTCAGATAGGATTAACCCTTTCATTCACAAATAATTTGGATGGCTTAACTATCATCCTGCTGTTTGTAACAGCTGTGGTACATTCTATTGCTAGTGCTGCATCAACACAGCTAACAGGTTGTATAAGTACTGTGGTGGGATAAGAAACATGTGGATTTGGCAAGCCCTGCAGGGCTATCAAGCCTTAAGTTTATGTGTATACTTTTCTTTACTTGCCTCCTTTTCCCAAAGGCCTGGTATGACCCATCCCCTAAAGCTCTTACTGATGTTACCAGGGAATATTTGTAAACAACACTCCAATGCCTGAAATCCTCCTTGGACCCATTAAAAAAAAATACAGCTAACAAAAAAATAATATCAAAAGAAGATCAGATTGCACAAAAATGGTACTAATGTTGTCATGAGTATTTTCCCCTTAGTTCTCCTAGTCACCCTTTTTTACCATCTCCTTTGAATTCTCCTTTCATTTTTTTTTTTAAAGGCAAGTATGCTATGCGGGACCTGGTCCATCGACTTCCTGGTGGGAACAACAGCAACAGCTCAGCAAGCAAGGCCATGTCCGATGACACCGTTACTGCCATTTGCTGCACTCTGCATGAAGTCATCACAAAAAACATGGAGAACGCCAAGGCCTTACGGGATGCAGGAGGCATTGAGAAACTGGTTGGCATTTCCAAGAGCAAAGGAGACAAGTATGTTTTGCAAATCACCTCACACCTTTTGGTAACATCTCTGAGAAGTATAGTTAGTTCTGACTGTGTTTGTCTTGCTGCATTATTTAATTTAATGAGAAATCACATGTATTTCATGAGAAATCACATGTATTTAATCACCTTGCCAAATGACAGAAAGGAGGCAGGAAACACCTAGGCCCTGACATGTTTTTGACTTACTGTCACTGGTAATATGCACTGTGCTAGGATCCATATAATTTACAATAACTTCTAACATGAAACCTCTCCAGGAACCCATTATAAATATCAGGTGCTAGACCAAACCATTAGGCCTTTACATTGTGTAAGTGTACACCTGGAGCAACCAGGAAAAAGCCAACTAGACTGTAGCCCACAAAGTCTTTATTTCTCCTTCCCCGTCCAAAATCCTTACTCCCTTTCCGGCTGCAGCGTATTGCTCACCTTACTCTGAGACATTTACCCTGGGTGGTGAATGATGAGGTAGAAAGAAGGTTCCTCCCACTCACTGGCTTATGAGTGCCAATGGGTGTAGAAGTCCCACACAAGCAGGACACTTCTAGAAGCACCTATGAACACTTCTAGAAGTACCTATGTTTTTCCAAAACAAACACTATGAATGAAGAAATCCATGTTTATGTATCTTTTCCCTACAGTAGTTTGGTTAACGGATATATTCTGCAAACCTGCAGAAATATTGTTCCTTTGCATATAGTGGGACCATGTCAGTTTGGAAAATAGAAAAATTTACTCAAATGATAGATCTTTCTACCATTCTGAGCCATCAGAAAGGTAAACCTTTCAGCACAAGGGCTACTGCTGCCTCAGAGCTGAATCCACAGCCAAAGGAAGGATCCACCCACTGCACAGAGTATTGGAGCTACCTGCTGGCCTCTACAATCAATATATGACCAGTGGAACTCAACCCAATTCCATTTCCTGCTGTTAACTCTCTCTCTTTCTCTCCTCACATATCTCAGCTAATACACTCCTGTTGTAGTGACTTATACAGTATTCTGAAATAAGTGACATAAATAGCAGTTTGACAATAAATCTGATTTCACTCTTGGAGGTTCCCCTTATCCAATTGACTCCCATTGGCAATAAAAATGCATTACAATTTTTACTGTAAATAAATTACATGCTAAAATTGGGATTTTGTTACCAACTGAAATGTATTGATGTGAGCTAATGTACTGAGGTGCATCTCCATTTGTCCTCAAGCGAATGTGCCCCCTTTCATTTGGTGTGAATTGTCATTTATCTGTGAATATTAATAGAATGTAAGCCCATCTATTAACACTGTTCACTTGCACACCTGCCTCTGTAGAGATTATTAATATTTCCTAGCATGGGGCTGAGATCAGAACTGGCCTAAGAAGTTAGGCATTTATCTCCCATACCATTTTGGTGTGTGCCTCATTCCATGGGACTCCTTGAAAAATGTTAGGTTTGTAGTATATGGTAATCCAATCTAATGCCTAGTCCAGTTTGTACTGGATAATTTGCACTTTTAAAATGATGACTCCTTTGTGAAGCCCTGAGGCCTAGTAATGAAAAAAATGCTATTTGAGAGCTAGGTATTATTATTGTTATTATTAGTTATTTCATTATAGAACAATAAAATCTTAATCTTAAAAACCATCACCAATTCTCAGCTTAAGCAGGAGTTTCATACCTGTCTTTCAAAAGCATTAGAGTTCTATATCATTGTTTCTGGGTCTTTCATAGAGGTTCCATCATTTGTAATATAAATTATAGGATGCCTTTCTTGCCATTCAGCTACTGAAAGGATATTTGTATTTGCTATTAATGATTAACAGAGAAAGTAACTTTGTCTTGTATTGCAAAGTATCCCTATGTTTGTCCAATGTTGTAAAGGCCAACTGTTACTAGCCTCAAAAGAACCATTTATTGTTGTTTCTATTGTAATTACTGTCATATTAAAAAAATCGGTATATGCTGTGCCTGCTTCCAGCCCAAATCAACAGAAATTAAACAGATCAAAGATTCTGTGGCATGAGAAGGCTATATAAACACTCCTAAACTCTTTAAAAAGTGTTACAGTAGGATTTATAAACATTTTGATGAGTTGAATTCAATTTATCACTTGTTAACTCAGGGCAGTCCAGCTCAACAGCCTGTGGGCCACATGTGGCCTGCTTGGGGTTAATTTGCAGCTTTCAGTCTCCCATCAAGCTACCATCCCCACCTCAACCTGCTCCCTCCCCCCATATAACTCTGGCTGTACTATCAGCCATGTTCCTTGAGCTACCCCACCGTTGCCTGTTTTCCACTTCCTGTCTTCACCCGTGGGGTGAAGTGGGGTAGGCAGCATAGAACCAAGGGAGCCTGTGGCATGATGAGCTGGGGCCCTGGGTAGTCTCATGGCACAATCCAGTGCAACAAGGAGGGGAACAGTGCCCACACAAAGTACGGCCCCTGGCTTCCGTGGCCTGCACTGGTGCAGCCTGTATGGCACATGGCCACAAGTTAATTAGAATTTGGACATCTCTATGTTACACCACCATATTCTTTTCTGACTGGCTTATTATAATTTGCATGCACAAAATAAGATTCATTAATAGTTCTCTGGCAATCAGCAGACAGAGTGCATCCTTCATCTTTATGTGAACCCGCTAGTTGTCCCATGATTCTTTGCACAGGGACAAGATAAAATCATGTAAGTGCCAAGAGCATAGGATTAATTCTTCCAGTTTGTCTCAGGCCATACAAGTTATGTACCTCTCCAGTGGTATGGCAGAACTGATCCCAATCCCAGATGTGATTAGCCCAACTCAGAGCTTCCCATTGTTCCTGGTACCCCTCACTACCAACAGCATTACTGACACTATCGGCCTACACTTGCAGATAGAGCTGGGTAAATAATGAAAACAACTATGCTTGAAAATGTTCAGCACATTCTTATCTATGAATTACTCAGGTATCATTATACATGGGGTGAATAATGAAAAAAAATCACCCAATAATTTACTGAGAATGTATTGTGTAAATTAATTGAATAAAATATGTAATTAATATTATTTTACTAGCTCAACTGCCAGTGTATCTAGGACCGTCACTTGTGCTTTTTCCTGAGGGAAACATGAAACACGTGAATAACTGCTCCCCAGTTCCACCTAACCACGCAGTTTTGCTTGGGGCTCTGCCACTTAGTTTTTGCTGAGGGGACAGGATTAACTACATGATGTGGATGATGAACACAGTCACATTTTACTTCAATGAGCATGTCTACACAAGATATTTACCGTGGAGTTGCCTAATTAGCTCTGCAGTAAATCTCTCAGCATCTACATGTGCAGTGCTATTAGGGAAAAGTAAACTAATGAACTTGGCTACAGCATAGTACTTGTAAATGACAAGTACTATCCTGTGGCAGAGTTTTTTTACTTTATAGCAATGCATGAGTAGACACTGACAGATCTGGCTGGGGCATGAGGCTGCTTTAATGCGGGGGCTGCCTGCCAGCTAGCACGGCATTGGAGCACCCTCATGCCCTCCAGCTATACCTTCTGCAGCACGTTGAGCTGGGTCAGAACAGCCCTGAGCTGGCAGGCAGATGCCCCAGACCTTCTGCCAGCATGGGCTGCTCTGACCCAGCTCAATGTGCTGCGGTCCCAGGCTCACATTCAGCTGTGATGCCTGTAAGTAATAAGCTCCAGTGTGATATGCACCAGAGTTTATTGTTGCACATTATGAATCTATGAATTAATAGCACATGTAGATGCACCCAGTGTTGCCTTCCCTGCCCCTTCTTCATTGAGTGTGTCTTCTGCTCCTTTCCAAACAGTCTATGCTGAGAGGAACATAAAATATGGCTCTTATTCCCTGAAAAATATTCTCTTCTGGGAAAAGAATTCTGGATGGGTGTCTGTTTGACACTCTTCAACTAATGCCCATGAATATAGGTTTAGGATGCAGTCATTAATCAGTTACTATAGTCAATGCTTTCAATATGTAAGGCCAAATTTGGATTCCATGGGAAGCTCATTGACTCCTAATGCATTTGACTGTATATTTTATTCCTTTTTTGGCCTTCTGGGTCCTTTGTCTTATTTGCAGCTCTGTATACACACTTGCCTGGAATATTTATTCTAGCCATCTGGTAGATCGCACTTGGAGCTGTGCTCTCATCAGGCATTTAACGTAAAGTCTTCTAGTCCGTGGTCAGCAAAACCAAGCCCTGTACTCTTGTCCTTCATGCCAAAATGCACAGACTTGCAGCCAACCCACCTCTCCGTACACAATTTACTCACAGTTTTCATGCAGTATTTTCCCTCATGGCCCACCTAGCAGTTCGCAAGTTCAGCAGCAGAGCTCCATCTCAACTATATTCTCCTGTATGTCTCTTCTCAACAGGACCCCCACCTCCTCATTCAGTGCCCAGTTGAAATGTACATTTCTTTTTGCTTCCTTTCCATTCACTTACTACCATGGAGCTGAGGCATGTACTTGTCAGTCAAAAGAATATTACTCCACAAACCACTGAACAAAAAGCTCTCCCAGGATATTGACAAGGCTGATGAACAGTGGAACTTTGATCCTGTGTAATTTACTCACAAATCAACATTAATTGAATCTGGGATTTAACTGTTTCTTTCCTATTCTTTTTTTTCATCCAACAGGCACTCACCAAAAGTGGTGAAAGCAGCATCTCAGGTCCTAAATAGCATGTGGCAGTACAGAGACCTGAGAAGTCTCTACAAGAAGGTAAGAAATTTTCAGATTTAACGTCTTCTGTATGCTTACCAACTGGGGGAATCAGGGGGAGGGTGAAGCACCGAACAACTATATTACTTGAACTGGAAATGATCCCAGACTTTGACATGTGAATTTCAGAATCCCCAAAATGTTTAGATCTGGGGCTCTTTTTTGTTCCTATCCATAATTTCAATTCACTATGTAAAAATGGCCTATTAAAAACACTTTTTTTTGTGTCTGAGGGAGGGTCTTTGTTAATGGATTTTAGTTCTAACGAAAGGTGCTGGAGTTGGTAGCATGGAATAGTGAAGTTTTGTGTTCACAGAACAAGTATAGCATACTGAACAAGTGCAGCACAGATAGTGGTAGAGCAGGCTGTCCCCAGCCCACCTTACCCACCAGTACATGTCAACCTTATCTTGAAGGAACCACCACAGGGCTATGTGCATGTCAGATGCCCTGCTCCTTCAGTTCCTGGCCCCTCAGCAAGATGTGATATGGATGTATGACATCACATTTAATATCATATTTTATAACAAACGATTTAAAATAAATTTCTAATATATGCGTCAGGAGCAATACAGCAAGTCTTAGTATAGAATATATATAAATGGCATTGCTGCAGAGTATAAATGCACATGTAATTAGTCTCAGACTACTTCCTGGTACACAGGATTTTATATCCAAAAGTCACCACCACAATTGATCCTCTTTGACACCTTTATTTGGAGTCTCAGCAGAAGGACCACAGATTTGATGGGAATGCAAATTCAGTTCCCAGTTGAGATCAGGCTATACTAATGGTGGTGTGTGCAGAAATTCATTGCCTGTGCTGTATATGTACTGTAGATCAGGAGAGTAAATTTGGGTAACCCCTTTGCATCCAAACTCAGACCTGTTCAAACTGGGGCTTGAAATGGTATGCTTAAGGCCCTGTCTATAACTACTGAAAAGCCAGTGAACCGGCCTACCCTACTGCGGACTACAAGCAGCCATAACTTCCTCCCTCCCACAACCTCCATGAGGCAGCCCACAAAGACATCTGAAAGACATCTCAAATTATTTGGGAAATGGGTGCAGCTACAGTAGGGTCCTTCTGATGGGAGAGCACAGCTTGCATGTTTGGATAAGCTGCTTGTCTGCATATGGTGAGGGGCCCCATGGAGGCAGAAATTTGTTGCACTTGAAGCTCCAAATGTACTTGGCGCTGGCTGGTTTCCAAGCCTTCAAACCAGTTTGCAGGATTCATGTTGGTAAACTATTAATGAGTCAATCCCTGCAGAATACATAAAGTACGAAAATGGAAATTATTTACTTAATCTGATACCTTTCCCAAGCACTGAGGTAATTTAACAAAACAATTATTGATTCATTGTATGCTGCTACAACATGCTACCAACCATTCTAATCATGCAATTTCTGTTTGATAAAATGGGTATAAAAATATCTTAAATGCATCTGTTTGTTAACAGACATGTATGTATTCTTAATACTCAAATCAGTACACAATATAAAAGAGATTTTTAAGGGGATGAAGAAGTCAATTGTTTTGTAACAGGAGGTACTTACATTAGTACATCTCTAAAGACTGAATACTTAGATGTAACCTAGGATGGATGCCTGTGGAATTAGCTTCCTTTCATAAGAACTGAAAAAAAATGTTGTTAAGACAAGGTAGTTCCCAAGGTCACACAAAGAACAAATTTAGTCACATGATATCAATTTAAATTGTCAATATAATATTTTTCCCATTAAAGCATCTGTATCAGCAGAAATGAATGGCTGCAGCTTACCCGGCTAAATGACATCAGCACTTTATGATATTAGAGACTCACCAAGGCCTTTCTGAAAGTGCACTAAATCCAAAGATTCAGGCAACAGAAATTCATTTGCATGTCCTATAGATAGATAGATAGATAGATAGATAGATAGATAGATAGATAGATAGATAGATATTATTATTTTAAGATGCACTGCTGTGTTAGAGAGCCTGAAGTAGAGGCATGACTCTATTTTGTGACTGAGATGAAATCCAGGTGTAATGTTGACATTAAGGTACTAAATCTGTACTGGCCTTGTTGCTTGAGGGATGGTATGTCCAAACTGTTTACAAAAATAATACCTTATTGGAATGGCAGGTGTTTACAGTATACTAAATAGGGGGAATGTGAAGTATTATCCTTCACATTATTGCAATAAACAGAACAGTGATTAGTGATAGTTAGCATAAAAGTAGCTAATATATTTAACCCAATGAGTTATCCATGTTGGAAAAACAGGAAACTTTTTTCCACATTCTTCTAATGCTGCTTAATATTACAAGCTTCATTTGTGCTGTCTAGCAGAATTCACACTTCAAGGCCCCAGTGGCAGAAAATCCATCAAGAGATGAATAGCAGAGGATTGTAAAGGCCTGTAATCTCCACTGTGCTGGAGAACCAGGAACTAGCAAGCATGGCCCAACAAGTGAGTAGGACTGGATGAAGAGATTTGCTATCTCCATCTCTCCCTGGCAGCCTGTCTCTGAGACCCCATAGATTACTGGCTGTAAACTAAAGAAACTGCCCACTACAGAAAGCCTAGTATAACCACCTGCTTTCCCCCATAAAAGAGTGGCTTTTCTCCAGCATTGCTCTCACAACAGCTGTGTGGGTGATGCAGACTGCAACCTCTGCTCAGTTAGAAACAAAGAAAGCATGTTGGCTTTAACTACAGCTGCATCTGTATTCACACCTAGCCCTGCCACGGGCCTCAATCCATGTGCTTCTGGCAGTTTTGGCTCTGCTACAGTAGCTATGTCACTAGGGTACAAAGTGCACCCTGAAAGTACCTACACTTCTGAAAAGCAGCCATGGCCGTTGCTAGAAAGCTCAAGAGTATCTAAACGTACTTGCTGTATAGCAAAAAAGCCTTCCTTCGCTTGATAGAGGTGGTTCACTCTGCCAGCAGACCAAGGGGTCTGCCATCAGTAGGGTTTTGAATATAAACACTCACAGTGCCCACTCACAACAGAGCATTGTCATGTAGACTAGGCTAAAGAGGATAGCATTAACATATATACACTGAACTCAGGGTAAAGCAACTTTAAAGGCAACCAATAGCCTTTTGCTACAAAAGAGGTAGTTTTCTGCTTAAAGGGTACCAGAATTGTAATCCAGTGGTATTCAATTAACATAGGAGATTGCCTAAAAGAGTTACACAGGTTTCACTGCACATCTCATTAGTTGGCAAAAGCTTCCTGTTTCTTTGTGCCATTAGATACCAAAAACCGTAGCAACAACTGCATTTTCTCACTTACTATATGAGAGCCCCTCACTGATGAGATTAGGACAAATGCTCCCTCTGTGCATCTGTGCATTTTGCTGGAACATGAAGAGCAGGTTATGCTGAAAGCAGATAAGAATTTACAGCTCTAGTTTTCTGTTCAGGAAAAAGTAAAAACTTTACAGGAGAAGGAAAGGGGCTGGTTGAATAGAGAAATATTTAGGGATAAAAAAGCAGCAACAGGGACAGGAGACTGATTTTGCTCACAGTAAGGCTTTTCAGAGAAGTTAAATCTAGCCCAGGAGTTTTGTATCACCAAGGAGGGTAGAAGAGATGAAAGAACCCAAAACTGGGAGCAGTGGAGCTCAGACAGCTAGGAACTCATATTCTTCTCATGAGTTTCTGCACAGCCCCTTGAAGTCAATGAAGAAGCACCTTCTGAATTCAGCAGCCTCTTTGGTTGGCAGAATTTTTTGTTTCTGGCCCTTTGCACCTTAGACTAAATCAGCCTGCAGAAGAACCAGCATCTAAGCCTTTCTGGGGCATAATGCTTACTTATAAGTGGCTAATAAACAAAAAGCTTCACTTGACTTTGAGTCTTTTGGATTTTCTTCTGATGTAGGTTCCAGTTTTATACAGAAAATGTTCCTGATAAGTGAACCTGCCTGGCTCAGGGGGTTGGTAGAAAGATTTTAAACTTGTCACACCCTGGAGATTATTTCATTTTCTTTTGAAAATTAATGGTCTCAGTCCTTAAGCAGAAAAAAGCTTTCTCACCATTGTCATGGTATACTGTGTTTCTTGAGATACTGCCTTCAAGGAAAGAATCTACCCGCGCACACTGCATGTTACACCATTATGGTTAGCAAACCTGTCAGAGAGTCCAGAAATGAAAAGGGCACAGTGTGTGAACTGCATATTAGAATTCAGATTCAAGTGTGAGGTGACACTGCCTGCTACACATTGGCACCCTTGTTCTGATGATAAATAGAGGACTTCACTTTTCAGAGCACTTAATCCAGCATTATCTTAACAAACAAGCCAGGCAAGAAATGTTATGTCATTCCAGCTGTTGTAATAAAAATAAACAAATTATGATGTAATTATGCACCCAGTCTTGAAGTAAAGGGTTCCAGCTTCCATGTCCACTGTGAGAGTTCTGCTCTCCCTAATGCCCACAGACATCTGCTTTTGTTTTATGAAAAGTTATGACTCAGCTGCTTCGATCCAGCTGGCTGATATTCAACTTCCTCTGTTGTTCTTGCCTTTGATAGTGCCTTGGAAAACAAGGTAGACAGAGCAAATGATCAACTATATATCAGCACAAGGCAGAGTGATATAAAAAAGTGAAAAGCACTTTCTTTCTTAAAGGACTTTCTTTCAGGTCTCAGTTTTTACTAGAAAGATGAAGTCTCATTTGGTAATACTACCCTGAACTGTAAGTAGGGACCACTGTAATTCAGGATCGGGGGGAAGCAAGCTCCCTACAGGCTCGCTGGAGCCAATTTCAAGCACTTTTCAGGGTGGGCTCTCCCATGCCTCTGATTGGCTGAGGGAGCCCACCATGGGGCTAATTCCCGTTGAAGAGCAGCACATAGACTGTTCTTCAGTGTTTTAAGAAAATAAAGCTCACCACCTATTAAACAACAACTTTTAAGAAAAGCTCACCACTTAGAATTCTTAATGAAACCATGATAAATAAACCTTATCAAACAGCAACTTCATTGAGTGCTAACTTTGATGGAATGCTGACCCTCAAGCAAAGTCCCTTTCTCTACACTGCAGGGCAGAGCAGGGCTTGGGAGACCTGTGTTGGGTGCCTACCCCCACAGCCAGGTGTGGGGCACATGGTGCCCCCCAATACAGAGGCTTCCCCCCACCTGGCATGGATCTCCCGAGCCCTGCTGTCCCCTGCTGCACAGAGAAGGGGAGGGGAAATTCCCTTCTGCTCCTGTGAAGCAGCAAAACAAGGCAGGGCTTGGGAGAGTCATGCTGGGTAGGGGGAAGCCCCTGCAGTGTGGGCACTCTGTACCCCATGCCTGGCTCTGGGGGCAGGCACCCAGCATGCCTATGCCTGCAGCCCCTAGGGCAGTAGGTACCTACCTGCTCCACTCTGGGCAGGGTTTTTAAACTCCATCCCAAAGTGGGGAATCAAACAACCTGACTGGCTGAACCCTGGCAGGGGCTCAGCCTGTACTGGGCTGACCCTGGAAACATGTGGGGCTTCCAAAGTGTTTCTGGAGCTCTGCTGCCTTTCTCCTTCATGTTTCAAGTACATTTTTTTAAAAGAAAAAGTTCCTGGCCTTCCCTCTTCCCTGAAGTTTCAAGCCATTTCCTGCCAAATCACTATTTTCTAGGGCTTTGAGAGAAACACTACATTTCAGGCTTTCCCCTGAAATCCCCTGAAGCCTAAATTACAGTGGTCCCTAAATATAGGTCTTTCTTTTCCTTCTGGGTCTTCAGAGGAACAGAGGTCCTTCTGGGTCTTACTCTAAAAAAAAATTAATTGCAGAAAATGCAGTGTCTTCTTACTGCAAAAAAAACCAGCTGTATATACTGGGATAAAGTAATATGAGTGTCACTTGCAAATCAAACAAAGTATTTCTTCCACTCTATTCAGCACTGTTGAGGCCTCACCTGGACTACTGTGGTCAGTTTTGGACCTGACTCTTCAAGAAAGATATGGACAGATTGGAAAGAGTCCAGTGCAGAGCAACACAAATGATTAGGGCTAGAGACAGGCATTACACATAAACTGGATTAAGTGATCAGAATCTGGTTTAAACCTATAACAGAAGAAATGTTCAATGTGCATAAACCAGTTTGAAAATGGCTGAAACCAGTTTGAGATAAACCTGGTTGAATGTAGTATCACACTTAACTAATTTGGCTCAAACTGGTTTATGCAACATCTGTCCCAGACCCCTTATTGATTTAAAAAAAAAACAGACTCCCCCAGCATCCCGGCATGCTCTCTGGGCTGAGCAAGGCTCTCTGCTCCACAACAGGGCTGGCTCCTCTCCTTTGCTTCCTGGCTCTGAGCTCTGGCAGAGACTTACAGGCACAGAGCATCTACCTGGCTTCTCCCTGCTAAGCAGGTATTATTTTCACACCCCCCCCGCCCCCACACTTTTTTGCAAACACCTCAACATTAGCTAACAGACCATGTGCTGGCTACAGTCTATGCTGTGAGAGATGACAAAGGCAGACAGGCTTTTTGGAGCTAATCAACAGGAAGCTTAATGTCCTTCCTTGGAAAAGCTGTTTAAGAATAGCTTGAACTAATGAAGAGAGGCTTTGTTTTCTTAATGGGTTGATGGGGTGATAAACATCCCCTGCTGGGTTGCTCAGGAGTGGAGGGAACATCAGAGTGTCCTGCTGGGGCCTGGCCATGCCCCCCTCAGCCCAGCCTTGTGTTAGGGAAGGGAGCGCTGCTCTAGTGCCCCCCAGCTTCTAGCCTGAGCCACTGAAGGCATATGCCTGAATTTTTTCAGTCCAGAGGGGATGTCGGTACAGTTACAAACTGGTTTAGCCTAGCCAGGTTAGACTAACCTGCAAAGATTGAATCAATTCAGGCTCAGGCTTTTTAAATGTCTGTCTCTAGCCTAGGGGCCTGGGTAGCAAGATTAACAAAGAAGGGCTGAACATTCTAGAGTTATTTAGAAGCAAAGACTGGAGAAGCAAAGACAGAGGAGATTTGATAATAGTCTTCAGACACCTGGACTAGGGACAGAAATTACACATAAATTGATATAAGCAATTGGAAACCAGTTCAAATTTGTAGCATAACAGAAGCTCAGTGTATATAAACCACTTTCCAAATGACCGAAACTGGTTTAAGATAAACCTGAATGGATGTAATATGAAACTTAGCTGACTTAGGTTAAATCAGTTTATTGAACTTCTGTCCAAAACCACTCAGGATTCAAGGTAATTCACAATTCCCCAACATCCCAGGTGGTGCTTTGCACCTTCCCCACAAACCCCAGCCCCCTCACAAGGTGGGTGGGGTAGCCCTGGCCCAATCTGTCTGCTCCAGCCCTGTGAGGAGACATGGTCTAGCACCTCCCAGCTTTAGCCTGGGCCACTGCAGGCATGTGGCTGCATTTCTGGAATCAAAAGTGAATGTCTGTTCACTTGTTTATTGGTTTAGTCTATGCAGCTTAGTCTAACCTACAAAGATTGAATTGATTCAGCCTTGAGATTTTTGACTAGACAATGAAGGGTTATTTGCCCTGGAGGGTTATTATTAGGGATGTGCAAAACGGGCTGTATTTGATTCAGATTCGGCCCAAATCAGGGACAGCGATTTGATTCATTGATTTGGATCACTGTCCCCAATTTGATTCAGCCAAATCCAAATCTGAAGATTCGATACTAGTGATTCATCCATAGACACAGCTTTAAATGTTTTTTCTACATACCATGAGGTACCAGGCACAACTTGTGAACACTTCGATGCTAGGATGGATGGAGTGTCCCACAGGAGTACAAGGTGGGGGGGTTCCCGCATGTTCAGCAGTGAACCTGGAAGTGGACTGGAAGTACTCCCACTCCGCTTCTAGGTCTGCTGGGGAGTGAACAGGGCCCCCTCCCCTGTATCCCCCTGGCTCAGCAGTTGGCTGTGGGGGGACCCTGGGTGCCCCCCAGACCCAGGAGGCAGCAGTTGCTGAGCCACGGGGGGGGGGAGGGGGGGCCAGCACACTCCCTGGTGGGCCCGGAAGTAGACCAGAAGTGCTTCTGGTCCACTTCAGGGTCTACTGCTGAGCCCGCTGGGGACCCCACTATGCTCCTGTGGGACACTCCATCTGTCCCACCACTGCAGCATTCATGAGCTGCCTGGTACGTTGAGGTATGTAGAAAAAACATTTAAAGCTGCATTATATCTGAATCGCTGAATCTTTCTGAATCTCTCCGAATCAATTCGGAGGGTTCCAATTCAAGTTGGAGATATTAAAGGGTCTCCTGATTCAATTCAGATTTGGCCACCAAATCGGGCTGCATCTCCACCAAATCGAATCAGGGACCGAAGCTTCTCACAGCCCTAATTATTATAGAGAGGATGGAGATGGGCTTTTCTCTGTGGCTGTAGGAGACAGGAGTAGGAGCAATGGCCTCAAGCTGAGGGAGGGGAAATTTAGGTTGGAGATAGGAGGAACTTTCTGACTGTGAGGGTTGTCAAGCAATGGAATGGGCTACCTAAAGAAATTATGGAATCTTCATCCTTGGAAAGTTTCAAGAGCCAGTTTAACACTTGGCTGGGATAGTTTAGTCAGGGATGATCCTGCCTTGAGTAGGGGGTTAGGCTAGATGAACTTGAAAGGTCCTTCCAGTCCTGTATAAAAGGAGTTTGCAGGAATCCATGTTGTTATACTTTAAGAATATACCTAATTCTCAGTAGCTAAAAATTCTCATCATAATCAGGAGAAAAACATTCTTTCCCCAGAGAAGGACTCCAAAGCCTTGATATTTGCATACATTTCTTTTTTGTATAGTAAGGACTACATTTTCAAAACTGGACATTAGTTTTGGTTGCGTTAGCTTTGTAGTGCCTTGGCTGAAACACCTGTAGCTTCCTTTTCAAAAATGAAATGATACAGTGGCTGAAATGCATGCCACAGTAGGAAAGGTTGGGAGAGCTAGGTATGTTTGGTTTGACAAGAAGGAGATTAAGAGGTTATATCATAGTAGTTTCCAAATATTTTGTAAAGCTTCCAGAAAGAAAAAGAAGTATAACTGTTGTCCCTTGTGATAGGGAGCAGCACATAAAGCAATGGGTTTAAATGGTGGCAAATGGACATATATTAAATCTCAGAAAATAATGATTTAATGTCAGAAGATTAGGATGAAGGGGGAAGCTGCCCAGAGACGATGTGTTATCTCCACAAGCAAATGTTTTCAAGAAGAGGTTGGATAGGCACATGTCTGGAATGGCATAGGAATAGTTCATTCTGAATTAGTGCTGGGGATTGGACTAGATGATCTTTGAGGTCAATTCCAACCTTAAGATTCTAAGATTGTACCTTCAATTGATTGAATTCATTAGCACCTCAATTGCTTGGTATGTCCAACAACCAGAATATGGTTTTGGGCCTGCAAAAATGAGTAGACACTTTTGAAAGCATAGCCACAGCAGGAAGAGATAAAGAAAGAACAAGTTCTAATTAGTCCCAGGTTGGATTTTAGACCTTATTACCTCAGAATTCAAGAAGATAAACACCTCCTCTTACATAAGAGTAACTTGTTGGGTCACATGAGGAGGTTAGCAGATAAAAATAATCTAAAACCTCTAAATAAAAAAGACATGTAAGAATTAAATAATCCAAGCTTGAAAGATCATTTATTTGGTAAAAACAAACTGTAAATAGCATAAAGTAGACATGATCTTAAAGAGCTAGGGAACCTGTCACAAAGACAAGGACTTTTGTTAATTAGATAACTTTATCCTAGCACTTAGGCTCAAGCAAAATTTCTATATTATATTCGTCATATTCACATGTATTATGTCTCTGAAATATTAGTGGAATCATGATCGATTCTTAGTAATTATACCTTTTTCATTCATTGTCTTGTATGTCTTCCTTGTATGGGCTAGTACAAATGTTTGTCCCTTTCACATAGTTTAATAATAAAAATACAGACACTATATGCATTTGAAAGCTGAGAGGCTATTAAAGTTGATTGTCCTTCACCACGTACAGTGTGCCAGCACACAATAGAGAGAATATGGGACAGGCATTAATGAAGCTGGAGCCATCACTCTGAGGATGGCTTTGTCTGTCATTGGCTGTACAAAGTTTAAACAACTGCCTGAAGTTTTTAAAAATGTAGTTAAGACAGGGTCTAGGGGAGGGTTCCCTTTCCATATGACTTTCAGAATAATGCAAACATAAACTCATTACTCTGAAATAAGTCCTTTATTGATAAATGTTCCATGAAAATTGCCAGAGAGAAACTTCAAAATTCTAAGTGAATGGTTTTAAAATCTAAAGTTATGTTTTAAGAAAAATAAAGCTATTCTTCTACATGAAATGCTAATTGCATCCTTCTTTCATGTTGCCTGGAACATTTACCATTTGGATTTTCTTCTAGTCAGGCCAAAGTCAAGCATACATTCTTGAGAGATGTATTCTCTTTAGATGAAATTCATTCCAGTACGAGGATCCTTACATCATTAAGCCCTACATTAAGGACCCAAATTCCACATAAATAGCCCTATCACAAGAAGCATTTGACTTTGATGGGACTTCATATATTTCAGTTACTCATAAACATAAATGTTTTGTTGTATCATGCTTTAACTGGGACTTCAGCTATGTGCAGGGTTGAGGAAGTTTTGAACTGAGGTCACTGATACACTTGTAGAACAAGTATGAATAGGCCTAAGGCAACTCATGTCTGTATGGGATTTAAAACTGAAACAGCTTTTATAGAGAAGACACTGTCTAGAGCCCATTTCTGTATCACTGTGAAAATACAGGTACCTGATTAAATAAATGATTGATTGATTGATTGATTTATGGCAGCGGGCGGTCCCAGGCTTCAGAGTGGCTGAGGACAGAGGATTTTCACCCACCCATCATTCTGGGTCATGGCACGCTCAGCATACTCTCTCCCAGAGCCAAGAAACCAGAATCTATTCCCAAACCCAGGTATTCTGGCTGTCAGCTGACCAGTCTTGAATTGTAATGTTTAATGCATACTAAGATTTGCACCTAAGAGAGCTTTGCAACACATATTTAACTCTATATTAAAGAAAGTACTACAACAGAATATGAGACATACCGTGCAATGCATTTTAATTTATCATGCCTCATGCACTGTGGGCCAAATAATAGTCACTTCATGTATATGAATAATCCTTTGAATTTCAGTTGTGCTATTATATGAGAAAGGGGTGTAGAACCTTTCCGTGTATACAGATGACTTGCATTAGTGATGGAAAGATGAGCTCCATCCATGTAAAGTTGTTTATGGGTCAAAATCATATCTCTTGATCGTTTATACTTTTCAAACAGAAAAACACTTATTGATAAATGCAATATTTCAATGAGCAAAGAAATTGCTTTAAAAAAATCAGTGCACTTCATTATAAGAATGCAATTAACCTAACTAACCTACTTGTGAATAAAATGAATATGCTCATGCCATCAACAGAAGTTTTTGACAATATATATCTATAGCTATACATCTTCATGTCCTTTGTTAATAAGAACAGGACAAGCAGATTTTCTGCAAACATATATACAAGCAATAAGACTCAATCAGAGGTACCACAGCGAAATATTTTTTAATAGGGACACTGTCCAAGTTGTAAATACCAAAATTTCATTCCCATAGCTTCTGTTTCCTGTTATGTCCCGTTGACATTCTTCTTTTTCCTGCCAAAATGCTATTGTGTGACATTATTGCAGGAAAAAAATAAAACTGCTATATCTGCAAGAAAGAGACAAGCAAACCCACGAACAAGTGTGATAGAAATGGCAAGCAGTTACAGTTTGTTACATTAGTAGTTTCTCTTTTTTTGTAGCTTATTTGCATGACAGCCCTTGCTTCAAAATAATGAAGAGACAAGAGGTGATCTCACATAGACTCTTTTGGCTATAAACATCCTTTAAGGTTAGAGCAGTTCCTTCCAAGCTACAGCTAAGGAGAATGGAATTTAATAAAAAAAACATTTTCCTTACCTGGTTTATGACATTACTGTCTCCTGCTTCTGAGAAGTAAGGAAAATTCCTAATGGTTTTAAATACAAGTAAAATAAAACAAATGAGAAACCTTCACCTTTTTTTTTTAACCCTGCAGCTGAGTTAGTCAGGGAGAAGTAGATTTTTTAAACAGTCAAAGGAAATTATATTCTTTAAATAATTAAGCTTTTGAACATTTTCTTTTCTTCTCCTTTCAGTCACTGCTGCTTATTAGCATCTCACTCATTGCTTAATGTTCATTTTAAATGTGACATTTTTTATCCACCATGAACTAGATTCATTGCTTACTCAAGAAAAGTAACTCCAGTAACAAACTACAGTGCCAGAGGAAGCAGATGAGATGGTGGTTCTTTTCATCATGAATTATTATTAACTGCACAATAAATATCATATATTCATTTTTTTAGTATTTAAAGTAAGACACTTTTCCTTTCCAAGTGCAGAAGGACGCACTGGGTTTTTCAGTATTACATCAAAACATTTTCTTTTTGGTGATAAATACATTCCTTTTGAATAGCAAAAAATATTCTGTGTATCTTTACACATTTTTCCTTAGAAATATGAAGCCTCACAAGTAACAAATAATATATTGCACTGTATTCTTTGTTATTCCTTCTTTTTATAATACATCAGTACAACTGGAGCAGTACTAAAGGGACATGTAATTAATTTTGTCTTCTCTTTAGTTTGCACATGAATTTTTAAGGATAATTTTTCCAAAGCAGCTTCCAAGGCTGTGCTTATAATCTGTGGCATGTAAGTTTTGATGTGGACATGTCTTCAAAGCCCACTTTCCACATGAATAAATAGGACTTGCCCACACAACACCAGTATGCATATTGTGTCCTAAGTGGGTGATTTGTACATAGCTTGCTTACAAAGAATTCAACACATTGCCATATGCAGAAGATGAGTTATGGATATATATACATAAAAAGTATACATGCCAAATTGGGCATGACTTTATGGCATTGGGCATGTTGAAGCCTCTTTAAATATTTGATAATGCCTGGTGGAAAAGAAACATGCTTTAAGCCTTTCTTTAGCTTAACTATCAAATCTGTCCATAAATCTCTTACGCTGAATATTAGTATGCATAATGGAGAAAAAAGGAAAGCATTAAACCTAGCCTAAGTTAAAATGGAAATAAAATATTAATGTTGTTTGTAGAGTTTAAGACAAAATAATTGCCATTTTTGCCATGTAGTCAGAGGAGTGAAGTAATTTAAACTATTCAGATCTTCTCCATAATTTCAAGTAATATTTCAGACATCCATTAATATTCCCATTTATTGTAAATCAAAGGAACAAGTATTATATGCTCACTACTCTTTTTAGCTTAGCTTAAGATAATTTACCAGCATAAAACAACTTATTAAGTACTCTATATTCATAATGCTTATGAAAATATTTATTTTGATGCGCTGAAACCAGAGCAATAGATGAATTACAGGTGAAATTATATATTGGCCCTGTCCTGTGCTCACTAGCATCTATGTCATCATTTACATCTTGACAATGAGGCATAATGTCTTGCCATATCAGAAAAGTAATATTTTATGCACATCTGAAATAGTATCACATGATGGAATGTGAGAATCTGGTTCTGTGCTTCCAGTGTTGATCTGCTAGAGAGAACTTCCCTAATGTGTATAATATTTCTGAGGTTTGGTCTCTTTTTGCATTTGATGTATTTTAATTCTACTGACACCATTCTTTTTTGAGGGCATTAAATAGGTAGTATCATGAATTGCTTTAGGCATTCTCACTGTTTGTAAAAAATGTATATACCAAGCAATCTGAGTGTTAACAGTTGCCTTCTAAATCTTTATTGCTCGGGTACAAAAATTTTGATATCAGATTATAATTTAATTTACACTTGTCACTACGGATTATTATTTCCAAAGCAGAGGCACTGGCCTATCCTAGGCCAGATTCTGACCCTTGATTTGTTACTGACATTTTGTTTCCTACTAGTTTAACTGTATGTATAAAATACAGTCATAAGGGGTACAGTCATGTAAAATGTAGGGGTGTGTGAAACAGGCCCTATTCGATTCGGATTCAGATTTGGCCCAAATAGGGGACAGTGATTCGATTAATTAATTTGGATCACTGTCCCCATTCAATTTGGCCAAATCTGAATCTGAAGATTTGATGCTGATTCGGAGAATCAGCAATTCAGCTGTAGACACAGCTTTAAATGTCTCTTCTACATACCTTGAGGTACCTCGAGTACTTTCGATCCACTTCCAGGACAGCCAGGGAGTACGCAGGGGGAACCCCCCCTGGCTCGGCAGTTGGCTGCAGGGGGACCCTGGGTGCCCCCCCCCCCGACCCAGGAGGCACCAGTTGCTGAACCAGAGGAGTGCGGGGGGGGGGGGGCGGGGCCTGCAGACCCGGAAGTGAACCAGAAGTGTTTCTGGTCCATTTCCGGGTCTGCTGCCAAGCGCATTGGGGAGCCTCCTGCGCTTCCGTTGGACACTGCATGCACCCCAGCATCGCAGCATTCACGCACCACCTGCTACCTAGCGGTATGTAAAAAAAACATTTAAAGCTGTGTCTATGTCCGAATCGCTGAATCTTTCCAAATCTCTCCGAATCGATTCAGAGGGTTCTGATTCAAATTGGAGATAGTAAAGGGTCTCCTGATTCAATTCAGATTCAGAGTTTTGGCCACTGAATCAGGCCAAATCTCCACCGAATCCAATCAGCGAATGAAGCTTCACACAGCCCTAGTAATCTGCCCCCCCCCCCCCAAAAATCACCATTTTTTCAAATTTCTATTCAAAATACCCACAGTTAACAATTTGTGGTGCTGTTAGAATATTTATGAGCAAACCTTCAAAGATCTGAATTCTGGTTTAAATGAGCATTGAGAACTGTGCCTATGACTCCTGGGACTTAAAGGTACTATATTACATTTTTTTAATGTTTCGTGTTGTAATCAGCCTGGTAGCTTAGCAGTACGGCCTCTGAGCTATTTATAGAAGACACAGGGAAAATAACATATAGAAGGTAAAATAATTCCCATCTGAAAACTACTATTCTCAAGAGGTGAATCAACAACCAACCAAATTTCAGCAGTTTACTTTTCCATTAAATTGTCCACTGAAAAATCTAGGCACAATAAGAAACTTTTTTGTAGCTAGGCCATTGTCATATCCCGATGATATAAAAGTAAGTACAGAAGGAAGCTCCATTTGAATTCTATCTGGTGTTTTTCACTTATAAAATCCAGTTCTCCTATTTAGATGACTGAGTATAGTTTTAAGAGCCTGTCTTTAATCTGATCATTTTGAAACACTTGTCCATAAAGTGCTTCTTTTTTTGCATACAGGAGGACCGTTTCATCTCTCTCTAACGAAAAACAGAGTTTAAAATACGCCTCCCTCGTCACTAGTCAATAGCTTTGACTGACAGCCTTCCTTTTGAAGTGAATTATTTAACTAGCACTTCTGAAGGATGCTCAGAACTACAGCTGTAGATAGGTGTCCCTTATCTGAAGGGCTTTTGCATATATGTACAGTCACAACTGCAGCACTTTCCTATGCAAAAGTACAGTTCCCGAGAGTAAGATAAGGTTTTAATATTTGAACATAGTCTGCTCACCTTCAAAAATTAAATGCAAATATCGTGTTGTATTGGTCATTTTTTTCTCTCCTTTTAAATAATATCTCAGTGTTCTGGAAGTAAATTCAGCAATAATAGGTCTCCTATTAGTGATAAACAAACTGCAGAAGGATTCTATTGTTCTATACAGAAAAGTATCCAAATTTCTGTGTATCTGTGTCAGGGTGCTCATGTAAAGATAAACACATCATCCTTTTACAGCAGATCTTAAAATAACAAAGCCCAGGAAGTGCAGTCACAAAGTGTTTGGCAGGAGTAAGGGAAGGAATAGTAGTAAAAGCTAATATGAGTTACTGAGTTATATCAGGAAGAAAAATTATTATATTTTTATTAAAGTGTGGTTGATTCTTTGGGTTGGTAGTTTTTTTATTCATATCAGTTCAACTTTTGCTGATACTCATTTACTTAATGCAAATATTCTTAAAATACAGAAAGATCCTTAGTGATTCTTGGCAGAGAGATTTCTGTTCAAATATTATATTGAATCAGTTAGAATTAAATTAGAATCCATTACTTTTCACATCAACCTTGGACCAATTTCTGTGGTCCTCCCTATTTGCTTTTCAATCAAATTATGTAACACTGAAACAGCAGAGAATATATGGAAATATCAGATTATAGCTAATATTTGGCACTTAAAGTGTGCTTTCTTTATAGAAGAATGTGCAGTGGTACAACTATGATGGTTTAGTAACCATTTTGGGTTTCCATTGCTGATATTCCTATGTGTTAGGCCAACATGATGTCCAGTTGTCTTCTGCCTTTTAATAAAATTTAAAAAAAATGAAAAGTACTTATTTGATGTAAATTCAATGAGAGTAATTTGTCTGACTAAATGTTAAACGTGAATGGTGATAACCTAATTTCAGCTCTTTGCTTTTGAACATGATCTAATGTTACTTCCTGGAGTATTTCTTAGTTTCCTTGTATACTTCCATGGAAGTATTTCTTAGTTTCCTTGTTCACTACCTATTGAAAAAGATGATAGTATGTGGTCTAAAGGGCTCTGCCATTGGAGGATATTTCATTTAAAATGTTAATATTTTCACGGAGGTGTTGTTGCTAACATCTATATTTGGCTCTCCATTTGTCTGATTTCAGTGACTGAATGATACAGTTCATAGCTGTACAAATGGATTTTACCAGGGCACCCTAATGCCATGAATAATGTATGAATAAAGAACTATTGCTTTTGATTATTTCTAATCTTTCCTGTGAAAACAAGAGAGAAAAAATGTTATATCCAGGTCTCTAGATTCTAAGAACTTTTCAGTACTTTTCAGTACAAAGTACTTTTGTGCTCACACACCAAGAGTGTAGTTATACTCTCTCTATGAACAATGTCATGAGGATTTTGTGCAACAGTTTATTTAGGCTTGAATTAACAATGCTGGTCTTTTCTTTAATGATTTGGACACTCCCACTTGTGTGTTATTCACATTGTCCTTTGCATTAACAGTGATTCCTAATAATTTTAATTGTGTTCAAATGTTCATGTTCTTATGAACACATAATTTACTAACAATTCTCTCTGAACTGAAAGAATCTGCATTTTTGCAAGGTTTTATTTAAATAGAAAGCTGGTGTAGTGTGAGCACATGTACTAATGTTTAAGACAGTGAATTTGGAACAATATTTCTGCAGTGTATAAGTGGCTCTACATACAAATAAAATCATTGCCATACTTTTCAGTTGGAATGCTACTCTCTTAAACATAAAACCAAAGTTTACTGTAGCCGTTCCTAAGACATTCCTCGCCATTGAGTGATTTTCCAATAAGATTTTTCCCCTATCAACTGAGTCAGGCAACTTTTGTCCTGTGATTAATTTTCTCACATTTTATGCTTACAAATGGAAGAGAGTACCTTCTTTCTTATTGTTACACATACAATGAATGTATTCATTAGTTTTTGAGGTGCAAGGGCAATAGTGTTCAGTTAATCTACTGACCTGAGGCTTGCAGTAGAGCAGCAACACTTTCCTGACTGCCAGCTTTTTGTAGCCAAGAGATAGACATTGCATTTCTATGACACATTCATGTTAATAGATGTCTAACTTTTGTTTCTGGAATGAAAATGTCACTGAAAGTTAAAGACTATTGTGAGTGGAGTTTGCCAAATGTAGGTCCCCTTTGCCTATATTGAATGTAAGCAAAAATGATGTCTGGTGCTTAGATAGTTAAATGACAGCTTATACATCTAATACAAAAAACCATGAGTGATGCACAGATGCTATCCCAAAGGCCAAATGCTGCCATTTCTTCTAGTACAGTAGCTTAAAGTAATTGTTTCTTTAACACAGGAAGATAAAATGGTGCATCTTTGAATGTTGAATTTATAATTTTATTGCAGTGTTTTGAGAGGCTTATTATTTAGCTGCACATGACATCAGTCAAATGAATAATGAACCCTGTTGCGTCTGAAGTCCTGTCCTTCATGCTTTGTCTCACACACTGTTCCCTTTTCTTACAGCTATTTTATTCATTAAATTAGGTCTTGTCATCCTCACACTCCACAACAGGAAATCAATAATTCATTATGGATAGGTAAAGAGATGCCTGACTAATTTCCTGAAACCTCCCTAAACCATGCTGTACAAAGCAGCTGGATTGTTTTTCACTCAGAAGGATGTTTAGAAACGTGATATGTCAGTCATTGATTGCGTAACCATTTCTGCCTGAAATCAGGGGCTCATCATGCTAGCAAATGCTGTTTCTGATTCATGCAATTATGAGGTGATATCACTAGTAAAGGAGTATCTGTGAGAAAGAGAACTGGCCAAGATGATTTGAAATGTGTTGAAAGGAAAATAATAAGCATAGACTAATGCTCTCCACAAAGCTTAGATGCTGAGGAAGTACAATGATAATTTGAAAACAGAGAAAGAGAAAAACACTTAAATAATTTTTGGCGTGGGATTTTGACATTCTGAGAATTAATGGACTTTGTTCTCAGAGTATCTCAGATGGAGCTGTAAATCGAATATAGAAATGAAAGGATTAAGCCACTGATTTTGAAGCTGTCACTTTGTCAGGGAAATAGCCCATACAGTGCTTATTGGTCCTTATTCAAATTCAGTGCCAGCCAGTTTTGTGGTAGTAACTGGCTGTATGACTTAGGAGTCTTTTTTTTTCTTCCTTTCTTCCTTAAATAAAAATTCCTTGTACCAGAATCTTAAAGAAACTGAAGTCCCATGTGTTTGGGGTACAGATATAGCACACTGACCGAACTGTAATTTGTTTATTTAAATTCACATTGAGATGCCCTGTCAGTGGGATTTTAGCCTGAAGAAGAACCACAAGAGCAGGCCCACTGGGGTTGAATGACAGCATACAATGAAAATATCTGTTGTTTAAATATTGCTTTGTAGGCATGTTTGAGCAAAGTTATATTTTTATAACATAGCCCACAAGGTCAGGAGGCCACAGAGGTAAGCACACTGCATGGGAAGCCATGGATAAAACTATCTGACAAAGAAAGAACTCATCTGTGTGGGATTCTGAAGAAGTAGGAGGAGCAGCAGCAGTAAAATGGTTTTAATCAACTTTAGTGTAAAAGGGATTGTTGTTTAGTGTAAAAGGGATTGCACTGCCCTCACTCCAGTTTGCTAACATTAACAAGGGACAGTGTCTGCTCCTCAGGTATAGGTGTGAAAAGAGGGATTGATGGAGGAATCCTTAGACCTCTGTCTCTTGCTCTGTTCTCACTCTCTCTTTCTGTACCTGCACAGGGCTGATCACAACGTGCTCCAAAATATTTTTCTTGTAAGGCGCTAGGAACAAATTCTGTGTTCCCCTGACCACTGTAGTTGAGCTGTAACAAATATGGTGTTACCAACTTGAATTTCTTCATGAGCCTCAAGATATTTAAATGTTTTTCTAAAAGTCCCAACCTCTGCAATCATGCTATAACAAGTGATTTGCTTTTTTGTTTCTTAAAAAGAATAATTTTCTAGTTCTTACAACAGCAAAGAAACTCTTATAAACAGGAATTCAAAAGTCTCCAAAATAAGAAGGCCAAATAAAAAAAAGAACCCTACCCTTGTTATTTTTAAATCTAATGATTTGAGGAGTCAGACTCATAATATATTTTTTACTTATGGTTGATGGTAGTGTAGTTATATTCCCCCTCTACTCCATAGTCAGTGGAGTTACCCCAGATTGACACTGGCATGACTTAATGAAGGATCTGACCAAAGCTTCCACCCCAAAAGGGCCCCAAATAATTCACAGACCAGGTTCTGTTCCACCGATCAGATGTTCCTATCATGTAGGCACCTTAATGAGATTCAATTACACTCTGTCCAGAGTCCCTGAAAAACAGTTAATGCAAAAGGTATCTGAGGTCTTCTCTTCCTGACTGCTTTTTTGTGACCCAGTCTTAAGGGTAAGTTGACTGTGTATTCTGAAAGTAGATGCATTAATGGATTTTCAGCACTTGAAGAGTGGAATAGAATCACACTTAAAGGCCTAACTCCACTTACAGGTGAAATAGATTGAATATTTCTGCCCCTAAGTGTCCAAACGGGTACTATTCCAGTCCTTTCAAGCTCTTAATGCTCTTTTCAGCAACAAAATCTTCAGCTCTCTTTTTGATGTTAAACATCAGAATCCTAGAGGGGAAAAAATCCTGTGTATCTTGTCATCTTCTTAGCCTCAAGCATCAGAAAAACAATGAAAACCATTTATCTGTTAATCACGAAAGTAGTTTTCTTCACAATAAGTCATATAGTAGGTCAATATGAGCAGCTTAAGAAATGCTGTACTATTTTTGTGTTTCTGCTGAGACAATACAAACAGATCAATAAATGTCCATTCCTTTTACACTTCCCTCATGGACACTAGGACTTTACCTTGTAAATGCAAGCAGCTTTGTTTTTAATATAGCCAGCTTAGTTAAATGGTTTTTCTTTTTTTTTTTTAATGTTTAGGAAGCCTCGTGGTTATGAAAGTTTTATGAAATTTTCATACCTCTTGAAATAAAAAAATCTCAAATCTAAAGTCCAAAATCATTGTAAGCAGCATATTTCTCATATCTATATCTGCACACCCTCATTAACCCCCTCCCATGTCCCCTCCACACACACTGCTATATAGAGCATAATCTGTCCAATATCTGAGTGGCTGGGGGCCATGGGCTCCCCTGACTGTCACATGGGTTCACTGTGCTGCAGCCCTCATCTGTAGTATCTCCCATGTATGATCATATAACACCACTTTGCTGACTACCTAATGGAAAATAATACTAGAAAAGTGTTTTAGCTTCTGTGAATGCAGTGTAGTAGCTGTAAATAAGAGGGAAAATCAGACTGAGCAGCAAACAGCCAGTGAACTCTATGAAACAACCATTAAGAATCACTGAGGGAGGCATTTCCTCTTGTGTTTTTTTTCTCTCCCCCCTACTTGCCAGAAAGATCCTCCTGGATAGTACATCCAATTGACAAAATAACGTTAAATGTTTTTAATGATATTTCTTTGATTCCATTCAGAAATGTTACATGTATGCGTGCACATGTAGTTCAACACAACCTTCTTAGCAGTTTATGCTGTTCACCACAGTCAAGTTGCATGCCGATGTCGATACATGTAGATAATTTCAGATGCTGATATATTTAGATAATTTGATTTGCTTCTAAATTTCTGCTAAGTTGTTTTAATGTCACGGCAACAAATTGCTAGTGAAGAGGTGCTCAGAATGGTATCAGTTTGATAAGACTCGACTGCATTCACATCAGATTTATCCTTTATTGTAGACAATGTCACACTGGTCTGCACCACTCAGGGATGTTTCATTTAACCTGACAGCAAAACTTGAGCTTGCAAAAGATGCAACACCATGAACCGAGAGCAGTTTCTGGCTGAGTTGCAACAGTAGCTCTGCCTCTGTTATGCACTTCCTGGTACTTTCCCTGGTACTTTCCCAAGTTACTCTATCATTTTCTACTTCCTGCATTATCATACTAGGTGTAGTTGTCTCACATGTGGATATATACTTAGTTGTATATTTTTACCATATGATATCATTACAGGAGATGTTATCATTACAGTTAATAGACTGACACCAGCCCAATGCTGGCTTATAAGCAAGGCGAAGGGTTTTCTCAGGTTTCCTGTAAGTCCATGGCAAAATTCCTAGTGATTTGAATCATAACAGTATTAGAACAGGAGAAGGAAAAGGTGTATTAGAAAGTTTGCAAACATTCTTTAAAAAAAAGATTTCCTCTTAACAGGTTCACAGTCAGATTCACTTTGTCATTTTTAATTATCCTCATTGCCAGTATTTTCTGCTCCAGCAAAGTTGGTGACTGACAAGCACTTTGAAAATTCCAAAGCCAGTCATCAAGCAGAGCGTACTACAGTCCATGGAGCTGAGATACCTGTATATATACCTGTATATATATCACAGAGTTGTTGAAAGCCACAAAGTGATTGTGCAGATTGCTATCATCTGATTGTCTAATAACTGTCAGTCCCTCAGTGGATGAGAATTTTTTTAATGGCCTGTTTATTAAGAAGTGTCTATGAAGAGATTACACTAAAGGAAACCTCAAACCTAATCAGAGTGAGAAAACAGCAAAATGAGGAAAATGACAGTCCTAAAGATGCAACAACTCTGCATTCAGTTCAGAAGAGAGAATTCCAATTCACTTTGATATTGTTCAGATTACCTAACATGAGTCTGCTGAACTTCTATGACATACCCTGAGATTTGCCGCCCTATTTAAATCTTACAGTTATTCCAAAAATGCCCTTAGACGCCAGTCCTTGTTGCCCATTGTCATTACCCAGAGCAGCACAGTGGTTCTGTTTAGTTAGGAATACAGGCGGCACATTTTTCATTGAAATCACAACAGAAGGTTAATTGTTCAGTGTTTAGGGGTAGATTCAAGCAGGACACTGAGCTTCTGTAAAATATTGTTCAGATTTTCCTACTGTTTTGTTTCAGTAGCAATCAAATGGTCTAGACTCCAAAGGAAGGGGCATTGGATGTAGAATCTGGATCTAAATGAAGAGTCTTTCCCAAGTCTGCCAATAACCTGCTGTTGGCCTTGTGCCAGTTACTTTTGTCTTGTCAGTTTAGATCATAATTTTTTCAGAACAAGGGCTTTCTCTCACTTATGGCTAAGTACAAACAGTTAAAAAGCCCAAGGCTGAATTGATTCAAACTTCACAGGTTAGTCTAAGCTGTGTAGATTGAACCAATAAGCAAGTGAAGAGACATTCACTTTGGGCACCTATACACATGCAGTGAGGCTGCTCCAATGTGCTGTAATTACAGTATATCAGAGCAAACTCGATTAATCAAGTCTGCTGGAGCGGGGTAATTACTGTGCTCCAACAGACTGTAGCATCATGTGTATCGGTGTCCCTGCACTGAAAAATGGTGGGAGAGCTTTAACTAAAGCTTATTTGGGGAGCTTTAGTCAAAGCACTTCCGCTGCAATTTTTTGGCGCAAGGATGCTGATGCATGTACTGCTCTGGGCACTTTAATTAGAGCAACTTTTAGAGCCACTCCAATTAAATCATTCCACCCCCCTCTCCTCCACTCCCGGAGCGTATGTATAAACGCCCCTGATTCCAGAAATGCAGCCACATACCTGCAGTAGCCAGGCCAGAAACTAGGGGGCACTAAAGCATGCCTCTCTGCTTGGCTGGAGCAGTTATCTTGGGCCAAGGCTAGCCCACCCACCCTGCAAGGGAAGGTTTGCAGGGGAGGTACAAAGTATCCTGGGATACCAGGGGACTGTGAGTTAACTTGAATCTGGAGGGGATCTGGGACAGGTTAAATAAATTGATTTAATCTAAATTGGTTAAGGCTAATATTACATCAATCCAGGTTTATCTTAAAACATTTTCAGCTATTTTGGAAGCAGTTTATGTGCATTTCTGTTGTGTTACAGATTTGAACTGGTTTCTGATCACTTATATCAGTTTATATGTACTTTCTGTCCCTAGCCTATGTGTTTGTACAAGTGGGACTCAGTCTTGTGTGGGTCTTCTAAGAACTACTGTAACATAACTAATAAAGATATGGTTTTAGTGCCACTCAGACACAGCTCGCTCAAACAAACAGGACCGTGCAGGTGAAGAATTTAAACAAACTTGACATTTTTTTCAATAAAGTTGAAACATCCATTTTTCCTCCCTCCTAGGTTAAAAAGTTATCAGTTGGGTAACCAAACTCTCTCCTCTGAAAAGAACAAGAACCATAAAAGGTTTTCACAGGTGTTTGATACAGTCAAGTATATCGTGTTTAGGAAAGATGATCATTAGAACTATATTTCTGCTCTCTTTTTTTTCTTGCAAGATTTAGGCATTCCTTAACCTAAAAACTACTCACTGCTAGGTTTCTGACAACATGGACACATGCCAGTACAGTGACATGTGCTCCCTGCTGTTACCTTCGTGTAGCATTCTTGAGAGGAAAAGAATATTCATCATAGTCAGAATCAAAATAAGTTGGAAGAAACATTGAGGACTCTTAATATTGAGGACTCCTAATACTGAGGACCCCTAATATTGCTACCGTATTTTGGTTGGCTGTGTATTCCTTAGGTACACAGTTGCTACCTATTAATTAACTGCTGGCAGTTAACAAATGCATTCTTTCCATAGCAGAATTATATTGGATTTCTTTCCAGTTTGTCAGATCTTTTTGTCTTATTTTTCCTTGGCTGGATCAAGCTGATGGCAGGTAAATTGGTTTCGAGAATGCACTTGCACAGTCTTTGCTTCTGGAGATAGCTTTTGTTCTCTGCAGGAGACCCCTATATACTGTACCTTTAAGTATCCAAATCAATTTAATTAAATTTCATTACAGGCACTAGAGCTGAAACAAACTAATGAAAACAACCAGCACGTCAGGTGGTATTTATTTCTGCATTAAATTGGAAATACTCCCTTTAGGCTCTTAAAAATTAGTTTAAATATTTAACACTTAATAGCTTTTGGAATTGTTGATGGGAATAGTTTTAATAAATTTGTTGCAAACAGTTTACCTTAAAAATGGAAAGAAACTTGTTTCCTTGGAGCAGGAAAGAGCTAAGGATGGATTTGATTAAAGGTAAGGCTTTTGGAGTATTATGGTTGTCTATTAGTAACCTGCAACTGGTCTGTCAGAAAGTACTGTTTGTACTTTATCACATATTGGCAACATGTCCCATTATCCAAGTAGTCAAAAGCAATCACTTGTAACAATATTTATATTCGTATCTTTATCACTGTTGACATAACTTTGTTTTACTGAGTCTAATAGGGTCAGGGAACGTTCAAAGTATGCATTATCATTCATTTTCTTTTTTTTAGCTTTTTGCTCTAACATAGAAATGAGTCACAAAGCATGCTGTTTCTTTTTTCAAATGGACTACAAAATAGAGCAGTTTGCCTAACAGTGTCCAGCCTATGTAGATGTGAAACTACAGAAACATAGACTGGAATATAGGGACAAATCTCAGTGATGTAAATTCATCAGGGTACGCAGGAGCTGTTGTATCCCATATTAATTTTTGCGCATAATTTTAGTGCTTTGTTTTCCAGAACATTTCAAACATGTAGTAATTAAGACTTAAAACACACCTACAAGGTAAGTATTTTAGGGAATTTTCCTGTTTTTATCTACAACAATGGGGAAATACAGGAATAATTTCACTAAAGAATGGGTTTTTTCACTGGCATAAATCAGTAAAGGGAGACTCAAGCCTTCCTTTAAAGAAAGAGACAGAATCACACAGGAAGTCTGTGACAGAATAGAACCCAGATTGTCTAACTCTAAGCCCTTGCTTTATCTCCAAAACCGACCGACCTCCTGTTAACCACATTAGTCTCTTCCAAGCTTTAAAAATGTTTCCACTTATATATGTTCATGTCTGTGTTATTAGAAAATTTATTTAAAACCCTAGCAGACCTTATCTTCCTGGAGAGTCTAACAGCTGCAGTCAGCTGAAGTCACATTGTGTGTCTCAGCTTGCATGGAGCTAGCAGTGCTTTTCCACTCAAAGGACCTATGGTTGGACTTGCTCTCAGCAAAGAGGAAATCTGGCATTTCAGAGAATAAACTCACTCTATTCAAAAGCAAGCTTGATATTTAGGGGCATTGCAACTTCAGCTAGATTTAAACCCATCACTGCTGAGAGAGACTGCAGAGCTTGTTTGGAAGAAACACTGGATGTTCTCTGAAATGCCACAGGAACTCCACCAACATGGTGCCCAATATCCCTCCCATGGAAAGTTTGTGATAATTCAGGAAGAAAGGGATAATATTCACTTTCCATTAGAATTCCAGAAAGAGTATATAGGTATTGTACATGACACCAGAGACAAGCAGAAAGAAAACTTACTTCTTCCTTCATTTGAGAGCTATTTCAAGCCCAGCTGTAGCTACTTCAGAACAGTGCCATGATACAGAATACACATGAAACAAAATGGATCATTTTCAGGTCCAGTGTCCAATGTGACACTAAACATTGAAGCTAAAATGATGTCAGTGGTGGCAGATGACAGAACAGAGAGCAATGGTCTCAAGTCGCAACAAGAGAAGTTTAGGTTGGATATTAGGAAAAACTTTCTCACTAGGAGAGTGGTGAAGCACTGGAACTGGGTTACCTAGAGAGGTTGTGGAATCTCCATCCTTGGAGGTTTTTAAGGCCTGGCTCAAAAAAACCTTTGCTGGAATGATCTCATTGGGGATGGTCCTGCTTTGAATAGGGGGTTGGACTAGATGATTTCCTGAGGTCCCTTTCAACTCTACTTTTCTATGATTCTATGATTTAAGATTCTGAAAGCATGTGTTACAATTTACTGATGGAGTGAAATAGATGTCTTTAAAAATGTGAAAAAAACAGTTCATGTTTCCATTATTTTCCTAGACTTCATTGCCAATTTAAAGGCACAGTAATTTGTTTGGGCTTATGTACATGAAAAAGAGAGAGGTGAGGGAGGATAGGAGGAGGTTAAGTGTGAGATCTGTATAGCATATGCCTTACCAAACAAGAAATGTAATTAATTTGAGTTTTCAACTCCCACTGTAAGTACTTGAAAGTTCATTGCAATGCCAAGAGCACACTAGACTATCTACAGTTATTTCCTAACAAAAATCATGTAGCCGTCATATTTTGGCACAGTTTGAAATAAATATTCACTGTGGAAAGGGATTAAAAACAAAACCAAACCACTCTTGCTTAATAGCATGTGTACTCTGAAGCACCATCAATGTTTTGGATACTTCAGTTAAGTATCTCTCACCATATCCTTCAGAGACTGAGGCAGTGAAGGTTTCACTATAATGGAAGAAAAGGCTGAAGATCTTGTAGGGAAACCTGAAAGCTTTCTGCATACTTCAGGTGGTACTCTTTGCTCTTCATGAGGAAGCCTAAGGACCCGACACCAACAAGTAGAAAGAGTTCCATGGGCTTTTTTCTGCTTCTGGCAGCAGGTCTCCTCAGACAACATGCAAGTCCCATTATTCTCTTAGTATCATGCACTAGGCCTAGGTCTTGGTCACTTTGAAATAGAATTAAATAAATACATAATCAGGAGTTTACAACACGGGGTACATTCCTATGAGAGTTGCTAATTTCAGGTGAATGGAGGAAGAGAGGCAGCTGTGCTTCTCAAAAGAGTGAACCAGTGGTTTTCATGCATATTAATGGATTTCTTCTCACAGAAGATGGGTTGTTGTATAAAACAATATTAACTGGGATGTGTATGTGATAAAATTCCATACGTTTCTAAGCAGGCTATGCATGATCCAATATTGTAGATGGGGAGAAGCTGATAAAAGATAGGTGGTAGGCCACAAAAAGGTGAAGAGCTATTCACAATGGCAATATTAGCATTTTGACCGATTAATTTTAGTTTTATGTTTCCATATGCTTTAAACAGTTTCTTCATTTCTAATTTGGTGCATCATTATTTAAATACATTACTTAGGAATCTGAAAATATTATTTTTATAACATCTTGAGTCCAGAGTTTGAAAGGCACAGCTTCTAAGTCATCTGCCTGCTGGAAATGGAAGATTGGATTTAGAAGTTGCTTCCTTATCATTGATAATAAGGATTAATTGTTTTGGGTATTTTCTTAATCCCTGTTGCTTATCTGTTTTTCTTTCTTACGTTTTCTTGTCTGACCTGCCACCTATCTGCCATACAGATTAGATCCTGCCAATAGGCACAACCATTAGGGCTGTGCGAAGCTTCAGTCCCTGATTCAATTTGGTGGCCAAATCTCTGAATCCGAATCAAATCAGAGGACCCTTTAATCTTTCTGAATTGAATCAGAAGCCTCCAAATTGATTTGGAAAGATTTGGAGATTCGGACATAGACATAGCTTTAAATGTTTCTTCTACATACCTCTAGGTGGCAGGTGGCTCATGAATGCAGTGATGCAGGGGCACATGGAGTGTCCCACAGAAGCGTGGGGGGCTCCCCAGCATGCTTGGCAGCAGACCCAGAAGTGTATCAGAAGCAGTTCTGATAGACCTTCGGGTCCACCAGGGAGCGTGCAGCTCCCCCCGCCCCGCCGTGCCCCTCCCCATCTCGGTGACTGGTGCCTCCTAAGTCTGGGCAGGGGGCCTGAGGTCCCCCTGCAGCCACTTGCTGAGCCAGAAGGGTGTGGGGGGGGGGGCCCCAGCACACTCCCCGACAGACCCGGAAGTGGACCAGAAGCAGTTCTGGTCCACTTCCAGGTTTGAGCACATGAAGCCCCCCTGCCCTGTACTCCTGTGGGACACTCCATACACCCCAGCATCGCAGCTTTCACAAGCCATGCTGGTACTTCAAGGTACATAGAAAAAACATTTAAAGCTGTGTCTGTGTCCAAATGCTAATTCTCTGAATCAACATCGAATCTTCAGATTTGGATTCAGCTGAATCAGGCACAGTGATCCAAATCAACTAATTAAATCACTGTCCCTGATTCAGGCCAAACCCAAATTGAATAGGGCCCACTTCACACGCCCCTAACAGCCATGCCTTTCCTCCTATCTAGCCACTCGAAAACAAATATTGGTCTTGTCCGCAAAAGCCAAGGGCCAGATCTTATTTTTAAATTTTCCTTTTCACCGTATGTACTCCAGCTGCATGGCTGACACAGCCAACTCTAAGCGAGTGGACTATGCAAACAGTATAGACGAAAGAGTTTTGCATTCAGAACATTTAATTGTGTCATGATTATGTCTACTGCAGTTTCCTAATATTTTATGCAAATAATACAGTGTAGGTAAAAAATCTCATGAGCAAGCATTTTCTTTGCTTCCACTGTTTAAACAAAATGGCACATACTTGCTCTGCTCATTTTCTGAAGGTTCATATGTGCCAATTATTCCCATATAGCAAAATATCCAACTGAAAGGGAAAATTGCACCAATTTTGGCAATGTTTTATACTGAATATTTTTTTCAGCCTCACAAAATTCTTTGTGCCATCTCATCAGGCGTATGATCCAAACTTATTGAAGTCAGCAGAAAAAACATTTGGAGAACATTTCTATTTAAAAGGCTTTCATTGTATGATCAGGCGAGTAGTTTTTGTGCCCAAGTTCATATTACAGCTTCAAAAACATGAGGAACCATTGATGAAGACATTTGTCATCGGTTAATATTTTGTGACATCTGAAATAGTATTATGTAATGTTATGAAACAGTATCAGAGTTTCAAAGAGCCATCCCATTATGCATTCTTGCTAGTTTAATTATTTAAGAAAACATGTGACTATTTTATATTAACCAATATATTACATTATATTAGATCAGGTTATGTTACATCAAAATATAAAGCAGCTGTGGGAGCTCTTATGTTTCATTCAAGTACAAACTGCAGCAGCAGCAGCTAACTTAGAAATGTTTATGTTACCAGATATTTCAAGTTTAAATACAAAGGGCATTTAGCTTTGTGCGGTATTTTGTTTTTTGTTTTTGGTTTGGTTTAGTTTTGGTTGTGTGTGTATGTATACCCTGGAGAAAACTTGGCAAGGAAAATGGGCACCATGTTATAATAATGGAATACTACAATGAACCAACTCTGTTTTTCCAGTTTCTGAATAAAAAGGTATATTGAAAGGACTAGAGGTGTATGAAATATAGCAAAAATGAAGTCTGAAGCCTTACTGTGTTACAAAAATATTGAAAACCTTTACATTGAAAATTATTTTCAGGCAGAAAGCATTTTCACTGTAAAAAAAGCCAAGTTTTTTGTGACTGCATATTTTCACTGCCAGATTGCCAGCTTCATGGAATTTAATCAAAATGTGAAAATTAGAAGTATGGCAAACCTGTAGAATGAAAATGGAAGAAGAGTAATAAAACATATTGTGTTCAATTTTTCCATCATTTTGAGTAGCCTGCAAGTGCTGTGCTTTCTTTTTGTCTCAGTTATTTTAGTTGGTACATCACTGCAGGGCCTGAGCCCCATATTATATCTTGGCAAGGCTGAGCACATTCGGCACTCAGTAAATATGAGGAGTGAAGTAGCCTCGCTTTGGAAAATATAGCGACTGTGGTGATCTAATTCGTGATTATTGTACTTACTAATTTTTATTCATAATAAGTAGCAAAAACACTGGCTAAATTCAATATTTCCTTTACATAAGTTAGTGTATTGTACACCTGAATCTTTTTCACTGACACATGTCCCAATGTTTGATGTTGCCCTTATGCAGGATGGATGGTCACAGTATCACTTCGTAGCCTCATCTTCAACAATAGAGAGGGATCGGCAAAGACCATACTCTTCATCACGTACACCCTCCATCTCTCCTGTGCGCATGTCTCCTAACAATCGCTCAGGTAAGACCATGATTACAGGGCTTAAGTAAATAAAGATGTAATCCATCAATGTCGGTCTCCATCATTGAGCACTGTCAGTGACATCTGGATGCATTATTAATCATGATGGAAATGTGTGAAAAACATTTTTCATTCTTATCAAGTTTACCTGTTTAAACACTGAATGCTTTTTATGAGTAAGTTTTGTAGAAATAGTGAGCAGGTAGAGTATTCAAGGGAACGTCTTCCTGTAACTGTCCATTCAGTATTTTTCACGTGCTCTCACCAGTTATGAGTGTTTGATTGGGAAAGTGAAAAGTCTTAGTGCTGTTGTACCCACTGGCTTCATACAAATGTTCAATTCTAGTGGTGGAAAATCTCCACTGCTAGAAATGATTCCAGGAGAGGAAGCAGTACAGATGTTCAGTCTGCCACCACCCCATTTCCTCTGGTCCTTGTGCCTTCCTAACCCTAGGGTGATCTCTGTCTGAGGAAAGTGCAGGCTGCTCCAGTCCTCCCATTCCTAGACACCCTCTCTCTCTCTCTCTCTCTCTCTTTGGTTAGCTCAGGCTTGTCCAACATACGGCCTGTGGGCCACCATGTGGCCTGCCAAGCCATTTTATCTGGCCCGAGGCAGCAGCACTGCCGCCGCTGTGAAGCACAGAGCCGGCGCCGGCGCTGCCGCCACCACTCTGGAGCATGGAGCACGGAGCTGCCACCACTGCGAAGCGCGGAGCCACTGCCGCCGCGGAGCATGGAGCTGCGGCGGCGGTGGTGGCGGCGGCAGCAGTGGGGCAGAGGAGAGGCGAGCTGGGCAGGGCCGGCCCGTGGGCCCCAGCCGGCAGCAAGGGGAGGGGAGCTGCTTATCCCCATGGGGCCGGGCTCATCAGTGAGCCAGGTCCTGCCACCACTGCCCCGAGGCGAGACAGCAGTGATAGACTGCAAAAGTAAAACAGGGAATAGAGAGGGAGGAAAGCAGGGGGAAAAAGGCCTAAGGGAAACAGGACAGTGATAATAGTACAAGGTGAGAGAGACTCTCAAACAAAAAGGAAAAGGAGGAAATCAGGAAGACAAAAGGCAGAACAAATAGGGAGGCGGGGAGGAAAGGTTCGGGAAAAAGAAGAACGTAAGAGGTGGGGTCAGGCAGGTACCTGGTGATGAATCAGATGTCAGGCAGGTTGTAATGTGTCATAAATCCAATGTCTATGTTAAGTCCATGAAATATTGAGTCTGTGAAAATAAAAATAAGCATCTTTGTCTGTATATGTTTTATTTTTTTATTTATTCAAAACATACCACCAGGATGGGAAAAGAGGATGCAAATGCAGGAACCAGGGAACCAATCTCCCCACCCCACGACTGCATTACAGGCAGCGATGCCAGCTCTGCTCTGCGGAGCCTGCAAGGGAAGCCTTGCACTGGGGGGAAGGGAAACCCCCATGAGACCCCACATAGCTGTGCCAGGGTCCCAGACAGACTCGGGGGAGTGGGTAAAACCTGAAGGGCAGCAGGAATTCACCTGCAGCCCCCCTGCCCCAGCCCCAGCATTGCAGGAAGAACTGACACTCTGGGCTAGGGGGAGTCATCCTAGAGACCCCCAAAAGTCCCACCGAGGGGCCCGTGCACACTGAGGAGTGGGTAAAACAACCCCCCACCCCCCGCCCCACAGCACACAGAGCTCATACTGAGCGAGGTGGGGAAACCCTCCATAAGACCTCCCAAAAGCCCCCCAGACCATGGGCAGCCTGTGGATTGCAGGGTGGGCACTGCCCCCCATATCTGCTCCAGCGGTGTGGCCCATGCCACCGCCACTCTTCCAGCACCAGAGCTGGGGCTGCAGCTGGTACCCCTGCCAGCCCGGAGACTCCCAGCAACCTCCATAGGTAGTTTTCTTGCTGCTTTCCACCTGACTACCTCTTATGGATTTCCTGCCCCCACCCCCTGCCATTTGTACTGGGGGAGTTGGGGGTGGAGGATCTCAATTATACAAGGTTGGGGTGGGGGAACTCTTGGGACACTCTTTCCTGCCTAGAAATTGGAGCTGAGAATGTGACAAGTTGGAAGACACGAGTGATTTCTCTCTCTCTCTTCCCCGTGCCTCCCCCCACCCTTCTCCTTTCAAAATCTTGCCCTAAGTAGCTCCCATTTCTGTGGTTCAAGGAAGGAGTCTTTCTTTGACTAATATATGGGGCTTCTCTCTCAGAGTAAGTAGTGAAAACCCTAGTACCACTTTTCAGTCTACCATTAGCAGACAGTTTTATGCCTGCTTCTAATAAAATCTCTGCAGGAGTCCACTTCTGGATTTGAATAATTGCTAGAAAGCTGTTGTTCTGGTGTAGGAGGATGGATGTAGTTCCTGCAGGGAACAGAGAGGCGGTTATGTCTTGTCATTTGATTGTGTACAAGAAGCAGCATGTTTAACATGATGAGGAGTATGTGAAATAATGTGGATTTTGATGCCTTAGCCTCCTTTGAAGCTGTGTGCTACATGCTGTCCTGTTGCAGTCTGGTGAGGGATGCACATTTCAAAGCCATATTCTGATTAGCTGATTGGGTGTTTTGGATGACATTGCATTTCTAGGGAATGAAATTAAGGGAAGATAGGCACAACATTGGCCCTCTTCCAGTCCTCTGGGATTTCTCCAGAGGCCCATGATTTTTGATAGACCTTTGCCAGGGGCTCTGCGATTACTTTAGCCAACTCTTGTAGCACTCTTGGGTGGAATTCATCCAGTCCTGCTGATTTATATACATCTAATTTCTTTATTTGATCGTACACCAGTTCTATGGCAATGGTGGGAATGGTGTCAATCCTGCCTTGCTTGTTCTGTGCCCTACCTGGCGTGTTGTTCCCCTTGGTCCTGTGAAAGACTGAGGCAAAGTAGTCGTTTAGGAGTTCTGTTTTTTCCTGAGTGGCAGTGACCAGGTAACCTGAGGCATTGAGCAGCGGCCCCACACTCCTATTAGTTTTCCTTTTACTTCCCATGTAGCTAAAGAAGGACTTCTTGTTGTCCTTGATTCTTGTAGCTAGTTTTAGTTCAGTTTCTGCCTTAGTTTCTTTGATCAGAACTGAGGTAAAGTACTTGACTTGGTTTGATTTTTTTCTATCCATTTTTGTGATGCTTTTTGATAAATTCTTGGGGTGACATCTTTTAGCCCTGCTACAGGCAGTAAAAGGTCTCCCTTTTAATTAAGGGGAGGCAGGATTTCACTCCTGACCTTGAATGCTAGCAAGTCAAGGCAGAACTCTTAAGTGACCTACTATTTAATAAACCAGACTTGTCACTCTTCACTTCCTGATCATGCAGTGCAAGTTACTATTTTTTAAATTAAGTGCTTGTGTCATTTTCTGAACAAGGAGCTAGGTTTGATTAACCAGTGGTCCTTCAACATTCTGGTCTGTGATCAACAAAATAGCCAAAATGTCTACACTTGACCAGCCCTACTGATATATTAATTGGAGTATGCTAAAAATAGCTATTGAGTTGAACCTGTTATGGATATATAAAAGTTGGCTAGAAAAGAATGTGTCAAAATGTTTCTCTGCTTTTCATTAAAATATCCTGCTAATTTTTTTTCACCCAAATTGTTTAGCTGTGTGTGGATGTAAAACATTCCACAACTTCATTCCATGGACTGAGAAACGTAACCCTGGCTTTTTTCGTCATGTGCCAAAGGGCCAAAGTTTTTGGCCTCTGCCTATCTGTCTTGAGAGGAAACATGGGGATCTCTTCTGATACAGAAAAGTAAATGCCAATATTTGTAGAAAACTCCTGGTGCTATTCAAGTGATTATATTTAGCATCTCTCCTAAGTCTTGCTCAGACTTACATATCTAAAATAGCTAATTATTATTATAAAAGCCTGTCTTCAATACACATACAGTCCTTATTTAGTTCGGTGGTGGGAGTTGTACATATTTATACCTGGGGTGAATTTAGAATTGAAACCAAGCGTACAGAGGAAACCGGGTCCAATGTGGTTTTATTCATAAATTCAGTATGCACTTTGGGGCCACTTTGTCTAAAAAAAAATCCTCAGCATGCTGAGATTTTGGAAATCTGGCCACTTCTGTCCACATCCAAATGGGAGCTGAGCTCTGAGAAAATTTAACCATAAAAAAGGTAAAAAATGGCTCATTTGTTTTTGGTAACACTGTAGCTTTACAGGAAGCATAGTCTTAATATGCTTGATATATTTCCCTCAGTGTTGTTCCCTGCTATGTGTGTGTGTGATTTAATTAGTCTATAAGGTGCAAATCTACATTGCCTTTTGAAAGATAGTCCCATAAAAACTTTGATATGTCAACGTTTGGTGGCCTCGTTTTGTGCATGTTGGAATTGTTCTGAAGGGAGCTTATACCTTTTTTATTGAATCTCTCTATCTTGGGTCAAATCTCCTGTCTCTAAAGACAGACTTAGTGAGATTCCTGAGATATTTGGGGATAAATAACTACAAGGGAAGGTGCTGGCAAAGTGCAGGTGTTGTACAAGAAAGGGTTGTGCAGTAGCTGTTGGCATAGCACTTCTAGCCAGAGGCTTCTCTTTACAAAGGGAATTGGTTAATGCAACTTGTGAATTTTGTTGCATTGAAAATGGCAAAATAGCTACAAAAGACTTAGGAAGATCACATTAACAGATGTTCAGTTCCCTCCAAATACCCTTGTGCTTGATGCTGGTTTGCTCCCAGCTGGAGTAAGCATGGAGTGCAGTCATGAGGGTTTTGCCATGGAATGATCAGCAGTCAAAATTGTTTTACCACCAGAGACCTCATCAAGTGTACCAGGCCAATACAAGAGCTTTGTCTCACTGGCTGCATTCAGGGAGAACAATTCTATCGACATCCCTTTAATAGAGATTTAACCGTGAATATCCCTTGGTGACAGATTGGCTGATTTCTAGTTAGATCTAAAAACACAAAAGTGAAGCTGCCTAGAATTAAGTACATTTCTGATAATATTTCTACACCTTAAGCAGTTTTATTTATTATTAAGGGTTTTTTCTTTGGGATTTCCAGCTGGATAGCAAAAGAAAGAGATTAAGTTTGATTATTTTTCTGCTAAACCAATGATTTCCCCATATTAAGAGCCTGATTTATAAACAGCAAAAAGCCTGCTATTAGCTGGAGCAATAGCAGCAGAGAAAATTTAGATTGGAGGTGAGAAGGAGGGACCTAATAGCCCTTTCCAGCCCCCTGTTGACTGCCTATGTTGTGATGATGTTGAATCAGCACCGTATTAAAAGCAGCTGCTATTTGTCTATCTATCAGGGCTCTGCTCCTAGACTGACTGTCATTAACTGTGGGATTAAAGAGCCCGGTCTACCCTATCATGGAGTAGACTTCAATTCCACAACTTCTTAGAGGCATTTCCCATTCCAGGGGTAAGACTAGAAGGTGTTCTTCTGCATGAAACCATTTCCGCCCAGCAGCTCCTACAACCAAGCTGGTTCCATACATATTGGAACCTACCTTTCCTTTGGATTAAACCAGCAAGTTTGAGAGGGAAACATTCAGAGACGATCCAAGCAGGGTGCGGGGCCCCGGACAAATCATCCTATATGGGGCCCCACCCCCAGATGTGAGGAAGCCAGTGGCAGATTCAGCGGGGGGGAATGCCAAGCGGTCAGTCACCTCAATTTGCACCCCCCACCCCCCTCAGGAGCAGCCCAGGGACATTGGTGTGCAGGCAGCTCACTTTCTCCATATACACTGCCCAAACTTTCACAACATGGAGAGGTCATTCGAGCTTTGCTTTATCTTTCAAGCAAGAATTACATCAGCGAATTGATGTCTCACTTGGCATAATTCTATTGTCTCATGAGACCAACAGGGACCTACCACTAGAGGAACAAACCCCACTTCATTGCTAGTCCAGGAAAAAATAAATCCTTCTCGCTCTTTGTTCCTTTGAAGACTCATTGTGCTTTTGAATGGGTAAAAAGAAAAATTCTTAAAACCAGATTGATTTAATCCATGTAAAAGTACATATGACCAATAGTAATGGAAAAGAATATACCACAATTTATTTTTCCTGGTAGAACAAAAATCAGTTGATGTATTGAGTTGGGGAATGGATACTAAGGCTCTGTGAAGCTTTTATCCCTGTTTTGATTCAGCGGAGATTTGGCCCGATTCAATGGCTGAATCTCCATATCCAAATTGAATCAGAGGACCCTTTAATCGCTTTGAATCAAATCGGAACCTTCCAAATTAATTCAGAGAGATTTGGAGATTTGGACATAGACACAACTTTAAATGTTTTTTCTACATACCTCTAGGAAGCAAGGGCTTGTGAGTGCTGCAATACTGGGGTGCATGGAGTGCCCCACAGAAGTGTGGGGGGCTCCCCAGCACGCTCGGCAGCAGACCCAGAAGTGGACAGAACTACTTCTGATCCACTTCTGGGTCCACTGGGGAGTGTGCCAGGGGGCTCTCCATGCCCCAGTGGCTCAGTGACTGGTGCCTCCTGGGTCTGGGGAGGCACCTGAGGTCTCCCCGTGGCCGATTGCCAAGCCGGGGTGTCCCAGGAAGATAAGCACTGGGAGAAGGGAGACCTCCCCCCCATAGCGGGCCAGGGTACAGGACAGCCCTCCCCACCATAAAAAGCCCCGAGACCAGGGCAAACTGACCTGTTTCAGGTAATGGAAGAGCGGACACGATGCACCTGCTCCAAATGGCTGTGCAGTTTGTGAGCTGCACCTACTTCCAGCTTGAGCCGGCATGAGCCAGTGACGTCATCCCCGAAGGCTGCCTAGCAAGGATAAAAGCTGGCACCAAGGGAGACACAGGGGGAGTGTTGCAGGGGAAGGACTCTGGAGGCACTTCTCCCACCAGGCAGCTGCTACGCCAGGGGACGCTGAGGGATTCCGAGCGGGGCACCAGGGAGAGCCTCCAGCAGAGGCAAGAGCAGGGGAACACATCGAGGGACACCGAAGACTGTAAGAAAAGGGGTAGACCAGACACTGCCCTGGATCAAGGGTGAAAGCCTTGTTTTTTTTCTTTCCTTTTTATTTTCCTCTTATCGACCCGGTTATGAAGGGGCTGTTGGATACCCCTTTGAGGACTAGCCCCAAGAGACTCTGAAGCCAGGACAGGGGCACCCCAAAAGGCCCTGAAGTAAGGGCTGGGGGGCAGCAAAGACAATGCTTCAAGAGAGAGGAGGGGTGGTAGATGACAGTCAAAGGGCAGACCTAGTCAAAGCAGTCCGGAGCATCTTGACAGGAGAGAGGTGACACCAGAAGGCGAGCTGGGGAACAGTGGCAGTCATTGCGAAGGCTGGCATGTGGATGGGGTGTAGGGGAGGCAGAGCCCCACAGAGACCCACTGAGGGTCGCAGTGTATCTGAGTGAGCCCACTGAGGGGAAGCCCACCCCTGAAATTACCATCTAAGTTGTGGTAGACGAGTCTCAGGGCTTTTCCCAGGGAGACTGTGGGTTCATTCAGGGAGAGCTAATGCCCACGTCATGGTGGCTCTCAGGCACACGCGCCAAGGTGGCACATGAACACCAACTGGAGACCAGGCAGGCACACAGGGGTTCTGGGCGGGGGGGGAGGGGCCTGCATGCTCCCCAGCAGACCCAAAAGTATACCAGAAGTCCACTTCCAGGTTTACCACCAAACATGTGGAAGTGCCCCCCGCACTCCTGTGCACCCCAGTATCATAACGAACACAAGCCATATTGCTACCTCAAGGTATGTAGAAAAAACTTTTAAAGCTGTGTCTGTGTCCAAATCACTGACTCTCCAAATCAGCATCAAATATTTAGATTCGGATTCAACCAAATCAAATCGGGGACAGTGAGATGAATCAACGTATTGAATCATTGTCCCCGATTCTGGCCGAATCTGAATTGAATAGGACCTGCTTTGCACACCCCTAATGGATGCCGCAAATTACCAAAAAGTGGATTTGTGCAGAATACAAAATACCTGAGGAGAATTTGCTATGGCCTTCATTTTGTTCAGGGTTTTGATGCTAAATTTTGGGAGAGGTGAATATTTTAGGTTCACATATAATCCAACCTCTTTTACCTTTTTAAGAAAGAATGCAAAACTGGTAATTGTCTGAAAGAAAAACCTTTCTATTTTTTAAACTTAACTTTGGGGAAATAAGTCTAACAACTATATTAACATGTCCTAATTAATAACTCAGTAAGTAACATTTCTTAATTTTATTAATAACACTTTGTCATAAAACATTAATATAACTATTCCCTAAATTCTAGTGGTCAGCACTCACTATAGAAGTGCCCAGAAAATCATGTATTTAAAAATAGTGATCATCTTTAAGAATTTTCTAGTCGCTTTACCTAAGTAAATGCTATTACTCCAGTCTAGGCAAACATGCATTTGAAAAGCAGTTTGACAAGAAATCTCAGAAATGTTAGAACACATCAAATACAAATTATTTGTAACAAGTAGTTTTGTAGATGCTGGGTTTTTAATGGTAGTTGCTGTATATAGGAATCATTATAACCATATTACCAACATCAGATTATTTCAATTATTTTCACGTATTGAGCATTTATCTGTATGTTTTCCATGAAGATTAAATTTTTCTCATTACCATTACACAGTTCCTGTTAATATTTAAGTAATGACATGAGGAAACTTTTAATAACAGTTTTGGTTCTCTCGGTTGATGCTTATAAATGGCTTTTCAATAAGGGAAAAACTGACTATGTAGGGAAAAATGAAACTGCCTATGATGTAAAATATTGACAGATTCACAAAGAAACAGAAAAGTGAAAGCAAAAAGTATAGTTTTCTTGCAAATATTTTTCTAGTATGATCATGTCAGATGGTGCTTGTAAACAAAACTGTAAATCAAAATATGCAGACAAAAATGCAGAAATGCATTCAAAAGAAATACGTTTCTCCTACATTTGAAACAGAAGCTCTTCTAACCTCCTCCCAAATTCATTCTGTCATCTATGCATTTCACTCACCTTAATTACTGTATACTAATAAATGTAACTATTAGTACATTAGCTATCTCAGAGGTTATTCAGTAACATGAGTAGAGAAAAATAATTTTGTTTTTATTATCTAGTAAGTGCCCCTGCCTCACCTCGGGAAATGATCAATTTAAAAGAAAGGAAAACAGACTATGAATCAACTGGAACAAATGCCACTTACCATGGAAATAAAGGAGAACACACTTCCAGGAAAGACACCATGACAGGTGAGATTAGGCTTACACATCACAAATATAAATCAATTGTGATAGACACATTTTCTAGGCTTGGCTGAATTTACTGAGACAGAGAAAGGGATCAACTTTTCTGATGTTTCAATACTCCACAGATATAGCACTGAAACTACTAATATTCTTGTGAAGTACAATTCTTTATAAAAGTCATAGGAAAAGATAAAGATGCGTATGCACTCTTGATGTGGTACCATATGAACTCCACCATTGTTACAATGATTCCATCTATTTGGGGTTGTATAATTCTACATAAATATTTGTCTGTATATTTTTCATCTGTATGTAAATGAAATAGTGCCTGATTTTGAATGTAACAACTCTCAATTGTAGCCTGAGGTGCAGAAAAGTAGCCAGTATGATTCCATTTTTCAAGTCCAAAGACTTTTTTTAATGCCTCATCATTTCACAGCGGGAGAAGGAACTCTGTCCTAAGTGTAATAGTTGTTCATAAATACTTCTTTTAATAAATGCTTTGTGTTTGATTTGCTAGATACTTATTTTCTTTTTAAGCAAAATACGGAAATCCAAATTGCATCAGCATTTGAAAGCATGATGTTACAGGCTATCGACAGAAAGTACACATAAGTGTATCAGAAATGTAAAAGTGATCAGAAATGGTTCAAATCTTTAACACAACAGAAATTCAGTGCACATAAACCATTTCCAAAATGGCTGGAACCAGTTTAAGATCAACCTGGATGGATATAGTATCAGACTTACCTATTTACGTTAAATCGGTTTATTTGAACTTCTGTCTCAGATCCCCTCCAGATTCAAGTTAACTCACAGTCCCCCAGCATCCCAGGATGCTTTGCACCTCCCCCTGCAGCCCTTCTCCCCCCTTGCATGGTGGGCGGGCTAGTCTTGGCCCAAGCTGTCTGCTCCAGGTGAGCAGGGAGGCATGTTCTAATGCCTCCTAGCTTCTGGCCTAGGATGCTACAAGCATGTGGCTGCGTTTCCTGGATCAAAAGTGAATATCTGTTCACTTGCTTATTGGTTCAATCTATGCAGTTTAGACTAACCTGTGGAGATTGAAGGATTTGGCCTCAGGCTTTTTTACTGTACTTAGGTACAGTATCTAATGGCTGCTTCCATACTGAACGTTGTCTAGCTTTCCAGCACCGGAATAAATAAATTCTCATGTAGCAGCCATTACTGTGAGCTTCACCAGGGATTTGTTTACTCTGTTATTTATAATCTCACAGCACTGATTTTCTCTCTACCCAGTTTTTCAGTGGAGGCAGTTGTGTAATTTATGTGTAAGGCCTTTTCTCTCCTCATGAACCAAGTATGCCCTAAACTTAGCACTTTGAACTGTTGTATGCTTTGAGCTAATCTTACACCCTAATCAACTGTTCATCAAACTTCCTGGAAGTCTGTTCCTGATTCCTGTTACTTTGTTCCTGATTCCTGTCAGTATCAATTATCAGTGCCTTAAGTAATCTATTTTGCATAGGCACAATGGGACTCTCTGTTCTAGGTGCTGTTTCAATGCAAGTCATACATTCTAACCAGGAGTAGCCCCACCTTTTGTATTATTGTATTATCTTGTGGCGTTGTAGAGGTCTCTTGGTGCCTGTTGGTTGTTCCCTCCTCTCTACCTGCAGAGGTATTGGAGGATTGTACTGAGTTCTCTTCCAAACTCCTGTTCTCATTTAGGACACTATCAGCATGCTAATTGAATACTAGGCTACATTCTTTGTCCCAGAGCTTGCATTTAAGATTTGAAGCATTGGTTACCAAGTGCTATATAGTACTTGGTAACCAAAAGCCTACAAACCTCTGTCTAAATTTGCATGAAGAAGCAATAAAGAAGATGAGTTAGTATCCAAGAGGAGGAGAGGTTTGTGTCCAACTATCATTGTACTCTATCATGACCTTGGACACATTCATGAAGGCTAAATACAGACCGTCAAAAAGCCCAAGGCTGAATAAATTAAATCTTTGCAGGTTACTCTAAACTGCACAGATTAAATTAAAACAGAAGTGAACAGACATTTACCTTTGATTCAGGAAATGCAGCTGCATACATACAGTGGCTCAGGCAAGAAGCTGTGGAGTGCTACAGCATGGCTCTCTGTCACTTCCTCTTCCTGCTGCCCCCAAGGTCTCTGGGATTTGCAGTCCAGAATTACAGCAGTAGGACTCTGCAGGATTGCTCATCACTTCCTCTTCCTGCTTCCAGGTGCCTCTGGGATTTGTAGCCCACAGTTGCAGCCAGCAGTAAGTTTGAGTGGCGGAAGGGGTGTTTAACCCTCTCCCTGGCCCCATACCCTAGCTGGTGTTTGCTTGGGGGTAGGGGGGCAGTATACCCCCCATATCCTGGGCTGCATCCCCAGCCAGGCTTGCTCCCACTCCTACCCCTTTGTCAGCCAGCCCTCACTGCTCCAACTATGGAGCAGAGGGACTGGGCCACCCCTGCTCTTTGGAGAAGACAGTATAGCCCAGTTGAGGGCTGCAAAACATTCTGTGATGCTGGGACTCTGATTTAACTTGTGCCAGGAAGGGGTCTGGGACAGAAGTTTTATAAACTGGTTTGACCCAAATCAGTTAATTCTGATACTACATTCAACCAGGTTTATCTTAAACCAGTTTCAACCATTTTGAAACTAGTTTATGTGCATTGAACTTCTGTTCTGTTAAGATAGGGACAGACATTCAAAAAGTCTGAGCCTGAATTGATTCAATCTTTGCAGGTTAGTCTAACCTGGCTAGGCTGAACCGGTTTGTAACTGGACAAACATTCTCTCTGGACTGAGGAAATACAGGCACATGCCTGCAGTGGCTCAGGCTAGAAGCTGGGAGTGTAGAGCAGCCCGCCCTTCCCTTCTACAGTACTGAGCCTAGGGGCGGGGCATGGCCAGGCCCCAACAGGACCTCTTATTAGGCAGGTCTGCCTGCACCATCCCAGGCTTTTCCCTACTGGCTTCTCAGGGGGTGGGAGTGCTGCCAAACTCCAGCCCTCTGCTAGCATTCTGAGGCAATGGGGGGTTGTGCAATGCATGCATCTGTTGATGATATGGAGCTTTTCAATCTCCCTCTCCCTGATTCTTTATAGTGTCTACAGCAAACTGACAGGTGAGCAAACAAGCAGAGGGCTGATAATAGTGTTTATCACCTCATCAGCAAAACAACAGTCTCTCTCCATTAATTCAAACTCTTCTTAAACAGCTCAACAGCTGACCTATTGAGTAGCTCCAAAAAGCCCTAAGCGGTCACTGTTCTATCTGCCTGTCCCAGTGAAATTGGAGCCACTCACACACAGAGACACCGCTCAATGTTAGCTAGCATACCACATGCCTAGGGTCCATGGGGTTAGGGTCTGTGGAGTGGGAGGTAGGAAGGAAGGAGAGGGGGATCCATGCTTATCCAGCAAGTAGCAAGGGCAGGGAGGGAAGGGCAGAGGAAAGCCAGGCAGACAGTGCTGTACCTACCTGTAGTCTCTGCCAGAGCTCCGGCCAGGGAGCACAGGGGAGGAGCTAGCCCTGCTGTGGAGCAGAGAGCTCCACCCAGCCCAGAGAGCCTGCCAGGATGCTGAGGGAGTCTGGTTTATCTTAAACCAGCAAGAAGTCTGGGACAGACATTGCATAAACTGGTTTGACACAGATCAGTTAAGTCTGATACTACATTCAACCAGGTTTATCTCAAACTGGTTTCAGCCATTTTCAGACTGGTTTATGTGCACTGAACATCTCTTCTGTTACAGGTTTAAACCAGATACTGATCACTTAAACTGGTTTATGTGTAACTAGCTGAAGAGGTCAGCCACTGTGACATATCAGATCAGCAAAGGATACACTATTTCCTTCTAAACATATCAAAATTTGCAAATGTAGGGTCACTAGGGAGGGCATTTCCTGGCACTTGGTGACACATTTTTCTCATGGTCTTTGTGCATTCTTTTTTTTTAAACCCATCCTTCCTTTCATTTAACATTTCTCTCTTTCTTTCTCTCCCCATCTCTCTTTTTCTCCAGTGGCTCACATGCCACTGTGAAATTACTTTACACACACTGTGTAATTAAAAATGGACTTCATGCTTCACTTTCTCTCTTTCAAGTTGCCAAATTTCTACATTTGGTCCAGCATTGAGTTAAGTGTCATTTGAAGGACAAATGAATGGAGAAAATAAGTCTTACTAGCTCAACATTTTGATTGCTGAGTTGTGTGGCAAATATATAGATTATCTTTACAAAGTATTTAGCTGTTATCAATGAAATGCAAGAAGCCACACCAACCTTGCAAAAGAAATTAGATGAATTGGACAGGAAATATTTTAATTAAAAAATTTAAAAAACAACCTCACATAGTTTTAACTGTGAGATATCTATTTGCCTATACTAGGTAATTTCTTATGTTTGTTTGAATTAAAACAGCATACATCACATAGGTGGGAGTTTCTGTAACAAGTTGCAAGGATATATCACTTTGGGAAGCACTTATGTATGACTAAAAATAAATAATACGCTGTAGGCAATGAATGCATTGGATGAAGAATGGTTTATGTTCAAATAAGTGTTTTTTTTCACTTGAGCATGGATCTACACATCCCCTTTATATGGTGACAAAGTGAAAAATGCATTGTACAACATATATAGGCAATATCCCACTAATTTTTAGACTTAAATATCATGCATGTTTACCTGTTGTCCCAGATTATCCATGGCTATCCCAGTTTGTACAAAACCGTTCCTAGATTATGGTCCTAGGTAATATCTAATATCCTGTAACCTGCTGGTTGTTGACCTAAAGAGGTGTTTTTTAAGAATTGCTGTTTTAATGCCAAAAAGGGTATATGTAGGGAAGCCCATAATGAAACCTGCTGAAAAGAGAGTAGAAACTATAAATTGATTATTTCAATATTGTAAAAGCCTTAATCTGTCTGTCTGTCTGTAACACTTTATTTGGGCTCTGGTAGTGCGAAGAAGCATTCAGACAGGTGGCAACGTGCCGCTATGTTGGCAGGTACACAGGGAATGGAGCGGTGGGGTGAGGCCAGCATAGCTGGCCTCGTCCCCTTGCCCTGCTTCCTGGAGGCAACAGCAACAGAGCAAACAGAATGGCAACAGCAATTGAGAGGACCAGTGCTGGCTTTGGCCTGCCCCTAAACCCTCCTGTTATCCCTGTGTGCAGGGCCGACCCAGTGGTGGTGGGGGAAGGAGCTGGCACGCCGCAGTGGTGGCACTGGTAGCGGGGGAAGGGGAGGAGTGAGCCGAGGTCCGACGCAGGGGGTGGGAGCGGGCCCAACATGGCAGTGTGGGGGAGCAGCAGGCCTGGCCCAACGCAGCAGTGGCTGGGGGAGAGAGGAGCAGACCTCCTCCCCTGCTTGGGCCTGGACCCACTCCTCCCCCATCCCCCCTCCCCTGCATCAGTCCCAAACGCGCTCCTCCCATCCCTCGGCTGCCACTGGGTCAGCCCAGGCCTGCTGCTTCCCCCTCTGCCACCATGGCCTGCCTTCTCCCCACCCTTGGGCCCAGTTCTCCCCTGCATCGGGCCCAGGCCTGCTTCTCCCCTTCCCCCGCCACTGTGGCGGGGAGGGGGAGGGGATCAGGCCCGGACCCCAGGCAGCAGGAGGGAAGGGGGGAGCAGGCCCAGATGGCAGCGCAGGGACACGAGGCTCCATCCCTGCCTGCTCCCCTGCCCCCGTCATTCTTGATGGGCAGTCGGCTAGTCTAAATAGAAAGATACTGTATAGATTAAATAAACAGCTGCAAAATCCCATGATTTTTATGAGGACAGCTAAGAGAAGAAGGGTAACAAAATCAGGGTACTAATTTCCCTCTTTTGATTCAGGTTTCTGACATCTTGCCATCGTTGAAGTCCCACTTCACAACTAGCAAGCTTTTGATGACTGGAAAATAATAAACTGTAAAAATGACATTATCACCATATTTAATTTTATAAAGGAGGAAAGTAAATGTGAATGGCATAAATGATTTTCAGCCATTGCACTCTTAGGCCTCCTGCAATGGGATCTAATGCGCAATCCACACAATCACGCCTCCTGCCATGCCACATGTGCCTGACAAGAGGCTTGATTGTGGGATCACACATTAGATCCCATCATACCTTATTGCCAGTACAGGGGGAACCTGATCCTGGCCTCCCCCTGCACTGCCAAGAAGCAAGCTCCCACAGCTGGGAGCCCCCTCAGCTGTGAGGAGCTCCCAGCCATGGGAATGCCCCATATATCCCCTCTGCTGGGAGACACAGACACTGTGATCTCTCAGTGCTGGGGGTGCATGAAACCCCTGTGGCTGGGAGTTCACAGGAGCCATGATCTTCCAGCACTGGGGGTTTCATGCACTGCTGAGGCTGGCAGACCACAGCTGCTGCATCAACCAGTCCTGGGGGTTTCATGCACCTGTGAGGCTGGGAAATAGCAGCAGCTGTGATCTTCCAGCCTTGGAGCAGCTGGGGTCTCCCAGCCTAAGGACTCCATGCACTCCCAGGGATGGGAGATCACAGCCAGAACCACCTGGGTTTCAGCACCGAGAGGCATGATGCTAGGACTCAACATCCACAGCTTCAGGACTCTGGGTCCTGGCAGCTGTGGGGTGCTGCCAGGACCCAGAGTCAGCAGCAGCTGGGGCTTTGCATCCCCTTATTTGCAGATCTCCCAGCCCTGGCTGGGCATGGTGTGCTCCTGCAGGTGCTGACAAAGCTCCCAACCCCAGGGGAGATCCTGCTACATGTGTAAATTAAAGCTGGATAGCAACCAGCTGTGAAGTTAGTACACATTTTTTAAGTCTACCTTTATAGCTGGTTGGGGGGGTTTATTGTGTGATATGTACATTCCACGTGTAGCTAGTCTCAGTTAATTACACGATTAACCAGTTTATTGTGCGATACGTATAATGTGTAGAGCGGGGCTTAGGGGAAGATGAGTCTTTAACATGCTGTCCCCAGATTATTTTAGGCAGGAGACAGGGAAGGGCAGCACCTTGAACAAGTTAATTTCTAAGATGCCACCCTGCCCTGCTTTCTGCCTGATTTCAGACTCACACAGCTAACTACCTCTCTCTACTCTGAGATTACTTTAAGTATCTATTTTCTTTGCTTCTCAGGGTTTAGGTTTACTCATCTATTAGCTTACACCTGTCCCAGCTGCCCTGAAAAAGTACTCTAATCACAAACAGGAAGAAGTGCATCTTAAGTACCTCTCTCCAACTACATCAAAAGAAACCTTTACTTGTTATTTATTATCTTATGTATTATTCTAAGAAACTGCCATATAAAGGAGCATTTTCATATGCCAGTGTCATGTCCTATACTGCACAAGAAGCTAGCAGTGATAAAAAAAAGCGGGCGATCACTGCTGACTGATATGTGTGAGATACTAAATTGTTTTACTTTCCTGCTGTGAACTAGACTTCAGAAAAGGAGCTCTGTTGGGCATCATGGAGGAACCAGAACATGCAACAAATTAGAGGATCTGTTGATTTATCCTCGCTTTTTCACTGAATATCAGACTGTGCTCATGAGGTCATCAGGGTGGTGACTTCTGATTTTAACATGTCTATAAACATGTCCAGAATCAGCACTTTTGGAAAGTGAAACTTGAATGTTAATCTTAAACCACGAATCATAAGATATATGGAAAGGACTTTTTTAGTCAGTGATATAAAACATCTAATTACATCCTTTTCAACGCTGGTTTTAAGGTTATCAGTGCACACTTCTCAGAAGACAGCTGAGGAAAATGATTTGATAACTTTTGACTACTATCATCACAGTATGCTATAAAATAATCAGAATAGTTCAGGTTTATATAGTGTCCTTCATTCCAAGGGACCTCAAAGTCCTTCCCAAACTGTATTGGTCTAGCCATTACCAACTCCCTGGTTTTAACTAGGAATATAGTAACCTCAGCATCAGCAGTACTCATTTTTATTTATGTATTGTTACTACAGATAACACCAGTGTGATAAAATATTAATTTTTAAATCACCTCATCCAACATAAACATTCAGGAGTGAAACAGTTTCAATGTTCTTGCTCCATTTTCTGTGACACCTCACTCCCTAGGGTCACCATACTGCCTTCAGCTCTTCTCTCTGTCTCTTCCTCTCCCGTTTTTCTAATTTGTCTCTCTCCTCTTTCTTCTTTGGATAGTTTTATTACAATATCTCAGTAACTGAGGCCCAAACTACAAAATGCTGATCTATTCATCTCATTTTTTCATTCTCTCTCCCTCCCTATTTGCACTTGCCCTCAGTTTGGATAGCTCTTAGACAGTCATAGTCAACTGTTCATCCAAGCATGGCAGCCTTTACAGCTATTTCTTGATGCCATGGTTCCCTAAAAGGGCTACATGTCAGAAGCAGGCACTGGAGCAGGGCTGTGTGTGTTGCTAGCAGCTATGCAACCTGACTTTTAAATTTCCTCAAGGGATTAAGCTCTCTCAGTGTCTCAAATGAACTAGTCCATGTTTCTGTTTCATGAACTGTTGGCATTTCCAAGCTATTAACAGGCCTTTTTGGTCTAATTATGTTAAATGACTGGCTCCACAATTTGTAAGTGATCTATTTACATATTAAAATAATGAATGTGTGACTGACATATTAATATTGATACCAGTTCCCTCTTAGGGAATAAATTTAAGGTATCCAGCTACCCTATTATGCAAAAAAGGCACCTTCTGGGTATTTCTTCCAGTAGAATTAGCCCATTGCAGTATAGGCAGATTCAGGCCCATGGGTTTTGAATTGGTTTTGAATCAATCCATGAGTACGTATCCTGTGTTGATTGCTTCAGCAGGTAATGCTTCAACTACATGTTTTGCAAATTACACATTCTTGAGGAAAATGAAAAGGATACTGAACATCTGTTCACTGTATCAAACTCTTGGAAGCAGAAGAGGCGCCTGCTGTGTGTATCTTTCAATGTGACTAGTCCATTAAGGGATGAGTAGTAATTGAATCCTTTAGATTTGGAATCCAGCATGTCAGGAGAGCCTGTTCATGGGGGTCCAGCTGTAAATTCTCATTGTGGACAAGACAGTTTTACCTGTGGTAGTCAGGCATCAGAGAATGAAGACTCCCAAAGGTTTTGTGAAGAATTTGAGGAAATTTAGCTAAAGCAGAAAGCTTACAGAACAGATACTTTTCAGGTTATATTTTGCTGCCTGAGGCTGAAAAAGGGATTTGGGGGAGGGGTGTTGCCTTTGAATCCTTATGCAAGAAAATGTATCACATGTACAGCCCATGTGGACATGTGGGTATTAAACAAAAAAGAATCCAAACCAGTATACATGAGGTGTACGAGCAAACCATTAGGTTTCTTCAGATCCTAAACCATGGAGTCCTGGGTCTGGGTAATGAATAAGCCAACTTCACAAAACATCTGGCAGGCAGGTAACTGAGAAGATCAACATGGAATAGATGGTGCCAAAGAAAAACCTGGAATCAAACACAGATACTACCTACCCCAGTATGGCAGATTCCCCCAGTACCAAAGCCTGTAGTAAAACCTCTACAAATTAATTGTGCCACTAAGACATACAGATCCATACAGAGCCAAGACGTCCAGATGCAATGAGTTCGGTGTTCCACACATATGAACAGACTACCTAAAGCCTCAAGGGTAAAACTAGCAAGCCACAAGGACTGGAGATGATGAGCAGCCTAGGGCATGGAGGAAAGATTTGCCATCACCAACTTTGGTAACACACACCCCTCTTTATTCACACCTATGGCCAAAGGCAAGTTTCTGGAAAAACTAGGAGTGTCAATGGGAAAAAGATATCTTCTGTTACCCAGGCAAAGACTGATACTGAGAGCTCTTTACACCTCACCACCACCTACCCAATCTCTTTGTGATTGCTTCCAACTTGTCAATACTGTTAGCTAATGGCTATCAGTCATCTCATGATACCTTTCCCTTTGAATGTCAGTGCTTATTCAGCTAGGGCATAAGTAGTATCTTTAGTTTGCTTCAAGAACATGCCATTATCTGAATCTTGGAAAGCAGCTACACGAAGCAACTCTGTGACTTCTGTTGACCCTCTCACCATTAGCACGGAAGCTAGGTCTGATGTCAAGTTTGAAGAAGCAGTACTTCATTCCATATTTGACTGAGGTGGGTCTTGCACTAATGTACTTCCCATTTGAATCATCCATAAGAGACTATTTGCCAGTCATTCATAGTGGGATTCACACAGTTGTATGGTCTAAGGAGAAAGAACAGCTACTTATCCTTCAGTTGCAAAAGCTCTTCGTAATGTAGTCAGCATGGATCCCATGACCCTACCTCCATCCCCACTGCTTGGAGTCCATAGAAAAATGGGCTTTGAATTGCAAAGGAACTGTGGTAAAAATTGGGGCCTCTCCAATCTTTTGCCCTTTCAGGGTACACATGCCTCTGTGCCAGATACCATTAGTGAAAAACTTCCATCTTGTACACAGGACCTGCATGTGCACCTCTAGTGGGAATCAGACTGACTACATCATCTGAAAGAACCAGGGGTAAGAAACCATTCTTTACTTGTGTTCACTGTGAGTGACCTGCAGCAATCACACAAATCCTGCACTTCTCCTTCTGGAAAATGTTACATTTACATAATTCTTTTTCACATCCATTTGTAGAATATACCTCAGGTAGGGGTCAGGTCATAATTGACCCAAAGGAAACATCTCCTGGCTAAATATGTGCTTGCATGGAAACAGGAGATAGACATTTTTACTGAAAATATGAACAGCTTTGAAGGACAGTGTTTTTCTTGTCTGCAGAAGCGTGGCTTCATCTCAACACTTTCAGGCTTATAACTCAGTTCTCTCAATGATCTTAAATTAACAGCAGGACGGTGATCCTCCCTCACACAGTGGCTGAATCATCTAGATCACTTCATTATGCACAAGTACCAGCTTCCTGGGAACCAACATGTGGATCATATTTAAATCATCTCTCTTCCCTTGCAAACAGTTTTTCCTCATAAGAAAAGCAGCATTGCAGCTTATTTATTAATTTGTATAGCAACATCCAACCTGATCCAAGGAACAAAAGTGCCAGGGGTTTTTAATATACCAATATTAGAGTTGCCATCTGTTAAATGTAGAAATGGTATAAAACAATGTGTGTAGACTAAAATCTATTGCTTGTTGCTATTTGCCTACCAAGTTTTCTTATTGACTTAGGTGTGAAATCCATAGGTTCAGCATAATATTTATGTACAAACACTAACGAGAGTTATACCATATTTACTCAATTTTAAGGTGAGGTATTTTTTCCCTATTTAACATGGGGATAAAGCCCCTCATCTTAGAATTGTGTACAAGGGCAGTTGTGCATTACAGACTTAGGCTGTCACCCCTAGTAAGGGTTAGGGCTATCACCACAGCTGCTGCCTACCCTGCTTCCCTGACCCACCCCCCACCGCCTCTGCACCCTGCCATATTCCCCCTGCAGCCTCTTCCCTCCACCCTGTCCCACACAGCCTCAGTTTCCCTGCCTGACCCTCTCCCTTCCCCCCTTATCCTTGGTCTGCACGGCAGGCTCTCTCCCCATTTTAGCCTGGGGCACTGAGCATAGCCCCAGCCCAGCCCCATAGCAGTGGTGTACAGCCCACATGGGCTTAGCGCTACACTCAGTGCCCCAGGCTAGAACAGTTATGGAGCCTGCCAGTGTGGAAGGGGCAGGAGCAGGAAGTAGAGTTGGGGTGGAAAGGGGAACCAGAGAGGGTGGGGAAAAGTAGGAGGGGGGAACAGAGAGGCTGGGGTGGAGGAGCAGGAGGAGAAACAGAGGTGGGAAGAACGTGGGGCTGGGGCTACAAGGGGGGGCAGACAGGGGGCAGACACAAGCAGGGGGCAAGCTGCTTGACCTTTCCAACTGCCCCCCCCATCTCTCCCCCCCCCCCCCCCCGCAGCAGCAGTGGGGGGGTGAATTAAAAATGACCCTCCAATAATTAAATTTTATACATGAAAAATTATAACAAATCTGCCGTACTCTCAGCCTGTCTCTAAAAGATGCTGATGTATACTGTTTCTAAGAAAAGTACACACACATGCATGCACACACACATACACACGCATGCTCACACAGACATTCCAGCATGAAGTTTAACTTTTTACTGTAAACAGGTCACGGCAGCAGAATGTAGGAAACAACTGGTGCCCTGATCACTTGGGGCATCTATTGTTATAGGCATCCTCCTACTCTAACTGCATAGAACAGATAATGCTAAGGGATTTTTCAGTTACTCCTTAATATTATCGTCATCTTGTACTTATTTTGAACAGCTGCTTTAGCAATCTCTGAGTTGCTAGGCAGCCAAAGTCCACTTCCTGAAGCCATCCCTCCTTCTGATGAACTTGCTTGGCCTGTGTTATAAGCTTTGCTTACCTAAATGCACATCTCTTGTAGGATATCTTTAGTATTCTCTACATCACATGCTCTATATGGGCCATATATTGATCTGCATTTCTATTTAAAATAGTCATTACAAAAGATGGAACAGACTAAATTCTCCCTACCCTATGGTCTCACTCTCACGGAGACTTGTTGTTCTTTCTTTCTTTGTGGTTTCCCTCAAATTGGATTTAAAATAATCAACACTAGGACTCGGGATACATGTTTTACTGTTTGCCTTTAGAAAGCATACCCTGTGCAGTTTATGCTGTGAAAAGGCTTTTAAAAAACAAACAGTTGAAGGAACAGTTCTGGAGAGAAATGTGTCTGGTAAAACTTCTCCCCTTTTGCTTTTCTCTGTAGCTCAAAACACTGGAATCTCAACTTTATACAGGAATTCCTATGGTGCACCTGCTGAAGATATCAAACACAACCAGGTATGTGAGTGCAGTAAAACACAAGTTTCCATGCAGAATATTACAAAGCACTTGTTATTTTGCCAGTCAGAACAAACACAATATGTTCATATAACAGAGAGGTATGGAAAAGCAAGGGCTAAATTCTTGTACAAGTGGTAGCAATTTGTTTGATTTCATAAAGCTTGCGGTCTTCTGCATTAGCAAAGAATTTTGGGATCCATGAATCCAAAATGTATAATAAGTTGTGACAAACATAGGATGCAAACACATGCTGATTATAGAAATGTGATGTAACCTACAAAATGTAAACGTCTCAGGCTCGCAGTTGATGACTCACTCCAGCAGCTCAGTCAGTAGAAGGAACCTAAGTCAGAGGTGGCCAACTTATGCCACGCATGCCACCAGTGGCACGAGCAGCCTCTGTTTTTGGGACAGTGCAGAGTGGGGAAGGGATAGGGTCTTGGTAGCAGATAGGATAGGAAGCAGAAAGCAGAGCAGCAGATCAGGCAAGCACAGGGCAGGAAGCAGAATGCAGAGCAGGTAGAAGAAGGGGATCAGAGTGGCACTCGGGGAGGGTGTGGGTCTAATTCGTGACACTCCTGCCAAAAAAGTTCGCTATTGTGATCCTGGCAGCGTCCACTAGGGCTGTGCGAAATTTCACCGGCTGGTTCATCTCAACACTGTTTCAACTCATTTCGTGCTTGAAACAGCAAAATCGAAATGAAACGAAGGGCTTCAAACAGCCTCAAAACGAAATGAGAGCAGTTGAAATGTTTTGACAGTTTCAAAACATTTTGAGTTTCGAAGAAGCCCGACTGAGTTCCCCTCCCCAGTGCTGCAATGCGCTGAGTTCCCCAGGTGGGCTGAGTTCCCTTCCCCAGTCCAACTGAAATATTAAAACAGCGTCGAAATAGCAAAACTGTTTCGACAAAATGGAATGGAACAGCGTTTTTAAAACAAAACAAAACTTGAAACGAAACACTGTTCTGCTGAAATGGATGTCGAAGCGGAACGCTGCTGTTTCACACAGCCCTAGTGTCCATCCAGTTCCAAGGGTCAAGTGTACACATCCAAAAGAGCACCATCACAGACACTGGTTTCCTTATTTTGGAAACTTTATCAGGAGTGTGAATCCCAAGTTCTGTCCTTTTTTAGAGACAGAGTGAGCCTCTAAAACATTGCTGAGTACAAGTGACTTTTTTTTTTTAGGAACATTACTGAGTCCAAGTGGCTACAAGCCACATTGCTTGGATCCTCCAAGACATTGCCAAACCGTCTGGTTCAAACCCTGAATTGTGACGTTTTTCTCCACTTCCTGTTTAACTGTCTCATTAAGAAAACCAGCTCTTCTATTAGCAGTAGTAACACACAGGAATATAAAACAATTATTTGGAAAAGTAAAGAAAGGTGTGGATTTCATTCAGAAGGACTATGAAAGGGTTTGTGCAATGGCTTTGGTGCTGAACATATTCTTATTTCTAGCCTGATAAGCTAAAACAAGCTTGTTATACTTGCTCCCCTTACATAAATCTCTTGTCCAGTGCTAGCCAGATCTAACATACCAGGTGTATTGTTATCTGTTATAGGTCTCAACACAGCCAGTTCCACAGGAGCCCAATAGAAAAGATTATGAACCATATCAGCCGTTTCAGAATTCGACAAGAAACTATGATGAGTCCTTCTTTGAGGACCAAGTGCATCATCGCCCCCCTGCAAGTGAATATAACATGCACCTGGGACTAAAGTCAACCGGCAACTACGTCGACTTCTATTCAGCTGCTCGTCCCTACAGTGAACTTAACTATGAAACAAGCCACTATCCAGCCTCTCCAGATTCCTGGGTTTGAGGCTTGGGCAAGATACAGAAGCTCCAGGAACTGTGCATGTGCATGCATACCACAAGACATTTTTTTCCTGCAAATTTAGTTTGTTAAAGCCTGTTCCATAGGAAGGCCCTGATAACCAGTATGGAAAATTTAAGAGATTTTAGAAGGCTAAAAGAAATGCAAGTTAAATATGGAAGTAATTAGAAAAAAATATATATATATACAAATATATATTACAGTGTGGGACAACTTTACTGTTGGCCTATAGAGTCTAAAATAACAGTGCTGTGTACTGAATGTGGCTGAAGGAAGGAGGGAGAATATGACAGTGGATGTGGGTCAAGAGTTAAGCACAAGAAACTGAGCAGCTTATGTACTTTATGGGGAACAGCTTCTCACACTTTGTTTAATATCCTCGTTCATTGTGAATCTAGGCTTCAAGTTGCATTTGGGGTTTCCTCTGTACAGCAAGATGTTTCTTGCCTTTTGTTAATGCATTGTTGTAAAGTATTTGATGTACATTACAGATAAAAAAAACAAGTGCATTGTGTATATTACACCAATGCCACAGTGTTTCTTCATCTATGGTTCTAAATATTGCTTCAATTTCAAAATTTTGGAAGATGTATGAATTTCCAGGGTTTTTCTTGTTTTCTTTTCCCCAGTGCGTTTTAACAAAAAACAAAAAAGGAATATTTAGCAGTATTGTTCGTTCTGATATGTGAATTTGTTTGTGGCAACTAAAAAAAAGGCATTCAGCAGTTTCTGACAATTAACATTCATCGTTCCACACTCCTTGTCAACAAAGTGCTTTTTCACTGCCTAAAATTTTAGATGTAGATATTTGAAATAGATTTTTTCATTTATACCAGTTTTCTTTATGATGATACAGTGTTAAAAGAAAATAAATTACAATTGATCTGTCATCCATATTTGCTAAGAATGTCTATTTCCAAGAACTGAACATACAAAATACACATTCTTGCTTGTGTGCATGTACGTCTGTGTGTGCATAATATTCTGTGAGTGTATGTGTGTATGTGTGTGGTGTACAAGTTATTTTCATCTGCTGTTCTCCTTGTTCAAGCTTTATTTTATTTTTTATTTGGTATTTTTTACAGTGGAAACTCCAACATGTAATTTCCCCTCAACCACAGTATTCACCATTGACAGTGATTCCAAACATTAGGCCAGTTCCAAGTAGGAGGTTTCCAAACTTTCATCCATGTCTTCATTCCTGGGGTCATTCCCTTTAAGGGTCCCTTCCTCTCTACAGCCACCTAGAAGAGCAAGAGCTCAAGGCAGATGTGGTGCTTTCTCTCCATCTTCCTGAAGGAAGGGAGTGTGTCAAGTCATAAAGACCCACATGGTTAATTCTTACATCTGGCTGAGGGCCCAGCACTGAGACATTAGGACATTTTTATCATAGCAAAACAAAATCATTCCTCTGACAGAAAACCATTGATCATTTCTTTACAATTTAGAGCGTGGATAAAAATGCTATTAATAAAAGATAGTGAACGCATTTAAAAATGTGAAGCAAAAGGAAGGATCTCCGTGTCCCTCCAGAGTTTAGAATAAAAATTTGATTCTACATTATAAAATATTCACATCATCCAGCTAACAATGTTATAATGTATGGTCTTCACACAATTAGAACCACCATAAGTGGAATATTTGTTAATTACTTAATTTGTTTTAGGATACAAATATTTCTGTGATTATTCACTGTAAGAGTCTCAGCGTTGTTTGAATTATATCCCAGAGGTGGAAAAATCTTTCTCAAATCATTACCTGTACCACAGGCTAGAAATCGTACAGGTTATTGGTGGAAGTATTGTGATGTAGACTTGGTTTATCAGTAACCTAGTGCAGTAGCCGAAACTCTTTGGCAGTGTACAGTGTCTCCTCTTTGTAAACAAGGAAAATTGCATGCAGAAAAAAATTAAATATAAAAGGGAGGGGCACTGTGGGCCAGATGTATATTGAGTTAGATGCAAATATTATTCATAGTTTTGGACACAGGCTGTTTATATTTTCTTTATTAAATTGATTTGAATAAGTAACATTTGCAGTGCTCTTTTGAACAAAGCACATTTTCAGTATTAAAGAACTGTTTTTTATTTGAAAAGAACATACCATAACCCAGAACTTGAAGTGCATCCTGATTAACTATAATCACCAGCCTTCTTCTATCACCTGAAGCAAGTTCCTAAATAGGCCTAAGGCACCCTAGCTACAGCACAAAAGGCAGAAAATTGTTGCAAAATGGGTTTATTTCAATTCTTCAGGCTGTTAAAATGCCCATGTTGCCCTGTCTCAGTTTTCTTAATGAAGCAATTCTCAAATAAGTAATAGATACTGAATTAAAGCCACACAGTGTCACAAGACTCTTTTTGTCCATGGTTTGTTATATTTTGTTTCCATACTTTGGCAGTGGCAAGTACTTAAACTAGTGACATTTGTTCTTGCTGTATTGGGTCTTGGGAAAGTGTTTCTTTCCAGCCCTAGCAATCCAGTGCCAGCTCCCATTACAAATCCAGTATGAAGGATGCATTTTTTTAATATGGGGGGAGGGGGTTAAAAATATTACACCCCATTGCTGTTCCCTTCAGACATGTAATAGACCACAAAAAAAGCAAAAGAGGCAATGTTCCAAAAATGAATAAAATGCATTTGTTGTACTGTCAAATGTTGGACTTTTTTTTAAAACAAGCTTCATATTAGAATCTTGATCAGTGGTGTAGAGCTATCTAAATATCATTGTTTTGTTAAACTGTTCTTTATGGGCTGGAAGGAATGGTTAACCTGTCTCAAGACTAATAAATTTGTACTAACTTGACCAATATTATTTTTTTTCAAAAAAGCAATTAAGTCAAATGTGTATTCAATACTTTAAAAAACAATCTAAATTACTATATTAACACTGAATGTACATTTTTATTTTAAAAAACATATTTCAGCAAAAAAAATTAATGGTAGCATAACATTGCATAAAAGAACTATAAAATTATAGATAGCCAAAAACTGTGTTTTGCTGTACGTGTTGCTAGCATGTACAGAGATTAATTTATATTAACCTTTTTATTATTAAAGTCTACTGTAATGTGGAGTACTGCTGTTCATGATGCAATGTCCTTAAACTTGAAAGCAAAAGTTATGACTCGCTAGTGAGTCGCTTCTTTGTCAGGAACACCGTGTTAAATATTCCCTGCACATGACCTACTTTGTTATTCATTACATAGCTATGCACTTTCACTTCTACAGGTAAAACAATTGACAGGAAAAAATGGAGTATTTTGAGGTTTGGGGGTTTTGGGGGGGGGGGGGGGGGGGGGGAGGGTTGGTCCCAACATGACCCTATATTGCTTCTGACCTAAACCTTTTGTATAGAACAAAACCAACTGAACATGGGAAAGCCTTGATATAAGAGCTCTAAGCCATAGAGTATTCAAATATTTATAACATATTCTGGCCAATGACTAATAAGCTCCTTAGATCAACTTATAATAATCTTTAGAAGATACCTTGGCATTCGCTCTCTTAAGCTAAGTAACAGAAAAGGCAAAGTCTTTCATAAATATAAGGTGGCACTGTGAGAAACTACAGAATACACATTCTATCACCTTTTGAAGACAACTACACTTGCAGCCAGGTGCTGCTCCTGCTCAATCCCTCTACCATTATTATTTTATCCCTCTTATTGGGTTACTGAGAGGAAAAATTCCCTAATTACTGATTTACTACAAAGAGAGCAGCACAGAAAAGAAAAAGCAAGGCCCCTACTAACTTTTGTTAGGCCATGAGAAGAGTGGGGCATCTTATAATTATCAGGGATGGAAACTTCCCACTGGGACTATTTTGTATAGTTCAGGCATCAAGTATTGCTAGCAGGCCACTTAATATTGACCAGGAGGACTATGATGGAACAAACCACCAGGCTGAAGTGTCAGCAGGTGACTAAGTGAAAGGGAAAGAGGATTTACAATAGGAGAAGGATTTACAATAGAAGATTTCCAGCTGCAGCCTACCTAGACAGCAAGCTGAGCAATGGAATGGCCTCTGTCTCAGGTCACTGCATAATGTCCCTGATGGAAGCAAGTGACCAGTCCTGGTGTTTAATCCCCATCATTAGAATGGCCTCAACACTATGCTGCTGCTCAAACCTCTGGTATTAGATGCACAAGTGAAAGCTGTGAGTCATTCTTTCCTATAACTGCATGCATAATAGTCTAGCAAAATCTCACTTGATTCCAAATTTGGTTTCAATAATGAATTGAATAATTTGATTCATTACACTTGATGTTTTAATATATTGACAATATGGTTTTCCTTCACCTCTGAAACAAAGACTCCGGGCAGGCCTCTTCTAGAAGAAAACATGAACCAGCCACTTGCCAAATGCACAGCTTTCACCTAAGACCTGATTCAAAATACATTGAGCCAATGGGAAGACTTCAGTGAGCTGTGGATCAGGCCCCTAATTAAAATGAAGAGAAGCTGCTACTGACCCACAGATGTATCGTTTTCTTGTGCCCTACAAGGGGCTTCTGCTCATTTAACCAGAGTGACAGTGCTACAGAAGTCAGGCTCCCTGGTGAGGACAGTTCTGTTCGGAGGAGGAGATTTCTGCTATCAGCATTGTACCAGCTCCCCAAGATGACAGAAACTCTCATGGGAAAAACTGCTGTCAGCTAACAGAGATGGGTCCACACCATGCGTTTTGCTGGCAAGGCCATGTCAACTGTAAGTGTGGTCTTCTCAAGCTAGTTCTGCCAGTAGACAAAGGTTTGAATGCTGACTTCACCAAGAACTTTATAGTAAACACAATGGGAATGGGAATTTATGCTTTACTAAGTGGCCAAGAAAGAAGACAGTAAGTAACTATTGCCTAGTACCAAATCTGTTTAACCCTGGGATCTGTATGCACAAAACCAGGAGTCTGTTTTATATGGGGAAAGGGGGGGGGGGGGAGGGGGTTAACTTTCTTAAGCAGCAGAGGGCCAAGTGGTTTGTCCTGATTATGGTCTCTTAATGAAGTACCCACAATGGTGCTCCAAGTAACACTGAGCTGGATATGGTCCTATTCTGAGTATACAAAGAGACTGATTGACTGATTTTTACAAGTTTTTTATTCAATTTAGGTTTTAAAAAATAATCAGGCAGAATGATAGAAAAGTTAGAAAATCATTAGGCTAAAAAAAGCCTCAAGAATTGTATTACCCTCTTCAATGGTATTATTTCTATACCCCACACTACACTAAATTACTTTAAAGATTCAGGGGAAGGTGACAAAATTGTGTGACTATTGCATTCCATTTGTGTAGGACAAGGCCAAAGGTATCAACCTTAAGCTCCAATATAGCCTGAGTAAACTCAGCTCTATATTTAAAGTCTGTAATACTTATGGTGTACACATCTCTTCAGCAATAGATCCAAGTAGCTGGATTACATAGACTTCAAGAGATCTCACTTTTTGTCAGTCCTCATTGGCAACCTCCACGTGCTAGAGTCAGCACATCTGAAAATAACAGGACTGAGGGCTGAAATGAAGTCAGACTGGCTGTAGCAATCAATCACAATAATTATATGAGTCTTCTGCCTAAAATTTATAGTCTGCCATGAACGGAATATGGTTTTTCACTACATGAAAGGTGATGGTGAAAGCCCTGAGCAAGTGTAATATCACTGAGGAGATCATAAAGGACTCAGAGGTACAGTTAACTCAAAAACAATGATGGAGGCCTGGCCCTAAACAGAGTAACATAGTGGAAATATAGCCCAATAACCAAATACTAAGTGAAGCACTAAGCATTTTCCATAAGAAGAGAAGTTAGCCATTATTATTTTACCATTTCTGCCCTAGGTTTGTGACCCTCTGTGAATTACTACTATGTGAAGTTACTTCATTCACAGCTGTGGCAGAACTTCTCCACCTCATTTTGTGTTTCTATTGCTGGGAGTCAAAACTTACAACAGCTCTCTTAAGTCAAGTTGAGGCAACTTTGAAGAGGTTCAGTATCATATAGAAGTCAAAGACATAGTATAGGATTCCTTCACTGGGAAGGATGAGGGCAGGAAGACTGGACAATAAGGGTAAGGCCTCCCAACAGGGGCCTTTTTTATGCAGAATAATTTAAATATTCCATTTTAGCAAATGAGGGTCTCTAAGAGGAAGTAAAACTTAATGGTGATTTTTATTGAATTTGTTCACTATATGATCACTCCTTTTTCTTGGTGTCACTCCTCTAAACAAATACTAAGGAGGATGCTTTTTAATGGTCCACCAGCCTTGGGCTCTCATTTAACCAACAGATGGTTTTGCAGTTTGGGTTGCAATGTTATCTGAAATACTGTGCATCTACTCACTTTCATGTTTGTGCTGATTTATATGTTGTTCTCTGTAGGAGGGGTGATGAATACGTTTCATTAATGTGCTTTGTAATTTATTTATTTGATCATTTCATTTCATTCCCCTAAAGTTGATTGGAAAGATTAGTAAAATATGGATTGTATTATTTACAGTAGGGACCAAAGTTTTGACTGCAATGTCTACTAATTCATTGGAAACATTTATGAATTACAACAATAATCAAGTATTGCATAATTGCATATGCTGGCTTCTTGTTGTTTCAAAAAATATATCAAGGTATTGAGTAAAACTTATTAATAAGTTCAACATGACTTGAATTGTGGCTACCCACGATTCTACTATCTAACTCCCCATGGGCCAGCACAAGGACAAATGAGTCACTGAACTCTCTCCCTTATGAGGTTTGCCTGGACATCTTTCATGAGCACTGTGACCCCTTCCTATTTGGGCAGGCATTCACCAAATAAAACTAGGTTAAGATGTTGTTTATGGGGATTCTGTTTTATCTTGGTAACCTAGTAAGCTATTTTGGTCCTCTTCAAACTTTTCTGTTTTTAATTTATTCTGTTTTCTTCTAGTCAGCCTTCCTGAGCCTTTATTGGGAAGGGTGGCATATAAATCAAATAAATAAACCAGAACTGCCCAGATTAAAATTTCATGGGACCAATCTACAGCTGTTCTAAGAAAGGAAGACTTTGCCTTAAAATTCACTTCCCCTTTTGGCCCATCAAAGCCTACGTTAATGGATGCTTGATAACATCCATGTTGCACAAGAGGTGTCTTTTGAGACTATGAAGTCAAATCAGAATCAAGATTGTTCCAGAAAATAAAAGGAGGATTATTTATATGCGTTATTTTGCTTCTTCTGGGTTGTCTTTCTTATTCTTCTTTTTACTCATTTCTTCCTTTTTCTGATTGACTCCTCCATTGAGTTTTAAGAGAAGGCTGTACCTGAAGCTATGTCATTTACTGTAATTTGGACTTAGATCTAGGTGTATTGCCCCAACAATTCAGCTGTTTTTCATTGTTAATAAAGGGGAAGGTATTTTATATAAGAAAACAATCCTCCCATTTATTTCTGCTAACGGGTTAAGTAAGTAGCCTTTTTATCAGTCATATTTGGGAACATAACTGTGTAACCTTAAATTTTTCATAAAAGCTTTTGGTTCTTTCAAGGACATGCTAAGTCAAGTCATCCAACTTTGCCTCCAATATTTGCATATTAAAGAACCGTTCTTGTAGAAAAGAGATATGCATGCAGTCTTTGGCTTTTGATGCTAACCATGAGGCAGGAGAAAGTTAGAGAAAATAAGCTGAAGAAAAATGTATATAGTTTTACCAGAGATCTAATAAGCAGTGCTAGTCACAGGAATTAAATGCTTGAAGAGAGTGCCCTGTATTTCTTAGGATTTTGTCTTCTAGTAACTGCTCTAAAATAAACATGTTTATGGAAGTACCTGATATGAGATTTTTTTTGAGCTGTATTGAAAGACCACAAACTGTTCAATAAATCATTAAAAAAATACATTATAAAACCATCTCCAGAATCTACACGCACACACATATATAATGGAAATGTTGGTACAGATGCCCAAGATGGGCTGGATTTTAATATTTATCAAAAAAGTGGCCAAGGCTAAGGCTGACTAACATATCTATCAGTGTAAGGAATCTTCTCCACATGGCACCTTTTAGGAGCACTCCATACATCTATACGAACATCAGATTGCATTGGTTTTACACTTCCGTCCTGAGGATTTTGCTCCACCTGGAGGTGAAATATAAGAACTGAGGAAATATTCTGCCTCTTAATTTGCATATGCAATGCTCACACTTGTGCGGCAGACTGTCACAGAGAAGAAAAGCTGGAAGAGACCTCAAGAGATCATCAGTCCAACCAGAGATCAAACCTGTGACCTAGTATCATGCTCTAACCAGCTGATAAACCAGGAAGACTAAAGTCTCTGTATCTGCTGGCCTGTGTAACTTGCACATATTGCAGGACTTGCATGTCTTCCAAACTGAACAATATGCGATTCCCTCACATTCTGCGCTGCTTATCTGTAACACATTTGGTGGCCAGTGGCAGGTACCCAAAAGGGGCAACATTAATCTTCTTCTTCCTTCTTGCCTGCTCAAAGTTGGTTATATCTATGATCTTCTGCCACAACTCACTGTTTTATGACAGGGCCTCCTGCCAGTTGGCCTCCTTGAAGTCTACTGATATCTGTGCAGTACCACATATTTAGTCTGCCACCTAATTGTCTTCCGCTATTATTGCAAGGGCAATAATAATCACACTAAGTAGAGTCCTCATGTCTTTGTAGGACTGGTCCATACTTACATTGCCTAGCCTCCCTCATTAATTGGAGCAACCTACATAAGCCCCTTCACCTCCTCATTTCATATCCTACCATGAGGTGCCCAGCGATGTGTGTGCATCAACTTCACCATTTCTGTGAAGAAGATCATATACTGGCTCCTTCTCTTGTGGCTGGCCAGGTCTTTCTTTGCTCAGTAGGTTAGGATGGGTTGGGTATGTAGACTTCACTTTTCAATTTTAATAGCATTATTTCTATATCTATGATGGTCACAGATAGTGACAATGAATAGTGGAGTCAGAAACTGAAATCACCTCCTGACTCTCAGCCTTGTGCTTCCCCATGAAACAGTCTTTTTAGGGAATCCATGATATGAGCGCTTCTGAATTCTATGCCTGTCTCTGTTATCGTATGTTTTTGTGGCGATGGTAACCCCTTCCTCCTTTATTTCTTCACCTGGGAGATGGGAATAATAATATCTACTTTGCAGAGCTGTTGTAAGGAGTAATTAGCTAATGTTCATATGTCACTTTAAATTGCAAAGCCTAGATTCTTGGCCAGAAGCAATCATTATTTCTGATCTTTAGCACAGCACAGGCCGTGGAATCTCCCGCAGCTGTTTCTGTATCAAGCCCACAACTTCTGGATGAGTTATAATATATAAATTCCTGACTTAAAACCTGCCAATGATAGAGAATCCATCAGATTCCCCAGTTATATGTCAGTGCTTAATTACCCTCTCTGTTAAAAATGCACCCATTATTTGTGCAGGGAATAAAATAATTATCATACCAAAAACAAACAAACAAAAAAAAGGGAACCAAAGAAAGAGGTGTCTCAGCAGAATGGAAGGAACAGAAAAAGAGTCTTTTAAAAAAAGACCTCAGGCATTGTCTCAGTGTTGCAATGATCATTAATCTCAATGGGCTTACATGCACATGCAGAGCAGCCAATAAAGACGCACAAGAAAGGAGCAGGAGTATTTGTTAACAGAAGAACTGAAATGTCTTGTGTCATTTGATTTGCACGCAGATTTAATTTGCAGCAATTCTTTGACAAGGTAACTTAATGTGTTGCCAGATGAATAAAAGAAACCCTAAAGATACACAGAGTATCACAGCATTGTCCCCTTTGCTTTTTTTATTCTGCAGGGAAATTCTAGCTAACATACATTTTGCCAGAAGACTAAAACTTGTCAGTGAAGTTCGTAGTCCAGATGTGAATTTCACTTTTAGGAGACTGGATACTGAAGTAGGGTAGCCCAACTTTAAAAAAAAAAAAACAAGAGGAAAAAAAAGCAAAAAAACTACAGCTTAATTTCTAAAGGACTAGCCTCGAGGTTGACAGTTTCCAGTTTTGACAAGTGAATGTGAAATATCAAATAGAGGGAAATCAATCTAGCTCTCAATAAGCAAGAATCAAATTACCTGCCTGGCATGGGGAGGAGGGTATTGAGTTTGTTGCACGTTTGCAAAGAATTATGATTCAAAATCCATTTTCCCTTTCCATATGGTTCAAGAAAATTATGCAGTGACTGATAATACAATTCCCTGTGTAAATGGGATACCGGCCTACCTTCATTTAAATCTGCCATCTGGTGGTTGGAGCTAGGGTTGGGAAGCTGTAACCTGGGACTGTATTCCTGGCTCTGCCTTTGATTTGCTGTGAGGGTTTGTTTTTTTTAGGCCAGTCAGGTAGGCCTAATACTGCAGGTATTTACAGATGTGAGCAGCTTTACACATGTGAGTAATACAGAACTCCAAGAGGATGCTCACATAAATAAAGTTACTCAGGTTCAAACCCTTCTGTAAGATCAGAGCCTTAATTTCTCTCTGCGTTGTCTTCTGATGCTGTAAAATGTGTATAATAATACTCCCACACCTGAGAGCTAAAGAGGGCATTGTGCCTTGTATAGGCCCCTTTCAGTGAAATACCTCCAGGCATTATTTGTGGCAATCTCAATCTTATCTTTCTTCTTTCTGGGAAGCTGATCCAGAATCATCTGCTCCCCACAGCTCAAACACCAGACATGATTTTTATCCTCCAAGCATATGACATGCCTGCTTTAGACCTGATGCTGAATGATGCTGAGAAATCTCAACTGGTTTCTGAAAGAGGTGATGAAATTCACAGCATTCAGTCCAAAATTGAGTAATGCAACATACCTCAGCCTGCATGTACATATACGTTGTGTCTTTTAAACTACTTTCCTTCTAATATAAAAGTTGGCCAATAAAGGAGCTTATCATTTCTCTTCTGAGGCTTTCATAGCTTCTGGGCTAACCAAGTAATACTTTCTGTGACAAGGGAAGCATATTGTACTGACAAGAGGAAACACACTTCTGGTACAATCAATTCCCACCAGAAATTTTGAAAGTCAGAGTCTTTTGACCACAGGCCGGGAATTTTTTCACTCTTGGTTTAAAAAGAATGGATTTTACTCCAGTAACTTACCATTTATTATTGTATATGCTGCCATCCTATCTATTTTGGCCCAGGGGAAGTTCTTTTTCTCTATGAATTATAACAGTACCATTTGCTCAGCTATACTTAAGGGTCTGTCAGCTTTTCCATTAAAATCCCTTATTTGTAGACTCAGCTATAAAATGTCACTCCTGTCTGATACATGGCAAATGATATTTCCCTCATGAATGATTTTATTATATATATGGATAGCTAGATATATAAATACACACAGACATGACACATTAGCTACTATTTCTAGCTATAAAACTCCATCTCTACTAAAGGGTAAACTATGCTTAAGCAGTTAGTGTTATTCAGATGTTTGCTTCCACAGTCTAAAATTGGCTCTCTTCAATTATCAGCATTTCACAGGTCATCTATAGCATGAACAGTCCCACTGAAGTCAATCTGAAACTTGTTTGTCAGTGTCTGAAAGACCAGAACCAAAACACAGACCTTCAACTTTGGTTATTATTGGTAACAAACCCAGAACAATAGAAATCTTTAAAACTATTGCATTTTGGCGTTTCAGTTTCTGGTTGTAGGCACTAATTGTTTTCAATGAAAATTTCATTAGGATTTTACAGCACGTTGTCCTCATGCCCATGTAGAGCAGCTGGCATTGGATCTCTAAATATTCATCTGTCTCTGTCTGGACAGAAATCAGCTCTTTTTTCTTTTCTTTTTAATGAAGGAAGAAACTGCATTAAAATAACACTGAAAGTTTATTCAAAAGGAGCAGAGCCAAAAAATTCAGAGGCAAAGCTAAAACAGCTTCCTTAACTGCATTAACTTTGTGTAAGTAAAGGGGAAGAAAAGGAGGAAGGAGGGTACCAGACTGCTGAATGATTCCACATTATCATATGTATGACACGTGCATTTCAAATGTCTGGGCAGTTGGCTTAGAACTACTCCTAGGACATTAGTAATTCAATGTCATGCCTGTGCCCTTATAAATGTAATTTTATCTACAGATTCATAGTAAGGTCACCAAGTGAAACTACGATCAGCATGGGGTATTAATGATCTCCACAGAGAGAGAAGGCTTATACAGGAAAACAACTAAGTTGCCAAAAAGCTACCTCTATAGGTCTGAAAGTTCTTTATAAAGGAAAATGATCATTGCTATCCCTGTGTTCTGTAAAGAAACTCAGGGAGAGAAAGGAAATTCATTGCTTAATATATTAAATCATTGGGTTTCTAAAGCTATGTCCGCACAGTCGGTTTATTATTCCCAACACCGACACACTCCCTCTGCTCCTCACAGACTGTTCCTAAACCAGAAGCCATATAGCCTCATCCAGGAAGTGTCATAGGTAGGCTAAGTAGCTTGGGTGCAGGCTAAGTAGCTTGGGTGCAGGTTAATTAGTGCTATTACTCAGGAGTGCTATTAGCTCACCCAAAGCATCCCACTGATGCAGTTACTCAACACCCTATGGAAGAGGCAGCATGCAAGACTATGCATTTGAGGGCATTCTTGCCAGTCGTTGAAGTTTACTCCATAGACACATCCTGAAGGGAATGAGACTGGAAAGAGAGTCAGATAAAGCATCTGCAAGATCAAGCATTAAGAGACAAGACTCACAAGAAGCAAGTTCTGCAATCCCTCTAAAATTTCTCTAAAGATCAAGGTAGGTAGATATGCTCCCAACAATCATCATTTTGAATTGGTCTCAGCTAATTCAGTTACTTAAATTTATTTATCACAGTGTAATGTATAATTCCTGAACTGGCAACAATATTACAGTCCAAATAATATATCCCATGTAGAGCCCAAGCAAGTGGTTGTCCACACTACATATTATTCCTTTAACCCCCAGATACCAGCCAAAAGTTAGGGACATCTGCACAATGCATGGGATGTGTCTCCAAGGCTAGGTATAGACATTCAAAAAGCCTGAGGTGGAATCAATTTAAGTTATGTAGTTTTCTGTAAGCAGCATAGTTTAGATGGGTAGCAAACAAAACACACATTCACTCTTTAGTGTGGGGATAAAAGGGAGGGCAAATTTTAGATTAGGTTCTGTCATTTTTAAACTAGTCTATGCATGGTGAACTTCTGTTCTGTTACGAGTATAGACCAGTTTTCAATCTCCAATAAGAGTGTAATGTCTGTATCTGAAGAAGTATTGAAGCTCCAACAAAGCAATTCTACCATGTTTCACCCACCCAGCCCTGTGGAAGAACTGCAAGGTACAGAGAGCGCCACAGAAAAATAGATAGTCAGAAGACCAGACCTCATGAAACACATTCTCTCACTATCACCTCTTCCACTTGTACATGCATATAAAGTGATCATCAGACTCCCCAGCTAGGGTGAATTTGGAATGTGTATTTGGGATGCCCCCTGCATTTGCAACATCTCTATAAATATTTGTCTTAATAAAGAAAGGATTTTGTTTTATAATCATATACAGTCCTTATATTTTATTGCCCTGCATTCAGCACATGAAATATGTTATCGAGTTCCACAGCAAAGGAAAAAAAACAATACCTAGAAATAGAGCAAACCAGCAGCTTGGAGAGCTGCAGACTCCTGGGAATACTGTATTTTCAGACAAAAAAATCTTAGACTTACATGGAAGCAATGGGAAGAAGAACTGAGTCTATAGACAAAGCAAACACAGGGGGACAAAGATGAGGAAAAATGAAGATAAAACTTTTTACTGTCTATGTGTGAGGAAAGAGATGAAAGTGAATTAGAAGTTGTTGCCAAGAAAAATGTCAAAAACTGACAAAAGCATTGAGTACTGTGAATCCAGATAGGATAACTCTGTAGAGAGAGATACTATTTGTTTTTGGTTTTCCTTTTATTAAACATGTAGCCAAGAAGCAAAAGCTGGGACCTCATGCACCTACAAGTGACTCTAGAGATATAAAAATTTTCCTAATTTGGAAAAGGAATATTTGTGGGACACATGGTACAAAGTTACAGGAGAGAATGTTGAGGGAAATAAATCTAATCTTAACAAAATGGCTCCAAATAGCAAAGACAGAAAAAAACTGCCCAGGAAAATGATCAAAACAACAGCCACAAATAAGCACACAGACATTGTGTCAATATAATATAAAAAGCAATAAAATATTAACATAAAAAGATCTAGATCATGTAAAATAGGTAATTCTTTCTATAAAAGCTATTAGGTCAATACCACAAATATATGTTTAACATCTAAAATCCTGGGCTGCTGGGGGGAGGGGGGGCATTTTAATTAGAGTGGTTCCCAGAGACCCACTCTAATTAAAACTCCTTGCTATCATGTGTATTAAGCCCCCATGCATTTAAAAATGGCTGAGAGATACTTTATTCATTCAATGGGATTTAGATAAAACATCCCTGTGGCAATTTTTAAATGTGTGGGGGCTTATATACATGACGGTGAGGCCACACTGGAGCATTCTAATTAGAACACTAACCACCATGTGTATAGGCACCCCTGGAGTCTGAAGCTAGTAATAACTTAAATAGTCAGAGCCTATTTAAGTTATTACTATATGCTAATTTACCTGAGAGCGAGGAAGCAGCATGTGTATTGTTTTAAATGGGTACTTGCCATAAAAGACAATGCACTCACCAGTTTTACCCAGGATGGCTGGACTTCCACAACAGCTGCTGCTATGAGATAGTCTAGCCAGGAGGTTGTAAAGGTATGGGTAACTGTTGCATGAACTTTCACCAAAAGCCAAAGCGTTGCACATACTAGTGCATATCAATATAGTTCAGAGTGTTTGCACCAGAAGTGCTCCCTCAGGGATGATATACAAAACTCCCTTCAGAGTTCAAACAATAGATATGTCAGGAAATGTACCACTGTTCATGAATGATGTGCTTCTGTAAGCAGTCAGAGAAGAGAAACATTGCCATTTACTTGTATGAACAGTCATATGGCACAAGCAACAAAACAGTGAATATTCACACTGGCAAGTTCATGAACTGATTAGAAACTAAAATGTGTTCAAACAAACTGCTTGTTGGATCACACTCAATCACGGTCTGTTGATAGATAAATTACTAGCAGGAACAAGGCTAAATATGTCATAAACTACTCACAACAACTAATTTGACCACTTCCCTTGTCACATTTAAGTACATGTTTTGACTAGACACAAGGGTCCAAGATATTTGAATCTTACATATATTGCTCTGTGAAGTAATCAGCTTCCACCATCCTTGGATACAGCTTTGGCTAAAAAATTAAAAAATACCAGGCTCTTAAGTCATGTTTCTATGCTGAGTTTAAACAGGTGCTTTCATCCTTGGGCTTCCTACATCATCAAGTGCATAGAAGAGAAAGCCAGGCAAGGTGTACCAGCTACACCTTCCTGGAATTTGTTTTAAGGCGTAGAAGTAGGGTGACCATATGTCCCATTTTAGCTGGGACAATCCTGGATTTCAGAAGCTTATCCTGGCCGCCTGTTGGGAATAATAATGGGAAACCTGGAAATGCAGGGGCATGGGACACAGTCTGGCCAGGAGTCTGGCTGGACCCTATCCGGCATGGATCCCGGCCCCCACCAACTTGTGAGGAAGCAGGGGGAAGGGAGGGACAGTGTCCCAGATTTCCCAGATGATGTCCTGGATTTCCAGGATTTTGATATGGTCAGGCTACTTAGAAGTAAAAATACCACTTCAGGCACCATCATGCTTCAGAGCGTGCCTGATGATTGGCCTAAATGATGAGTATCACCATGCCTGGTGATGGTAACATCGCTTACCATAGACATGGTTGTTATCTGGCATTCTTAAAAGATATCCTAGGCTCCTGACACGTTACACTTAAGATGTGATGAACTTGTTAATCATGTCCTCAGTAGAGACCTAGCCACCCATTTCATTCAATTAATGATGTAATAAGAACAGGAATAAGTGACAAAGTTATTACACAAAATGTGTAATGTCTTCCTATCACGCCTTTAACTGAACCTATGGCCAGTGCGCTTAGCTTCCAGAGCACACAGGAATGTGCCCCAGAGGCTGGGCGCACTGGTCAGCTGATCAAGGGGCCCAACTGGGAAAGCACAGTGCCAGAGCTTCCAGCTCCCGATCAACTGCCAGAGCTCCCAGTTGTGTGAGCACAGGGTGCTGTGCCCCCTTGCAGCTAGCAGCTCCAAACACTGACATGGCTCCCAGCCACAGGAGTGAAGATTGCCAGTGCATGGACAGAGAGTTTCCCCTGTACTGGCAATATGGCATACTGGGATCTGATGACCAATCCAACAATCATGTTGGCACATGTGGTATAGCTGGAGGTGCGATTGTGAGGAACCTGAATCAGATCCCCACAATTTAAAACATCTGCCAGTAGCCCTATATATGTCCATTTCTTTTATTTTGCTCTGTGTGTGGTGATGAGTAGGTACTTGTGCCCAGTCTAGGACCAGGTCTTCATGTACTCTGTTTTACTTTCACTATGCAAATTCCAAATTCACATATGGAAAATGTATAAATTTGTTATAATTGTGCAAATGTGGAATCTAATTATTGGTTATTTGCCTTGAATTTGTCCCCTTGCAACTCTTTTTTTTAGATTTCATTTCCAGGGCCAAATTATTTCTGAATTAAGTTCCAAATTTCAGCTAAGCAGAGCTCAATCATTCAATTATGTGTGGTGGTAGAGCTGGCAAATATCCTACTTCTCAGACTCATTAGCCTGGGCCTTCAGATACTTCCAAACTCATAACAGGCATCCTATGTATAAGTCCCAAACCTGGAGGCCTTGGGGTTCAGATGCCTCCTAGTCTTGCTTACCCTGAGACAAAAGGCCTAAGGAGCAAGCTAGAGAGAAAGCCCAAGGGCAATCCCCCATCACCACAAATTATGTAGTCAAGAACCTGGTATTTGGAGGCATTTGTAGGAGGCCAATAAAACCCAAAACAAAACAAACAAAAAGATTGTTCCTATCAGCATATTTGCCCAATGTGAGCTATTTATTTAACACTCGTGCTCAGTGTTGGCTGCATTCAATCAACTTCATAGCTGGATTCCATTGCTGAGAACATGCTGCTTTTGGCAGCCATTTAATGATAGGCAATGTATTTAGTGAGATTTCCATGTATGTGATTATAAGAAGAGAAGGTTTTTTTCTTCTACCATTTAGGGGGAAACCTTGTCTTGAAATCAAGTAAATGCAATATTTTTGCTAATCACATTGGAATTCTACACTGAAGTGAAATTTTGCAACACATCACTTGCTTTACCTGGTCTGAACTATTACTAGAACTAGATAGAGGAGTCAAATTCTTTTTGAAACCAAAGCCAGATGTTTTCTGTTTGAACTCCTCCTTGTACACACACACAACCCATCAAGACAGGTATTTCTGAACAGCCATGGCTTACATGGATGCTGCATGTTTCATCATACAAGCTGAACAGAACTAGAGTCCCTCACCTTTCTACTTACAATGTCACTGTGCTCTAACAGCTTAAGGAATCAATTTACAGACATTTTTTTTCAGGAACCTCTAACTATTGAGTTGTCAAAACCCATTTCTTTTATCAAGTCGATAACCTTGCAAATAAGAGCAATAGAGTTCAGACATTAAACTCTATTAAAATGACTTCTCTGACAAGATTTCCACAAGCTCAGCAAAGCTTGATCTAATTACTAGGGTCTTACAATGCAAAGATGAAGACAGTGTGAAGCTGCTTAAAGAATGGTCTTATAAAAGAGGGTGAGGAAGGGGAGGGGAAAAAATTAAAAACCCAGCCATGAAGGCAGCATTTTAAGCTTAATTTTAAAAATACCCTTCACTGTAAAAAGAAAAATCTGTTCAAGACTGGTGATATTAAAAGAGATCAATGAAATATTTCTGAGTCCCTGATGCAACATAATTTAATGGCAGTTAAAATTTTAGCATTACCATACACAATTCACCAGACAGAAGTGTAAAACAAATTTCATTACAGCCATAGAAATTCTATCCTCATCAAAACTAAAAACTCGTATGATGTATTTACCTGATCATGTTTAAAATAAAAATTAGATCTGGTATCTACCAACCACCAATGCCACTGTGCAAATGCATGCTATTTCAAATATTTAGACTCAGAAAATAACATAGAGCTCAAGAAACAAATGGGTCAGAGAGACTTTACTGAGGGAAGAAGGAGGTGTGAACCATCTCTTATTCTCTTCTATAATTGAACATATGATGATGGCCTCTCCAGATCAGTAGAGATGGGGAGGGCTGCAGGAACTCTGCCTTATCCTGTTCCCAAAGACACTTTGGAGAGGCGAGGGCCAGGAAGAAGAAATGCAAAGCAAAGAGATTCCTTTTCAGGCACTGGGGCTAGGTCATGACTTTTAGAGGCAGGGTTGGGACAATCCTTTTTCCCCTCATGCTAGGTTCTCCCTCAGCTACGAAATCCCCACACTGCTTGGGATGAAACTTGTCGGTCCCAGAGATGCACCATCTCAGTGTGGGAACACTGAGTAGCCCAGCAGGAAGGGGAAATGCATTTAAGATGGATCTGAATGAATGTAGTGTGGCAGGCTGGCTGGTGGCCTCACCAGCAGCCTGGATTGTTAGCTTGAGCTCAAATGGCTCAGGGTAATTTGTAAAGCATTTCCACCGATCAGGAGGAGGCAGGAGGCAAGCTTGTCCCACCCTGACCCAGAGGCAGGGTGAAAAGAGGACCTGAGGGGAAACTAGCCTCTCAGGCTTTCCTATTGGTCCATTGTCTACCTGAGGGTGGGGCCTTCAGAAGGGATAAAAGCCCACATGCCCAGCACATGGGGAGTTGTCGGTGAGGGACAATGAAGATGGGGCTTGTGAAGAGCTGGTAGAGCCAACCAGCGGGGCAGAGGAGTTGCTCCAGAAGCGCCCCAGAAGACTCTGCCACCCAGCAGGGAGCAGCAAGCAGCTGTGTCCCCAGCCCTGCTGCAGAGGGAGCCATGGTGTCAGTACGCAGATAAGTGCACAGAGGGTCCAGGAGCAGATGGGATCCCAGCAGCTGCATGAGGCAGCACGGGTCTCCAACCCTGCACCAGGCAGGAGCAACATTGGTGCACAGAGGAAACGAGAGTGTACAGGACCCCAGAGAGGGCAGGACCCCAGCGACTGCATGAGGCAGCATAGGTCTCCAACCCTGCATGAGGCAGTAGTGACGGTGCACAGATCAGTGCATGAAGGAAACAAGAGTGGATGGGACTGCAGAAAAGATGAGACCTCGGTGGCTCCACGAGGCAGCACTGGTCTCCAGCCCTGCATGAGTCAGGAGCCCAGCATGAGGCAGGATCCCAGCTTTTTAGGTGCAAAGACCAGTGCATGGGGGCTGGTGGAGAGCTGACGGGAGCCCAGCAGCTGCATGAGGCCGCGAGGGTCCCCAACCCTGCACGAGGCAGGAACTAGGCCATCAGTGCATGAAGCGGTGCACAGGGCCGTAGAGCTGACAGGTCAGCACGGCTGCACAAGGCAGTGCAGGTCCTGCTGCACAGGGTGGTGCACAGTGGGCTGAGAGAGGGGTGATAGGCCCTGGTGGCTGCACCAGGAAGCTCGGGCCTTCTTGCCATGAGCAGTGACTGGACGGGTCAACCACCCCTATAAGGGAGGACACTGGGAGTCATGAGTTACCCAAAAAAGGGATTCCCACAGGGGAGGAGGGGCCTTCCTCACTGTGGGTAATCAAGGGGAAGCCCCTGAGGAGTGGGGATAATTCACCCTTGGGCACAGAGGGGAGTCTAGGGCTCCCCTGTTTGTTCAGGGTAGTGTCATAGTTATGGTTCCCTCCTAGTTGAGTGACCTGGGAGAGGCTAATGATGTTTTATTAGGTAACAGGATCTTTCCCTGGGTTGCCATTTCTTCTTTGGGCACAGCTGCTGTGCCATTGTTGTGGTCTACTTCCTTATGCTGTTGGGATTCTTGTTGTAACCTGCCTTCTTATTGTTGTCCTGTAAAGGACTGTAATCTGTTTTATATCTGAACTTATTGTATGGGTTATCTGTATATATGTGTATTTCATTTGTTGTAACCTGATTGTGTATGTAAAATTCTTGTTCCATTATTGCCAGATATTCTTTTCATTGCTTTTTGATTAGCGTGTGTTTTATCATTAAGTGCTCCTTTGCTTGCTGCCTGAAGAGCCCTGTTGAGGAGGGCAGAGGCTGCAGACTAATCAGAGAGTCACAGAAGACTAGGCCTGTGCATGAGTCAAGGGTTAACAAGTGCTATCACCTTTGTAAATTTATATCTGTTAATAGCAGGTGTGTGGCAGAGCACCTGGAGTGCCTGCCACTTTAAAGTTTCTAGTTGGCAGTGGAGCAGCTGGCAGGTGGGTGCTAGCCTCATCAAGGCTAGCACATGATGCTAGGAGGACCCTGGGATTGGCTGAGGGGGTGGAGCAGCCTCCATTTTAACCCAGGCCCTCAGAGAGTGAAGGGGTAGTCTGTGCTGAGCAGGTCAGGAGACAACATGTGGCTGAGCTGTTCTTGGAACATCTTGGAGGTAAGGGCAGGAGCTATGGGGATGGTCTGGAGGCTCCTGGTCCTGGGTAAGACCTAAAACTGCACCCTGCTGGGGATGAGTGGTTTGGTGGGGCTGTTAGTGGTGGAACAGTCCCTGAGAAATGCCAAACAAGTTAGCACTCCAGTGAAAGGTGAGGAGGGGTGCCTGAAAACCCCTGCCCCTGGGCAGGTTACTGACAAGGGAAGAGACCTGGGCCAGGCAAGCCCAGAAGGGAACACCTGAGCCCAGTGTTAAGGGCCAGGCACAACAGCAGCCACCTGAGCCCCACAGGGTGAAGACCCCAGTGCAGGGGGCCAGGCATGGCAGCAGCCACATTAGCCCCACTGGGTAAAAGGCCCAGCAGCCCAGTGACAGGCTGGGAGTGGAAGCAGCCCAATGAGGGGTTGAGTATGTAGAGTGGCCCAGTTAAAGGTGAGTGTCCCTAGTGAGGGGCAGAACCATTGACTTGAGGAACAGATGTATTAGATGGGGATAATATGGAAATACTGGATGTAACATATAAACAGCTGTGAGGCATGGGACACATGTAAGGGGAGGTCAGAGTATGTACTTAGGTCTGGGTTATCAAGAGGTTGAACAATGGGCAGTCTCCTGCCCTAGAAATAACATTCATATTATTTTCATCAAAGTGTGGCAGAAGAGTGAGGTGGGGGCTTATCCCAGAGCAGGTGGGCAGCCAGCACCAAGACCCAGCCCTGAAAGGCCAGCCTGTTACAAAGCATGTGCATGTGCGCCAGCCACCCACCAGCCTGTTCTGTGCTAATACGCATGTAGACATGTACATAATTTCATGTTTGCAAGCTTTATATAATGCTGTATCATTAAACCTATAAATAGTTAAGTATCACTGGGTTTCCTTGGTCTCTTAACAACTCTGTAGGGGGAAAAAAAGTGGGCTGATCTGCAGCTAGGCAGCCACACTCCCCACACCATAATGTATCTGTTGAATCCCTTCAATTGCAGAGTTGGTACCTTCTGCATGCCACGTGGGTTACAGTAGTATCAGATTTAATCACTGACTCAATAGACCGGTCTACTAAACTTCTGTTGCTGATCCCCTCCTGACACATGTTAGGTCACAGTCCCCTGGCATCCCAGGATGTTTTGAGGCTTCCGTTAACCCCTGCTCACAGGGTGGGTGGGCAGGCAAACCTCTCCCAGCTTGTCTGCTCTAGCTGAGTTGGGCAGCTTCCCCCCCAACCCCCCCCCAAGCTGTCACAGAGTTGAGGCAGCAAAGTTCATGCTCCCTAACCCAGCAGGCAACACCACAGGGGGCAGGCAAGTGGAGGAGGGGGACAGCCCCCTGCCCCAGCCACCTCAGCTGGGGTCTGGACAGAGGGAAGGAGCTTCCCCACCCCTGCTGCCTGGCTCCGCTGGGCTGTAAAGGTCTGAGATCTGCCCCCTCACCAGCCCCCCCCCCACCTCTCTCAGTCATGGTGGGGGGGGGGCAGGAGGGGCTGGTGTAAGGGCAAGGCTGTGGCAATTGCAGCCTAGCAGAGCTGGGAGGCATGCAGGAGTACCCTGCACCTTCTGGCCTTGGCCAACCTAAGAGTGACTCTGAGTTCTGTTTGTTAATGGTCCAGTTCTCACAGCTTGGAGAAACCTCGGGCTTTTTGACTGTCTGTACTTAACCTAAGAGTCCAGCAATCTAACAGACATGTGCTTCATTTAGTGTATGACTTCTAACTGCACAGCACTGTGTAGCATGAGCCTTGGTACAGCACAGCAACCACTTACAGCTGACTCATACCAGAGTCTCTTTGGAGTACAGTTTGCACAGCCAGTAGTCAAAACTGAGCACATTCTTCTCCCATCCAAAGCCTTTTATTGCTGCTCTACTTTTCTGATGGCAAGCAGGGGAACCTAAAGCATATGCAAGAGCCAGCAGAGTCTTTCCCTGCCTGTGCACTTGAAGAATTCATCTGTTTCTTTTTCAAATGTCCATTTTTTTTCCTTATGCAGGTAAATTACTGCATACTTGCTACACATTAGATAAGCGTATTGCTTCCCCCTCTAGTGGTTGGTCTGCTTTGATTTGCATAGGTGATAAGAACCTGAGTATCACTGCTCCTTTGCTTTACAAGGCAGACATCTGTGCTATTTGTTGTTGAAATGCGTAAGACCTGAAGAAAGATGCACTCTGCCCAAGCAAGCTGCCTTTATAAAGGTGATGAGGAGTGATGGGCCTAGCTAGAATCAGTTATTGACTTTACATAAATGAACTTCAGATTGGCATGGATTGCTGTATCCCAGCTGCAGAGGGAGGAAGGATTTATAATAAAAGTACTCTGACATGTTACAAGCAGTGTGGTTGTGGACTGTTAGCCAAACTTGTACCTGTACCTTCCTGGCAAAATAAAAGAATTTCTGAAACTGATGCCTCTAATTTGGTGCAGAGGCTTGACAGGAATGGCACTAGCATGTTGGGGGAGGGCATAGGGGGGCAAATGACCCACCCGAGATTGCCCACAGAAGCCAGCAGTGGTCAGTCACCACCACCCCCCACTCCCGCCACTGACACGGTTACTGTTAGCTGCAGGCAGTCCCCGCTTGCCACCACCGACAGCACTGATGACAGCTACACAACCTCCCCCCCCCACCTCCCCCCTGCCACGGACACCACTGGCAGCATCTGTGGGCAGTCCCTGCTCACTGCCATGGTGCCCCCCCCCCCCCCCCCAGTCGCAGGATGCACCAGTCATTCATGTCAGGGGTAGGAGGGAGTAGAAGTACATGTTCCCAACATTTCTGGAAGACAATTAAAGCCTCACTTAAAATGAAGCTGCAGAAAACCATTTCTTATAGTGGTGACTTCATGTGTAAATAATATGGTAGGTGAGTTTTAACTTGTATACTTTTAAATTAGTGTTTCATTGCTAGGAATAGCTGCTGGCAATGCTACAAAGCTATAATTTCTAACATCCTTTCTTAATAGTCCTTTCTTAATAGTCACGTACTACAAAATCTATGTTAGATAGTAGGATGGGGTTTGGACAGCAGAGTAGAACAACAAAGCACATTTAAATCTTCAAGACTTTATTTAATAAGGTGCTAAGTTGCTTGAAAAGAGATTTCCTTTACTCTGGGTGGGTCTTCACAAGACATTTATTGTACAGTAAACTAATTAGCTGCACAGTTAATGTCATGTGTCTACATGTGCACCCTCATTAGGCTGGAGTAAGCTAATTAACTCTGCAGCAGGATGGTACCCATAAATACTTGTATACTTGTCCTTGTATGCAAATACTACAAGGACTTTTACAAGATTGTATTTGTAAGTACTATCTTGCTGCAGAATTTGTTTGTTTGTTTTTTTTCTCAACAGCAGCACATGTGTATATGCTGCCCTGGCTGGCTGAGTCATGAGGGCACTTCAGTGCAGGGGCTGCTCCAGGCTGGCAGGCTTCCCCCCACCGGTCCCCTGCCAGCCAGGGCTGCTTCAACCTGGCTCAACATGCTGTGGTACCAGGTGCACATGTAGACAGCATGCCTGGAAGCAATAAACTCCAGAGCAATGAGCTTCAGAGTTTATTCATGTGCATTAATATGCATGTGTAGACACACCACCCTAGTGCCTTAAAAATATACAGTCCACTCAAAACTTTGCAACCAAGAACTGAAGAAAAAGTAGGAATGACCCCTAGAACTTCTGTTAATTCAGCTATCATGTGTCTGGATTTCCCATCACATTGCAGAGTTGGAAGTAGGAGTACATTCCCAAACAGTTTACACCAGGCTTGTCCAACATATGGTCCGCGGGCTGCCATGCAGCCCGCCAAGCCATTTTCTGAGGCCCACAGTGCTGTGACAGGACATGAAAGTAAACACTGTTTACATTCATTCCTACCCCTTGTCCTTCCACCAGCCCCTCCGCAGCTTCCTAATGGCTGCTGAAGGGACAAGGTTCCCACATGCACTGCATCCGCTTGATGTTGCTGATGCAGTGCAGTTCCTCCCCTACCCCCTCATTTCACAGTGTCCCTTCCTTGCCCCACCCCTCCCTTCCTCATTTGTATTCCAGTTCCTCCTCTCTCCCACATTGCAGGGTTTCTGTTCCTAGCCCCACCCCTCCCTTCCTCATTTGCATGCCGGCCTCACCCTGTGCCAGTCCCTGCCTGCCGCATGGGCTGGAGCAGGTCGCGGTGCAGCAGGCGGGTGGGCAAAGCAGGTGCGGATGCCAGCTCAGAGAGATGCTGCAGCCGGGCATGTGGGAGATGCTGCCACTGCTGCTGTGGCTGTCGGGGCGGGAAGCCGGCACTGTTCCTGCCTCCCCGCATCCCCCTGTCCCACAGACATTGCACTGGGGGTGGTGACTCGCAGGCCCCGGGGAGGGATAGACCCCTGTCACTTGAGCTCAGGCTCAGGCTGCCCTGGGAGAGAGGGAGCAGGGGGGTGTCCTTGCACATCCTGCACCCCCCTGTAGAGTCCCTATATGTCCCCCTGGCTGCTGAGCCCAGGTGCGCAGGTGTGGGAGCATCCTCAAGGCTGCCCAGGTGGCAGGAAGGACATGGCAGGGTCAGGCAACACCCTTTTACCCCGTGCCCTCAGGCCGCAGCCGGACTGGACAGACCATGAGAGTGCCCGCTCCTGCCGGCCCACTGGGTGATATAAAGTTCATGATCGGGCCCCACATTAAAAAAGGTTGGACACCCCTGGTTTACACCATTGCAAAGTGTCTTCTTATTCCTGTGTTGTCAGAAAAGATTTTCCCAATGTCAAGGGACATCCGGAAGAGAAAAGATTCAGTTTTAAACCACATCAAATTCATGACTGCCTCTAAACTGGAAAGAGGCAATAGCTAATCACCCTCTAGATCCACCTCCTTAATACAAATCCTGTTCATTATACTTGAGTCATTTCACCATTAGTGCTGGGGAAAAAATGAGTCATGGATCTCCCACCCCAGAGACAGAAGGCCCATTCTGACAGTACATTTCAAGTTGCCCTGGCTTTCCAACAGTTTACTTTTAGGACATGAATTCATTCCTGTTTTAAGTGAAGTTAACAGGGCAACAGTTCAGTACTTTGCGGATATGTTTTAGGGAAGAGAGAGTCTAGGGAACTCTTATTTGTGGGGGAAGCTGTCAAGCATAACTGTTTAACAAGATGCACACAGCATTCTTCTTTTGTGTGCCATAATCCATGCATGGAGGCAACCAAATACAAAAACATTATGGATTTAATAATTCCCAAGATATCAAACATAAATAAAACACTTTGCAATTAGGAAACTATGGATCTTGTATTCTACAGGATTCACTTCACTTCAACTGTTTGCCACCAGTCCCCTGCTGAAAGTGAAGTAGTACATTCAAAACTAACAAAGATCTATCCTTCCAAATTGGCAGAAGATTAGATCTGTAAGAACCAGCATATCCATTTTGGATACTTTTAGTAGGAAGCTCAAAGAGGGTTTTGTCCCCTAGAGTAAGGTGATATAAACCATTGCTGTTTGTGGTGGGTGGGCTAGGTTAAGTTTGAGATGTCACAAAAGCTTAGTGCTTCTAGATTATTTTTCAGTAAAGCCAAAGGACAAAGGAATGATGGTTAAGAACTTGCCATGTAGTTCTTCACAGGAGATACCTACTAAAGTTAACAAAAATTGTTCTCAATTTGGTACAAACCAAGTCCCTGCAGAATTCTGAAGAGACTAGGTCTGCCATAACTCACAAATAAGAATGTAGATTAGATATTCATTTTCAGGAGTTACCAGATTTGGGAAATATCATTTCTGCACAATATCTAGTGTCTTGTAGTGGGATACACTGGATGTGTCAGAAGAAAGCTAAAGAAAACAAAATCATAACATAGTTAGCAAATTGTATATCACTATATCTTGGGGAAACATTCTCTCTGTTCCAAGAGTTACCACTTCCTGTAAATTTTAAGCCAGCTAGTGGGACAGCAGATACTATTATTTATGTATAGGTCTAATGACTGATTTGCTTCATACAGTATCAATTCCTATGAGCTTTACACACAAGGTGTGTTTCCTCTCTTCCAGCTTGACTTTTGCTTGACTACTGAATTGTTCCTTTTGTTCATGTTGTATACATTTGCGTTAGCAAGATTTTTCAGTTTGCCTTATCTTGAACCATTTATTACATTTTATTCTCTTAACCACACCTCATACTGGGTGCATCTACAAGTGCCTATTAATGCACAACAATAAGCTCTGGAGCTTATTGCTCTGGAGCTTATTGCTGCTGGGTGTGCACATCTGCACGTGCTCCTGGACTGCAGCACATTGAACTGGGTTGCAGCAGCCCCAGCTGGCAGGGAATCCAGGGGGGTCAGCCTGCCAACCCTGGGGCTTTTCTGACTTGTATTAATAAATACTTATATTTACAAGAACTGCCCTGATGCAGAGTTTATTTGTTTTGTGCTCCCTAATAAGGGCACGCATGTAGACACTGAGACATTTTATTGCACAGTAAACCTGTTGTGTAGATGCACCCACAGTCTTTTAATCTTCTTTCCATAGTAAGTATCTATAATGATTTTAAGTTTTCCTCAAATATGTGACCCCTCCAGGACCTTAGTAATCATTTCCCCTTCACCAGACCTCTTCATCCATGTCCTTTTTTAGATAAGGCAAGGGCATACTGTTAGGGTGACTATATTTGGATCTTGGGGAACACTGGATTTACAGCAGAATACAAGGCTTTAATCTGTGGCCAGCAAAGCTGCTAACCACAAGGCAAAATGATATATTAAAAGTAACGTTGTGAGATTCTTAGGCAAGTAGTTTTCTAACCATATAGTAGTGTTGTAAAATATGCATCGTTAGGAGGTAAAGCAGATTTTGCTTATGCTAAGTTATCCATTTGCTTATGTTAAATAACCCTCTTAACTGTGTCAACCATTTTCTGAAAAAAGCAGCCAGTGAGTCTGTGTGAGTCGGTATGTTGTGAATGAAGTGAAGTCTTAGGAATGTGGAAGATGGTACAACTGGGACTGAAAAACAGACTGAAATGTGAAAAACAACACGTAATTAGTAACAGAATCTGAGATGAACATATGAGAAAAGGTGAACGGTGATTGATGAAGAAGCTTCCAGGTTTTGGTCAAAGTCCGCCCATTGACCGAAAAAGTGGAGTCAAGGTCTTAGACGTGCTCATAGCAAAAAGACATGTAAATGAGTGAAATACATAGGTAATTCCATGCTAATGAAGTAAACAGTAAACAGGCAGAGCTTGAGATAGGAGGAGATATGGGTGGAACCAAAGGAGGGGCGAAGGTGGAGTAAATGTTAATGAGCATGAACCAAGGTGCATAAATGTGGAAAGAATTATTGTTCACTGCAGCTCTCCTGGTTTCACAGGCTGTGCGTCTGTGAGGGAGCTAGTCCGAATCTGTCTCCACTCTGAAGAAAGCTGTTGCGAGCAATGTGTGCTGGTGTTTGCTCCCTGCTTGCTCTGGTTAACGAGTAACAGGATCCATGATCAATTGGATTGTTGTCTCCCTAGGGTACCACATGGAGTCAGGATCTAACGTATACCATTAAGAGATGTATTGCTATGACAATATTTTGATGTTATTCACTATCTCCTTCTTAGCAAAATTTAACATCCTAAGCTGAATTTTGAACAGATATATCCTAGGATGATTTTCAGTTTTCTAAGAAATTTTTGCTAATTCAGACTTCATTAGCATGGAAAAATATTTTTGCCTGGCGCTTGTGGTGTATGTTACTTTACCTGTATCTGTAGTAGACTGAATTGTATCTACTTCTGGGTTACCCAGTTGCATGATTTGTTGGACACATCTGGAGTTACTCGCAACCTTTCCTAGTACTCTTGGCAACAGCTTGTGTGTTTTTGCTCTCTCCCCTCCCCCACCACCAACTCACCGTTCCTCAGTTAGCTCATCAACAGATTGTATTGAATACCAATAGAAACCAACTCCTAGGGCACTTCACTAGTATCTTGTTTCTATACTATGAACTGGCAACTTATTTCTACTTCGTTTCTCCTCATTCCATTTTAGTTCACAACATGATTTTTCCCTTGTGCCCAGACCATCTTTCATAGCCCTGTCCTTCAAATCATGAGCTTCTAGAGGAAGGACTTGAAAGCACTTCAGCAGGAATTGCTATAGGCAGGTTTCACTGTACCACACTGTGGTATCAGTATATACTAAGAATAAGAATATGCGGAGGCATTCAATAAAAGAACAAAGGGAAAAGGTGGCTGGGAACATTTTTGGTTTAAACCTTTAAACAGTTGAAACCTGATTGTAAGGATTTAGGGGGGTATGGTAGCACTTTGCCCTTTTTTATTTCCTTCACCTTCTACAGGAGAAACTGGGGGGAGGGGGAGCGCAGAATAAAAAAAGGAAATGAAGAAAAGATATATTGCCAGGAGCAAGGGAGAGAGATATAAACTCGTTTGAGTGTTAGAAATAGTGGTCTACAGTGAAGTTTAATTACAGTTTTCACTGAAAAGTTGGAAAACAATAAAAAGTTGACCTGAGGTTACCTTTGACTTACTTTGGAGGTTTTTCTTTTGCTGTTCTTACTTTAATAAAGGTTTGTAATTTCCTTTCCAACCTGTATAAATCTCTAATCCTGAAAAATGTTCCAAACATGGCAGACCCCTGTGCCCTCCCCCCTGCCCCAGAATCTCACAGGGTGCATCTATACATCCACCAAACTGCACCACTGTTACTGTATTAAATGACGGTGTGCAGTGCTGGGGCCACACGGGTCATTTCCAATGGTGACACAGACTCTCATATAGAAGCGTGCACAGAGTAGCTTGCTCACTGGCATAAATTAAGAACTCTGGGGCTCACCTCTGCACACAGCTTACAAGATCAGGTATTCTCTGTAATCAAGGATATATGATCAGTTGCCCATATGACAAATTAAGCTTGTTTAGACTTTGACTGTTGGGACAGTATAGTCACAAAACAGCATTCCCTCATGGCACCTCATGAAGACTAAGCCCAGTGTCATTAAGGGTGTAGACAGAAGCGCAACTTGCCACTTTAGATAAGAATACTCTGCAGCAAGTGTTCTGAGCTACAAGGATTTCACCCCCTCCCGCCCCTCAGACTAAGCAGAAGTTCACTGTTGGTTCCAGGGAGGGAAGGGAATCTGAGGGTTGGTCTGGGTATTTTTCAGCCCCTGCTGTAGGATGGGGTGGGTGAATTGGGGCCCCACAACCAGTTCTCTGACAGCCCAGCCTGTTTTCAGAATGGGAGGGGGGGAAAAGGGAGAAGAGGGAGCTCATTCTAGGGGTTCCCCAACTGGCACTAGAGGGTAGGGTTGGTGAATTGGAGGCCCCCCACATGGTGGGGGGGAGAGGGTGAATGCACCTGTCCCACCCTCCAGTGGGGGCTGAAAAAAAAACCAGAGCAACCCCCAGACCAAACCTGATCTGTTGGGGGGTTTTTTGTTGTTTGTTTGTTTTTTTTTTAACTGGTCTGCAGCCACGCACTTGTTTAGTCATGGCTATAGACTGCTTTTTGTGGCCAGACTGGGCAAAAATTATCATTTTCTGTCTGCACCCTAAAGTAGTGTTCCACTACCTGGGGCCAGGGTTATTGGGTGTGTATTTTTGTGCACTTTATCAGTCTTCAAAACTGACCACAGCCCTTCCTTGTGCAGTTTTGTCCCTATTTAAGCTTTCTTCTAGCAGACTTATTCTCTATCATTCAGCCTGCTTGATTGTTTCTTGCCCTTTCTGAGCAGGACAGAGGAGGTAGGGTTGTCCCTTTCTCACTTAGGCAAGGCAACACTTACAACTGCCCTGCTAAAGACCACCCAGAACCATCTCACCTGAGTTTTTATCTTGATTGGAGATAATTGCTTGATTAACATCTAATCCCTGTTAAGCATCTTGTCTCTTATTCCTTCAAATATATGTTTCCTCTTAAGGGCTACTTCATGGTATAGAGAGGGGGCTGGCCTTGACACTCTATTCTGCTGAAAGGTAGGGAAGCATCCTGTTGCAAGGACAAAGTTTGCTTCCCTGGAAGATATGGATGATGTGAAGACTGCTCACTATTTTTTAATTTTTTTTTGGTTAGGTTTGTCTTTCTTTCTAACTTATTGGACCTTGAATAGGGCTCTTTTATAAACACATGGAGACCTGGCAAAATCAGTAAACTGCAATTTTCTGAGCAAGTACTTTTTAAACTATGCACCACCTGTCAACTTATCTGTAAGTTATGTGGCTGGAACCTCAGGCAGCATTTTGACATAGCAAGGCAAATGTCTGAAGAGTACTCTAATAGCTGTTGTCTCTAAATGCTCTTCACCCTGTTTTAATCAGGGATTTAACTAGATTTGATGGAAATTAAGTCTTCATTGCCACAGGATGAATCAGGGGACTAGATATTACATTGATTGACACTGTTGCAGCAACTTTACCTTTAGACATTTTCAGGAGTTTGTCTTCGCTAGCTGCCAAGCATACCATAGCATAGCATACCATAATTTCTATGGCTACTAGCTGACATACAGGAACATTGTTCAGAATTCATAAAACCTGAGACTAATGCAAATCCATGTCAATTCCATGTCAAATAGAGTAGCTGAATAATCCTGCTGTATAACTTTATTTTGATATCATCTGTGGGGAATTGAGTTGCAGTGCATCTGTTCAAAATTCCTGATGTGTAGAGCAGTAGAGAACTACTGAAAGCACAAAAAATATCCTTTCCCCTTGAGACTCCTCACTGCTGGAAGTTTGGACATATGGAGCAACAGATTGCTGGATAGAGAAACTCGCTTAAGTATGACTACACATTTATTGGCAACCTTCCTGGATACTGATCAACATATTTGCTATTGAAAAAATACAGTTTCAGGTCTATTTACTAGGAAAGTGTCATTGTTCTGTGATCCCAGGACAGATTGCTGTATAGGAAAATTTCTTGAAACCTGATAATAAGTTAATGATATTATTGTTAAGCAGGCTGCCTAGATGATGATCAGCATATTTACTGTTAAAAGTGATCTACAGCTTCAGGTCTTTTTATTATAGAGTTGTCACTTTTCTATGATCCCGGGGGGGGGGGGCATCTACTGTACAGCTAAACCCAATGGGTAACATTAAACTCTTTCCAAATGAGTGCTACTAGTGATGGTAAAAGCCTAAATTTTACTACTAACTCAAGGTAAAATTGTTGATAAGGGGACAAATATTCATTTACCAAAATACTATCTCTGTCCCCATTGTTCCTTTTTTAATTTTTTTCCCCCCTGGTACATTCCATTCTCTCTAGGTTCTTACATCCTGCACATCACTTTTGGAAAGTAGTGCCCTTAAAATTTAAATGATATAATCACATGCTGTTTCACAGCTGTAAACATTAATACAAACAAATCTGTATTATAGCCTTGTCTAGAGGAAAAGGAAAATAAGCATGATTTTAAAATGCTATAATGAACAGCCTGTATTATGCATATGCCTCACTATCCTCATAGACATTGGGGCTAGAAGGGACCTCGCAAGATCATCGAGTCCCGTCCCCTGCCCAAGGGGCAGGAAGTCAGCTTAAGTCAGATCATCTCAGCCAGATAAGCATCCAAGTATTTCTTAAAGGTATCCAGAGTAGGTGCTTGCACCACTTCTGGGGGGAGTCTATTGCAGACTCTGGAAACTCAGACGGTAAAGAAGTTTTTCTTTATGTCCAGTCTAAAATGGTCTTCCATCAGTTTGTGACCATTAGACCTTGTCTTCCCTTGGGATGCCCTGGTGAACAGATGTTCTCCCAGTTCCTAATGCACAGCCCTTATATACTTATAGGCTGCCACCAAGTCACCCCTGAGTCTTCACTTCTGCAGGCTGAAGAGTCCCATGCTTCTCAGCCTCTCTTCACAAGGCCTGTTCTCTTGACCTCTAATCATGTGGCTCTCCTCTAGACTCTCAAGCTTCTCCACATCCTTTCTAAAGTGTGGAGCCCAAAACTGGATGCAGTACTCTAGCTGCAGTCTCGCCAAAGCCGAGTAAAACAGAAGGATGACTTCTTGGGTATTTGTTTGAGATGCGCTGGTAAATGCAAGCCAGAGTTTTATTTGCTTTACTGGCTGTGGCATCACACTGGTGGTTCATGTTCATCTTGTGATCAATCATGACTCCCAAGTCTCTTGGTCATGGTGCTAGTGAGTGTAGCACTGCCAAGCCTATAAGTATGATGTCAGTTTTTTCTCCTGAGAGAGAGCACTTTGCACTTTTCCGTTTTGAGTGTCATCAGGTTTTGAACCACCCACCTTGTGAGCCTGTCCAAGTTGGCCTGAATTGCCAGCCTATCCTCTAGTGTGACTGCACTTCCCCATAATTTAGTGTCATCTACAAATTTAGCCAGTCTACTTCTGACACCCAAATCCAGATTCATAGATTATTAGGGACTGGAAGGGACCTTATAGATCATGGAGTCCACTCCCCCTGCACTAAACAAGTAAAGACAACTGGGGTCAAGTGACACCAGTGAGGTGACTGTCCAGTCTCCTTTTGAAGATTTCTAGGGTAGGTGACTGCACCACCACTGGAGGGATTTTATTCCACAGTCTGGACACCCTGACCGTGAAGGAGTTTTTCCTGCAATTGAGCCTGAAGCCGCTTTCCAGGACTTTGTATCCATTGCTCCAGGTCTTCCCCAAGGGTGCCCTGGTGAACAGATGTTCACCAAGTTCTTCATGTACTCCCCTGTGTCACAACCCAAAGTTGTGATTTTTTGTTTGTGTGTGCTTCGGCACTGCTAAATTATGTTCCCGCTAAATTGCAGCTTCCTTGCACGGTGGAGTTCTCTGCTGCAGAAGAGAACCCCGGTGCAACGGAGAATTTCCCGCCAATTTGTAGCTTTCTTTGCCTGGTGCATTTCTTTTGCATCTCAGAAATGCACGGTGCAAAGGAGTTCCTGCCATTTGTATGAAGATTCGTGCCACGTTATTGGCCAATTCTAATACATGCACACGTGCGGCTAGCGATTGGCTTGCTAGCTGTATAAAGAGCTTGGGTGATTTCCGCCCAAGTTGGAGGACTCCACAAACATCAGGAGAAATTAGAGAACTCACCAGGAGGAGGAGACTTCGCGCTGTGTGAAGATCTCTAAGCGCTGCGGATCCTTACGGACCCAACGCATTTCTTAAGAAGGAAACAGAGGTCTAAACAGCCTCTGGCCTCTCCCCGTCGCCGAGCGCAATCCTAGACGTATACCTTTCCTGCATATTAAAGATTCGAACCCATGGAGCTTTAACAACTCCAGGGCCAGAGAGCCGAACCGAACGCACGGAGCTTCGACAACTCCGTGGGAAAGAAATTACCGAACCCGCGGAGCCTTAACAACTCCGGGGCCAAAGAACCGAATTTGTCGTAGTCCTCCAACGAAGATTTAAGCGGAGCTGCACCTGGAAACTGTCCAGCCTACACCGCGACCATCTTGGGTGTAAGTAAATAAACTTTAAATCAACCATTACACCTCCGTGACTAATTCTAGCTCGCCCCCGGTCTTCTCCGACCCTGCGTGCCTGGGCTGCTGGCCACAGCCCGCGTGCGCAAAGACGGGCCCGGCTCGCCCCTGGCCCGCACATGGCGACGAGGATGGGATCAGGAGAAGACACGTTAGAGCTAGAATTGGTTAAGAACTGCCCTTGGCGTGATAACCAACGCCAAGTGAAAAGCTTTGAAGAATTGGAAGCGCGTATCGCTTACCACCAGGCAGGCAGAACAGGTGAAAGATTTGTCAGCGGACGCCTGTCGCTAAAGGGAGAAGAGGGAGTCTCCGAAGACGGAGCCCCGAGAGAGAGGGAAGTGTATTTGCTCCCCGCGGCATTCAGGTGTATAATGAGAGACGAGCGGGTCCTGTTCAGGCCCCTCGATATCGTGTCCCTCGCCGGACCCAACCCGGCGGGCGAAACGAACCCAACCTTCACCCGGGAATGTGCCCGATGCCTACGATATGCTCGGGAGAGTGAAGAACCGGAGCCCATCGGCCGGTTCCCTCCCCTCATGGCGGCTAGATTAAGGGGTCGCGAGCTACCATCCGAGCTCCGCAAAGACCTGCAAGCGGAGGAACGAGCCACAGATGAGAGGGTGGCCCCGTGGTACGACAAGGGGGGAGAACGTAGTGCAACTTTTCGTACTGTAATGAATTAAATGCACAAGAATTTAAGTTTAAAAGCCCAGCTGCAGATGGCTATCCAAGCGGTCAAAGAAGCGGCCAAGAAAAAGGAGCCTGAAACGCCAGTCCAAGATGACGCTGAGCAAGAAGGAGACCGCATGGAAGAACCGGAAGAGAAGGGTGGAGCTTCGGAGGAACCCGCGAGAGTTTGGTCAGCGACTCCGCCCATCGAGGCAGCGTCGTCGCCGGCAACCCCTCCTGGTGACACAGCGACGCCCCTACCGACCACGCCTTCCTGCCGACGAAGGAGAGAGTCAAGCGGAGGAGTGCATCCGCCCCTCCTGCCTGAAGCAGCAACAGCATTACGCCTCCGTGACTAATTCTAGCTCGCCCCCGGTCTTCTCCGACCCCACGTGCCTGGGCTGCTGGCCACAGCCCGCGTGCGCAAAGACGGGCCCGGCTCGCCCCCGGCCCGCACACCCTGATGTAGCGTTAAGCCACTACCAAGTCCCCTCTCAGCCTTCTCTTCTGTAGGCTGAAGAGGCCCAAGTCCCTCAGCCTCTCCTCATATAGTTTCTCTGCAAGTCCCTGATCAGATGGGTAGCTCTTTTCTGGATCCTCTGAAGTTATTCCACATACTCGTTGAGATGCAATGCCCAGAACTGGATGCAGTACTCCAGCTGTTTTCTCACCAGTGTAGACTACAGTGGGAGTACTCCACACTGGTTTTGTTTAGTTTTGCTTCCTTAGTTTTCCTTGAGATGCAATGGTTAATGTATGCCAGCATGTTGTTTGCCTTGCTGGCCACACAATTACACTGCTGGCTCATGTTAATGTGATGGTTTATCACTACCCCTAGGTCCCCTTGGTGCAAGTCAAATTGTCGCCACCGAGCCTGTAGGTATGTTGGGGTTTGTTTGCCCCCAGACAGAGCACCTTACACTTCTGAGTGTTAAACTTCATCTGGTTCCAGTCCGCCCAACTCTCCAGCCTGTCCAGGTCTGCCTGTATCTGCAACCTATCTTCTGGCATGATCACACTCCCCCGTAACTTGGCGTTGTCCTCAAACTTGGCCAGCAAGCTTTTCACCCCCACATCTAAATCATTGATAAGAATGTTGAAAAGCACCAGTTCAAGCATGGACCCCTGAGGGACACCACTAATCACTTCTCACCAGGACGACACAAATCTGTTCATGAGGACTCTCTGGGTCCTACAATGTAGCCAGTTTTTTACCCACTTAACTGTTGAGCAGTTAAGCCCACACTCTTCCAACTTTTCCACACAGATATAATGGGATACTAGATCAAAGCCCTTTTGGAAGTTTAGGTATATAATGTCAACTTTCTCTCCCATGTCCAGGTGGCGAGAGACCTGTTTGTAGGAGATGAGATTGGTATGACAAGACTTACCCACAATGAAACCATGTTGGCTGTCATTCAGAATCTTACCCTCAATAAGCGTATCTCACATAGATTCTTTAATGAGTTTTTTTTCCAGGATTTTCCCTGGGATGAAAGGTAGGCTGATTGGCCTATACAGGTTTCCCTGGATTTATGCAGGCTCTTTATATGCAAATTCACTCTTATGTGATGAGCATATTTAGACCCATAATTCGTTATATGTGAGGTAAATTCACTCTTATGAGATCAGCTTAGAAGCCTTCCCCCCCCCCCCCAGCAGGTAAGTCTGTGGGGGGAGGGGAATGGGCTGTAGTCTTTCCCCTTGGTCCAGTGAAATACCGAAGCAAAGTGGGCATTCAGGAGTTCAGTTTTTTCCTGAGTGTCCATTACTAGCTATCCTGAGGTGTTAAGCAGGGGCCCCATTCTCTTCCATTTGTTTTCCTTCTGCTCCCTACATACCTAAAGGAGGACTTCTTATTATCCTTGACTCCCTTGGCTAACTTAAACTCAGTCACCATAATCATTTCCCTATAAGCACAAACCACTTCTGTATAGTTCTCCTTGAGGGCTGCTTCCACTGTGTGTATGCCTCTTTTTTTTTTCTTTTCTTTTTTTTTTCTTTTTCAAGAGGACTGCAATGTCCCTATTAAGCTAGGAGGGCTTGCCTGCCCTTCTGTTACCTTTCCGCTTCATGGGAATGGTTTTCTTTTGTGCTTAGAGGATCATATCCTTGAGAAGCAACCACTCTTCATGCACCCCATTTGCCTTCCATCCCTGGTCCTGCATCACCTCCCCTACTAATGCCCTGAGCCTGTTGAAATCAGCATTTTTGAAGCTCAGGACTTCAATCCTGATAGTTGATTTGTCAACCTTGTGGTGGACAGTGAACCTGATGAGCTCATGGTGGCTGTCACCCAGGCTACCCTAAATATTCAAGCCACACACCAGATCATCTCCTTTGGCCAAAGCCAAGTCTAGGAGAGTGGTACGTCTGGTTGGCCCTTGCACTTCCTGGGTCAGAAAGAGCTCCTCAATTACAGTTAAGAAGCTACATGACCGATCCGACCTAAATCATTAATGAATATCATACTGGTCCGACTACTGAGCCCTGGGGGATGGCAGTGGTCACCATGCGCCATGTTGACTCGGTTCCATCAACTATGATTCTACATCCAGCCATGGAACCAGTTCCCCAGCCATCAGTCCGTAAGATTGTCTAGGCTGCAGTTCCCCAATTTAACCATGAGGACATAATGGGAGACCAAGTCAAAGGCTTTCTTGAAATCTAAATATATGACATCAACCTCTTCTCCTTTGTCCAGATGATGCGCCATGTGGTCATAGAAGGAAATGAGGTTGGTCAGGCCTACCCATAATGAAGACTTGTAGGCCTTTCATTAGCCTATTGTTGATGGTTTCTTTGGGTTGTTTTTTTTTTCTCCTCCCCTTTCCCTCCCTCACCAAAGAGATTTCCAGGGATTAAGGTCAAACCGATTGACCTGTAGTCCCCTAGATCATCCTTCCTTCTGCTTTGGATGCACCGGACCAGGCTCACTTGGAGCTGTGTGGGGTGACCCTGAGAGTAAGACTTCCTGGCTTCCTATCCCTTTTCTTTTCTGACTGCCACCTGTCTAAAGGTCTCTAGCTTCTGTTTATCTCACTTTCTGATTCTTTTCTTGCATTTTTGCAGCTTTTTTCCCCCTTTTTCTCTCCTCTTTCTCCCCTCCCCCCTGTACTTCCGATTTGTTTGTCTGTGAGTTGCTTCCTTAGAGCCTTCTTTCTTACTATCTCTTTTCCTTTCTTTCTTTCTTTTCTGTATGCTTGTTGCAGGGAGTTATCTTTTCCATTAGCTTGCCTTCTGAGGGGTGCTCTTAATTACCCCTTCTTCCCCCCCTTTGTTTTCTTTTATTTTCGCTTTCAACCCCCTCCCCCCATCATTTTTTTTCCTCCACTCCTTTCCCCCTCCCATCTAGAGTTTTGTAACCACTTTCCCAGACACTTATCTTTTTAGTTAGTATAAACTTTTTTTTGGTTTTCTTTTGCTTAGTTATAATTTCAAATTAACCTGGTCCTAGCAGGAATGGCTGCTCCTATACCCAGCAGTTGGCATGAAGATGCCTCTCAGAACCTCCCCGTTACCCATGGCTTGAGGGTTCACACCCCTTCCTACATTGGGGTCGAGGTCTGTGTCGATGCCCTTGCTAGTCTCCTGGGACAGCGTAACATACATTACACAGGTCGTGTTAACACAGTCCCAATGGTTTACCTCGGCAATTCCCACCTTAGTTAACAGGGTGTGCGCAGAGGGCCTGGACATTGCGGGCACGCATTACTTTGTCATGCCCCTAGACACTCCAGCAGTGAGGGTGGTGATTTCTAATGTGCCCCCACATGTGACCGTTCCATCTGAGGGGGCTGGAGTCTCTGGCATGAGAGTGCCGTCCAGCAGAGGAGCTGGGACTAGGCCCCAACCCTCCCCCCCACTCATTCCACCTACAGTGCCCACCCCCACCAGTACAGAGACACCACCAGGTGAAGAGGCTGATGCCTCCACTTCCCCCCTGCCTGCCCTTACCACCCCGATTGAGGTGGCTGGGATGGTCAGCGATTGTGGCACCAAGGCCCTGTCAGATGATGGGGTTCAGGCCTCCTCCCAGTTGCCCTCCACCACGACCTTGCTTGGGGTGGATGGCCCTGGGGAGGCAGGCCAGAAGCAGTCTGACCCATCCTCTATGAAGGGTGGGCCATCTGCCACAAAGAAGAAGAAGAACAAAGAGAAGAAAGTGAAAGGGACCACTCAGGACTCCCCATCCCTGCTGAGACTTTCCTCAGCTGGTGCTTGGGGGGCCCCTGCTGGAAAGCCTGGCCCTGCTTCGGCTGTCATGTCAATGACCCTGTTGACTGGGGATGATGGCAGCTTGGAGGTGGGGGAGGCGAAGGCGGGGGTCACTGACCCCTTACCTGTCTCCCAGCTTCTGGAGGTGGGTGGCAGTAAGACCTACGCACAGTGTCTCTTCTGGAGATCTGACCCAGGGGGCAGCAGAGGAGTCTGCTGACCTCTTGGTCACACCCCAAGCTACTGAACTAGATGAAGAGGCTAGTGAGATGGAGATCCAGCCTTCTGAGTGTCACAAGCTACCTCAAGAGCAGGATGGCCTCTTTTCCTCCAAGAAGGTGGGGATTTCTCGACAAGAGCCAGACCTTGACCTGGAAGATCAGAGGAGGTTGATGGGTTTAGATATTGGGGGTGTAGAAGCTGAGCTTCCAACTAGGGTGCAGCCTCACCGTGCATCTGTCAAAAAAGTGCAGCCCATGTTGGCAGACCCCCCCCCCCCGGGTCAGTCCCAACTATGGGGGGCTCCTGACATTTTTGAAGCAGACTAAGGGACAGAAGAACGTAGTGGGGCGCATCACCCAATGGTGCGCGGATCCTAAAGTTTTTATCAAGGCTGCCAGAGCTGTGGCCAAACTGATGCAACAAGATCTAGGCACTCGGCAGATGGCTTATTGTCTGGAGAAGCTCACACAGCAGGTGAGAGATGAATGGGGCCTGGCGGGGTCCCTGGAGTAGAGTAGGGCATGATAGGCCTTTTTTTTTCGACCTGTCTCTGCTTTTTGCTCTGCTCTCGGGGGCTTACTCTTCTATTTACACCTTACCTCACTCTTCCTTTCCCATACCCACACCCACAGCAGCCACAACCATTGGTACTTTTAACATCAACGGCTGTCGAGATCCGGTGAAATGGGAGGCCGTCCTGGAGCTCCTGTCGCCTTCCTCCAGGAGACACATTCCAACAGGCTCAATCAGTTGGCTTGGCATGCTGCCTGGCAAGACCAGTTGTTTTTTAGTCACGGCACCAACCTTAGCGCCAGAGTTGCGACTTTTCTATTGTCACAACTACAGCATGACACGGAGGTGGCACGGGAGATTGTCCCCAGATGTCTACTGACTGTCCACATCACCATAGCACAACACCACCTGCTACTTGTCAATGTTTATGCACCTACTGATGGCCAGGAGAGAGTCACTTTCTTCGAGACCTTGGCCACCCTTTTGCGTGACGCTAGTGAGAATGATGACCTGCTCCTTGTAGGTGAAGACTTTAATTGTACTACTGACACCCCGCTAGACTGTATGGGGCCTGAGCCTCACCTGCCCTCAGCCCGCAAGCTACAGTCCATCTTGGAGACTGCAGGCCTCATTGATGTTTGGCAAGCCCTGCACCCCGACACGCACCAGTACACGCCAGGATGAGTGCCGGCGGTCTTACTATAGCCCGCCTCAACCACATTTATGTTACCAGGCACCATCTGCCACTCCTACGCAGTGGTCGCATCATTCCCTCAGGCCTATCAGATCATGGCATGGCATGCTGTGAATTGAGCCTGCTGGGGAGAACCTGCACTCAAGTGCCCTATTGGTGCTTCAACATCAGCCTGCTTCAAGACTCTTACTTCTGGGACTGCTTTGCCAACATTTGGCAGGGCTGGGAGGCCACAAGACTGAATTACTCCTCCTGGAAGCTATGGTGGGATGTGGGCAAGGTACAGATCTGGGCTTTTTGCCAGCAGTACATGCGGCTGGCCACCAATGAACTGCGCCACCATATCAGAGAGCTGGAGGAAGATGTGGTAGAGCTCAAGGCTGCCCTGCTGGCTGCCGGCAGTGATGTGGTGCTGCGCAAGAGCCTCCAGTTCCGTAGGAAGTGCCTGCATGACTTGGCGGAGAGTACGGCCTGTGAAGCAAGGATCCACGCCCGCTGCCAAGAGCTGGCCGAAACAGATGCCCCAACCCGCTTCTTCTTCAACCTGGAGTGACGGCAGGCAATGAGCAAAGCCTTAGATCACCTCAAGATCCCTGAGAGCCAGGGTAATCACTGACCCGGGTGAAGTACGTGAGCACGCCATTGCCTTCTATCGTGACCTGTTTGCGGCTGAGCCATCCTGCCCTGAGTCCATGCGGGAACTCCATGAGGGTCTGCCATGCCTTTGTGCCCTGGAGGCCAGTGAGCTTGAGCAGGAATTGTCTCTGGCAGAGCTGACAGCTGCCGCAGCTGGCCTCACCTCTGGCAAGGCCCCAGGCTTCGATGGGTTACCTGCTGAGTTCTACAAGACTTTCGGGCCTCTTCTCTGTCCGTGTCTCCTGCGTGTTTTCCAGGAGAGTCTTGTCGACAAGGTCTTGTCAATCATTTGCTGCCATGCAGTGCTCACACTGCTGCCCAAGAAGGGAGACCCTGGCTGCATTAAGAACTGGCGGCCGGTCTCCCTGCTGTGTGCGGACTACAAGATTCTGGCCAAAGTGCTGGCCACCCGCCTCCGCACTGTCATGGCCCCCAACACCGGGCCTGAGCAGAGCTACTGCATGCCAGGCAGAACCATCCAAGACAACCTGGCTGCACAACCTGCTTACAGCCAGTGAACTCTTTGGCCTAGACATTGGCCTCATCTCTTTGGATCAGGAGAAAGCCTTTGACTGGGTAAACCACGCCAACCTCTTTCAGACCCTGGAGGCCTTTGGCTTTGGGCCTCTTTTCACCAGGGCCCTCCAGGTCTTGTATCAAGACACTTCCAGTCTGCTTAAGATGAATGGAGTGCTCTGTGCCCCATTCCCTACATGCAGAGGCATCCGTCAGGGCTGCCCCCTGTCGGGCATGCTCTATGCCCTGGCCATTGAGCCACTGCTGCATGCACTGCGGCACCACCTGGGTGGTGTGGCTTTGCCACCGGCCATGGGCCTGTCCATTGCCCTTCCACTCCGGCTATCAGCATATGCAGACGACGTGACCATCTTCCTTAACAACCAGGAAGAAGTGGAGGCCCTGACTGCCAGCGAGCCTATGAACGCGCCTCTTCAGCCCAAATCAACTGGGCCAAGAGTGATACACTGTTGCTTGGTGCGTGGGTCACCATGACTCCCCCAGATTTGTCAGGGGGCCTTACCTGGCTCTGTGAGGGCCTCAAGGTCCTCGGCATTTTCCTAGGGCCATTGACCTTCATGGCGCGCAACTGGGACGGCCTCGAGGAAGGAGAGGAGGCCCGCCTACAAAGGTGGTACTGGCGCCTACCCAGCCTCTCCTACCGCGGACGTGTCCTCATCGCAAACAACCTAGCGGCGGCGACCTTGTGGCACCGGTGCACCATACTCAATCCGCCACAGGACGTACTCGAGAAACTCCAGAGCCTCCTGGTCACTTTTTTTTTTTTTTTTTCTGGGATGGGTGCCACTGGTTCCCATGAGCTGTCCTTTACCTCCCTGTAGCTGAGGGGGGCCAGAGTTTGGTTGACCTTGTGAGCAAGGTGGTCACCTTCTGCCTGCAGGCCCTTCAACGGCTCCTGTACAGCGAGGAGCGCCTAACTTGGCAACAATTGGAGTGCCGGATTCTGCAGAGGGTGGGGGCCCTTGGCTTTGACCGGGAGCTCTTTCTGTTGGACCTCATGCTTTTGAACTGAGCGGTGCTTCTGGCTTTCTACCGTGGTATGGTATGAGCCTGGCAAGCCACTTTCCACCTCCAGCCCCAGGCCCGTCACCTGCAGTTCCCACATTTGCTGAGGGAACCCCTGGTGCACAACCCAGTTCTGAGGCACCCCATGCCAAGCCTGGACTCTGCCAGTCTCACGGCTGTTCTCATCCAGGTGTGTGTCCTCCACCTGAGCCATCTCCTTGACCCAGCTCGGTCGGCCTGGCTCTCACCCGAGGCCTTGACCACTTGGCTGGGCTTGTGCTCTGTCCACAGCATGGGCTGTCTCCTGTGTGACATCCAGGTTACCCTCCCAGTGGAGGCAGCAGCCACCCTGGACAACCGTCGCCGGGCGGGCCAGGTCCCCTGTGCTGCGGATGTCCCAAGTGAGGCTTTTCCTGCATTACCAGTCACCCCGGCCGTGGCCGGCAAGCTGGCCAGTGGCCCTGGCACCCTGCTGACACTCCCTGTGCCTCCTGACAGTGACATGGGTTGCCCTTTTGCTTTTCTGTCGCATAGAAGCTTATATGCCTGGGTGGTTCATGGCCACCATGCCCAAGTGCTGGCGGGCTGCCCCGATACACTGTGGCAACAGTGCCTGGGGCCGCCAGATTCTCCACCAGGCCGCCAGGCGTGGCGCACGTTGTATAAGCCGCCAACCTCCAAGAAGATTGGCGACCTGCAGTAGCGGTTGCTGCACGGCATCCTAGCCACTGGCACATTTGCGTCCCACTTTGACCCAGCCGCCTCAACGGCCTGCCCCTTCTGCCCAGGGGTGTTGAGGAGACCCTCTTTCATACCTTCCTCGACTGTCCCTGCCTGCGGCCATTCTTTATTACCCTTGAGCCGCTGCTGTGAGCGCTGGACAGGAGCACCTCAGAGGCCACCTACGTGTGCTCCTACCCATACCGGGCAGCTGAGAAGGGCCCCGTCTGCCTGGCCAACTTTTTACTAGGTCATGCCAAGATGGCTGTCCTCATGAGCTGCCAAAACTGGTTTGCCGGGACCAGCTCAGATGATGCCCTGCGGTTTTTCTGCCTCCTGGTGCAGGCGTGCCCCTCTCACTGAAGTTTGAGTACGGTGTGCTCCGGCAGGCAAAACCCGCCTTTGAGACACACTGGGCCCTTGAGGGAGCGCTGTGCCACGTGGAGGATGGCCATCTCAAATACGCACTCTGATGTCATGACCGGTCTGGGCGACCGGGTTGGCTCGGTGTCAGACTACAACTTCCAGCTCGTGCCGCATCCTGGGCCCTCACCAGGCTGCTTTTTTGCTTTCTTTTTGTATGGGAAGTTGAAGGTGTTGTCACGTGTATGATTGGATAGAGGAGGATACAAATTGTTTATTTATAGTTATGACTGTGTGGCCGGCACTCCGACCACATAACTAGCATGTAAGACACGACGTGGAATGTAGTGAAGGTGTCTGTCACGGTGTGATGTGCTGAATGCAATGACATGGTGTTTTTGGTTTGATAGTATTTTGTTTGGTTTTTTTGCTTTGTAAGTGGCTAACCTTTTTGTATCCCTGAACCCCTGAATAAAGTAGTTAAAAAAAGTCCTTCCTTCCTTCCTTTCTTAAAGATAGGCACCACACTGGCCTTCTTCCAATCTTCAGGAACCTCTCCTGAGCACCACGAGTTCTCAATGTCAGGCAACTCTTTTAGCACTTTAAGGTGCATTCCATTTGGGCCAGATGACTTGTGGATGTCCAGCTTCTCAAGCTGTTCCCTAACAAGATCTTCATGAATTATAGGCATATGATTGCCCTTACCCTGGTAGTCCTGTATCCTGTTAGGCAGGGTGATCTTGGGCTGGTAGAAAACTAATGCAAAGGCATTGTTGAGGAGACTAGCTTTTTCCTGCATGTCAGTTGCCCCATTTAGTTCAGCGAGGATCCAATGTTTCCCTTGTGTGTGTGAGTTTTTTTGTTTTGTTTTGTTTTTCAACTTTCCACATAATTGAAGAAGGACTTTTTATGTTCCTTGCTTCCTGTAACTAGTTTGAGTTCAGTTTCAGCCTTGGCTTTCCTGGTCCACTCTGTACACATGTGGGACAGTGCTGAATAATCCTTCTTAGCAGTAGTTCCCGACTTCCATCCCTTTATAAGCTTCTCTTTTCAGATTCAGGAGGTCCATGAGTTCCCTATTGAGCCAAGGGGGTCTCCTAGCCCTTTTGCTACCTTTTCTATGGGATGGAATGGACTTTCCTTGTGCTTTTAGGGTTACATCCTTAAGGAGTGACCACTCATCATGGAGTCCCCTCCCTGTCAGATCATGATGTCTCAGGGCCTCAACAACCAACTTCCTGATCTTGTGAAATTCAGCTTTCCTAAAGTCAAGGATTTCTGCATTGCTGACTGATTTGCCAGCTTTGCAATGGATAGAGGAAATGATCATTATCACTGTCGCCAAGCTTCCCTCCAATCCTCAAGTCACTGACTAGATCATCCCCTTTGGCCAGTACCAGATCCAGCAGTGCCTTATCTCTTGTCAGCCTGTAGACTTCTTGAGTCAAATAGAACTTGTCAATGCATGTGAGGAAGTTTCATGACCAATCAGATCTGGCTGAATGCTCTTCCCATGAGATGTCAGGGTGGTTGAAGTCACCCATGATGACCATGTACCGAGAGCATGCAAGCTCTTCCAGATCCCTAGCAAATTCATGGTCAGACTCTTCCTCCTGGTGAGGTCTGTAATAGACTCCTACTGCTATATCCCCTTCACCATGTTCTCCCTGTATTCTAACCCAGAGGGTCTCAAGTCACCCTCCTTGTGTGCCAATCTCTGCTTTTAGGGAAGTGTACTGCTCCTCCACATACAGAGCTACACCCCCACCCTTCCTTGCAACACAATCCCTCCTGTACAAGGTATAACCATCAATACCTGTGGTCCAGTCATGGGTGGAGTCCCACCAGGTCTCTGTTATCCCTATGATATCGTATTCATCTTTGCTTAGTGGAAGGATCAGTTCCTGCTGTTCTTTCCCTCTGATACTGGCATTTGTGTGCAGGCAGCTAAGCCTGCCATTGGAAGCCCCAGACTTCCCTGTCCTCTTAGGGTCCTGTCCTTGGGCTGGGGTAGGAGTGAGTTCCCTCGTGTTACCAGACAAGCAGGTGGTTTTTCTTTGGTTGTCACTTCCAGGGCCTGCACTAGTGATTGTCCGCCCATCCCCTGGTGATCTTAGTTTAAAGCCCTGTCAGACAGGTCAGCCATTCTGACCAAAAAGAGCTTATTTCCCATCAGAATGAGGTGGAGGCAAACCCTTCCCAACAAACCACTGCCTCTTTCTCTGAAGTATGGACTGTGATCAAAGAAGCCAAAGCCTTCGCGATGGTACCAACACCACTGTCTTCTGTTGACTTCTTCAATACATCTCTCCCTCCTGTGCCTGTGACCTGTAACTGGAAGGATTGAGGAGAAAAACTACCTGCGCCCCCAACCCTCTGAGCCCAGTCCCCAGAGTCAATGGGAGATATGACCACTCAAATAGTCACCAAGACCCAATCGTTACCATTCCCTTCATTTTCATGCTATATCCTCATGCTTATCCTTAGAAAGCTGATGCACTTTTTGTATGATTCCTTGAGAGTCAGGTCACTAGAGAGCTAAGTGATGTTACTATATTTCCTACATTTCCTTCACAGTGGGCTTATGACCTTAATATTGTTTATATAAGAAACTGCCAACCCTCTTGAGCTCCTTTCCTCTTGGATCTGTATTCCATGGATGCTTCCCTACCAGTTCTCTGAGTTATTGTGGTCCACTTCCTCAATGTCCATTGACTATATTTTGCAGTTCTCCCTCTTTCCACTCTCAAGAATCTTGAATCTTACCCATTTCATGATCACTAGCATCCAAGATGCCTTCCATCTTCACAGAAATTATAGACAGCAGTAACTATATTAGGTCAAGACTAATTTCATGAGCCGTTTCCCCTGCTGAAGATGTTCAGTACAGACCCTTGCCAAAACTAGAAAACTAAAATGCATAGCACATGCACAACAATGGTTGGTAATGCAACTTCATGCTTTAGCAAGCAGGGCATGTAGCTAGACCTCTTTCTTTGCCAGAGAGTAAGCAATGAATGTGATTTCAAAATGAATGTGAGCCAAAATTCCAAGGTCAGCCTTAATAGAATAAATGACACTAAGCTTCACTACAAATGGCAATTCAGTGACTTGGTGTTGCAATTCTGGGAGAGACATCAGTGATGAATTTGCATGTATTCCATATTAGGGATACCATTCAACACCCTGCCTTACAATCTATACTGAATTTCTTTTTATTTCACCTTTGCAGACAGTGATTTATGCTTAGTGATAACCAGAAAATAAAAAATCAACATTGCCAATGGACATAACCTCACTTTCCAAACTAAAGATACTTGTCAAATATGGTACAGGGATTTTATTAAACTTGATTGTCCAAGTTGTTAAATGCACGCAGAAAATAGAAAAGAAAGATAGTGGCAGCTTTCCACCTAAAAGCCAGAGAGTTAACTAAGTTATGGCTGTCTGGGAATGAGAACAGAAGTGCAACTTGATTTTTCCTTTCCTGCTTCAGTAGGTTTCAAGAAGACAAGTGTGTATGATTGACCGCTTGTACAGTTAACAAGGAATCAAAGCAGGATGGGGATAATGGTATTAGCAACTCTTAGGGTGTTACATGTTACAATTCACATGAGCTAACTCTAAGGAATGTTAGGCAGTATTAAAGTTAGTATGTGCTGTGTGCAGTCGCACAGTAAGGGTTAACACCCTCTTTAATATGCACAGCTCTGACTTACCACTGGAGAGCTGGAAAGCAGGAGCACAATTAGGAGCTGCCAACTCTGCTCTATGGTTGCCTGGCTTTCTGGTTCTCTGGCAGCACCCCACTCAACCCGCCCCTCCATGGCTCCCCAGCAATTCCTTGCTCACCCATCCCCTCTCCCTCACAGTTCCCTATTCATTGACAACTGTGAGGGTTTCCCCAGCTCTGTCAATTCAAGGCAGTAGAATCTGGATGACAGATCATCCATGTGGGAGTAGGAGGGTAGCTGAGAGAAGTGGATCCTGGGATACTGAAGGACTGCAAATTGCTGGTATTAGCCCCATGGAGAAGAATGATGTTACTTCAACGGAAGCTGCCAAACAACCCTTGGAGATGATCCTTGCTCAGAGGTGTAACTTTAAGATGCACAAGGGGCATTTAGCCTGTCTTTTCCTGCTTTAATATTCAGATACTCCCATTTTAAGTTCGTTTAACACATGGAAAGATAACCCTTAATGTTCAAAAATCATGACATTTAAAACTACTTCTTAGCTTAAATGAAAGCTAAGGTGATTTGAGGGGCTGAAGCCTTGAGAAAATCTGTCAAAAACTGACACCTGTGATAAAACCAATAGTTAGCAACAGAGATTTATGGGTTTTATGATCCTTTATTCACATTAAACATCAGCTTCCCCTCTCATGCTGTTGTAAATTAGAAGTAACTCCACTGAACTAAACCTCATTTTACATTACCATGAGTGAGTGGGCCTCTTGTGTTTGTACTTATTGAATTTTAAGCTTTATTCTTCCCTCATGTACAAGTTTTATATCACAGTAACTTTACTGAGTTCAACAGAAATGTTCTTGCACTATTGAAGCATATGCAGGAGAATACAGCTGACAGATATGATGGCTTATTCTTCATTATCCCATCCATGTGCTATCTATGACTGACTTATCCATGTCAAATTTATCTATGCCATCCATGAATGACTCATCCATAACAAATTTCTATGCCTTCTCCAAAGTCCACATGGTATTACCATTTTTTTTTTTGTTCTTTCGGTTTCCAGAGTAATAACCTAGGCTTAAGACAAAATACTCAAGGGCAATGGATATTAAGTGAGGCCTCTGATGCTGAAAATGCATGATGTTTTATTTTGTCTTGTTATGAAAAATTCAGAGAAGGCCAAGAATGGGCTTAAAGGGAAACTGCATCAGAAGCAGGGGCAAGAGACAGGCTGACTAGCCCCAGCTGGCCTCAGACTACCAGAGTGGGTCTGGTGGCCAGCAGCCTACTTCCAGCTGAGACTAGTTACCTTCAGGGACATGTTTGCTCACAGGCAGCAGCCCTTTCCATGCCCAGAAGGCAAGCAATAGCACTCATTGCATTTTTCTAGCTCTTGGGCTCTGCCTGAGTCCTTGTTCCTGATGCTTGATTTGTGGCCCTAGTCTCAACCACTGATCCTAATCCCTTGGTTTGTACTTTGCTACTGCCAAGCCCCAGCCGGCCTTGCCCCAATCATCCCCTGACAAATAGCAAATAAAGACTGAGTAGAGAAATATCTAAAGAAATGAGGGTTGGAGGGCTTTGAGATAACCAAAGTCAGAGACCAATTGAAGTAGAGTGCCTGGCTAAGTATTTTGCTGGATTGAATCCTCAGGGTTATTCAGGCCCTTGCATTGGGTGACATCAATTTGCTAATGAAGATAACCATCATTGCTGTCTTCAGCATGTGGCATTTTAGTCCTCCAGTTGAAATTAATTGAATTTCGAGGCTCTGTGTTTTATTTCATTGGGTCTTCAAATTGTTTAATTGAGCTTATCTTAATTAGAAAATAATTTAATAACAGCAGTAACCATTAACACTGAAAGGTTTGTGCTGTAGCCTGAAACATGTTAGTTAGACCAATATCTTTATGAAGACAGCACAAAGCACATAAAAACACAAATATCTATTACCTTGCCCTCTTTGATCAATTACCTAATAGCTAATAACATGTTTGTAAATTAGCAAGAGGCGTTCTCAGACAGTTGAGTATTAAATCTAAGATTTTTGTTCCCCTAGACAAACTGAAAAACGGCCTTAAAGGCCAGACATGTATACTTTCGGCAACACTAAGAAACTACTGCCTGATTCTAAGTAAAATACTACATGCAGTTTTCTCACTGATGTTTGTCTTTATCCACCTATATAGATGAATAAGACACATGACTGTAAACAGTTCATGCAAATTAGATGGACATTTTTCTAGATACAAGTATATGTCTACTGCTTTGAAAATTATCTAGTCTCATTCACACAGAACAAACAAGATCTCTCCTAACCATATTTCATTTTATTAATACCTTAGCCATGTTCTACTTATGCTGTGGTACATTGGTTTTTCAAAATCATTGTAATATTAACCTGACTTTAAAATAAACAGACAAATAGTTATCATAATGGTCAAACAGAAATGTTCTATTTTTATGGAGATTTTTTTATTGGGTAGTAATGACAAAAGGCCCTTGTGCAAATAATTTGATAATTTGAAAGATGAGGATGTAAAGACAAGACAAACTTGTTAGTGGCCACCAGATTACCCCTGAGCCTGCGCTTTTCCAGGCTGACGAGTCCCATGGCTCTCAGCCTCTCAGGGGTGATCTGGTGGCCACCTATAAGTTTATCAGGGGTGCTCACCAGGATCTGGGGGAACATCTGTTCACCAGAGCACCCCAAGGGATGATAAGGTCGAACAGTCACAAACTCCTCCATGACTGTTTCAGGCTGGACATAAGCCCCCAAGGTTTGGAATAGACTGCTGTCGGTGGTGATTCAAGCACCTACTTTGAACACCTTCAAGAGACATTTGGATGTTTGTCTTGCTGGGATCTATGATCCCTGCCGACTTCCTGCCCCTGGGGCAGGGGGCTGGACTCAATGATCTTTCAAGGTCCCTTCCAGCCCTAGTATTTATGGATCTATGTATTTTGTGGGGGTGAAATAGATTCTACCTACTGTATCTAAAGAACAGCTTTTCACAAGGAAATCTGGAATTATAAGCAAGTTAAATCAGAAAAAGAAGGCTGGAAGGTTGGAAGTACACTAGTCCAGCCCTCTACTCAAGACAGGATCATCAAACAACCTCATCCAACTGTTTGTCTAATCTGTTCATACAGACTAACAAGATCTCTAGTTAATATGGTCCAATGTTAAATGTTGTAAGAAACTTCTTCCTAATATCTAACCTAAATTTCCCTTGTTACAATTTAAAATTGTTGCTCCTTGTCCTGTCTCTTTCAGGTAAAAAAAAATAGACTATCACCGTCCTCTATATAGTCATCTTTCAGGTATTAAAAGGCAGTTATCAAATCCCCCCAGCCCCACCAAGCCTTTTTCTCCAAACAAAATGAATCCGGTTCCTCTAAATTTCCTTGTAAATTATATTTCCTAGACTTCTAATCATTGTTCTCTGCTGGACTTCTTACAACTTGTCTATGTCTTTCTTGAAGTGTAGACACATATTCCAGGTGAGGCCTCATCAGAACTGAATAAAGTGGAATAATCACTTGATTTGCAAGTGGCAGTCCTGCTAATCTAACCCAGTATGCTATGGGGTTTTTTGCAATAAGAGCACACTGTTGACTCCTATTTAGTCCATGATCCGCTATAACCCTCATTTCTTTTTTTCCAATACTGCAGCTTAACCAGTCATTCCCCATTCTGTATTCGTGCATACAGTTGTTCCATCCTAACTTTGTATTTTTCTGTATTCACTTTCATTCAGTTAATTTCAGACCATTTCTCTAATTTAGGACAGGTCATTCTGAAACGCTATCCTGTCCTCCACCCAAATTATTTGTAACTCCACCCAGCTTGGCAATTTATCTGAGTTTTCTTATAAACCTGAACCTCAGCCCATGTTTATCAATACGTTCAGTAAGGTTTCATGAAATTCCCAAGCAAAGCAGAGCCCGGCTATGAGGTAACCTTAAAAAAAAATCTTAGGTAACCTAAGAAAAATCACAAGATTTTCTATATACATTTTCTATATGTGATTGTCTATACACAAAAGAGATGAAATGCTGCAGTTTTCATATTTAATCTCTTTTTAAAAAATTACTCAGATCCAGAATTCACAGGAACACTTGGAAAAAAAAGTGCTGGGATGCCATGTTGATGGGAGCATTATAAATAGCTAGAAAGCCTAAATTAGATGCAGACATGAATCCCTTTGCATCAAAAGGGCCCATTCACACAATATTTGCCAAGTGAAACTTCCATGTTTAATATAAGGTGTAGTCAAAGTGACAATTTTTGCCTGATCTGGCCTGTGAAAGCACGCTACAGCAGGGGTTGTCAATCAGAGGTACACATACCCCAGGAGGTACACGGTGGCGGCATGGAGAAATGAGGGTACTTGGCAACATGGAAGCAGTGCACAGCAGTGGTGTAGAGTGCTGGATAGCCTCACCCCCAATGCTACTTGACCCGCCTGCTCCACTGGAGCCACATGGTGTCACCAGCCAGCATTCTGCGCTGTCGCTGCGTGCCACTTCCCTGTGCCCAAGTACCCCTGTGTTGCATCCAGCTGGTGGGGACCCATCCCCCCTGCTCATTGACTGGCTGCCGCATGTGCCCTCTCCCTGCTCCCCACCCCACTCCATGTCCGGAAGGGGGAACAGTCCAGAAGGGGTACACACCTTTGAAAATGTTGAAAACTCCTGCTCTACAGCTATAATCAAACACAAGTACCTGGCTGCAGGGCACTTTAAAAGGGCCCAATCCCACAACAAACTGAACCTCATTACATGAGTGTTCTGATGAAGGTGCTCTAAAGCAGAGCAAGCACCTTTATTAACTTGTATCTGTGCATGCCAGAAGCAGGCTTAGCTGATGCAGCTCAGCCCTGCTCCTAGTGCTGTTTTCAGAATGGGAGCAGGGGGAGGGAGTGGAGAGAGGTCATTCTGGGGGCGGGGGGTGGGGGGGCAGAGCAACGGAAAGAGGCTGCAGAGATGCAGCCTCTCTCCCTGGATCAGCTCCAAATTGGAGCTCAATCCCCCAGCTTCCCAACCAAACAGCTAATGTCTGTTTAGTCAAGGGAATTGGTCTAACTCATGGCACTTTCTGTGAAGTTGGATCCAGGAGCTGTACTTCTATCTGTGCCTATAGCTCTTAGTAGAATTGTTTTAATGTACAAAGAAGGCAAATAGAGATTTCTTTTTTTTAATCACTATGCAATGGAATTCATATTGCAATGCAAAAAATCTTTTTACAGTTTGTAAGGATACTGTTTAGCCCTATTAGAAATTAAAACAGAACGTATAAGAGGAATAAAAGTGCATGTTATAAAGGACATCAGGGGTCAGAACTTCAGCCAGTGTAAATCTGTGTGCTTTTATATCCACAGACCTGCATCGATTTATGCCTGTATAAGATGTATCCTAAAAGTAAATGCATGGCAAATTGGGAAAAATGCTTTGTAATATTAATATCTCTGTGGTGGCAAGAATAGATGCCAAGCTGCTGTAAATAATCAGTTGGCAGTATCCTAACCCCATAAGAATGGGACTGTGCTTGTAAAAGAAATTTATTACAACTTTTTCTGTGTATTAAGAGGAGGGAAATACATATATTGCCAATTAAACCTTCCTAAATAAATCCTGTCATTAATATAGGCTTTACAACAAGAAAACTACCAGAGTAATAATAAGAGAATTTGTGTCTTCCAGCTAACCCTGTTATAAAAGGGATCCCGCTCCCAAATGCATCCATTAAAGATCAACTATAAGCAGTTATGGGAAAGGCAAAAATCATCACAATAGGGCATGCCCTACCATGTGCTTACTGGGAAGGTAACAGGGAAGTAAACACTGTTCCAACTGAACAAAATATCTGTATTAGATGATGAAATCATGTTGTAATGAACTTCAGATGTAACCTACTTTTCTGGTTGTAGATTTTCATTTCCCTGTTGTAAGTTTGTGATTTGGGGTTTGCATATGTAGGTCTCTAATTGATAAGCATAAGATTTGGTTTCTTCTTATCCATCACTCCTAGAAAGCAGAGCTGTTCACCACAAGTTTCAGACCCAGTGGATGGTCCTTTATCTGATTACACTGGGGAGACAGGGGTATATGTTTAAAACATCATACCTCCCAACGAAGCTACAGTGGGCCTCTGGCTGATGTCCAGGTGGCATTTGCGCACACAACAGAATAGAATGTGGCCTGTCAGCAATAGCTAAACATATAAAGTAGCATTCACTGAGGAAAGTATGATCCACCTTACTTCCATTATTTTTGCTACCTTTTGTTTCTACTTCTTTGCCAAACTTAGCTCCCTCCTTTTCCCCTGCCACTGTGTCTCTTCTTCTCCTTTGCATATCTATTTGTATATGTTATGTGAAGAGTTATAATCATGTCCCATTATGTGGATTTCATTCCTGATTTAGTGGGAGGACAAAAGTTCACCCACCAGTAAGCCACAGTCTCTAGCCAGATCCTTTGAATGCTACTTAATATTGTTGAGTGTGTGTGTGTGTGTGTGTGTGTGTGTGTGTGTACACAAACACATACATGATAAGATAGATAAATAGTAAAGGTGATTATTTATCAGCATAGTTTTAATTATTTCCTTTGTATAAATGCAATAACTTCAACCTTGAGAATTTCCTTCATATTCCTCTTGTGCTGGAATATTGTTTCTATAACTGTATGAATAAAACATTTAAAAAGAGTCCCCTTTTAACATTATCTGACAAAAAAGATAATAATAAATCATTCTATTTAGCTAATATCCAGCTGTGCAAAGAGGTTCAGTTTTTGGCTTTGCTGTCACCAGCACCCTAATAGATGCATTTAAGATCATTACAGAGTCTGTATCAGCCTGAGGTACAGCAGTCATTGATAAGCTTTGTAGGGACTTGCTGGCCAGAATACCAATGTATCGTGCTTTAGGGGGATGATGCAAACATGAAACCTTCATGCACTCTTCTCAGAAAACATTGAACAATAAAAACTTTCCAGATGCGCTTGACCCATGAAAATGAACTGCTGTTGGACTTCTTAATGTATCTTCCTTTGGTCATGTGATGTAAACCATAGCTTTAAAACTACTAATTTTGTTTGTGTGTGCTGAGAAGGTGTTCTTTCCTCCCTATAAATGAATCTAGCTAGTCACTGCATGTATCCTATCCTATCATGAATTATGGTTTCAATAATTTGCCACAGTGCTGTGCTTCTGTTCTGGCAGGGGACACATCCTCACAAAGGCAAGGAATAAAATAAAACCACCACCAAAACTTGTCTGCAATCATTTTTAAAGCCATCTGTAAGAATTTCTCTGTGGAGTAGCAGAGGCAGAACCCAGGCTACTGCATCCACAGCATCCTAAATCAGCTCACTGGAAATTCAATTGCCTTGAAAATTCCACTGTATTCCTTCCACCTAAAATAATTAATTAAAATTATGTTTAAAGAGAAAAGGTAGCCTTGGTATTCAGGCCCTGGGCTAGAACTCAGAAAACTGGGGTTCACATCTTCCTGAATGGTATTTGAGAAGTCAAACTGAATGCTGAGGGTTACAGTGTTACCTTTCTCCCACTCTTTGTCTAAATAGATTGTAAACTCCTCAGCTAGATCATGCCAAGGGCAGAAGGCAGCCCAGCTGGGCTAGATTGTGCAGAGGGCAGGAGGCTGGGCTGCACCGGGGATGGGAAAGCAGCCCAGCTGGGCTGCCTCCCGCCCTGGTGCAATCTAGTGCCGGAGATGGGAAGTCAGCCCAACTGGGCAACTGGGCTGACTTCCCATCCCCAGCAAAATGTTGAAATAGCGCCAAAAACAGCCTTTCTGTTTCGACTTGAAATTAAATTTGAATCGGAACGCTGTTCTGTCAAACAGTTGAAACTCAAGGCAAAACTAAATGGTGCCATTTTGCACAGCCCTACTGAGCAGTGCCTAACATGTGGGATACAGGGCTGTGGGGGGTTGTGCTACACAGAGAACAATAATAGTGTCATGGGCAGATGCTGCTGCTGCTGCTGGAAGAGCTGTTGGTGCTGCTGGCAACTAAGAGTTTAATGGAAAGCCTATTGCAACAGCCACTGAATGGTATTGCCAGGTATGACTGGAAAAGGTAAGTTCAGTGGTGGAAGGGGAGGAGAGCAACACCCAGAAGCTCCTTTGTTAAGCCCCTAGCTTCTGGCCACCCTGTGACCCTGATACCTTCTGTAGCAGCAACAGCTGCCCTGGCATCAGCAGGAGGCTGTCTTGAGCCACCCCCACCCACCCCACCCTGCTCCCCCCACTTCACTATTCTGGCACCCCATCTAAATAGGCTCCCAGGTTCATGTTTTGCTTGCAATCCCCAAATTATACTACTGCAATTATTTCTTACTGACCAGGCTTTGCAGAGTTATGTATGAAATTATTTAAATGCTTCTATCATGAAAGAGACAGAGAAAGATTCTTATCTAAGCCCCCCAATTCAGGAAAGCCTTAGGACAGGATGAGCCTGAGGGCATAGATACATCCTCCTGGGCGTCTCCTGGGAAGACCATTGTGAAGAACTGCCTGCTCAATTGCCCCTGCTAAGCATGTAACAACTCCTGAAAATGAGATGATGCATCTGCTGTAGAATCACCCTGAGCTTGTGCCCACCACCACTCTATGGTGCTCTGCCTTGGCCATGCTTATTGGTACTGCTCCAGCTCACTTGTTTTGCCCTCAATTCCAGGATTTAGACCCCATTTCCTAGAAGCAAATAGGCAGGGCAGAGCAACAGCACCGAGTGTCACACAGAGGTGGGATAGACAGGCCCTAAGTGCCTAAAATTGACAAAGAACTTCAAGAGTGGAAGTGAATAGTCTATCCACAGAAAAACTAATTCCATTTCTAGTCAATGTTCATACATGGTTAGAATAGCTTTGTTGGCTAACCACTGGGACAAAGCCTCAAAATGCATGGTGTACTGTGAATATTTGAAAAGATGTAAGTAAGAAATGACCTTGGCCTTTGTCTGTCTCTTCACATGAATGTAAGGTGAGCCTTTTTTGAACTTTTTTTCAAAAAACAAAAAAAATGTTATTTATGCATTTAAAAGCATATCTACCAGTGAAGTAAAATATCATCTTACTGCAAAGATACTACTCATTTTAAGACTTAGATAGACAAAGCCTTGGGTGGGATGATATAGGTGGGGATGGATCTAGATTTCTAGAATCCTAGATTTTATTTTTATTTGTATTTTGGAAAAGTTACATTACAATGGTGTGAATATTCTAGACCAGACTACCACTAGTTTTCTCATGAGGATATTAAGACAGATGAATCAAATGGAGTCTTTTATGCATAGTGTCCATATATGGCATTAATATTGTGTTGGTTCATGACATACCCCTTGTTATAGTTCATTTTTTACTGAGAGCAAATGATCTGAAAAACATTTTATGCATTGTGATCCATAAAGATTTCACATGTGTGGTACCCCTCTGTCTGAACACAACTTAGCAAGCAACTGGCTTTATTCCTGTGGCCAATCTTGTAGAGATGCATCCAACTGTGACCTCACTTTCAAGAATGTTTTACTTTGCTTTGCTACATCATACTGAATCTCTCACTATTAAGCACAGATGGTATGTCCATCCAATTCAAAAAAGTACCAGTTGTTGTTCACCATCCATTTCCAGAAAATATTCGCACCCCTCTCCTCCATTCTTGGATAGCTCCATTCTCTCCTGTTAGGTCTCATTGTCTTTCCCTGAAACAATCAGAAATTATATAGTTTCCTAAGTAAGGGCAGATAAACTGGTATGAAATGAACTCAAACTACTCTTAACTGGGGCTAGAATTAAAAAAGGCATTCAATTGAGCCTCTCAAACCTGAAAGAGGGAAGGGCTTTTGTTTTGTTTTTATATATTTTATTGGAGCACCTGTATAGTTGGGAGAGATGTTAGATAAAGTTTCAGGCACAAAGTGCCCCAGGCCTGAAGAAGGGTACTTTCCACCTGAAACCTTGTCTAACATCTCTCCCAACTATACAGTTGCTCCATTAAAATATATCACCACCCAAAAACCCTTGCTTCTCACATTTCTTGGACTATCGTGGCTACAACTACACTCTAAAAACCCAGTCTCAAATATAAAGATGTTCTTGAAGTTACAAAGCTTTTCACTCCCAAATGATCTTCTATAGCTGGCTAGGAGAAGACAATTCACATGTGATAACATTTCAGCCCTAATAACATAAAGCTTTCAGTCTGTGTTCTTTTGAAAAAGCCTGCCTAACAAGCTAAGGGAGTCTTAGAACTAAAACCTGCTCAATCCCTGGATATGAAAGTATCACTGAAGTATCATTAAAGCAAGTATAAGCACAGGGAGAAAATTCCTAAGATAATGAGACAAGAGGATACATTTTGTTTCTTTTTTAACTAAAGAAACTAGTCAACTGTGCAAAACCAGGGCATAATCATTTGCTCTTATAAAAGTATCTGACTTTGGTTTAATTCTGAAATGATGGCAACCTGCTGTCTGCTATTGCCTCACTTCAGTGGCAACCTCTCACTGAAACTCCCTTTCAGGAAAAGCACCTTTTATCTCTGTTGGGGGGCAGAAATAAACTCATTAGCACATTTTCTTTACATACTAGGGATGTTCCCCTGTGCTAGCTTGTAAAGGGGGCTGGGGTGACAATGTGGTATGGTACTGGAGGGGCTAAATCCAGTTACTCCTTCCCCTTCCATTGCACAAGCAACAAAGCCTGCTGGACAATCAGCATGAGGCAAATGGCAAGTGTAACAAACGACTTTGTACTCAGCTTCCAAGGGCTGCATTGAGCCCAAAGTTTGGGAAATTTCTATTGCCCATTAGACTTTGGCTCTCTTTTTTCATCTTGTTGTGTGTGTGCACAAAGTTTCTCTTTAGCTGGACAGTCCTCACTGCCTCGTCCTACTGGACTGTCGTTCCATTAATTTTTTTGATGTCCCAGCTAGACAGACAGAAAATATGAAGTAAGCCAGAAAGGTAAGATAGAGATTGAGGAAAAAGCCTTTATAGAATACAGAGGCTTTAAAGCTTTGTATAGTATATGTAGTTTTTCCAAAGCTTCCAGCTTAATATATGAAGCTTTCAGCTGGTTCCATGGCCATAGTAGGCCCATACATTGCACAACCACATTTTGTTCTTGGGAAACTCTTTCCATCTGCACAAAGTGCTCCTCCATTCTGGCTACACATAGTGAATTATTGACTAGGGGGGAATTATTGGAGTTCTTCATGACAACATTGTTCATCACATTAAACAAACTTGCTGAGAGAAAAAAGAAAAGAGGCATTTTGAACAAAATGTTTCTAAGACATTGCACCTGGAGGGAATTCACTGATAAATGAACAATAGATATTTTGCTGAGGACAATAATGGAGAAAATATTTATAATGAGGAGAACCAGTTTTGGGGGTGGAGGGGTTGTTTTGTTTTGTTTTGTTTTTTATAGCAAACAATATCGTTGTTTTGCAGGGGAGATTTTTAAGTCCCTCAAGCAGCTGCTCCTGCCTCCCTCCAGCTAGGATGCACACAGAGCCTGTCCCCAGGCTGGCAGAGACCACCTAGCAGGGGCCAAGCAAGGAAGAGGAATCTGCCCATTTGCTGCTGCGGTCTCTGGCTGGAACAGGCAGAAAAGGCTCTGTAGATGTCTCCACTCCCCTTGCCCAGGCCCAAGGATAAGGGGAGAACATTGGAGACAGCAGCAATGGTGGGAGAGGGAAGTGAGGGAGAGGAGAGGACATAGCACTGAGCACAAAGGTGAGTGGAGGGGTGGATTCTTACTTGCTTCAAGGACTTAAAGAATAAGTCCCTAGCTACTGCTGCCACGATGTGGTCAACTGAAAGGGAGAGGGGAAGCATCCCTGCCACTGCATCCCTCTTATAGTGGTCAACTGAAAGGGAGGTGGGGGGGAGCATCCCTGACACTGCACCCCTCTGATCCTGGATGTTATAGAAATATATATTGGGACAGTCAGAACAGACATCCCTGTGTCCTGCCTGAAGGCACAACAAGTTGCCCCAATTTTTCCTTTTTCCTCACAGTTGTTCAGTGGTTCTCCTATTCTAATGGCCCTTTTTCCACTCACAGTTGCACTGCAGAAAGAAACTACCATAACTGGGGGGAAACTGTCTTCTCCCCTGCCCCAAAGGATGTGAGAAACTTTATGCTTGATACACTTCTTTGCATATATAGATAGTAAATACTGATCTCATAGAGAAATGGTAGGCAACCTTTTCTGGCTGCAGGCCAGAATTTACTGATAATGAATAATCAGGGAATTATCTAGGTTTCTGGGAGATGACTACTGACATTTCTCTCTGCAGTGATACAGGGAGAGTGCCCACAGCCAAAGCTTCCCACCACCAAATGCCACTGAAACTGCTTGTCCACAGGCTGGATCCGATGACTATGCAGGCCAGTAGGTAGCCAACCACACTTATAGAGCTTTCACACTCAAAGGCCCTCATTCTTCATGTAGGCCTCCATTGTACAAACATAGGCGAAGATGTAGACATACATCTTCAAAAGGTACTTAAGCTCCTAACTCCAGCTGTTGAAGTGTAGCAGTATCTCTATAGGCAAATACCTGGAAATGGTCTCAGCCTCAGACTGCTTATGTTTCGAAATCAGGCTACGAGCAAGAGCAACAAACACAAAAGGGGAAATAAAATGGAGGAGCTGCAGTTACTGGGTTCATTACTGTGATCCTACAGTTACAATACTGATGTCAATTGGTACTATCTTACCACTTCCAGTGGGAGAAGGACTGATCCTTTTATGTGTATTTTCTGTGCTTATATCAAGGAGGTTACATGTGCAGTCACTTAAGCTGTTTCACAGTAACAAAGCTCTTTGTGTACTTATTTCTGACATGACTTGCTGCTTTGTTTGAATATTAGCTGTCATACCCACATGCCACATTTTCTCTACCCCCAAGCAACAACAGTGTCAGTCTTATGTTAATGAGGTTCCAACTGTTCATCACAGGAGCTCTCTCAGCAGTGAGCTAAGTGAAATCATTCCCAGGAGCTAGCTAAGTAATGCAGCTCAGAGTTGAGAATGTTAGGATGTTGGCTGCCAGTTACCCTGCATTCTGCATGCCCTGCAGCTTTGAGAACAGGACAAGAAATTGTAAACATCAAACTTGAAACTCCTTCAGCGAGTCAAGCACTGCAGACAAGGCACTTGAGGATGACATGAGTTTGGAAGCTGGTGTTTTATGAGAATATTTTTTATGGTCACTCTAGGATCTGGTAATCTTGACATGTTTGACCTTTTTTCAAGTGTTGGGGTTCTTTGTAAGATACTTGGAGACCTTTTGATATGAATGCTGCATAAATACATTTTAAGTCATAAATACATAATACCACTAATAAATTATGGCCAGATACTAACACCCTCCTTGCTCAGGCTCAGCCACTCTTACTCCAAGAGTAATCCCAATGATTTATGAGGACACATTCATAGAAAAAGGCAGAGACAGAGATATTCACAAAAATGAATGTGTTAGATAGGGGTCCATAAGTTATAAGCACATCAGAACTGTTCCAATGACTCAGTAGAACAGGCATGTATGTATGACCTAGATGGAATTCAGACCTTTCCCCCAAGTGGAAGCTCAGCAAGCCTCCTTCCTACAAGCGACAACACAAAGGAACCCTTGTACCATACAAAGCTTGCTCCTACACAAACTTGTGGAATCAGGAACCTATCCTTCAATAACAGCCATGGATACTTAGTCTATAGTAGGGGGGGTGGTGTTCAGGTTGAATCTTTAAGGCATAATTTTTTAAGGTATTTCTATATTGAAATCTCATGAAAATGTAATAGTACAGAGACCTATGCAATAGATATTCTCAACGTATAAAATCTATTTTTCCAAAGACCTATTAACTGAAGCCCTCAAAGGCATTGCTTTTTAAGGCCACAATGACTAGGGTCCATTTGTCATAACCATTTACAGCTGCAATGATTAGACAGTTACACAGATCTCAACCCTGCAAGCTGAAAAAAGATTTAATTCTTTGCAGAAGATGTGGAAAATAACCCTCTAAGCAGACAGTCCAGAGTCCCTAGATTTTCATTATAGGGTTTTGCCACAGGGAAGAATGTTGTATGCTGCCAACAGGTGTAAATTATAGGTCCCTTAAAGTCTGTATCAATGACAGAGCACCTGGGGGTAGAGGGGGAGTAATTCTTACACCAAATTAGCATAAAGCAAGATTTCTCTAAATCATATATGTTTGAGATTTTCTCCAGGTTATTAGTCCCCAAGTTCTGTGTGTGCTCCCAGGTATTTGCTAGTCTAAGGAATGAAATTTTTTGGCAGCTGTGCCCTTTGTTGATTGCAAAACCTGTAGCTGCCAGGCGCTACTTCAGGCAAATAATGTATTTCATCCTTTGGAATACTGAGAATGCAGCCAGACTTGGTAGGGCACCAATCATTTTATCTCATCTCAAGTAAGGGAAGCAAAACCACAGACCTGACTACTAGATTTTGAAAGATATAAAAATCTATTGTAAGTAGATCATTGATTCTGTTTTCCTCTGTACCAGGAGTATTGCATATTCAGATAAAAGAACTTGTTAGGTGCTAAGAGTCTCTCACAATTAAGTCATGCTAGCAGTTAGCTAGTGGAGCAACTGATTCTTCAAACTTTTCCCTTCCAGGTGCTTAGGAGAGGTGCTGGAAATTCATAATACTCAATTTGCACATATAGGGCATTTATATGCATGTTTGCACCACATCACTGGGCACTTTTAAAAGCGCCCAGTGCTGCAGCGCATTCAGTTGTATAAGTAGCAAAATGCATGTTAGTGCTGATGAAATGGAGGTGTTTTAGTTCAAAGTGCTGAGAAAAAATCAGAGATGTTTTAGTTCAAAAGTGCACTGCTGCCATTTTCTATGCACTGACGCACTTTTCACCATTTATACAACTGCACGCAAAGCAATGCAGTGCACAGAGCAGTCTCAATTAACCAAGTCAGCTCCAATCCACTGGATCTCAGGGCATGGATGGGTCCAGGAGTGGGGTTCAGGGGACTCCTGGTCTCCAGGAGTGGGGTCTAGGGGATTGGAGGAAACAAGATAGGGGGCCAGATCATGTCCCCATGAGCTGGGACTTCCTTCCTGGGGCAGAAGCAGTAGCTCCCTGAAAAGCACCTTCCCTCACTGCTCTCACTTCCCAGCCACCCTGGGAAGCATGACCAACACCCCACACACCCCAATTCCAAATCCCAACTTATTAAAACACGAGACCTTCTTTAATTTACTTCCTCTTTATTTCTCTTTAAATGCTTTCTTTTTTTTAATTTTATCCTTCAGTGGCTTACTAACTGATAGGATCATTGTACTCAATGAGTCTGTCCTGAGTCCATGGTTATTTAAAATCTTCATTAATTATTTGGATGATAGGATCATGTGTGCACTCAGCAAATTTGCATATGACACAAAGTTGGGCAGAATTACAGAAAATCTGGGGAGTAGGGATAGGATCCAGAATGACCTGAACACACTGAAGAAATATTCCATCATCTATCAGTTGAAGATGAGGACAAATGCAAAGTCCTATACTTGTGATGGAATAATTGCATTCACAAATGCAGACTGAGGAATGAGTGGCTATACTGCAATACTACAAAGAAGGACCTAGGGGTTACAAAAGATCATTAGCTGAGTATGAGCCAACAGTGTGCTCTTGTTGAAAAAATAAAGCCAACAGCATCTTGTCACTTACAAATCAAAGGAAGTGATTTTTCTATTCTATTCAGTACTGGTGAGGTCTCATCTGGACTACTGTGGCCAGTTATGGGCCTCACTCTTCAAGAAGGATGTACACATATTGGAAAGAGGCCAGCACTAAACAACAAAAATGATTGGGGCCTGGGAGGAAAGACTCGTGAGAAAGCTTTGAAAGAGCTAGCTTTATTTAGTTTGGAGAAGAGAAGACTGAGGTGGGATTTTATAATAGTCCTCAAACTCCTGAAAAGTGATTATAGAGAAGATGGATATGGGCTTTTTCTCTCTGGCCGTAGGGGACAGGACTAGGAGCAATGGCCTCCAACAGCAAATGGGATGATTATGAGTAGATTAGGAGGAGCTTTCTAACTACAAGAGTGGTCAAGAATTGGAATAGGCTACCTAGAGAAATAGTGGAATCCTTCAAAGTTTAAGAGCAGGTTTGAAAGACGCTTGGCTGGGATGGTCCCTTCCAGCCCTACTTTCTTATGATCCTTTGAAGCGCAAACTCTTTTTGATCTGAAAGTCTTAGTGGCCTTGATTTCTACTCCAGGCATAATTTCTGCTCTTTATCCAAAGAGTGATTAATGTAAAATGCATAAAAGGAGTAGAACTCAGGACTTGCATCCCCCAACTGAACACTCCAACTGATAACCAAAAAGTCATGATCCCTTTCACAGACTTTCTTTCTGGTGCCACATTTCTTTCTGCATAATGGCCCCGCTCCAGCAAGATGGGAGCACACTGTTCCTTTCCCAGCATAGCTTAGCTAATAAACTGGTGGCAAAGGCACTTTCCTGGAACTACGGGTTTGAACCTCTTCTGAATGAGGAAGTGTCTCATTCCCTCAGCGAATACCCTAACTACTAGACAATTATGTAAAGATAGGTGCTCTTTTTTCCCCCCTCTGGCTACGTTTTAAAGCAGAGTGAACCCTGCTCAGATCTTTCAAATGGTCCTTGTAGGTATCTGCCCTGAGGAATGCATTCTGGGCTCTGGATCTTGAGTGGTTGCTTAGCTGTGGCAAACACCTGAGTTCTGGAGAGGAACAAGATTTCAGATACACCTCTTGCTTCAGCTTTTTCCCAATGGCTACCTGTAAGCAGCTCTCCAGCAGGGTTTTCAGATTGCCCATCTGAAGCACCCACACGTTTACGAAGTGACTTAAAATAAGATGACTCAATTATGTCAACTTAAGTTAAGCCATGTCAGGGCGTACACACGCACAGCTCCTTGACATGGTGAAAGCCATCTTGTGACCTAAGCTGACTTAGCTAATGTGACTCAAGATAACATACCTTGGAGATATATTATTATCTTGTGCTGCATTTAAGTCAACTCTGATCCAGGTATGTTTGTATGCTCTGACAGTTATGTCAACTTAAAAAAGTTAAATTGGCTTAGTTGTCACAAAGTTAATACATGTGTATGCACCCTAGGTGCCCAACACTGGGCTTTGAAATTCATTCCTAGAGCCAGATGCCTAAAAGTTAGACTTTGTGGTGCTTAACTGGGAAATTACTAAGTGGTTCTGTGGACCTGGCCCGTTATTAATCATTTAGTTACCAGAGCAGAGAAACTGGGGTTTCCTGATCACTAAAACCCTTCACGTGGTTAGAAACCCCAGTGGAAATGTGGAGATGCAATTGTTTGGAAATGATTTAAAAGGTGAAAAAGAAACAAAAGCGGGGGGAAGAGGAGGATTGAGAGGGGAGAGGAGGGAAGGGAAGGGGAGGGGACTGGGGCGGGGGGGGAAGAGATGGGAAGGCGGGGGCTGCAAAAGGAATAATTATTTTATTGTCCCACACAACAAGTGGTATGTACTTAAAGTGCTGGCCTCTGCATGTCAAGGGAATGAATGCTACAGACAGACTTTGCCTATTGTGAAATAAAAGAGGACTGCATTCCCTAAAATAAAGGCAGACTCCAAAGGAGTGACTCAGAGTGTATAACTGAGCACAAGGGATGGATGGGATGGATTTGGAAGGAGCTGTCATTTCCCCTATAAAATCATTTTTTGAAGTCTGTTGAGAGCCCACAAGCATTTTCCCCTGCTGAGATAATCAATGGTCTTCTACTCCCGCTTATAGGAAAGCTACATGGAATGGAGCATCTGTCTTCCTGCCTAGGTATTTATGTCACGTTCACCCTCATGGCAGATCTGGCCAGGGCAAAAATCATATTTTAAAATCCCTAACTAGTGTTACAAATAGGCTCAAAATAAAACTCTTTAAAGGATCCAAAGTTCTTTTAACATTTACTTGACACCAGTGTCCTCTACTGAGGTTCCTGCTGGTTATAAAGCAATGTAAGAAAGGGAAGCTTTGGGCCAGAATTCACTAGCTCAGTTCAAACAGTAAAATAAAACTTCTTGCTTTCATGACTGCGTTTTCTCATGTATTAGGACAATCCTTCACTCATGAGATTGAAGCCACTGCAGGGCCGTACTAAAACAAAAGCCAGGGCCTGGTAGGATTTCTCAGGTTAACCTCATTAAACCACTCCTATTGCTGTGAGGTTTTGTAAAACTCTCTTTACACTAAATCAAAACATTGTGTCTAACATGCCTGGTGCGATCCTTCTACAATTTTTCACAGACATCATTAGTCAAGTAACTGGCAGAGCTATCTTTCTTTGTGTATTTGTTTCTACAGGTCTACAGCTGGGCTGCACTCAGTTTTACAATGCCCACAAACACTCTGGAGAGTTGGCCTGCCACTTTCAGCCCACTCCCTTGCACCTTTGTCAAAGTTCGTACTTAATGGCTTTTCTCTCTCTTTTGCCTTTGTGTGCCTGTCACCTACCAACCTACTGCATGGTGTGGTCCTCCCCTATCGATATTTGGCTGTCTGCCTCTGCCTTGCTTAATATTCTCTCACTTCTGCTTTGAAATATGAGTATGACTGAAACTTGGATGCCTACAGTTAAGCTTTTCCACAAGTAACTTGATTTTTGAAAGGTGTTGAACACCTGCAACTCCCACTGGCATCAAAAGAATTGCTCTAGATTTATATCCTCGTAGCTGTGTGAAGAGAACTTGATGGATGTTCTCCTATTACTAACCTAGATATGGTAAGCAGGAGGAAGATAAGAACCAGCTCAAGGGCTTGTGGAGATTGATATATTGTATAGCATCATATTACTTGTCAGCTAATGAATTGTATGGGGATCCCTTGTCTTGCTTTTAAAACACACACAGATTGCAGGCCAATGACACATGGAAATTGTACTTAAATTATGACTGAGCAACACTTCCATAATGAAAATAGAAACAAGGAATGACTAACCTAGTCTTAAGAGGCATTTCTTGTGACAGTGCATGACTTTGCCCAACTTTAATCACAGATCTGCAAAGGCTTTGGCAAACTTGGTGAATCTGAGCAAAGCTTGGCCAGGTTTTGAATCAACTTGGCCTAAGCCTTGATTGCCTGAGTCTTGGCCTGGGATTGCTTGTTGGCTAATTTAGAATTCTGTCTTGCCACCTCACTGAGCATAAAAGTGGGGGGAGAAGGGACAGCTTTTATTTCTTTCAATGAACATGCTTTTTACATCCTTGGCAGGATCTTCCACCTCTTCTGGGTGAAGGTTCCACACAGACCTGTTGGGGTGGAGTATGGGGGAGAGCAGGGGAAGGACCAGGAAAAGGAAAAAAGGAAAAGTCTTGGGAACAATCTGCTGCATGGAATGCTCAGTAGTGTTGGACACAGGTCAGACAAACACTTAGACTATCAGGAAGGGAAGGAGAGGGAGAAGTAGGAAGTGGAGAGAGAGAACGGAATGGCTAGGCAATTTAGCATGCACACCTAGAGAATGAGGGAGGAGATCCAGATGCAGTACAAGATTCTCTCTGAGCAGCTTCTCACTCTGGATGCCACCAGCCTGAAGTCCCCTGGTCCTGCATCATTGTCATGGGTGCTTATGGACTCTTCTCTCTACTATCCCACCCGGAAGACACTGGTCAATTTTGGGGCTGGGTGGGCTCTGGACCACTCCAGGAATCAGAATGGGCAGAAGTTCCTGGTTCACTCTGTTCCTGTATGGAGCTTTACAGTTCCTTCAGCTCACACAATAAAGGCCTTGTTACATGTTGCACTCTGACCTGCTCAAATATTGATTTGTGTTAGTGCTAGCTTGCGTTTGGAGCAGTCACACCTGTTCTCTGTTCCACACCTGCACAGCTGTGACTGGCCACTAGAGGGCTGCCGAGCAGTGGCCTGATGAGGAGCTACAGCTCTGAGTTGCCAACAGAGGCCTGGAGAGCCAAGACAGGCTTCTATCCCTGCTCTAGGTAGTGCGGTGTGAAAGACAGGTTTGGGCGGGAGGGGGTATGAACATGAAGCTGGGAAAGCAGAGAGTTAATTTGATGGGGTGAGTAATGAACTGGGAGGTTGAAAGGAAATGGGGGTGGGGGAAGACTGGTGAGTGAAGAAAGTAAGCCACTGAAGCATAAAATTAAAAAAAAGAAAGAATTTAAAGAGAAAAAAAGAGGAAGTAAATTAAAGAAGGTCTTATGTTTTAATAAGTTGGGATTTGGAATTGGGGTGTGTGGGGTGCTGGTCATGCTTCCCAGGGTGGCTGGGAAGTGAGAGCAGTGAGAGAAGGTGCTTTTCAGGAAGATACTGCTTCTGCCCTGGGAAGGAAGTCCCAGCTCATGGGGACATGATCTGGCCCCCTACCTTGTTTCCTCCAACCCCCTAGACCCCACTCCTGGACCCATCCATGCCCTGAGACCAGACTAGTTGACATGTGCTCTGCAGGCTGTTTGCATTGGGTTATACCCCTGGGGGTAGGAGGGTCACACCCCCAGAGGCAGGGGGGGAGTTGGCTTCATGCCAGAACCACCCTCCTGGGCAGTAGAGTCCAGGGGGTGAAAAGTTTTTCCACACAGAAAAGGAGGGTTGATGACCATGGAGGAAACAGAGGAGGAGCATTTTCCTGCAGAGGAGGTGATCCCTGTAGCCCCTACCGGGCAGGCTGGGGGATCATTGCCCAGGCAGAAAAAGAAACGCTGAGTGATTATGGTGGGCAACTCGATCCTGAGAGGCACAGAGAGGCCAATCTGTTGACTGGATCCTACGGCGAGAGAAGTCTCCTACATGCCTGAAGCTAAGATCAGGGACATCACTGAGGTGATTCCTGCTCTCATTAAGCCCTCTGACTACTACCCCATGGTCCTCGTCCATGTGGGAACCAACGATGCGGCTAGGACCAGCCCTGACTACATCATGAAGGACTTCCATGAACTGGGAGACAGCCTCAAGAAGACTGGAGCACAGGTTGTATTTTCTTCCATCCTTCCAGTTGGCAGCAGCCAGAGACGCCAGGGTGCCCGCATCAAGGAAGCCAACTGGAAAGCTTGGTGTCTTCAGGAAAGCTTCAGATGCTGTCTTCAGGAAAGCTGTCTTCAGCCATGACCAGCACTTCCAGGGAGGAGGCTTCCTGGGAGATGATGATCTTCATCTCTCTCCCAGAGATAAGTATCTGTTTGCCCGCAGGTTGGCTGATCTCCTCCAAAGAGCTTTAAACTTTAGGCTCAACGGGGGTCGGGGAACCGGTGGTTGAAGAGAGCCCAGGGTTGGTAAACCACAAACAAGACGCCAGATCGCACCAGGTAAGTATTAAGGGGTTGGTAAGCCATAAACAAGGCACCAGACCACACCAGGTAAGTCATAAAGGGAACACATGCCATCAAGGCACAGGGACACCAAGAGCCCTCTTTGGGGGACTAAAATTATACTTTATACAAATGCCAGGAGTATGGGGAACAAGCAGGAGGAGCTCGCTCTCTTGCTTACTAGCACCCAGTATGACCTAGTCGAACTAACCGAGACATGGTGGGATTCTACACACGACTGGGCAGTAGGCATTGAGGGGTATAGGTTGTATAGGCATGACAGAGTGGGGAAAAAGGTTGGGGGGTAGCACTCCATGTTAAGGAGCAGTATACATCTTCCACCATTAAGGCGGGGGTGGAGGAGGGGAACACCGAGGCATTGTGAGTCAGGATCCAGGGGGGACCAGGGGAAAAGGACTTGGTTGTGGGCATTTACTACAGGCCTTCTCATCAGGATCAAGAGCTAGACGATGTATTCTCCGGGCAGCTAGCAGACGCCACGCAGGCGAGGGAGGCGGTAGTCATGGGAGATCTAAACTACCCAGATATCTGCTGGGAGGAGCAGACAGCCAAAACAAGCCACTCATGGAGGTTCTTACACTGTGTGCAGGACCTCCACCTAACCCAGGTGGTGTCTAGTCCCACCAGGGGTAGTGCCTTGCTTGACCTGGTCTTAGCAACAGGGGATGATCTCATGGGAAACATGCGAGTTCATGGTAGCCTGGGAGATAGTGACCATCACTTGGTCGAGTTCACTATCCAGCGAAGGGTGGGTAAAGTAACTAGTGGGGCTAAGGTGTTGGACTTCAGAAGGGCCAACTTTAGCAAGCTTAGAAAGCTAGTTAGTAAAGGGATGCAACTCAAGAACATAGAGCAAATGGGGGGTCCAGGAGGGTTGGAGGCATCTCAAGGGAGTGATCTTTGGGGCTCAAAAGGAGTCTATACCATTATGAAGGAAGGGAGGTAAGGGAGCAAAAAAGCCCCCTTGGCTGAACAGGGAACTCCAGGAGAGTCTGGTGGCAAAGAAAGAGATGTATAGGCAATGGAAGCAGGGAGCAGCCACCAAGGAGGAATATATCTACCTGGTTCTCAATTGCAGGGAATCAGTTAGACAGACCAAGGCGGGGCTTGAGCTCAGGCTGGCTTCAACAATCAAGGACAATAAGAAGTCCTTCTTCAGGTATATAGCAGGCAAAAGAAAAGCTCAGAGCAACATAGGGCCCCTGCAGGACAAATCAGGACAGTTGGTGGTTGACGTGGGGAAAAAAGCAGAGCTCTTCAATGAGTTCTTTGCTTCAGTATTTCTATGTACTGACCAAGTCAATTCCCCCACCTTGATCATTGACAGATGTCCACAGGGCACCAGTCTGCCTACAGTTAGTTTTGAAATAGTTAAGGAGCTCCTGGAGTAGCTGGATGGGTACAAGTCAGCAGGCCCGGATGACCTCCATCCACGGCTGCTGAAAGAATTGGCCAGTGTCATAGCTGAGCTGCTGGCACAGCTGTTCAAGCACTCATGGTGCTCTGGCCAGGTCCCTGAGGACTGGAGAAGGGCCAGTGTGGTGCCCATTTTCAAGAAAGGGAGAAGGGATGAGCTGGGTAACTTTAGACCAGTCAGTCTTACCTCTATTCCTGGGAAAATGCTAGAGAGAATAATCAAAGAACACATTTGTGCAGGCCCAGCAGGGGAAATGATGCTGAGGGGAAACCAGCACATAAATCACAGGTAAATCCTGCCTGACAAACCTTGTAGCCTTCTATGACCAGGTTACACACTGCCTGGATGCGGGAGCCCAGGCCGATGTCATCTTCCTGGACTTTAGGAAGGCCTTTGACACAGTTTCGCACCCTCTCCTCATTGGGAAGCTAGCAGACTGTGGAGTGGACGCCTCCATGGTCAGGTGGGTGGACAACTGGCTTAGGGACCGCACCTAGAGAGAGGTGGTGGATGGTTCCTTCTCAGCCTGGAGGGAGGTGCGCAGTGGGGTCCCGCAGGGTTCGGTCCTCAGACCGATATTATTTAATATCTTCATCAGCAATTTGGACAAGGGCATAGAGAGCACCCTCTCCAAGTTTGCTGATGATACCAATTTATGGGGCAAAGTTAGTACATCGGAGGGCAGGGAGCAGATTCAGGCTGACCTGGACAGGTTGGATCAATGGGCAGAGAGAAATAGGATGCAATTTAATAAAGATAAATGTAAGGTACTCCACCTGGGAAGGAGGAACCCCCAGCACACCTATAGGTTGGGGAGTGTCCTTCTCAGCAGCTCAGAGGCAGAGAGGGATCTTGGAGTCATAATTGACTCCAAGATGAACATGAGCCAGCAGTGTAACGAGGCCATCAACAAGGCCAATCGCACCTTGTTGTGCATTAGCAGGTGCATGACTAATAAAACAAAGGAGGTGATGCTCCCCCTCTATGCGGCACTGGTCAGGCTGCAGTTGGAGTACTGTGTCCAGTTTTGGGCTCCGCACTTCAAGAGGTACACGGGGAATCTCAAGAGGGTCCAGAGGAGGGCCACTCACATGATTAGTGGCCTTCATGATAGACCCTACGGGGGGGAGGTTGAGAGAGCTGAATCTCTTCAGCCTTTGTAAGAGACAGCTGAGGGGAGATCTTGTGGCCTCCTATAAATCTATTAGGGGAGGTCAATGGGAAATAGGGGAAGCGCTGTTTACTAAGGCGCTCCAGGGAGTGACTAGGAATAACAGGTGTAAACTAGTTAAGAGTGGATTTAGGTTAGATATTAGGAAGAAATTTTTCACAGTAAGGGTGGCCAGGATCTAGAATGGGCTTCCAAGAGAGGTGGTACTATCACCTAGCTTGGAGGTCTTCAAGAGGAGGCTAGATAGTCACCTGGCTGGGGTCATTTGACCTCGGTCCTCTTTCCTGCCAGGGGCAGAGGGTCGTACACGATGACCCATTGTGGTCCCTTCCAACTTTACAATCTATGAATCTATGAGTATCTTGGAATGCTGGAGGACTGCAACTTGGGCAGCTCCTCTGTGGGTAGTGGCCACACTTTGATGAAACAAGCTGGGTAACACAGATGACAGATAAATCTGTCCTGAAGTACCATAATTTAAGCCACCTAAATTATGCTTAAAACTAGTTTTAGGTGTTAATGTGTGGACAGTCCAGAGGTTATGAGCTCCAGGAGATATCTAAAATTAATGCGTAACAAGGTCCTAAGACTAGCAGTTGCACTATGCATACTCTGACAGCACTTAACATCACACTTCCCTATGTAGGTCAGCATGCAAAGCTTCCCTTATTTTCTTTGCTTCCCTGCACCCTACTAGACCCGTGATTGGTTCCCTTTCTGGCTGCCTACCCTGTATCTGCAAATTGGCAGTGTCTTGAACCCAGTCCTGGTGGAAACTCGCTCTTAGCCTTGCAGATTTGGTGTAGGCTACACATGACACAGTGGCATAGATAGCAGCGGTCACATCAGCATCCAAGTGGTTCTCTAGGCAGCACCATCTTGCCTTCAGCATGCAGATGTCTACTTCACCTACATCCCACAACATCTAAGATGTAATAAAGCAATCATCTACCATGTGAAGGCATGGTGAACAGAGGGTCGGCAGGGTCACTTGGAATTTGTGCAGTCATTGAACACCTATTTATGTCATTTGGAAGGAATAAAGTCCTTGCAAGTCCAAATGGGTAAACACCAGGCTTATTCAGTACCTTGTCCTCATATACCTTATCATCCTACAAGTGTTTATCAATCTGCTTGTATAGCTGACCAATCATATAATTACAAGGGGCCTTAAGGATAATGTAGTACAGGGGCAGGCAAAATCTGGCCCACCAAGCCATTCTATCTGGCCTGCAGGGCTCCTCTAAAATTTAGAAAGTGATTACTTGCCAGTGGCTGCCTGTCTAAAAGCTGACGAGACACTAGTGGCAGGAGGAGCCACTAACAGGACCCAGCAATGGCAGCAGCAAGGCCCACCTGGCCCCACCCAGCCAACCCCAGCCGCCACCTCTTTACTTCTGTCTAGCAGAGGCTTCTGGCCTGGGCCCCTGAGGCTACGCCCCTGCTCTCCCTCCATACAAGAGTGGAAACTCAGGCAAGAATGGGTGCGGGGGGGGGGGAAGGGCTGTCAATGAGCACCCCATTCCATTCTGGCTCCGTGTCTCCATGTGCCACTCCCAGCTAGTGTGTCAGGTACACTACTTGGAGGCACAGATCTGATCCAGCCTGATAGTGTGGGGCTCCCCACAGCTCCTGGCACTCTAATATGCCACGGGGTGGGGTTGGGCTGGCTCTGTGCCCGCCCTGTGGGTCCTGGCCATGCAGCCAGGAGCTGTGTGCTGCCAGAGGCAACCCAGCTTGTCCTGGCCCAGCCCAGCAGCATGCAGTTCCCAGCTGCATGGCCAGGACTGCAAGATGCAATGGAAGCCAGCCAGGAACTGCGGAGGCTGGGCTGGGCCAGGCTTGCTTCGTCAGCATGCAATTCCTGGCTGCATGGGTGGGACTGCAGAGTGCAGCAGGAGCCAACCTGGCTTGGCCCAGCCCCTGTGGTTCTTGGCTGGCTCCTGCTGCATCCTGTGGTTCCAGCCAAGCAGCTGTGAACTGCACACCACAGCCAGGATGAGCTGAGCCAGGCTGACTCTGTGCCACACTGTGCAGCTCCCAGCCTTGGAGGCGGAGGTGGAGCCTGCCCAGCCTGTCCTTTCCTGGTACAACACAGTTCCTGCTGCAAGGCCAGGACCTGCATGGAATGGCATGGAGCCAGCCCAGCCCAGCTTGTCCCAGCTGTGGCGCACAGTTTCCAGCTGCAAGGCCAGAACCCATGTGGCACAGCCAGGCTGGGCTGGCTCCATGCCGTTCTGTGAGGTCCCTGGCCTTGCAGCCGGAACCACATTGTGCCCGGCTGAGCTGGGCTGACCCCTGCTACGCCATATGGGTCTTGGCCTTGCAGCCAGGATGGGACAGGCAGAGCTGCCTCCCCACCTCCCACCGTACCCCCAATTCACCCACACCCTCCCACAGACTCCATACACATTCCTACCCACCCCCCCACCAATACTACCATACCCACATCCACATACTCTAGATACACTATGCAAATACACATAAATCAGGATGAAAAATATCTTTTTAATAAAATTAAAATAACATTTGTTTTTTTTAGTATATGGTTTTTTTTCTAGTTTCAAGATGGCTATCCCCACCACCGAAAAGGAGTACTTCTGGAGCAAGGGGAGAGACTTCTGGTAGGTCTACTTCAGGGGATAAGGACAGGACTTCCAGTCCCAAGACGGTGACCAGGGGGCAGGGTAACTGTCAGGGGGTAGGGCTGCCCATGTGGTCCTCAACAGCTCACCAAAACTTGTTATGTGGCCCTCCAGCCAAAATAATTGCCCGACCCTGATCTAGGATGAATCCCTGCATAGCTATAGGACAACTGCCACACAAGGATTAACGGTACTGTGCATTCGGCATGCTCATCTGCTCCTTGCGCCAGGTAAACAAGAGGCATGTGAGCACCACCAGACCAAGTGCTGTTCAAAAACCCGATTCACTCAAGGCCAACTATTATTGCCAATACCTTAGCACCTCACAGACTTTCACTCTCACTGAACTGGCAGCTGACTTGCCAATTCCAAAATCATCATCTTCCTCATGATAATAGCTACTGAAGTGTAGACTAGTCTAATTTCTTTTTTTCCTCCTCCTTTTTGTGTGTGCATATAATGGTGCTCCATATAAGTCTGTTTCCTCAGGTAGATGTTTTGGAGTCATTTGGACGATTACAGGTTGACATGACAACATGATTTGAGCATGCTGTGCTTGTCCTGCACCAAAATCATTGATCTGCATGTGCAAAATACAAAGCCAGTATATTACAGGTATCTGCTCCTAAGTCTCTGAAATCCTAATGCGTCTATTTTTGTAACACATTGGTTACATGAGATGCTGACTGCACAGACATTACTGCGCAGTCATTTAGTACTTGTATAAACAAGTCTAAATGTGCTTGTATAAACAAGTACAAAATGACTACACAAAACCAGTTACAGTGCAGTAGTGTTGCCAAGTGGCTTTTAGGTGACGCTGACTACGCAGTAGCTCATTACTACTGCACAGTAGTATCGCATCACGCTTCTGCATGGCTCATGTAGACACAGCCAGTGCCATCTTACCCATAAATTTACAACACCTGTTTGTGTGAGTTACAAAGACCGCAGTGAGGAGGAGAGGGAGTGGGGGGGACTCACCCAACTTTTACATTAACTGTTCTTTAGGGAGTTTAGCAGGATGGAATAGAATTCCATTTAGGTGCCTAATAGGTGGAATAGAATCTGGCCCCTAATATCTATAGATTGCAAGACTACAGAAAATAAATATCCAGGTTCAGGATTGTGGGCTCATCTCTGAGTAGTCCAGCAAAAATCCTGGTGGATTAAGAAAGTGATTGGTAGAAAGGGAAAAATACAAGTGTGCTATGCAAAATCAAATGGCAGAAAAACTTTTTGTTGTGTAATTGCCAATGCCATCTTGCAAATCTCACATTGAATAAAGTTGCTTCAGCTTTGTCCTTTATGCAGCAGGTTCTTTATTGCTCTTGCCTGCAGCTCTGCTATTCAACAACACTTCTTTTTTTGGTGAACTAAGCAGAGGGAGATAAAATAATCTGCTCAGCTTCAGCAGTCATAGACTGTGCCAATCTCTGACTGCAGCCCGGATGAAATCAGGAGTAGTATCTTGAAAGGGGTGCTGCATCACATGAATCATGCAGACAGTTGGCTTAAAGGATTGTGATAAACATCTGTTGATTGGACTGCTCACAAAAAGGACTATAAAAGGAGACATTCAAAGGTAATCTAAATAGTAGAGTAGGAACAAAATCAAACCTCCACATTTTTAATGCTTGTAGGGAGGCAGTTAGGCGGGCCAAAGCTACCATGGAGCTGAGGATGGCAACCCAAGTAAAGGACAACAAGAAATTGTTTTTTAGATATATTGGGAGTAAAAGGAAGGCCCAGGGAGGAATAGGACCACTGCTAAATGGGCAGAAACAATTGGTGACAGATAGGGGGGACAAGGCTGAACTCCTCAACGAGTTCTTTGCCTCAGTGTTCCTAAGCGAGGGGCACGACAAGTCTCTCACTGGGGTTGTAGAGAGGCAGCAGCAAGGCGCCAGACTTCCATGCGTAGATCCTGAGGTGGTGCAGAGTCACTTGGAAGAACTGGATGCCTTTAAGTCGGCAGGCCCGGATGGGCTCCATCCGAGGGTGCTGAAGGCACTGGCCGACGTCATTGCAGAGCCACTGGCGGGAATATTCGAATGCTCGTGGCGCACGGGCCAAGTCCCGGAGGACTGGAAAAGGGCTAACGTGGTCCCCATTTTCAAAAAGGGGAGGAAGGAGGACCCGGGCAACTATAGGCCGGTCAGTCTCACCTCCATCCTTGGTAAAGTATTTGAAAAAATTATCAAGGCTCACATTTGTGAGAGCCCGGCAGGACAAATTATGCTGAGGGGAAACCAGCATGGGTTTGTGGCAGGCAGATCGTGCCTGACCAACCTAGTCTCTTTCTATGACCAGGTTACGAAATGCCTGGACACAGGAGGAGGGGTGGATGTCGTATACTTAGACTTCAGGAAGGCCTTCAATACGGTATCCCACCCCATACTGGTGAACAAGTTAAGAGACTGTGACTTGGATGACTGCACAGTCCGGTGGGTGGCGAATTGGCTAGAGGGTCGCACCCAAAGAGTCGTGGTAGATGGGTCGGTCTCGACCTGGAAGGGTGTGGGCAGTGGGGTCCCGCAGGGTTCGGTCCTTGGACCGATACTCTTTAATGTCTTCATCAGTGACTTGGACGATGGAGTGAAATGTACTCTGTCCAAGTTTGCAGATGACACAAAGCTATGGGGAGAAGTGGACATGCCGGAGGGCAGGGAACAGCTGCAGGCAGACCTGGATAGGTTGGACAAGTGGGCAGAAAATAACAGAATGCAGTTCAACAAGGAGAAATGCAAAGTGCTGCACCTAGGGAGGAAAAATGTCCAGCACACCTACAGCCTAGGGAATGACCTGCTGGGTGGCACAGAGGTGGAAAGGGATCTTGGAGTCCTAGTGGACTCCAAGATGAACATGAGCCGGCAGTGTGACAAAGCCATCAGAAAAGCCAATGGCACTTTATCGTGCATCAGCAGATGCATGACAAATAGGTCCAGGGAGGTGATACTTCCCCTCTATAGGGCGTTGGTCAGACCGCAGTTGGAGTACTGCGTGCAATTCTGGGCGCCACACTTCAAGAAGGATGCGGATAACCTGGAGAGGGTACAGCGAAGGGCAACTCGTATGGTCAAGGGCCTGCAGACCAAGCCCTACGAGGAGAGACTAGAGAAACTGGACCTTTTCAGCCTCCGCAAGAGAAGGTTGAGAGGCGACCTTGTAGCTGCCTATAAGTTCATCACGGGGGCACAGAAGGGAATTGGTGAGGATTTATTCACCAAGGCGCCCCCGGCGCTTACAAGAAACAATGGCCACAAGCTAGTAGAGAGCAGATTTAGACTGGACATAAGGAAGAACTTCTTCACAGTTCAAGTGGCCAAGGTCTGGAACGGGCTCCCAAGAGAGGTGGTGCTCTCCCCTACCCTGGGCGTCTTCAAGAGGAGGTTAGACGAGTATCTAGCTGGGGTCATCTGAACCCAGCACTCTTTCCTGCTTATGCAGGGGGTCGGACTCGATGATCTATTGAGGTCCCTTCCGACCCTAACATCTATGAATCTATGAATCTAATAACCTGTGACACATCATACTATTTCTTCTATAGCAAAGCTCCCAAAATTATTACTTTTCTAGTCAAAAGGTAGGTCTTAGTCTTATTTTGCACACAGGTTTTCAAGTATAATGTTTATGGCTGTACCACTGATGGACTTTTTAGCTGTTGGACAGTACTTCCAGCCAGACTTTGACTAAAGATGAGATCTGGTCATAGGTTACATAGCTGTAGGCAGTCTCACCCTTAAGGAAAGAAGAAAATGTGAGATTGGAGTGGGGGATTTGAGAGTACTTTTGTATGCCAAGGGATTTTTGCAATATAGTGTGGCTTCTGTTAACTTAAACATCCCTGTCCCATCTTTCTTCTACCATCTCCAAAGCTCTGATGATTAGATGCTTATATGTACAGTAGTTAAGGAGGTAGGAAAATAGTATGTTTCCTTAATGAACTGGAAACAAAAGTCACTTACACACATGCAAGGAGCCTGCTCCAATGTGCTAGAAATACAGCATGTCACAGCAGCCTTGATCGAGTCTGCTGGAGCACATAAATTGATGCACTCTGACAGCCTTGTGCAACACATGTATCAGCATCACAATGTACCTCCGCACACAGAAGTGGTGCACTTTGAACTAAAATACGTTGAATGTGCTTTAGTTCAAAGTGGACCACTGACATTTTCTCAGTGTGGAGGCGCACTGTGCCACAGATACACATGGTCCCGATGCAGCGCCAGGTGCTTTTAATTAGCGCAGCTTGCTAATTAAAAGTGCCCCGCGCCATGTCAGAAACGCATGTAAAAATGCCCAAAGACACTAGAATTAGAGACAGAAATTACACACAAATTAGTATAAGTGACAAGAAACCGACTCAAACTTGTAACAAAACAGAAGTTCAGTGCCCATAAACAATTTTCAAAATGGCCAGAACTGGTTTAAGATAAACCTGGATGGATGTAGTATCAGACTTAACTGATTTAGGTTAAATTGGTTTATTGAACTTCTGCCCCAAATCCCCTTCAGATGCAAGTTAACTCACAGTCCCCCAGCATCCCAGGATGCTTTGCACCTTCCCCTGCAACCTACCTCCCTTGCTGGGTGGGCAGGCTAGCTTTGGCCCAAGCTGTCTGTTTCAGCCAATCAAGGAGCATGCTCTAGCACCCCCTGTCTTCAGGCCTGGGACACTGCAATCATGTGGCTGCATTTCCTGAATCAAAAGTGAATGTCTGTTGACTTGTTTATTGATTCAATCTACTCAGCTTAGACAAACCTGCAAAGATTGAATCAATTCAGACTTAGGCTTTTTGACTATCTATACTTTGTCTATGGGCACTGACAGACATGCAGCTCCCTGGTCCAACTCATGGCAGTTCACAGAAAATGCCATGAGTTAAACCAACCCCCCTGACCCAACAGACATTTGGTGCTGGCTACACGGGGGATGGGAACAGGGTTGATTGAGCTCCACTTTGGAGCTGATCCATCTGAATCCTCAAGTAATGAGAATGAATCTGTTGCATGATCAGGGACTTTTAAAGTGCTCTGCAGCTGTGTACTTCTATCAGGACATGGCTGCGGAGTGCCTTCAGGGGACCAATCATGTGACAAGTGCCAATTCTGTCAGCACCTGAAAATACAGGCCAAGACTCCTCAATGGTTCTACTTTGCAATTTTTCTTTTATACTTTGCCTTTCAAAAATAAGGTGCATACTATATTCTACGGACATTTTGTATGTGAGAAAATATGGTATTCTACAGGCAGACCAGGCTTTTCTAAATCTAGGCCCCAAAACACTAGCAAATCTCTAGTTATCCATTATTTATACCATATACATTATTCAAAGATTTAAAATTTTTGCTGATATTTTTCCATAATATTATTATTATTATTATTATTATTAAGGGTGTGGGGGGAGGAAATCTCACTGCCACATAGCTGGCTTACTTTAACAGGTGCTTTTACTGCTCTTTCCCTAATCCTCCTGTCCTACACACATCATTATCTCTCTCCTAATTAGGTTCAGTCCTGCAAACATCTGTGTATGTGCAACACTTAAGCATCCGACTAAAATTAAGCATGTACATACATCTTTGCCTGCTTGGGGGTTTAATTTAAACCCTCTTAGGTGCTGTCCTACTTCGTACAGCTTCTAGATTCAAGCCCAACTTGAGTTTCTGAATGCTGTCGTGGTATAAATAACCACAAGTGGAGCAAAAAATCTGGCTCTTTCCTAATAGTCAAAATACACATAATTTTCCTCAGTTACCTAGTAGAGTGACCAGTATTTGTGACCGTCTGTTGCCATGGTGAGCACCCAATACAAAAAACCCACTAGCTGTGGACCTAGTGCAAACAAGTTTTTATTTAGATCTGTTAGGTATAAGAAATGTATTTATATACTCTTTGGGCATTAATGTTTATCTAAACAACAAACCATTACTGGGATTTTTAAAATGACTTCTGAGGAAAAAAAAGTCACAAGCTAAGATAAATAGCCTTAAGCAAACAGACATCAGTCAGAAGAAAAGCAGCCTCATTTATCACTTCAGAACATGAGGTGAGATTTTTTTTTTGTTTTGTTTTCCCACTTCAAAGTGGTGAATAAAAGATTTGCTTCCCTGAGAACTGCACTTTTGTTCCAAACTACCCAAATGGGAGATATCGATTACAGCAGCTACAAAATTTAACAGTATGATTATTATTTATTTGTGTTGCCATAGTACCCAAGAGCTCCAGTCATGGAGCAGGATTCACTTGTCCTAAGCATTGTGCAAACACAACACAAAAGGATAGTCCCTCCCAGTTTGCTTATAAGTCTCGGTGTAAGAAAGGATGACATCTAAGCCCTAGAATAAGGTGTCTGGAAATATCTAGACTTGGACAATTGTCCAGGTGAAGTAAAGGGGTTCACTGGTGAAGTCCTACCCTCTCAGGGGTTTTCAGCATGGACATTTTTAAGCACAATTTCACCAATGATATCACAGCTGTCTCTTTTGCATCAGGGCTGACCTGTTCCCTGGCTTATGCCTGCCCAATATGCTCAAGCAACTTGTGTTCTGTGCAGGGAGTGTTATTACCTTGTAAGGAAAACGCTACATTGAGTTGTAACAAGAGGAGTCTGATGGGATTGGAATAAGGCTTAAACATGCATTTGGGGCTGGACTGTACTTTTAAAACAGACCTTTGCATTGGAGGCCTGCAGAAGTGCAGCACGGCCATAGGGGTTTACACAGACATTCTGGCAGATAAGGGAGTTAATTTTGTAGTATCTAGGAACTGAGTACTATCCCTTTAAGTAGTCTGAGAGCCATCAAGTGTCCCTCACTGTTTTCCATGTTCCAAACATCTGCAGATCCCACCAGAACAGCAGTGTGCATTACATTTGCTGAGTAAAAAGCAACTGACACAAAGATGCTGTAATGGGAGCTCCATTGATCTAGGGTCCCAACAAACATAACATTTGAACTGTGCCAAGAATGTCACTGATTTGGAACCAGTTCACAGTTGCCCCTGGCCAGAAGTGTTCACACATACATTGCTAAGGGTTCTGAGAACCGTCACCTTTTAGGGACTGTACTGCTGCCAAAATGCCCCCAAAGTATGGTAGAGCCACCAGACCTTCATGCCTTCCAGGGGTCAGTGCCCAGAGTTTCCCCCAGGATTCCTCTAGAGGGGGAGGAAGACCTGGGTTTAAAGCAAGAGGTTAGAGTGGAGGGGTTGCTAGATACTGGTGGGGGGGAGGCAGCAGGGGCACTATGTGGTCCCCTGCTCATGATTCGCCAGGGGCTAGGTGTTCTGGGACCCTACCCTTCTACAAAATCCCCAGCCTTTCCAACCCTGGCCCTGGAAAGCCTCCTTGTAAGTTCACCTCTCTGCTATGGATACTGGGCAGTGGGGTCCCAGGCTTAACTGGGGAAGGTGAGGGGAGTTGGAGGGGTCACAAGGTGTTTCTTGCCCCCTGCTTCTGGGCTGCTACCACTGCTCTCCACCCAACCCGTAGCCCATGCATCAGTTTCTCTGCATGCCTCACCTGTACAGCCCATGCCTGTACTCGTTTTCATGCTACCAAACTCGGTGTGATGGTATCCAGACAGAGGGTGCCCAGGTATGTGTGCAACAGTGTGTGGGGCAGGGGTTAGAACAGGGGCAGGCAATTATTTGGGCTGGAGGACCACTTCAGGAGTTTCAGTGAGCTGTTGTGAGGGGGTGGGGGCAATTCATAGTTTCATAGTTGGTAGGGTTGGAAGGGACCTGAGCAGATCATCAAGTTCAACCCCCTACCATGGCAGGACAGAGTACGGGGGTTAAACAACCCCAGCAAGGTGTTCATCCAGCCTCCTTGTAAAGACCCCCCAGGGTAGGAGCCAGGGGGTCTTGATCCTATCCAATCCAGGCCCATCCACCCCATACCCCAGTTCTGGCCCCTGCCCCCCTGTCACACTTCCACACGCTGCTTCCCAGCTGCCCACGGGCCCACCCCATTTGCCCAGCTGAGCCTGCAGGGGTCCCAAGCTGGTAACCATGGAAATGCCACCCACCTACCTGCTCTGCCCAGTGTCCCCGGTGGGGATGGTGGGTGGATGGGCTGGTGTGCCTCAGCAGCAGTGGCAGAGAGACTGCAGTGGCTGCTGTGCGGGCTGGGAGCGGTCCGAGGCCCTCGGGGGTGCGCGGCAGGGCTGTGGCCAGCAGCCCTTGGCACGCGGGTCGGGGAATGCAGGCCAGTGGACTAGAATTAGGCACGGACGCATAGCGGTTGATTAAAGATTATTTTACTTACACCGTAGATGGTCGCGGTGCAGACAGGAAAACTTGCTTGAGTTGCAGCTACAGACAGGAAACAAAACAAAACTCGAACCTGCAGGGCACGAGAGTACGTTGCAAGGGGTTTTCGGCGATGGGAAGATAAACCTGCAGGACTCAAACCCGGACAGAGCTCTGGATACACTCACACGAAGTTTGCTAGGCTCCGTGGAACTTGTGCGCAGGGAAGGGGTTCGTCGAGGGATCATTCGACGACAGGGAGAGGCCAGAGGTTGATCAGACCCCTATAGCCTTCTTAAGGTACACGCTGGGTCTGATAGGCTCCGCAGCGCTTAGAGATCTTCACGAGATGTGAAGTCCTCCTCCTCCTGATGGTTGTAGAGTCCTCCCTTGCGGGGTTCTCTTTGGAGTTCTCCAACTTGGGCGGAAACCGCTCAAGCCTCTTATACGGCTAGCAAGCCAATCGCTAGCCGCCACGTGGGAATAATTTAGAACTGGCCAATAGTGGGGCACAAATTTGCATGCAGGTGGCGGGAACTCCTTTGCACTGGGGTTCTCTCTTTGCAACTGAGAAATGCACCCTGCAAAGAAAGCTCCTCGTGGCGGGAAATAATTTAGCAGTGCTGAAGCGCACACACACAAAATCACACCCTTGGGTTGTGACAGCTGCCAGGCAAAGTGAGCCCCTGTGGGGGCTGCTGGGAAGCCAAGTCCGGCCTTTATGTCACACCCTCCCTGCTGCATGCCTGGCAGTGACAGGGCCAGCCATATGCACCACAGCTCAGGCTCCCCACACTGTGCCTGGAACAGTTGGGACCAAGGGACCTACCACAGGCCAGATACAGCCTGCCAAGGCATTGTATCTGACCTGCAGGCCCTATTTTGCCCACCCCTGGGTTAGAAGGACTGCTTCTTCATTCTAGGGTATGGTTGCCTTAGGACTTTACAGAAAGCGCCATGAGTTAGAGCCCCGCTGCAGCCTGACCCAACAGATATTTACCTGCTGTATCGGAGGGGTAGGGAGCTAGGGCCTGCCTGCATCCGCCCTGGCCAAGGAAACTGCTGGGCCACCTCTCTTCCCAGCCCTGCCCCTGGCTGCCCTGTCGGGAGCAAGTGAAACTTAATCCCATGTGGAGTGCTGTGGAGATAGCTGTGGGCTGAATCCAATCAGTTGGTTGGCCAGATGTGGCCTGCGGGCCATATTTTGCCCACCTGATATAGAGAAAGAGCACAAGCTTTGATGGGTTGAAGCTCACATCTTTCATAGCATCTGATGAAGCGAGTTTCAGCTCAAAGCTATATTATTTATTTTATTTAGATAGAGAGAGAGAATGCTTTTTTAAATCTATAAGGTGCAAATCCACCCTACTTTCTACAGCTTCTGTTCAGTCATAATCAGGTACCCTATGAATTTTATACATGAAATTATGTGCCACAACACTAGAAGAATGGATAAGTGCATACTGCTGTATAAGGGATGAGGACCAATTAAATGTTTCTTAAAACACTGAAAACTAAAGCAGCTTTTAAAAGACCAGACATCTTGTGTAGGAGAGATACAGGATTAGCAAAATAAAGATAAGAATTGTAGAAAGTTAGCTATTGGGGCACTACTGAATGCCTAGCACTCATGGCAACTTTAGTATTATCAAGAATAAGGCACCTGTTTAACTGGTTAATTAGCATTATTCATTAATGCATATGTTAAATTGTATCTACCCACATATCTTCAACAGGAAGTTTCCTTTAACAGATGTCACTCTTTACAGATATTATTTTGGCCAAAATTAGGCTTCATGTTAGACAAATGGACATTCATGACATATGCTTCAGGGCAGAAGTTGATCTCTGCATGGTTCAAGAAGGATTTCTCCCCCGGGGCTAATATTTCATGATTGGCTAGAAGGATTATGGGTTTGTTTTTGTTTTCATTCCCTGCTTTCTCCTGATGTATCAGTACCAGCCACTGCCAGAAGCAGAATTTCAGCCTTGAAATAAAATATTTTCATATAATGTGGCAGCTCCTCGGTTCCTGTACAACAGAAACATGGAGAAAAAATGAATGAATAATTGAATATAAGGGTTGCCGAATTCAAATAAATAAGAAGTTTATGAATGGAGGAAATACTGGCTCTAAACAATACTAAATAATGATACTAAAATAATACTAAACAATACTCTAAACAAAAATAGCTTGGCACAATACATATAGCATGCACATAGATTTAATTAATGAAGTGTTTTCCTTTTTGAACAACAAAAGAAAAGGAATGAAGATCTTTCTGCCAGTCCACATACAAATGTTTCTGCAAATTGACTACTTATTAAAATTATTTTTGTACGTGATGTTTGTGTAACTAGTGTGATATGACAATAGGAAACATTCACAGAAAAAGTTTTCTTGTGGTGCTAAATGAGGAACTTCATTATTGTAAGGAAAACAATATTAGCATTGAATTGGCTGTTTTGCTGTTTGGTCTTTTCTAGAAATTCCATCTTCTCTCCCTGCCTGACTTCTGGAAACAGTTTTAAAGTCACAATACAAAGATGTCCTAATAATTTTGTCTCTGCAGAAGCACAAAGGAAAACGGTATCAAGGCTACAACCTTGATTGTCCTGAAGGATTATTATTTTAACTTGGGTTCAAATTATTGCTGTTACTCAATTGCAAGTCAAAACAAAAGGTGAAAAAAAACCTTGAAACAGTCTTTTCATTATGAAGCTGTCAAAAGGCATTTCAGGTTTCCTTAACACAATCAGATACTACTGGCCTTAACAGTTGGTCACTTCAAAGTGGGGAGCAAAACCAGCTACACTACGAACCACTGCTATTGCCTTGTGTTACTCCACTGCAGACTATGCACGTCCAGCATAGGAACAATCAGTTCATGCCAGGAAGCTAGACCCAGTTCTAAACAACAGCTGTTGTGACGTAACAGAATGTCTAAAGCCAACACTAAAGGATAGTCTGTACTTACTGGCTGGCACTGCACCATGTTATATCAGAAGAACGGTAGCAAGCCAAAAAGAAAGAAAGATGAACGCAGATGGAAAACCCCAGGCATCCACTCTCTTGTTTCAAGTGGTCTCATTTTCTGTGTGACCATAAAGTTTTGTGACCAGTGTTGCGACCTTGGACAAGAAGGCTGACAGGGTACAACTGAGGCTATGTAAGGAAAAATTAGGTGCAATCAGGTGCTCTGAAGTGGACATGGAACCCCAGGAGGACCTTCCCAGAGGGGCTAATTTAGACTGGCCAGCATAGCAATGCCTGAATCACCTGCATATGCTAACTAGAAGATCAAAAAAACCCATGATCAAGTGGGGCTACTCTAATGACTCAAATGTATGCAAGTGAAGTGCAATGCATACTACGGAACATCTGCTCATTTACTGACCCTTTGGTGAGACCTGGACAAAGGAGGACCTCACTGCAGCAACAGAAAGCTGTTGCTTGTACATGATTCTGGAAAAACATCTAGTTTATGACAAGGACATGAGAAAAAGAAGGGAGAAGGGGAAGAGACATTGTCTAAATATAAAAAGTTATAATCTCCTGACAACTGTGCATGTCGACTAGCAGTATTCAATACAGATAAATACTAAAACAAGTGTGAATTGCTCAAATCTATTCATAGGTGCAGCAAAGAAGGTTTTACAATTCCTTTTTCAAAACATCTAGGAAATATAAAAAAAAAAAAAAAAGGGGAAAAAGAGCAATAATGGTAGCACAAAGAACACTATGTCTCTACACTGCCACGTGTCTTCTATTATTAGTATTCTTACAGCTGCCTGGGGAAATCTAATTTCTTTACATTAAAAAAAAACCAAACAAACAAAAACAAAACTGGTTACAGTTCTGATATTCATCTCTAAAACATTTTGGGTGAATAGTCTCTCTTTGTATTATGCAAAGGAAAAATCATTAATGTGATAGAAAGGCATTACTACGCAGGGAATATGGTATTGCATTAGAGATGTGCATACAAGCCAGGAATGATGCTAATATGGCATGATAAAAAACACTAATACAATGAAGCTTTCAGATTACATTAAAAATGTCAAATAATGTGAAGCATTTGTAAGATACACAGGAGCCAATCTGTTATTAAAAATTACTGGAAGGCGTGTTTCTTCCCTATGTTCACAAAGGCTTTGAGAAGAGCCAAGCATTGGCAGGGCAAGTTTAAAAGGAAAATAAAAATCTTTTAACAGAATTACTAAGATATGATAGAAAACAGAAGAGTCACTCATGGTTTTGCATTTACCTCTAAAAACTGTAAAGAAATTTAAGCTCCAGAAGATATGCCAGGCCAGCCCAAATCCTATCCTTGCTCTGCATGGTAAATGATAGTGTTGACAGCCTGAAAATTTACCAGGGTGGCTATTGAGTTCAGACAGCTACACACCTAGGCAGATACAGGCAATCTAACTTCTCCTATTTGCTCAGCACAATACAGGTAAGGCCATATTTTCAAACATATGCTTCCTCTAGTTGTCCTAAGTTCTTGTGTCTCTATAATAATAGCATTAAGCCCCTCAACCTTGAGTGTATTTATCCCTATAACATCCCTTCAAGACTGGTAAGTACTGTTATCCCCATATAGCTGGGGACCTAATGTTCAGACAGAGGGTATCTAGGACCATTTCAAAGGGGTAGCAGCTGTTATGTTCTAATTGTTATGCATGGACAACCCAGGAACAATACAAATGTAGCAAAACTGCTCCAACTTTACCACTGCTTCATCCAGTAACAATTAGAGCATAACAGCTGCTGCCTTGTGAAAAGGCTCCAAATGTACATGTGTCCATACGTGAACTGAAGCCTAGCTCTGCAAAGGTGATGCCTTTACACTAAACTTACCATCCCAGAAAGTGGAACCCTCAAACACACTTTGCGCTCCCCTGGATGAGCTACCTCCTACAATGGAAGCTCTGTAGCTAGCTCTGTGTTGTTCTTCAGCTGGGTTATTTAGTACTAAGGAGTGACAGTGCCCTTCAGCCTCCTCCCCCCCCCCCCCCCCCAAACCAACAAAACAACCAATTAGTCCACTCAAGTAGCTGGAAATACACTGTGGGCACATCTACACATTCATTAATGTGCCTTAGATACTATGTATTTAATTTAGTACTTCCTTAATGAAGTACTAACTGAATGTCCAGTAACTAGAGCTACTGTACAGTAGAACTGGCACATGGTTTTTTAGTGACACTTACTTCATATTAGCCTAATAACACTGCACAATAGGTTATTAGCATGGTTTTTGCTGTGACATACTACTACACAGTGTTATTAGGGTAATGTGTGTTGTGTAGATGAGCCCTGCTTCTTGCTTAACACACAGCCTACAGAAAGCACACACTTTGTGCTTAAGGGCACTTCCACCACAGATGGCAAGTTTACCATACAGATGCACCTAAAAAGAACTTAGGACTTAGACTTTAAGGCCAGGTACAGACATTACACTTAATATGGTTCAAGTGTACAGAAAGCACTTCACAGAACAGATATTCATGGCACTTAAAACACTTAAAAATGGCAGATCTTGCTCTAAGTGAACCCTGGATGGATGTATACTAACCTAAGGCACTTTCTGTTAGAGCACTTTATTGAACATCTGTGCCAAATCCCACCAAGGGTTAACATAGAGAGCTCATTTGCTCTACCTGCAAGAGAGTGCTCCAGTATGGGGCTAGCCAGCAGGCAGTCCCTGCACTTAAGCACCCTTGTGCTCCAGCCAGCTAGGTCAGCGTCTACATGTGTGCTGCTGTGCAACTCTGGAGTAGGGTAGTAGTTGTACTACAAGTACTACCCTGCTGTGGAATTTATTACTTTCTTGCGGCCTAATAGGGTCACACATGTAGATGCCAAGATGTTTACTGCCGGGCTAATTAGGCAATTCCACAGTAAATGTCTCATGTAGACATGCCCATGGTGACCATTTTAACTATCTAAGTACTTCAAGTTTGATAGGGAAGAACAATATTTAATAAACTTTGCTTAGTTACAACCAAATTACTTTAAAGGTACCTTCAAGGAGGGCTGGAAATGAATTTTAATTCTATGGAGATTAATAAAAGTGTTACAAAAAAGGTCAGAAACTGGAAAAAAACCCCATCTTATAGGTTCCCTTCGTAACTAAATATCTTAGCAACAGGTTTAGCAGAAAATTCAGCATTGGCCAAGGATTATGTGATTTAGTCTGGAGCAGATAAACTGTAATTTTCATGCAAAGCATTCAGGCTGAACCAACTGTGATTACCATACTTCTGTAAATACTGGCATCTACTGGCACAAATACTGAAAAAGTGTGAGAGAGGAAGAGTTTTAAATACAAATCATCCACTAGATCTGAGCTTCACTGTCAACCCTTTCCCACACTGGATTAATCTAACCGTTAATATTTGGGGAAGTTCCTTTCCAAAACAAAATTTTGCTCGTCAGATCCATCACTAGTTACAACGCACAGAAATAATCTAGATTAATCTGATGAGAGTTGCAATTTTTACTACCCATACTTTGAGAGAAATGTGTCAGTAAATTAAAAGGTGATTGATTGACCAATAAACTTTTTATGCAAGTGTAGCAGAAAATCCAGAGAAGGGACAAAAAACCCTTCAGCTACCATGCATATTTGTTTACTGTATAACTAACAAAGCTTTGAAATGCATAACACATTCATATACCATGTTGGAAAGAAAATAAAAGAAACTGGAAAATAAATTGATGTTTTTGATCAGTTAGGAAAGTTGCTGCACATGGAAGAGAAATGTGTCATATGAACTAACAGTGTTTTCAATATGAAAGCTTTTTATTTAAAAAAAAGGCGTGAATTAAATTTGACTAGTTTATCAAAAAGACTAAATGTTTCTGATAACTTCCTGAAATCATTTATTTGACTATTGAGAAACAAGACAGGTAGCTAGGAATGTGTGTAATAATATTTGAATCATACTGCTTTTTGTCCAAGGCATTGTACTCTTTATTCTCAATTGAAGGCACTAGTATCTTTAATTCCCTCAGGTTATTAATTTCAGGTTATGAGAAATTATAGCCATTTGTAGAAACCTAAAATTATAACTGCAAAAAGAAAAATAGAAAAAATGTAAAACTTTGCTTAGTAATGAAGAATCCCCTTGCAACTACATCTGCTACTATTTCATCAGGAATTTTATCTGTGAAAAAAACATTAATGACCAGTCTATCATAATTTGTTAGCAAAAGGTTATCATTAATAAAGTGAGACAGAGAGACAGAAAATCTTAAATGTCCCACATTTAATTGATGGCAAGAAACTAATTAAAGATCCTCAGCAATTTGGTATTTAAAACACATATTAAGTGTTGTACTTTTTGGGAAGATTTCCTGCATTCTTCCCCTGAAAAAAAAAAAAAAGACTGAGGGTAGAAACAAAGGTTACCTTCATGTTGCCATAAAAATGTCTATGGCACCACAAAGGCCAAGCAAACAGATACCTGTGTCCCTTGTCGCACTACAAATGTCCAAAATTTGTGACTACTAAAAAGGTGGTATTAATTTGTGCCACTATTTAGCAGCAGGCATCAATTTGCTTTCTGCTGGGAGAACTTGGGCAGCCTGAACTTTCAAGCTGCCCCAGGCAGATACTCTGAGGGCTTGAGGGACCTGATCCTGCGCAGATAATTCATGGGGAATCTCAAGACATTTCTGCAAGTGGGAAACCCTGGTATTCCCTGCTTCCAGAGACATGCCCCAAGATTCCCCTGGCTGAGTCTATGTAAGAAGAGAAAAACAGACAGACATTCTTGGAGCTTGATGTGACCAATCCTGCTTTGATATTCCTGGGTCCTGCAGAACCAGACTCCTCAAATCCCAGAAGGATAAGTCCCCGCTTTCTCACAACGTTAACAGGCAGGACAACATGCTTTGCCCAATGAAGTGGATCAGCTATGATGGGTTTTGGGTACAAAGCTAAACCTGACTTTATGCAGAGGCTCTACAATGACTCCATCATGCAGTTTCCTGAACTGAAAGAACCATACAGATGTGACATCTGGGACCGCTGTCATCTCAAAAACACAACAGAGAAGACATGCAAGGACACCCTCATGGGTTTTTGCTGGCTTACAATTTCAGGACTTATCCTTAGTATGTGTATGCAGAGCTGCTTATTTGCCCACCCAGAATGCAATCTATTGTGTATGCACATGGAGTAGGATCACAAACTGTGCATAAGAGCCAAAAAATTGCAGTTCCACAGCTGGGTAAGTGCTTTTGGGATCGTAAAGTGAACTAGAATTTTGCCCAATATAACAAAATGGCATTTGGAGGAAACAAAAGCAGGAGTTAAGAGGTTCTGTCTGGGCCTGACAAACATTGCTAATTATGCATCAAACTCTGTAGCCTTTAGTCCGTACCCTTTACTTGCAAAAGGAATGTTACTGTATTTAATTTAAAATAACTCCTAAAATGTTTAGGAGCTAACCAACAGGAGCTAACTAACAGTTTGTTTCCTTTTTTAATTAATAGTTCTACTACCCTTTAGTTAGCACTTTATATTTTAAAACATCGAATTAATTAATCCTCAGAACTTTTCACAATGGTACATAAGTAAGTTTTATCACCTTCTAATAGATTGATCACTGCCAGAGTATCCATTTAGCAGTTTGACAAACCACAATTCTTCCTCTGAGGTAAAAAGTAAAAAAAGTATATTATACAGAAGTTAAAGAAAACAGCATAGTGCTTTTTATTATCTTGGGCAAACTATAATGTGCCTCAGTGCTAAGTTTACTCTGTCATTGAATTAACCTCTCTCACTCCCTATTTATTGTTACTACGAATATCAGAGATCCAACATGTAATCTCCCAGCAATACAGCAGGTTTTTGCTAGTGGCAAAGCTAACACCTCTGCTGAATGTGCTTAAGTTAGTATCTTATATTTAACTCAGCTTTCTCAAGCTCCAATAAAACCTTGAAATCCGCTTATTCAAATCTTGCAGCAGTACATCTGAAATTGGTGCTGTCAATGCTGATATGAGATAATTTTAATATGAATAAGTTATTGTGATCCACATAGTGTGTGTCGTGCAGTGACAAAAATAAAGATGCTTATCTGCCTACATTTTGTTAGGATTTCTTTGTATGCCTAGACTAGTATTCTAAAATGTGCATAGGGAATATTTGAAACGAACCAAATTCCAACAGGTACAACTATGTAATTCACACCAATCTTTATGGGAATTATTATCCTTGGACAAAAGTTTCTTTCTCTACCATATCAAAATTTGAACTCTGAAACACAAGAAACCCAATAAACTAATAGAAAAGTAGCAATAATACTGTTATTATAGAAGCCCTTTCATTTTACATCCCCACTTTCATATATTGATAATTATCTAAAAGAAATGTTCTGTATCACACGGGGGGGGGGGAGGGGGGGAAGAGGGGGTTCCGAGTGTTTTAGGGAGTACAAATGTGATAAAATTCTCTTCGGCCAGTTTGTAGTTATCTGAACATGGTTACTGTGCATGTGAATGCTTTTACATTTTTCTCCTATCACAGAAAATTCCAATTTAGATTATTTTAGGAATGACAAACTAGCCATGGGCTTAATATAGGGAAGATCTCTGGTGTCTACAAGCCAGGAACTGCAATTTATAAGTTCCTGGTCCCCAGCATGTCACCCAGAACTCAGAGTTAGGTGCCTAGAGACTCCCCAGGGGGAGAATTAAGAACCTCAGAATAGGAAAGATGCCTGCAGAGTGAACAGAGAGCTAGCAAACCAGGGACACACAGCATAGAGGGCATCTGAGATCCTCGTCCAGAATTTGTATACCTGACTCAAGGCTGAGGGCAGGTACCACCATCCCCTCAGCACTCTGGAGCTTGCAGTTTTCCCAGATGGAAAACATCTGCAGCTGGTTCTGAAAGAACAGGGCAGGGCCTGGAGCAGCTGCTGATGCATCCCCAGAACAAAGGACATCCCCTTGGTGAGGGGAGGGACCACCAGCCCCCTCAGCCAATCAGTGGTGAGGGGTGGGGCCAATGCCTCCTCAGCCAATCAGCAGCAAGGGGCAGGCCCACCAGGCCCCTTGACCAGTCAGCAGTGAGGTGCAGGGCTGCCACAAAAAGACTGCTTTTCAGTCCTTGAGCCCCATGCCACTGAATGTGTGACCCCCTGTGAAATGAGGGACAGCAAGTGCTAAGATCAGCAGCAAGTTTGTGATCCTCTGCAGTTCAGTTGGCAGGGAGCTGAGCCTTGCTTCCCCTGCCTCATGATTTCACAGCTCTGCCACTGTCTCCAGACAGTCCAGCCTTGAGAGAACGTGGCATGGCAGGTGTAAGGCTTGAGCACCCCCTCCCCCCGCTGGGATCTGGTCTCACTCCAGCCCAGCTCCACATTTGGGAGCCAGGGGCATACACTGCACAGGGACCTCATCTCCCCACATCAGCATTCAGCACAGGCACTGGGCACCTGGGAATCTGCCCTGGCCACATTCTGTGGAGAGCTGAGCTGAGAGGGGTCAGTGGGTGTTGGATGCCTCTGGCAGTTCAGCCAGCTGCCTGGAGAGACCTTCCCTTCCTTCCTCAGGAGACAAACAGGTTTGACTGTCCCAGAGGAGTAATAATGGCTCTGTGAGCTGACCCAACCACCCAGGACCCCAGAGGCCCCTCTGCCTAAAGCTCCCCCTCCCCATGCAGCAGGACACCCCAGGGACTTACTGGGCTGCTCTTTGGGTACAAAGATAGTGACAAAAGCCTCCTCCAAGTCCCACTGGGGTTCCAGCAGATACAGATGTAGTGCTCCACCTGCCTGCTCTCAAAGCTATTACCTTGTGCCAAGGCAGGACAAGGGGATGTGCATGTTCACCAACTGCCCGACTCTGGCAAGCCCCCTGGGCCCAGGACCACCTGCACATGCCCAGCCCAGAGACCAGCGCTTGGCTCTCATTGTGCCTACACATGTACTGCAGCCACAGCTCCTCATGGAGGTCCAGAGCAGCCAGACCCTGATATCCTCCACCTTCCTCCCTTCCCCCACCTGACCCTGGAGCACAAGTAAAAGCCAGCCAGGGAGAAATGGTGTTTTACTTAGAGTAGCTCTGAGATCTGCTCTAATTCAGGCACCACAGTGTCTTATGTAGCAGCTTGGAACCCTGCACCTCCTGGCTGTGCACAGCCCTACCCTTAGGCACAGTCAATAGAACCATGAGGACAAATGATTGACATGTCCACCAAAGAACTGAAAAACAGAACTTTTTGTAGTCCATTCCTCATTCATGAATGGACAGGGGACAACGGGTTTAAAAACAGGACAGTCCAGTATGAAACAAGAACAGTGGTCACCCTAGCAGTGCTCAATATTTTCTCTCAAGCCCCAGCCATCAGAAGAGGTCTGAGCCAAGCCAACACCCACATTAGAGGGCAGAGCATTTGTTCAGGAATGAACAACATGGGTTAAATCCCAGGAGAGTGAACTAACCACCAGGGGAGAGTCTGGGCTGTGATGGATCATCTTCTAGCTCTCCTGTTGAAACTGCCACCCTGCAAAACCAATACTTTTTGTTCCCATGAATCTTGTAAAGGAGTGAGCATGCTTCTTTCCTAAGGAACCCTAACTCATTAATTGTTAGGGCTCTGTCCTGGGTGTGGGAATCCTTGGCTCTGGTCTCTGCTCCCAGGAGTGTTTATACATTTTTATATTAAAATATCATTGGATGGAAAAAAAAAGAAACACTCCTGGGAGCAGAGATTAGATCTGCATGTTAGGGCTCAGATGCCTAAATCCCTCCTCAGTTCTATCCTAGGTGCCCTAGCTCATACTTGCTTGTAGCTTTTAGTTCACACCTGGCACATCTACAAGTGTGCTTTAATGCACATTAGCCTATTTTAATGTGCATTAAAGCATCACATAAAAACCATGTTCTTTAAATAATGCACTTTAAAATAAGCTAATGTGCCTTTTTCTAGTACTTCACAATGGAAGGCACTTTTACACATGCTCCAGGGCAGAAATGGACAGCACTTTAATTAGAGTGGCTCTGAGAGTTCCTCTAATTAAAGCACCACAGTCTCATGTATTTACAACCCTGCACTTAAAAATGGCAGCCAGGGTGCTTGAACTAAGTTCATTGAATAAGCTTTACTTCAAGTGCCCCCACTGCCATTTTAAAGCATGGGGATGCTGATGTACAAGATGTGGGAGGCTATCATGCTCCAGCAGACTCTATTAATCAGGTCTGCTCCTGATTACAGTGAGTGGAGCAGCCTCCATGCTCATGTATAGGCACCCGGAGGTACTAATTTTAATGCACATTACCTAAAGTGCATTAATGCACATGTAGACACATCCACTGAGGGCACATGCATAAGTCTCAAAAACTCAGCCACAATCTAATGTACACTGCCAGAGACACGCCTAGAGTTTGCGCTCTGTTTATATGAAGTATATGTCATCAAATACTACCATCACTGAGGATAATGAATCTAGAAAGAGCTGCCAAATTTTACAGATGGAGCAGAGTGAAAAGATATCAGTACCCGATTCATTAGCTACCAAGCTACTGGCAGTCCAGATCCCCATACAATAGAACCATCATTTTAAACAAAGAACACAAGGCTTGCCACCATTCTAGCATACAACCTGTAATACCAGCACTTTGCTGATTATATTTAATCCAAGGTTCCCTCCTTAAAGGAACTTTCTTTCCCCAGTTAGCTGTTCTGGTGCTAAGTCCTGTAACATCAACATAGTCATGCAGCTGCAGCTTTAAAAAGGATGTTTTACAAACTGCTGTTTGAATTTCTCTGGAGGTGGGAAGTTTAGGTATTTTCTTGCTATACAGAAGATTACCCCTTCTTTCATGCAGTTAAAACAGTCCAAGAGTAATGCACATTAGTCACAGCACTAATGTTTGAGAGAAAAATAAAAAGAAATTGAAATAATAAAGCCTGCATAGAGACTTGTGCTACTGTTCTCTCAGCCTCTATCTGTAGGTACAGAAAGGAGAAAATTAGAAATTAGTCCTTGTTTTCATCACTCATCCATGAGAAGCCTCATGATTGAAGAAGTCTGACTTAAAAATAACACAATACCATGAAAACAGGGTTCTTTCTATATGTGAAATATGTGGTTTTTTTCCCCTATATTCATAGCAACATAGTATAGAGCTTTGCTTACCACAGCTAAAGATGCTTGCTTTTGTTTACAGCAGTACTTACAAACTACTGCAATATAGTGAAAAACTAGACATTGTGGAGGGGGAATGTTATTCTAAAGTTAAATATTTAGATCCCTAAATGAAAATAAGTTACAGAAGGGGGTGTTAAACATGACCTGATGGCCAGTTTCAGCCCCTGAAACCATTCCATCTGGCCTACCAGTAGTCCAGCAAACTACCAGAAGATTGGGGGTCTGCAGAAGTTGGGGTCCATGGACTCTGATGGACATTGCAATCTACAGCATCCACCTGGACCCATGCTACCAGGGAGTCCATGCTGCTGCACACCCTCAAAACCATGCTACCACCCACTCACAGAACTGCCTTTAACATGGCCCCACCACAGTTGCTGCTGGCCCCAGAGGTTTGAGCTAAAAAGAACCCCTGTGGTCTGGGGCCCAGTGTGAGTTTGATGTCCCTGAGATAGGGCAAAAAAGATAATCTAGAACAGTGGTTTCAAACTCATCTGGCCCCACAGGCCAGATGATTGGTGCAGGACTAGACCATGGTCTGCAGGAACAATGTAGGCCCAGTCACATGGGCAAAATTGAGCCCACAGAACTCCTTGACTCGGTCTCGTCTGGGATATGAACAACATGTGGCTCCCACTCCAGCTCATCTGGGGTGGATGCCACATGCAGGGCAGGTCCCAGACCAACTAGAGTGGGTACCATATGCATAACAGTTCCAAACCAGCTAAGGCAGGTACCAGCTCAGGTATGCGGGGGACCTGTGGAGCACCCACCCCCCACATGCCAGATCCAGCTGTCACTTTGGCTGGCCTAAGACTGAACCATTTGTGGTATCCACCCCAAGGACGTGTGCTGCATGCAGCATCCACCCCTGACTGGCTGGAGCTGGCATCATGGTCCTGCATTGCAGACCAGCTAGAGTAGGCACTGTGGTTACTGGATCCAGCATGCTGGGGGTGGGAAAGAGTCCCCCAGACCAGAGGCTGTATGATGTGGCTCCATGGCCATGATCTAGAGAAATATTCAGGGCAGAGAGAACATGCCCCCTCTGCCTTCCCCTCCCCCTGCCCCTTTTCTTACCAGTCAATCATCATCTAGTTTTATATATGAAAAAAATCAAATCTTTGTTTAATCAATAGTTTATATGAACCTGCTGCTTAGTTCTCACCGGAAGCCCTAATCAGTGTTTCCAGGCATACAATAATTATCATGCTTGTATGGTAAATTCAACCCAGCTTCAACAGAGATTCGACAATGCACAATATATAATTGCTAAAATGGTCAAGTAGGACAATGCAGGAAAATACAAAGAGTGCTGGCATTTGAAAGGAAAAATGCAATCAATTTTCCAGTTTCAAATGACTTTTATGTCAGGCAACCATAAATTGTCTTTGTGTCATCCGCTGTGCAGAGTCACTTGGAGGCATATTACACACATGATTGTGCTTCTGAAGTGGAATTCAAGTGTGGTATTAAAATTCTAAGAGGTGACATGAGCGAAATGAGCAAAATATTTGCTATTTTTAGCAATGTGCTCATGTATTAAGAAAAAATATTCCTAACTCTTTGCAATACACAATTTTTAATTGAACATGATCAACTTGAGATTCCAATACAATTATTTCCATTTTTTCATACCTGAAAGTATTTGTCCTAATTTTTTCTTGTTTTGCATTGATTTTCTGTGATGTCCCAACATTGTCCCAGCAACTAAGAGTGATAGCTATAAGGAGAAGGTTACAACTTCAGGTTGAATATAACCAAGCAATATGACTAGAAACTCCCAATTAACAATGATCCTGTACCTCCACTATGTATTTCACCCATTAATTCCAGAAATGAAGCTATTTGCTTTCTCCTGCTCTCATTAAACTCAATGGAAAGAGTCCCAATTGCTGCAGTTGCTGGGCCCCTGGCCTCTAACCTTGAACTTTAATAGCTATCTAATTGGACAAAAGACCAAGTTTTTCCTTCAAAAGTAATGGTGGGTGAAAGCTCCAATATATTATATACACTCCACCAAAGCTTGCAAGAAGGGGTTCTATACTTCTCAGATTTAGAGCACTCCAAAAGCAGCGCACTAGAGGGCATTTTGTAATAGTTTCATGGTCTATGAAGGAAATAAAACTTATAGGGAGCACTATCTAAATTTAACAGTGCTGAAATGCTACCTCCTTAATAGCCAGAGTTGACCTACATATGCTATATTTTAATGTCTGTTATACCATTACTTGGAGATGTTTTTTTAAAGGTCCAGGTAGGGTGTGGAGAGGGACGAACAATTATAATTAGCACTAATTAGTATCTTTGTTGACAGGCTTAGTAGAGACTTATTACTGCTTTCATAGACATTCATGTTACCATATGGGTAACCTGATGTGCTTCAGAGTGGCTGGAATTGGAAAATGTAGACACCATGTTTCAGACATTTGACAATACAGCAATTAATTGCAATGTGTAATATTAAATTAATAAAATTGCAGTTAATTTGCAACATTGATCTAGTTTTCTCCCTACTCTAAGTACTTATACATCCCCATTACTGTATTTATCTAAATGCTTCATAATGTTTTATGTGTTGATGTTCAGAATAAAACCTGTGGAGGTAGGGTTAGGGTTAGTGCTTGTGCTCTCATTTTACAGCTGGGGAACTGAGGCACAGAGATAATTTTAGACGCTTAACTCCAAGACCACAATGCTTAAAAAACACTGCCGAACCTCACAGGGCCCCAACTTCTCATCAGCAAGTTTCCCCAAGAGCCTAAATTTCTGCTTCTCCGCACGCCTAGGACTACCTCAGTCTTATTGGGGCTGAGAAGATCAACACTTCTCTTATGTCTGTGTTCAATTAGTTATTCTATCCACCTACAGCCACACCTACAAGATCAGGCTCTACAATTATGCAAGGTAGAGTGGCTGGAACCTAGGTTGAGGGGTGTGCGCCACCAGCAGAAAACAATGCAAGGTTTATAGGGCCAGAATTAGGAAGATATATTAAATGTGACTCTGTAGCTCTTGTCTAGAAGTCATATCCTGGATCCTAGTCCCTGTTCCAAAGTTGTTTACATTACATTTTACATTAAACACTAAACAAACATTTAATGAAATGTTTCACAATCCTTGGAACCACGACAACCATCCAAGACAACAAAGACACTTTAGTAGAAAAACAGACTATGTTTGAAAGAGCTATCCAAATACTCCTCAGTAGCCTTCTATGCTACAAAAAGAAAATCTACCATGCTGGCACACCTGTGGTGATTACCAACCCCCATACTGGAACCAATCAGAAGAATCTTCAAAGCACTACAGCCTATATTCAACAAAGGTTACACCTTGAGAATAACATTCCCAGCCCCTCTGTCCCTGGCTTTCAAATAACCCCCCAACTTTGCACACCTCATCAAAAGCAAACTCCCCGCTGCTCAACAGACATCAAGTGGGACACAGACCTGCCTTAAAAAGAAATGTTTATCGTGTCAACCTTTCTACTCTACTACTACAGTCAACAACGAACCCATAAGAATCCATGGTTCCTACACGTGCTTCTCTCAAAATGTGATCCATCTGATCCAATGCACCAAATACCCTTATAGCAACTACATGGATGAAAAACAGAAACTATGCACCGGAATAAACTCTCACAGAAAAGTTAAAGGTAGAGACGCCTACACCATTAGGAGCAAATTTCTCACAGAACAGCCACTCCCTTTCTGACCTCGCTATCCTCTTATTCAAGGGAAATCTACCCAACACCTTTAATAGGCAAACTTGGGGACAAAAATTCATAAAGTTGGCTGATCTTTTTTTCTCCTTCTGCCTTTCAAAAAACAGTGTGTGAAGCGTATCTCATTCTGGGGCATACTTTTAGCAAGGAAATATGGTCTATAGGCAACTGAATGTGGTGAAATGGAAATTGCTTGAGATCCAACATGCAGATTGAGGGATAGAAACCACCTTAAATGATAAGATTCCTAGGTGATAAAATTACAGCTCACATTCTGCATTCACTTTCTCACAGTCTCACTGAAACCTGATAATATCTCAACAGTGGAAAGGAAAGTGCAAAAAGGAAATGCTAGAGAAATGTGTTGTAGACTATCTAGAAGTTCTCCTATTACCAACATAGTAAGCTGTTTTTTTCCTTCTCAGGTGAAAAGTAATTTTAGTGAAACTGTTAAGTTTATTATTATTTATCTAGTCTAGTTGTTAGATGTCTCGACTTGGTCTTTTCTAAGCTTAGGAGGGAGGTCACTGATGGATCCCTGAGGTTAGGATGCCATTCAAGGTGAGTAGATAGGTGGTGAACTCCTTGGATGTGGCCTTTTCTTGTAGCTGTGGTCAGGTCCTGTCTGTGTCAATTTTGTCTGCCATGGCTGCTCATGTCCTTCCTTCACAGATATAGCTGCCCCTTAAGTATGAAACTAAGTAATTAATGCTTGGTTCCCCATATCAGGAAAACTGTTATCAAAATCTTCCATCTTAAATGGATTTATAGATCCTCTCCTATTCAATTTCATTTAAATTGAAGTTATTTAATAGCTGTCTTTCACAGAACTAATTGTAACAGTGATTTCCAGCCTTCTCTGCATATAAATCTGTAGTAATGCCTTTTAAGTCTCCCTTCTTATTCTTGATAAATAAATCTCAGGCATGGGGAGCATTGTCAGTTTGGTGTAATAGCTTCTGATTTCTGAAAGTACAGGCATAATGTTTGGTATTTAATGCTTTAACTGACCTCTTCCTTCTCCCAGATGGAACCAGTATGAGTATTGCTGACTTCTATTACCCCTTGCCTCCTGCTCCTTCCTTTCTGAGATGTCTTTTGACAGCTTTCAATTACCTGATTTTTTCTTGTCTAAATTTTAATATTTCTCAAGGTTCTTTTTGGTCTACCTTCTGCAAATGTCTCTGATGCTGTCCTTACACATTCTCCATCTTTTAGTATGGAGTTTTGCCACAGGCTTATTCAATTAGGTTGGCTTGCAACGTATAAAAACAAGATGGTTCAAAGGATTGCAAACGTGCATTGAATGACACACACAGACCCAGAAGTACATTTTGGGGCATATTTTTGAAGGCAACCACTGCAGCCTTAAGGATTATCTCAAATGTCTCAGTACTGCTAGATTTAATTCCCTATAAAAGAGCATTAAAGCCTTCAGAGTTACCTGGTGCTGTTAAGGAAAATTTGTTCATATTTCTACATGCTTTTATCCAATGATTTCACAACATTTTGCAAACACAGTCTAGTATCTTGTTGCAATATTAAAATGAGGTAAGCAAACATGAATGCACCTGTGATAAAGACAGATAAAAAATGAAGTAAAATATGATCAACTAAATGTGAAATAAGTGATCTCCTGTGACTCGCATCAGGGATCTAACCCATTTTCCTGGGACAAATGCAATGCAAAGTTTATCTTAGTACTGTGCTAGAGAGCAGAAATGTGCATTCTCCAAGCATAGCATATTTTACCAAGGGTAACATGGCAGTTACCTTTTTTATAAGTCATGCTCTGTATTCAGTAAACCACACTTTATTAAGAAGGTGAACAGCTGGAGTGAAAAAAATTCTATCTGTTGCACACATGAGCTATCCCTGTGCTATCTTGAGCCATGGGTGAAGATCCAGCCATGCTGTTGGTGCACCAGTGAAAAACACTTTCTTCAGCTTACCTTCTCCCATTGCTCAGTAGAGAACCTGACTGGGCCCTGGCATATATATGACTTGACTTTCCACAGCACTCCCAAGACACTGCTCTAGAGCACACCTCACCACTGCTTCTACTCTGGGTAGGGATAGAAATTACACATAAACTGGTATAATTCATAGGAAACTGGTTCAGATATGCAACACAACAGAAGTTCAGTGCATATATGCCACTTTCAAAAGGCTTTCAATAAAAACAAACAAACAAACAAACAAACAAACAAACAAACTGAAACCAGTTAAAGACAAACCTGGATGGATGTATTATCAGACTTAACTGATAAAAGTTAAAATCGGTTTATTCAATTTCCCAGATCCCCTCCAGATTCAAGTTAACTCACAGTCCCCCAGCATCCCAGGATGCTCTGCACCTTCCCTGCAAACCCCCATCTCACAGGGTGGATAGGCTAGCCTTGGCCCAAGTGGTCTGCTCCAGTCAAGAAGGGAGGTGTGCTCTAGTGCCCCCCCCACCCCCCAGCTTTTGGCCTAGGCCACTCAAGGCATGTGGCTGCATTTCCAGAATCAGAAGTGAGTGTCTGTTCGCTTTCTTATGGATTCAATCTATGCAGCTTGAACTAACCTGCAAAGACTGAATTGATTCAGCCTTGGGCTTTGACTGTCTGTACTTAGTCTATATGTGCCAGGTCTAGAAATGAGGTGATGCTGCTGCTCAGAGTGTAATTTCTTGCCACAGCTCTTAAGGGGATGCTCCTGGAGTGCCTTTTCCACCTAATTTCTGGGTTGAGCTTTGAAAAATCAATAGGTAGGGCTTCCTTGAGAATAGTGCCCCCATGAGTGTCAGAGAAGCAGTATAGATACAGCCTAAGTGACTTACCAGAATATGCAATAAAACTGGTAGTCAAGAATTAAATCCAAAAGCTCTGAAACCCAGTCTTTTCTGTAATCCCAGGTAAGTATGTACTGTAAGTACATAAGAACTGGAGAGACAACAGTTGTTTTGAAATTTTTTCTTTTTATCTAGTAGCACGCTCAGAACTTTCATAACTGTTACCTTTGAAACTAGTTGTCAACTTGTCCCCACATGGTTTCACTTGGTGTTGATCCTGTAGTATTTGTACTCTCATTCCAGAGCATCCCAACAAAACTTATGATGCCACAGCAGAGAAGCAAAATGCAAGACACTGGCAGAACTCCCAAAGTTAAAGTATTGTGACCAACAGATCTTCACAAAACTCATTTCTGTGTCAGGCAAGAAAGTTGCTTTAATCAAATCCCAGGGGCAGATCTTAAAAAAAAAGGACAACTGAGTAAAACCTACCTCTTCTGTTCTGCCCCCAGTCTGCACCCCACTTTTTGCTTTGATGGGAATTAATGTAAAATGAAAAATTAATTTAAAAAGCAACATAAGCAGAAAAATAATGTTTCAGGCATGTGATTACCAAATTCTCCCCAACAAACTCATCTTAGATAATAGTATATCACATAACATTTGCTTTATTTTCTCTGTAACAGCAGGGTATTTCTTAACTCTCACATCCCATCTGTATCCATTTTCACAATGACTGAACAAATGCAATTAATCTGCAGTCAGCCAAGTAATGGTCTTCTACAGCTACCACTATGGTATTTTTAGTCCATGGATTCTTATTTCTCAGTCATGCCTTCTTTCTTTTCCTGGTTTTTACTTATTACCAAATTGCATTTTTCTCCTTCCAGTATGAGTTGGTGAAAGAATTCTAATATGTCTTACATTTTTTTATTATTTTTTTTGTAGCCAGAATGACTAAGGCTCGTTGAAACCTGGGGAAAATTATAAGGAACATTTTTGCACAAGTTAGTCTCTATTTTCTTCTCAAATTTCACACTTAAAAATATTTACCATCTCTGGGTGGTGGACAGGCTGAGATACAATGTTTTACACTGGTTCACCTGGTGCTACAAAAGCATTTCTTTAGGAAATGCTCTAGGACCTGTGTTATGTCAGTGTGAGTGGGTTGGGCAATCTCAGGTATGTCTCCTCTTCTGTACTCACCTGCCATGACTTGGATGAAGAAGAAAAGGAAGGGAATCAGTATTCTTTTGATGTTTGAGATTAATAATTGCAATCTGGATGTTATGCACTTAAAGGGTTTAATTTATTCTGTTACACATTTACAAGTGTAATAACACCTGTTGCTTCACCAATTACTTCATTGGTGAAGGGAGCCCTGGTTATAGATACAAAAGATTCCCCTTTTGTCAATCAGTTACTTTAGCTGCTTGTTGCTGCTAATTACCTCATTAGTGGCCTGCACACACCACACCTTTCTATTCTTTGTAAGCATCCTGTGCTGGGAGCTGCCCTGGCTGCTCCCTCACTGTTCATGCCAACCCCTATGGTACTGGAGCAGTCCTGGCCATCACAGGGGGTGGTGCTCATTTCCCCTGTATATGTCTCACCCCAAGACACCTCCTTCGCTCCCTCCCATTGCCAAACCATGTCACAGAGCCCCGGCTCTTCCATGGACTCATCGGTATGACTGAATTCCACAGGTAATTCTCATGCCTGACCTATTGCACTCTGGAGTCCCTTGATCTCGGCATCCTCCGGGGTCACAGATCCAGTTACTGGTGTCTTCTCTGGCACAATCTGGATCACTCCCCATCCATTTTTTGGTACCTGAAGGCAAAGAGTCTTTTCTGCCGCTGGCTTTTATGCCAGTTTTGGTGGGCTAATCACCTTCCCCCTTTACTGGTGTGTAAGTTCCTTCACCTGGCAGGGTTCATCCACAGGTCAACCCTGCCTGATTTTATCCAAGTAATAGGGATCGTGCCTGAGCCCCTGTTATAGTCAGGAAAGTTCTGTTGTCTTTTTCATTCTCCTACTGTATTCTTTCTCCATCCTTCCTTCCTAATGACTTGGGATGATAAGCAACTCCATTGACTTTTTTCAAGTCCTAGCCATGTGCCTCCTATGCACATAGTGGAGCAAGGATGGTGGTCCACTTGATGTGTGCTCCACCTTGTCTGTAGGTCAGAAGGAGAGCATCTCCTCTTAATTCAATTTCAGTTCAATAAAAACAAACAGCTGCTACTGAAGTTATCTTCCTCTTTTACCACATCAACCATAGTGTGTAATTTCCCTTTTCTGAAACCTTCCACTAGCTTCCTTAACAAATTAAAGCTTTTCAGGATATATCTGCATTATATCCCCCAGACTTCTAGGAAGGGATGCCCCACACATCCACTCTCATTCACCCAAATCAAAGCTGGAAATACAGCAATGAAACTGCTTCAAGTTGCTCCCTGCAACTGCCCTTACACATGCTGAAGACAGATTTCAGGAGCTGCCCTGGGGGGTTCCAAGGTTGCTATGTGCAGATGGCACAAGTAGGCAAACATGTTCAAGATCATTACTCCTTAAGACCACCAGGGATGCAGTGTAGACATACTCCCATACACCTCTTCAAAGCCTGAACAGTTACACCTCTGCTACATCTATGCTTTCAGCTCTTTCTGCTTCTCCCACCCTGTAGGGTCTGATCCTTTCAAGCCATCTCTCATATAAAAGTCATTCTTTTACTCATTTCTCATTCCATACCACTTCCTTATGTGAAACACCCTCCTACATTGTCAGAAGTATAATGTTGTAGGGCACCTCGGTGCTCTGCTCCTAGAGAGTGGAAACTGCCAGGGAGAGCGAGCCCTGGAAGAACATAACAAGCACAGCTGTGGGTTGCCGGGGCAACTAATGTGAGTCAGCTGGCCAGAAGGGGGCAGGGCCTGGCCCTCATAAAGCCCAGGGCTGAGGCCAGACTGGCAGTTCTCTGCTGGCAGCCAGGGAGGTAGGAGCTTCTAGAGCTAGAATGCAAGCATTGTAAGAATTGTTCTAGCTGAGTGAAAGATGGCAGTTCTAAGAGGTTTGAGCACCATGGTTTAGCCAGGTGGCTTTGAGTTGAGTTGTAGCCAGGAGGCTTGAGTTTGTTTGCTTCTGATATTACACTGGTGGTTTGGGTGAGGCTATAGGGGTTGGAAGAGGCCTCATAGGGACCCACAGGGTGTGGGACCCTAGCACCAGTCAGGATGTAGTTTCCTCATAAAGGGGGGAACCCCAGTGGTATGGGAACCCTGGTGCCAGTGAGGGCACAACTTGTGGGGTATGTAGACCCCAGCCCCAGAGAGGGGGCCATATTATTAGGAAGCCCAGTGTGGGCGCGGTGAGCCTCCGAAACAGGGCTAGTGCTGCGGAAAAGCCCGGAGCAGGGTAGAGTGCTGAGGTTGCCCCGGCGAGAGGGGGTAGTGGCACGGTGAGCCCTGAGAGAAAAGGAGTAGCAGCGCGGTAGGCCCGAGAGTCAGGGGGCATTACTGAGAAGTCCCCAGAGTGGGCACAGTGAGCCCCAGATGGGGGAGCTGTATTTTAGAAGCCTGAGTACGGGTGACATTACAGGGAAAGCCCCAGAAGGGGGCACTATTGCAAAGGCCCTGGACAGAGGGCGAAACTACAGAGAAGGCCCTAAAGAGGGGCAATGTTACAGGGAGGCCCTGAGTGGGCTCAGAGAGCCCAAGAGAGGGCAGCACAGAAGAGGAGGCCCGAGAGACGGGCCGTGGACATATAGAGAGACATACCATCAGCGAGGCTTGGGGCGTGGTATTAGGGGTTGGTAGGAGCCACATGTAGCCCATAAGGCTAGGGTGCCTGGGGAGCACCCATCATACTGGGAGACCCCCAGGGGGTCCAGGAACACACTGGGACAGAGGTCCCAGCTAACTGTGCCCAGGAAGTCATAAGGCAGCCTCCCAACTTTATCTAACCATCAAAGATGTGGCGGGTGAGAATTTGAGGGTGCCCTTGGGCCGACTTGGCACGGTGAGGGGGCCGTAAGGAGATCACAGCCCTCCTGAAGGACCCCACCGTGACATATAACTAAGAAGTTTTGGCTGCACGTACATGCCATGAAATTTGCCCTTTAAGGCACTGCAGTGTCATTTCTGTTTGCATGACCAGGTTTTCCTGCCACTTTAAAAGCCTTTTTGGCATGTTAAAGTAAGCTGCTGGGACATAGTTTAGTTTGTGTTGCCACCAATTACGTCACCGCATCTATGGATTCAGTGTGTGCAAATATAAAAGCACTCAAAGACATGACATGAGACTTTTTGACCACCAAATGGCACTGCGGCTTTTTTGTAGCTTGCCCCTTTGTCTACCAGATGGCACTTTGAGCTGGTGCAATGCGGCAGCCCCATCCCAAGTGAGGGGTGGTACAAGCCTCCCTTCCTCCTCCCTCCAGCCTGTGCTGGGGCTAGACATATGCTATCACCTACATGAGACAGAGCCAGCATGGTCCGGCCTGGTTAGGATGGGGACAGCTGGGGTCCCTCTGGCAGGGCTTGGGAGGGCAGGAGTTTGTGGATCAGGAGTGACAGGTACCAGCAGGGCTGGGTGGAGGGCAGGGGGCTGCAGGTCAGCACTGGGGGGGAAGGGGACTGTGGGCCGAGAGTGAGGGGCACTGGAAGGGCTGGGTCAGTGGGTCAGGAGTGAGGGGCAGCAGTAGGGCTGGGGGGGGGCTGTGGCTTGGCATTGAGGAGCAACAGAATGGGCAAAGGCAGGACACCAGTATGTCATTGCCCTCCCCACCATCATCTTCTCCCCGTGTGAGAGGACTACAGTTCCCAGCATCCGCAGCTGTCCAGGCTTGGTACAGTTTCCATGGGGACCCACAGATTACTGTCTCATCCCGCGGACTCCAGGTGCATAGTGTCCTTTCTCCATCAAGCCAGGCAGTGAAGAGTTTGTTAACACTTGTGTGTGCGCTTGTACAATCGTCTGTTTGCCTGTTTGCCTGCTTTGTTGGGAAAGAGTGAAAATGCCCGCCTCTGGGTGTTACTTTAAATTGCCAATTGCTCAAATCAAGAGTGAGACCATATAAAGGGGGATAAGGCAAAATGTCGTGTTTATTGATTACATGAAGCAGATACATAAGCTTGGACACACAAGTCAAACAAACAGACACACACAAGCATACATACATACAGACAAAACCACTCCAGTAAGATGTTATAGTTACCAGCAGAGGTTACTCAATGTTAGCACTGGGTGGCCAGCCCAGGATCATTGAGGGTGATGGGAGTGGGGTGAAGAGCCGTGCCTCTGCTCCAGGAGGTTGCAGAGAGTGGATTCCCCATCATGGCTTGTCTTCATCTCACTTTTATAGGGATTTCAAGTCTTTGTTCTGCATTGGGGTTTTTCCATGCTCAGTTTTTAATTAGAGGTTGTTTCTTATCCATCTTCTGGTTATCTCAACTTGAGGTCATTCCAGTAAAGTTAGTATCTCAGAGTTGGTATCTCAGCCTGGAGGCATTGTGTAGATCAAATGGCAGAATATGCAGAATCCCTGGCTACAGATAAAGTTAAGCTGGGAACTGAAAGAAAGTTTCTATCAAAATAGTTCTGGAGCAGGTTCTGGAGCAGACTCCAGTAGAAGGATCAAAAAATGCAACTTCTTTTAGGGTACAGTTTGACCCATTTATAATAGGGATCATCTGATATCATTTCTTACTTCTTTAGGAACAGACTGGATTTGATGGCCAGACAGTCCCTTCCTGTCTTGGAGAAATAATTCTCCAGTCTTTAATGTCAATGCTGACTGAATCATACAGCAGTGGCCCTGCCTCATGGCTGAATGCAGAGAGGAAATCTCTTGTACACTGTGATGGTGGCGCTTAGGATGCCTCTTCGTACCATCTTATAATCTTCCAAAGAACTATAGCTACTTTCCCGCCTGCCACATCTTGGATGTTATTATTATATGTCCTAATTTATGATGTCACTAGTCGGGAGGGTTATTATATATAGTTTGCTTTACTATATATAATACTAGCTGTTCCCATCCTAACTGGGCCAGAGGGTGGTGGCTCCATCTCATGCAGGTGGCAGCAGAGTGTATCCAGCCCCAGTGCAGCCTGGAGGGAAGAGGAGGGGAGGTTTTTGGCACCCCCCACCCTGGGATAGGGCTGCTGCACTGCGCCAGGCAGCCTGGCCACAGCTCCCCTTCCCCCTTCTTCCCCCTGGGCAGCGTCTCCTGTCTGCTAAGCCCCTGCAAGTACAGGCACCAGCCCCTGGGCTGCCCAACTGGCCATGGAGTTCCCGGCTGCCCTCAGAGGCAACCTCCGCCCCTACTGCCCTGTAGAAGCCCCAGCCTCTGCCCCTCCCCCTCCCTGCCCTGACCAAATGTCAGAGATTTTACTTAACTCAGCTTGTGCAAGTAGGGGGAATGAGACCTGAGCTAGACTGGTGTTTGGTTCCCCCTGCTGGTATTTGCAGGGAATTACACATGGGACTCAATTAGTTTGAAAGCCCAAGGCATGCAAACACAAATGCGATGCACCAAAATAACCCAGGTAAAAATTTTTAAAGCTTGTTAAATTAACAAGGATTAAATGCCGTGGCATGTACAAGTGCCCTTTGAGCTCTGGGCAAAATCCTGCAGAGTTCTGTGTGGTATACCTATCGCATCTCCAGAACTCTTTCTTGTCCTTTCCCGGCATTTGATCTGAGGAAAACCCACACATGGGAGAAAAAGAATAATTTTGTCTGGCATGATTTTGGTTCTTTTTTTTTTTAATGTTTTTCTTTTTAAAATGGCAACTATTTTTCAATGTGTTTCAAGCGCTTGGAATATGAGAGCTAGATATAACTGGCATGGTTTATTGGGCAGAAGGCTGGTTAAGCAGCCAAACTTCATGGTAAATGCAGTGTATTAGCTGAATCTCAACAAAAAATATTATGTTAATTGTTTATAACATTATATATATTAGAAGGCCATCATTGAAGTTGTCATTATGGTTATCCATGCCACTTTATTTGCTCTTTTGTAAATGTATTATGATAAAGCCTTTAATGACTGTATCACATACTGTATTTTGTTTAGGACCCCTGCCTCATTCAGGGTATAGGGCTAATGGTATTCACTCAACAAGATACAATTTGATGTTTTATTATCCTCTCATTGTGTAGTGTGTGTGGTGTAGCAGAAAGCCCCCTTTTCCTCTTGCCTGCAGTTGCTCTCCCCTCCTTGGATATGTTTCTCCTCTTCTACCTTTTCTTCCTTCCTCTTTCTTTCACTATAAGATAAGGAATTGTGTTTTAAAGTTTGTATGTGTGCATTTTGTATCTCCCCTTGTATTTTGGTATTTTTATCTATTTGTATGCCATGGCATTACTCCTGTAGCTTATATTTTATATTCCTCACCTTTTAACTAAATGTGTTTAGTTTCAGAAGTAATTTATACATTGTAACAATGTTAACAAGGGCAGGAATCAAACTGCCGCTTCCCTGTATCAGGCGGCCCCTGAAAGAGCCAGTGAATCAGTGATTGAATGCGTAACACAGTAGCAGGTGGCAATTAACACCCAGGGAAACTGCTGATCAATCAACAGAAGAAATCAATAGGAGACAGTGTAGCAACTGGGAATTCTCTAAACTTCACTGTTCAAGGGCTAAAAGCCCTGGTCTGAGTTAATCAACAGTGGGGACCAACTTTTGGGCGGAATATCTCCAGATTGACCACTCCCAGAACCCTACTCAGAATTCATCAACGGACTCCCAAACCTGCACATACACGCGGACGACCCCTAGGGCTGACAGATGCCATCCAGTAGCCACCGAGGGGGAAGTCCCACGAGGGTCAATGACCCCTGGATTGGGCAAACCTGAAAACTGGGGAGTCACCAAAGTCTGCCAAGGACAGATAAAAAGCAGTGAAAGTGACCCTCGGCAGCACCCTCTTGATCTCCAACTTGACCAGCACCCGGCCTGTCCAGGCAGAAGGACCAGCCGGCAATAACACCATGCTGAAAGAAGCCTCGACTGGCCATCAACGGCAGACTCCAGCGCCTGTGGGATAGGTATACCTGACTCTTGTAGCTCGCTACTGTGTGTGTGCATGTGTGTGTGTGGGGACCAGCCCCAAGGTTTATGATTTGACTTCATTGCAGTGTTTCAATCCACCTAATAAACCAGAATTTTAAGGATCCTGAGTTGGACATTTGTAGCCAACAGTAACTCCATTCCCTAAATATTGCACATATTTCAAACCTACCCTAAAGAAAAGGTTATTTTCCTAGCAAGGCTTTTTATGATCTCTATTATCCTCTCTGGATAAGCCACAAAAGAAAAGTAATCGGTGCACTCTGCCATTGGGATTTCAGAGATACCTGAAGGTGGCAATTTGGGAATTTTGGGAATCAAGAATCCTCGGTTACATTCTAGAGAATGTGCTGCAGTGATAAGATCTTGTGACCCCTCTCCTCACTGTGCTGTCACTGACTGCAGTCTTCATTGTTTTCTTCTGCTCCTCTCCCCTCTGTTTAGCATGCCTGCTTCCTCCTCCAATTTCTCAGACATCAGCAAATGGACAAGCATTGATAGCAGTCTGATTAGCTTCTGGTCTGATGTTCAGCATCACAGTAGCTTGGATTAGCTGAAAGAAACCATTACAGGGAAATCCCTGCTTTAGCCCTGGGTTGAAACAGTGTCAGTACAAGTGGAATTCTTCAGAGAATTTTTCCACTACATCCTAATAAGCCTATATTGATCACGTGTAAACAGCATTTTTCAGAAGCTTATAACCTGGCCAAATTTGGATACGCTTTCATAGGGTCAGCTGAAGGCACCTTAGGCCCCTGTCAGGCAGTGAAATAGCTCGGGCCTTTAAAACCATTTTTTCAGAGGGATGCGTAACCTCAAAAATTACAGACTGACCAGAGGAAAGAATGTTAAATAAGCCTTTAGGGAAACAGTAATAATATTTACTGTTTTGTGAGGAATAGTGAAGTGAAAGCGACAGTGGTAAAGAGGTTTAACAGAATATTAAAATCGAAGATGTGAAGGTATTTTACAGCCCGCAATACCTTTCACTACATTGATGCATTACCAGAGTTTATAAAGAGCTACAACCACAGTTTTCACAGAACTATTCATACCAGGCCTGTTGATGTGAACTTCTTAAACTCTCCACAGGTGTGGAAAGCCATGTACATTATTTCAAAATAAAAGCAGCAGCACCCATGTTCAGAAAAGGAGACCACATGAGGGTGTCTAGGACCAAAGGGAGGTTTGAAAGAGGTTATGAACAAACATTCATTGATGAGATTTTCATAGTGAATGAAGTCCTTAGGTGTGTGCAGATGCCTGTATACCACCTAAAAGATTATGAAGACAAACCTATCAAGGGTTCTTTTTACCCTGAAGAACTACAAAAAGTGAATCCCAAATGGGACAGAGTTTACAAGGTTGAAAAAGTTCTAGCAACAAAAGGAAAGGGGAGAAAGTAGCAGTTGCTGGTGAAATGGCTGGGGTGGCTGGCTAAATTTAACAGCTGTGTGAAAGCCTCCCAAGTTTTTAACATATAGAGGTACCTCAGCCAGACGGCTGAGATGTGTGACGGCGGCTTTTACATCACTTTGGCTGAGATGTGCGACGGCGGCTTTTATATCACTTTGCTCAGCAACATCTGTGCCAGGATTTTTCTGCAGAACACCACCTCGAACTTTACCATACAGCTAGTTAAACCTCTAGATCTCCTGGGGAACTGGGAGATAGGGTTAGCAGAAATACAATACCCACACAGCTGGAACAATATCAACGAAGACACCCCTTTCAAAATCATTTCTGGGACCAAAAGATGGGAGTACATCCTGCATCAGGGGTATTATATAACCATCACAGAGTTGCCAGATCTCATAAATGATATTATTGCTACCCACCCTACTCCACCTAAATTAATTATGTACTTAATCATAATTAAGTGATCAGAAAAGTGAGACTTAAAACCAGTGATAACCCTTATGCTTTTTATACCTAGAGTGAGCTAGCCTATATTTTGGGAATGCTACCTGGGTCCACTGTTAAAAAAACGCCCTTCCTGGCTGATATTACTGGGGGATTCAATTCACTCTATGTCTACATTGTGGAACATCAGTTTGTTTAGAAAAATCAGACTTTTCAGTTCCCTTACTACGCTGCATCCCTGCCCGTGGGAGCAACGAGTTTGTCACTGTAACATATGACAAGCTGCATTATGTCCCCAGGAGTCAGCACCACATCAACACAATCAGCATTGAAATAAAGTCGGATCAGAACAAACACATCTCATTTTACTTTGGTAAGGTGATCGTTAAGCTTCACCCACATCCCCGGAAACGTTTGAGATTTTAAAATAGGTAAAAGCACAATGGTGATGGTAAAAAAACTATGGGGACCCTAACTTGTACAGAAATTATTATAAAGCCCAGGCCGATTATGTTCTTCCCAGATATCAGGGGGTGCCCGTGATGTACAGGGCTGGTGTGGGGGACATATTTCGCAGCCTCTTTAGAAAAGCCATTCTGCTTTTGAGAAGGGGCCTGTAGATTATTAAGCCGCACACTAGAAATGCGGCTCAAAACAAAGCCAAAGATGTGATCAGTCATGTCTCCTGAGCTATTCTGGATAAGGTGGCCAAGCTGATGAAGCAGGAGGGGTCCCGCCTCATTTATATTCAAAGAAGGTGCCTTAAAAGAAAGAGAGATGCAACATGCTCTGGACATACAAGATCTCTCCAGTAACTTAAAAAGAAGAGGTTAAGTCAATGGGACAGCCATACACAAAAGACCAAGAAGCAGCTTGGGAGAAAGAAGGGGTGCTCTCCTGGAGGAACCAGAAATACATTTTAATTGCCATGGCCTTTGTTCACTGCGGGTCTGAAGATTGTGCCAAATCCAAACTGGATGCATTTCAAATAGCCTGTATGCAGAAAAAAGCCCAAACTCATCATCATGTGGTCTGTGGATAATGATGCCTTTAGAGGGAATTATACAAAGAATCCCTTTAACTTTAAACATTACAATATTAATTTTGTCGACCTCTACATCGATGGAGAACAAACCCCGACAAAACCTCTACAACCAGATTTTGAGAACAGTAACTGTGTGAAAGAATACATACAGCTGGTACAGACAGCTTGTAAACATATAAAAGACTGGGCCCTGATAATCAACCGTGAGGAGCTTGCCTTGGGGTACACCTTGTTTGCCTTTGACCTGTCTCCTGACCAGGAGTGTGCTGATCATTATTTGCTGATTAAAACCAGGAACCTAGGAGCAGAAATACGCTTTGCCATGGCTTTGCCCACCACGGTTAACATGATCATATAGGGAGTCTTTGACAATGTCATAGAAATAAATCAGGGGAGAAACGTCCTGTTTAACTACATGTGAAGATGGACACTGAACAGCTTGCCAGGATTTTATCCTCAGATCCTTATGCCAAAGAGACTTTCTTAGATGTGTTCCCCTGTGACTGGCTTCCTAAGACTTGACTTTCTCAAAGACCCCTGAGCTTGGTGGTCAACATGCACCCACATAATCAATCCGGAGAACACTGGCTGTTTAGCTGAAGGATCAGAACAGCGGGGAGTTTTTAGACTTGTACAGTCACCCCCCAAATGCTCTCTTTCCTCAAAGCATTATGTTCTTTTTAAACAAGAACATTACCGACACTGCTTTTCAGATGAAAGTTACAAGACCCCCGATCTGTCTCCTGTGGATACCACTGTGTATTTTTCCTGCACCACCATAGGAAAGGGTTATCATTTGAACAGATTTTATAATTGTCTTATTCCGAAGATTTAGTACAAAATGATAGGATGGTGATGCAGCTTGTAAAAAGTAAATATAAAATTTTCCGTTGAGCAGGCCTGCTCAAAACAAGTTTCAACATGCTCAGACATGAATTTCTTGCTATGACTTTCATGAACACTTTGTCTAAATAAAACACTCAGTTGATGCTGTGTAAATAAAGCTGTTGCTGTTTAAAAATTTGTGTGTGTTTTCATTTTAAAAATCCTCTGTAGACAAAATTTGTAACAGTATAGAATAGTTTAATTCAAGTGTAAAACTTTACATGGAGAGCCAGTGGCTTTCAGAGAGAGTTTTTCACTTCTTAGGTGGCACTGTTGGTGTTTCTTGGCATGAGGCAGATGCTTTCAGGTACTCCAGATGATCACAATTTACAGCATTGCCCATAACAGAAGATGGTACGTTCAGCTCGGCCATGGCTTTCATAAAAATGTCCCAACCTTTAGGCGGACGTTTACCAGACCCAATGTGAATCTGAAGGGTTCCCTAAGTTGAGCATGTTAGAACCCTTGATGAGCATTCCTTTGTAGACAAAGCCCCCTTGATCATCCCAAGAAGAAATATCCTTGTGCTGGCTCAGCTTGGTGATCAATACTTTAGCTGTTTCCCTGTATCAGGCATGCACATTATCCAACACTTCCTGAACAACGGGGTTGGGATTTGTTGGGGTTTATAGGGCTTTGATAGCTTCTGGGGGGGGGGGGGGGCTGTTCTGGCAGAAACAGGGTTAATTCCCTCTGTTGTGGTCACCCTGCTTTACGTACACCAGGTATTTCTGAAGCACAGCAGCATACAGTTTAGTTTGATCATATTTTGCTAAACCTGGCCTTTGGAGAATACCCCTCATTTCAGCATCAAATTAGCCTCAGTTCTGATATTTTCCTGAGGTGGTTGGGGAGCCCTTAATTGCTCCAGCTGATCACTGGGCATCAGATACATTTTTTCTGTGTACTTCATCACTGGTTAGTCAAAAACCCCGTTATCAGAGGGACAGCAAACTTTACAGAGGGCCGATAAATCCCTCAGAATGTTTCACCAGCTGTTTCTTTTTTTTTAAAAGACAATCTTTTGTTACTTAGGTTTTTTATGATCCCGCATCTCTTTTTCAGCATGCGAATTTGATGCAATGCTACCAGATTTGCCCATTATTTTGGGGTGTGCTCATTTAAGGGATACGTTTCTAGGGTCTTGGTAATTCTGTCAATATGCTACTTGTGTTACTTGTGTTTCTATATGGAGCTGTATATTTTCCTTCTGCAAGTCCTCACCCCCAATGGAGCTATCATGCAGGACACAGTTTCAATGGGGCTGGGTTCCTCCAGTCACCAAATCAGTCATACACACAAACACACACAGATTAACGTGATGTGCCTGACCTGGCCGGGCTGATCAGCATGGACAGGCTGACACCCTCATATGCCAAGAATCAGTTCATCAGAGCAACAATAAACTGCAGTCAGACACAAGCACACAGGTGAACAGAATCCAGCTGAACCCAGCTGGGAGTCCAGCTGACACCCTCATGGGCCAGGATTCAGTTCATAAGGGCACGTCTGAGTCAAACTGGGTCAATCAGCCTGTACAAGCTGATCCCCTTATGTGTTTCAAACTCAGCACATCCCAATCTTTGGCCTCTTGATGAGCAGACCCCACAGTATTTTGGGGCTTCACAGAGATCTTTAGCTTAGGTAAAAGAAGCGTTGCTGCAGAGCACGTGAGGAAGGAGAAGTAGAGAAGGAAAAATGTACCCAGTTACTACCAGTTTGACTATAAAAGTTATTTATTGCTAAGTATATGAAATATATAATGGTACTAATAGTAATAGACATTCAAAGGAAAAACATACACAAACAATTAAAATACTTCCCTGGTTTCACTAAGTATTTGGGGAAACTTAGCTCAAGCTTAACTAATACAGTTCAGGTTCAGAAATTTATGCCTAGAGAGAAGAGAGAGAGAGAGAGAGTGCTGGGATCTCACCAGTCCAAGCTACTCGGGTTGCAAAGCTGACAGGTAAAGTTTGTAGCACAATCCTTGAAGGGAGACAATATGTTTCCTCCAGACTCTTGAGAAGAACAGTGGATGGTATCAGAGAGATTTTTTCCTTCTTGAAGCACACACACTGCTGCTTTTTTACAGATTTTTATACCCTCAGTTCAGCTTCTTTAAAGCATTTTCAATAGTGTAAATCATTGTCTTTTCTATTGACAAGGAGTTATCTGGTTTGGAACATCTCAAGAAACTGATTGATAATCAGGAAACACATAAGGTTAGGGAGTGACCAGATACTTGGGAGCCAGCTTGAAATGCCTATGGATAGCAAATATACTGATGGGATGTCTCATGGTTTCTTCAGAAACAATAGATAGCTGGCAGCATTAGGGTTTTGGATTTTTACTTGTTGTGAACAAGCCTCAGCTTAGCATGACTTTTCCAGATCTTACTATAGTCTTTTAACAGACTTAAGACAATTATTGGAGTGTTTATAACCTTTGGGCAGGAGGACTTCTACCAGTCATCCCTGGAAAAGTATGGCAACACTTGTGGTCAGGCCTCCAATGGGCTGGACGCTATGATGAACCCTTTACCATTGTTCAAATGTTGCCCATACCCCCTCTGACTTCGTCTCTTGCCTCAGCATTCCCTAACCCGGCAACCTAGTTTTAGTCAATCAAGTTTAAATAGGCCTCCCATAGTGGAACTGGGGAATATACAGCCCGAGATGCCTATTAAACTTTACTTTTGCATAGAGGTGTGTGTGGAGGAGGGGAGTGGGGAAAGTGCTTTGTAAATCCAGATTAGAATTGGTCTGATAAATGCTGAGTTGGGTGTGTGTAAACTTGGGTTGATTAGCATTTGGAGCACAGATTCCCCATCATGCAGTGCTCCCTTGCTTCTCTGATCCCAGAATTCACTGCAGTCTCTGCTTCAGGCTTTCTGTTCTCCATCTCTCATGTAAATGAATGGTCATCTGGTTCCATCTTGGATGCAAATGAGACCTAGGGCAGTTGTTTCACTCTTGTCACCCTTATCTGGAGGGTCTTAGGTGTGTCTCTCATTGCATCTTAATCAGTTTCGTTTAGGTGGTGGTAGGGGGGAATTTTTTGCGAGTCAGACAGCCTGTGTCCTGTGCCCTAAGAACACACAGCTGAGAGGTAACAGCAATGTCAAAGGGATGTTTCCTTTTAAGGTGTTAGGAGCAATTTCTGAAATGGCCATTACTAAATCATCAGATGCCAAGCAGAGTCTAGCATTTCTCTGCCACGTGGATGATTGAAGAAGCAGTTTTAAGAGAGCCAAATTTCTTTTTACACAGTTAGACATGTTTCCCTCCACCGTCTTGAGAGCTAAGAAGAGGCCGTTGCTACATCATCTCTTTTTATTCCCACCCGCTGTTTTTTTTAAAGTGTAAGCTGCGGGTTCATTGGGAGAAAAAAGCCTGGTTCTTAATCTTAAAGCATCTGGGGTAAAAGCATTTAAATACACCACCAGATACCTGTAAAGTGTTTTAGTGGTATCCTAAAAACTTCTAGAAAGAATTGGGCCTTACCCAGGTACATCTGCCATGCCAGGGATACTATTTGTAGCTTATCTCGGGGCATTTTAAACAAAACCATATGTTTTGTGTTAAGGGTAATGGTGCAGCTCCTTTTCCCTTGAGAGAAAACATTTTGAACTACATACATAATACTAAGATTCCGATGATGCACATACTTGGGAAAGGCTTTCTTGATTTTGCCACTGTCACAAGCAGAGTCCATCAAATCATCTACCACAACCATATTTTTTTTTTTAGGAGGAAACAAACAGTTGTTGAGACTGTCCGGTAGATCCTCCACAAATTTGATAAAAGGATATTTACAAAACAGTTATTTATACAAAGGTTGCCAACAGCTATAGCACCACACAATATTCTCGGGCATAACAGACAACATTCTATCAGTGTGATCCAAAAGGTTTTTTATAAAGTAACTTTTACCACAGTTGCTACGTCTTGCCAAAGTCACAGAAAAGGTGCGCTTCCAGCGCATATCCATGTTCAAAACCCATAGGGGATATTCTTAACGTTTTCTGTGAGGACCCGTTTGTCATAAACAATTTTCTGCATTTTTCTCAAGGCTTTGGTTTCTATTGTCCACTTGTTTTTGCTCCTGACAATAGAGCGCTGTTGTATCATAACTGTTTTAGGGGTGTCCCCAGTGGGGTTTGCCTCATAATCTAGAACAAGATCTCTCAAGGTTTCAAAGTTGACTTTTTCACAGTTGGCCATGTTCAGGATAATCCCTTTGACCTTCAAGCAAACCTTTTCCCTGGACAACTTATACCCATAGGTTTTTCAGCCAGCTAAAACAAACTCCGTGATGTGTTCATCTGGTGGAACTTCACTGGTGAGCTCACCTAAATAATTGCCTAGCGAGGGGGTTCCAATCTCCCTCATGGCTCACAAATATCATGGAATCTGTGTCATGGTACAGACACTGGTCTTGCAAGCTGTCTAGCAGCTCATACAACTCTAAGTGTGCTAAGCAGTGGAGAAACAAACTATAAAGATGTTTGTGTTACCCAAAAGCACATAATGCTCTTGGCGTGTGTCCAAAACATGCAGACTGTCTCAGCATCAATAAAGTCACAAGATGAAATTTCATAGGTGGGAGTAAAGAGGTAGCCAAAGAGTTCTTTGAGGTCTCTCATGATGCTGGTGTTGGGCAAGTTGCTTCTCTGACCGAATTTACCCCACAAAGAATTTAGAAACAATTTTGCTATTTGGTGTTTTGTGGGATTTATGCTGTGGGCATAAGGTCACGCCTTTTTTTGGGAAGAAATTGGCAACATATCTCTCTTGTTTTTCTTGGTTGGTACACCAAGCGGGGTAGCCCAAGGCTTCCTGCTTCTGTCAGAGGTGCAGTTTTATGTACTGTGAAAAAAGGTTGTTAGACCTCTCAGCAAAGTGCCAGACCCCATAGATTTTAGCTACTTTGTACCCCTTGGCGATAGCTTTATTCATTTCTGGTGTGCACCACGTGCCCAAGAGGGCCCTCTCTTCACCAGTGTGGTTGTACTTTTGCTGTCTTGTTTCCATGCAGAGGCAGCACAGCGTGAACATAAGTTTCCCATTCACCCTGACAGGTAACATGGGGAAAAAAAGGTTTCACAGTGGGTACTGTTTCACCCTGGCTATTCCAAAATAGCTCGACAGGGGTTTGAAATTGTCATGAAGGATTTCAGGGTGTCTGATTGGGTATTCTTTTATTTTGTTTATGAAGGGGTAAAGACTGGTAAAATCATAATAGTGTATTTTTGTTCACCGGATTTAGTTTGTAATAAAGACAGGTAGCATTAGTTCTCCCCCCAAAAAGAGTGTTCCTAGGCACCAGAGAAGAAGGCAGCTGGGTTGTGCTTTAAAAATCTGCAAGCTCCCCATCCGTTTCTAACACAGCCCTCCACTCATGCTCCCAAATGGTCTGCCTGCTCCAGCCCTTAAAGTGGCAGGCACCAACAGTGACCTGCCACACTGTCTATGATAGTTGTCCAGGGGGAGAAGCGTTATTGTCTACGGTTCCAAAAACATAAACCTGTATATGGCCATACAAATGGAGCCCAGTGTGATGTATTGGAAAGGATCTACACAGTGTTCTACATTTAGGAGTTTACCATCTATTTTCACTTGGTCTACCTGCCATGTCATTTTCATAATCTCATCCCTGTAGAGACAGCAGGCCTCTTTCAAAATTATTATGTCCTGCTGGCAAAAGTAGGCCAGCTCCTTTTGCATGTCAAAGGTCTTATCACAGTTATCCTGATACCATTCTAAAATCTGTTCTTTCTCACCAGACACCATGTTTTCAACACCATAGTACTTCAATTTTGGGAGAGGTCCCACATAATTTTGATTTTGTGCCGTGTTAAAAAAATGTGGGAAATAACCTTTGCATCCTTCAAACCCAATTGCCTGTGGAAGCCTGCTAAGTTTCATTGGCAAAAAGTTTAAAGAATCTATGAAACATATGCCTACCTTGGTCACTTCTATATACATGAGTTTACCACCCTGGGTGATTAGTTTCACGCTCATTTTTTCCTTCAATAACTGTCTAACAATGAAGTAACCATCATAGCTTTTGGCATTGTGAGCTATGAAGGTGTAGTCCTTGAACTTTTTATCCATAAAGATCTTAATAAAATCAGACAGACATTCTTCGCCCTTAAACTCCTAACTGCCTTTTGGCTTTTTGGCCTTAGTTTTATGAGCCTTTATGGGGCTTTTGCCTGCAGCTTTCTGAGGTTTTTTTTCCCCTGTCATTAGCTTCATTGCGAAAATGTAGTTGGGCACATGCATCCCCGTCTCCTGCATACATTCACAGTTATTAAAAATGTACTCCACACCTATTTCAGGATTTGTAATCTGATGCATAAAGCACCAGTGCTTGTTTACATCTGTGGTTTTCCCATAACACTGTTTGCATTGCCTCCATTTGCACTTGTGCTTTTTGTTCACGTAAGATTTACACTCGCCGCATAGTTTTAGTCAGACATTTGATCTGCTTTTCAGAGGCCAGACCCATGTGCCTTTCTAAGCACTCTTTGAAATGACAGAACAGCTTATAATTAGGGCACCTCTGTGTCTTGCCCACTTTGTCAGCGCAGTTCAGGCTCAGGCAAAGATGACATCAGAACCTGCACACATAGCTATGGCTGTACAATGTCTGACAAAGATTACAATTATTTCTCAAACCAAACACCTTTTTCACATCCAAAAGACCATAATAACGTTCCTCATGCAGCAAAAGAAAACAGGTGTCGGGGTATCTGGGTGTGTCCTGTGTTTTATATAAATTCCACCCATTTTTTTCTTTATGCTTTACTATATGAATGCTATCCTGTTCAAGGTCTTCAAACAAAGGTACCTGGTGGAGCATAACCTTTTGAAATATAGACAGACCTAATTTCCTCTGCAGTTTTTTGGCACCATCTAGCAGTTCGGTATCTGTGGCCCCTCTACATTTTGTAACAGCCAATAGACTGCCTGCAAAGCACAGGTTAGTATCAAAGGTATTCAGGTAAATTAAATACTTCCTCTCTTTAGCAATGATCTGGGAATAGGAAATAGAGCTTGTAACACTACGGCTCCCACTGCCTACACCTCTCACAACAACCATAATCAGTCAAAATGTTGAATCATGCAATATTTCTCTCTGGCTTTGTAACAGGTTACTGATCCGCTCTAAAAACAGCCCTGGGATCATCTGGTTTAAATTAGTGGATGAAGAATATAAACAGTGTGCCATGCTATCTGCCTAAACATGTAACTGGGCAGTCATTGACCGTGAATCTCTGGCAGAGTTCTGCTACAATTTGTTCTACCCCTCTTCTTATGTTTTCGTATGCCACGTGTAATGGCATGCACTCCAGATTCACAAAACGGAACTTCTCTATGTACCTCGTGCCCCCACACATAGCTGCAGACCACTCTTCCTTCTCACCCGCACCATATGTATGTCTGGTAAAACATCCTCTGTTGGCTCAGAAGACTTGGGAGTATTTGAGGGGTCTCTAAAGGATCTTCTAAATCAGATTCGCTATCCCAACTCTCTGACTCCTCAGGTCTTGGTGAAGGGTCAGGCCTGGGAGGCTAGGGAACATTTGAGGGGCCCTCTAAAGGGCTTTCTAAATCATATTTGCCATCCCCCTTTTCTGGCTGCATGGGTTTCATAGTTTCATAGTTGCTAGGGTCAGGAGGGACCTGAACAGACCATCTAGCCTGACCCCCTGCCACAGGCAGGAATGAATGCTGGGTTCACAAGACCCCAGACAGGTGATCATCTAACCTCCTCTTGAATTTGCCCAAGGTAGGGGCGAGGACCACTTCCCTGGGAAGCTGGTTCCAGATTTTGGCCACCCTAACTGTAAAATATTGCCTTCTGATCTCTAACCTAAACCTATTCTCTATCAGCTTATTACCATTGTTCCTTGTCACCCCAGGTGGTGCTGGGAAGAAAAGGGCTCTGCCTATTTGCTGTTGATCTCCCCTGATGAGCTTGTAGGCAGCCACTGGGTCCCCCCTCAGCCTCCTCTTGCTGAGGCTGAACAGGTTCAGCCTTCAGTCTCTCCTCGTAGGGCCTGTCCTGCTGCCCTCTCACCAAGCGGGTGACCCTCCTCTGAACCCTCTCCAAGCTGGCCACATCCCTTTTGAAGTGCGGCACCCAGTACTGGATGCAGTACTCCAACTGCAGCCTGACCAAAGTCGCATAGAGGGGGAGTATCACTTCATCTTTGGATGCATGGCAAGGTATGGCTGGCCTTGCTGGCTGCGGTCTGGCATTGGCGGCTCACGTTCATCTTGGAGTCAATAATGACTCCAAGATCCCTTTCTGCCTCTGTGCTTTCAAGAAGGGAACTCCCCAGCCTGTATGTATGTTGTGGATTCCTTCTCCCAAGGTGCAGCACCCTGCATTTGTCTATGTTGAACCCCATCCTATTCTCATCTGCCCACTTTTGTAGTCTGTCTAAATCTAGTTGCAGCCTCTCTCTCCCTTCAAGTGTGTCCACCTCCCCCCACATCTTAGTGTCATCAGCAAATTTGGACAGCGTGCTTTCCACCCCCTCGTCCAAGTCATTGATAAAGATATTAAACAGTGCGGGCCCGAGGACCAAGCCCTGGGGTACCCCACAGCTCACATCTCACCAGGTTGAATACAACCCGTCCACCACTACTCTCTGGGTGTGCCCCATCAGCCAATTTTTTACCCATCCAACTGTGCAGGCATCAATGCCACAATCACTTAATTTATTGATGAGGATGGGGTGAAAGACAGTGTCAAAGGCCTTCTTAAAGTCTAGAAAGACTACATCCACAGCGACACCATCATCCAAGGATTTAGTTACTTGGTCATAAAAGGCAATCAGGTTGGTCTGGCAGGACCTGCCTTTGATGAACCCATGCTGATTGCCCCTGAGCATGATCTCCCCTGCAGGCCCCCCTACGATATGCTCCTTGATGATCCTCTCCAAGAGCTTCCCAAGCACCGAGGTGAGGCTTACAGGCCTATAGTTACTCGGGTCCTCTTTCCTCCCCTACTTGAAAATTGGGATCACATTAGCCAGTTTCCAATCTCCTGGCACCTGGCCAGACGACCACGAATGCTCATACAGCTGGGCCAAGGGCTCCACGATGACCCCTGCCAGCTCCCTCAACACCCTTGGGTGGAGGGCATCTGGACTTGCAGATTTAAAAATGTCTAGCCCTGCCAGAAGATCCCTAACTACATCTGCACTGACTGAAGGCCTGATAGAGCTAGGCCTGATAGGGTCCTGGTGGAGGGTCAGGACTGGAAGGAAAGGGATCTCTTAGTTTTTCTCAATAGGTGTTTAGCTTTTCCCACTCTCCTCTCTAACCAGGCCCTTACTTTTTTCCCTGCAAGCCACTTGCTGGTTCGCCACCCATTCTTACCCCTGGGTTTATCATGACTCTCCCTCTTATGATGCATGCCATGACTGCTGTCTGGGTTTTACAGACTACCTCCTCTCTGACTAAAATTTACCCTTTTGTTTCAATAGTAATGATCTTTCAAAGCACTCTGCACGCTCATTCTGAGATGTATACGCCTGTCAGCACTACCAAACCCCCACCTCAATTTTCACAATAATCATGATCTTTCAAAGCAAGGTGATTACCCCCACCCTGAACCCCTCCCACACTTTGTTCAGAATAATCATGATCTTTCAAGACAACCCCCAAACCTCCATCTTTTGTTTTTCACAGTAATCATGATCTTTCAAAAAAGGAGAAAGACCCTCTTCTTTCTCTAAAGTGTGTGAGCAACCAGTCTGGGTTTCTTATTCACAGGGCCCAGATGACCTGTTTTGGGGATGTGAATACTTGTGTTTTTAAATATGGTTTCCTTGGAGGTAGGTGGCGCATTTTTCTCTGAGGAACCATGCCCTTCTGTTCTGTCTTGATGGTCTTCTGATCCTTGGGTGTTATGATCTGTAGGCTGAGCATTTCTGTGTTTTTTTGTAGTGTTTTTAGAGGTCTCTGACCAGGTTCCCACCCTTCTTTGGGAGTGTTGTGTGTGATCACTTAGGAAATATAACATTTATATCTCAGCATTGAGAATTCACTTTCCTCACACGCTACAAATTTAAAATTTGCTTAACCCCACCCTCTATCTTCACATTCACAGGAGACTAATTCACACACACACACACACACACACACACACACACACACACACACACACACACACACACTCCTCCCCAAGAAACACATAAAGTTCCAAAAGCTGATTTCATAAAATTTACCTTTTACTACCGGATAAAAACATGAATGTATTTTTGTTCTGTTTTTCTATTTTAGAAGAAGGGGTTCTGTTTGAAAACAAACAGTTACAGACAGTTGTTATAACTTACTGTGCTTATATTAACGCCGCCACAAATAACCCACCATTTTAAAATATTTTTTTACCTTGCTGTGGTAAAATTGCATGTGGCTTTCCCACTAGATAAGCTCTCTGTAATATAAATGAAATGATATAATAAGTAAGTATTAAAAATCAAATAATACAATAAGGGAAATAGTGTATGTATAAAGTATAACATAACTGTTTTAAAATAGAGTCACAACTGAAAAATAACCCCTTTAGTTTTAAAATATGTAGAGCTCTGAACATACGTGTCAGTTTTTGCGGTCTGGTTCATCTTTAAAACACACCCCTGGTTGTTGAGAAATTCACCACCCCCAACCGTTCTACACCCAACCCCATAGCAAACAAACCCTGTAAGAATATATTTTTAAAATCAGTCTTTATTTCCATCATAAACGTTTACATTTACTGGTTTATTTTGTTAAACATTCTCCTAAGAAGGTTTTTTTTTTTATAATTTCTAGTGACAATTAAGTCTCATTGGGTTTCTCTTTACAACAGGACTTTTGGTAAAAGATAACCCCTTTAGTCTTAAAATACATAGAGCTCTGAACACGCATTCATTTTTGCGGTCTGGTTTATCTTTACAACATACTCCCTGGTTCTCAGGAAATTCACCACCCCAACCATTCTGCACCCCCCATAGTATACAAACCTTGTGAAAATATATTTTTTAAATCAGTTTTTATTTATATCAGAAGCCTTTACAATATTTTGTTAACCCTTCTCCTAAGAAGGGTTTTTTTACAATTTCTAGTGGCAATTAAGTCTCATTGGCCTTATCTTCACAAAAAGGTCCCCAGATGCATGTTCTTAGAGATCCAAAACACTAAAGCAAATGCTAATCTGCCCAGTTGAAAACTGTTGACATGATTTACTTCTTTACTACCCTCCCCCATCCTCCAAAATCAGCAAAAGTTGTAAAACACATTTTAAACTGTTTTTGCTAAACCCTTCTCTTAAGGAGGGTTTTGTAATTTCTAGTGCCAATTAAGTATTCAATATAGGGTATGAGAGGTTTTTCCTCCTCAGTGATCAAATCATAAAGAGCAGCATTAGGATCTTCTGCAGAATACACAGTGTTTAGAAGCTCTCTATCCTGAAGTAAATGTTTCTCAGTAATTCTGAGAATGTTCCTGGCAAATCCAATGGCTATAATAACAGTATTGAAAATGCTATCAAGACATATTTCCTGGCAAAGTTCATGAATTGTTTGATTTATGTCTTCACATAACCAGATAACACAATCATGAGCCCCTTGACCCCCCTGGATCATGAAAACAACCCCAACACTTTTTAAACAGTCTCATAATCAAGCCGTATTTCATTATGCCATAAAAGGAAATGTGCACAAGAAACTTCATGAAGATTTTATGTTCTTGATGTGCAACAGGACTTGATGATTCAATGCCTAATTTCTTCTAAACTCTTCGGCCTCATCCAGTCTTTGTTCTCTGAAAAAACATCTGCTTCCTTCTGGTGTCAGCTTTATGGGTGTACTGGTGAGCAGACTTTCTGGAGTCATTAAAAAGGCTTCATCTAACTGCAAAGGAGTTCAGATAAAAGCCATAGTTAGCTGCTGTTTAATCTGTCCTCAGCTACTTCCAAACACACACCTGCAATGAAGTGAACCCACACCACCATCAAAACCTAAGTGCCTAACCATGCTTCAAGTCTCTTACTGGCCTCTTGTCTTCCGCGATGACCTCTGCTTCTCATGCAGGCTCAGGCACAAAGATAACCTCTTCCAAATTCTCAACATGTGTTCTGGGGCCTAGGCCTCCTCCATTTGCCTATTCACTGGGGCTTCCTGAACAGGATTAGGCATCTCAGAGTCTTTGGGCTAGAGGGTTGCCTTCCTCCTCAAAACTATTTCTGTGGTAATGCTTTCTATGAAACCATCTAACAAGTCTTGGGGTTGTGGTGAGGGGCCTTACAGGCATTGTGTAAGAATCCATATCTGCCACTGCTTGCCTTAGTACAGTCTCAGACAAACAGAGGGCTCACTTGGGAAAGCAGATAGATCTGGTGGGCTTGCAGGCTGGGCCCCAACTCTCTACTCGCTCCTGTTGGTTTGGCTCCATTCATAGGGAGGTCTGAGGTCTCTGAAACCCCCACCAATTTGTCGAGGGTGGTGGGGCGAGTTGTTAGAGGGGTCCCCCCCACACTACTACCCCATAGGCCACACCTGTACCTGGGGGGCTAGAGCAGTTTGGGGCTTGATAGGTCATAACTGTACCATGTGGTCTAAGACAGGTCTTGCAGCATAAGGGGTGGACTTGTCGGGCTGAATGGGGTGTCCTTCTGATGTCATAGACTATGTGGTGGTAGTGTCACACACCATATGGCTGGAGAGCAGGAGTGGGGTTTCTGATGTCACACACCATGTGACTGGGAGGGTGGGGCCAGAGTTGCTGATGCCACACACCATGTGACTGGGGTGGGGGTGGAGTTACTGATGTCACATACCATGTGACTGCAGGTTGGGGGTGGAGTTACTGATGTCACACCATTTGACTGGGGGCAGGGCGGGATTTGTGATGTCACACACATGGCTGGGGCAGAGTTTGTGATGTCATACCATATAAGGGGAAAAGGGGGTAGAGTGACAGGGCAGGACTTCCAGTCCTGCCAACCTGTCACATTTGCATTGAAGGATGGTGTTCCTATATACTACTGTTATGCATTCATTTTCTTCCAACTTGGGATGTCACCCACTTCATAAACATTTCCCATTGTAAGTACACCAATGCTCTCTCACACCAAGAGTCTTTGCAGTGGATATTTTAGTTTTTCTCCAGTTTTCTTTAGTGATACTGAGCTTAACTGATGTGTAAATCTAGTTTCTAGGTTTCTCCTACAGAAAGCCACTTCAGCTTTCTGGCTTACTCTGAGCCTTGCCACACCCATGCAATGAGAGTGCTACATCTTTGTCAATACTTAGAAGGAAAAGAAATGCACAAAATGTGGTGGGGGGGAGTGCAGGCAAGAAGGGGCTTCTGTTATATGCATGTCCAGAAGGGAAATGTACAAAAGGGGGCTTTCTGCTACACCCTCTTAGCAAGAAAAGGGAAGCTCAGCCATTCCTGTTGACTGCTCATTACATTCCAGCCTCCACACCATGCTATACGACTTCCTTAGCAAGTATATGAATAGGCCTATTTTCAAACCCTCCATCTTGCCTGTCATGGCAAATCAGAGTGCAGAGACAAGTGGGGACAGAAACTAGATCACAACAGTAGAATTTATCACTGCAAAACGTGCAAACTCACTCAATGAGTGAGTTTAAAGTAGTCTTCAAAAAAGTATGTAAAATGGCTGGTTTGTTATCACCAGGGTTGTTATGCCCCTGTTGACTTCCTGAACAGTGGATAACCCTGCAATCAAAGGTGTGATTGCAGCTTCTGCCTACCTATCTGACTTTAGCTAGTTTGGATGCCAATAGCAGTAAAACCAAAGCAACACAAATGTTCACCATGGCTGCAAAAAGGAAGTTCTATAAATATTTTATTAATTGGCCATACTGATTTCTGTGCTGCTGTGTCTCTACAGCTTCCAGTCCCCAAACTAGCGTGAATATCCTGACACGACATACAGTCATGCCTTGGATTGCAAGATAGCCATACTTTCAAGGTATGTGTAAATGTTACATTTAAATCAACCTAATTAGAGTTAGATTGATCTAAATGCTGATCTGTGCAGATGTTCAGGAAGGTTAAATCAGGCAAAAAATGGCCAACCTGATTGATCTAAATTAGTTCATCTGAGAAAGTGAACTAAATTAGATTGGGAACAGGTTAGCCTAATCTACTGAACATCTGCATGCTTAGAACACAGCCCTGGGCTGAGAAAGCCCAGCTGTTTGGCCCAGCCCCAGGGCTATGCTTTCCTATCCCCTCTACCCTGACTAAGCTATCTTTAGCCCCCTGTCCCCACCATTCCTGGATGGACAACCCCCCTGTAGACCTGCCACATCTCCCAATCCTGCCAACCCATTCAGACCCACCAACCCCACTGCAGACCTGCTAGACCTCTCAATCCTGCCTGCTCCTTTCCCACACCCCAGTTTACATGGGTCAGGTTCCCAGCACAGTTCCCACCACTAGCAAACATGTACACAAGCTGCTCCTGATCTTCGATCATGTAGTTTAAAGTAAGATTGTAGATTGGATACAGCAAACATCTGCACATACCTTCAGGGATGTTATATCTAGGAAAGTTTCCATTTTATGTTTTACTAGATTATTCCTAAACTCTTCCACAGATCATGGGAGTGGGATGCCTTTTTTCCTTTCAATTTCTGGTGACTGAATCCTATACCTATTGTTGGAAGAGAAACAGGAGATGATGCTTTAAGTCTGGAACTTTTATTTCCATGTACCTGGTGTCTCCTGTTGCAACTAATTTCAAATTAAGCCCAGAACAGTAATTTGCACCAACCTCATTTTAATTCATGCCAACCTCATTGTAATACCAACCTCATTGTAATTCCCCTAGTACCTAAATGCCACAACTCACCCTACAGTGCTTCCACCCTATAGTGTTCACCCACAACTCACCCTATTCGTGCTTCTGTTTTCCATTTTTTGTTTCTATTTTCTTTTGAATCCTGCTTTTTCTTTCCGCTGTCTATATGGATTGCATAGGCACCCTATTCATTTTGAAATTTGGCCCACAATATCTCCCTCCAGAGATGGATTCCCCCATGCTGGCATTTGGATAAAAATGAAAGATACCTTTAGAGTTATACTATATATTTAGGGACATCCTGTTTAGTCAAGAAAGATTTATTAAATAGAAGCATTCTTACAGACAATAATAGACTAAAATGAATTATTCCCTTTGGATTTACCCAAGCTATATCTAAAGGCAAGGTATACCAAAGAAACTGCAGAAATACCACACACTTGTGTGCTTTAGCCTAAGCTATATCTAAAGGCAAGGTATACCAAAGAAACTGAAGAAATACCACACACTGGTGTCTTTTATTAATAGCCAAGTTTAGCTGCAGTGATTTTTCTCTCTCAAGCAAAAACCTTGCGGAGAGCCTTCAGCTGGAACTCCCTCTCTTTTTTTCTGAACAAAACTCAAATACACTTTCCCCCCTCATCTGAGTCCCTTTTTTGACCAAACCAACTGTTTTGATTTCCCAGTCAAACCTGTCCCCACTTGGTATTTACGTTTTCTTTCATCTTGGGTGCATAGGCAAGGAACATACTATGTATATCGGATTGTATATTGCAGTTGTCCAGTTCTTTATCATATGCATATTTGCTTTTGCACTTCTTTACCTTTGATATCAGATTAGTGAAACTACATTAATTATGCATTCCTCTAGTCTAGGAGTGGTCATTGTCACTGTGTTCAGCAGTTGATTGCCCTGCCTTTCTACATTCAATAGAGATGTTAGTCCAAACTCTTCCATGGAGGACAATTGAAAAAATGTTCCCTGCAAGAATTCAGATAAGATGGTACTTTATACAGCCATGAGATTATTGTGTTACAGGGCAAATCTCTCACAATGTTTCATACTTTTTTTATCAAAGTCACTCTGTCTTTGACCTTTTAATTCTTCTTTCTTGAGCAGCCTTTGAAAATACTGGATAGCTTATTACTCTGCTGGCTGAATATGATTAACTGTAACCCAAATGGAATACTTTGGATAGCTTATAACTCTACTGGCTGAATATGATTAACTGTAACGCAAATGGAATACCCAGTTGCACTCATGTACACTTTCTTTCACTTCACTACTGAAACGAGGCACCAGCGTACATGTTGTGGTGTTCTCTACTACACCATTATATTTAAGTATCTTAGCTTCCTTTGCATATTCTAGAAAAGAAGTAGGTGGTTCCACACGTGAGTTGAAAGGGTTGTCCCTGTTATGAAGAGTGAACATATGTAAACAGCTTTTCCAGACAATTTTATGTTGGGAGTGGGGGAGGCGGAAACGTGGGGGAAGATATCTAGATGCGAAGGTCAATGCAATATTCACTGAACTGGTGACAGATAAAAATTTTCAAGTTTTGCAACTGATTTTAATAAAAAACTTAATGGAGAATTTTCATTTTAAAGACAGTATAAAGAGGACAGACTGACTGGAAGCCAATAAAGGGTATTAAAAATAATACTGCCTTAGTATAAGAATAAGAAAGAAAGCTGGCACGTTACTGGTTGAGGTAAGGTCAAACTTTCAGTGTAGTTTGATGAGTATTAAAAGAATAGAGAAAAAACAAGACAAAATTAGCTTCAGTGAAGAGAACAGAATCATATGATTTAGAATTAACCTAAAAATAAATATAAATTATAGTTCATATTAATCTGGATCAGTTAAAATATAAATTGGATCTTGGAAAATAGAGATGGGAAAAGGAATCAAATATTTGTGTGTGGGAAAATATAATGAAGAACATATAATGTATATATAATGTATATATTTAGCTCCTTGCCAGTAAGAATTTGGAAAGTATAGTTTTCAAAATGAATGTGATACTGTAAGGCAAGCAGAAAGATAAACAGAACAAACCCTGAAACTATTACAAAGAAGTTATAGTTCCCTACAGAAAGGTTATAGATTTCCACGGTTTAAGGAATTTTTATCCTTCTTCATGTGATATTCACCCTTATATTAGAGAACAATTGGGAATAGAAAGATAACAGGATACATTCATATAGAGAAGGATGTCTTAGCCCTGTATCCTTTCAGCTATGATAAACAGTCAGTCTACTTGCCTTTAAGTATCTTCAGCTTCTAACAAAGCATTGAAGAAAACCTGGATAACAGTGTTGAAGAAACTAGGCTTTGTTCTTTATTAGTGGGAAATCTGGTATTTAGAAGTAGGTTCAAGAGGGATTTTCTCATTGTAGCAGTTATATCTTCTTGCAAAAAAGTAGCACTGCAAAGAAGGAAAATTACTGGCAATATTTGCAGCCAAACTACATCCCCAGATAAGTTTGCAATATTAAAAATCAGAAGGTTTATTCTAAACAAAGACTTTGCTGGATATAAATGTAAGCCCTGCACAATATATAATTTATTGTTGACTGCTACCTAGTGTTCTTTGGGATAAAATAATACATAACTCATAAAGCAAGGACCTGAACTTTGTGATTGATAAAGGAGGGAACAAAGTTAACAGAAATATTAAATCATCTATGATGGACCTAAAATAATGGTTCCCCTTAGTAAAAAGTGCTTTTTAGAACAAGGTGGGTTTACATCTAAGATGGATGAAGCTCAGACTGATACACTTAAGAGCAGGTGCTTGAATTATGGAACCTCTGACCAGTTTATACATGTTTTAGGCCAGAGATGCATAAGTTTTGAGACACAGAAGTGGGCCCAACTAATATGGGATTTAAAAGTGCTGATCCACAACAACCAAGCACAATTAATAAAAGCAGTAGGTTGTCCCCTCCCCAATTTAAAGTTAGGCCCGGTTGTTTTAAAATAAAACCCTCAGAAATGAAACTAGGAGACCACATTTATGTAGTTAAAGTTCCTTCTGAACCAAGAAGAGTTCTGAGAAAACAGAATTTCCCAGAACCAACTGAAGTCAGAGGGACTTGCTATGGATTCCAGTCAGACTGGGATCAGAATCCTACATAGCAAATACACACTTTGGTCTTGACACATTTGTAATGTGAGTGCTTAGTAACTGCTTGTGTGTGACACGCAGGAGGTAAAGCATTCTACATTTCCATCAACCGCCCCCCCCCCCCCCCCCCAAAAAAAAAGCATACTTGTGAGAGTCATCTAAAACGGAGAAGCCTTCAAAATAGAAGCTACTGAATGGCATTGTCAAATCAGTCCTGAGGCCGCTGCGATCACTGGTGCTATAATAACCCTCCTCCACTGTACCCTGTTTGGCTGAGGTTACTTGAGTTGCTTTGCATCATTGGTGATTCTTCAGGCAGTGTGACCTGGTGGTGTTCATCTCCTCTCCGGGTATGGAAGGCTGTTGGCTCTTACGGAGCTCATCTGCCTCTGAATGACATAGCACTGTACAAATCCTTGTGAGCTCAGGCTCAGAAATACTAAACATTGACTAAATATTGCAGAAAATTTGTGTGTGTATGTGATTTTCTCATACTGAGTGCTTTTATACTAACATATCTTCCACAGGACAATGAAGGCAGCGTTTTTTCTAGGGTTAGGTCTGCAACTCAGTTTCCACTATTATCCTTGGGAAGTCTACAAAAGAACATTAGCCTGAAAATAGCTGGCCAAGGAAAAATATTTTCACTACATTTCAACTATAGTTCTTAAAAAATCAATAGCATGAAATGGTCCTACATTAGGCCAAAACACCATTAGAGTCCTTTCAGGTGCCTATGCCACTGTTTTTGAGCTATGTTTCTCAATTTTTTCTGGGAGTCGTATGCTCCTCGAGATTGAGGACTAAAAACTATCGCTGCTCACAATATATTCTGTCTCCATTTCAGCTCACAAGACAGAATCTCCATCTTGTTATGTTGCTAAACTAGATTACAGTACAAAAGTACTCCCACCTGAAAGGAGGACATAAGCTTTGCAAAATCCTAAAAAGAGAGTTCTGGGAATGAAGGAAATAATACCTCTTATAGTGCTTTTTCATCCATGATGATCAAAGTGCTGTACAAAGGGGGTTAGTATCATTCCCCCCCCCACGTTGTGGATGCATAGAGAAGTAAAATGACTTGCCCAGGACTACTTGACAGTCTACTGGTAAAACCAGGAACAGAATCAAGTCCTCTATTCAGTGTGATATGCTGCCCTGTGGCTATTTACTACAGAAAATGACTGATGTCCAGTGTCAGGGAAATCATGTCCTTTTAAATCTGCATGAGCTAATTAAAGGAAAAAGAATATATGGAGGAGAGAGAAATCAGTAGGATTTTTTCTCATGAGAAACCTGTTGCAAACTATGTACCCTGTCAGTAGTCTAACATCAGAGGTAAGATGTATAATCAAATAAATGGAGAGAAAACTACTCAATATTAAATTATATAACATAAACATATTCTATATTACTATATTTTTGTACTGCAAGAAAAGAAAAAGAAAGCTGTACAAAACAGCATGTTCATTTGCTAGTCTTCTGAACTTCATTCACTTCCTGAAAGGTGATTCCATCATACTGAAACATTGTTTTTGTTCTGTTCTTCTCCTCAGTAAAAGTCCAGGAGTTTAAGCCACTGACAAAATATAGTATGACATGCATACCTCCGGGCTGCAAACCTTGTTCTAAACCTCCGAGCACTCCCACCTTCTCACCCATATCATATCTAAGTGTGCCCAGATATCCTCCACTGGCTCAGGAGGAGGTGGGGCATTTGAGAGATCCTCTATTGGGTCCTTTGAATCACATCCGCCACCCCCACTCTCTGACTCCATAAATTCAGGAAAAGAGGAAGCATTTGAGGGACAATTTGTGTCCCCTGAATCACATCCATCCCCCACTCTGACTCATAGGCTCAGGAGGGGAAGCATTTGAAGGACCCTCTAATGGGTCCCCTGAATCACATCCACCTCCCTCACTCTCTGACTTCAGAGGCTCAGGAGGGTAAGCACTTGAGGGATTCTCTAATGGGTCCCCTAAATCACATTCACTGCCCTTACTTTCCAGTTTCACAGTTTCAGGAGGAGCATGTGAATCACCATCACTAGGGGCTCACTTTTTGTTCTCAACAGACATTTAGCTTTTACAAGTCATTTTTAACCAGGCCCGACTTTTTGTCTTGCAAGCTGCTTACTCCTGAGTTTACCGCCAACTCTCCATATAAAATCTGTCCTTTTGCTCAAATAACCATGATCTTTCAAAACACTCTGAATACACTGTCTGCAATGTGTATGTCTGCCCACACCCCCAAAGATCCCCTCTTTTTGTTGGCACAATAATCATGGTCTTTCAAATCATGCTGCACACTCTTTCTGTAATGTGTAAATCTGCCTGCACCGCCCAAAGATCCCCTCTTGTTGTTTACACAATAATCATCTTTCAAAAACAGGTGAAAAATCTCCTTCTGAGACTTCTCTAAATTATGTGTGCAACCAGTCCTGGGTTTCTTATTCATAGGCCCCAAAGCACGAGCTTTGAAACAGTGAATTCTTGTGTTTTACACATGGTTCTCTCAGGGTTTGGTGGTGTCTTTTCTGTTTTTTCACCATGTCCTTCTTCTCTGTCTTTCTGGCATCCTGATCTTCAGGGTTCTGATCCTTAGGATGAGCATTTCTGTGGTTTTGAGTTAGTGCTGTTAGAGGGCTTTGGTCCAGTTCCTGTCCCTCTGGCATTTCTAGGAATTGATTCTCTGAAGCATCTCTTCCTTCTTTGGAGGTATTGAGTGAGATCACTTAGGATATATAAAATTTACATGTCAGCATCAAGAATTCACTTTCCACAAAATGAAAGCTGAACTTCCTATAAATGCTACAAGTCTGAAAGAGACCCAATGCTTTAAAAAGCTCTTAGCAAAATTAAACCCCACAACCACGCACCCCAAACTACATGTTAACAGACATGGAGGAGCACATGCTCAAAGCACACCCAGCATTTCAAAAGTTTGATTTTAGAAAATGAACGCACAGAAACACACACACACACACACTTTCAAAAGCTTGATTCTAAAAATGTACCTTTCACTACAGGGTAACGACATGGAGGTGCATGTTTGTTCTGATTTTCCTTTTTGGGAGAAGGGTTTCTGTTTGGGGACAAATGGTTACAACCAGTATTATGACTTAATGTAGTTATATTAACACAGTCACAGATAACCCTTCCATTTTAAATTAATTTTTACCTTTCTGTAGTAAAATTGCACATGGTAATCATGATTTTCCTGGCTAAATTTTTCCCTGGAGCAGGAATTTATAATTTTTGTTCCAATTAAATGTTCAGTGTAGGGTACCAGAGGCTTATCCTCTTCATGGATCACTCCATATGAAGCAAAATTTGGGTCTTCAGCAAAATGAATAGCATTCATAATCACTATGCCCTCAGTTAAATGTTTCTCAGTGAGGCACAGACAATTCATATAATTCCCAACCACAGTAACAATATTTTAAACACTTTACACATACAGCTCAGTATAAAGTTCCCAAATTATCCCATTTATATCCTTATGTCCGGTTCACAGACTCATGGCTTCCTTGCCCTGGTGCAGTTAGGAGACAGCCCATGTAATCTTCCAAAAGTCTGTCTCTCAAGCAATATTTCAGTATGTCATAACAACAAACACACATAGGAGCTTTCATGAGGCTTTTATGTACTTGACTCAAAACAGGGCCTGTTCATTCTATTCCTTATTGTCTTCTAAAAGCCAAAGAATCATTAGCTTCACCTGAAACACTGGGCCTCTGTTCATCACAAAAAACGTTTCTTTTTTCCGATACCAGGGTTACAGGTCTGCTGATAATGCTCTTTTTTCTGGCGTCATTAGAAAGGCTTAATCTAGCTGCAGAGCAATTTCAGAGGAAAAACTCTAGCTAGCCACTGTTTAACAAGTTTGTAGCTAATTCTTACCCCATCGGGATCCCCCACAAAACCCCCACCACCAACTCCCCTAAGGGCCCCATGTCCACGTTTCAAACCACTCATCAGTGCCTCTGCTCCCTTGTAGATGCCTTCTTCCCACACAGGGTCCAGCATGCCTGCTGCATGCTTGCATGGGCCTTCTGCCCTGGTCCAGGCATCTTGGGCAACCCTTGGGCTAGGGCAGGCGTTGTGAACCAGGAGTATGTGTACCCCTGGGGGTACTTGAGAAGGCCCTGGGGGGTATGCACGGGCAGGTGGGGACAGAGCAGTGCTACACACCATCCCACGCTGCCGTGCAGGCGCCGCCTGCCCAGCTGGACGCGGGGCAGGGCAGGGGAAGCTTGCACACAGCGGCCACCGCTGCTCTGTGTTCAGCCACATGCCCCCCACCTCCACTGCACAGCCAGCATTGCCCTGCATGTGCCAGGGCTGGGCCAGTCAGGGGCTGCCTGGTGCAGCACATCAAGGGCCCCTCGCGGGTTGCATATGCCCTACATGTCCAGACTGCTTTGCTGTGGTCTGCGAGGAAAAAGTGGGACTCTGCTCACGGCAGCAAAACCGGAAGTGCCACGGTGGGACTCTGGTTTTGCTTTTGCCACATCAATCGGCTGGGGGTACTGCATAAGGTACCAAAGGTTGAGAACCACTAGACTAGATGACCCCCCCCAGCCTTCTAGCCCTAATCCTGAGGGTGGCCTGGAAAGGGTCTCAGGCCCCAGGATCGGAATCACTGGCATGACTGGGTGGGAGAGGGGGAAGTGGAGGGGTGGCTCACACTGGGGATAGGGGTGCTGTGAGGGGGCCACAGCAGTGAGGGAACTGGAGGCTGAGGTGGCTGATGGGCGGGAAACGCCAGCAGTGGCAGTGGGCGCTGAGATGCCGCCCAGGGGACTCCCCGAGGGCTTGCGGGAGGGGGGATGGGGAGGCGGTCCCGGAGCACCCGCCGCCGGCCACGTTGACAGGGCAGCGGCGGGCGGGGCCGGGCCGAGGCGGGGCCGGGCCGGGGCGCTGCAGCCGTGGCGGCGGGGGCGGCTTTGCACAGCAGACATGTCTTCGCCTCCCAAAGAGAAAGCCGAGACGCGAGCTGGACACCCGCCCGCCGGTACCTGCCCCCGCTCCCCCGGCTGCGGGGCGCTCGCGGGGGGAGGTGCTCTCGCGTGCATGCGCGCGTGTCCCTGCATGGCTGCTTTGTTCCCGGCCGCGTGGCGCCGGCTGCCCGCACTTTGCTTCTTGCGAGATCTGGGGTGGGGATGGCGGGAGCCCGGGCTCCGGTGCCGCGATCCCGGGCTGGGGCCTGCTGGCAGCGGTGGATCCGCCGGTTTCGCCCCCTCCGCTTTGGATTTTCTTCTTCGGCCAAGTTTGCCGCGACCGCGGAAGAAGTTTGCAGGTCAGGGCCGCGGGGCGGGAGCCGCGCACGTGCTGCTGGAGCGGCCGCCCCTGGTGCCACGCGGCGCGGACGTGGCGGGAGGCCTGGGCCCATCCCCATCCCTGTCCCGCCGCCTCGCTCTTCTGGCCTCTGCGGAGGCGCTTTCTGTGTCCCAGGCCCTGCCTTCTCCTCCTCTTCCGATTTCACCGTTAGGTGCTGACTCGCATGAACTTTCTCTTTGCTGGGGAAAGAGGATGCAGGGCCTTCGCACAGCCCCACTGCCTTCCCTTCCTGGAGGACAGACTACCCCTCACCTCTTCCTTTACACACTCCCCAGGCCTGGCCCCACCACATCCCGGGACCTTTTGGTCAACCTCTTCCTGGCCCTGGCCAAGCTGGTCTGTCGCTGACCAGGAAGGAGGCCCCCCAGGACTGTGGAGCTGCTTTCCCTGCCCGGCTTTGTTTCCATCTCGGGGCAGAGTATCACTGAGCAGTGTCCTCTGACTCCCTGGACTCACTTCAGGGCCCCTGAGTGCTGGCTTGTGTGCTCAGCTGAGTGCCACCTGTTGACGCTCTTGTTAGGAACCTTTGATCTCCACTCCTGCCCGTTTTCATTATTATTTGTCCCAAGTAACCAGTAACACTTCACCAGCAGCCCCTAGTACTAAAAGAGAGCTTACAGTTCACCTGCCAGGCCTGGGCCCATGAAATCCCCTGACCCATGTGTTAAAAATCCTGTGTGATCCTATTGCCAGGCAGAGTATCACTGAGCAGTGTCTGTTGGCTCCTTAGACTTATTTGAGGGCCGGTGTGTTCTGCTTGGTTGGCACTCTTGTTATGAACCTCTGACAGGTACTCCCGTCTCTGTTTTTTTAACTATTTGTCATCAGTAATCACTTATCTTTTTTGTAGCCTCCCCACCTGAGGGAGACCAACAGGTTACTTGGTGGGCCCAGGGCCATGTCCCTCAAGGTGACAAATAGGCCTGAAGGAGAGAGACCAGGCCTGTTTTTTTCTTTCTTGCCACTGCTTTTGCCTTCAAGTTGTTCTTTGCACCCTCACAAAGTTCCTGTCAGCATGTTGTGAGGAGCCTGTCCTTTGCTGAGATATAAAGTTGCTCAGAGGTGAGGTATACGGCTTAGCTTTTGTAGCTTTAGTGAGTTTTTGACACCAGAAGGGAAAGAAAACAAGGGCCCTTTGCTGCTTGGCCACCTGACTTTTCTATGTTTGTCTGCACAGTGTTGCTGCTTTTAGGGGAAACAGAAAAAGTTATACTCTTAGGAGCACCTCTGAGCACCTGCATATGTATCTGGGGGCTTCCGATAAGAAGACTGAATCCAGGTATCATCCAAACCCTGCTCAGCACGGTGGGATTCTTCCTGACCTGCCCTGACACCCTTTTTGCTGTCTCTTTGCTGATCCTTACATAAGGTCTGAGAAAAGGGTGCTTGTGGACAGGCTTGAGCAACCTTATCATGCCTCCCTCCTGCATTCATGACCGGAAAGTGTTTTCAAGGCTCTGAAGTTAAGGAGCATTTGCAATTCTGCATTCTAAATTAAATGTGGTATTTTTTAGCCTTACAGTTACAGTATTTTTGCACTGTAAATTTTGATTCAGGAATAACCTGCAAAGAATTTTAAAATAAAATTTGGGTTTGTGCCCTACTTGCAGGCTGCATTGTTGTATAAAGAGGGCCAGGGAGAAATTTTGTAAAAAGATTAAATTAAGTACATAAGTATAATCATAGCATTAGAAATTCATATCCTGCCTTGCATGGAAGCGTGACTGGGGAATAAGCTAAATTAACATCTCACAGGAACAAAGAGAATGGAAGTTGAACAATGTAAGAAATTTTCAGTCGGATGGCTTTAAGCAGCATATTTCTAGCATTTAGAGCCAAGGTATTAAAACCAGAGGAAGGCTATTTTTATAATTAAGTTTTAAAATCGGGGTCCAACTCTTCTGGCTACATGGGGTCAGACCTGGTGCTGCACACAGCACAGGTAGTTCAGGCCATGGGCTGCATGTTGTGACCCACCGGACTGGCCCTGGCCCCACGCTTCCCAGGTGTGTCAGAAGCAGTGTGCAGTGCCAGTCTGGCCCAGCACTGCACGCAGTGTGCGCTGTGGATCCCCTGTACTGTGTGCAGGACCAAGTCCAGCTTTTGTGGCACATGCAGCACAAGCTCCATGCTAGGTCTGTGTGCCATGCGTACAGCGAGCCCTACGACTGGTGCACGCTGCATGCAGCAAAGAGGGGCAGGCATGGTGTGTGTGCTGCATGCAGGGCTGGAGTTGATGCATGCCCCATGTATGCGGGGTCTGTCCAGAGACCTGTGGGTTGGATCATACACCTCCATTGACCAGATCTGGCCCACTGGTCCCATGTTTGAAAACCCTCTTTTAAAGTCTACATTTGGGTTCACAAATTCAGAAGTTTTGATTGAGGCTCCAAAAGTCCCACTCCTGGTAGAGTCAGGAGTGCAAATATGTTTTCAATCAGTTGGCTGGCCTTAAGTATCTTTTGCTGTAATACCTGCAAATATGTGAGCGACACAATAGACAACTTAATTTCTCTTTACCCTCTCTAAATCTACTAAACAGATGCAATACATACAACACATACTGATAGAGCAAAGTGAAAGCTTCTCTTCATGCTGACAGGTTGCTTTAAACAGTTCTTGTTGTGGTAAGTATTCAGATCTAGACACCCCTGAGACTTACCAGCAAGGGAGTTGTTAATATGTGGACATTAGGCCTGTGTGAATAGGGAAGTATTTGATTTGGATTTGGCGGATTAGGTGGACAGTGATTCAATTTGGAGATTAGGATCACTGTCCCAAATCGATTTGGCCGAATAGCTTCGGAAGATTCAGCGTTGATTCGGAGAGATTCGGTGATTTAGATTGGCCGGGGAGAGGCAGGCACAGCCGGGCAGCTACAGGTTCTCCCACAGAGTGTCAGGCTGTGCCTGCCTCCCCCCAGGCAGGGGGAGCCGCAGGAGAAGCCTGTATGGCTGCTCTGCCCAGTCCTATCCCCTGCCTGGTCCCAGCACTTTAAAACAAAAACAAAACCCTGCAGTCACTGGCTGCAGCAGCGGCAATTGGGGTCTCTGGGCACTTGTGCCAGAGCCCACCCCCCATGCAGCACATGGACAGTGGGGATCACCCCCGCAACCTGGCACCCATGCGGCAGCTGCCCCATGGCATGGGTGCAGTACAGCTCCCCAGGGCATCATGTTCCGTCTGGGAGCTGGGACCTCAAGGGCTCAGCAGTGCTGGGCTCTGGCTGACACATGGAGCCACTCTGGCTCCCAGGGCAATCAAACCGGGAGCTGGGGAATCAAACGGGACTGGGGAATTGAACTGGGGGCAGGGGAATCAAACATAGAGCTGGAGAATCAAACTGGTATAGCTGCCATGCCCACCCCACCCCAACTGGGCAGCTTGTCCCAGCCCCAATCCCTCCTCCCCCCCAATCCTAACAGATTTACCAGCTGGAGTCAGCCGTCAGCTGCCTGTTTAGTCTATGGCCAAGTCTCTGAATCAGACAAATCTTTTCCCGAAGCTTTTCCGAATCGATTCAGATGCCTGGAATCGATTTGGAGCTTTTACTTGGTCTCCCAATTCGATTCTGATTTGGAGATTCTGTCCCCAAATCAGGCCAAATCTCCTCTGAATCGAATCATCTACTAAAGCTTCGTGCAGCCCTAGTGGACATGTATATACCAGGGCTGGCCAATTGGTAGCCCACAAGGGGTTAGCATGTGTGGCCTGTGGGCTCTGGCCACAGGTCTTCTCATTGCTTCTGCTGCTGTAGCAGCCAGGGGCTCTGGGTTTCTCTTCTCTTCTGACTCCTCCTTCCCTGGGGACAGCCTGGCATTGTTGGAATGGGCCCAGGAAGGGGTCTGTGATGCCCATGCTGCCTGCACAGTCGGCGTGTGGCCTGGGGGTCTGCTGCCTGTGGGGGTGCAGCTTTCACACTGCCCAGAAGTTGGACAGCCCCGTACTAGACTTTGGGATGAGACCACCAGATCATTCCTTCCAAGCTTGTCTGGTAAAAAACTTTCAATTGCTGCTGAGAAGGCATGTTTCTGAACCCTTGACAGAGGCAAAATGTATTTTTTAACAAGAAGAACCACATAAATCTAGTGGAAAGAACTTAGATGGACAACAGTGTGGCTGAGACCAGGATTTTATTCCTTGTATCCTGAGCCATCTAGTACCTTTAATGAAAGAAGAGAAAACAGAGCAAATCATGTGACCATTTATAAACCCATGTTAATAAAATAAAGAATGGCAGTTTTAACTAGACTATACAAATAAATGGAATAGGATCTTAAATTCCTAGGTGAGTTACTAATACTACCAAGTTGCCACAGCAATGACATATGTAGAGGGGTCTCATTTTTTTACACATGGCTGAAAAACCAGTTTTGCTGCATATACTGATATAAAGAAACCTAATGTCTTGTGCTAGTTTCAGAAATACGTTAGATTGAAAAAGTTTGGCATTATTGACTGTGAGCTGAAACCTGTCTGTACTTATATTTAGGGGTCTATCACGGTTAGGCTTACAATTTTGGGTTTGTTGTGGCATAAAGAACAAATTCTACAGACATTTTGTGAATGTTCTCTGGTAGTCCTACCCCTTGGTACTAATTGGTGGACAGGCCCAGGGAGGGGCGGAAGAGGGATATGGAGATAGTGGCCATTTTTTTTGCAGCCCTTCATGCTGCCCTGCCAGTCAGTGCCTTCCCCTCCCAGGGGGTCTGCAAAGCTGGGCCATAGCAGAAGCCATGACCACTGGTTCCCACTGAAGAGGCAGCATTTTATTTTTATTAAGGTTATTTTTTTGTTCATTTTTCAGACAATTCCCGATTTTACAGTTTCTGCAAAACCACAATATACGTAGATACCTACTTATAGTCATGTACAATGCTTTTGACAACAAGGTGTTGTTCTTACCAAAGGCAGGGTTTCAACCATAAAAGATAGTATCAGACTAGGCCTCTCACGTGCCTCTCATGTACTTTGCTGCACCAGTTACATGCATTTAGCTTCCTCTGTTTACATAGACCCTTGATTCTCAAACAAGGTGCTATGGTATTCTGGGGTTCCTTGAGATCCATTCAAGGGTGCTGTTAGGTGTCACACAGCATTAGCATTGTTAGGTGTGCAATTTACAAGGTAAATTCAGAGATTTCAAATAAGAATCCATAGTGTTAACAAAAATTCTGACCTGTTAATGGTCTTTCTGAGTTCTTTGCAAGAGAAGTGCTTTATTTTTCTTCTGTAGTAAAAAAAAAAGAGTGAAACTTTTTCTGGCATTTTCAGAGGAGTGTTTTGAGCCTAATGAGGTTGAGAAACAGTGGTGGTAGCCCCCTAACAACAAAAGAAGTCAAGGATACATGTTATAAGAGAGGGAGCAATTCAGTAACACCTGAAGGATAGTGTAGTGAAACTACTGTACTATAGTAACTACAGCTAGTATAGAATCTGCTATGGTCTAGTAGTAGTGAAACTTTTTTTTAATGCAACATTTTTCAATGTCCCATCCTTTTAAATATCCATCTGTCAGTATAATCATTATAGATGTGTTCTGTGCTAAATCAGTTGGTTCATCTAATGGCCACTGTAATTATGTTTATTGATACTCTTTTCTCCAAATAGATCAACAGGGTGAGTGAAGGGTTGTGGTTGCATAGTTGGTGTATTTATGAAGATTTACAACAAAACATAATGAAAATAACTGTGCAGGTTTATTTTTTGTCATTTAAAAAATTCTCATTAACATTTAGGGAAATTGTATGGAAACCAAGGCTGTGGCTACATTGATGGTTAGGGTTGATTTTAAGTTTGTCCTCAAGTTCATATTTGCAGAACTTTGGCACTGTAAACCCAATAGGTTTATTGAGTAGCTTCCATTAGCTGAGGAGGACTTTGAAACTGGGTCTTTTTCATTTTCCAAATAAGTTTGGTAAGCACTAAGCCAGTGATCCTTGACCAGGGTAACACAGCACCCTGGGGTGCCTTGAGATCCTTTTAAGGGTGCTGTACAATACTAGGTGTGCAGACACCTACACATGCCTCAGAAGAAAAATCCAGAGTTTTCACATGGAAATCCATAGTGTTACAATATTCTGACCTGCTGTTATCTTTCTTAGTTTTTTGCAATAGAAAAATTGCTGTTATTTTTTTGTAGTAAAAAATGAGTGAAAACAGAGCTGGCATTTTTCAAGAGTAGAGAACCACCACTGATCTAGACTATTCATATTCCCCAGCTCTGAATAACACAAGAACAAACTGGCAAATAACTTGTTATTGTGCGTAATGTAAGTGGAGAAGATCCTAAGACAGCCAGATTTAGTGCTGAAAGTGGGTGGGTGGGGGGACAGATGGATGGATGGATTTTTGGCTTCCTGTTTGGTGGTAAATACATTTATTGGCTAAAGACACAAGCAGGGTAATGGTGCTTTTAAATAGAAATAGCTTTTAAAGCAATTTCTAATGCTTTTGCCAGAGGTAAGTTGTTACATTTGTGAATTGAAGACAGTCCCTGAAGATTAATGTCTGTTCACCTGAGTAAAGGCGACTCAATGCAACTGAGCTTGTAGACTGGAACAGGTGATGATTAAAATGAAATTTCTGCTTTTGGTCTGTTCCCCTTGTTCTTGCCAGTGGAAATATTTATGTTTGTTGTTAGTCTAGAAATGATGCAAGGTAGTATGATCATGATATGGTTTGCTTTATTTCAAATGCAAAATACGCCGTTATGCTGCCTGTTTTCTAGTGTGTCCGACAACAGTTTATCTACAATGGTGTTGTTTTTGTTGCTGCCTTTTTATAGTTGTTTTAATCTGTAAGAGCAAGCTTATGCTGGGAAGGTATTTATGATGTTAATTGTCTTAGTTGTTAAAGTTGCATGGAGATGATACTGTTGGATGGCATTTGGATAAGCCCTCTCATAAACAAACTGAGTCTGTAAATAGTTTGCATCATGAAATAGTAGCAGGAGATTGTGCTGATATCACCTCAAGAATTACATTTCTTTGTGTACATTAGTAAAATCCTTTTCTTAATGTCTGAGAGGTTGCAAAATAGGTCTCACTATCTATTGTACGGCTTTGGGTTTTGTTTTGGTTTTTCTACATTTTATGCTTTAAAGATAATGCAAGTATGCTAAATTTATTTTATTATAAATTCTTTGCTATGGTAAATAGTTTGCCAAATGCTTTCTTTATGTTGCCACTTTCTGTCCTAAATTATTCTCCATTGTTAAATCTGAGCATTTTAAAGGTACTGATTCCTCACTATTTTAAGGAAAAGGTGATGGTAGTTTAAAACAATCTAACAAACAAGCCTCTATAAGCAAACCAATGTTACCCTGTGTTAAGGCAAATTCACACAGCTTTTTTGCGTTTTATTCTCTAATATGCCCAAAACTTATCATATTTAATTGAACCCATGACAACCCTGAATTTAAGATGACCCCCCACCTAATAGTTAGATTCTGTACATGGCAAATGTAGGCATCTGTTATAACTTTTCACGTACAGAATCTGATTGTTGGAGATTTGTCTTAAATTTGTCACCACCACTGCAGCAGGGAAAGCAGTGTCAGGGGAGTAGACAGTGAGGGGCATGCAGTAGGGCAGGAGGGGGGGGGCAGTGGGTATAGGCAGGAGAAGGCAGGTGGTGTGGAAGTGGTGGGGGAAAGCTGGGGAGGGGGCAAGAAGCTTGTCCCCTGCAACCTGTCCCCTGCACATGCCCTCTGTTGTGCCTGTTCCCTCCACAGTTTTGGGCCCCAAGTCCATCTTCCCCACAGGGACTGTGAGAGGGAGATGGCCAAGGCTGTGGTGGAAGGTACCAGAAACAGTGCAGAGGGGAAATAGGGTCGCCATATTTCCAGGATCAAAAAAGATGACACCTCTAGAGGGGAGGGGCAGGGGAGGGGTATGGTTGTGGTGGAGGGAGGGGCAGTGATATGCCTGTGCCCTTCCTCCCTCACCCCTAAACCCCTGCTCCCCCGCCCTGCCAGTGCCTCTCACTCCTGACCCGAAGAATCCCACCCCCCAGCCCTGCCAGTGCCTCGCACTCCTGACCTGCAGTCCCCCACCCCCTAGCCCTGCCAGTGCCCTTCACTCCCAACCCGTAGCACTGTGACCCCAAACCGTGCTGCTCACACAGCTCCAGTGTTCATGCGCACGCACACGCACACACACACACACCCAGACCACATGACCCCTGACAGCCAATCGCCTTGCCTGCTGCTCCCAGCCCCAAGCAGCCAGCCGGGAAAAGCGGAGGCAAAGCAAAAACCTAGACATTTACTAGCATTTTAAAAACCTGCCTGGACACAAGGAGAGGGGGCCAAAAAGGAGGACATGTCTGAGAAAACCCGGACGCATGGTAACCCTAGGTAGGAAGGGGGCCAGGAACTGGGCTGTGGGTGAGGGGAGAGGCAGGGGATGCAGAGGGGCAGGCAACAGCTACTTGCTACCTTGTACTTGATTCCAACATGAATCCAACATTCCAACCCCTGCCCAGGTTAAATGGGGGAAGAAGGGAATTAAGGAACTATGGTACACTGGGTAATAAATTCTAACTTGTGCAGCAAAGCTGTGCAGCTTCAGGACTTTGGGTTTATTTTCAGAATTTAGAAATCAAGGTTTCCTGATTTCTCTGTTTCTGCTCTGTCTACATAATAGCTACAAAAGAGATATTGATGCTTCTGCTCTTTTTGGAGGTACAGTGTGTGTGATAAGGTTTTTAAGGCCTATTCAAATTGCCACACCTCATTTGAGACTGCCAGCAAACTCTTCCACAGTAGAGATAATATCAGCTTGAAACAAACTAAAAAGTTAGATGTGCTTTTTTATGCATGTGTGGAGTTTTGTCTCTTATGGTTTCTAATGTTTATTGGAAAATAATTGAACCTATTTTCTTGAAGGACACAATCGCCTTAAAATCTTGTTTCTCTGTATTCCAGTCGAGAAGATTTTTTTGTTGTTGCTACTATCACTACTAAAAGCTTTCAGTTTTACTTTTCATTTTGTTGTAGTGTCCCAAATCAGATACCACCTAAATCATGATTATAGATTGCTTTTTACTTTTATCTCAGGATGGACAATGAACACTACATATTGACCTTCATTTTTCTTGAACTTTCAGAGTGAATATTAATTTCTATTGTTACTAAATGTAAGCTATGAGAACATGTCAATTGGATTTGAGGTGTGGTAAATGCTTTGCACCCAGATAAATTGAGTGTCCTTTGGATTTTTTTTGTACTGTTATTTGAAGAAAATATCTTTATGTTCAAAAAACAATTACTTGGTGTATAGATTTAATTTGGAATAATAAAAATGCACTTTTCCAGCACTTTTTGTGTAGCATAGTAAAATTATACAATAACAAAAGAATTCATGTGTGAGATAATCCAACATCATAATTTCTTCCTTTTTTTGCCCCAGATTAATGGAGATGGGTTGAAATAAATGTTGCACCTCCTAAACAGTATTGGTACTATAATAAAGGACAAGCTGTGAGGGTGACCCAAGGCAATGCAAGAGGCCTGGCACAGCTACTGCTTAAAACTTTCACCTGTAAATATTTTTTGATCCAGTAATCACCATGCATAGACGTAATTCTTAAATTTAGTCTGCAAATTTGCATTTGATCTTTTTATTTTTATTTATTTCATTTTTAAATTTGCCTCTTAAATTTCCTTGTTCTTTTTATCTTAGTTATCTCTTTGATTTCCTTCTCCATTTTTTCTTTCCAGTGAAAGCTGGTGGGATGAGGATTGTGCAGAAACACCCTCACACTTCCGATTCCAAAGAGGACAAAGATAAGGATGACCAGGATTGGGAAACCACCAGGTGAGCATTCTGAGGAGGTGCATGGGATCTTGCATGTAGTGGGCACATCTATACCTGCACCTGACTGCAAAGTTTTTACTGTACAGACATTTAGTACTTGCTTTAGCACAGCACTGTGCAGCAACTGTTGGTACTCCGCGTCCTGGTATGATACAGGTCATTTCCAACCCTACTGCGCAGTATCTTGTTGCTACTGAGCAGTAGCGGCAGCATCACAGTTTGAGCCTCTACGTCACTAGAAACGAGCTGCGTCGCCGTAGCGTGTCACTACAGCAACATAGCGTCTTATGTAGACATGTCCAGCATGTAGCTACTTGGTATCACTTTGAATGTTAACATAATTTTAGGATACAGTGGAGTTTAAACATATTTATGTGGGGGGCCTTAGGCCATTTACAGTTGCTGTTATCTGATTCAAAATACAAATACAGGGCCAAGTTACATATGCTTCTTAGGAAAGATCAGCTGCTTGTACCTGGCTGATCTTCCTTTAACTTTTCTGCCAAACGAATGGGGCTTCCTTCTATTCCTTCCCTTGAGAGTAGCACTGAATTGAGTGCCGGGCTGCCTAAGTCTGTGCATTTGATTTGCTCCTGTTTGTGATCCATTTGACTTTCCCTGAGTGGGACTTGAGAATATGGAGCAAAGATGCAGTTAAAATAATTCTGAAAATGATTGCCAGGCTATTTAGGTGGGGAAATAACAGTTCTGGAGGAGGAAGGTGCCATGCAAAGTAATTCATGCCTCCTGTGCCATGAGTCCTGCACATTCTTTCCAAAATTTCTGGATGTCAGATGTGTGGAAATGGAAGATGCACGTTTCTGTGAAGGGAGTGAAACTGTGCTGGTTCAAAGCCACATCTTAATAGAGATTATACAAAGCCTACTGGTTTTACGCTTTGTTCCCCCTCTCCCACCTTCCCTGTGGGGCTGATATAGCTGGCTATATGCAGCTAATTGTGTGCTTAGAATTGTAAAAAACCTGATCTGGGCTTCTGAATTACTCCTCATTTTGGATCTCTGTTATAGAAATTTGTTATCCTGCATTCCCCCAGGCATTCATTAGATTGAAGAGTTAACCAAAAAAAACAGGTCCTGTGTGACCCATCTAATGTAAGGCTGGTCCCTGAATTGGGAGATTGCAAAAACTTAGTGTATGTTACCATACTTATTCAACACCTTATCTCCATTTCTACCAAAATATTAGCAAAAGATTTTTCATTATTGCATATCAAAGTTATTTTTAAGAGTTGCTTTGAGTACAACAATTAAAGTTATTAAAGCCATATTATTTCAGTTTTTCAAATTATAGTCAATTCTTATGCTTGGAACGTGTAAGTAGGTATACCAGCTGTTCTGCCTTACAACAAAGCCCAATTTCTCCAAAATTCTCTCTGTATTTAGCGTGTACTGCATTGTCATTGGTATTTATTCAAGGCAGATATTTGTAGAGCTGCTTTCTCTCTGTGCTATTTTGCACATAGGCTACCTTCAAGTATTTATTTTTATGCCTTAAACAATGATAAGAACACTGAGGTATGTGTATTTGTGTCTTCGTGAATAAAAACAATCCATGACTTCATTTATTTTCTTTCCACAAGAACTGTGGAATTTGAAATAAAGCATTTATGTCAGGGTAAATAATTGTAATTAGCATAGATTCATAGATGTTAGGGTCGGAAGGGACCTCAATAGATCATCGAGTCCGACCCCCTGCATAAGCAGGAAAGAGTGCTGGGTCTAGATGACCCCAGCTAGATACTCATCTAACCTCCTCTTGAAGACCCCCAGGGTAGGGGAGAGCACCACCTCTCTTGGGAGCCCGTTCCAGACCTTGGCCACTCGAACTGTGAAGAAGTTCTTCCTTATGTCCAGTCTAAATCTGCTCTCTACTAGCTTGTGGCCATTGTTTCTTGTAAGCGCCGGGGGCGCCTTGGTGAATAAATCCTCACCAATTCCCTTCTGTGCCCCCGTGATGAACTTATAGGCAGCTACAAGGTCGCCTCTCAACCTTTTCTTGCGGAGGCTGAAAAGGTCCAGTTTCTCTAGTCTCTCCTCGTAGGGCTTGGTCTGCAGGCCCTTGACCATACGAGTTGCCCTTCGCTGTACCCTCTCCAGGTTATCCGCATCCTTGAAGTGTGGCGCCCAGAATTGCACGCAGTACTCCAACTGCGGTCTGACCAACGCCCTATAGAGGGGAAGTATCACCTCCCTGGACCTATTTGTCATGCATCTGCTGATGCACGATAAAGTGCCATTGGCTTTTCTGATGGCTTCGTCACACTGCCGGCTCATGTTCATCTTGGAGTCCACTAGGACTCCAAGATCCCTTTCCACCTCTGTGCCACCCAGCAGGTCATTCCCTAGGCTGTAGGTGTGCTGGACATTTTTCCTCCCTAGGTGCAGCACTTTGCATTTCTCCTTGTTGAACTGCATCCTGTTGTTTTCTGCCCACTTGTCCAACCTATCCAGGTCTGCCTGCAGCTGTTCCCTGCCCTCCGGCGTGTCCACTTCTCCCCATAGCTTTGTGTCATCTGCAAACTTGGACAGAGTACATTTCACTCCCACGTCCAAGTCGCTGATGAAGACATTAAAGAGTATCGGTCCAAGGACCGAGCCCTGCGGGACCCCACTGCCCACACCCTTCCAGGTCGAGACCGACCCATCTACCACGACTCTTTGGGTGCGACCCTCTAGCCAATTCGCCACCCACCGGACTGTGTAGTCATCCACATCACAGCCTCTTAACTTGTTCACCAGTATGGGGTGGGATACCGTATCGAAGGCCTTCCTGAAGTCTAAGTATACGACATCCACCCCTCCTCCTGTGTCCAGGCGTTTCGTAACCTGGTCATAGAAAGAGACTAGGTTGGTCAGGCACGATCTGCCCGCCACAAACCCATGCTGGTTTCCCCTCAGCATAATTTGTCCTGCCGGGCTCTCACAAATGTGAGCCTTGATAATTTTTTCAAAGACTTTACCAAGGATGGAGGTGAGACTGACCGGCCTATAGTTGCCCGGGTCCTCCTTCCTCCCCTTTTTGAAAATGGGGACCACGTTAGCCCTTTTCCAGTCCTCCGGGACTTGGCCCGTGCACCACGAGCATTCGAATATTCCCTCCAGTGGCTCTGCAATGACGTCGGCCAGTGCCTTCAGCACCCTCGGATGGAGCCCATCCGGGCCTGCCGACTTAAAGGCATCCAGTTCTTCCAAGTGACTCTGCACCACCTCAGGATCTACGCATGGAAGTCTGGCGCCTTGCTGCTGCCTCTCTACAACCCCAGTGAGAGACTTGTCGTGCCCCTCGCTTAGGAACACTGAGGCAAAGAACTTGTTGAGGAGTTCAGCCTTGTCCCCCCTATCTGTCACCAATTGTTTCTGCCCATTTAGCAGCGGTCCTATTCCTCCCTGGGCCTTCCTTTTACTCCCAGTATATCTAAAAAACAATTTCTTGTTGTCCTTTACTTGGGATGCCATCCTCAGCTCCATGGTAGCTTTGGCCCACCTAACTGCCTCCCTACAAGCACGAGCAGAGGAGGTATATTCAGCTTTAGTGATCTCACCCTGTTTCCACTTCTTATGTGCTCCCCTTTTGGCCCTTAGGCTGCCCTGGATTTCTCTGGTCAGCCATGGAAGCCTCCTGGCCCCTTTCCCTCTTTTGCCTCGCTCGGGGATCGTCTTGCTTTGTGCCCAAAGGATCGTTTCCTTTAGGCACAGCCACCCTTCTTGGGCACCCATCCCATCAAAACTCCTACTCTGCAGTGCTTCCTTGACTAATCGCCTGAGTGCAATGAGATCAGCTTTCCTAAAGTCTAGCACTTTTACCCTACTAGTTACCTTACCCACTCGCCGTCTTATGTTGAATTCTATTATAAGGTGATCACTGTCTCCCAGATAGCTACCGATCTGGAGGTCCCCTATCATGTCATCTCCCGTTGCCAATACCAGATCCAGTATGGCATTCCCCCTAGTGGGACCATGCACCTCCTGTGTCAGGTGGAGGTCCTGTACACAAGTTAGAAACCTGCGTGAGCGATGGGACCTTGCTGTCTGCGTCTCCCAGCAGATGTCCGGGTAGTTTAGGTCCCCCATGACTACCGCCTCTTTAGCTTTTATGGTCTCCGAGAGTTGCCTCAGGAGCCCCGCATCTATTTCTTCCCCTTGGTGTGGGGGTCTGTAACAGACCCCTACCACCAAATCCCTTTCTCCTTGCCCGCCATGTAGCCTAACCCACAATCCTTCTACTTCCTCAACCTCGGATTCTGTCTTGATGAGGGTTGATGTGTATTGCTCGCTGACATAAAGTGCAACCCCCCCCCCCTTTCTTCCCCGACCTGTCCTTTCTATACAGTCTATAGCCCTCAATATGTACTGCCCAGTCATGGGATGAATCCCACCAGGTCTCTGTTAGCCCCACTAAGTCATAGGTGTTTAGTGCAAGCAGGAGCGCTAGTTCATCCTGCTTGTTCCCCATGCTCCTAGCATTAGTATATAGGCACTTGAGCCCTGCGACTGGTGCCTTTGCTGCCTCCCTGCTCCGAGTTCCATGGGGCCCATTGTTTTTTACCTTCTTGTTCCTTAACTTACCTTCTTGTTCCTTAGTTACAAATTAGTGTGTCTGGATGGAAAGCTGGAAAAATGGGACAGCCTACTTCTTTCGTTAACCCAAATTAGTCATCTCTAAAGTCTTTCTGCAGTTAAGCAAGTTGGAGTAGCATTTATGTCAGGGTGGAATTTTGTTTGCATTCAAATGCTAGGAGCTTGGGCAACAAAATGGAGGAACTTGAACTACGGGTTCAGGGCATGAAATTGGATGTGTTACAGGAGTAATAGAAATGTGAGGGAATAGCAGCCATGATAGAAAGATGTTGAAAGATGCATGCTGCTTAGGATAGATAAAAATAAAGCTGGATTGCTTTATACGTAAGGTGTGTTAGACCTCAGAGAGGTAAGACAACATATAACATGGCTAAAATAGAAGCTGTTTGGGTCAAAATCACCTTGGAGAAGGCTGGTAAAAGAGGTTCAGACTGTTGCCATATCTTTGCAATGGATTCTCAGGGTTTAATTTAGACAGGGACAAAAGATCTCAGAAATGTTGAGAGAGAGAGACTGGGGACAAAATTGTTTTTCACTTTACACCTTCAAAAGGCAGTTACACAGCCGTATGTTTTCAATAAGGGTATAATGCTAGACATAGAGGCAAAGGTAAGATGAAATGGAAGTTACCACAACCCAGGTGGAAGCAAAATGTAAGGAGTTTAATGTGCTTAACTCAGAGGGACCAGTTACTCTCCCTTCCAGAAATTTGTAACAACTGTATGTAGAATTGCAGTTACGGTAGCAAATACCATTAATAAATATACCTTTGTTTCATAAGACCCACTGCTTCCCCATCTGACCAGTGTTACTGTTAAGCTTGCAGCTGGAGCAAGCTGTTCACACTCTTCCTATATTCCTGTAGAAGGTGTTGTTCATCCCTGTCAGGCTTTTGACTACACAGAGGTGTTGAGGTAATGTTAGATTTCAGATTATTGTATAGTACAACACATATTGACTTTAAATTAATCCTCCTGTTGAAAATCTGTCAAGAAGGGTTGAATTAAACAGGAATCAGTGAGAGCTACGTGGTATACACCCAAGAAGGTGCTGGTTGTCTGTCTTGATGCGGAGAGGGATAAGATCGTAGAGGCATGAAAAAAAAGGCACATCTACAGGGTAAGGGAGGAAAAAGAGAGGATCAGCACACCCATTACTGGCTGCTTCTGGAGTACTTCTGCAGTTGCTGACTGCACAGAGCATATCAATTTGAGCAGCAGGTCACTTACTGCTGTAGAGCGATAACAAAGATTCATATGGTGTTATATATACAGTTATTACTGTTGCCTTTATATATAAAGTTAGTGCTGTCACCATCAGTGTTAAATTACACATTTGCTGCAACTGCTTTGTTGAAAATCGCTGCCTCTTACAGTAGCTTTGTCCTACATGGTAGGCTGTAGTCTCCCTGTAAAACCTTTGGACTCCTGGTTTCCATATAGAGATTGTATGTATATGTTCAGTAGCAAGAGGAGAGGATGTTTTTCAGGCCCTCCTCCCTTCCCGTCATTGCTGTGTTCATCAGTCTGATATTTTACCTGTTTATACCTAGAAACTGAGGGGATTGGTTTTGCCCCTACAAACCCCTTCACCTTTTCTCTATGGAGCCTATGTTATTCTTCAGGCATTAAGGGATTTGATTTAGTCTTGCATGCATGTTTCACTCGCACAGACCCATGTTGTTAAGTAAACTAAAATTAACAAGTATTTGCATAAGTACTAGAGTCATGTGAGCCCTGATGAGCAAATAAAATATGGAAACCTGGTATGTTTTGTGCAAAAATAAGAATGTTGTGTATAAGTTAGTAAATCTTTGAATTTTAATTTCAAAATAGATGTGGATAGAACAGCTCATGAATAGGATAAGAGTCATCAAGTATTTCAAAATGTAATTTGATGTATAAATGACTCTGTTTTTTATAAAGTAGGCAAGCCATACTGTTAACTTTTCCTACTTACATTTCTAGTCTTGGTCATATGGCCTCAATAAAACAATCATGTTCTTTGCATGATGTAATTTCTCCTCTTCTTGCATTCAAAGTTAAACAGGCAAACAAGCCTCTCAGGGAACTTTGTCAGGTGACAGTGGCAGCTGATAAGGAGGTAAAGGACAAATAGTGATAATACAGGGAGGACTGTGAATAAAAGCAAGAGGTCCCTGTTAGTATGAAGTCCCTTGTCCTTTCACAGCATCTGATGAAGTGAACTCCATGAAAGCTTGTGCTCTATATATAGCTTATCTATTTAGTCTGTAAAGTGCATATTGACCTGATGTTCCACTTTTGTTTTTATGGGTTCTTTTCTTCTTTGCCTCTCCCATCACTGTCTCTTTAAAGAAAGAGAATATTTTTCATTGTTTGAGAAATAGGTATGTTGGATGCTGTCAAATCAAATCTGAAGCACCAGTACTTCAACCAGGAGATGTAGTATATCCAACATCAAGCGTAGTTTGTTTTCTAATAATTAGCATATCCTCTTATTTGAGAATAAAGCCAAGATTTACAGGAAGTTGAATGCTACCTAATTGGTGTGGTCTTTTCCATCCCTTAAGATTCTGATCTTGTTTTATTAATAAATCTTTAAGCTTGCACATGAAAATAATTGCAATTGTATTTGAATGTTATGTTAAGTGATTCTGTCTATAATTCTACAGAGTATAGGTTGAGTTGGTGTTAATATAGGACTGAAGGTTTGATTTGCACCTGTATCCATTGCTGATGCCTAGTTTTGTGACATTTTCATGATAACTAAGATGTTAATTATAAATTGGATTTGGAAATCCAGAGGGTCCAATCTATCATTTTACAAATCTTTTATTGTCACAGAAAGTAGTTAATGCAGCTGGGCTACTCTGTTAATATCTTTGGACCTCATGAAGTGCACACTTGAATGAGACATGGAGTTTCATGCTAACTCAGTCTGTCAGTGTGTTAAATTTTAATGCAATAAATACTCTGATTTGATATGATCTCAGCCTCCTTGGTTTTTTGCAGCATGGTTTCATAACTTGTTACTCTAGGACTCCAAGAAAGGGAAGATGCTATTAGATTTTAGTGCGTAGCAGTAACTCTGCTACACTTTATTTTTTAACAATCATTGAATAAAACCCTGAAGACTAATGCAACTATATTTTCTGATTTTTCTTCTCCTTGGAAGGAATGTGTTGTTACAATGGTGTAACTACTCCTTTGTATCATTAATACCTTTGTATCATTAATATGATACAATAGTTTTTTGATGTGTGCACATAAACAGATTTGATGGAAAGGTCCCCTCCATTAGTAATTCAGATCAATAGGGCACAAAACATATCCTTTAAACCAGTGATTCTCAACCTTTTCAGACTTGAGGCATCCCTTGGTAGACCAAAGGCACTCCTTGGAAAATTCCAGCTCTTAATTTACATTCATTTTTTTACTACAGGAAAATACAAGAGCAAGTTTTCTACTGTAAATAACTAAGAAAGACCACAACAGGTCAACATGCTTTTAACACTATGGATGATTCATATTTGAAATCTTGGAGTATATCTTGTAAAAGTACATAAAAGGGCAGCTCACTTTGTAGCCCTGCTCTGTGCTTTGGAGGGATTTTTTTTTAGCCGTAAAGTTTTACACCTGGGATCTGGAGAGAAAAACTGTACTATATCGGGGGAGGACGGCTGTAAAAAAAACCGCTTGGATTTTATACCGCAAATAGTGCAAAGCATGTTTGCACATCTCCCAGTGCTAATGTTGTGTTGCACCCTTTATCTCTAGGCACCCCAGGATGACACGGTACCCTGGTTGAGAAATCACTGCTTTAAGCTACTCTTTGTGGTTTAACAACAAACTTATGTGGGGACTGTGAATATAATGTCACCTCTGATTTCTCCCTGTGCACTAGAGAGTATAAATGTATGCAGTATTCATTTTAATTCAGTTTAAGATCTCTGGATTGGCCTTAATTCTGTTGATCTTGCAAAGTAAAACTACTGCCAGGATAGTTTAAAATGTGGCACATCGTGATTCAAAAGCATAACTGCACAGTGATGAAGCATATGGGTATCCATATGTCAGAAGAGCCTGGTTCTGCACTCATTCAACTCTAGGGTAAGAGAGAAATTGCTTCAAGCTACCAGCATCCTTCAGTTACCTGTCAACTTTATATGCTAAGTCTGAATAGTGCAGTTACAGTACATCTGTTCTCTCCGATCAGAAATGGTGGGGAACCAGGTATGGTTTTCCACCTGAATGCAGGCTGCCACTATTTATAGCCATTCAAAAGTGCATTTCTTTTCCCTTTCCCCTCTTCCCCTTGTGATAGCTGATAGGAGTTAAATGAAAGTAAAGCCTGCATGTTTTCATTTACCTCCACAGAGCATCAGGTAGTATTGCAATATATTGTTTTGGTCTTCTAAAAGTCCCTGCTTCATGGATTTTTTTTATTATTATAGTCGCAAACAGGGCCATTGTAGTTGACTTTGTGCATCAGTTTATGTTGCAAATACATTTGCACCACACAGATGTGGTATAAATCCTATGGCTAAATCATTTACTTATGTTATATATCCTGTATTGGAATCCCAGGCATTCAAAAATGTAAATTAGGCCTCCATAAATTATGAAATTGCCATAAAATTGTGAAATGTTAAATATTTATGCACAGACTTGTAAAAATAAAAAAAAATGCGTTTTTGAGCTTTTCTGCTCTCCCTAGGTTTTCGTAGGCCAAGATGCAATGTGAAATATACAGGCCTCCTCATTAGCCCTTTTCCTCTTCAGCCCTCTGTTACCCATTTTTGTCTTTTTTCTCTATCTTTCTCTTAGCCCCATCCCTTCATTTCCCCTACTCAGGTTTCCTCCACTTGTTTTTTGTTAGCACTACAGTAATCTACCCCTGCATTTCTCCTTCCTTTCCTTTTATAAAAACCTTGTTCTGCCTCCCACGTTTTCCTGAACACCAAGTTTTTTACAGTTCCTTCATTTTGCCACAAGTCCCCAATATTTCCTTGAACCCCCTTTCAGACTGTCTTTGAAATCATACATTTCTGTGCACCTCTTTAGGTTGCCTTCTGCTTTCACATTTGTCTGTAACAGGGTGGGCAATTATTTCGAGTGGAGGGCCGCTTACCGAGTTTTGGCAAGCCATTGAGGGCTGTATGGGTAGCCCTGCCTTTTGACAGGTGCCCTGCCCCCTGGTCACCATCTTGGGACCTGAAGTTCCACCCCCTAACCCCTGACCTTTGCCACCGTTGCCCTCAGAAGTTCTCTTTTCAGTGAGGGGTTTTGCTATCTCTGAACCAGAAAAATACCAAATTATATTCTAAAAATCAAACACGTACTACAACATTCATTAATTTCATTTAAAAATATTTTTGTCCTGATTTACATGTGTTTTTATAGTGTACATAGAGGTGATAGTATAATATCTTAAAATGAAGTCTTGTATATTGTGAGGGGGTGGGGTATAGGTTTGTGGGTATGTGGGGTGTGGGGATGGGTGTATGTGGGATTTGTGGGGAGGTGGATAGGTGTGGGTGGGTGTGGAGTGGGGGTGGGTATGGGTTTTGTTGGGGGCTGTGAGTGTGTGGGGGGAGGGTGGCTAGGGAAGGGTTTGCCCACAGCCTGCCCCTCCCCCCATGGCAGGCAGAGCCCCCACCAGCGCTCCTGCAAGCTGGGGCTCTCCGCTCCTGCCACTCCTGGTCCTGGGGACTGTCATGGGCCCCATGCTCCCATTTGCTGCCACTTGTCCATCGTCTGCCACTGCTGCCTTTCTCCTGCTGCTTTCCCCTCCTCCCCCCCCTCCCCCCCCCGGCTGGTCTGGCACCACGTCCCAGCTGCTTCTGCAGTCCCGGCACTGCAGCTGGTAACCATGTGATACTGGAGCGTGGCGGGTCGAGGGGTGAATGGGAAAATGGCTACGGCAGGCAGGGAAAAGGGCAGCGAGAGGGCAGGCAAAATGCAGTGACACCTGGCCAGAGTGCAGGGCCTCTGCCGGTGCACCAGGGCCTGGCGCGGGACAGCAGAAGCATGGGGTCTGGGCTGGCAGGGGCTCTATGGAGCCGGGCTGCACTGCTCAAGCAGGGAGAGGAGGGAGCCAGCCCAGCTCCACAGAGCCTCTGCCAGCCTGGGCCCCGCACTTCTGCCACCCCGCTCTGGGTCCTGCTGGCACTGGCCCTGGGCCACCAACGCAGGTCCTGCACTCCCACCCGGCTGTCGCTGCACTCCACATGCCCACTTGCTGCTCCTAGCCCTGCCTGCCACAGCCATTTCCCTTCTCTCCTACCCACCGGCACCATGTGGTTCAGGAGCCAGGCGGCTGTGAGGACTGGGGCAATCATCTGTGGCCTTTCCCTGTCTTCCTCCCCCCTCCTACTTACCTGTATTTCCCTTGGCACAGGGAGGCAGGAACAGTCCCAGGCCAGAGGCCTCCAGAAGCCCCTGTTAGGCAGAGGCTTCTGACTGGGGCTTGGGGGAGGGAGGAGAGGGGGTGGGAGTGGCGGGGAGGCGGGCCAGGTCAGACTTGCTGCCACAGCTGTTTAGTTCTGTCGCTGGCTCCCCCTGGGTCCTATTGCCCCAGCTCCTGTCATCTTTGACAGACAGCATGGGGCAGATACATATTAATTTTCTAATTTTTTTTTAGGGGCCCTGTGGGCTGGATAGAATAGCCTGGCACATGGGCTGTATTTTGCCCACCCCTGGTCTATAATGTAGCTTTTCCAATCTGCTACACAGAAAATCTAAAAAGTGGCCATCTCAGTAGAGGTGCACTTGGGTTCAATCTCATTTAAAACAAGGAAATGACAGCCCTGTTTACTGTTCTCACTTCAACATGCACAGTTTATAAGGATTGGGAGCCATCTTGATGTATTGCAAATAAAGACAGCAGATGTTCAGAATACTGAAAGTTTTATAAAGTTTCAGAGCCAGGAATATGAGACTTCCTGAACATTCAAATCCATACCCAAATTTTGCAAGATTAAGAGATAAAAAAAGGAACAAGTAGGTGACACTATTGTTTTATACATGCACAAAATAAGTAAGCACCTTAATGTTGTTTTGTATGTACCTCATCTGGATAAGGAGAGCTTCCAGCTGTGTAGATATAGCTATAAAAAGCAGTGCTGACATTATTCCTTAGGCCTGGGAAAAGGCCGTTTAAGTGTTAATAAGGGACAGTGAGCACCAGCCTGGTCCCTGCTTACTCCAAACCAGAATTCTGAACTCCTGTTTGTGGATTGATGATTCCCAGTCACAAAACATTTGCAATAGTGTTAATGCCAGATTATTAAAAGGAAGGTAGAAATAGTCATATGTTCTTCTCACATAAATAATTGTTCAGTACATGCCAGGAGACCCTGTCTGAATGTATGCCCCTGAAATACTATACACGCCTAGTCTATGGTACTGTTTTAATACATTTTATTTTTTCTGGGCTCCCATCTGGTGATCTGATTATACACTTAAGTATAAGGATTAGTTAGTAGCCTTTACGCAGATTTTCTCCCTAGCTATTGTAACTTCTTTTTTAATTTCCTATTTTGATTGTTTCTCTCATTAAGCTATATGCCACAATAACATCCTGTTCAGCAAGTTTTGAGGCTGATACATATTTCCTGTTTTAAATATTGCCTGTAGTTGATTTGGGTGTCACCTTTTTCTTAAACTATGGGCAAAGCAGACAAAATAGGAGACCTGACTAGCGTTCTCCATATCTACTATCCTTCTCATGCCACTTCTTTTCCTAAAGCAAACTGTTAATTTAGTACCTACATAATTACTTGAAAATGCAAATTGTTATATAAAGTACAAAACTTATTTCTGACAAAAGCCTTTTCTTGGGTAAAAGCCACACTTGCCCCACTGGGTTTCTAGTCATTTTGGGTACTTGCAGACATAATCACTCACCCCCCAAAACGCTTTACTTTAAACTCGGTGCATTCCCACACTGCGCCCCATGCACTTGGCTTGGATGTTACTTCAACCTGGCTCACCCGACATCTGTAAAGATTGAGTGCTTTAGTAGAGTTCTTTTGGCTCTTTTATCTAATAACTGATTGAAGCAGCTTTAGCTAGAAGTCCCAAAAAGCCCCGCTAAAGCTCCTGATCTTTACAGATGCTGCAGAGCTGGGTTGAAGTACTACGCTGCTCCTTCCAGTAAAGCAAGGTTGTTGATTTTTTTTAACATCTGCAAGCGGCCTATTTTGGTTCCTCCTCTTAGGGTCTTTCTAATTTCCAGTTTTTTCTGTTTTTTTGGAGTTCCATTGACCAAAATTAATGTAGTAGTCACAGTGAGGACATATTGCTTGGCTGTATATAAACTGCAGCTCTGCTCTCTTAGTATACATGATGATGAATATATTCCCAGAAAGCTTGAGGCAGCTTTTTGGTTTTACAGACCTCTGGTGTCCCTGGAATGTAGCCACAGAGTCATCTGGTGGGGAAGATGGAAATCTCTCTAACAGGGAATCACCCTAAGAGGCTTTTAAGTCTGTACTTGGAGTTTTCAGGTAGAAGTACAGGCTTCAAAGAATTCTAGATAGCCTTCCCACTTGTCCCCAAATTTTGGGAGACATTTGAATAAAGGAGTTGTTAAACACTGATGACTTATCATAGTCCTGTGTTAAATAGGCAAAAATCCTATGGATTTAAAAGTCAGTTCAAGACAGTATTGGGAAGGAAAGTTTAGGTTAGATATTAGGATTTTTTTTTTTCATGAGTACGGTAGTAAAACACTGGAACAGGTTACCCAGAGAGGTTGTGGAATCTCCTTCCTTGGAGGTTTTTAAAACCTGGCTAGACAAAGCCTTGACTTGGATGATCTACTTGGGGATGGTCCTGTTTTGAGCAGGGGGTGGGACTAGATGACCTCCTGAGGTCCCTTCCAGCTCTAGTTTTCTATGATTCCTTGATCAGACCTATAGAATTTTGTCCCAAATTATTCTGCATTCCCCTTAATGCAGTCAGACATCTTATTTGCAGTCCATTATTGCCATGCACTAAGCAAATCTTTTTCTTTAGTTGTTTAATAAGATCACTTCTCTTTTTCCCAAGACTAACGTATAGCGTTAGCTATAATTATTCCTATCTTTGTGCATTTATTTGCTCATCATACACTGAGCTTAGTTTGCACAACATTTCTAAGTCTGAGCCTTCATGAATTCTCATGGTCCTCTCTGACATTGATTGCCTTTCCCCTTGGCAAGACTTCTTACCTCACTGTTTATCATTGCTTCTGAATCATGTATATATTGTTACTACATTGGTAACTATACAGTTAAAACATTTTTATAATTTTTCAATAGGGTCTGAGGTATAGCTTGTTGTTTGTATTTTCTGTGATGTTTAAGTTAGGTTTTACATTTTAAGTAATTTTGGCAAATTACTCCATTGATGAGAAGAAATGTAATAATTTGCAGTTGTGTACAGTCTTCTAAGACCTTATTTTGAATTACCCATCAGCTGTAGATAGCTGTACATGGGACCATTAGGAAATTGCCATAGTATGCAGGTCGCATATGACTCGATGTAAATTATAGTAAAGTCAGTAATGTTAACATTACTTGAGTCAATCAGAATTGAAATATCAATTTAATTTATTTAAAGCTAAAAAGAGGTTGTGAATATCTTAATCGGAGAAAAAACGTTCATCAGAAAGTTTGAAAGACTGGATATATGCTAGAAGAAAATCATACTACCTTAATGAAGAACAACGGAATGAGGAGACCGAACATATCAAAATACTACTTCATCCTCTCAGTAATTTGTTATAAAACAGGGTTCTCCAACTGGCAACCCGTGGGCTACAGCCAGCCAGCCAGCCCCTAATGGGTTGATGTGCACCCTATAGGCTCTGACCTGGCCACCACTCCCCCAGTTGCTCCTGCTGCTGCAGTACGTAGGGTTCTCTGGGGCAGGGCAAGAAGGGGTCCAGTGTGCCTGCTGCTCATATACCTATGGTAATGGAGGGGTCTGTGCTGCCTAGCAGTCCTGGAGAGGCTGTTTAGTTCCTGGCCACTTAGAAGTTGGACAACCCTGTTGTAAAGAAATCCTTCAATATACTATTGATTATAGTGGAATAATAAAAATAATGGAAGCCTTAGTAATGTTGGCAGGGAGAGCATAAGACAGTAAGATGGTTGAAATGTCCATATATTAATGTGAATAGTATAGGGAACAAACAGAACTGGATGTCCTAATACAAGAACAGAATTGTGATATAATTGGGATTGCAAAGATGTGGTGGAATAGGTTGGAGTATGGTCATGGAAAGGTATAGCTTGTTGAGGAAGCCTCGGCAGGGGAAAAAAGGAAGTGTTGCCCTGTATATAAAGGTGGTGTATATGTGTTTCATGCAGCACAAAGTGAAAGATAGGCCTATTGAAAGCCTCTGGTTAAAGGTTAGGGGAGAGCAGCAGCAGGGATGTTGCGGTGGGTGTCTGCTAAAGGCCTCCAAAACAGGAAGAGGTGGACAAGGCCTTCTTTAAACAACTGATGGAAGCTTCCAGATTTCAGGACCTGGTTCTCATGGTTCAGGACTTCAATTAATGGGACATCAGCTGGGAGGGAACCAGCAGTGTATACCCAATCCAGCAAATTCCTGAAATGTTTGGGGATACCTTTTTGATACAGGTAATAAAGAGGCCAACAACATGGGTAGCCCTTCTTGACTTTCTGCTCACAAACAGGGAGGAATTGGTTGAGAATGTGAAGGTGGAAGGTAACTTCAGTGACAATGACCACAAAGTGATAGCGTTCAAGATTCAAAGAGGAAAAGGAAGGTGAGAACCACAATAAGGACACTGGACTTAAGAAAAGCAGACTTGAACAAACTCAGGAGACTGGTAGGCAGGATGCCCTGGGAGCAAGTCTTAGGGGGTGGAAAATGAATCCAGGAATGCTGGGTGTACTTTAAGAAGGTCATATTAAGGGCACAGGAGTAAGCTATTGAGATATAGTGGAATAATGGGAAGTGCAACAGGAGACCAGCCTGGCTAAACAGTAATCTCTTCAATAAATTGAAACTTGAAAAGAAATTCTATGAAAATGTAAACTTCCATAGAACTAGGGAAGAGTATAAGAGTATTGTATGGACATGCAGGGAGAAAATTAGCAAGGCCAGGACACAATTTGAGATATGGCTGGCAAGGGCCATAAAAGGAATTAAAAAGGGATTCTACAAGTATGTTAAAAGTAAGAGGAAGACCAAAGAAGTCATAGTTCCATTATGGAATGTGGAAAGCAGTCCAGTTATGGATGATGCAGAGAAGACTGAAGTATGTAATGCCTTTTATTCTTCAGTCTTCTCAAATAGGGGCAGTTGCCAGATGATGAGTGCAGCTGGCAGCAAAGATAGGGAAGAAGGTAAACATTTTAGAGTAGTAGACTAACAAATTAGGGATTACTTCAAGATGCTTGGAGACTTTGGATCATTAGTGCAGGATGAGGTGCATCCTAGGTTACTAAAGAAATTAGCTCAAGTAATTTAAGAGCCATTAGCTAGCCTCTGAGAACTCATGGAGGTTGGGTGAAGTTCTAAATGACTGGAAAAGTGCAAATATAGTGCTCTTCTTTAAGAAGGGGAAGAAAGAGGGTCTGGGGAGCTATAGACCAGTCAGTCTGACCTCTATACCTGTAAAGATTATGGTGCAGGTCCTCAAGGAATCTATTTTGAAGCACCTAGAGAATTAGTTGAATAGAATCCAGCCAGCACAGCTTTACCAAGAGCAAGTCATGCTTGACCAACCTGATTTCCATGTTATAAGGTCATAGACTCTGTGGATATGCAGCTAGAGCAGTGGACTTGATATACCTCAACTTTAGCAAGGCTTTTGACACTGTCTCTCATTACTTTCCCATTAACAAGCTAAAGAAATACAGACTAGATGAAAGTAGTGTAAGATAAATACGTAACTTGTTGAATCATCATATTCAACAAATAGCGATCAATGGCTAACTGGAAAGAGGTATCAAGAGGGGTTCTCTAGGGGTCTGTCCTAGCTCCAGTATTGTTTAAAATCTTCATTAACAATTTGAACAGTGGGATTTACAGACAACACTAAATCAGCATCATAGAAAGTTAAGGTTAGAAGGGGCCTCAGGAGATCATCTAGTCCAACCCATTGCTCAAAGCAGGACCAGCCACAGCTATATCATCCCAGCCAAGGCTTTGTCTAGGTGTGTCTTAAAAACCTCCAAGAATGGAGTTTCCACAACCTCTCTGGGTAACCTGTTCCAGTGCTTTCATAGAATCATAGAAAATTAGGGTTAGAAGGGACCTCAGGAGGTCATCTAGTCCCAGGCCTTGCTCAGAGCAGGACCATCCCAAACTGAATCATCCCAGCCAAGGCTTTGCCTAGCTGGGTTTTAAAAACCTATATGGATGGAGATTCCACCACCTCTCTGGGTAGCCTATTCCAGTGCTTTACTACCTTTATCGTGAGAAACGTTTTCCTGATATCTAACATAAACTTCCCTTCCTACAACTTGAGACCATTGCTCCTTATTCTGTCATCTGCCACCACTGAGAACAGTCTAGCGCCATCCTCTTTGGAACCACCCTTCAGGTAGTTGAAGGCTGCTATTAAATCCCCTCTCAGTCTTCTCTTCTCCAAACTAAATAAGTCTGTACATCTTACGTTCAGAAATCACATACCCCAACCCTCTATCCATTTTTGTTCCCCTCTGTTGGACTCTTCAATTTGTCCACATCCTTTCTGTATTGGGGGCCCCAGAACTGAACACAGTACTCCAGATATGGCCTCGCCAGTGCCGAATAGAGGGAAAGAATCACTTCTCTTGACCTGCTGACAGCACACCTACTAATGCAGCCCAGTATGCTGTTAGCCTTCTTTACAATATGGGCACACTGTTGGCTCATATTCAGCTTATTGTCCTCTGTAATGCCCAGGTCCTTTTCTGCAAAGCTGCTGTCCAGCCAGTCAGCCTGCAGCCTGTACTGGTGCATGAGATTGTTCCATCCTAAGTGAAGGACTTTGCACTTGACCATATTGAAAATTGGGTGGAACTGCAGATACTTCAGAGCAGAGATCAGCCACCCAGGTTAGGTCAGGCACTGGGACCCAGCCAGCACTACCACTTTTCCCATGGCAGTACAGGGAGAGTTGGGCAACCTCCAAAGGAGGCAGTGACAAATCTTTAATAATAAAATCTACCTTGTCAATGCAAAAATAAAATGTCCTTCTGTTTACATTCACTAATGTGTGTCTGTGCTAGTGTAAGGGCAGAAGAACATGCCATAAACAGCCATCTCTAAATTCTTATTGAAGCATTCTGATGTACACAATTCTCCAAATCCAAAATCAGAACAAAATGGCATCCAAATAAGCCAAGCCAAACTCACTATTACCTAAGCATTCAACAACCCTGGAAGCTCTTCAGGGTTGTGAGCAATTTGTGAGTGAGAATATGCACTTGAAATGTCTGCCAAGGAGCCATATGTTTTTTTTTAAAGAAAAAGTTTAGCAGCAGAATCATGTTACCATGAGCTAAAAGAGTTGCTAGGAGGGGCTTTCAACTGAAACTTTAGGCTCTTAGAGCAGTGGTACTAGATCTTTCAGCCCTGTGGGCCAGATGAGGATAATGCTGCATTGGGTCCCCATTCCAGGATTGGGCCCTGTGCCGCCTCTGCCTGGGGCTGCTTCTGCCCACCTTCCGTGCTTGGGGATCAGGTTCCATACCACCTCATTCCAGTCCCCACACTTCAGGTTTGGGCCCCAGGGCTCCATGCTGCTAGTACTTGGCCCCATGCACCAGGATCAGGCCCTGTACCACCATGCATATCTGATCCAGTATGTAGGGCCGTGTTATCCAGCCCATGGGGCTCCTCATGGGTTCAGAAATTTGACAGCAGGGGAGTGGTTCCAGTACAAGTATAGGCCTTCAGAGCTTTTTTATGTACAGCAACACGTGTAGATGCGTACTGGGCAGGCTAGGGCATGGGGACGCTTCAGTGCAGGGGCTGCCTGCTGGCTAGCTCCATACAAAGCACCCTCATGCCCCAGCCAGCTCTTCTGCAACACGTTGAGCCAGGCAGGTATAGCCCCAGGCTGGCAGGCTGACCCCTGGAGCCCCCTGCCAGCTGTGGCTGTTTGGACCTGGCTCAGTGTGCTGCAGGCCTGGGCGCACATTCAAACAGCATGCCCGGGAGCAGTAACTGGTGTGATAAAAGCATTGGAGTTTAGTGTTCTCCATTAATTGCTTACGTAGACACACCCAGAGATTTTAAATAGGAATCCATAGTGTTAAAAACATTTTGACATTTGGTCTTTCTGAGTTCTTTGCAACAGAAGAATTGCTCTATTATTTTCTATAATCAAAAATGAGTGAAAATGAAGAGCTGGCATTTTCTAAGGAGTGCCTTGAGTCTAATGAGAGTTCCCTTGAGTCTAAAAAGGTTGAGAACCAATGATTTAAATAATACAACTGTCATCTTAATGAGGTGGTTAGTAGTAGTTAAGAAGGTACTGCTGACTGTGAAAGTGTTTGCTTATTGTGAAGGTGTTTACAGTAACAGTATTTTCAAACAGGTGTTTGCACTTGCTTTTCAGTATTTATTAACTGTGAAGAGCCTTGGCCAAAGGTATACTGTAAGATCAACTGCAGTTACTGGTAAATACTGCTTGGCTTTTGGCTGTAATTCTTTGGTAGTGTTCATATGCAGTTTCATGCTTCACCTCTTTTGAGTTGAGTCGATCTTTTTGAGTTCCTTGTCCTGGTTTTAAAAGTTTAAATACTGTGAGCCAAATTTGATTTACATGAGCACTGGTAAGAGTAAGGATTAGCTCCAGTGAAATCAGTAATTTTTTTCTTAGCGTATAATAAATGTGATACCAAAACAGTTCTTCATCATCTTTCTTTTTCCTCCAGCAAGCTTTGATTTTAACTTTTTTTGAATTGCTTGATCCTATGCTCTTTACTTGTACTGAATTCTTGGCTTTTGTGGGAGTTCTGTCTGGCTGGGGTATAGAATTAGGTCTTAAACCAGACAGCTTTCAGGATGTTTATGAAGGTGTGGTTCCCAAGTTTTAAACGCTACTTGCACAGAAACATTAAAAATACACGCAACTATACTTGGTCAAGAATGTTTTTCCTGCATCCTATAACTGTAATGTTTCTCATCCGCTCCCAGTTTTAGATTGTCTTTCTCAAGAAATAAAATTCTCCAGACTGCACAGCTCAGGTTCATGGTCTCCTTCCTTGGAGTCAGAATTATTTGGCACGCTTGTTTTGTTTCACTGAAAACAATTTTAAAGAAACTCCTCAGAGCTGATTGTGTCTCTGTTCATGGGCGTGTCCACACATGCAAGCAGCAACTCAAATAGAAGCGATGCAAATTTGAGCCAGGGCTTTTTGTCTCACTGCACATGCTCGGACATGCAGTTTGTTGTGGAGCAAATTGTGCCACTTGGGGCAAAATAACCCTGCCTGTCTCCCCTCGGATCTGCAGCCAGGGGGAGCTAGAGCCCGGGACCAGCACCTGTGATGTTCCCAGCAGTATAAAAAGCTGCCCTGTCCTGGCCCCAGCAGTACAAAAACCTGCCCTGGCCAGCAGCTCAGGGTTACTTGACCTCAGCAGTTTCTGGGGGGCCCAGACAATTGGTATCTGTGGACACTAGCCCCTTGTGTCAGCTAGACTGCAGAAGCAGCATCCCAAATTCACTTTTTAAAATACCCCAAAATCCACATTCTTCCACAATTAGAACAAAGAGAGAGAAAAGGGGATTGATCAGATGGGCAGTGCTTTATTATTATATTTACAATGTTAAAGAAATTTGGAAGCCTATCAGTGTCTCTAGCATCATAATAAAATAAATCCTAAATATAAATATGTTTTAATGTTTGCTTTGGTTTCCTTATCACGTGGTGGGTGTGTGATGGGGGAAGTGGGATTTGCAGGAGGGGGTGGGAAGTAGGGGTGAGCGGATGTAGGTGGGTGTGGAGGAATGTGGGCAGGATGAGTCATTATGTGGGTAGGTGTGGGGGGACCGTGGGTGTGGGGGCTGCTTAGGAGGGGTGGGTCCCCTGCATGAACGCCGCATGTGCTGGCAGCGGTGGGAGCGTGTTGGCAGTGGTAAGCGGGGAGCTCCTGCAGATGCCACCGGTGCTGTCGACAGCGGGGGGAGGGGTGGCGAGCAGCAAGCACCCACAGACACTACTGACCGCGGTGGCCAGCAGCAATCGCTGACTGCCCGCAGACAGCACTGGCGGGGGGGTGGCAAGCAGCAACCGCCTACAGGCACCACTGACAGTATCTGTGGCACCTTTTTTGAGGGGCTGCACCACCATGCTCAGGAAGTCCATGTGCACCCCCTACACATCGCCAATGGTCTCCTGCCCCCCACAGGGCAGAGCACACCCCAAAGCAGTGGCGAGGGAAGTGGAAACGAGCGGCATGCAGGAGCGTGGGGCCTCTGCCGGTGTCCTGGGATCAGCACCAGCAGGGCGTAGAGTGAGACGGTAGGATCGCAGGGTGTGGGCTGGCAGGGATCTGTGGAGCCAGGTTCAGCTGCAATGACAGGGAGCGGGGGAGCTGACCTGGCTTCATAGAGCCACTGCTGGCTGGGACCCCATGCTCCTGCTGCCCTGGCCCTGCTGGTGCTGGCCCTGAGACACCAGTGTGGTCCCTGTACTCCCACCCAGCTGCCACTGGCTTCCGCACGCCTGCTTGCTCCCAGCCCCGCCTGTCCCAACCCTGCGGCGCAGGCGGGGAGCAGTGCTCAGCCCCCATCCCATGTGCCCCACGCTCGCCCGCGGGGAACGAACTGGTGCTTAACACAGGGGAAAAGCGGCCCTCCTCCCCCCATGGCTGGCGCTTCCTGCTGCAGCTGGCCAGAGCCCATGCGGAGCTATCCTGCCTCTGCACCGCCCTGCGGGGCAGCAGTGGCAATGGAGAGCAGGCACAGGGCTGTATGGGCTCCGAGCAGCTGCAGCACAGGGCACCGGCAGCACAGAGGGGGAGCGGCTGCTTTTCCCCCACGCTGAGCACCAGCTGGTTCCGTGCCACCACTGCTAGTCTGGGCCCCATGCCGGCTCCAGGCACCCCTGTCAGGGAAGAAACTGCTGCTCGGCACGGAGGAAAGTGGCCACCCCACTCAGTGCCGCCAGGCAGTGTTTGCTGCTGCTGCCTGCCTGGAGCTTGTGCAACACTAGGCTGCAGTGCAGCTGCTTCACTGCCACCTCTGTGCTGCCCAGTGCCTGCTCCACACAGCCACTGCTGCTAGCTCTCTGCAGGTAAATCTGCGGGGGGGAGGGCACAACTTATGGGGAGATTTGAGACAGTGGCTCATGCTTAGCTTGCATGATCAGGGAGGGAGTGGGGCAGGGTTGGCTGCTGGGGCTGGGACTGAGAACACTGCCCAGCTGGGGTGGTGCATGGTGCCCAGGTCCAGGGTGGGAATGCACAGCCACGGGGCCTGCCTGGGGCGTGGGACAGAGCCACGGGCAGCTCAACTGGGGAGGTACAGGGGGGTGGCTCCCTGCCACTACTGCACTCCTGGGAAGGCATTGGGCACCAGAGGGACCGTGACCGTGGGCCACATGCCCCTCCAGAATTCTGTGCCCACGGTAGGGCACAGGGCTGCAGCCTGGCTGGATGGGCACTGGGCAAGAGCCGCCTCCACAGCCCAGTGGGCAGGACCTGGCATGGGAAGGCAGAGCAGGACAGTGATATTCGTTGCAGGATGGTGAGATAGGAGTGTCCTATATCTTGGTACAAAAGGATAGGGCCAAATATTAAAAAAAAACAACAAAAAAACCCTTTAATTTGTTTTTGCTTCAAAGTGTGTGTGGTGTTACCAGTTTTGCCTGTCACTTCGGGGTGCGCTCATTCATTAGAGTTATATTTCTGGGGTCTCTGTAATGCTATCAATGTGCTGCTTGTGTCACTTGTGTTTCTATATGGAGCTGTATCTCTCCCTTCTGCAAGTCCTCACCCCCAGTGGAGTTACCTTGCAGGACTTAGCTTCAATAGGGCTGGGTTCCTCCAGCCACAGAGTCAGGTGCGCGCACGCACGCACACACGCACGTACACACACACACACACACATTTGAGCAGGCTGGTTTACTCAACATTTCCAGGCTGATACCCTCATGTGCCCTGGCTGAGCACAGAACTTATTTCAGCAGGACAATAATAAAATGCAGTCAGCCACCCACACACACAGGGTTAATAGGGCACGTCTGAGTAGGCTGGGTCGGATCAGCACTTTCAGCTGATGCCCTTATGGGCCTCAAACTCAGCACATCCTAATCTCTTGTCACAAGTGTCCTGGTAGTAATTTCCTTGATGAGCAGACCCCACAGGATTTTTGGGCTTTTTTACAGGGATCTTTGTCTTGGGTAAAAGATGCATTGCTGCAGAGCAAGTGAAGAGATGGAGGAGAAGGAAGAGTAAATGAGGTTCAGAGAGAGTATGACAACCAACTTGACCATAAAAATTATTTTATTGCCAGGTATACAAAACTTATAATGATAGTAGTAGTAATAGCCATACAAGAAACAACAAAACAGTTACAATATTATGCAGTTTCATTTAGGTATTTGGGGAAGTGTACCTCAAATTTGATCAGCAAAAGTCAGGTTTAGAAAGCTGTGAGTGAGAGAGAGATTAAACCAATTCTGAGGTTTAGAAAGGGGGCTTAAACAATAGAGGGATAGAGAGAGAGAGTTGGGGTCTCACCACTCCAAGATTCCCAGGTGTTTGTTGACAGGCAGAATCCCCAGCACACCGATTGAAAGTATTCTAGGCAAGGTTTGGAACTGGTGCAGCTTTTGGATCCAAGCACCAGGACAGAGACTTAAGCTGGGGTAGGTGTTCTTATAGGGAAATAATAGTTCAAGGGAGAACAGTGGGTTTGTTTATGCTGGACAATAGCAACTGATTATTCCTGGCTCTGGGCGATGTTACTCAGAGGGAGCTCACAATACAGTCAGGCAGAGACAATATTTTTGGGTACCTGATCGCTAGAATTGGTGTGATAAATGCTGAGCAGGATGTGTACAGGTGTGGGTTAATTAACATCTGGAGCAGATATTTCCCCATCATGCAGCGCTTCCTGCTTCTATGGTCCCAGATTTCAGTGTCATCCTTACATTGGAATTCTGTTCTCTACTCTTGATGCTAATGAAGGTGCCTCCCTTTTTCCCCATCTCCGATGTAAATGGGACTGGGGGGAAGTTGCTGTAATCTTGTTACCTTATCTGGAGGGGTTTAGATGTGTTTCTCACTGTAGCTTCATTTCCTTTTGTACGTTCTTCTGATGAGTTCTGGTTCAGACAGAGGTGAGGTGGTGGGGAGGAGGGAGGAGTTCTTCATGAGTTAGACAGGCTGGGTACTGTGCCAGGGTTCCCCAGGAAGACAGAGCTGACAGGTAACAGTTTGGGGGGGGGGGCCATGATTACCTCCTCAAGCAAAAGAAAAACTAACCCAAAAGCATCACTAAACTCTGCTGAGAGATGTTTTTGTGCAGAGATTGGAGTGAGATTGGGGCAACTCCTGAATAGCATTCAAAGTCAACTGTGGGGAAAGAATTTCCTAAAAGAATTTTCTTTCATATGTCATGTCTAAAAGGCACCAATATCACTATAATTCTCCAGAGCTGCTACTGAATGTTTACTCCCTTTCCTTGAGCATTTTGTGTATTCTGAGTTAATAGTTTATAGCAGCAACTTTACATCCTGAAAATGAGAGCATTTCCTAGCCAGACAGTTGTTTGGTTACAGCAAACTTTGTATGCTCATGTTGAAAGAGGCAGTTTGAAACGTCCTTTTAAATAGACCATTTAGAATTCATAACCAGCTTACAGAAAAGCTCCTTGTAAGCATTTCACACTACCACCTGGGAGTAGAGTTTATGCCCTGAAAGACATGCCTCTCATTTCAAGACTGCACAAACAAACAGCATTGCAGAAATTTCACTATATGAAAGACAAATCCATTAAATGCGTGAGCTCATGACCTCTTGTTTCAAGAGGGTACACAGTTGGATCCATGTGTTTGTCTTAGTGATCAGCACGGTCGTTATCCATGAGTCAAAGTTTTATTTTACAATAAAAATGCCAAAAATATCTCCCAAGGGTAGCAAAGTCAAACCTAACAAAGGGGAAAACCTTCAGTAGCCTTAGACTGATTGCTCTTAAGCTGAAATAGTAGGCATCTGTCGGTCTCATGAGACAACAGAATTATGCTGAGTGAGACAGCAGCTCGCTGAATGCAATCCTCTGTTGAAAGATAAAGGGAAGCTGGAGTGACCTCTCCAGGGCCCAAAAGCCTGGGAAGTGTATATGGAGATTGATTTGCCCACACACCAGTGTGCCCCTCTCAGCCTTGCTGGTTTAATCCAAAGGAAGGGCAGGTGCCAGAATGTTTGGAACCAGCTTGACTGCAAAAGATGCTGGAGCAAAGGAAATCTTCCGTTTGTCCATCTATCAGGGCTCCACTCCTAGATTGGCTGCTGACCATGGTTAAAGAGCCCAGTCTATCCTTTCATGGAGCTTGGAACTTCAGTTCCACAACTTTTTGGCAGCATTTCCTCCACCAGGGGTAAGACTAGTACCCACCCTCTAAGGTGCTCTTCTGCACAAAGCCACTGGCATCCTAGAGTTTGCCAGATTATTTAACCACCACCCAGCACTTGGCTATGATAGTTGCAGGTAGTTGACCTGACCCGCACCAGTACAAGTACAGTGTTCTTAATTTCCTTAGAGTGAGGCTTTGGTATGTATTGAACTTTCTATGTGTCCTTGCTGGTGTCCTTATTGTTTTTTAGACATTTGTACATCAGCAGCATGGCTTGGTATACTTTCCTTCTTCAGAGCTTTAAAGAACTTGGTTTTTAGTTGCTGGTCTATATCCACATCCTACCTTTTTTTAATTCTTAAAGTCCATGGTAGTAATGCCAATTCTCGGTCTCACCAAGTTTGCGGAAACATATAAAACGGTTGCCAGTATTTTATGTTACCCCAACTACTTTGTACTGCAATAAGAAGCCTTTGTTTTAGCAAACTGATACATTTGCAAATATGTCTGATGTTTTCTGTTGAATTAATCAGGACATGTTTTAACTAATAACATTCCATCTACTTAAATACAAAAGAGATGCTCTTCAGGAAATCCTAATTCTCACTGATGTTGGTCATGTAATTGATTAAGGACATGGACCAAGATAAATCCTAAACAAACTTCTATGGTAACTCCAGGTTCTCTTAAGATGGGTACATGGAAAAAACACATTCAGTCAATTAAGGGGGTTTAAAGAATTGGAAAATCTCACACCTAAGAGCCCTCCTGTGAGCAGCTGAAAATGTATATTGAATTGCATCATCAAACTAGTTTTTCTACTAGAACTGTTATTTCCAGGACAGATTTTCAAGTAGTTTAAATGGGTACAGCTCAGATACTCTCATTTACTCACCAGTTAAGCAACTGGCTCATCTGTATGTAGGCCCATTCAACCTATGTGACACCTCTGGAGATTCTGCAAGAAATGCAAGGAATCACTCAGAAGCAGTAAGTGCAGGTTTTCTATTCCCTTGACTCACAAACTACTCCATACATTAATATCAGTACCTTTAATCTCTGAGTGTTCTTGTACAAAAGGACAGAAACAAGAAAAATCTGATTACTCCAAAATAACCCTGATAGTCTGTATACAGTTCCCATAGGAAGCTGTCTCATCAGGCTTGATTTCTGCAAGGTAGACCTAAAAAGAAATCCAAGACTTATTCTTTGATTTAGAAAGTTTCACCCACAACAACTTTCATAGGAAACAAACTGGGAGAGGTGTTTTGTTTCTACAAGTTTAATATTAATTCAGGGTTGGTGAAAGGTCCTGCCCTGTATGGTTCAACATGATAGTACTTTTTAATTGGGTCTATAAATCTGTTCCCCCTGCCCCCTCATTCTTTTTCTTTTGTTTGTAAGTCCTCCAGACTCTTTACTGAAGTCTAATTACGGTACTGAGAACAGTGCATATGGTAGCACCTTACCATGTTAGAACTTGATCGTATTTGTGTCTGGTATCTTTAACCTGTAGTGTAATCAGGATGTTGCTAAATCTTTTATGGCTTCTGTATATGTTGGGCATGAATTAATATATAGATTGAGCTTGAAAAGCAAGACTGAATAATGCATATAGCAAAAAGGAATGAAAACTGTATCTAAAGCAGAACAAAGAACAAATTTGATCTGAGCAGCCCAGATTAATACATTTTTTAAACACTGAAAAAAAAAAGGGCAATCAAACTGAAAAAGTTCAGATAAAAGGAAATGGAGTTACACTATTAATTGATGACTCATTACTTACTAAAGTGGTATGTAGCTGAAAGGAAAAAATACACTGTAGCTTTTTAAAAGGCGAAAAGGAAGGAAATGTAGAGTGGTCTAAAAAAATGGAACCCTCTATAAATGAAGTGTGTAAAAAAAAGGATGTTGAATGTGGGTGTCTTTTTTTCCCCCTTTAATCAAGTATTCAAAAAACAGCCGACTACAGTAAATTAAAATTGAAGTAACACGTTGTATTATTACAGTGAGACTAGACAGTATTTAGAGACAGGTCAAGCAGCCTGGTTTTTTTGTTCATTTAAAAAAGTAATTGAGCTTGGTACATCCTGAAATTCTTTTTGTTTCATATATACACAACTCTGAGGGGGAGGTGAAAGCTCCTAATATGGGAGAAAGCCAGACAGAACCTAATGTTGACTATGATTCATGATGTGGCGCTCTATAGCCTTGATTTTTTTGAGCTAAATAAAAGAATGAACCACTACCCCATTAGGGGGTAGGAAGCATGGTCCCACAGGAGGTGGTATCTTTCCTTTAACGTGGATGTCTCAAAGTCCACATGCTAATAGGTCACATTGAAACTTTTGAAATAACATTATTTTACACAGGAGCACTCGTGTGAGTCACAATTTTAGAATGTGCCAGAGCTACGGCCCTGGAGACTGACATCTGCTCTTCATCTGCATACTGGTTAGGGCCAGATTTATTTACAGTTCTAGCACTGACATCACTAGGGGTCTACCCAACTCGAGGACACAGCTGGCCAATTTCGCGGGCAGGTTGTGGGGCTGGCTGCCATTTTCAAGGGCTTATTGTGGTGGGGCCCTCATACCTCTGATTGGCTGAGGGGCCCTGATGGCCCTGCCCCCTGCTGCTGATTGGTGGAGAGAGCTGCCCATCATTCAGCCACCCTCCATGCTGCTAGTTGGCTGAGAGGGTTGTTTGTCATGCAGCCCTGCCCCTTGTTGCTGATTGGCAGAGAGGGGCAGGGCTGTATGACAGGCATCCCTCTCAGCCAGTCAGTGGCAAGGGATGGCGACGGCAGCCATTTTGTCTGCTTGCTTTTGTGCTGGCAGCCCCTTTTGTGCCAGGCTGTGTGGCTGGGAGGACGGGTGGCTCCTACCTGAAAGCCAGCACTTTACTCTTTAAAAGTTTTTTTTTCCCATGGATTTTGCAATTTTCGCAAAAATCCACTCAATCATGATTTGGGTAGGTCCCTAGACATCAACACTAAATGGGAAAGACTGGCTCTAAGGAGAAGGCAGCAGATTTTGCCAAATTCATTCAGCCTTTGATCTCTGCTGGGAACATTAGCAAAGGCCTTCAATAGTGATAGTTACTGAGCCTGTAATGTGGACAGCTCCCTATCCTGGGAACAGAGAAACTAGTGACCTGGAAGGAATCTCTCTGTCTAATTCAATTCCCTTTTACATTAAGGCTCCTCAGTTTCTGGCTGTTTCTCGAGAAGGTAGTGTGAGCAACTGCGTTACTGCATTTTAAGCAGCCTTGTTCTTCCTGTTCCTCAGTGCTTTAAATTATGTTGAGAGATCATCTCCAGGGATTTTTAAACAGAGTATTATCACAATTCACACAGCATTTTGGAGGCCACTTTGTATTGCTTGAAGGGTTCTTCTAAAGAAACTCTTTTACAAATTTCATCATTGTTTTTGCACTACCAGCAGAACAGAAATGTAAGACAATATTTTTTTCTGTTTTTATTTCTGTTCCTCCTGTGGGAATTTCAAGATGTCTATAACATCAGATAGTGTTTTGGGGGAAAGTTACTTTTTGTTATAATCAGGAATTGAATTTACAAACAAACAAATGTTTGAGGGGGCGACATATCAAGAGTAGGAAGTCTGCAAAAGAATCATTGGATTTGTTGGGTTATCAAGGGAAAGATTAAACAATTAAGCATGACAGAAGCATTGAAGAGAAGCCAATTTTTCCCTGTCAGTCCTCACAACAGAAAACACTGAAGAGACATCTAGTCCAGTCCATCTCTTAACGTATGATCAAAAATTTGACATATGCCAACAGAATTTATTGAAGAAAGTAAACAGAGAAGTAAAAATGAAATTATAATCATCCAGAAATTAGAAAAGAATTTAAGGATTAAAAATGGGTAAATGCTATGCAAAATAGCCAACTTCTTATTCATATCAACTGTTAGATTGGAAAATAGCAAACATCAGACCTGTCTTTTAAATAGCAAGTGGTGGGAATGATCTTAGAACTCAAACCAGTAAGCTTTACTTCCATACCACAAGAACTGTTTTTAATTATAATTTCAATCAGTGATCTAAAACACCTACTTTCATGGCATAACAATAAATGAACACAGTTTCTGTAAATGAAAATTGTGCCCTTCAGTCTGCTCATCTATTCTGAGTTCACCAGCAAAATAAAGTATGGAAGAAACAATTGGTGTAATTTATTTGTACCTTCAAAACAGTCTCTTAGAAGAAGTATGTAAGGAAATGTAGTCCTTGAGTAGGAGGTAAAAAACATGGGACGTGATAGAAGTATACAGCATAGCAAATGAAATAGAGATGATAAATAGGGTGTTCCTTTTTATCCTCTCTTTTAATCCAAAAATAACACATTCAGCAAAATTAAAAAATGATAAAAAGAAAAACTTAATGTATGACTTGTCTTGGAGAAAGTGGCTTGAGCATTAATGATGGGAACCTCCTAGCTAGTCTGACTGATTATTGTGTGTAGCTGAGGATTTTAAGATTATATATCATGCCTCTGCTTCAAGCAAAGAGGTTTCTTTACTTCTGCTGGAGTGTCTGGAAAATCTCACATGTCTTGGTGAATTCTTGCTGTCTAATGTGGTTACTGAGGGTGTATTTCTTGTGAAGCTTGTGCTGCAGAAATCATTATAGGTACTGAGTGAACTGTACCTCTGACTCCCTCTACTTCTCTTACTCTCTCTAAGTTCATCCCTTCAAGATCTAAGGTTTCTAGCAGTCTCCCATCTTATGGGGTGGAATCACATGATACCCCTGATCTTCCACACCTCAGTTGCAATCCCTTGCATCTCAACTGTGATTTACCTCAGTGGATCTGACTGGCATGAAGACCCCGCCATTATGTTCCCTCAGCAACAGTGACCATGACAACCAGTGACTAGCTAGCTGCCTTAAATTATGATTGGTCTTTAGAACAAATACATAACCTAAATGAAGTACACTAGATGGGTGGTCTAGCTTGCCTGGTGTGCAACCATGTTCCACATGGGGATTCTGGATAGCTCACTTCCTATTGCCTACTCACTGGGTGTGTCTACACGGGACGCTACTGTGGAGTCGTTACTGTGCATTTATTTAGTCCTTTGTTAGCAAGTACTTGTACTCGCAAGTACTAAGTAAATGTGCAGTAACTCAATTAGCCTGATAATACTGCGCAGTAGCATATTAGCACTATCCGTGCTCTGATGCGGTACTGCACAGCATTTTTCAGCTACTGCATGGTCTGCATCTTGTGTGCCCACTGTCACCTTGGCCCGTGGTCAGAGTTCTCTTGATAATCCCTGCCAACTGATCCAAGAACTTCTTGCTGGATAGTATAATTGAAGCCAAGATCTTAGAAGTATTTCCAAAAGGACTATGCCAATAGGAATAGCCAAAGTTTTGTTCACACGCATCCCCCCTCCCCCCGGCCCCTTCCCCTCTCCAGGCAAAAGACAAACCAACAATTAGTAGACTGGGAAGAATATCTCCTGTTGTCATATTTTGCTACCCAGTTTTCCATACCATTTTCTGAAGGGCTTGATATTGGCCACCATCACAGAAGGGATGCTGGGTTAGATAGGCTGTTGGTCTGGTACTGTGAAGTAATTTCTGTGAAAAGTGGGGAGTTGGATATCTGTGTCATATCCTGTCTGTCTGGATTACTTTGGAAATAACATTTAATTTAGATACTGAAAGACTGCTTATCCTTTGATTAGTAAGAACTTTCCTGTAGAAAGGGTTAGAAGCCTGAAAAGGCCAATATTTGTACATTGAACATTGGCTGTCCCAGCTCTGTGGCTTGTGTGATTGACACTCAGATATATGGCCACCCTGCAAAACTGCAGCCCTAAAGGGTTTGGAATTACCAATTATAATCTTTTGGCACAGAAGAGGTCAGGAATCTGTGGGGAAGTGCTGAAGATGGAGAGTTTCATACTTGCTAGATGCCAAGGTTTTCTCGGAGGATGTTGTCATTCTTATGTAATAGTCTTCCTATGGCAACTGTCAACTTTTTCTCTTCTATTCTCGTTTTAGATAACATGCTATTGACTGAGTCCAGGAGTACAGGATTAGAGGCTGGTTTCTAAAGGAAGGGGGAAGATTCTTTAATTTCTTTTTGTGCCTATGCCATCATCAAACTAATTGGTTAATGTTAAAGATTCTGATGCAGACAGGAAGTGTGAACTGCAGCTGGCAGGAGAAAGAATCTGGAGATGCCTGCCTGTTTGGCTAGAGAGGTATTTTGAAGAAAAAAGGAGTTGGTGCATTAGTTAAAAATACCTGTTCTTTTATCAAGGGATTGCCCATCAGGTATAGTTTGATTTCAGATTAATTGTTATAACTGACAGGTTGATGTGCCAGGAAACTGATAACTACTTTGGCACAGAAGCAATTTTCAGCTCTCATGTCTTGGTGTCATATGACAGTGTATGCCTTTCTCCGCACTTCCTCTCCCATTAACTGTCCTTTTTTAGGACGTCATCCCCAAGTGATTTCTAAGTAGAAATGTAAGCTTTTTGGTTCTTTTCATCCAATGCATTAAAAACTTGGACTGCTTCCATTTTATAATCTGTGTTAATTACTGCAATTACACAAATATTATTACTTATGCTTACGTAACACCATGTTTACCCCTAAAATGCTGTTCATGATTATACAGTCTGCTTAACCATCCTGCTGCTTTGGCATATCTGGGACAGTGAACAATACTAATTCCCTTAACTATTCAAGATTTAAAACCCAGAGCATTAATTTACGTTTTTGGTTTTAAGAGATTTCATCAGAGACACTTGAACTTTAAAGTACTAATTGCAAGCTTATCTTGCAGTAGGTATTAAGAGGACAGCAGGGTCACTTCCTTTGATCAAAGCAAAGGCTCAAAAGAACTGCTTGGCAGCTGACAGAGATAAACCAGGATCAGTACTGCATATCTTCTAAGTTTTATTGTTATCTCTGCCAACCAGTGTAATTAGACATTGCCTCATCAGCTGCCGCAGAACACTTTGATTTCTATCCAAGATGAAATGGAGACTGCCAGAACACCACAGTGATACTGGCTTTGAAATGGGAAAAAAATGTTTCTAATTGAAGATAAGACATCATCCAACCTGGTTGGCTGTGTAGTCAAATGTCTTACTGTTGTCATTGATGTATGACTGTTGTCTTTGTGCCTTGTCCTGCCTATGGTTGAGTTTTTCTGAAGAAATGAACATAGACTTGCAAATCAGCCTGGTTTCTTTTTCACAATTTGGCAAAACTGGTCAGCAAGGTACAAGGATAACTTGTTTCTTAGTAAGGTAATAAATAAATGGAGCAAACTTCCAAGTTTTAAGAGAGGCATTTGTGTCATGGATGTATCCCCACAGAAGCCTGCCTAAATTTAAAGCTTTGAAGAATCGCTGTTCATATATGCTCAATACACTTCAGAATTTAGTAGTTATTATCTCCAAAAGAATCTGTCCTCCTTGAGTATGCTCTGTTCTGTTCAGATCTTAGGACTACAGGCATGCCATTCAAACACAGTGAATGAGCAGGTTTTAGGGATTTAGAGGTGAACCAAACTTTACCTGTAATTGCTTCTGGGTGCTAGAACTGGGAGCAGATTGACTGTGCTCAGTGCCACTCCTGATGTGACCTGAGCACCAAGAAGGATAGTTGTGATTGCTTGAAAAACCAAATGGGGGAGAAGAGTAGATTGTAATGAGGAACTTGGAGGGGTAGACAATGGAGATTGGGACTCTTTTAGGCAAGGAGACAAAATATGAGAACCAGAAAGAGAGAACATGGACTGCAAGCCATTTGGGGAAGAGAGGTAGTAGTCAGTCAGAGAGCTAGAGGAGGGGTAGGCAAACCCCAGCACAGGTGCCAGTGTGGCACACAATGTCATTTTCCTTGGCACATGTGCCTTGGGGCAGGCAGTGGGGAGGGGCCTATGGCTGCACTGCCACAACAAGGATTGGGTCCCTTGCATCCATCCCTGGCATGCCAACATCTTACAAGTTGAGGTTGTGGGTGTTTTTGGCACTCTGTCCAAAAACACTGCTGACCCCTGAGCTAGAGGAACATCTGAGAACAAACAGGAGGAGATGAGATGGATCTAATGAAGAACAAGGTGTGGGAAAACTAGTTTGGACAAGGCAAGGAGACTGACAGAGACAAATGATGGAGTGAGGAGACACATTACAGGGGTAGCCTAGTGAGGAGAACTGGGACCTAACAAGTAGGGGAAGGAATTGCAATGTCAGGGAATGGCCATGGAGCTGCAAGGAGACCACTGGGAATGTCTGGTTAAAGAGGCTGGGGGTGGCAAGTGAAAGGACTGGGCCAGAAAAAGGTCAGGTCAGAGAACATGCTCCCTTCCATAGCCTGTCATGGTTCCAGAGTCTCACCAGTCTTCTACTGTTGGCAAACTATTGTATCCCCATGTAGTGCTGCTTTACACAGAGCATGAGTGCTTACTACTGCTGTCACTCAGTGTTAGCTCAAGACAAAGCTCTGTTTAGTGCACGTTAAAGTTTTAGCCCTTTGTGGCAGCCTATGTGATACTTCATGATGGAATTTGTTTTTCCCATTTGCACATACCTGGGTGCTCAGTTAAGCACTCAAAAGTTGGGAAATGCCAGAATTAGACTCACTTTTGCCTATTTAATTTTGTCTCCTTTACATATGCAGTCTTTATGATCTTTAACTATGTGATCATGCTGTTTTTCCTCACAGGATCCCTGCCTTAGCATAGAGAATCGGTGGTCCTGACTTACTAAGCAGTAATTCAAGATTTGATTTTATCCCCTGTGAAGAATGTGTGACTGCAGTCCTTATTTACAGCACGTTATTTAAACTCGACTGTGAAAACAATTATTAATTTCCTCCTGGGTTTGTCTGTGCTGCTTGTCACTGGAATATCTGAGAGCTTCCAAGCATTAACTTACATTCACAATACCCCTCTGATACAAGAAGTTATCGTTCCCATTTTCCAGTGGGGGCGCTGAGATGCAGAGAGGTTAGTATCCAAGTGTCCACCTACTGTGGCTGCTCTGTTTGAGACACTAGCCACCAACAGTTCACAGCAGTAGGGACCAACATTTTTGGCAGGCATGCTACAAATGAAGCCCCGTACCCTCCCTGAGTGCCACTCTGATCCCCTTCTCCTGTCTGCTATGCTTCTGCTCCCTGCACTATCTGCAACTGTGCTGCATGACCCTTCTCTATCTAATCTGCCACATGCTACACACACAGGCTGCCCCTGGTTCAGAGTATTTAACAGTACAGAGTTCTTTGCATCTTCCAAGCATTGCTCCCATTAACTTCACTTGGAGTGATGGCACTATGTATTTCTTTAAACCAAGTCATGGGATATCAAGTTGTCTACCAATCAAGTAAGGGACATACCCTTAGGCTAAGTACAGACAGTCAAAAAGCCTGAGGCTGAATTGATTCAGTCTTTGCAAGTTAGTCTAAACTGCATAGATTAAATTGAAACAGAAGTGAACAGACATTTACCTTTGATTCAAGAAATGCAGTCACATGCCCGCAGTGGTTCAGGCTAGAAGCTGGGGGGCGCTAGCATGGCCCTGGCATGTAGCCAGTATGGGCTGTGTGTTCGTTTCCTCTTCCTGCTGCCCCCAAGGTCTCTGGGATTTGCAGTCCACAATCACAGTAGCAGGATTCTGCAGGTTTGCTTCTCACTTCCTCTTCCTGCTTCTGGGATTTGTGATCCATGATCACAGCACGCACTAAGTCTGAATGGGGGGAGGGGTGTTTAACCTTGCTCCAGACTCCAGCCAGGGTTTGCCCCCCGCCCCCCATAGACTGGGCTGCATCCCTAGCCAGGCTTCCCCCCACCCCCGACCTCCTTGCCATCCAGCCCTCACTGCTCCAGCTAGGGAGCAGAGGGGCATGGTCAGCCCTGCTGTCTGGAGCAGAAAACAGCCCAGCCCAGGGGTGCAAAACATGCTGGGATGCTGGGGAACTGTGATTTCACTTGGGACAGAAGTTTCATAAACTGGTTTGACCCAAATCACTTAAGTCTGATACCACATTCAACCAGGTTTATCTTAAACCAGTTTCAGCCATTTTGAAACAGGTTGATGTGCACTGAGCTTCTGTTTTGTTACAGGTTTAAACCAGTTTTTGATTACTTAGCCTTAATGACCTGTTAAAGGTATGGTTTAAACAGGTTGCCCAGCATCACGTAAGAACTCTGGGGGAAAAGCAAGGAGAGAATCTGGTAACCCAAACTAAACCCATCCTCTAAAAAAACAAAATTTGTCTCAAGAAACCCAAGAATTCCCTGTGGGGATACCAAACACATGAAGCCTCATATCACATTATGCCTACCATGCCAAAAACACATTTATCCTATCCTATTTTCTCTTTCCTAAACAAGTTGTTGGTTCTTGAAGCTCCATATTGAAGATGATCTAGTTTTCTGTCTTTTCTACTGTGTGAGACAAACCTTTGGCCAACCATTTCTTCATCCTACCTCCCTTGCCCTCCACTTCTCAAATCTGATAAAAGTTCTCAGTTGCACACCGATACAAAATGGAGCCAATATCAAGAGTGAAGGTAATCATAGCTATCATGTAGGGACTTTTCTAACTGGGATGGTTTTGACCTGAGGACTGGACTCTGTCAAGTCCAGGCAGGGATTGTCTTAATCCATCCTCTGAGCACTCAGTAAGCATCTTAATAAGCATGGGCCTGAACAAAAACTGGAGTTAATACCCTCCACTTCATAGACATTTGGGCTGGAAGGGACCCCGGAGGATCATTGAGTCCAGCCCCCTGCCCCAGGGGCAGGAAGTCAGCAGGGATCATAGGATCCCAGCAAGATAAGCATCCAAATGTGTCTTGAAGGCGTTCAAAGTGGGTGCTTGAACTGCCTCCGGCGGCAGTCTATTCTAAACCGTTGGGGCTGGGACAGTAAAGAAATTCTTTCTTATGTCCAGCCTGAATTGGTCACGGCGGAGTTTGTGACTGTTCGATCTTGTCATCCCTTGGGGGCACTCTGGTGTACAGACATTCTCCCAGATCCTGATGAGCACCCTTGATAAACTTATAGGTGGCCACCAGATCGCCCCTGAGCCTGCGCTTTTCCAGGCTGAAGAGTCCCATGGCTCTCAGCCTCTCATCATAAGGTCTTTTTTCCTGACCTCTGATCATGCGCATGGCTCTCCTCTGCACTCTCTCAGGCTTCTCCACATCCTTTTTGAATTATGGAACCCAAAACTGGATGCAGTACTCCAGCTGTGGCCTCACCAAGGCCAAGTACAATGGGAGAATGACATCCTGGGGTTTGCTTGAGAAGCATCTATGGATGCAAGCCAGTGTTTTGCTCACTTTACTAGCTGCAGCATCGCATTGAAGGCTCATGTTCATCTTGTGGTCAATCATGACCCCCAAGTTCCTTTCATCTGTAGTGCTGACCAGCGTAGCCTATAAGCATGCTGCAGGTTTTTCCTCCCAAGGTGGAGAACCTTGCATTTTTCGGTGTTGAACACCATCAGGTTCTCATCTGCCCATTTCATGAGCCTGTCAAGATCTGCCTGGATCACCCTTCTGTCCTCAGGTGTGGATGCTTTACCTCAGAGTTTGGTATCATTGGCAAACTTAGCCAGTCCACTTCTGACACCAATGTCCACATCATTGATGAAGATGTTAAATAGTATAGACCCTAGGGCAGAGCCTTGAAGGACCCCACTGGTGACCGTGCACCAAGACGATTGGCTTCTGTCAACCACCACCCTCTGGGTCCTACCGCAGAGCCAGTTCCCCAACCAGCGGATCGTGGTGAGGTTGAGGCTGCATTTAGCCAGTTTAGCCAAGAGGTGATCATGGGATACCAGATCGAAAGCTTTTTTAAAGTCAAGATATACAATGTCAATCTCTTCCCCCTTGTCCAGGTGATAGGTCACCTGGTTATAAAAGGAAATGAGATTGGTTAAGCAAGACCAACCCGCAACAAACCCATGCTGGGTATCCCTCAGGATATTGCCTTCAGCTAGTCTGTTAAAGATAGCATCTTTGATAATCTTTTCCGAGACCTTCCCCAGGACAGAGGTCAGGCTGATGGGCCTGTAGTTTGCCGGATCTACTTTCCTCCCTTTCTTGAAGATAGGCACCACATTGGCCCTCTTCTAATCTTCGGGCACTTCACCAGAGCACCAGTAGCTCTCAAAGATCCATGCCAGGGGCTGAGCTATGATGCTTGCCAGCTCCTTGAATACCCTTGGGTGTAACCCGTCAGGGCTGGCTGACTTGAAGGTATCCAGCCTGTCAAGGTGTTTCTTTACAAAGTCATCTTCAGTGCAGGGCAAGGAATCTCCCTCACCCTGGCCTCCCTGACCAAAGATTCATTACCAAAGAGTCCTCTGGGGCCCCTCAAACATTACAGGTACTGCACAATTAACATATTGTGCAATTAACTGAGACCAGCTACACAAGCAAAGTATCACAGAATCACAGAAAATTAGGTTTGGAAAGGACCTCAGAAGGTCATCCAGTCCAACCCATATAACACAATAAAGTACCTATCACACAATAAAAAGCTCCAAACAGCTATAAAGTTAGACCTTGAAAATGTGTACTATATAGCTGGTTGCTATCCAGCTTTAATTTGCATGTGTAACTGGGTTTCTCCTGAAGAGGGTTTCTCCCTCTGGCTTCCATATGTCCAGACAAACTTCAGAGAACCACAGATCATATGAAACCTTTGCAGTAATTCCCACTATCCTCCCTATCATTTGTTCTCTGTTTCTTTAACAGCTGAACTGAAAAACTGGAAGTTTCCAAGGGCCCTTTTACATGGGCAGGTAAAGGTACAAAGCATGTGCATGGCAGGAGGCGTGATAGTGGGATTGTGCATTAGATCCCATCACTCTATACTGCCAGTGCAGGGGGAGTCCCATCCCTCACACCACAGCTGGGAGATGCAGCTGCTGTGATCTCCGATTCATGGATCCCCCTGTGCCTGGATTACAGCAGCTGCTGTCTCCCAGCTCGAGAGTGTGGCGGGCCCAGTGGCTGAAAGACAGCAGCTGCTGCTATCTCCCAATCACAGGTGTGCTCCACACACCCCTGAGGCTGGGAGATTGCAGCTGTGCCCTGTGGCTGCCAGGATCCAGAGTCCTGGAGCTGTGGATACTGTTTCCCAGCAGATTCAGGGTGCTGCCAAGGCTCTGCATCCTCAGCTCAGGAACACTGGGTCACCAGCACTGTGGGTCACCAGCACTGTGGGTCACCACTGGGACTCCTGGGTGTAAGCACCCTTTGGGCATGGTGCATCCCTGTGGCTAAAGGGACTCCCAGCTTCAGGAGAAACCCAGCTACACATGCAACTTAAAGCTAGATAACAACCAGCTATAAAGTTAGTACACATTTTCAAGGTCTAACTTTATAACTGTTTGGAGCTTTTTATTGTGTGATGGGTACTTTATTGTGTTATATGGGTTGGACTGGATGACCTTCTGAGGTCCTTTCCAAACCTAATTTTCTGTGATTCTGTGATACTTTGCTTGTGTAGCTGGTCTCAGTTAATTGCACAACATGTTAATTGTGTAGAACCTGTAATGTTTGAGGGGCCCCAGAGGACTCTTTGGTAATGAATCATGCTCACTAATTCTGATTGTAGACATCACCTAGGGACAAAGGAAGTGACTCATTCAGGTCCTGTTGTAATCCATAGGTACCAGAAAGAGTGTGCTCAGCATCAGCCATGTGGAACTCATCAAATAAGGATTTTGGAACATATTTCCTTTCATGATTAACAGACATTTTCCAGCTGAGACAGATGGAGGCAACTGAGGGAATTTCAGACTTAGAGACAACATAGCCCCATCTGAGAGGAGGAAAGTTGCTTCTTTGAATGAGACAGACTTTAAGTTACCTTTATGTGTACACTCCCCAATAAGGCAGAGTTAGATACCAAGACAGAACTGCCTCAGCAGGTAGAAACTGGATTAAGCAGAATGGTGCCTACACCCAGATGTGTCCTTAATCATAAGTAGCATTTGGCAGGATGATAATTGACCTTTTTGCATTTATAAGAAACGTGCCCTGTGGGGACATGTTAGAACTTAGGATGCAATGTGACAGATGACTTCTCAAAGCTGACCAAAGTTTGTGCTGCAGAGATCCCTATGGGTTATTGGGCCAACTTAGCCTTGGGCTGCCTAAGTCTCTACTTCATAAAGAGGGTCTTCCATTACAAAGGCAAAGCCTCCAGCTTGCTGTAAGCATGTTCAATGCGGATTCTCCAGGGCAGTGATTAACATGTACATGGATTTGAGAAAGATGTCAACATCACATTATTTATTCTACCAGCTCTGCAAAGTCTGTGGTTTGACTGTTACCTTCAAACATGTAAAACATGGTTTTGAGGTCGTCCAGAAGGACCCTACTGTGGGTGTATTTAAAGAGTATTCAAGGTGAAAAGTCAGGTCCCTAAACTCCTGTATTCTAAGTCTTTTCAAGGGAATGGAAGTTCTCAGCGTATTCCAACATTAAACACTTGTTCAGTGAGGCTGCCCTCATTTCATTCCTGTAGGACAAAGCCTTGGAAGCCTAAGTCTAGTTCGTATAGCACTGCCCCAGATCTGTGGGTGCCATTATACTTTCCAGTCATTAAAACAATCTTCCCAATAGCTCCAAGGTGACGAGTCTTCAAATTTGGCATTTTCTCAGAGACCCAGCATTTTACATTAATTCAGATAAGTACAGGCAGTCCTTGACTCACGGCATTTCAACTTATGGCTCCGCTATTTACACCCATGTTATTACTTATGGTGCTGGATCCTCACACTTACAACACTACAGGGAAATTTACAATGAGAAAAAGAAGGCAGCAAAACAAACATCCCTAGATCAGTTTCTCGAAAAGCCATCAAGTGGCTCTAAGTCTCCCCGAAGAAGCCCTTCTGAATTCCATGACCCGGATGAAGGTGTTCCTTCACCTTCTGATTAAATAACATTTTATGTGATTAGTTACTGTATTGCCCTGTTTAATTGATTTATATATAGTACACTTTAGAAAGCTTTGTATTATACAGTGTTTATCATTTATAGTTGATTAAATAGTGGATTTAAATATGGTATTTATGGTCATTTCTATAAAAAAGTTGGGTATCAGGCCCTTGGTCAGTAACATAAGCCCCATTATAACATTGTTTCTATGGGAAAATCAGATTCGACTTACATCATTTCAACTTACAGTGCCTTTTGAAGGTATGTAACCCACCGTAAGTGCGAGGACTGCTTGCAGTCTTGATATCATAACAATCACTTTGTTTCCCCAAATAAATTCAATAAATCTTTTTCCTTGCTTCTGTTAAGCATCAGAATCTAATCCCTAAGAACCCTGACAGTCTTATCACAGTGATGTCATGTGTCTCCAGTAATGAGATCTGCTAGCCAGCCACATGGCCATCAATACAGAAATTCACCATACTCTACAGATGGGTTGGCTAAGGCTTTGTTTGGCTGAATTCTTCTCCCCAGTATTGTGCTCCACTGTTGGAGAGACAGAAAGCATGGTATTACTGCATTTTTAAATATCTATATTTAAGGGAGGTGCACTGTGGAGGTGTACACATTTCTGTGAAAATCTCGTTTAAATGGATCTATGGAACGTAGCACAAGGAATAGGAAAAGGGGTTTGTACTTCTCCTTTTAAAGTTCCCTTTCTTCAAGTAGTAAGGTTCATAGATCTGTCTTGTCCTGGAAAGAAAAGTATCATTTGGTGTAAAATGGACATTGGTACTTATAAGATGTTTCATAGGTGAAATTATCCCCATCACCTTGCCATAGGAGAGTCTTGTTACATTCAATGCATGGCTAACAGACTGATTTAAGAAGCTATTATGTTGCTGGTGAAAGCTATCTAAATGCAGAGAAACTGGTGTTCATCCTCTGCCAGTTACTGGTGGGTCAGGTTTTTCCCACAAGTTGCAAGCAAGCTGAAGTACCACTGATCCATTAGAAGGAGAACTTGGTATACTCACAGAGAGGAGGGTTTTTTTAGGTAGGAAAATATTTGTCTATTCCATTCGTCATGGTTTCATGAGCAGCAACCTCTGACTCCTGCTCAGAACTCTTGTCCTCTAACTATCACCTGCATTGGCTGCATCCCTTTCCCTTTACACTAGAGTTTAAGACTGTAGTTCCCTCATCAGCCACTTGTATCATCATGGCATGTCTAGTTTTACTCCATCATCTGCAATTCTGCTGCCCAGGAAGAGGACACAGTTAACCCTGATCAGTCAGCCTTGCTAAGCGCTATAACTTTTATTTTAGGATAGCACATTCCAGAAGAAACAAGCCAAAACAGCAAAAAGTCTACACACTAACTTACCTGATATCACCCTTCAGCTTCAGGGATCTTGGCAGGCAATGACATGAGTTCCTTAGTTCTTTGTTCTACTGTCTCTCAGTCTCAACCTTTTCACTTCTTTGTTCAAGAAGTCTCTTGAACTAGAACAAATTTCTACCCAGGGATTTTGCATTAATTATGCCCCAGGCAAGGTCAAGGACTCACAAGGTCCATATAATACTTTCAGCATTGCAGTCATTTTTGAGCATTCCATGTGTCCCTAGCATCTAACGCATCTCAATATAAGTGTCTTTGAAACTTGCATGCTCACATCTCTCACAGCAATATTAGGTAGCTGTGCCCACAAAGCATAAATTTGATGGCCTGAAGGAACTGCTGTGCTCCTCTAGTCTGACTGGGCAAGTAATTATTGTAGCAGAGAAAATTGTTTTTGCTTTCTTTGTAAAACAGAACTATCGAGCCCAATACACATGATGGAACTGGAGCCCTGTCTTTTAGAAAGCCATTCAAGCTTTCCCAGCATTTCACCCAAGTTGTGAATAATTTGTGTGCTGTATGCAAACACTAATTCTCAAAAGCAAGTAAGTGATAGGTTAAGCCACCTAACAGACCCTATCCTTCTATTTCTCCTGCATCTCATAATGGTACTTTATCAATATGTCCATACTTCTAGCTGAGTAGCAGGGATGGCAACAAGGGCCCTTCTTTCCCCTTCTTGGTATGTTCTCCTCCTCAGTCCAGCAACCAATATGCATCTGCTTAGCTGGGTAGGCTTAGCAAAATGTATTTTTCTCCTGCCACTAAAATTCCTCTGCTGAGCTGGTCATGGCCAACCCACAGAATAAGTGTCTTGTAAGATTAACAGTGCATTAAGATGGATTTTTGTCATTCTACTGAAAAAAAGAAAAAGAAAACCCACAAAACCCAGGACTCCCAAACACCTGCATATCTTTCTCCTTTAAAGGGAGTATCTCAGCATAGCAAAATGATCCCTAATTATGTATGAAAAGAGTCCGTGCGCTACACCGAGTTTTACAGTGACCGTGACAGGCAGGAATAATGTGGCTCAGTTGCTCTGCACAGAAACTAAGTTAATAAGAGCATCAGGGGAGGAAAAGATACTTTTGTCAGTGAATAGCAAAAGTCTGTGCAGATGACTTGATGTATTTATCTAGATGAAAAACATGAGCTTCCTAGAAGGCTCGTACCTCGTGTAGAGTATTGATATTTCCTTTGTTTTCACAATGCAGTGGTTTTCAACCTTTTGGGCTTTGAGGCACCCCTCACTGTACCTGTTTGTGAATAGAGTGGCACCTTGTAGCGGGTTGACCCTCCTTTAGCCCAACCCAGGAACCAGCTTCCTCATAAAGTCCAGTCAGTTCTTAGTTCCAGTCTATTTTACAAGGGGAATGCTTGTCCCCACAACAATCAACTCAAGCAATGACATATTCCACAGACAAATAACAAACAAAAGTAAAACCTCTGGTCTTCCTTAAGACTCCCATAGAGGGGCAACTCAGGCTCAATGCTTTTTCCTCAGCATCTCAGGCTCTACTCTATCAGCTACCCTCCCTAGGAACTTTTAACTTCCCCTAGGGCCAGTAAGTCATCCCTTTGAGCTGACCTAGAGCTCCTAGGCTGGGGGGCTCCTCTGTCTAACCCCTGCAGCTGGGCTTCAATCCCTGAGCTATGCCCCTCATTACATTACAAACCCTAATTTCAAAGACTATATATTTCCTCCTTACACAAGGGCTGGGCATTAGGGGTCAGGGATTGTCCAGACAGAGACAAGCCTGAGCATGGCTTGTCTGCTCAGCTTATCTGCTTGTACCTTGCAGAACCCTTCAAAGGATCTGGCTGCACCCCAAGGTGCCCTGGAGCCCTGGTTGAGAATCAGTGTCATAGAAGAAGAATACATAGTCTATTATAAAAGCAAAAAAAAAAAGAAAAATATTGGTGTCATAGTGACTTCAGGGTCTATAGTATAATAATTGTCTTTTGTACATATTGTAGCAATATATGAATACTGCCTAATGTGATTTATACTTCTAACTTCAAGAGTTGTAACGTCTATGGATAGGCCTATGTATTTTGTACTGTAAAGACACAGCTCTACTAAAGTTAAAAGCCATAAACTAATTTGTCAAGTTTCATATCAAAAGAATGTCTTTTGAAGGAGAAAAAAGGCCTTGTGGGGAGTTTGGGGAGTTCAGTCCCAATTTTGCAGTGGCTTTTTGATTTCTCGACGCATGTGTCACAATGTCCCTACAGAGTAAGAATTTTCTTTGTTTCAGAATGAAAAGGGAAAAAGAAAACATCTCAATTTTATGAGTGCTGCAATGACCTGCTGTGTAAATTTGATCTATTTAAAACAATTATGTTGTAACTTTAGGCTTTATAATTAGATAAGCCATTTATAATGGACACTTTTCTCAGTTGCCTCACAAATGCTTTCTGAACAGTCATATAATTTGGTTTGGGGGTTTTTTGTATGTCCATTTAGTCTCCTTGACACCTTTTTTCCTCCCCCTACTCCAAAGAAAATTGTCATTTACTTAACGACTGTTTTGTTTTGTGACCCATATAAGAAGGGTAGCATTCAAATCCAAATTTCCAGTGGTCTCAGTAGACTTTTAGGAGAGAGAGTGGGTTAAACAGTCATTTGATTCAAGATTTCCAGTTTAAATCCAGCCAGAGCAATAGTAACTATCATATTACTTATGGTTTAACAGCTGTTTGTCCCCACTCCCACTGGAGTCCTGCCCAGAATAGGACAAAACCACCCTCTTGGTTTATGGAAGTTTACAGGAGTCAGCTCCTGCTGCTCAAGTTGGCTCATGCTTCTGGTCCTTGTTTGAGGGTGCATCTCTGTTGGGCCCTTGGGCTGTCTAGCCTGTAGTGTACACCTACAGCATTTTGGTTAATTAAAAAATGTGCAGTGGTCAGATAGTCCCAACATAATGTTACAAGATTTCTATTTTGTTGATAACCTGGAAATAACCAGAAACTACTGTTCTTTTTTCTTCTTCTTTCTAATCCACTTAGCTTAATATTAGCATTACCTTTAAGCCTTTCACCTTATTCTAGAGGAATGCACCAATTGGTTTTATATTTCATCATGCATCATTGCTTGCACTAAACACCTATGACTTAGTGGGGCTAACGGAAACCTGGTGGGATTCATCCCATGACTGGGCAGTACATATTGAGGGCTATAGATTGTACAGAAAGGACAGGGTGGGGAAGAAAGGGGGAGGGGTTGCGCTGTATGTCAGTGAGCATTATACACCAACCCTCATCAAGATGGAATCCAAGGATGAGGAAGTAGAAGGATTGTGGGTTAGGCTACATGGGGGGCAAGGAGAAAGGGATTTGGTGGTAGGGGTCTGCTACAGACCCCCACATCAAGGGGAAGAAAGAGATTCGGGGCTCCTGAGGCAAATCTCGGAGACCATAAAAGCTAAAGAGGCGGTAGTCATGGGGGACCTAAACTACCCGGACATCTGCTGGGAGTCACAGACAGCAAAGTCCCACCACTCACGCAGGTTTCTAACCTGTGTACAGGACCTCCACCTGACACAGGAGGTACACGGTCCCACTAGGGGGAATGCCATACTGGATCTGGTATTGGCAACGGGAGATGACATGGTAGGGGACCTCCAGATCGGTAGCCATTTGGGAGACAGTGATCACCTAATAATAGAATTCACCATAAGACGTCGAGTGGGTAAGGTAACTAGTAGGGTGAAAGTGCTAGACTTCAGGAAAGCTGATTTCAATGAACTCAGGCAATTAGTCAAGGACGCACTGCAGAGTAGGAGATTTGAAGAGATGGAAGCCCAAGAAGGGTGGCTGTGCCTTAAGGAAACAATCCTTCGGGCACAAAGCAAGACGATCCCCGAGCGAGGCAAAAGAGGGAAAGGGGCCAGGAGGCTTCCCTGGCTGACCAGAGAAATCCAGAGCAGCCTAAGGGACAAAAGGGGAGCACATAAAAAGTGGAAACAGGGAGAGATCACCAAAGATGAATATACCTCCTCTGCTCGTGCTTGTAGGGAGGCAGTTAGGTGGGCCAAAGCTACCATGGAGCTGAGGATGGCATCCCAAGTAAAGGACAACAAGAAATTGTTTTTTAGATATACTGGGAGTAAAAGGAAGGCCCAGGGAGGAATAGGACCACTGCTAAATGGGCAGAAACAATTGGTGACGGACAGATGGGACAAGGCTGAACTCCTCAACGAGTTCTTTGCCTCAGTGTTCCTAAGTGAGGGGCACGACAAGTCTCTCACTGGGGTTGTAGAGAGGCAGCAGCAAGGCGCCAGACTTCCATGCGTAGACCCTGAAATGGTGCAGAGTCATTTGGAAGAACTGGATGCCTTTAAGTCGGCAGGCCCGGATGAGCTCCATCCGAGGGTGCTGAAGGCACTGGCCGACATCATTGCAGAGCCACTGGCGGGAATATTTGAAAGCTTGTGGCGCACGGGCCAAGTCCCGGAGGACTGGAAAAGGGCCAATGTGGTCCCCATTTTCAAAAAGGGGAGGAAGGAGGACCCAGGCAACTATAGACCTGTCAGTCTCACCTCCATCCTTGGCAAAGTCTTTGAAAAAATTATCAAGGCTCACATTTGTGAGAGCCCGGCAGGACAAATTATGCTGAGGGGAAATCAGCACGGGTTAGTGGCAGGCAGATCGTGCCTGACCAATCTAGTTTCTTTTTATGACCAGGTTACGAAACGCCTGGACACAGGAGGAGGGGTGGATGTCATATACTTAGACTTCAGGAAGGCCTTCGATACGGTATCCCACCCTATACTGGTGAACAAGTTAAGAGGCTGTGACTTGGATGACTACACAGTCCGGTGGGTGGTGAATTGGCTGGAGGGTCACACCCAGAGAGTCGTGGTGGATGGGTCGGTTTCGACCTGGAAGGGTGCGGGCAGTGGGGTCCCGCAGGGCTCGGTCCTTGGACCGATACTCTTTAATGTCTTCATCAGTGGCTTGGACGTGGGAGTGAAATGTACTCTGTCCAAGTTTGCAGATGACACAAAGCTATGGGGAGATGTGGACACGCCGGAGGGCAGGGAACAGCTGCAAGCAGACCTGGACAAGTTGGACAAGTGGGCAGAAAATAACAGAATGCAGTTCAACAAGGAGAAATGCAAAGTGCTGCACCTAGGGAGGAAGAATGTCCAGCACACCTACAGCCATGGGAATGACCTGCTGGGTGGCACGGAAGTGGAAAGGGATCTTGGAGTCGTAGTGGACTCCAAGATGAACATGAGTCGGCAGTGTGACGAAGCCATCAAAAAAGCCAATGGCACTTTATCGTGCATCAGCAGATGCATGACGAATAGGTCCAAGGAGGCGATACTTCCCCTCTATCGGGCGCTGGTCAGACCGCAGTTGGAGTACTGCATGCAATTCTGGGTGCCGCAATTCAAGAGGGATGCGGATAACCTGGAGAGAGTCCAGAGAAGGGCCACTCATATGGTCAAGGGCCTGCAGACCAAGCCCTACGAGGAGAGACTAGAGAAACTGGACCTTTTCAGCCTCCGCAAGAGAAGGTTGAGAGGCGACCTTGTGGCTGCCTATAAGTTCATCACGGAGGCACAGAAGGGAATTGGTGAGTATTTATTCACCAAGGCACCCCCGGGGGTTACAAGAAATAATGGCCACAAGCTAGCAGAGAGCAGATTTAGATTGGACATTAGGAAGAACTTCTTCACCGTTTGAGTGGCCAGGGTCTGGAACGGGCTCCCAAGGGAGGTGGTGCTCTCCCCTACCCTGGGGGTCTTCAAGAGGAGGTTAGATGAGCATCTAGCTGGGGTCATCTGAACCCAGCACTCTTTCCTGCCTATGCAGGGGGTCGGACTCGATGATCTATTGAGGTCCCTTCCGACCCTAACATCTATGATTCTATGAATTGATAGTGACTATTGTGGCTAAATAATAGGTTCTAGCAAAAATTCAAAAGTGACATCTGATTCTGAGTGCCTTGAGGATGACGTTGTGTTTCTTGCACAGGCTTAAGAAAATAATGTCACTGTATAATTTGGATTTTTTTTGGTTGTGGATTTTCCATTGTAAGCAGTGGATTTCAATATCTTTCATGTCACGGTAGCGTAAGACTGATGTTGTAGCCATAGTGGTCCAGAATTATGCAAGAGGCAATGATTTCTTAGGGTGGTATCTTTTATTACACTATGTAGTTGTATTTAAAGAATTCAGAAGTATTCAGCACCCTTGAAAAGTAGGCCAAAAAGTGTCTCTAACTTTGTGTTCAAATTTTTCATCATAAATTAGAAACCATTTTTTAAGCTTTTGGCTTATTTGTGGGTTGGCTGATGTTTCAGTGAGCAGACTATTTCCTCCAATTCTGAAATAATTAAATGCTACACAGATTATATTTCCACTTTTTTACTCACGAATGACTTGCTGTCTAGATCTGTTACAAAATGAGGCCCTCCAAATGTATCTCTAAATCCTCTCTTGATGAAGCAAAAGTCTTCATGAAATTACCAAAAATACTAAACCCAGCTCTATTAACTATATATATCTAAATATGAATATTTTAATGACTTGTGTCATCATCTTATAGGTTTGCTTTTGTCAGGGAACAGAAGAATGTAGTAGTAATTTGAAGCAAATTCCACAGTCTGTTTTGGAACCTGCATATTTTTCATGGCTTGGAGTTAACTCCTGGGCTTTGTTATGGTTGCTGCTTAATTTTTCTTATGACATTTCAAATGTGTGTGAATGTGTACAGATTAAGAACACTGCCACTATTCCATTGAGAAAGGAAGTAGCAGGTCTTATTCTACCAAAAATACTTTCTCCTAAATTTTGTGGTAGTTCTTCAACTGGTGTGGATGCAAGAAAGGATTGTCCCATTTATCTCTCTAGTTATTGATAAATACAGAACCACCAAATTTTGTACTTGCAGCCAGTTTTCCTTTTAATCTGTTCCTGTTTGGGTTTTTTTTTACTGTGGCTTCCATGTGCCTGTATGAGAAAGACCTTTTTACTTTGTTCAGATTGGATTTGTAAAGTGCCTACACCATTGCCATTTCTTAAGCTAAGGAAATAGATGAAAGTAATATAACATAGATATATAACTGGTTGGATCATCATGCTTAACAGGTAGTCAACAGTGTGCTCTTGTTGCAGAAGGAGCCAACAGCATACTGTGTGGTATCAACAGAAGTGTCACTTGCAAATCAAGAGAAGTGATTCTTCTGCGTTATTTGGCATTGGTGAGGCCTCACCTGGAGTACTGCATCTAGTTGTGGGCCCCACACTTCAAGAAGGATTTGAGAGAAAGTAGCTTAGAGCAATAAAAATCATTAAGGAGCTGCGAAGCATGACTTACAAGGGAAGGCTAAAAGAGGTAGGGTTATTTAGACTGGAGAAGAAAAGACTGCGGGGGATTTGATAACAGTCGTCAAACACCTGAAGGGCAATTACAGAGAGGATAGAGAAAGACTTTTCTCTGTGGCTATAGGTAAAAGGACTAGGAGCAAAGGCCTCAAGCTTCATCAGAGGGTGCTCAAACACAGGTTACTTAGACTATTGTGGGATCTCCATCCTTGAAAATTTTCAAGGGCAGGTTGGACAGACATTTGGTTAGGATAGTTTAGTTAGTGTAACCAGGAACCCCAACTGTGTTACTTCTAGAGGGAGGAGGAGCAGGAGAGTAGAGGGTGAATTTTACTTTCATGGCCCATAGAAACTTGACTGGATCCGCCAGCAGGCACAGAAGCATAAAACCATAACCCCTAAGATTGCAAGGCAGTTGGTTTGGCTGCAGCAGAAGGGAGCAGCCTGATTAATGGGTAAAAAAAGAAACACCTATGCCTGATTCAGACAATTAGGAAAGTAGTGGGGTGACCGGAAGAGGTGGGGCTTATGGTGAATACAAGTCCAGCTCCTAAACCAAACCAGTTTCTCTGGCCCTGACCTCTGTAGGAAGAGGTGCTCCTGACGGCCCAGGCTGCTACAATAGAAGCTGCAGACCCAGTGACAGCTCTCCAAACTTAAGTTTTTTTCTTAAGCTTTTATATCCTTTTACAGCCCTCTTCTGTATATTCCATATATGGTCATGCTATAGATCCTCACCAATTACCTTTTACAGTAATTATTTCCTCATTAATCTGTCACCCTAAGCCTGTTTCTTTTGAACTTATTTCTTACCTACTGAGCCATCCTTGGGCTTGTTTTGCTTCTCTATTCTATCTTGTTTTTCTGCTTTCTACAGTGTAACAGGGGGCCTGCTCCGAGCCGATCACACTGTGGCCTGCCCACCTGTTTCTGGGCTAACCACCCGCCTTCTCACCCGCCACACCTTGTTGTAAATTATTTATTTGATGTTAATAAAGCAGGAGGCTGCCCATTTCTTGCCCCGATGCCAGGGGGCGCTATCTGCGGCTCCGTTCCTCCCCTACATTGCAGCCCAAGCCTCGCAGATGGCGTCCAGATGTTATCCGTATCACCGGTCCTGCACTGGGCCCCAGAATCCTACTACTTGGACCCCACTTAAGTCCCTCCGTTCAGGCAGCCTATTCTGCCTTCATTCTCAGCTGCATAGCTCCCTCAGCTGCTTTCCCCCTATAGGTGTGGTCCCCCCAGGACCTTCGGCTCTACTGGCCCTGGCCCAGCTCCAGGCCAGTCGGAACCCCAGGCCCTCAGCATTTGGGCGTTCCTCACGGTGGGCCCCTGTCCCTTCGACCCTTCCGGTCCTGGCCCCAGCATGGACCAGTTGGGGATGTCAAGACAGGTTGAGTCTATGACTTGACTCTCTCTTTCTGGGGTCCACCTTCCAGACCCTACATAGGGGGTAACCCACCCGGTTGTAGGGGCTAGGGTTTAAGGCACCCCGACCCACCTTTCAGCAGGGTGGTAACTGGCCTGGCATTTCCTGGGGGCTCCTGCGCCACTGAGAGCCCAACCAGGCCACCCACTCCTGCCAGGGTACAGTTTTAGGTCATGCCCAGGACCAGGAGCCTCCTGACCATCCTGTACAGCTCCTCCTTTACCTCCAGTTGATACCTGCAGCCAGGTGATGTTGTTGCAGGGCCTCCCAGTTTATATGGGCAGCCCTAAATCTAAAATGGCTGCCCTAATCAGGCACCAGCCGGCTGCTGTCTTCTGGCCCTTAAAGTGGAAGGCACAAACAGTGCCCTGCCACATACAGCTATCTACATTTTATTTTGCCTACAACAGTTATTTACATTGCCTCTGTGCTCATTTCGCTTGCAGCTCATGATGTCCCTTAAAAAAAATGGCATCAGTTATGTCAAAGCAGCTTACAGGCCTACAGACTTGTTTCAAAGGACCTCGTGAGGTCCCTTCCTGCAACTTTCCTGTGATCCTAAATCTCTTCCCTTCCACCTCCTAGCAAAATCCACTTTGTGACTGAAGGTCCCCTTCTGCTCCCACTGGGAAATGATGTATTGGATACTTTGGCGTCTCTATTAAGGCAAACTGCTTTATTTTATAGAACTTGTATTGAATTGTAACCCAAAATTCCCTTTATAATTCATTCCCTGCTACGTAAGAATTTATGTTCTTCTGAAATGTCCAAGTATTTTGTTTGAAATACTGAAATATCTGCCTGAAATACGGTCAAGAACATAGAATAGACTCAGATTGGCAACATGTTGCACAAATCATTCATTTCATCCTCACCTACAACTTCACTTTCAACAGTCATCACTTCCTCCAAACCATGGGCACAGTGATGAGCACAAAGATAGTGTACCAATATGCCAACCTATTTATGAGACACCTGGAGGAAAAATTTCTAGAAAACTGCACCATCAAACCTGTACTATACTGCATTAAACAGGTGATATTTTCATTATCTGAGCTGAACACCTGGACTCACTTGTTGACTTCCAGCACAGGTTTGACAATCACCATCCCTCAATTAAACTTTCTCTGGAGTACTCTTATACTAATATCAACTTTCTGGACACCAGAGTCAATATCCAGGATGGTACCCTACAAGCAACTATATACAGAAAACCCACAGGACTAACAATCATCTTAAGCACACCAAAAAGGCTGTTTATCTACAGCCAGACCCTCAAATACCACTGTATGTGCTCAGAGGAGAACATGCACAATGCTCACCTGACCAGTCTAAAATCTGCTTTTATATGACAAGGAGTCTCCAGTAGAGAAATAGACAGTACATTTGAAAGAGCTATCCAAATACCCCACAGTAACCTGCTGTAATACAAAAAGAAACCCCGCTGCGATCACACATCCCTGTTGATCACCTACCACCCCACACTGGAACCACTCTGAAGAATCACCAAACAACTACAGCCCATCCTGGACAAGTGTCAGCCCCTGAAAGAAATATTCCCAGCCCCTCCACTCCTTGCTTTCAAAACAACCCCCCAACCTTGCCCAACTCATCATCACAAATAAACTCTCCACTGCCTAACAGCAAGTGGAACACAGCCTTGCCTTGACAAGAACTGCTTAACCTGCCAGCGTATCTTCACTGCCACTACTCTCAACACCCCTGCATAAAGAAGCCATCAGAATCCATGGTTCCTACACATGCCTTTCCCAAAATGTGATATACTTGATTCAATGCACTAAATGTCCTCATGGCAACTGCATGGGTGAAACTAAACAGCAACAGTGCAAGAGAATGAAGAGAGACATACGCTCACCATTAGAAGCACATTTCTCAGAGACCCATCACTTTGCCTCTGAACTTGCTATCCTGGTGCTCAAGGGAAATCTACCTAGCACCTTTAAATGGTGAACTTGGGAACAAAAATTCATAAGTTGGCTGAATACAAAAAACCAAAGACTAAATATTGATATTGGTTTTATGGGCTATTATAATTTATCCAACTCCTGAATACTTTCCACACAAGGAAGGTGAGACTAATTCTCTCCCCCCACCCCTCCCCACACACACCATTTCCTCCTTTTGATAGGCCTTGATCTCCCAGTACTTTGTTTCTTTTCTTTTCCTAATTGTGTCTATTACAGGTAATTGTGTCTGTTCCAGCCCCTTCCCTATACTTCTCTCACTTTATCCCAACTATATAGTTGGTCCAATAAAAGATAGCATCCTACAAAATTCTTGCCTCTCACAAAGGTACAGATTGTAACTGTGTTGGTCTAAGAGCACAGGCAGACAAGGTTTTTGAGTAAATCTGATATCTTTTATTAGACCAACTCAAATAGTTTGAACGATTCTTCTTTGCAAGCTTTTGTGTATACATACTCTTTGTCAGACTGACATTAGATTTATGACACATTATAACTTGCCTAACATCTGACTTCCCAGGTACCTCTCCACTATTTACTAGCTACATTCATTCCCCTCCCCCATCTCCTTCCCCCACCCCTACCCCCTCCAACCTGTCTCCCACCCACTGACTCCCCAATTTACATCTTCACTGACTGCTTGTCTTGCATGCGTGCCAGCCTATGGCTTCTTTACTATTCCTTCCATCCAGGAAGAGCACACACCAACTGCGGATGCTTCCTTAGCCCGAGGAAGGGTATTTATGCCCAAAAGTTTGCAAAAAAGAATCTTTCCAACTATTTGAGTTGGTCTAATAAAAGATATCAGATTTACCCAAAGAACCTTGTCTGCCCTTTCCTCTCACAAGTATTTTGTTGCAGCAGCTTGAATCGAGATCCTCTCCGTCCTTTCAAGTCAAGATACAGTTTTGAATCCAGTTTTACCCTGTTGTTTTTATGAAGCAATACTTCTACGGTTTTCAAAGATACGCTTTCAGTGCCCAGCAAAAACAGTAAAGGCGAGATGAAATTTGGAAGGTGTGCACACACATCTTATCAAAACCAGTCAGTTTATATCTGAATGATCTCCCTTTGTACTTTTTTTACTTCCACCCTCAAGTGTCCGCTATGTATATGAATGCAGACAGTCTGGAGTACTAAACTAATGTTGGGATACAGAGGTGTCCTTCATTGACATGGCATACCAGTGGGAGAAAGGTGGAGGAAGTGCTTCACATGAATGAGGAGTTATAGTTAGGTATGATGGACTGTATAAATACTAGAAGGAGAAGGAGAGCTAGCTTTAAATAAGCTCACTAACACAGCATTCCACCTGGCTAATTAGCTTTACTGGGAAGCATACTATATCGACCCAGAGAAAGTGCACTGCTATACTGTGCTCAGTATCAGAGCGTTCTCAAGGATCTGTGCATAATGTTTTGCTATGCTGTGCTCAAAAAAAATTAAAGACAAGCATTGTGGATAAAAAACATGTTGTAAAATAAATGCCAGGGTTTTTAAAGTTTTAGTTTTGACTCTGAAGCAGTTTTGTTTTCCTAAGGATATGTTTTAATTAAAATAGTTTTAGCCCTGATGAGGCAAACTGTTACCTACCATGCTTAACTTCAACATGAGAACAAAGATGGTTAGCCATGTTAGCCTGAAGGTAGAGCATGTTGCCAGCTGACCTAGTGGGTCAGAGGCATGAACTTTGGTAGAGAACAACTCCTTAATCAGATGCTAGCAAGAAGCAGGTTATGACCTATGAAAGCTCATGCCTCTCTAAAACAGTCTCTAAGGGCACATCTACATGTGCATTTGATGTGCATTAGCCTATTTTAATGTGCATTAAAGCATCATAAAAATATACTCTTTAGCTAATGTGCATTAAAATAGACTAATGCACATTTTTCTAGTACCTCACAATGGAGGTACTAAATTTAATGTGCATTACCTAAGACACACTAATGAACGTGTAGACACGCCCTAAGGTGTGATCCTTCCCTACCTTCTATTTAATATGAGACTCATCCTGTTTAAGTTAATATGACTACAGTTGTGAATAAAGTTATGAACTTAAGTATTTCCAAAGTCAGGGCCTTGATTTTCCTTCTGTCTCACCAAAAGTGGCAGTTAAATTAGGCTGGAGTATAAATATTGTTAAGTTGCAGTGCCACACAGTTTTTAAATTAGTTAGTTTTACAAAGTCTCACTCTGCTTTCATTTAAAATATTTCTAAGTAAAGTTACTTAAACTACTCCATCCTGAAGGGAAGGGCATCATACCTAAATGTAAACAAGTAACAGCCAATCAAACTGTCTCATGCCAGTAATATGACACTTGACAAAAACAGAAAGGTAGATCTTGGACCTGTCTTGGCTGATGTGGTATATGAGACCTCATGCCAAATTCTGAACTCATAAAGGTAAACACCCTTAAAGAGACATTTGCTAGCACAGAGTAAGGGTACATCCTACTTTGCCTGCTCCCTCCTGTCCCCTTTCCCTTGAACAAATACCCAAACCAATAGAAACCATGTTTTTGGGGCATGTAGGAAACATGACTGGATGGAGGCAAGGGATAGAAGCTAGGGTCTCTGCCTGGCAAAACTCCTTTAAAAAGAGAGGCTTTGGTTCAGTTAACTCTCAAGGTCAAACTAACAAGTGCCTTGTAATTCTGTTGCTACTTACCTCTCCAGAGCTCAAAGTGTAGATGCATATTTTAAAGATAAATATTTTTAAGTTCATCTCTTATGGGAATATTGTACGGTACTATTTTAGGATGGGAAAAGAGACAGATTACAGGAACATCACACGATGAGACAGCAGCAAAGCTGCCAGCTGAAACCAAGAGTGCCAGCCCCTGGTATTCAATCACTGCAGCTGGCAACATTTATGTGCACCTGTATTTTTGGTGTGAAATGCTTCCCATTGTTTGTGACACCTAGGTCGCAATGTACATGCCTGGCTAATACTCATAACCTCCTTTGATTATGTAGGATTTTTAACAAACAGCAAACAAACTCAGTAACAGTTTTAACAGCAGGATCGCAGGCTAAGTTGTCATTCAACTCATCATGATTCCCTGTAGTTTATTGCTCCTGTCAGTTATTTACCTGAAGCCGTAAGAAGTGTTGATATTGGAATCTGCAGGGGTTACAGCTACATATTTTGGATAGAGCAATCTAAATGTAATCTCTGACATGGCAGACAATTCCATAGACTCAACTTAGAGGCCAGTATATTATGAATGTAAATGAAGAACCAATGCACTTCAGTGTATGTTTTATAGGCACAAAACAGGTCTGGTTTTTGCCTGTTTTTGAAAGTTCTTCATATATTTTATAGAGCTGTTTAGCCAAATCAGAGAAGTCAAAGGCACATAAGTTTTTGGCAAAACTAATGGCGGGCATATAAGCTAAGGGGTTAAATTTAATGTGCAGTCAGAGAAAAATCGCGTGTCTTTCAGTGCTTTTTCTTATTTTCAAATGTGAGCGAATCCTTGTAGCAGAGATTCACAGTAGTACCTTGACATGTAGTACATTGACAGCAGGAGCCAAATGGAATTGTTGCCTGTGTGTATTCATCAAGATAGTGTAATGTAAGGTCTTATGCAGGGCCTAAGAGTGAAAGTTGTTTTCATTGTTCTCTAGCAGTTTTCTCACACTTTCTAGGGACAGTGACCTGATCTATTTGTTCTCAAGTAAACCTGATGGTCTTTGAGGCAAGACCATTGAGAAAGGTGGACATGGAGTCTTCATAGGTTCCTCCCCTCAGAAAAGAAAAGGATTCACAAACAGAAAGATTGAAGGAGGAAACACTTGTCTTTGAGATTGTTGGGGAGTGTCTCAGGCACTGCAGAAATAGTTAGGAAGGGAGGTGGAATCTAGTGGACAGCCACAGAGTTCTTTCTATGGTTGATGTTTGATGGGTGTATTCCCAAAAATGAAAGAGCTGTCTATGCCTATAAATTTAATAAATAAATATTTAATTTGTAAGTAATAAATATTATTAATAATATTAATACATTTAATATTTAAATAATAAAATAATGGGTTAAAACATTTAAAATAAACAAACAAGAATAACTTTTATTATAAAAGAATTAATAAAGAGGAACAAAGAACAAACAACACAACAATTATAAAATAAAAAGATTCAATATATACAATATAATAAAGGGCAACAATGACAAGAACTTGTACAACAAACACAACAACAAGTTACCTATCCTTCCTAATGATCCCACAATGAGAAAAAGAGCACTGGTCCAATACAGCAAAGGAAGCAATGAGGAGCCTTGCTCAACAGAGAGCGCTCAACTCACAGTTTTCAGGTGCAATCACCCTTCTTCAGGCATTTGCACCCTTCTTCAGATTTCAGAACAGCAGAGACTCCCTATGCCTGAAGAAGGGTGATTGCGCCCAAAAGCTTGCAAAAAACTTTTTTCAAACTACTCAGTTGGTCTAATAAAAGATATTACATCTACCTGAAGAACCTGGCCTGCATATGTCCTTAGACCACCATGGGTACAACCAAAAACTCACAGTTCACACTCACCATACATGTGCCACACATCTCATTCTCACACCCTCAATTTTGTGTCCTTAGGAACTCTTCCCTGAGACACAGAGGTGGAATCTAAGATTTAAAGTCACTCACTCCTCACACTGGAATACACACACACACACCACAGGAAGGAAACAGGCTATAAAGCAGGATCCCAAGGACTGGGTCCAGCCAACACAGGAACAACTGGAACTCTCTTTGTGAAGAAAGGAACCAGGGAAAAAACACCAGGGCAAAGACCCAGAGCAAAAAGCAGCACTCACTCGGGTACCCAGCCTTTTAAAAATCAAAATCACCTCACTCATCAATCACAATCCAGTTGTCAGCTATAAATCATCCATCTGTAACATATTTTCCAGTCTCATGCAATCAATATGGTTCTTATCTCAGGCACTCACTGTCATTCAAAGTGATCTGCAATTTTTACCTCACAGAAACTGGACAGAACCAGTCCAGGTTCACTCCAAAACTAGGATGCAGTACTGTGCATGCTTGGTTGATGCGACTAGGCTTTAAGTTCGTAAGTTCACTAAATGCTAGCAAATTCTTCAGAGTCCACAGTGACCATGTGCAACAGTTCACTTGCCATACAGATGATGTAATGCCTTTAGAGTGCAACAGAGTTAACCATTTCATAACTGAAACAGAACAAAGTCTTCCACAGCAGTGGGATCATCTAGGTGTTTCCTGCACAAGTGCTTTGCGCATGCATTTTACTTGGATCAGGCAGAAGGAAAATGTTGCTGTGTAACACCTAATAAGCTGTGGTGCTTCCTAACACAGTGTTACAGTCATGTAGATCATTCGAAGTAAAAGATCAACAAACCAAAGCCTGCTTGTCCTAAATAGCTGTAATAGGTAATAAGGGGAGGAGGATCAATTTGCCCCCTCCTGCAACAAAGCTTATGGGAAGGAGTAAAAAGGAAGAACACTTCCTCATGAGGTCTCTCACATTGGGTCGCTAGAAATACTGGAGAAGCCATGACCTCTTGTCCAGTGCTAAATCCTTTATCTCCCTCCTCCCATGGGTGTGTGGTTCCTATCCTTTATATAGGCTCAGTACAGAAGCTTGGTCCATCCTTGCATCCTTGCCTGGTTTTTCTGGTCTTTCCTCTATTTCATTTTGTTAGAGAGCATCTCAAGAATTACTTCTCTTTTTCCTCTTCTCACTCCTACACTAAAGCCCTTCTTTTATGAATAACCACCTCTTAAAAGGGAGAAGTAATTGGACCTGGACCACCCTCCAAATGCATCTTTAATTCTTTTCAAGGTCTGCTTAACTCTTTCAGGATTAGTGCACGGTTTATACATCACATCACATGCAGTTGCAGAAAAATAATATTACCTAGGGCTGAAATGCCCCTCGGCAGAGAGACTAGCGCTCTTCAGGCTCTGACCCACCTCTTCCAGACAGCACAAAGACATTGAGCTCCCAGAACTCCTGTTCCATGGCCCTTTCCCTTTCCCTGCCTAAATCATGGAGCATGGTTAAAACTAACAAAATTGTATTGTTTATCCTGGAGATTTTCTGAAATGTTAATTGTTGCAGCATCTTACATTCACTTGTATCAGCTAAATCTATTGCTCTACCCAGCTGGTCTTCAGAGCAAGTTTTCCTTCCTGGCCATGTATCTAGCATAAATACTTTTTTCTTTCTTTCTCTCAGTTCTCTCAGGCCATCCTAAAAATACCACGCTTCCCTTGACATGTTACAGAAGTCAAAGGAAACATGGAATTAAATAGTTCCCTGTAAAATATATGGAAATTCCTCTCATTTCTTCTGCATTTGAGAGTGGAAAGAGGAGAACCCTCTGATAGACAAAGATGAAATTAAGCCTCAGCTTGCAGATGGCTGTTCTGTTGCAGCAGCAGTGTTGCTGTCATCTGGGTGCCTAGAATACATCTCTGTGGACTTCTTTTCTATAAAGATTTTAAATAAATATGACAGGAGCCCAATACCCTTCTGTCAATTCTAATGTCATAACAGCAAGTAGTCAGAGCAAGTATACACAGGAGGTCTGTCTTCTTCTTGAGTGTACAGGCTAATAATAGGAATGCCACATTGGTTAATGTAAAATTGTGCCATAAAAAGAAAGGGTGAAAAACCAGAAAATGGCTTTAGCCTTTTATTAAATTGGGAATGTTTCTTCACACACAGTCCTTTTTCTGGGTAAAATAAACCGATAATGAATGGATAGATAAGTAGCTCGGTTTGAAGAGGAATTACCAATATACATTCCTGTGAGTCAGATTGTAAAATGCCATCTCAGAAAAGAATATCAGTGGAGGATTATAATTACTGGTGAATCCAACTGGAAAAAAATATAAAAGCTCTTGTTTATCATTTTTTGTGGTCTGGCTTCATAAAAACAGCTGCAGTGTTTTGTCTCTTATGCTTTTAATATTCCAATTTAGGATTTTGCTCAGTTTTAAAAAGGGGTTGGCTTTTCTTAGGAGCTGACTGTCATGCAAATGTCATGGCTGCTTTATACTGAGACTTGTTCTTGTGTGTTTTAATGTTTCCATATCCACTTAATAATACATTTACAAAGTAATGCCTCTGGATTATGAAATGAACAAGCAGTTTTTTTCATCTCTACAACAAAACTTGGATTGTTCCACATGCTAGATTCCTAATCTGGTATTTTAATTCTAGATGATAGCAGTGGAGATCAGAAGGATGACTATTCAGGAATACTTAACAGAGCCTGTTAGAGGAAGCTTACTGTTCAAAGCCTGTGTTCTCATTGCTCAAGTGTACCTTAATATATATTGGAACAGTATACTAGATTTTCTCGCATACAACACACCCAAAACCAGCTTCTGGAAATTGTAGGGCAAGTTGTATGTGTGCAATATGGTAAGAACAGTTTCTGCTGTTTACAGGCTAAAGTGAAAGTAAAATCTGCACAGGACTCAAAAGGGAGAAAAAAGAGTGAGCAGGTTCTGCTCCTTAGCTGCTACTGCTCAGTTGCCTATTGCAAGGAAAGATCTTTCTTTCTTTGTTGTTCCTTTTAAAAACAAGGTGCGTATTATGTTCTAGGATTTATTGTATGCAAGAAAATATGGGCACTCAAGGCACCAACTTCAAGTCATGCTAGAGCAGTATTGCGCAAAAACAAAATGAAATTTTTTGTATTGGTGTTAAAATTGTGTGTGTGGTCATGGTTTGGGGAATTAAAGGAGAAAGGCAGAGGCAGCTTGTGAGCAGCAAACAGGACCAAGGAAAAAATGATTTTAAAAGGTTTCCCTTTCCCAGAAGTGTTGTGTTCCCTTTATAGGTGCAGTATAGCACCTCTGGCCACTTGTAAAACAATTTTTAAAGTAAATTGGGACCTTTTCAGTGTTTTAAATTCTTTATAATTAAAAAAATGAGTCCATAGCGGCTGTTAAGCCGGGACTCCTGAAAGTGTAGGGGCGACCTTAACAGAGGGGAAGACAGATATTAACCAATAAAATATATTAAATGTAGAGAAAATCCATATTTTCATATTAAATATTTTTTTCAAGAAGTAAGCAGGTCTCAGGACATACGCAGACAAGGTTCTTTGAGTAAATCTTTTGGGTAAATCTTTTATTAGAACAACTCACATAGTTGGAAAAATATTTGGGTTGGTCTAATAAAAGATATCACATTTACCCAAAGAACCTTGTCAACCCTAGTAAGCTGTGTTCTGCCAGTAAGTCACATGACAGGAGGAGTAGGCAGTTGCTCAGAGATGACTTACCAGACCTAGATGAACCACACGCCACTTCTTGTGCCTTGATGTTATAGACAGACTTATCATGGCAAGTTATATTTCCACTTTTATAATTGCTTGAATGTCTGTTCTTTACATTGTATACCTCTATTCATCTTTACACAGATTTACAGGGACTCTGCTACACTGCCAAACTATGCTGTTCCAGGAAATTCCTGTATTTGCATGCTAATACACTTCTATAAAAGCTATGTCCTAGGTCATTAGGAAATAAAGGAACTATTAATTAAATTTTATATAACAGTTTATATGTCCAACTGCACGCGGGATGAAGGGAACGTCTCTTTGAATTAAACAAAATAATCTGTAATGCTTCTGAAAATATTTATTGCTAAGATAACCTCACTAGGTTTGAGTACAAAGAAAAGGAGTACATTGCACTTGTGTACCTTGGCCTTGATTTCATAGGTGAAGGAGTTGAGGACATCTTAAATCAACTGCCACTACATAATGCTATTTGTTGTACTTTCCCATCAAAGGCAGGATATACTGGAACTAGGGTAGTGTTTGGAGGGACCAAATGTTCTTGCCAAAGTCACATTGCAGCTGGAACAGCTTTAGGGACCAAGACTGCAGTATTATGAAGTCACAGGTAGAATTTGCAATTTATCTGTAGTCCAAGTAAGAAGTTCTTTGAGCATTCTTTTGAGGAACGTCCCATCAACACTCTGCTTCAAGCACTTAATAAATATGCTATCCTAGTTATTTCTGTTCTCTCCTTTTGGCAGACTACCAATATTACTGTGGTTTGATTTGAGTTAATTTTTGGCTGCTTGGACTGGGAAATGTTATTGATGTGTGCTTCTCAAAGAAACTAATTCATTTGCTCTAAGTGGAAAAGGTATAGGTATCTAAATCAGTCACAAGCCCCAACAAAACTTTTAGTCATTTGATGGAGAAGTGTAAGGTTAAGAGAGGGGTGATATATACCAAAATGAGCACAAGACCAAATGCACAGTTATGCTTATTCAAGTGCCTTAGCCTTAGTAATTGCTGAACATTTAATGTCTTCTAATGAACGAAATGGTAGGGATTACATATTCCACAAAAGATTCTTTTCTGGGACCTCCAGATTTTCCATAGCTTGACCACTCCTTTGAAACCAGGCCCCAGGCACAGCTTCTAGCAAAGGTGAGTCCATGGCTTCAGAGACTAAGAAGGAGCCTTGGGATCATTGTCATTGCAGCTGCTGGTGTCTCCATAGTTCCATTCATGAGCTCAAATTGTCAAAGGTCCTCATGGGGACTTCCTCTATTGAGGGAAGGAGTATAGCCAAAAAAGAAATTGAGAAAGGCAGGCAGCCTCTCTATAAGACAGCACATATTGCTCAATGGCAATACAGCAGGCAGAGTCCTAGGATCAGAATAGCTAAGTCCAGCCTAAGCAGAGTCCATGTTACAGGTCCATGTTTTTATTTTTCCTAAGGTCCAAGTAATGCTCCTTTTCATGCTATTTCCCATGTTAGGCATCCTTGATCTGCCTCCTGGATCTTTCAAGCCATGGCCCATTTGGGCCTTTGGGAAAACAGTTGTAATGCAGATCCTGATACTCCAACAGCTACATGCAGAAACACATATCTCACCGCCCTAGTCCAACATGAACGTTTCCCATAGTATAATAGCATACAGTCAAGTATGGGAAATAAAAGAATTTACAATTATTGTAGAAATATTATAGAACAGTGCAACATTCTGGGGATGTGTAACAGTGTAACAGTGGGATATGAAGGATATAATGCATTGTTTTTGCATTAGCATTGTTTTTGCATTTTGGATAGCATTGTTTTTGTTGTAGCGATGAGCAGTAAAATTACTGAAGTTGATGACATTCAGGGGATTTTGATTTTAACATTCCACTGACATAAAGGATGCTACTACAGTAAAAGCTCTGTTATCTGGCATCCCCCAAGAATGGGGGATGCCGGATAACAAAATATGCCGGTTAACTGAGCGGCCCTGGCTGCTGCTTCTTCTGCCCTGCCTGGGGCATCCACCCGCCCCTCCTGCCGCATTGCCGCCCGTCCTGTGGGCCCCACAGGACAGGGAGGCGGGCCCCGCAGAGCCCCGCACAGCCTGTTAAGCCCCTGGGCCATGGAGGCTCGGCAGCGCAGGCTGCTTTGCCCCCAGCCGTGGGGGGGGGGAGAAACCGTAAGTGCCACTGTGGGCACTTCCGGTTTCACTTTATCTTACAAGCTGGCATGCTGGTTAGTAGAGCATGCCGGCTTGTAAGATGCTGCATAGTGCAGCTTTTACTGTACATCACTTTATTCAAACTCAGCAAGACATCTACACATTCATGTTAAACTGTCACCACGTGCATTATTGTTTAAGGTGCTGGAAAATTTTCTCGCCCCACTGAAAAGTTCACATTATAAAGACTCTTGTTAAAAGTCCTTTGAATGGTTGTGTTTTTAATCCTATTGCTATAGATTTCTATTCTTCTGTATTTTTTTTTATTATTGTTCTTTCAAGATACCAAATCCTGATCCCAGTGAAATCAGTGGAAGTTTTGCAATCAGCCTTAATCCAATCTAGTTTTGGCCATCTACACTGGAGAAGTAGGAAAGGAAAAAAATTCTAGTGTGATGATGCTGGAAATAATAAATATTTCTGGATGGCAAAGGAGTGAAAAGTCTCTTTTTGACTTCCATAGGATAGCAGCAATCCTTAGGGGGAGTACAAGACTTCTGCTTTTTGTCACTGAGGACCTAAGCTCCTCTCCTTCATGGAAAATTTGTGGAACATTCACTTAAGCACGTTGTTAGAATTTTAAAGAGTTCTGTGCCATGTCCTGTGCAACAAAATATATATTATAGCTGAGTAGGTCCTTTAAAAGATAAACTATAAAGTAGAAAACAGATTTTTGGTTTTGTCCTTTGCTGCTCGTTTATAGTCTCTCTATATAAAGTCATAGTCTACTTGTTTTCTTCAACTGAAATAGCAAGAATTTTAAGTACTAATACTTAGTGTCCCTTGAGTCTTCAGTTAAGAGAAGTGAGAACAACAGCTCAGAATGCAACTGGGTGCATCCAAAAATTTGTCCAAGGTCTTTAGGAAAAAAGGAAAGCAAAGACATTGATGTTTCAAATGTAAAAATTAAGAACAGTGATATTCCATGGGGGAAACATTAACATGGCTTGTATATATTACAAATAGGAAGGAAACTGCAAAAGGAAAGGGAAAAAGTTATCTGATCTTTACCTTACCAGTAAATCACTTGCCACTGGCAAGTGGAAAGCTTCCTGTAAAGCAGTGGTTCAAAACCTCTTTTGTATTAAGATCCATTTGTAAACATTGAGGGCCAATCCCAACCCAGTGCCCTTCACTCCCGACCTGTTGCCCCACAGCCACCAATGTGTGGAGAAGGGGGTTGGGTGTATGTGGGATATTGAGGTCCCCAAGCAGCTCCTTGAAGGCTGAAACTGACAGCCTGCAAGGGAAAAGCCAGTTTCCAATGTTTTTTTCCTTTAAAGAAGAATCAATTTTTAAAGGTTGTTTATGACCCTTTCATATATTCCTGTGACCCACTTTTGGATCATGACCCATGGGCTGAAAAATGCTGCTCTAGAGCATATAAGGGACAAGTCACTTAATGAGTTGTTATAGAATTTAAAATTTTTACTTTTAGAAAGAACTCCTACCATGCATGGTTTACAGTGATAACCTCCTGAATCTGATACAGTTCTGTTTTCCTGAGTCTGCACACTGTTCCAGTGCCTTTACAGCTGCTCAGAGCCTTCCCTTAACAGGAGCATAAAAGAATGTATTCATTTTGTGTTTTGCTATACAGCACCCAGTGAGCAGCCTTGGAAATAACAAGAATCATACTGGCTTTACAGTTCTTTAAAATTTTGAGTAATAGCAGAGATGCCATTCAGAAAGAAGAGATTCTAGAGGCTGTAGAGGATGGTGGGAAGTTAGACCATTGCAGCCTCCTCCTCATAAGAACTGATTGATTACTGGGGGATATGAGAAGTTATAATGGTGATTTACTTCTGCCACTGCCCTCCTGGCTAAGTATGCAGTCAAAAAGCCCGAGGCTGAATTGATTCAGTCTCTGCAGGTTAATCTAAGATGCACATATTAAATTGAAACAGAAGTTGACAATTAGGGTTTTTTGGCTAATGTGGCTGATAATGTCACCAATAAATGCTGCATGCATGTGCACAGACACAGTATGCACATAGCCAGAAGTGCACCCGCTTCTGTGTTTCCCAGACAAGCTGCTCACAACTCTGTCCTGCACCCCGCACTGCCCCAGCTGTGCAGCACCTGCCCCTGCCTCAACCCCACTCCCTCCCTCACTGCAGGAGCCTCAATCTGCCCCTCCCCCTGCCCTTTGCCCCCAAAGTCTTACCAGTCTGACACTGCTCTTCACGCTGCTGGGATGCATATCAGCGATCTGATCGGTATCGGCCAGTATGGCTTGTTAATAATCAGCCATCGGTATCGGCCAAAAAAATCTTTATCAGTGCACCCCTAACTCTCACGTTGTGCAAATATCCAGTTTCTCCCAGGAGAGTCGCTGTTCTCTCAGGAGAAACCACAAGTGTACAGATGTTCAGTCCTTTCTCCCCAAGTAAAAATGGCCACTCCAAGAGAAAAATAACCTGGGGACAACCTTCCAGGAGAGTTTCTCCTGGGAGAGCAAATATCTGTATGTACTGACAACACAGGCTGACCATGGGCCATCTGGTTTAGCCAGTCAAGACTGCCCTATACTTTGCTGTCATCTGTTGTAAGGCAGACCAAGGGAACCTGCAGAGAATACCGAGATATGTGTACAGCCCCCCACCCTTTTTCCACCCTTGTTGCACAGCGGCAGCACTGTAATCTCTCCACTCTTCAGGGACTCATCATTCAAATGTCTGTATATATGGCTCTGGGAAGTTTTTCTACTATGAGAACACACCTGGGAGAATACTCCCAGATTATCTGAATGAAGCCTCTGTGTCTTCTGTGTTATAGCAGGGATTCCCAACCTTTGTATGCTGAGGACCAGCAGTAACTGTTAAAAAAAGTTGGCTGCCGGTCTGCAGTATTCTGGTCACTTCCAGTCCCCGGTTTCCCAGTCCACGGTCACTTCTGGTCCACGGCAGCCAACCCTTCACAGCCCAGTACTGGGCCGCAGTCGAGGGGTTGGGAATCCCTGGGTTATAGCACCACATACCTGCTGGGCAGCCCTGCTGCCTTCCAGGGTTGTTTTAAATTTAAATTTAAACTGCCTAATTTAAAACACAAAAACCATCCAGGGAGCCAGCCAGTGAGAGTGTAACTCTGGCCCAGGGAGGAGGACGCTCCCCAGGGCGGGGAGACCTGAGTTCTGGTCCGGTTTCTATAGTCTGCATTAGACAGTAATGTCTATAATGAGGGAACTTACACATGGGATTTATTGAAATTCCAATTTGTACATGGAACAGCTAAGTTATTTGACAAGCGTAGTGTGCATATTGTGAATATGGGCAAGTGTTTGTGTGCACTGCTTTTCTTGAATGTCTGCAACTGTGTTTTACTTGTTTTTTAAAAAAATCACCAAAGCTCTAGAATTTGTCTGAGGTTGTTTTTTTGTCACAGCACATAACAATTGGAGGTTCAACAGTGCCATCCTGTGGATCATCCTGTAGGTTTCAGACATAGCTTTGGCTAGCATACAAGACAATGTACGTGGAGTAAAATGTTGCAGAATGTCAGAGACTCTGTTTCTGCAATCAGATAGAATACTTCCCTCTTGTAGCCTGCCAGGCTAATTATTACTTTTATGTCCACAACAATTAATACATGATAAGCAAAACAATGATGAGCAGCATGCTTGTTCGTCTTACCCTTTTTATTGGGAAAGATGTTTTTAATCATCATCTTCTTTTTGCAGAGACAATTGTCAAAATCATTAAGAACAATCAAACAAACACCTGCATGAAGCTTTAAATAAAACCCTTCATTGAGATGCTAAAGTAAAAGAGAAAACAAATAATTCTTATGTTCTAGTGGCAGAAAGTGACAGAGTGGCTGAGACACTGTGGCTCCAGAACCATGAGTTCAAGCTGTGCCCTGGACTTATGCCGAAGGCTATGACACAGATGTACATAGGTACCTGCTCATTTGGGTTGGAGAGACAAAGGTAGCCGGATGAGATGCTTACCACCTCATTCTCTTGTGTGCTGCTAGCTAAGAAACTGGTGTGCCTTAACCATACTACTCCAGTAGATCATTATGCTCAAATGGACCTTCTTAATGTTTTATAGGAGAGAAATAAAAATTCCCACGTTGCTTCAAAAATTTAACTGGTGTAGCTGGGACGTCTCACCAACATAGTTTTTAGTTCAAAAAGACATGGATGGTATTGGGGTCTGAAGTTTTGTCCACTGAAAGCAATGAGGATGGGTGGACCTCTGGTTGAAAAGGTTCACTATTTAGAATGAACTTTATGGGTGGGCACATAACACAAATTCAACGTATTCATCAAAATGGCAACTTTCATTCCACTTGCTTGCAGATGGGGCTTCTGCGGATCAATAAATATCCTGCCCATTCTCCAGCTCCCCACTTGGGATATTTGAGGAGGGTCTTATTAGGCACACGGTGATTGCTTTTTCCTATGGCTCCTGACCCAAGGACTCACAAGAGGCAGACCTGGAGTTCTCACTCCTTTTGGTGCTCTTCTGCAGCTACACAGACCGAACTAATTCTTGCCTTTAACTGGGAGCAACTTTTGTCCTTCAAATGCTGTAACTTGAGAGACTCCAGTTAAAGGTCATGAAATATGCTGCTGGAAGATTAAGAGAGGGAAGAACATGTCCAAACTACAAATTCTTTTCTTGCTCCTTGGAAATAAAAAGCAGAATTTAATTTGTGCTTTTTGGCCCCTGAAAGCAGTCCCTGCAACTATGAAATGTCTTTCTTTTTCTCTGTTCTTACAATGTATGTGGGGCTGCTTAGTAAATTTTTTCAGCCTTGCTACAAATAGGAGCCAGACAAAGGCACCTGTGACAAGGCAAGCAGAAGACTGTTTCTTTTCTCTTCAGAAATGGAAGACCACACATGTGTGCCAAACATCTCTACTGAGGAGAGACAGCACCATATTGTTAGTAAAGTATTTGCCATTTTTCTGCCCTGTTTCCTTCAAACTCCCCATACCCAATAAAAAGACTTGTCCTTATATTTCTCTCCAAATGTCCCATTGAAATTTTACAACCTGGCCCCAGTGACTGACATACGGGAAACCTCTTGTTAATTCTGCTTCTTCCCAGACTTAGAGTAGTAATTAGGATATATCAAAACATAGCCTCTTGTGGTATTTCAGCAGAAACCAGGAAGAATTGCATAAAAGTTTAAATTTGTGCACCGAGGAAGTTTATTCCAAGCTCCACTCTGTCTAAGGTTAAATAATGCCCTATGACATGAGGGTTTATTCACCTTTTATATTCTTTTATCCTCGCTGCTGTGTGACTTGGATGTGTTCACTCTGCTTTTAAGTCTTCTTAAGCTTGGTTTTAATAATATCTTGTTTGGAGGAGGTAGACTGTGTCCTACCTAGAAAATATTTCTTTTTTTCCAGTTTCAAATGTCCTGCCTTATAATTTCATTGAGTTTCCCCTTCTTCTTGCAAAATGAGAGAAGGTAAATAAGAGCAACAGTGTTCATTATTTTAAATAAGCTATCATTATTTTAAATAAACATTTAAATAATTAATGTTATCCTCTGTTGTCCTATTTTTTCAATCTTCTCTCCATGATCTCAAGACCTAAACAGCCCTAATCCTGTCCTTCTCACCACTTATAGAAGGCTCTCCAGGCTTCTGATAATTACTTAGATATCCCTTCTATTTGTATATAAGTAGCTCAAATTATTCCCTCCAATATGAAGTTCCTTGCATGTATCTGCTGTGAATTTATCTCTCACTGCATTTCTTGGTCACGTCATTCTGAAAGATCAGTTTGGAATTCTTCACAAACTTTCCCAGTCTTAACTAACCGTAGTATTTTTATCATAGATTTTTATCATATTTTTATCACAGATTTCATAGACATATGAAGTGTGATACATACTGATTATTAAAATAATCATTTTTTATTTAAAATTGATTTGTAAAACATTATGTTATTTCAACTATGAGTTTTTCCTTTTCAAACTTGGACCTGATTAAAATTAAATCTATCTTTAATCCAACATATGTTAAGGCCTCAACTTGTACCCTATATAGAGAAAGAGCACTAAACCGGATCTCTGTAGTGATCCATTCCCTACAGAGATCTTCCCTGGCATCCACCATTATTGGTTTAGAGATGCTAGAGTAAGCATATCCAACACTTCTGTTCAATAGCTATTAATAGATCTATCATCCATGAATTTATCCAGTCCCTTTTTTGACCCTGGCTATGCTATCTGCCTCCACCACCTTCTATGGTAATGAATTCCGTAAATTAACTATGCATTGCATAAACAAATAGTGTTTCTTGTTAGTGTTTAAGCCTGACACCTACTACTTTAAGTGGATACCCCCTAGTTCTAATAGGTCATGTACTGGATGAAGGGCCTGGTCCTACTCAAGATGTGCTACTGAGTGGAAGAGACTGGTTAAGTCATAACAGGTATTAGGACCTGGCCTTTAACCCCAGGAGACACCATATTATATCTTAACAGGATCATCCATTGAGCCCACCTGAATCATCTCACTTCTGTTTTAACACAACTGTTAGATACAAACCATGAGGAGAAAATTATTTATCTTGTAATAAGCAACATGACATTCACCATTATCTGATGCGTTAAATGTGTAAAATTAGCAAGAATCTTAGCAGCTCTACAATGGCTTAAATAAATGCATGGCATACCCTCCTAGGTAGCAGAAAGATGTATCAAAAGATCTCTAGAATCATGGCTGTATTGGGGATAAATGTACAGGTATTAATGGCTATACCAACCAAGGAGAATACACCTTCCTTTAGAAAATAGTAGAAGTGTAACTGGAAATTTGACTAGGAGCAACTACTTAAACTGAGGTTGTCCACCTGACATGGATGAGCTGGTTCTGCTGTGGAGATTTGAGGGGGCGCCCTTCTGCTGCTGTCATGTTAGAATTTGTCTGTATGTCCATTTCCCTCAGACTCCTATCTCCCAATTAACTAACTCTGTAAACACATTTGACTGACTAACTAACATGCATTACAGGCTTCAAATGCCATAATGCATTACTGCCTTTTCTAAGTTCTCCCTTAAAAACATATGGAATGAGGAATCTCTTGGCTCACGTATTATTAAGCGGCCTCTAGGAACTTTCAGTTGATCAATTTTTAACTTCAGGGTTTGTCTTTACAGTATGTCTGTGAGACTGGAGTTCACAGATTTTAAACCCTGCAGGATGAAGACAGAAGCTTTTAGTATATTATTAATACTTCATTTCATCTGGTTAGTGGTCTTTTCAAGTATTCTGTCTTCTCTGTGATTTACTTGCAGTGTCAAATAAACACCTTGTTTAAGCTTAAGTATTATGGCATAATAACATTCAGTATCTTATTTAAATACTTTCAGGGCAAATGAACCCAGCAAGGATTTTGATGTTTAGCAGGTGCAAATCCTAACAGCACTGAATAGGTAAAATCAGAATAAGTCCTTTGAACGCTCTCATCTTAACAGATGTGAGATTTTCCCCCATATGTTAAAATCAAATTAAAGTTCCTTATGAAAGCTACATGTATTCGAAATGATTCTGACAAAATTGTGTTTCTTAAACAAGATCCTCCCTGACTGTTATTTAATGTTAAATAAACGTGTCCATTAAATGTAATTGTACAAGCATGTATAAGAATTCTATTTTAGTATGAGAGGGGTTTTTTGCTTTTTTTTTTTGTTTGTTTACTAAAGGAATTCTGCATCTTCAAAACAACATCTGTCAGGCTGATTTTCATTAGATTAAATATATTCTCAAAGCAGCCATCAGATCTTACAATATACTAGAAATGTAGGTTGTGCTATAGATTCATAGAAGTAGAGTCGGAAGGGACCTTGTAGATCATCAAGTCCGACCCCCTGCCCTGGGCAGGAGAGAAAACTGGGCTCAAATGACCCCAGCCAGGTAGACATCAAGCCTCCTCTTAAAGACCCCCAGGGTAGGAGCCATCACCACTTTCCTTGGAAGTTGGTTCCAGATCCTAGCCGACCTGACAGTGAAGTAGTGCCTTCAGATGTCTAGTCTAAACCTACTCTCTAACAATTTGTGGCCGTTATTTCTTGTTACCCTGGGGGGCGCTAGGGGGAACAAGGTCTCTCCCAAACCCTGCTGGTCCCCCCCCCGGTGAGTTTATAGATGGCCACCAGGTCCCCCCTCAGCCTTCTCTTGCGAAAGCTGAACAGGTTAAGGTCCCATAGCCTTTCTTTGTAGGGTCTGCCCTGCTGTCCCTGGATCATGTGGGTGGCCTTCCTCTGGACCCTCTCAATGCTGTTCACATCCCTCCTGAAGTGCAGCGCCCAGAACTGAACACAGTACTCCAGCTGCGGCCTGACCCGTGTCGTGTAGAGGGGGAGGATCACCTCCTTTGCCCTGCTTGAGATGCATCTGTGGATGCACGACAAGGTACGGTTAGCCCTACTGACCGTGACCTCACATTGTCGGCCCATGTTCATCTTGGAGTCAATAATGACTCCAAGAACTCTTTCTGCCACCGTGCTCTCGAGAAGGGAGTTTCTCAGCTTATAAGTGTGCTGCTGGTTCCTACTGCCCAAGTGCCGCACCCTGCACTTGTCAGTATTAAAACCCATCCTATTTTCGTTAGCCCACCCCTGTAACCTGTCCAGGTCCTGCTGTAATCTGTCCTTCCCTACTAGCATGCCCACCTCACCCCAAATCTCGGTATCATCAGCAAATTTAAACAGGCTGCTTTTTACCCCATTGTCCAAGTCACTAATAAAGAAATTGAAAAGTGCAGGCCCAAGGACCGAGCCCTGGGGGACTCCACTGCCCACTTCCCTCCAGGTCAAAAAAGACCCGTTCACCACTACCCTCTGAGTACAACCCGTCAGCCAATTTACAATCCCATCTGACTGTGTAGGCATCAATGCCACAGTCACCTAGTTTTTTGATGAGAATGGGGTGGGAGACAGTGTCAAAGGCCTTGCTGAAGTCCAGAAAGACAACATCCACCGCGACACCTGCATCGAATGCTTTTGTGACCTGATCGTAGAAGGCAATCAGGTTGGTCTGACAAGACCTGCCCCTAATGAAACCATGTTGGTTGCCTTTGAGCATCATCCCTGCTGCTGGCCCATTACAGATGTGCTCCTTGATGATCTTCTCAAAGAGTTTCCCCAGGATTGAAGTAAGACTAATGGGCCTGTAGTTGTCTGGGTCCTCCCTCTTCCCTTTTTTGAGGATGGGGACCACATTGGCTTTCTTCCAGTCATCTGGCACCTGGCCAGAGCACCACAAGTGCTTGTAAAGCCATGCCAGGGGCCCCACAATAACCCCTGCCAATTCCCTCAACACCCTGGGGTGGAGAGCATCTGGACTTGCTGATTTGAACACATCCAGCCCCTCCAGAAGCTCTCTAACCCGGTCCTCCCTGACCTTAGGCTGGCAGCATTTCTCCCGAGTCCGTCTGGAATCTTGGTCAGGGAGTCCCGGTCCCTGCACAGGAAAATGGAGGCGAAGAATTTGTTAAAGAGGTCTGCTTTCTCCTCTGGTGCAACCACTAGATTGCCAAGCATATCCTGCAGGGGCCTCACATTACCCAGCGCCTTCTTCATTCTCCCTATATATTTAAAAAAGGACTTTTTATTATCTTTGATCCTTGGTGCTAGCCCTAGCTCCGTATCTGCCTTAGCTTTTCTAACAGCCCCCCTACAGACCCAAGCAGTGGAGTTATACTCCTCTTTGGTGATAGCCCCTCCCTTCCACCAGGTGTACACCTCCTTTTTGGCAATCAGGCATTTACAAATGCCCTTGGTGAGCCAGGGGTCTTTTGGGCACTCTTGCCCCCCTTGCTTCTTGTTGGGATTGTCACCCCTTGGGCTCTGACTATCATCTCCTTAAGGAACGACCACTCATCTTGGGCACTGAGTTTCCCTACTCTCGAGGACCCCAGTGCCTCTCCCACTAATCTCCTCAACTCATTGAAGTTGGCCCTCTTAAAGTCTAGGGCTACTGCCTTGGTGCAGTACCCTGTGCTGGATGGTGAATTTCAGCAAGCGAAGATGAAACACTATGCATGAAACATTAATAGAATTTCACGCACTTGAAAATGTTGTATGAATATAGCAGTGAGAACCCACTATTTTGGGAGAGGGAAGGCACTGACAAGACAGCCTCACATCACCTACTCCCCTTCTCCATTTTTAGTATGTTCTTTTGAAACACGCTCATGGATGCTGGAGTGCTACACATGCACAAAATGGTTTGTTACAAAGCAAGGTTTATATGAATATAGAAACTAGAATGCTTACTTCATGCCATTATGAGCTCCATCCGAGGGTGCTGAAGGCACTGGCCGACATCATTGCACAACCACTGGCAGGAATATTTGAACGCTCGTGGCACACGGGCCAAGTCCCGGAGGACTGGAAAAGGGCCAATGTGGTCCCCATTTTCAAGAAGGGGAGGAAGGAGGACCCGGGCAACTATAGGCCAGTCAGTCTCACCTCCATCCTTGGCAGAGTCTTTGAAAAAATTATCAAGGCTCACATTTGCGAGAGCCCGGCAGGACAAATTATGCTGAGGGGAAACCAGCACGGGTTCGTGGCAGGCAGATCGTGCTTGACCAATCTAGTCTCTTTTTATGACCAGGTTACGAAACGCCTGGACACAGGAGGAGGGGTGGATGTCGTATACTTAGACTTCAGGAAGGCCTTCGATACGGTATCCCACCCCATACTGGTGAACAAGTTAAGAGGCTGTGACTTGGATGACTACACAGTCCGGTGGGTGGCAAATTGGCTGGAGGGTCGCACCCAGAGAGTCATGGTGGATGGGTCGGCTTCGACCTGGAAGGGTGTGGGCACTGGGGTCCTGCAGGGCTCAGTCCTTGGACCGATACTCTTTAATGTCTTCATCAGCGACTTGGACGAGGGAGTGAAATGTACTCTGTCCAAGTGTGCAGATGACACAAAACTATGGGGAGAAGTGGACATGCCGGAGGGCAGGGAACAGCTGCAAGCAGACCTGGACAGGTTAAACAAGTGGACAGAAAACAACAGAATGCAGTTCAACAAGGAGAAATGCAAAGTGCTGCACCTAGGGAGGAAAAATGTCCAGCACACCTACAGCCTAGGAAATGACCTGCTGGGTGGCATGGAAGTGGAAAGGGATCTTGGAGTCCTAGTGGACTCTAAGATGAACATGAGTCGGCAGTGTGACGAAGCCATCAGAAAAGCCAATGGCACTTTATCGTGCATCAGCAGATGCATGACGAATAGGTCCAAGGAGGCGATACTTCCCCTCTATCAGGCGCTGGTCAGACCGCAGTTGGAGTACTGCATGCAATTCTGGGTGCCGCAATTCAAGAGGGATGCGGATAACCTGGAGAGAGTCCAGAGAAGGGCCACTCATATGGTCAAGGGCCTGCAGACCAAGCCCTACGAGGAGAGACTAGAGAAACTGGACCTTTTCAGCCTCCGCAAGAGAAGGTTGAGAGGCGACCTTGTGGCTGCCTATAAGTTCATCACGGAGGCACAGAAGGGAATTGGTGAGTATTTATTCACCAAGGCACCCCCGGGGGTTACAAGAAATAACGGCCACAAGCTAGCAGAGAGCAGATTTAGATTGGACATTAGGAAGAACTTCTTCACAGTTCGAGTGGCCAAGGTCTGGAATGGGCTCCCAAGGGAGGTGGTGCTCTCCCCTACCCTGGGGGTCTTCAAGAGGAGGTTAGATAAGCATCTAGCTGGGGTCATCTAGACCCAGCACTCTTTCCTGCTTATGCAGGGGGTCGAACTCAATGATCTATTGAGGTCCCTTCCGACCCTAACATCTATGAATCTATGAATTATTGAGGCATTGATAGAGAGTGTTATGCCAGCATGTTCAGAAGACCTGGCATTTACATGTTTGGACAGCAAGGGATTTCATAGCATCCCAGCGATATGGGTTTTAATGGGTATCCTCCCAGGGTTATGTTACTGGTTCACAATGCCATACCCATATATAAGAGGAACTGGCAGAAGAAATTTTTCACATAGATCATTTTCAGGAAGCTGACTGAAGGAAAAATGGACACCATTGCCGAAAATCATTTTCACCTTACTGGGATCTCCTTCACACACCACAACGTATGTGAAGGTTGCGGGGAGGAGCAAAGGGGCTTTCACCAGGTCTGGCTGAAGATAGTACTGGCACAGGACAAAGCAACAAGAAAGTAGTACACATCAGATAACTGGGTCTGAGTCCAGGAGAGTGAGGAAAGTACAGGAGACTGTGGGCGCACATCCTTGATTTGGTGGCGGGGGGAATGTACTAATTGGAGTGAAGTGATTCACTTTGTTGCACTACCCAATGTGCCTGTTGCTAATCTAACCTCCTCAGAAGCTTGTCTTAAATTATTCTACACTACCAGAAGTTGGTCTAACCTTCAGGCCAAGTCTTGCTGCATGTCTTGTAGTGAGTTGCACCTGAGCCTTTTTGGGTGTTTCTAAACAGTACAAGGCAGAGCTGTGTACAAATACTATCAAGCAGCATGCCTGTATCAGCACGCCATTATACCATGCTTCCCACCAGGGCTAATTATCTCAGCAGACAATATGACCAGGTACAAATGTTACACATTTACTGGTATAAGTAATTGGAAACCAGTCTATACTCATAACAGAACAGGAGTTCAGCATCTGTAGACTGGTTTTAAAATGGAAGAACCTAGTCTAAGATAAACCTGGATGGATGTGCACTCAAACTTAATCAAGTTAAGTTAAACTGGTGAATCAAACTTCTGTACCAGATTCCCAATTGATTCATGTTAGGTCACTGTCTGCCAGCATCCCAGGCTAGTTTGCAGCCCCTTGCTAGCCTCCCCTTCCAGGGAAGCACACTACCACTCACCCCACTCTTGACTGCTTTGAGCACCCACTTACCCCAAGCTCTCACAGAGCCAAGTCAACACAGACCCTTTCCACAGTGCCTCCTCCTGTCTCTGGCTAGCTGTCAGGCAGCATGGAGGGGGAGCATACTCACCCATGCCTGACAGCCTGGTCGGACTCTGTGGGGCTGCACCCGCTCACAAGGGTACTCCTGGACTCAGTGTCAGGTCTGTATGTACAGTGTGGGTGTTTCATGACAGGACAAGGATGCCTCCTTTCTTCCCCCTCCCCAAGCTCTGTCTGTCTGTTGCTGACAGATGCCTGTGGCTGACAGAGGACATGGCTGCCAGTGGGGAGTGGGGAACGACTTGCTTGCCCATGCCCAGCAGCCAATTGGGTGGCCCAGGCACTCAGCTGGGCCATGCTAGGAGGTGTGCAGGAGCACCCCCCAACCTACTGGCCTCTGCTAATGCAGGCAGCCTGTGTGCCCCCTCCCACCACCAAAGGGCAAATGTGTGTTCTGTTCACTACTAATCCAGCCTATGCCGCTTCAGAAACTTGCATAACTTAACATGATTATGCCTCGGGCTTTCTAAATGTCTCTTTCAGAGCAATTGCATCAAAGATTATAAGGTACCAAGACAATGAATGATGTGTCCCTTACTTATTTGTATTTAAAAAAAATATTTTGGCCCGGGTATGGCAGGCAGAGATAAAGGGACGTTTGTTTCAAGCAGGGGTAATCTTGGAAGACATAAATTTGCTGGGATTCCAAAACTGGAGGGAACAACTTTCCTATGCTGCTGGTAGAAGGCCTTCTGTCTCTGCCAAGGAGGTGTTTTGTTCCCTTATGACTGATGAGGAAATAAGTGATTGGAGAGGTCTAGAAAGCAAAAGCACAAATTATGGAAAGTTTGCCCTGCCCACTTTCTCCTTGATCATCATCATCCAGGAAAGTTCAAAGGTTTTGGCAAATATCCATGGGGTGCTCACCAAGAACATGGAAGCCTGCTTAAAGCAGATGTTCCTCTGACATCCCATCTATCCTGTCCATCAGCAGCAAATGAACAGAGTTCCCAAGGACTTCAAAAATACTTTGGTATAATCACAGGTCATCCAGTGGGACTTTTGCTAATGCTAATGCCAGGTTGAGGAAAAAGTGCACAGGGTTGCGGGCTCAGGTTTGTGTGCATGTGTGGAAGGGAGAAGGGATCAGGAGTGCCTCACCCATCTTGCCATCCACAGGCATTGCTAGGCTTCTAAAAAACCTCTGCTTTAGCACGCCTACAATAAGCAGTGTTAGAATGGATCACAAGTGGCCGGCTGCAATTTTTTCCCCTCCCCTTAGAATTCATCCCATATCAGACATGTTGGCAGAGTGAAAAGATCTTCTGCAGCATGTCATATCCCACATAATAATTAGATTCAGTTTAAACCACAGAACCCATCCCATTTAGGGTGTAATGTTGTCCTTAACAGTAAAAACTTGCCTTTGCCCCTGGGATTTCTTCTATTTCCCCAACCTGTAATCACTCCATGTAGTCCCAAACATTTGTCCTGCCCACGCTCAGCAAAGTGCTCTGAATACTACCTTAGAGTAGGTGCAGGCTAGTAGTGAGCTGCCAGACATGCTGTTGTAATCTTCTCTCTTCATAGTACATCGTCTCCAGGCCTTGTATTTCCTCCCTGCTCCCTACTTCATCACCTGCACCAACCTTTTAAGAGAAATGCTCGTCCAAGTGATTATTTTGGGTGGGCCATAGAGGTCTGTCATCATGGGAGTCCTATAACCAGGGTTTCAGCCTATCACTCCACTGCAAGTAGGTGAGTTAGAGCCTGAGTTAAAACAAAACCTGGACTCATCCTCATCCCTGACTGGGTAAGTCTGAGTTCACAGCACATTTAATCATGAGTAAAAGGTATGGATGGTAGGGGATATGGTTTCTCTGTAGTGAAGAAATACTCACATAGGCTGCGTTCAGACAAGCGCTGCCATATGATATGTGACACCACAGACACATCTGTGGTGCCACATCCCACACATTCAGCTGTTCTCCATGCTGCAAGGTAGCTCCCGGGAGGGGGATTGACCCAGGAGATTCTGGGTTCAAAAAACCCATGCAAAAAAAAAGCAGAGCAGAGCATGTGGGGGCAGTGGGTGCCACCTGGATGGCTGGAGCCACTCTCCAGCTACCGGCCAGGCTCCAAGTGGAAGGATCACTTCTGCTGCAACACCAGGAACAACGTTCCTTCTAAGGAGTAGCAGTCCGTGAGCGCGCCACCTCAGTCCGGCATGGGACACTTATCGAAGGGGGCTGAAGGCTGGGGGCCGGAGCCAAGGCTGGCACTGGCTCCACTGGCTCCAGGGAAGCACTCTGCTCCCCCGCATCACCGCGGGACAGGCCCTGCAAGGCCATGCGGGGGAGCGGAGCAGTGTCCCGGAGCCAGCAGAGCCTCACTCGGGGCAGGCAGCAGCTCCTCCCTGAGGTGAGGCAAGGCAGGGATGGAGGCTGGGGCAGGGGGCTGGCGCGGGCTCCGCCGGCTCCGGGGAACTGCTTCACTCCCCGGCCCCAATGCGGGGGAGTGGAGCACTTCCCCGGAGCTGGCAGAGCCCACGCCAGCCCCCGGTTCAAGCCTGGTGCGCGGCCTTGAAAAGGCTGTGCGCGGCCACACATTTAGTTGTGCACACCTGCACACACGTGCACCTTAGAGGGAACCTTGACCAGGAGGCCCCCAGGATCCCAGGTAAGGCTGCTGGGGCCAGCCCAGGGCCAGCCACAGCCTCCCCTACCCCACTTGGGGTAACCTGCTGTGTGCCAGATGGCACATGACACAGGTGTTCCCTGGAGACAAGTAGCACCAGCAAAAGGTGCACTGCTGCTTGTTCCCAGGGAAGCAAATGTCCATACTCATGTGGACATGGCCATAGGTAATATAATGCTTCTGTTGCTTCCCCCATGCATAGTCTGACACCAAGTGGAGCTTGAGTGGACTAGAACATCTTGGCCATTTACTGTTGATTTGACAAGTCAAGTGGCTTCTGTCATACAGGACAACATGCATGTCATTACTATAAATACAAACGTTGAAATAATTCTGGTTTACTAATAGGAGGTATTTCATTTGTCTTAGTAGTTCCACCAGATTCTTAAATGTAGCCATCTGTACTACAGTGAGCATTAGGACTTTCTGTAATTAACCCCTAGTATAGGACGGCGCAACTAGGGCCAGCAACATAGCTTGTGAGCAGAGCTGGTAGTAGTCATTACTGGAATTCAGGAAGGATGAATGAAACCTGAGGATCTTTCACCAGGAAGCTGGAGTTCCTAAATTTTGTTTAATCTATCTCATATATATGCATATTAGTTAGTTCTGAAATGACTGTCTCAGTGTACTTACGAACTTCATTGGCTAGGAAGCTGATTTTAAAATCTGACAGGATCTTCAGCAAAAGTATCTTTGACAAGAACAAAAAAACCCAGTATACTCAAATGAAAAATTAGGGCCCAGTCCTAGAAAGTAATGCAAACTTCATGTGCTAAGCTTCATTGGGAGTTCAAGGAGCCTGGCCCCTTGCTGAATCAGGCTTGTTGAATATTAATGGTGTAGCATTAGGACACACAAAACCAGAGTTCCTGATCAGTCTTTTCAGTGACTGGTATTTAAAAACAGTCATGAGGCCAAATGTTCCCTTTGTTTAAACGGAAATTTTGCTTCTGGCTACAATTGTGGGCTTTCTGGTTGCATTTTTTTAAGCAGCAGGAAGCATGGCACACATAATGGCATATGGTGGCAGGTTGACAAAGCATGGCAGGCCCAGCACACAGAAGCTCTTTTCAGGAAATGCTGGTTTATATTTGAATTTCATGCATCATCAGAGCCCAGTGCACACTGAAAGGTCATGGGGAGAATAGAAGAGAAAATCCATCTGATTCAGATTTGCCATTATGAAACTGTTTTTTAAAATGCCATGGCAAACAAATAACTCGTGTTCCTGCGAGTATGATTAAAACTCAGTTTCATGTATTATTAAAGTTTCGTTTGCAATTTATTTTTCTTTGTTTACTATTCATTTGCTTTACTGTGTCCCTTAAGTGTTAATGAGAGGTCTTTCCTAAAGTTTGCAAGTAGAATCTTCTATTGCTGTCCTGAAGATTCATGCCAGGTTTCATACAGCAGAACTGTGCTGGGTTTCATTATTTTTGTTTGGTTTTGTTGTTTATGATTCTTTGTCTGTTTTACTCCAGACATTAGAGTAAAGTACCCTTCTTCCTGTCCAAGCCTAACTAGCATAAAATGCAGATGTTTGCTAGAGATACTTAGCTATTGTGAATTAGTATTAAATGAGAAGAAGTGTTGATGCACTGATTAAAGTAGTCTTCCTTAGTATGGAAAGTAATACTAATATTTTTAAATGAAGTCTCTTACCAGTTGTTTTTCTTATATTCTTTTCCTAGGATCTGTTGATCATATATTAACTAACTACTTTCCTGTGGTTGTTGCAAGTGATTGACAGTGCCCTCATGTCCCCTGCTGTTACCTGTGTCACATTTTCACATATTGTTTCTGGAAATTGTGGGTGAGGGTTTGAAATGATAATTTGGTAAACAATTGCCTATGAACTCAGGGAACTAGACTTGATCGCCCAGGAGGAATTAGAACTCCTTCCAATCCACTGTTATTATGTTTTCTTCTTTCTATTGCTCTCTTTTAAAGCGTCTCCCATGCTCTTATTTTTTAATGAAAGCATGGTTTCTCCTGTTTTATGGACACAGATTGATCAGATGCTACACAGTAAAAGAAAAAAAAAACCCTAAGGCTAGGGACAGACATTACACATAAACTCGATCAGAAACTGGTTTAAATCTCTAACAGAACAGATGTTCAGTGCATGTAAACCAGTTTGAAAATGGCTAAAACTGGTTTGAGATAAAGCTGGTTGAATGTAGTATCAGACTTAACTGATTTGGCTCAAACCAGTTTATGCAATGTCTGTCCCAGACCGCTTGCTGGTTTAAGATAAACCAGATTCCCCCAGCATGCTCTCTGGGCTGGCTGGGGCTCTCTGCTCCACAGCAGGGCTGGCCCCACCCCTCTGCTCCATAGCTGCAGCTCCAGAGACTGCAGGATGCTGTCATGCCCCCCCCACCACCACCGCTCCCTGCTAAGCAGGAATTCCCCCCTCCCCTCTAACTTTCGGAGAGGTGTTTGTGTATTAGCTAGCAGACCACACAGGAGCTACAGTCCATACTGAATCAACAGGTAGAGTCAACAGGCAGAATCAACAGATAGATGGTAATGTCCCTCTGTTGTTTTCTTAATATGGTGATAAACACTGAGTTAGGGATGATAAACACTGTTATCAATTCCCTGCTGGGCTAATCAGAGCATCCTGCCAGGGCCTGGCCAGGCCCCCCCTCAGCACAGTGCTGTGGAAGGAAAGGAGGGCTGTTCTAGCGCCCCCCAGCTTCTAGCCTGAGCCACTGCAGGCATGTGCCTGCATTTCTAGGATGTCTGTGCAGTTACAAAGTGATTTAGCCTAGCCAGGTTAGACTAACCTGCAAAGATTGAATCGATACAGGCTCAGGCTTTTTGAATGTCTGTCCCTAGCCCATAAGACAATGATTTAATTTATGGTTGAACAGTTATTTAATTTGTTCCCGTTGAACATCAAATAAAAATACTATTTTAATCAAATTGGAGGATTGGTTAATGTTTGCAAAGAGCTGTGGTTGTAAAGTGCTGTATAAGAATGAACCAAGTAATGTTTTTGTGATGGATCACCTGGCTGATTCTTGAAAGTGAACTATCCCTTTTTTCCCCCCTTTCATTGGATTGCATGTTGCAGAGGTCTTTAGGAACAGTTATAATTACAGTGCGTTGGAACAGACTTGATTAATCGAATCTGCTGGAGCATTTTAATTGGTGTGCTCCAGGAGCTTCTGTGTCTCATATATTCAGCGTCCTAGCACTTCAAAATGGCAGGGGCAGTTAACTAAAGTTCGTCAAACAGGAGATTCTGTGGGCTCTTTAATTAGAGTGGCTCCGAGAGCCACTCTAATTAAATCACCCCTCCCTGGCCCCTGGAACACGTGTCAAGATGCTGCTAGATACTGTAACTAATATATGTGCTAAGAGGGGATGAAGTGACTTAACGATAATAATAAGTCTGGCTGTAGAGGCCTTTACTGCTGTCGGGCTTCCACCCTAATTTCACTGAACCAGGGCTTGCACTGGTGAGAAGGTTTCGGTTTTTTACTGCAGTGTCAGATACAGGTTCAGCCCTGGGATCAACTTTTATTCAAAATGGAGTTTTCACTTAGCAAAAAGAGGGCAACATTTGCAGCTTAGAATGCAGCATTCTGTTTGCAATGGACATGATTCTGTCTCCATCTGTTTGGAGTGGTATTACAAATGGGTACAAAGGAAATTGTTGCTTTTCGGAGACTCAGAATCTTAATCCTTTTGACTGACAAGTTTAAACTTGGAAATTGTCTCTATTCTCCATCACAGCAGCCAGGTAAGTCTAACTACTTAGTTACAGCACCTTTTGCAGCACAAATACACTAAGCCTAAAAATACTGCTGGCAGCTTTTGTATGTGGTTTGAGGATTAGCAACCCAATACAAACAAAGACAGACCACTGCTCCACACAGTACTGTTGGAATAGTCTTCTGCTTCTTCCCGTCATTTAAGCTGAAGATAGAGCAGCCAAAAAATACAGCTTCATCAGTGTCCTTGGTTCTAATTGGCTAATTAGTGTAGCAAGGAAAGGCTGAAAGGAACATTTTTGCTCCCTTCTGTTTGAAGCATGCATTAATTGCCAAGCATGCCTGCAGTTTTCCTACAGTAGAATGATAAAATTCTGTTTTTGTTTCTCAGATTGCCTGAAGATGAATAACAAAACGATCTTTCTTATTTTTCAGCCCACCTAAACCAACGGTGTTCATCTCTGGTGTCATTGCAAGGGTGAGATTACACTCTAAAATCTTTTCAGTTATTTCAAAGCTGTCTTGACAAAGCATTGTTATTTAGGCAAGGTTTTTAATTTTGGTCACCATTTCCCCTCCCTATCCTTCCTTCATTCATTTTGATTTGAAAGAATTTTATATTAATATTCAAGACTCCTTAACTCTTCTTGTTTAGGTTTGTGTGAAGCTGTTCATTGAAATAATTGGTACTGTTTTATTTTGAAATTAGAAATGTTGAGATTCATCGGATTATTTTTCCATATCCTTTATGTCACTGCATCCATTATTCCCAGTTCTTGGAACTAGATCCATACAGATGGATCCTTCAGCCTACATAAATCCTTGTTGCCATTAACGGGTGCCCATAAAAGGTGTAGGCACCCATCTGGAGGTACACAGTAGAAAGATCTGATCATGCAAGTATCATATGGTGAAAACATTTTCACTTTTACTGCATTTTAGGCATAAACCCCTCATTAAAATTCTGTTGTTGAAAGATGCACTGGTAAATCTGGTAACAGGAATCCTGAACAACTAAAGTTGGGAAGTACTGTTGCCTCCCTTAACATTAACAGTAGTAACATTAACAGTTCCTGTGAACATGTATGGGCCTAGATTGTGGACCCTATCTCATGTTTGAGTGCCCGTTCACCCAGGTTCCCATGTATATCAGTGGGATTACTTGTTTGAATAAGTGCTGCTAATACTCATAAGAGTTTCACAACCTTATTTTTCAATGTGTCAGCTTTTTTTCCCCTCTCTGTTTTGTAGTAGTCTGTGAGCACCCTGGAGCAATGGCTGGTGGTGCTCAATGAATGATAAATATATTTTTAATTGTTTCCTATCATTATAAATAGCGGGTAAGGCCTGAATACAAATATATTAGGTCATTAACATTAACCAGCTATGAATCTAAGAAGAATAATTCATACCCAGGCATGTTTTTAATCCAACTTTTGTATAATTTGTTTCTAAAATTACAATGATTACAACAAACAATGAATAGTTTAAAAGATCATGATGATGCATGAGAGAGTTTGGTAATGAGTTTTCAGGTTATGAATAACTGATGCTAGTTCACTGGGTAATCTTCCATCTACAGAATTTTCCATATCCTTTCTACATTGGCAAAATATCTTGTTCAAGCACGTGCTAATAGTATTACCATCAGTTGATGAGGTGAAATGAAACCAAGTGTTGGTTAAACGCTAATACTAAATGAGTGTCAATAAATCTTTTAAGTCAATGTCACGTTATGTTTGACATAGACACACTATCTGCTTGATCTTCAGTGCTCGCTTGTTGAATTTTCACCTCCTGCCTGCACTTATGGGTCTGGGTCCCCTATTCCCAGCTCAAGTGCTCCTGGAAGTCTATATAAACAGGGCAGTTTCCTGCTGGCACTCCCCCAGCAGGCTCAGGTGCCTCCAGAAGCTTACCTGGCCTACCCTGCTCTGATGGTAATGGAATATGGCCCACCCAAAGGTGAGGGCTGGGGTTAAGGTACCCCTACTCCCCTTTCATCATAGTGATCACTGGCCTGGCATTTCCTGGGGGCTCCCACACCACTGATAGCCCCACCAGGCAACCCACTCCCAGCAGGGTGCAGTTTTAGGTCATAACAAGAACCAGAAGCCTCCAAACCATCCCCTACAGCTCCTGCTCTTACCTCCAGAATATTCCAAGCAGCCAGGCAATGTTACTGCCTCAGCTGCCAGCAGGAAACTTATATAGGCAGCCATAGATCTAAAATGGCTGCCACAGTTAAGCAACTGCTGGCTGCTTGGGTTGGCTTAAGAGTTGGCCCTTAAAATGGCAGGCACCCACAGTGCCCTGCCACACAGCGAAATGGTACCATGGAGTTTGTGACCACAGGAGTGTCTTCTACAAGACTGCTAGCTATCCATGGCCTAATGGATCTGCATTAGATCTTGTGGCTACACCACACCCCATGAGTGCCAAGAAGGGGCTCCAGCCCTTGAGCTAGAGTAGCCAGTGAGCAAATGAACACTGAATGTGGCTGGCTCCTTTCATGCACATAAAGCTCAGCAGTACTGTGCTGTTATGAGGATAAAGTAAATATAAACCTTGAGTTATTAATAACCAAAAACACAATTCAGTGATTCTGATCCTGCTTTGACTCTCTGGTATGACGACATTTACAAATATAACATGCAAACACCCTTCCTTTGGCTGAGCATAAAAACAAACTTTGGAAGTCTACAAGGGCTAGGTTTGGAGAAGGTAGAAAGAAACCCTTTTTTTGGTTACCTTGTGACTTCCGTCATTTAGCCTGTACCACACTCTAGAAAACATTCCACTGCTTGATAGGTGCCTGGGGTTATCTGCAGCCTGTTTGCAACCAGTGGTCTGCTTGGGAAGGAGCTATACAGTGTAGAATTATCTACTATAGGTGTACTTATCTGGAATATTTAGCAAAAATCCTTCCCCCTCCCCCAACAAAACAGTGATTCTTTGAACTCAGTCATATTGGCACCCAGAGCTTGCAGCCTGACTCCTAGTGATTCTCTTTATAGCAGAGAAACATTTCCAAATGATATCCAAGGACTCAACTCTGTCACCTTCAGAAACAGTTATCAGTCTTCTAAAGGGCATGTCTACATCCCCCAAGCACTGCATTAGTGATCACTGCAATGAAGTAGAGCAGGGATGGACAATCTGCAGCCATTCTGGGCTCTTAGTAAAGTAGGTGCACCAGAAAGGAGGCCTGCTCTGTCCAAACTGTTCTCTCCAGTGTTTTTGGTTTAGTAGCCATTAGTGCATCTCCAACCAAGGGCAGCTACATTACATCTATTTCAGGGGGTAGCATATAAGGTGTCCCTTAGCACAGGCCTCAACCAATGTGGAAATACCCATAGCAAGACGTTCATCCACTCTACTTTCTCAAGTATGTGAAAGGAAAAGGTGGTGTATGTTGTGGAGGAGCATGTTAAAAATGACTGACAAGACAGAGAGGAGAGAAAATGTCTATGAAAAAGAGGATTTAGTGGGAAGAGAAATTAAATGAACAAATGTAAAGGCAAAAAAAGTACAGAAGAAACAGTCTAATAAAAATGTGGACACTGAAAGGGCAAAGAAAACATTGTCAAGAATTAAAGGAAAAGCAGGGAGAGGGTGGCATAGAGGGGAAATGACAGGTGTGCTGGATTTCTGCTTTGTACAAAATGACCGCATGGAACATTGTCACTCTCTGGATCAATAGGTGGGGAATTGTAATCTCTCATACATTAGATCATACTAATCATTTTCCACTGATTTTTTTAAAAGTTACCACCAACAACAGGCATAAGCAGCTGCTCACCTCCTTGCTGGGAGAATAGCAATGATAAAACTATGGTATTGTAACTGGTTGTCTGGTAGTACTTATCTTGGGTGAAGATGGCACGAATAAGGACTGTTGCCTATTTGAAGGGCACTGAAATCTATCCAGGCTTAAAACTTTAGTTGCAACTACTTTTCCCCCTGAGGAATCCTGTTTGTTTTTGTGGTTTTACAAATTACCTTATCCTGTTTTTAAAATGTTCCACCCTCTTGCTGACATGTTAAAAATGCCCACAAACAGCAAACGTGACCACACTGACTCACTGAAACTGACTTAACACAGTACTGGCAAATGCTGAAATCAAACAAGTTAAAAAAAATAAAGACAACGTGTTTCTTCTCTCTCTCTCCAATCACATTAATCTTAGGTGCTGCTTATTAAAAGTGAGTTTGAGGTTAAAATAAAACTGAGGTTGACAAGGAGAGGAAAATATAGTGGGGCCGACCAAGTGATACCTACTCAGTGATATTGCCCAGGGGCCAGTGAAGGCTGATAAGGACTGTTGAATCAGTGACTCACAGTGATGCTTTTCATCCATTTTGACTAGCAAGCACACTTTTAACAATTGTTACTTGTACTGCTGTGTTCTTTAAACAGGGTGATAAAGACTTCCCTCCAGCTGCAGCCCAGGTGGCTCATCAAAAACCACATCCCTCTGTGGAAAAGCTGCCTAACCCACAACATGTCAATCAGCACATCCACCAACCTCGCAAGTGAATGCTCTAGAAAAACCCAGCCAAGCTGCCATAGCCGGATATGTTCTGGAGAGAAGAGCTCATGGTTTCTTTAGGATTCATGCTACCCAATGCATAAAACTGGCCTTTAAAATAATATATGTTTCTTTTGCCTTAATTCTCCGTGGATTAATAAAAAATGAAGACATCATTTTGTTCTGCTGTCCCAGGTGAAAAATGTGCCTCTTTGCTACTATGTATACACTGATCAGGAGTGTTTCACAGTTTTGATTAGAGATGTAATCAACTGGTTATTGCCAAAACCAAACTTGAATATAAATAATATAACAAATGAATTAAAAACTCCTTAACTTTAGTTCTGGGATAGCAGCAGCCAATAGCTGAAGTAGTTTTATGTTAAACGTATAAGGGAATATACTGTATATGATTTTGTATTTGGTGGTGGGTGGGGAGATTGTTCTGTTTGTGAGTTAGTATATGGCAGTCTGATTTTATAGAACCATTGCAGTCTCCAGTACATTTGTAATTTAGAATAAAGCAATCATGTCACTAAACCAAGATTTATGCTCTCTGATTTTGGCTCTGGAGGGATTAAATGGGCAGAAAGTCTAGTTGAATCTTCCTGACACCATGTACCAGGCTCACATCCCTGCTGAAGCTCTTTCCTTTGCACGTAAGAAATATCAAAGTTGAAGGAAGACTGCTGTATGCACAACCTTTACTCAACCCACCTGTGGTGTCAAGATAGCTTCATTGTCAGGCTTCAGTGCTTTGTGAATCATTTCTAAATTAAGCAAGGAACAAGGCATAATGGTATATCCCTAAATCACTGAGATACAAACAATCTGTATTTGTGAGGTAGCAAATTCTCCTAATTCCCACAAAAGAAGATGAAAGAACACAGTATCTTATAGAATTGAGCCCAGCATAAATCTGAGGTAATCAAGTTAAATTATTTCTAGCATGTGATTACTATTAGAAAATGCAGGTTATCTGTGACTGCAAATTGTATAACATTTTAGCATGCATGGTATAGTATACACTTTGTCCATTTCTCCAGTCTATTATATAGGCTAGCAAAATATAATCATGAAACAAATAAGATACAGAAGTTATCATTTTAGCTAGAGCAGCTTGATAAGTCAATGCTAGTCTGGCCATGTGTCTAAATCTTTCTGATTGCACAGTTCAAAATCACTTAGCTTTATCATCCCTCGCCCACATCTCATTTTTGTAAGCCCATGAAAATGATTTTTTTTAAATGTTTAACCTACATTTTTTAAAGAATTCTCCAATTTTTAAATGAATATAAATACACTATAGCTTTCTCTACCCTGCAGGATTATAAAACTTTTAACAACCTCATGGAAAGTGGGCACTTGAACTAATGCTGCAGTCACTCATCTGGCAATGTAGTTGAAGTCTGCAGCTGCTTGGGGCTTTGGTAGTGCATTTATATTTAAAATCAAATAGCATGGAAAACTAGTGAGGAAAGCTTTAAAATATGAATTTTTAAAATATTATCCATATGCTAAAATCATAACTTCCATAAGCAGCTGATTATTTTAAACCAAGAAAGTCTGAGATGGAAGGTGCCATTTTCCAACTGGAAAAGCTCACTTCATTGTGGGAATGCTCAGTACAAGGACTCAATATTTCTGAGTGATGAGGCTCTCCTGTGCAGGAGTGAATGTTACCTTGTATGCAAACCATTGCCAAGTATGGTGTCTATCAGTATGATCCTTCTCTTTGCAGAATAAGATACTGGTGATACTGGGAAAGTATATCTGTTTAATAATTTTCCTGCAGAGATTTTTCATGGCCTGTATTATCTTCAGTTTATAAAAGAGGTATGTGAATTCTTCCTGCCTAAGGGATGCAGCAAACTGTCATAATAGAAAATAGGCCTCCTCAGTATTCAAAAAAACATATTTTTATTTATATTGGTGTCTGGCTGAAATATGCAACATAGGACTCTTCTCGAAGGACTGTTCCCGTAATCACCTACACTTGAGTAACATTGCTCACATGTGTCATACCATTAAATCCAATGGGATTATTTGCTTGCATGTATGTTTGGAGGATCAAGATATAAAATGCTAGTGTATCAGTGTTGGTACAGTCAACAGTTGTCATTTTGCTGCATCATTAAATCTTCATTAATCATTTGGTGGTACTTAGGTACCGGCTTTGGACTTAACTGTATTCCAGCAGTGAGAGTGGATAGGACTTGTAGTTGATAGGGCCTTTTGAAAGCTACATTGGGTGCATCTACATGTGCAATTAATGTGCCCTAAGGTTACTGCCAATTAAAATAAGGCACAATAAACTGTGCCTGGAAACTCGTCTACATGTGCACCTACGTCAGGAACAAATTTGCTCCCAACTGGAGCGGTAGAGACCAGGGCTGCTCCTGCCCTGCTCTCCCCCACTGCTGCAGGCAGACGGACTTCCAGGCACCAGCCCCAGGCTGGCAGGGGGAACTCGGGTCAGGCCTGGGCTCTGGGACACAGAGAGGGTCTGTACCGGGTCCCGCCACTGCTTACCCCTTGTGCCCTGTGGCTCCACACATCCCAGCACTGCTTCTTCCCCCTGCAGCTCCCCCTGGTTCCAGCTCTGTTCAGCCCCCAGTTCCCCCCAGGCACAGGTGGGGAGCGGAAGCCAACTGAGGCATGCACTGCATGAGCAGCATCAGGGCTGTGGGAATGAAATAGCTCTCTGTCCCCAGCCCAGCACTGTGGGGACAGAGAGCTCCCCCATCCCCTCAGCAAGCGAAGTGAGGGGAGAAGGAGAGAGCTCAGGGTGTTGCCATCGCTCAGCCACAGGGCATCAGCCCAAGCCAGCAATGCTGGGCTAGGTTGTGATCCCAAGCTCTGCACTGGAGCTGTGGACAGCTCCCACCCTCTGTGGCCCCCTGGTGCATACATGTGCACTAGTGCACAGTAGCTAATGCACAGTTAATCTAGTACCTGTATTTCACGGTACTAGCAAATCACATATTAGCCTAATTTACTGTGCAATAAGTCCCATGCATGTGTAGACAGTGATGCTTTCTGATTACTCTAATGCACAGTAAAGCGTCTTGTGTAAATGCACCCACTGAGTACCAAGTCTCATACTAAAAGCTAGGAACATGAATAACATTGTAATTCTGAATTCTTTTTGGTTTCCAGTAAAATAAATACAACAATATAGAAAATATTTGCTGACCTAAACAGACATGTAGGTATAGGCAGTAGAAAATGACTTGCAAGATATTTTCAGTGATTGTCATGATTGCAAGAATTAATATTAGCTTAGGAGGTTTTCTCTCATGGAAGTATACTATGCTTTGAACACAGGAGTCTCTGTAAGAGCATCGCTGTTTCCAAGCTAAAAAGAATTCATAGCCAGAGGGATGGATTGTGTGCTGCTGATCGCTGATATATTTTTCAGCAAATAAATGTAGTTTAGCAGCCTCCATGTGCAGTATAAAAATCCAGATCTTCAGCTGTTAACATGAAATGAATATTAGAAATTTACTTGGATTGTCAATGCAATAATAATATGATAATAAAAGCCATTCCAGCAGTTACGTATCTGGCCTGCCTTTGCATGGGTAAACTAGTTCTCCACTTCTGTTGTGAACCTCATTCAAAACATTGAGCAATGAATCATTTGTAACTAGTGACATTTACCGAGGAGCTGTTTGGCACAGAGCATAAAAAGCTTTAAAGATGATTTTCATTCTGTGAAATATTCCTGTGTCTTCTGCAATAAAAGCCTCTCCTGTCTACTGGGGTGTAGGCTTCTGCTAACCATTATGAAATTGGGAGTCTCAGTGGCTCATTGCAGAGTGGGAAGTAAAAGCTAAAGAATTTAGGTCCACCTATTGTTATTAAAATGATGTGGAAAGGGAAGTGCTACTTAACACGTTAGCATATTGCCTGTTCAGTTCTGTTTTGCTTTTTATGGAAACAGAGGTTTCATAAAGGGCATACTTAATAAGCATCATAATGTTGGTGACTTTACAGTGTGTACACTTGTAGTACCCCTTGTCAACAGTTAGTTTAAAAAGGCTAATACCACAATACTTTGGAAACTTACCAGGACACATGGCATTCCATATTCACATAGATTTCATAGACATTAGGGCTGGAAGGGACCTCGGAAGATCATCGAGTCCAGCCCCCCACCCGAAGGGCAGGAAGTCAGCTGGGGTCATAGGATCCCAGTAAGATAAGCACCCAATTTACTCTTGAAGGTGTTCAATGTAGGTGCTTGAACCACCTCCAATGGCTATTCCAGACCTTGGGGTCTTGGACAGTAAAGAAATTCTTCCTTATGTCCAGCCTGAAACAGTCTTGCAGTAGTTTATAACTGTTCGACCTTGTCATCCCTTGGGGCGCTCTGGTGAACAAATGTTCCCCCAGATACTGGTGGTCACCCCTGATAAACTTATAGATGGCCATCAGATCACCCCTGAGCCTGTGCTTTTCCAGGCTAAAGAGCCTCATAGATCTCAGCCTGTCGTCGTAAGGTCTGTTTTCCTGACCTCTGATCATGCGCGTGGCTCTTCTCTGGACTCTCTCAAGCTTCTCCACATCCTTTTTGAATTGTGGAGCCCAAAACTGGATGCAGTACTCCAGCTGCGGCCTCACCAAGGCCGAGTACAAGGGGAGAGTGACATCCCAGGATTTGCTTGAGAAGCATCTATGGATGCAAGCCAGCGTTTTGGTCGCTTTACTAGCCGCATCATCGCATTGCAGGCTCATGTTCATCTTGTGGTCAATGATGACCCCCAAGTCTCTTTCTTCCATAGTGCTAGCCAGCATAGCACTGCCGAGCCTATAAGGATGCTGCAGGTTTTTCCTCCCAAGGTGGAGAACCTTGCATTTTTCAGTGTTAAGCACCATCAGGTTCTCGTCCGCCCATTTGCTGAGCCTGTCAAGGTCAGCCTAGATTGCCCTCCTGTCTTTAGGTGTGGATGCTTTGCCCCAAGGTTTGGTGTCATCAGCGAACTTGGCCAATCCACTTCTGACTCCAGTGTCCACGTCATTAATGAAGATGTTGAACAATATGGGTCCAAGGACAGAGCCTTGGGGGACCCCACTGGTCACAGGGCACCATGACGATTGACTTCCATCAATTACCACCCTCTGGGTCCAACCACGGAGCCACTTTCCCAGCCAGCAGATCGTGGTGGACCCAAGGCCACAATTGGCCAGTTTCGCCAAGAGGTGATCGTGGGATACCAGATCAAAGGCTTTTTTGAAGTCAAGATATATGACATCAAGCTCTTCTCCCTTGTCCAGGTGATAGGTCACCTAGTCATAAAAGGAAATGAGATTGGTCAAGCAAGACCTACCCGCTACAAACCCGTGCTGGCTATCCCTCAGGATGTTGGCGTCGGCCAGTCCATTAAGGATGGCCTCTTTAATAAACTTTTCTAAGATCTTCCCTGGGATAGAAGTCAGGCTGATGGGCCTATAGTTTCCACTTTCCTCCCATTCTTGAAGATAGGCACCACATTGGCCTTCTTCCAGTCTTCGGGCACTACACCAGAGCGCCTGGAGCTCTCAAAGATCAGTGCCAGCGGCTGGGCTATGATGCTCGCCAGTTCCTTGAGTACCCTGGGGTGTAGATTGTCAGAGCCAGTTGACTTGAAGGTATCCAGCCTCTCAAGGTGTTCCTTTACGAGGTCCGCATTGATGGAGGGCAAAGGGATCTCCCTCACCAGGATCTCCCTGTCCTGTAGTGGGCATGGGCTTCCCATGGGACTGATGAAAGACCGACGCAAAGTACCCATTTAATAGGTTGGCTTTTTCCTGGGCGTCAGTTGTCAGTTGTCCCATCTGGTTCAGCAGGGGTCCAATGTTGCCCCTGCTTTTCCTCCTGCTCCCCACATAGCACAACAAATGTGCATGGCACTTCACAATACTGATAGAGGTGGATTTACTGCCCATTCTAAATCCCTGATCCTACAAACATTTATGTTTATGCTTACGTTTATAAACATGACTTGTTTTATTGACTTCATTGGGACAAGCATGTGTTTAAAGTTAAGCATATGAATGACTTGGTCTTCTAATACTTTTTGAACCAGAAGGTCCTGCAGAACAGTTATTTCACTGTCTTCACACATCCTTGGTTATTCAGTCTACAGTACCCCCTCTATCTGCTCTACTTTATAATCCATATAACTCCTCCCAAAACTTGCCTATTCTACAATTTACATATCTGAAGTATTGAGCAATTAATACTAGTTAAAATGGAGTAAAACTGCTGAATACTTGTGGGTGTTCTCTCAATGCAGGAAGTTGCCTATTGAATATGATGTATTGTAATTGCTGTATGATTGTATTGTATTGCTGTAGTTGAAGGGGTGGATGGGGAAGCTACGGTGCTGAAAACAAGAGGATCCCTACACTGATCCAAATCTTTCACCAAACCAATAGTGCTCCATGTCACATCCTCTTGCCAAAGCCTGGGGAATTAGCAGAGCCTCTTTGTGGAATTTTTAACCATTCCTCCCTTCAGGATGACATTTGGGCTTCCAGCAGAAGGCAGACTACCAACTCTGAAGATCTGTGTGGGTCAAGATGCTCCAGTTCTGTGCATGGAGTTAGGACTCCATAGAACCCTGAGTTCTTCTGGGTCCCCTTCTCCCGGGGAAGATCAGAGTTATATACCCACTGGCCACCAAACCCAACACCTGCACAAGCAGATGGTGATGTGGTGGCTCTAGACGTACTGAAACAACATTACCTTTGCATGTCTTCCAGCTCCAGAAAACAGACTACTTCTTGCCCTGACAAATGAGGTTGGGCAAGCACCCATAAGTCTGGAAGGAAAGGAAAGCAAAAAGTGGTGATGTTGCTTCTTTTTTCCTGCTCTGACCCTGAATCCCCATCTCCCAGACCCTCTGTACAGCTATTGGTTCTCTTCAGCCCATATCAATACAAAGGGAAATCTGGCATGTGACATTTGTTTCCACCTTTCTATAATATCTTGGAAGAAATGCTGGGGCTTGAAAAAGAGATGAAAAAAGATGTTTGTACAAAGCAGTGCACAGAATGAAAAAAGCCTGAGGTTTGTTACTGCAGCGATGTGTCAAGTTCCCTCTCCTGAAGGATATTAAGCTGAAGTGAAAACAAGTATACAATTTTCTAACCAGAAAATATGTTAGGAAATGATCATTTATATAAAATGTATGCATAGTACCTGTCAGGGCAATGATTGAAATACAGACACCAAACTTACTACAGAAATGTATCTTTAAAGGGGTCGTTAAAGTATAATACAATCCCTGCTGTCCAGCTTCTGTTTGAAAAACTGATCATTAATGTTCTACATCATAAGTCATTCACGGCATTAAAAAGAAAAAAGAAATATTTATAATTGCTTCTCTGATTTTTTTTCAGGATTACAAAGGTCACTTTGCTGTGAGTGATTTGTCTACTGCCAGCAGTGAGGATGTGCTATTTCCTTATTGTTCTCTCAATAGTTAGTATGTGTGTGAGCAACTTGCTTTTTTTTTTCCTTTTGACTCATGAACAGGTGATAGTTTATACCACCAGCAGTCTCTGTATGGGAGTCTAATGTCCTGTTAAATGGGATCATAACATTAAATAATTTTGTAGAATGCAAGAAACAACCTGAGCTTTCAGCTTAAACAGAAATATTTCTGGACATTCAAAATCATTGATTTAATTAAACTGAATAGCAAAAATGGTCTGTATTTAGTAGTTGCTACCAAAAGCTGAACTGACTTGTGACTTACATTGAGCCCAGTATGATATAATCATAACAGAATCATAGAAATTAGGGTTGGAAGGGAGCTCAGGAGGTCATCTGCTCAAACAGAACCATCCCCAACTAGATCATCCCAGCCAAAGCTTTGTCTAGCTGGGTCCCAAAAACCTCCAAGGCTGGAGAGTCCACAACCTGTCTGGGTAACATGTTCCAGTGTTTTACTATCCTTCTCATGAGAAGGTTTTTTTCCTAATATCTAACTTAAACTTCCCTTGCTACAACTTGAGATCATTGCTCCTTGTTCTGTCATCTATCACCACTGAGAACAGTTCTAGCGCCATCCTCTTTGGAACCACCCTTCAGGTAGTTGAAGGCTGCTATTAAATCCCCTCTCAGTCTTCTCTTCTCTAAACTAAATAAGCCCAGGTCCCTCAGCCTCTCCTCCTAAGTCATGAGCCCCAGCCCTATGACCATTTTCATTGCCCTCCACTAGACTCTCCAATTTGTTCACATCCTTTCTGTAGCAGGGAGCCCAAAACTGCACAGTACTCCAGATGTGGCCTCACCAGTGCTGAATAGACAGGACTAAGACTTCTGTTGATCTGCTGACAACGCTCCTACTAATGCAGCCCAGTATGCTGCTAGCCTTCTTTGCAACAAGGGCACAGTATTGGCTCATATTCAGTTTATTGTCCACTGTAATGCCCAGGTCCTTTTCTTCAGAGCTGCTGCTTAGCCAGTTCTTCCCCAGCAATCCTGAAATCTTACAAAGCAAGCAGCTGTTCTGGGAATCCTAGCTCAATTCAGGATATATTTGAATAACACAACTGTACTTGCTGAGGTCTGCTGATTTATCAGAAAAATAGAAATTGAAGATAGGAAAAAAATACCTCAGTTCCACCAGATAAATACTCACATCGTGTAATTGAAATAAATAGTCCATCACATTGTGATAGAAAAATTAATAGATTGGATCAGAAACACTTGATGTGAAACAGCAAAACCAAAGCCTCCAGTACTAGGGTTAGTTGAGGTGCATGCAAAAAGAAGGTTCTGATGAGTTGATAGCCTGAGTTAAGTGTGACCGCCTCAGGCTCTGCTGGCAGAAACCCATCTGACTCTCCACAAAATTTCAGGGCAACTACTTACGTGAGTAAAATTAGTCACTTAGACAAGTGTTTGTCAGGCAAGGCCCAAAGATAGCAATCTTGTCAGTTCTGTCTTCCTGTAGCTTTAACTCACTGAAATTGTAAAGAAACTTTTTTCAGCCTTTGCCTCTTGAATCGTGTGCACAGTTACCCCTGACTTTTGTTGTATATTTTAAAATTATGTCTAACTTCCTTTAGCAGAGCAGGTACAAAGACCAATGTGCCATAGAAGGTGAGTTGTTGCTGAGGGAGTTTGAAGCCTTGTTTACACGAGGCTGCTTCTGCTACCACAAGCTCTGGTGGCAAGCAGAAAAGCCAGCAAGGTCAAGGTGCAACAATGTACACACCCCACGCTCCCCCCCGCAGATCCTGCCAGAACCATGTTGCTCCATTTCATCAACTTCCAGCAAGGCATCCTAAAAAAACACATAGACTGTTTAATGGCCCACAGCAGCCAGCAGAAGGCCTGGGTGTTTCTGTGTATGTCTGCTGCCAGCTGGTGGGTGGTGGCAGAAGGTTTCTGTGGCTGCATCTACACATTTATTAATACACCCTAGTGACTTCATATTTAGTTTAGTATTTCCTTAATGTGTACTAACTGAATGCGCAGTAACTAGTGTTACTGCGCAGTAGTGCTGATGCACATTTGTTTTGTGATGCTTCTTGTGCATTAGCCTAATTACACTGTGCAGTAGGTTAGTAGCACAATTTTTAACTACCATGCTACTGCACAGTGCTATTAGGCTAATGCATAGTAAGCGTGTGTAGATGTGTCCTGTTGGTTGGAGAGCTGATGTTGCTCTGCCAGCAGAAAGAAGGATTTCTCATGCCACAGATGTGTGTGCCATGATTGTGTCCATCAAAACCAGTATAGACTAGGTAGGCCGTAGTGCTGAACTGGAGAGAATGCAGGTCAAAGTACAGGGGAAACCTAGGTCTCTTAAAGTGACATGCCTCTGGCATAGCTGGCGGCTTTCAATTTCTTCTCACAGAAGTTGTTAGAGATGGAGGGATGGGGGGGTCACAGCTTGTGTGACTGCCCCTAGAGCTAGTGAAAGAAAAAGTGAAGTGGACTCAGCCTTTCTTTCCTCACATCTCTCCCCACTCATTCTGCCATCATGGAGGCTTGTGAGGGAGCTGGGGGCTTTGTAACTCTAACTCTGGAAGGCCCGTGGAAGGACACACATGCTGCTGCAAAACAGAACAAAAGCAATGTCCCCACCCCCTTTGAAAAAAAAAAAAGGTTTCATTCACATCTACAGTGAGCGGGTGAGAAAGCCTAAAATTAAACAGCTTATATTTCTGAAACAACAGTAAATGAGTGTTAAATGAATGCAGTGATGCTTGCTGAAAGCAATTTTAGTCAGAAACCTGTATTGCAGACAAATGACCAGTTACAATCCTGGTTCTGGGACTGGTGTTAAGCATGTCCAAGCCTGGGTAGTACGGTTGATTACTTTTAACCTTCAGTTGAGAGCCTTCAGCACCCTGCCAGATTGGACTGTAAACTCCATACATTGATTTGTGTTAGAGAGAGATTTGCATGATGTACATTCATAATGCATCGCTCTATTCTGGAACTTCTTTCAACAGGGGAGAAGTTTTTAGATAATGACAGATTTAAACATGTCTGGTTCTTGTTTATGGAACTGAGTATAAGAAAATAGATGGTGATTCTCTGCGGTGCAGAGGTTAGGGCTAGAGACAGTCATATAGGCTGTAGATTCCAGACGTATTTTTAGTCCAAGTGAACCCAACAGTGAGTATTGTAATCTACCTACTGAGATAAGATATGATCTGGGTGGGATCTGCTACTTTATTCATTTCAGGTATCTGGAGGATTGTGGGATCAGATTTCATATTGTGTGTTTACTGAACTAACACTGGTAGTATCCTTTTTTTCCTGTATCTTTTCACTATTAAATAATTAAATTTGAATGGCTATTTTTTTTAAAGTTCCAATAGAAGAAGTCTGGTTCCTATTCTCTTGAAAAAAACAAAAACAAATAGCATGAGTGAGAATTTTTTCACAATCTGATTTATCAACCAGAACAGAATAAACATTAGCCCACTGCTGATGTGACAAATGTGACAGCTGGAGGGGCCTGGAACGAGCACAGAAACCTTAAATAAGATTTTCAATTGAGCTCATTATGAGGACATTTGTTAAACACACAGCCTCCCCGTGTGTGATGCCAAACAGTTCTTAGCATATACACATTGGAAACCCATACTTTATAGTACCAGGGCTCTATTTCATATGCTAATGGTTGTTTCGCCATTAGCCAATTGTTTTTAAGATAAATATTTATAGAATTAGGGAGCATGACTTGATTACTTAACAGGGCTTCAGATATTTTTCCTGGGTTCATATATTTATTTTTTAATATATTTTTTATGGATATTCTTATATGCAGTAGAAATTGCTGGTTTTTATGGTCACTCAGTCTGTAAGTGGTATGACTTTACCCAGTGCAAGCAGGCTAAAATGTAGAGCACTACAGCAGTACCCTTGTCTGGGATACCCTGTGAGCAGAATTAACACAGATCTTTTTTTCTGTTGTGTGCAAGGTAATTCTACAGCATCTTGACTACAAACCCACCCTTGATGCTGTGCATATGGAGTCTGCATCCACAAGGGCCTGTTGATGTCAGTGCCACGTCTCCTGGGACAAAGGTGGTTGCAGACTTCTTTTGCAGAACTAGCTCAATTATTTAGATAATAATGTAGGGGTCTCCAAATGCCGACATCCTCAGCCAGTGTAAGGCAGGTCAACTTGAAAAAAAAGGACAGCAAGATAATTAAGAGCCAAATCCTGGACTGCTGTATTGTATGCACTTGGAAGAAGGGTGAAAGCATTTAGTACCATCTTTATATCCCACTCCAGTCCTGGAACTTGCTGGCCATCAGATCAGTATCTGACATAGATGGCTCAGCATCTATCAGTCCCTGAGGGTGCTGTAGCACCAGGGGACAGTCAAGGAACAAGCATGCCACCACCTCAATCCATTCTCCCCAGTCATATACCCTTATGTTTGAGGTCAAAAGGAGATTGTCAAACCCCACAGGAGGATCTTGAGGTGAGAGTGGGGAATGCTCTGCTGGGTCTAGGGCTTTAATATTTTACTTGAACATCATAAATACCAGCCCACTCATGGACAGATGTAAGCAGACTCCTTGCCCTACACAGTCCCACTTATTTCAAAGAAAGGGAGCTGGAACTCAGTAAGGCTCTGTGAAGCCTTACATATCTACTTACTTAACTGGTGTCTTAAAGGAATAAAAAATGTTGGCAGTGAAAAGCTAAATCATTTTTTGTTTATTTAATAGATAGGAAGGAGAGATATTAATTACTGCAAAAGTGTGTGTGTGTATCCATGCATACACACACCAAAGGTATTAACTAATAGCTATAAGAAATTATTTTGCTTCTTAGAAGAAAACCACATTGATTTTGCAAAGGGTAATAGAAACGCACAACACAGTATTCATCAGCTGCATTGTATCCATGAACAGACACAACACTTTGAAGTAATGATGCAAAGCCTGCATTAGTTTGCAGAAATAATCATACTGGGACTATTCTGCAGTTTTTACTAAATGTAGCTTGCATTTATACACTGCTGCTCCTGCAACCCAAAAAGATCACAAAGCACTTGGCAAAGTACCTGGCCTTGCACTGAGTTATTCTTAAAGTGTTCTTTAATAGTCAAACTGAACAAAGATGTCATTCTCAATTTAACATCCTTTAAAATAGCGAAAATCCAAATATTCTTCAGCTAACTACTTCCAAAGAGATGAGATCATAGAATCAAATGATATAGGCATAGTTTAAGGAGTCAGTGACAGAGACCATCTGCCTCAAGAAGCTGTTTTTCAATCATTTAGCCTGTGAGACTACCCTGAAAAGTAGCAACAGAAATATGGCATCTTCCCCTTCCTTTAAAGCCACTGTACTTGTGGGTCTGTGGGGTATAGAAGGGGTGGGAAATGGTATGAAGGGACCCTTCCCTTTGCTTAGTTGTACTTGACTTCTTGAGATGTTTTCATTCAGTCATATCTGCAGCCTTTGGTCACAATAAGTTTGAAAAGTTTTTTGCCTCCTTAGCCATGAAGAGTGAGAACACTATGAGAATGGAAGCCGGGTTCTTTCTTATTGTCTTTAATCACCTTTAAAGCCACAATGATTTACACGGGCATGGACCTACTGCCAGTAGCCACTGGTGTCAGTGGGAGGTTTGATTTTAGCACAACGTGATAGGCGCAGGTGTGAATGAGACTCTCCTTTGGCTCCTCCACTATTATTATTAATAGTGATGGGAATGAAGAAAGACTCAATTCTGCAGTCTGAAATTGTGAGGCTGACAATTTCAGAGAAATATTTTGCACTCATAAACTAACATATATTTGAGCTGGAATCCTTGTAACAACATGGAGACCCAATTTGTCATTTTTCCTGGAGTCACTTTTCCATGATGAATTGCCCTTTAAGGGAGTTGCCAATAGTAACTTGGGGAAGGAGTCACTGGGAAATTTATTTTTTCAATCCCATTCGCTCCATCCTAAAAGTGCAGCAATAGAACAGGCATATTTGAGAGAGCTTTAACAAGCAGAGTAATGGACAGACTGGCTGAAAAATCAACCTGAACCATCACTTCTTCCTTCAGCTGAACTGAACTTTAAAGCCTTTCAGTTCAGCTAAGAACCTTCTCTTCTTCCTACCCATCACCTTTACTGAAAAGAAGTGCTAGAATGCTTGCTTCTTTCTCCAGGCTCTCCTTTGACACAGAAAACAAGACTTGACCTATGTCCCTCCAGGAAGTTGTTTTCAGTAGACACCCTGTGATGAAGGGGCTGGAGGATGGGGCCAAGAATCTGGAGACCCAAGTTTCTAATCTATTTAGAAAAAGGCCCTTGCTATATCTGTATGAAGATTCATTTGTTGTCTTTCCAAAAAAAAAGTGATTATTGTAATTGGTTTGAAAGATTTTGGTTGCAAAAATAGGGGAAGTAAAAAAAAAAAAGGCTTTAACAGGGCATGTACACTCTCGTCAGAATCTAAGCATTCAGTATTTAATCCAGTTAGTGCTTTGTGGAATTTAGAATTGAAACACCAATGCCTTGTACTTTTTACAAAACCTTAGAAAAGTTACAGGCAGGGCCCCTTGTTATGGGTCTTGCTGCAAAATTCACTCTTTCTGCAGCTTTGTGCTACAGAATCTCATCTTTCCCTCCCAAAAATAGGTTCTGGATGTTATCTTAAAAAACGTGAAGAGTGTAAGCAATATGTTGTCACATGAGTCTGCAGACAGCCTGAAACAATATCTCAGAGAGCCAAGCACTGCCTCATGCATCTTAATGGGTTGTTGACTCTGAAACATGAAGATGACAATCAGCAGCATGGTGAAAATTGAAACGGTGGGGACAATGTAAAACATATTGAAGTTCGTATCAAAATAGTACAGGTGGTTACTGCTCTGATTGTATCATTTATTTTTATATTTGATTCAATAGCCTCTGTTTTAAAAAAAATGATGTGAAACTGCTGTAGCCTTCCTACTAAAATCCAAGGACATTGCTGTAGAATTTAGGTTCTATGGGGTACATGATGCCTACCTTACTGGCTGCAGCTCATCAAGCCTGGTACCAGACACCTTGGTGATTCTCAGTTCTTGCAAAGTGTCTAAGATGCCACCAAAAAGCACCTGCTTTGTCTGTGTTCACAGTTATTTTTCTAAAAACAAATTGAAGGAATTGACCCTGAATAATATCCAAGTTCTGTGTGGCCCCAATAATCTTGCCCATCAGAGATCTGCTCTTGTTTTAAGATAGTGGCCAGTGATTCTCCAAGCAACCAAGCCATAACTAGCACTAATAGCTGAATTTTTTCCCTTGGCACAGGAGAATGCTACTAGTTTCAGGATGTGAGTGGAGACAGCAGAAAGCATTATCTTACTGTTCTTTCATGAGCCTGTAGTCACAAAAGAGGATATGTTGTGGCTGGATCAGGCCCTTAATTATGGAAAAAGATTCAGAGTATATAGCTCTGAATTAAATTATTTATAAATAATTCTACTGGGAGATTTTCAGTAGGTTACACTCCTACTTTGGTTTCCTGATCTCCCAGCTGTTAGTGGGTAGCAGCCATTTTATCTCTCTTCCCTGTACTCCCATCATGGAGTAGTCATTCTGTTATTGCAAAAATGTCTCATCTCACTACACAAAAGGCTTCACAGCTGAGAACTGTAATCTCATTACACAAAAGGCTTCACAGCTGAGAACTGTAAACTGCAAATTGTTTCTTCTTCTCTCTCCCCCATCACTGCGGGGCCAGGAGGGGGGGGGTCCTGTTAGGGGAAGAGAACAGTCCGAACAATGCTTGGTTCACGATAAGGCTGATTCCTGTGGGAACACAGATTAGTTACTGCCTGCTTTGCACATAAACTTTGCAGAAAACTGTAGCAAATCACAGATTGCCACAATGGGATCTTGTTCATTAGAGGTATAAAAATGTATCTTCGGGCGTGGCTAGGGGTCGACATGGCTTTGAGCTTTGAGCTCTCTTGTCGATCTGTTTGCAAACAAATAAACTTGAGATGGATCCAGCCTGAGTGTGTATGACTCTCTCTTGAGGTATATTGGAAAAGCCTCCAGGGACACGAAACTAGCCGTTTGTGCAACACTGTCTTCAGAGCTTTCACCCTTTAGGATTATTCATTCAGTCTCCTAAAAATAATAATGGAATCACTAATTCTGTATCAGGTATGTTATGTGAAATGCATAGATCTACATTTTTAGTCCTGCTTTGCTCTGTGTAACTCCACTGCTCCCTTCAGCCATGTGAGCGAGGGGTAGGGGGTGGGGGTACTGTGCAAGGGAAGGGAGAGCTGCTCTAGCACCCCTCCAGCTTCTAGCCTGAGCCACTGCAGGCATGTTCCTGCATATCTGGGATGTCTGTCTAGTTACAAACTGACTCAACCTAGCCAGGTTAGAGTAACCTGCAAAGATTGAATCAATTCATGCTCAGGCTTTTTCAATGTCTGTCCCAAGCCTCAGTGTTTCCCAGATCATGAATAGTGCAGGACAGAATCCCTCTGAGGGAATGCTAGTCCATATGTCCTTCCCTGCCCCTAAGATATATAGGCTTAAGAGAATCACTTTTGGTAGAGCCAGCCACAGACTCAAGCCAGCAGGTGCAGATTTTGTAGCAATTTCGGCTGCAGACACTTCTGAAAACACTTTATTGTTAATGTTATCTTTATTATAGTGTTCACTCTTTCAGCAAAATTGTTCCCACCTTTTCGTCATACTCTTATTACCAAGAATCCAGGTTTTCCATTTGCTGTGGAAAAACATAGAAAAATGAGGATTTTCTCCTTTAGCAGACAAAAATGTGAATTTTCGCCTTTAAAGAGAAAAGCGTGGGAATAGCAGGTTTCCTTTGGCAGGCTGGCCGAGTTCCAGCCTGCAAGGGGCTCCTTAGGATTGAGGTAAGTGGGAGGAGGGTGATCAAGGCAGAGGGCATCATGTGCATGCACATGCATGTGGCACCTGGGCACAGTGGAAAGCAGTTCCCACAGCTCCCCGCAGGTAGGTCTATGGGGGCAGGGGGGCAGAAGGGGCACAGGCCACGTAGGAGGTTGGGGGGGCACAGGCCACACGAGGGGGAGGGGCACAGGCTGCATTGGGCATGGGGAGGAAAGTGGCACGGGCCATGCATTGGCAGGGGGGCACAGGCCATGTGGCAGGGGGTGGGGGCAGTACAAGCCTTCTGAGATTTCTGTACAGCTAGACCAGAACAGATCTGGACAGGAGCCACCTCCCCGGCCATTGCCGTCAAGGTGAGGTACCCTCTGCCCACCTAGCAGCAGCAGGGCACAATTCTGCACCGCTGACACTCCGCTTTCCAGGCCTCAGCATGGCAGTGCACCACTCCCTCACGTGCCGGGTCCCATGGGCAACTGGTGCCTCCTGAGTCTCTGGGGGCAACAACGGGGCATGACTCAGAGGGGAGGTTCCCCAGCGGCCAGCCAGTGACCGAGGGGGTTCCCCCAGTGGCAAGTCACCAAGCACGCCAGTGGCACAGCAGATAAGGAAGTATCCGCCACTGGCACTTCCATTTCAGGGGGGGTGCTAGCACTCTCTGTGCCCCCCTACCAACCAGAGCGCTCAGCATCGGGGGGGGCACCAGCACTCAAGGGGGCATGTGCCTTCCATGCCCCCCCTACATTGCGCCTATGTTGGGTCCCACTTGCTGAGCCTCAGAGAAGGCCCCTGCCCAGAGCTAGTCCAGCCCCACTACAGCCCCGTGCCTCACTGTGGGTGCAGAAATCTCAGGGGACACATGCCCCTCCCACCACATTGTTTGTAGCCCCCCCACTTTCACCACAAACCCACTCCCTTCTTCACATACTGAGGGGCTGGGGGCAGGAGACAGCAGGGCTGGGGAGCTGTGGATCAGGAGTAAGAGGCACCGGCAGGGCCAGGGGGCTGTAGACTGGGAATGAGGGGGCCAGCAGGTCCAGGGGGCTGTAGGTCCAGAGTGAGGGGCACTGGCAGGGCTGGGAGCGGGGTTCGGAAGTGAGGGACACTGGCATGTGCAGGGCACTTGCATATATGGGCTGCTCAGCACCACAAAGCGGCATGAAGGACAGCTGCAGCTGGCCCCGCGTCCTGGCAAGAGAAGTGGACAGGGGGAGCTCTGATTTTATGTGATAAAAACACCAAAATCAAACACCAAAATTTATAGATTTTTAGAATTTATTTTATTATAATGATTAAGGCATTGGTAGGCTTCCAAACTGCTTTAGAATGATAAATATATCACTAAAACATGTCCAAGTGATACCTATATATATAGTGGCATTTCATTTTAATTGCGAAAAACACAGATTTTGGGTTTCTTAGAGAATTTGCAAATATTTATTTTTTGTTTAAATCTGAGAATTTGTGATTTTTAAACAGAAAAAACAGGATCCCTGCCCATTACTTCAGCCTCATTCCACCTGCCCTTTGTGCTGTCCTCCTCACTTTTCCCTCATCCCTTCCCCCATCCTCCCAATACTGGTGGCTTTTCAATATAGTTAATATCTCCTTTTTTTAAATACCACTCAAATAAATGAAACAAGGAGTGGAACTAATACAACATAGCCAGGTCATCATATTGTTTGCTTGGCTGATATGTTAATTCTCCTCCTTTAGTCTAGTTTGTGTGCCCAGATTGCCATCTCTACAAGGGATCTCTGAATACAATGGAGTCCTTTATCTTATATTGAGAGGGGAGTAACAATAATAGAAATCATTAATGAAAGAAAACATGATGCTCAATTTTCAAAAAGTCTCCTGATGGTTTGAGTAACATTCAGTAGTTCAGGCTGGAGCTATGGGTTTTAGAGTGAGCCAAGTGGTACCTGGCACCCCAACATATAAATTCCATGGGCTAGTCTTTCAGGTGTTTAGTTCCATAATTTGCTAAAAAAAATATCATTTACTTCTGATTGGCTGGCATTTTTGAAAGAGGCAGTTTTCCATTTGGCATTTGTTCAGTCCTCCCCAACTCCACCACCACTGCCCCCCCCACCTCCTCACACACACACATATTCTTTGAATCAAGATTAATAAATAATGTTGAGGGGCATTAAAAAGTTTTGAGCTTTCAACAATTTCCCCCCTTTCCTAGTGCTTTTTTTCCTAGTAAAAAAGGAGGATGGAGGAATAAAACATGAGTGCATGTGAAGGAGGGGAAAATCATTGAGAAAGAGGAGAATGTAAATTAAACACTCAGAGAAGGGAAAAGGAAAGACCAGGTCAATGGAAAAGAGGAAGAGAAGAGAACTTATTCAAAGTATAAAGCCAAGAAGTATATATTGATAATAATGGAAAGAATCCCATCGCCGGGTTTTGCATCAAACATTGAAAAGAAACCAGGGTTGTGGACTAAAAGGAAAGATATGAGGGTTAGGGACATGGCAGTGCATGGGAATTGAATGCAGGAGCCCAGTATCTCTCTGCTTCAGGAAGGGAAAAGCAGCTTGTTTAGAAGAATAATTGTTAGGGGGAAAAAATTGCAGAATCTATACTTGTTTTGTTTTGTTTTGTTTTGTTTTGTTTTGTTTGCAGTGTAGACTTGGGTGACACAGTGCACCCACAACTGAAACTTTTTTCATAGCTGATAAAAACTTCTACAATTTGTATAACTGTGTTCTGCATGGGACAACAGAAATAAAGGGTACATCTACATCAAGAACTTATAGAGGTCTTTTTGACCAGGCTGCAAGCTTACTGCCTGGAGGCTTGCTGATTGTCTATTGTACATGTTAAAATCCTGCCAGATGAATTCTCTACAAGCTGCGCTTTTGTAAAGGAAGGCCTTGGAGAGGCCTGCAAAGAGGGAATTACTATAATCTAGCCTGGATGTCACGAAAGCATGGATTAATATTTAATCGTCTGCCTCTGACCATACTGTTGTCAGCCGTACTTTGTTCCTGAGTTGGAGCTATGATCCTCCAAAGACAGCCTTGAATTAAAGATTATACCAGTGTTTACACTAGACATAAAAAAAACAAAACAGTCTTGGGAGAATAGTTGGTGTCTTTTTCTAAATTAACCCATCACTGCAAACAGGAGTTTGAAATCCCCCAAACCCAAATGTTGATGTCAACTAGTAATTTGACATTAGTAGATTGCAAAAGGATTTGGGGTCCCCAAGCATGACAAGGCAGGGGAATAAAAGACTGTAAGGCTACTCTTTGAGAGAGCACTTCTCTGGGTATGTAGGGATTAAAGACTGGTCCCCAGATGCTGTTTGCATTTGTGTAGTTGCATGAAAAGGATAAGAGATTTGAAAATGGCAAGCTTTATAGTAAAAGACAAACAAGTTACTGTGCTGGTAAAAAAAATGAAAGCCAAAAGGAATACAGAAAAATGAGATCACTCTAGAGCTCAAACTGGAACATAAATGGACATATGGCTTTAAGCCTTCTGTACAACAAAGTGGTGTTAGTGAACTTTGATTAGTTTCCAAATGGATTTAATTAAAACAGGAGATACAGGGGTAGAGTGGTCAAGGTTTCTTGATACAGTTGCAGAGGGTCAGTCTTGGGCCTTGCTCCAGCTGAAGGCTGTCTCCAGTTGAAATGGAGTTGAATTTACCCAGCTGTAAATAGATATCTAGTCATTCAGGCTGAAAGTCAAAGACAGTATGATGTGATGCTCACTACATCACTACCTTTTGTCCCTCTTGACAACCATCTATCTTCTGGATCATGGTGTATGCAAGAAGAAGTCTATGTGACCATCACTCCAAGACCCTCAGCGCATATGCCTAGGCAAGAGTATGGAGGAGTGGAGGCTGCTTTGGACCTACCATCCCCTCTTTAAACCATCAAGACAGAGTCCAAAGTCCAGACCAGGTCCAAATGTTCAGTGCCTTGGTGGTTGTATTTTCTGCCAGACAGCAACAGATAAGAACTGCTGCTGACTATGTAACACCTCAGCGAGTGTGCATTTCTGTCAGGGTGATGTCCCTCAGCCTTTTTCCAACCAACGAGTACCCCCACAAGGCAGTGGGGGCTTGGGTTTTGAGGTGCCCTATACTTGCCTTACTCTGGAGATTGTAACATTGTGGTATTTTATAGAAGCTACCCTGCCACAAGTAGTCCCACCACATTGACACCAAGCCCTCCAGTCAGATGCAGTTGACAGTAATACCCAGGAGCTTTTATGCACGGTATACAGAAACTAGTATGCCTTAACCATGCTAACTCAGTGGTCTACTGGGCTCAAGACAGCCCTTTGATAGATACATTTAGATATTCCAAACAAGGATCTACCCGTACTCTTTGGGGTGAGATGACATAGCTATGATGCCTTTACTTGTGCAGATGTGAAGAGATGATGGCGGAAATCATGGGAATAATGAGTGCAGCTTGTGGAACAGCGGTTAAACAATCTGCAGCCTGAAATTCAATCTTTCAAATATTCATTGAATGGTTTCAAACATGAAGCAAGTTCATAAAATCTGGTTTGTGAAATGAATCCTGAATACAAGAAAATGGCAAAATTAATTTAATAAATTGATTTTCTACAAGTAGTTTGTTCAGCTCCACTGTTCATCTAAGGAACAAGACTTTATTTCATACATAGTAATACACTGGAGGAAATTTAGGAAACAGCTTTAAAAAAATAAGTTCTTCAAAGTAATCGCTTATTATAAAACTATAGAGCTGGAAGGGACCCCAGGAGATTATCTAGTCCAACCCCCTGTGCAAGGTAGTCATCTAGTCCAACCCCCCTTGTCTAAATCATGCCAAACAAATGTTTGTCTAACATGAACTTAAACATCTCCACCACCTCTCTAAGTAATCTGTCCCAATGCTTAGCCACCTTCAGAGTTAGACAGTTCTTCCTTAAATATAGCTTCCATGGATATTGCAGGTGTCCTGTGTCATAGTGGAGTGGGCATGGAGTGGGGAAGAATAGGAACAGGGCTTGTATGATGATCTTGCCACATGGTGAAGAAAGCGCAGACATTCAGGTAACCTGTGTCAAAGACTGGAAGTAAATTGTGTAACGCTTGGAACATTCCAGCTGTTTCATGTTATATGAGGAAACATCACTGATGACTTTAGTGAGACCAATGGAATTTCCATTCCAAAGCAGCCTGTGGATGCTTTAAAGTTCTGTGAAATGGAAAACTTGGATGGGATGCCAGGTGTGCCTCTGCAATAAACAGCTGGCTGTATAAACATACCGCCAAACTGATTGCTCAGCCTGTCCTGTTGTGAATAGGTCAGCCTCCAATTTGAACTGTTTGTTCATTCTATGTGTCCTGCACAGTGTTTAAATGCTAAGAAGCCTGTATGGTCGCAATGGAATTCAAAGTTGGTATTTTTTATCCTGAGGGAGGACTCCCCAGGTAGCCATGCTATTTTGTGTTAGGACTGAGTTACATACAAGAACATACAAATCTGATTATGTGGCTTCTGAAGTACCTCTCTTTACTTAGCTAACAAGTAACATAATTCCTTCACAATATAGGGGCTGTAGGTAAGAGAGTTTCTACCATCCCCACTTGAGGAGACCCCTGCTTTTTGAGACGTGGCTGTCTCAAGAATGTAGATTGCTTTAGCGATTGTTCCATTTTTGGAATGACGTATTTTTTGGATGTTTCTTTCAAGACAGTTTGGAACATTAGTCTTTGTAGACTCCAACCTATGCCTTTTACAAGTCTGTTTTCAAAGCCTCATTCAGCAACTGGCATATTACAAAAGCCAGATGTCTGTTTGCAGCTTCTGATGCAACATTGCAGTCTCAATGCAAGTTATAAATCCATTTATTTCTGGGCTCTACAAGGACAAGGTATTTTTGTGCTGTATGTTTTTCATACATGTACTGGCAAAGGAGGTAGTCTGATGAATGTGGCTCTACAGTAGGTTAGTTTGTCCACTTAGAGGAATCATTCCTGGGTACTGGCTAGGTTGTATAGAATTTCTGTGCTGTTCTCTACTTAAATCTGTGGGAATGTTGTGTTGAGATAGTAAGAGCAAAAGGCAAGCTCCACACTTCAAAGAATGAGTTATTTCATTTTGTCTTGGGCTATGTTTTGTTTTTCCATAACACAAATAAGGACTTAAAAGACTTGTTCTTTGTAGATTCCTTTGGTGTTTTGCAAAGAAACTCAGGAAGCCAGCTTAGAATTTGTTGTTGTAATACCCACATCACAAAGTCTAAGGACGGAAGTGTTAACTTGCTCAAAAGTGGAATACAGCCCAACCACTCTTGCATTATAGAAATTCAGCAAAGGAGTGCAAAAACTATGATTTAAAATGTTTTTAAGTATTAAAGTGGTCCAGGAAACAGACACATGGCTGGTTTTCAGGTTACACTGAGTCCATAACCAAAAGACAGAATACATTGAGTTTTTCAGCCATTAGAAGTTTATAATACTCTTTGCACTTTCAGCAAACAGGGCATTTTCCATATGGGTGTAATCTGTGATTGGCTTCTTTCTAGTCATGGGCATCATTAAAAACTATTATACAGGGAAAGAAAGAGGATCTGCCCCTAAGAAGAGCGGATGTAAGCAAAGGGAGACTGTAGGGGTTAGGAGGTTGTGCTAGGAGTAAAAGACTGTAAGGCTACTCTTTGAGAGAGCACTTCTCTGGGTATGTAGGGATTAAAGACTGGTCCCCAGATGCTGTTTGCATTTGTATAGTTGTATGAAAAGGATGAGAGATCTGAAAATGGCAAGCTTTATAGTAAAGGACAAACAAGTTACTGTGCTGGTAAAAAAAAAAAATGAAAGCCAAAAGGAATACAGAAAAATGGGATCACTCTAGAGCTCAAACTAAAACATAAATGGGCATATGGCTTTAAGCCTTCTGTACAATAAAGTGGTGTTAGTGAACTTTGATTAGTTTCCAAATGGATTTAATTAAAGCAGGAGGTTTACTGGACCTGCTGCAGGGTTAAAATGTTTAGTTTTTTTCTTTTCTTGGTCAGTGAAGACTCTGTTGTTAAGTTATTCAGGATATCCCTGTTTAATCCTATCACCATTTCCTCCAGTCCTCATGTGTCAAAGGGTTTTCTGTTTCAAACATAGGCTGTCTTCTTAGGTAGTTAGTCTGAGAAGAATTATGCATGCAACTTCTACCATTGATATTGGTTTACTGCAGCTAACATAGACATACCTAACCTGACTTTCAACTAGCTAGAGCAGGTACTAATAGGACAAATCTGTACCTCAATTTTGGAATGGGTTGAACTATCCTGAGCCATACAAGTTATCCCTTTCAGTGTATGACATCTTTCTATTTTGTCCTGTAAAGCATAGGAGAGATAAGTAATGGTCAGATTGATTTATAGAAAGGCTTTGCTACACAGGAACAGGAAACTCATGCAGAACCCTTCTAGGAATCACGCTATTACTTGTCTCTATCTCTTGGCCACCTTTCATTATGGGCAGTACAGATAAAAAGGACCACTAGCAGACCTCCAGTGCTTCCACCCTGATTGGATCAAGTGACTACTGAACACGTGGGACTGTAGGGAGGGTCTGTGTTGGGGGGGAGAAGCTTAGCCTCAGGTCTGACACTCAAATTAGCTTCCAGGTTGAGGCTGGCTTGTTGCCACAAAGTATTGTAAGGGTGGTGTATGTGGATGGTCAGAAGGCAAGAGTGAGAAAGCTGGCCAGGGTAGTTGCATAGATCTACTTTTAGCACAACATTTGGTATGGATTGCAAAGTACCTATGAGAATCTGAATCAATACTCAGGCAATTACCCTGACCTGAGCTCCATACTACCATGACTGCACTGCTAGCAGCGCATAAGCCAGCAAATTTAAAGCTAACCCAACTCTGGCTGGACAATCTGCAGTCACTGCAGGGGAATAAGGGATTCTGCACTAAAAGTGCAGTCGTCCATGCTAAGAGACTTAGTGGAAGAGTAACTAATGCGTCATACATTTGCACTCTATCCACACTAAGGACATCTATACATATGCTCCAGAATAGAGAGGGGGGAGAGGCACTTTAATTAGAGAGGCTCTAAGAGCTCTAAGAGCCTCTCTAATTAAAGTGCCTGCGGCATCACGCGTATTCAGTGTCCTGTGCTTTAAAATGGTGTTGGGGTCACTTTAACTAAAGCTCTTTCGACAAGCTTTAGTTAAAGCTCCCCCACTGCCATTTTGAAACAGAGGGACCCTGAATACATGTGATGCAGAAGCTGGTAGAGCACACTAGTTAGCGCTCTCCAGCAGACTCGCAGCAGACTCGATTAATCTAATTAGCACATGGCAGAGCAGAGCTCCATCACATGTATAGGTGCCCTAAGTCTCCAGTTGGTACACTTGAGAAGCAAATCTGTGTCCCAAATGCAATATGTATAGAGGCATCTGCTACAACCTGACAACCAGAAACATGAGGTGTGAACTACCCCCTTCCTTTTGATTGGCATTATCCTAAAAAATCCATGATGATATTTCAGGTGTCATTTTATTAAATATACCCTTCCTCATTATGAAAAGAGAAGTGGTATTATGATGAAGATTTACTCTGACATTTCTGCCTCTGCGCTTCCACAAACAAAAAGATGGAAGTGATCCTTAGGAGGAAACTGAAGTACTAGAAAGCTGTGAGTGCACGACTTAAACTATGTACATCTTTAACCACACATCATGAGGGTTGCCTATAATGAAACTGGTTTAATCTTCTGGAAAGGAGTCAGTTTCTGTCAATTTAAGAATTGCCAAACTATTTCCTACCATTTAAAGGAGTGGTTCTCAATTGGTGCCATGATGCTGGTCCCAGCACCTCCACTGCTGCCAGAGAATGAAATTACCCCAGATGCCTTTGTCTTCAGGAAGCATGTCAGAGTCGAACTGACAAGCAGCTGCAGCAGAGCGGTGCACCAGTCTGCATTCTGTTAAGCAGGCATTTATCTCCAGCATTTCTCTCCAGGCTGCTGGTGCCACCAGGGTGAACTGCCCTGTGTGCCTTCATTTTTCTGGAGGCATGTTGGAGCCAAACCAGGAAAAACTGCAGCAGAAACAGTGTGCCTGCCCACAGGGGTGGATCCAGCGGGGGGTGCAGTGTTGCAGGTGCACCCCCATTCCCTTTTGATTCCTGTTCCACCTAAACTTTAAAACCAACCACCCGGGAAGGGCAGCAGCATTTCTCTTCAGGCAATCCTGAGGGAGTCAATTGACTTCATGGCTCATTGTAATGCATCTGAGTCCTGCTAATCTCAGGTGATAGTGACTCCCTCTCTTTTTTATTGGTTTTGATGTTTCATGAATCAAGTTATCATTTCTTTTGTAGTTTTGGTGTTTTCCTGGGAATACCTCTGTTCTGTTTCACAGCTCTGCAGTATGTTTTTATTTTTAGCTAAAAACCTGAACTCAGGTGTGGCAACATTAGCTCAGGTGAACAATAATTTAAGTGTGGAAATGACTGACAGTGAAGTGTTGGAGGCACTGTCAAGATGATCACAATGGCTAGATTTTATTTTAAGAATCTGAATAAGAGATGTACATTTAACTATAATAACTGTAGGACTAATAAAATGATTTGACTACTTTTGCCTAGTCCATTGTGTTTTTTTAAACTTAATCTGTAATCTAGCAATTTAGTGCACATTCCAATAAAGTGATTCATTTTTTCTTCACTCCTAAACTGAATAATACAGTCCTAGCCCCCTAAAATATTAGTAAAACTTTTGGTATCTTTTTATCTGGAGAAAATAGATATTGTGTTATATGTGATGTTGCACCCCCTTTTCAAAATCCTAGGTACGCCTACCCACATAAAGTAATGCACACACCCCCCATCCCACCACTGAATTGCACACACATGCAAAACCTAGAGAAGGGAGGGGAAGCCAGGTGACTGTGGCTGCTTTTGCAGCCAGACTGATTGGAGGAGCAGCAGCCAGGCAAAAACCCACGGGCTGCAACTTAACCCCTGTGGGCCACCTGTTGGACATTCATTGGGCATCAGACTCTGCCCTATCATGACTGCCCTGCATGTTAAACAGAAACAAAAATGGGAGTAAAAAATGACAAGTCTGAAAAACAGTATTTTTCAAAACTAAGAAAAGTGCCTTTCCAATAAGTTCTGATAAAACATGGCAGAGGTCAGGAGAAATGCTCATAATTCTCCTTTGGACAGTGAAACAAATGACTGTATTACTTTATAGCAAACTGTATTGATGTGAAACCTGCAATGACTTTAACAGACTATGTCTATTTCCAGTGGGAGCTGCAAGAATGAATCTACTGATTTTATTTAATCATATTTCTATATAAAGAGAGGACCGTCTTTGTAACTATAACAAAAGTTAGGAAAAAAATGCTTACACATGGACTTATGCAAAGATCAGGAGAGCCTTGAGTTAGTTTTACGAAGTGCCACGGCAAATAACAGATGAAGATCAAACTCTCTTGATAGTCTCCAAATACAAGAGAAGAATATTTTTTATGAAAAAGTAGTATATTTTATCATCTTATATTTAATATTAGTTTTTTCATAAAGGGTGCCCAAGTATTGATTTTATATGTGCTATATTACAAAGCATCTCTTTTTGGGGCTAGTTAGGTTTTGGCTCCTATTCCTGAAGTAAATTATATTTTCAGGAAAACAGTGGACATGCTTTGGAGTTTATTAAGCAAAAATAGATACTTGCAAGACAAACAGCAAGGGTGAAAATACTGCCAGCTTCTCCAATTGATTTAGCAGACCGGCATCTGTGCTGATGGAAGGTGTAGCAGCACTCAAAGGTATGACTGTAGCTTTTACAGATATACCTGAGCTAGCTTTCAATAGTGGGTTTTGCTGTCTGCACTGAATTCTGTGCTGCAGTGACTATACAATGAGCAGCACCAAAGTTAGCTAGTTTAAAAGCTTTCCACTAGCTAGCCCCAGCCTCTACATTAGCTGCAGTTACGCCTTTGCCTGCACTGTAAACATTTGTTCAGGGACCTTCCCTGACCATGAGGAAATTTCCATATCTGTTCAGCCATTTATCCCTCTTCAGAGACACCAACCAAGAATGCTGATCAGTGACAAATGTAATGGACTTTTTTGTCATAGCGACATTAGTCTACAAGGAATTTGATGGACACTTTCTATAATAAATCCTTTCATAGAAGCTAGACTTCTCTCAGATGGTAGAAACTACCCACTGGTATGGATATGCCAATCAAGAAGTGGAAAGCAACAACCCAAAATCTAGCTGAAGAACAAGTCTTGTGATGGTTTTGTCAGATTTTGTTTAATTGTTTAAACTGAAGTGTACAATACATATACATGGACATAGCAAAGTACAAAGGGTTAGAAAATGGGCTTATTTTTCAGCCCCTAATTGTAACATTTTATATGTTAATCCCTGAGAGAGAGAGTACCTGTCAATTATATCTCTACTGCAGGTGTTAGTAAGAGTGCAAATTCATATGTTTACTTTGCAGTAAAGATTGCTTTTCTGATACTGAATCTGAATTCTGATACTTAAATACAGTAGGTTGCCTGTAAACAAAAAATCCCCTGTAAACAGTTCATCTGTCCTATACAGTGTATTGGGATGAAATCCATCCTGACATGCTTGGACTGGACACTGAATAGGTTGACCCTGCAATCCCAAAAATGAATAAGTATCAGCTTCTTCCTTGTAACATTACATTAAGCTCCCATGAAATCTAATATTTTATTTCTGTTTATTTTAAAGTGAAATTAGTGCTTACAAAGGGTGAAGAATTGACAGGCTTGCAGAGTGAAGTCTGCTGTATAACCAGAACATCTGGACAGTTTAGACAGAATAGTACAAGCTCCCTTCACTCTCAATCAGAAGGATCATCTCGAGTGTAGTTGAGTCACCAGGTTTCAGCACCATAGTAAGAGGTGACCTCATAAAAATCTAGAGAAAAACCTTGCTTGATAGGCCCACACAGGCTCTGCTTAGACTGCACCCAGGGCTGTTAGGACTGATTTTGATGCTGTATGTGGGCACTAGAATTTTAAGCGCTGGTCTTTGAGTCTGGCCAGATTGTGGTAAGCTGTAGTGTTTTGGCAAGGAGGGGGCAAAAAAGCTTTGCCGTCCTTGCACTTCAGAAAGGAGCCAGCTGCAAATTTAGTAGACCACTGCCTGTGAACACTCATGGCTGCTTTTCACCACATGAGGAGCAGCATGGTGCTGTGCTGTGGTGCTGTGTCCAAGACATTGAGCATCTCTGCACCAGCCAGTGGCACCAGATATCATGAAGCATCATATGTGCTGAGCCCTCCTAGAGAGCTTCAGAAGATATTGCACTGGAACTCTTGAAGACAGAGCTTCTACTGGGGTACAGGACCCCTATATGCTGCTTAGGGCTCTCTTAGCAGGAAATACCTGATCACGGGTGCTAAAGAAGCTCCCTTGAGAGATACTAAAACTGTTCTCTCAAATCAGTGCCACTGAAGTGGATAAAGAGTGTGATACAGGAGAACAGGAGAGGAAGTCCCTTATGGACAATCTCTTAAAGATTTGCATAGTCCTGTTGGGCTTTGAAGTTACCAAATCTATGAAATACTAGTGTCTACTGAAGCTACAGCCAGTAAATTGTTTTTTTTCTTAGTTCAATACACAACTGTTGAAAAGATGCTAGGAACCAAAAGATAGAGAGACTTGCATTTTTAGTACCAATGGGAACTGAGCCTAAATTGAGAAAGCTATAACTCAGGACACTGCAGAGTAAGGTAAGGAGGGGGTTAGAATTAAACACTGGTAAGTTTGAAGTAATGAGCATAGAAAGAAATTACCTTAATTGGACACATACAATTATGGGCTCTGCAATGCCTCTAGCAATGAGGAAAGAGATGTTGGAGTCACTGCGAATTATTCTTTAAAAACCTTGGCTCAGTGTGCAACAATGGTCAAAAAGACAAATAAATGTTAGGAACCATTAGGAAAGAATTGAAAACATTATGCCATTATTCAAATCCATGGCGAACCCATACCTTAAATACTGTCTACAGTTCTAGTCATGCCAGAACTAGCAAAGGTGTAGAGAAGGGCAACAAAGATGAATCAGTAGTATAAGGTAATTTCTGTATGAGGAGAAATTGAAAAGGCATGGCAACCTCATCTTTGAGAACAGACTGAGGGAAGATACGACTGAGATCTATAAACTGTGACCAACATGTAAAAAGAATAGAGGCTATTATGCCTTGCATCACAGGAACCAGGGGGCACCCACGGGAATTGCCAAACAGTAGGTTTAAACCCAAGGAAGTGTTTTTTTGTTGTTTTTTTTTAATACAACACACTGTTAACTCATGCCCAGGACATGCAGGACAGTTGACTCATGCCCCAAGACATGGGAGAGAACAACAACATAATGGGGTTCAAAAATAAATTAGACAAATTTATGAAGGGCAGGTCTATCCAGAGCCATCTATTACAACAGTCAGCGATGTGACCTCAGGTTCAGGACACCACTAAATCTACAACTGCTGGTAACTTGCAGGATCTGACAGAGGATGGATCACTCTACACATACCCTGTTTCTCATACACTTCCTCTAAAGCATCTGCTAGATGCCACTACTGGAAATAAGATAGTAGGAAAGATGTATTTTTGGTTTGATCTATTGTGGCAGTGCATATATGCTTATGGGTTACCTAATTACAGAATTTTTCATTGAAATTCTCATTTAAGTTCTGTCTAGTGTCAAACACAGAGCAACATAATGAAATGAACATTTGAAATGGAAGGAAATAATTATTAAAAAATAGGTATCATATTTACTGTGTGTCTTGCTGTTTTCTTTTGTACCCTACTTTGATAAACATAGCCTTTCTTTAGCAAATAGCAAGTCCATACCAGGATTTGCCAGTTTAGCAGCTTAAAAGAAATTCTAAAGGATGTTCCTGAAGACACAAACATTGTCTATGCCCTTTACACAGTTCTCTTGGTAAAACCAAAACAACTTCACTGGGGGCTATAGGACTTTTTGCCTAATCAGGTAAGCTCTCAGTTTCAAAAGTATCTGTGGATGTGGTGCTTTTCTAGGCCATTAAGTGCTTCTAAAATGCCAGCTAAGATTTGGTTTGAGCCTCAAATAATTACTTTGAAGGATACCGGGCTGCCGTCTTGGACCACCACATATAGCAAACACCATTACTTTTATGGCATCCAGAAAAGGTAAGGGACAATATGGATGACACCGTGATCCCTCTCTGCTAATAGTGGAACAACCTGAGTTATTCCTGCTATGACTGGGATGTTAGGAAATGTTTTTCTCTGGAGTTGACATAGGGATGATGGAAATAGTCCTCTGCATTTGGTACCGAGGATGTAGTACAACAAATCTTCACTATGATGCTTATCTTGGATTTCCATATGCTGGTGGGCAGGTTGCTTGATACAGTACATAAGACTGAATTTTCACAGAATGCTATTGGCACTTGATATCCTTGATGAAGACAGTTCTGTTATCAGAACAATCATTCTGTCCTGGATTTAGTTTAGCTCAAGTAAACTTAAAGCATTTTTTTAACAAGACCATCAATATTAAAATAAACTCTATAATTAAAGAGTTAATTTATTTGACAGGTGAATATAATGATGGAGTTCCCTGAGACTAAAGAAAAGAAAATGCAGGGGAGGAGGCAAATCTTAAATTGACAATGCATTAAAAAAGTATGTCAGATTTACAAGTGATGCAAAATGGTGGAGCTTCACTGCAACTTATGGACTATGCCTGATTTACATCTCCTGGGGCTGACTGTCCTAACTGCCAATTCTTAGGTATTTGGTATGCAGCTATTTTTATCTGGGAGAAGCACAGTCAACAGCATGAAGAATTAGAATAGGCCCATAGCATAAACAGTGGAGGCAAGAAGGGCACAAGCCCTGGGCACCAGTTTGGCCCCTCCCCATGGGAGTCTTTGCCATAACTGCTGCAGCTCTGCACCCTGACTGCAGGAATCAGGCAGACAGATCCTACACCCAGCCGTATATCTGGTGGATGGAGGGTGAAGGCACAGTCCTGTGCCCAGGGAGGGAGGGAGAGAATGGGGCCCCATGGGGCCCATAGTGTTGCCTGTTTCCCAGCTGCACCAGCCCAAGTTGCACTACTACAGGAGCAACCACAGCATAAGCAGCTGCTGCCCAAGGAGAGCCCTGTCAGGTTAGACTCCACTTCTCCTTCCCTTCTCCCACCTCTGCCCTGGGCTTTGAAAGAGTGCTATACCTCTGGTACAGGTGTAGTGTTAGATACCTTTGATATCTTAAGTTTCTGTTTTACAGAATTAAAATATCCATAAAGTGCTTATTATAGTCAAAATGATCTGCATTACACACCCACCCCCTCTTCCCCAGATTTCCTGCCTGGTACCAGTTGCATGGAGATTATGGCCTACTTTAAACTTTTTGTGACTTTCATTACTAAGTGTTGCAATTCATATGCACCTAAAGAGGAGGAGGGGAGAATGATTAGTGTCAAAAGCTGAGACTCTTAACTTCATCATGATGAATAGAAAGCATGATCCTTTCACATATACGAGCATTGCAGGCTCTTTCTCACCTGCTCATCCAGGATTAGACAAACCTACCAGAGAGCAGATAATCAACTGTTTTCACTTTTTCAACCCCAATACTTTCTCACATTCCACTAGATGCCTTTAGTGCTAGCTCATGTGGTTTCTGTGCTATAGGGCTATTATTCAGTTCTGCACCCCACAGTTTGACAGCATGCAGCCTTCTAGCCTGGGTGATGACATCTCGACCTTAATTGAATCAAGTCTTTTTTTTTTGATGGAGAGAGATGTGCTTCTGTCTCTGGATCTCTTCTGCCCTTCTCTTCTCCTGCTCTTCTGCCTTCTTCCGTTCCTCTCTCAACTCTTTGTATCTCCATTTAGGGATCTGCAGGTACATGTTGTTTCTGACACTGTTCTTCCTCCTCACTGGCTCTGGCTGGAAGTTGGGTGGAGGAGCCTTGGTAATACGGACTTTGGGGATCACAAATCCTGGTCTTACACTGCTCCTTCTGAGAAGGTGGAGTGGCAGAAGGCTTGCTTTCCTTGGGGCTACCACACTCGCTTGAGACACAGTGAAGCTTAAAGGCTGCAGACTAGCCCTCCGGTCTTTCCTTTTGGGGACCACCATGATTTTGGAGTTCTGAAATAATTTCTCATAGCTACTAACATGATCTCTGTCCTGAAAGCGGATCTCTTGGACTCTCTGCTTCCTCAGGATTTCCTGCACAGACAGTGTGCGTTTTCCCACACAGGGTGGGCTCCCTGGACACACAGTCCTGCAAGACAGGGCAACAAAGGGACTACCTAAACTTGTTGTCACCCTAACCATGTGATCAAGAACACCATCCTCTTCAGGGTTTGAGGCAACCCTAAATGTCACTGCTGACCTCAAACACTCTGATAGCCTCTGAAAACAGCTTTTTGGTTCCGCAGCCTTCTCAAGAAGGTCCTTCATCTTTGGCCATTCTGGTTTATATTGATCACAAAACTGCTCGGGGCGCGGACTGTCCATCAGCTTCTGCATGAGCATAGCAGATTCTGATCTTCCGGTGTAACAAGCCCATTCCCAGGCAGTCATTCCACGATTTGGGTCAGTTGAATGAACATTTGCCCCTTTAAAGGATAGAGAAGAAAAGCATTAGTGTTAACTGGCGAGACAGTGGACACCATGGCTTCTTGTGACTGAGTTAGACAAGTATCCTACAGAAAAACACAGCATGGAATTATGTCTTTAAGGATAACATCATGACATGTAAAACCCAAAGAATCATGTTGCTCCTGACATTTCCTAGCTTTAGACTGTTTGACCTCATGACTTCAATTTTTCATGTAGTTTTTAAAATAATGTTCTTAATTCTTTTTAAACAAAACTCAGAAATGTCATCAGGTGGAACCATATTAGTCCCCACATGGGAAATGAGCAGGGTGTGGGCCTTTAGCTCTACAGCTGAGGCTTCTAGCTCTTGAACAAATGGTAGTAGAAATAGACTGTTATCCTCTAAGCTAGTGGGAGCCTTTTTGGCAGGTGTGCCACAGATAAGCCCTGCACTCTCCCTGAGTGCCACTCCAATCCCCTTCCCTTATCCCCCGTTCTCCATTCTACTCCCTGCCCTGTCTGCAATGTGGTACCTGCCCCCTCCCTGATCTGCTATGTGCCACATATACAGAGACTGCCCATGTGACTTGTGGCATACATGCCATAGGTTAGCTACTCCTACTCTTAGCAAAGTGGCTACTATAAAGGAATGAGAGAGGAATTTTGTCAGAGGAGTTCACATCAATTTGCTGGCCAGCAGAGACTCAAGGATCCTCGATTCAATTTCAGATTCTGACAGGGATAGCCTGTGGTAGTTATAACCCTTTCTGTGCTCTCTCAAGTTCCTATGCCGGCTTCCTTCTGTTCCTATGCACTCAATTCTGAATCTCTTCTTGTTCCTTTTTTCCTTTTCTCTCCTTGCATTTCATTGCTTCTCCTTTTTGGCCCTCCACGTTCCTAAATCCATTCTGTGATGCCAGAAGGCTTGCAATGAGACTACTAGAAGCACTGGAGGTGGAATCCTCCTACCTGAATTTCCAGCATCCCACACCTCCTAGGACCCTGGTGGGTAGGAGAAACAATTCCAGAGAAGGTCCTGCTCAGCCCTAACAGTCCTAGGAAGGAGTATGGTTAGCTGCTTTGTGAAGCTGGACAAGACTCAGTCTGATTGATACAGAAAAGCTGCATGAAGCAGGAACATTAAAGATAGAGATTTTGGGAGCAAACTGCCAAAATCTAGCGAGCCACCACTAAGCATGTGTACACTGACATTATGGAAAAGGCCATAAATTGGTGAAATGTAACTGTCTGGGTGCATCTACATGAAACATTTACTGCAGAGCTGACTAATTACCTCCTCAGTAAAGTCTCTTTGTCTACATGTGTGTTCCTATTAGGCCACAGTAAACTCATACAATGCCGTCATAGGTTAGTACTTATTTACTATTCTGTGGCAGTGTTATTTATTGCGCAGCATCACGTGTAGACACTGATGGGACTGACTGGGAAACAAAGGTGCTTCAGCACAGGGGCTGCCTGCCACCTAGCCCCACACTGGAGTACCCCTCATGCTCCAGCTAGCCCCTCTTCAGCATAGTGAGCTGGGTAGGAGGAGCCCAGGGCTGGCAGGCTAACCCTCCAGGCCCTCTGCCAGCCAGGCTGCTCTGAGCTGGCTCAACGTGCTGTGGTCCCTGATGCACATGTAAGCATGGCACCTGGGAGCAAGAAAATCCAGTGCAATATGTGCTGGAGGTTATGAGCATTGCATTAATTTCACATGTAGATTCACCCTATGTTTCCAAAGTAGCAAAAGGTAAATCCCTAACAGAAGGGCAGCTCCCTGCTACATTTTAATGTCTGCTCTCCAAAATAGAGAGGTGAAAGTGTGTCTCACTTAAATGGGTATAAAATTTTTTTAACATGTTTGGAACTGGTCTATTTTCAAGCAAGTCCTCCAAACGAATTCAGCCTGAGGCAGACACTCAGCATTTCAGCCCAAACAGTTAAACTCTGTCAAAGTTATAAACTCAAAGCAGGCCCCTGTAACTGTGAGTGGCAGAAAGCCTTTACTGTAAATGTAGCCCTCCTTTCTGCATTTGTCATGTCCATCATTGCATTTGAATTTCCAAACTCATGATAGCACCCGATACAGTCAGATAACCCAGCCTTGATAATGTAAGGTGTCTCATTTTCAGTTGTTCGTATTCTTAAAAACTCTAGTCATAGAATCATAGGGCTGGAAGGGACCCCGAAGGATCATCGGGTCCAGCCCCCTGCATGAGCAGGAAAGACATCTGGGGTCAGACAACCCCAGCCAGGTGACTATCCAGTCTCCTCTTGAAGACCTCTAGGGTAGATAATTGCACCACCTCTGGGGGGGAGCTTGTTCCATAGTCTGGACACCCTAGTTGTAAATAAGTTTTTCCTACTGTTCAGCCTGAAACTATCTTCCAGGAGTTTGTGGCTGTTGTTTCTAGTTTTCCCCCAGGGCGCCTTGGTGAACAGTTGTTCACTGAGCCCTTGATGTATGCCTCTGATACAGCGGTAAGCCACAATCAGGTCCCCTCTCAGCCTTCTTTTCTTTAGGCTGAAGAGTCTGAGATCCCTCAGCCTCTCCTCGTATGGCTTGCCATGCAAGTATCTGATCACGCGGGTGGCCCTTCTCTGGACCCTCTTGAGCTTTAACATGTCCTTGTTGAAGTGTGATGCCCAGAACTGGACACAGTACTCCAGTAGTGGCCGCACCAATGCTGAGTAAAGTGGGAGAATCACTTCTTTGGATTTACTGGAGATGCATCAATTGATGCATGCCAGAGTTTTATTGGCCCTAGCGGCTAGTGCATCGCACTGCCAGCTCATATTCATGCTGGGGTCTATTGTTACCCCCAGATCCCTTTCATTTGTAGTTCTGGTCAGGTTAGCGATGCCCAAACTGTAGGTGTGCTGGGGGTTCTTCCTTCCCAGATGCAGTGCTTTGCATTTCTCTACATTGAACCTCATCTGGTTCCATTCTACTTGCCTAGGTCTGCTTGTATCTGCAACCTATCTGCGGGTGTGTCCGCACAACTCCATATCCTGATGTTGTCTGCAAACTTGGCCAATGGGCTTTTCACCCCCTCATCCAGGTGGTTGATGAAGATATTAAACAGCACTGGGCCTAGTACCGACCCCTGGGGTATGCCGCTGCCCACATGTCACCACGACAACACTGATCCATTCATTTAGACTCTCTGTGTCCTACCCCACAACCAGTTGCTCACCCAGTTGACGGTCCCGCAGTTGAGCCCAATATTTTCCAGGTTTCTGATCAGTACCTCATGGGATACCAGGTCAAAGGCTTTCTGGAAGTCAAGGTATATGATGTCAACTGCTTTTCTCTCATCCAGGTGACAAGTCACCTGTTTATAGAAATAAATGAGGTTGGTCAGACAAGACCTGCCCGTGACAAAGCCATGCTGGCTGTCATTCAGTATCATGCCTTCTGCAAGTTTGTCATATATAGCCGCTTTGATGAATGTTTCTAGGATTTTCCCTGGAATAGAAGTTAAGCTAATTGGTCTGCAGTTTCCCCGGTCCTCACGCTTCCCCTTCCTGAAATGGACACAACATTGGCCCTCTTCCAGTCCTCTGGGATTTCTCCAGAGACCCATGATTTTTGATAGACCTTTGCCAAGGGGCTCTACGATTACTTCGGCCAACTCTTGCAGCACTCCTGGGTGGAGTTCATCTGGTCCTGCTGATTTATATGTCTAATTTCTTTAATTAATCATAGACCAGTTCTATGTCAATCCCACCCTGCTCGTTCTGTGCCCTACCTGGCATGTTGTTCCCCTTGATCTTGTGAAAGACCGAGGCAACGTAGTCATTTAGGAGTTCTGTTTTTTCCTGAGTGGCAGTGACCAGGTAACCTGAGGCATTGAGCAGCGGCCCCACACTCCTGTTAGTTTTCCTTTTACTCCCTATGTAACTAAAGAAGGACTTCTTGTTGTTCTTGATTCTTGTAGCTAGTTTTAGTTCGGTTTCTGCCTTAGCTTGCCTAATCTGTTTTCTATGAGTGTGGGCCGTTGCCAAGTAGTCTTCCTTAGAGGCTGTCCTAAGCTTCCATTTTTTGTACACCTCTTTCTTTTTCTGTAGGTGGGCTGCAACTTCCCTGCTTAGGCAAGACAGTTTTTTGACCTTTCTGCTACTTTTTCTCTGTAAGGGAATGGATTTTCTCTGAGCCTTAAGGACTGTATCGTTAAGGAACAACCATTCTTCTCGTGCTCCCTTTACCTGTGGTCCTTGATCTCTGTAATACAGTCTTGTTCTCTTTGCCACAGACCTGTTTTATACAATGCCCTCAGACTTCCACTGATATCACTGGGAACCTTGTTTGGAGGTGTAGAGTGCAGAACATACTCTATAAATCTATGGTAAGGAGGTATAATCAGTGCAGAAAATCTGCTGGTTTAGGTATACCTAAGTTCTCCAGTATTAAGTGTGGTTATATACCTATCATTTACTCTGTAAATGCACTCCTAATTGTGAAGTAATTTTAAAACAAATGTAGCTGGAACATCCATAAGATAGACCTTCTGACTGCTTGGAGAACTCTTCAGTCAGTGCCTTCAGGGCTTTGGCCAGCACAAAAACATGTGCAGGTTCTGTCTCTCAGAGAAATTCTTTAAGATATATTTGGAGTGGTTTTAGTTTTGACAAGAAACTGTACCCTTCCTTCCCCTTTTCTATACACAGTGTGACCTGAGGAAATGGGGGAAGAAAGGGTACAGTTCTTTACTACAGAGAGAATCATCTTGCTGGCAGCATTTTGAATGTATAAGAGCAGGGCTAGTTGTCATTACAGAAGGCCAGAGAATAGGAAGATTGTCAGGGGCTGACCTGTGTCAGTAGAAGGGATCTTGGAAGTGCTGTACAGGATGAAGCATCAAAACTAGGACACACTCTTGATGTGCAGGTCAAAAGAAACACCTGAATCCAAGGGGAAACTCAGATTATAGGCTGGTGTGGCTGGGTGGATGCCAATGCTCTCTGCTGATATTGAGAAAAAAGGTAGAAGGGAGGACTTGGGGCAAAAGTTCAGCTCTGTTTTAGCCATGTTACAGCAGACGGTTGACACCTTGAGAAGATGAGAAACAACTCCCCCAGCCCAAACTAAGACAGTCTAGGCAGATGTGATCTGAAGGAAGGAGGCTAATCTGATGGATGGATAAATGGATTAACTGAGACAAACAGCATTGGGATTTGTATTAATAAAAAGGCAACAGAGAAAGACAAAAAAAGATTTCAGAGACAGGATCGTGGAGGAGCTCTGTTCAATCTCTAAACCAGGAACAAGCATACTGTGTGTTTTCTTGGGGAGATAAATGTGTCCAAACGGATCAGAAGCCATTTAAAAGGGTCCTGTGTGCAAAATTCTCCTGTGTGCTGCTTTTCTGATTTGGTTTTCTTGCTCCGAACTGATATATTCCCAGCTGTCCTGGAAACAGTATTTCAGGAAAGAAAATGACAACACAGAGATTCTAATCTTTCAGTAGCACTCGCAATGCTGACTTCATGCCTTGTCTCACAAAATTGCTTGTGACACAACATTTTCTCAAAGCACTATTGACTTACTGTGCACATTCAGAGACATTTTTAAACAAAATCCCTCATTCAACAGAATTTATAGGGACTTTACCAACTGGATAAGAAATAAATATTCAAGGCCCGTTTCAAATGTTACAGCAGTCTGATACCGAACTATTTGTCACTCAGATTTGTTTAGTCTACAAGGTTTTTTTTAGAAAACATACGCATATGCCCTTAATCCCAATTTTATCTGAGGATAAAATTATGTCCTGAATACTGTTTTCAGAAGACCTAATTTGAGAAGACCTGTCACTCTGTGATATTAATATTATATTTTATTAGAAGGGTTTAATGCCCCTTGAGATTGTTATCTAAAAAACTAATATTACTATTGCTGTGTTTGTGCCAGACTGCCAAAGCAGTAGATTTCCTATTAATCAGTTTTAGACTCCAGGATGAGAAATACTCATCTCATTATGAAATATTGCATTAAAGTCTAGATGTAAGGCTCATGTTGCTGACTTTACTCCATTATTCTAATAAATCCTGATTAATGACAAAACAGAAAAATAGCTATCTGTTCTTTTCCCCGTAAGCAGGTCCCTAAAGAAGAAACATAATATAAAACTCTTGTTAAATATTCACCTTTTTTAAAAATAATGCCACCCTGGTTAAATAAAGCAATATCAGGACTTTTTAATTAAATAGAATCTTAAGGAAAATTGTACCACTTCAATCAGCTTAGCAATAAGAAAGTCCATAGTAACTTCAAGCAGTGCATCTCCAGAAATTCTTATTCATGGAACACTCAGTGAAGGCAGAGTTTGGACCATGTACACACCCTTTGAAATGCATTATTTAAAGGCTAAATTGACCTTTGATTATAACAATGAACAACAAGAGTGACCCAATGATTTCACCTGGCTTGGTCAGCAAATCTGACTTTAAGATTTTTATTATCAGTGGCATTTTTGCATTCTGCTTTATGGACGGTGGTATCATGCTGAAAAATACTATGTTTTGTGGCCCAGGGCAGTGTGGCAGCCTTATAGAAGAAGCTGCAGACCAATAATTAAGCCTGTTTTATATTCATTTTACATTCCAAAAGGTACATTCATGTTGATTTTAAAGTTATACTTTTAAGGTTGAAACATTATAGCTGGTACTGGCGAAAGGGGATGACTTAGTCAGTGACCTAAGAATCGATGGGAAACTGGGTGATAGTGACCACGAGCTGATCACCTTTACTATACATCAGAAAGCTGGCAAGTCAGTCAGCAATACAGAAGTCCTCGACTTCAGGAAAGCTGACTTTGACAAGCTCAGGAGGCTCGTTGTCCAGGCCCTAAGGGACCACGACTCAACAGGAAGAGGAGCCCAAGAGATTTCATAGATTTCATAGACAGTAGGGCTGGAAGGGACCTCAGAAGATCATCGAGTCCAGCCCCCTGTCCAAAGGGCAGGAAGCCAGCTGGGGTCATAGGATCCCAGCAAGATAAGCATCCAGTTTGCTCTTGAAGGTGTTCAACGTAGGTGCTTGAACCACCTCCGGTGGCAGGCTGTTCCAGACCTTGGGGGCTCGGACAGTAAAGAAATTCTTCCTTATGTCCAGCCTGAAATGGTCTTGTAGTAGTTTATGACCGTTCAACCTAGTCGTCATCCCTTGGGGCACTCTGGTGAACAAACGTTCCCCCAGATACTGGTGATCACCCCTGATAAACTCATAGGTGGCCATCAGATCACCCCGAGCCTGCGCTTTTCCAGGCTAAAGAGCCCCAGGGCTCTCAGCCTGTCATCGTAGGGTCTGCTTCCCTGACCTCTGATCATGTGCGTGGCTCTTCTCTGGACTCTCTCAAGCTTCTCCACGTCCTTTTTGAATTAAGAGAGCCCAAAACTGGATGCAGTACTCCAGCTACGGCCTCACTAAGGCCGAGTACAAGGGGAGAATGATGTCCCAGGGAATGGTTGCTCCTCAAAGGAGCGATCCTGACAGCTCAAGGGATGGCCATTCCATCTGGGAGGAAGGGTCGCAAAAGGGCACAGCAACCCCCTTGGCTCAGCAGGGAACTGGAGGACCTCCTACGCCTCAAAAGAGAGACTTATACAGGATGGAAGGCTGGAATTACCACCAAGGAGGAGTACTCAGCAATGGTCCATACCTGCAGGGAGCAGGTCAGGAAAGCCAAGGCTGCAACTGAATTCCACCTGGCTTCGCATCTCAAGGACAATAAAAAGTCCTTTTTCAGATATGTAGGGAGTCAAAAAAAAAGCAAGGGTAACATTGGACCCCTGCTGAACCAAACGGGGCAGCTGATAACTGACACCCAGGAAAAGGCCAGTCTACTTAATGGGTACTTCGTGTAGGTCTTCCATCAGTCCAATGGGACCACCCTGCCTAGCCAGACGGCCAGAGTGAGGGTGTATTTATACCCAGCATCGGTGTTGATCTAATAAAGGATCACCTTGAGAGGCTGGACACCTTCAAGTTAGCTGGTCCTAACAGATTACACCCTAGAGTACTCAAGGAGCTGGCAGGTGTCATAGCCCAACCATTGGCAAAAATACTCAAAAATTCATGGTGCTCAGGTGAAGTACCTGAAGGCTGGAAGAAGGCCAATGTGGTACCCATCTTCAAGAAAGGGTGGAAAGTAGATACCAGGAATTACAGGCCAATCAGCTTGATCTCTGTCCCCGGTAAGATTCTGGAGAAAATTATCAAAGAGACCCTACTGAATAAGCTGGCTGAGGGCAACATCCTGAGGGACAGCCAGCACAGGTTTGTCATGGGTAGGTCTTGCCTGACCAAACTCATCTCCTTCTATGACCAGGTGACATGCCACCTGGACAAGGGAGAAGAGATTGATGTCATATATCTGTTCTTTAAAAAAGCCTTTGATCTGGTGTCCCCTGACCTCCTCATGGAAAAATTGGCCAACTGTGGCCTTGGCTACACCACAGCCTGTTGGCTGGGAAATTGGCTCCGAGGTTAGACCCAGAGAGTAGTGGTCGACGGTAGCGAATCATTATGGTGCTCTGTGACCAGTGGTGTACCCCAAGGCTCTGTCCTTGAACCAGTTTTCTTTAACATCTTAAGTAATAATGTGGTCATTGGTGTCAGAAATGCACTGGCTAAGTTCACCGATGACACTAAACTTTGGGGCATAGTGTCCACACCCGAGGACAGGCTAGTGATCCAGGCTGACTTGGATAAACTTAGTAAGTGGGGGGATACAAACCTGATGACATTCAATACTGATAAATGTAAGATACTCCACCTCAGGGGAAAAAAACCTACAGCATATTTATAGGCTCAGCAGTGCTACACTTGCTAGCACCACTGCTGAAAGAGACTTGGGGGTCATGATTGACCACAGGATGAACATGAGCCACCAATGCAATGTCGCAGCTGGTAAAGCAAACAAAACGCTGGCTTGCATCCATTGATGCTTCTCAAGTAAATCTCAGGATGTCATCCCCCCGCTGTACTCGGCCTTGGTGAGCCCGCAGCTGGAGTACTGAATCCAATTCTGGGCTCCACAATTCAAGATGGATGTCAAGAAGCTTGAGAGAGACCAGAGGAGAGCCATGCACATGATCAGAGGGCAAGATAATAGGCCTTATGAAGAGAGGCTGCGAGCCATGGGACTCTTCAGCCTGGAAAAGTGCAGGCTCAGGGGGGACCTGGTGGCTGCCTATAAGTACATAAGGGGTGTGCATCAGGATCTGAGAGAATATCTTTTCACCAGAGTGCCCCAAGGTCTGTTCACCAGAGTGCCCCAAGGACCAATGGTCATAAACTCCTCCAAGACCATTTCAGGCTAGACATAAGAAAAATTTCTTTACTGTCCGAGCCCCCGAGACCTGGAACAGACTCCCCACAGAAGCGGTGCAGGCACCTACTCTGGACTCTTTCAAGAAATGTTTGGATGCTTATCTTGCTGGGATCCTTTGACCATAGCTGACTTCCTGCCCCTGGGGTAGGGGGCTGGACTTGATCTTTGAGGTCCCTTCCAGCCCTAAAGTCTATTATGCTTAAGATTATAAAAAAGATGAGTGCCCATATTTTGGTGTCTCTTCCTGAAGCATCTTAAGACAACCCAATTTTTAGAAAAAAACCCAGGTCCCAATCACAGATTTTTACCTACATGTCCTGCTCAGGTAACTGTTGTGAAGTCCACACTTAAGCAGCTTGGAGGTTGGGCAGAGTCTTTAGCACTTACCTGTCACATGGCCAGTCTAACCCCCTGGTAGTGATTTATAACGTGAACTGCTCCCTAGTACTCTAATCATTTTCATTGTAAGATCAGTCTGGCAAGCTTTAATCTACAGTGGTTTGTATATGAGACTTCCGTAGAAGCAGAAACTTCATTTTTGCTTCCTAGAATGTAGACAGGAACAAAGTGTGTGTGTGTGTGTGTGTGTGTGTGTGTGTGTGTGTGTGTGTGTGTGTGTGTATCCCACAAGCACCACCCAAACACACACAAGAGACAGGTTATCATCATACTAGTTACCTTCTCAGTAGCAATAACTTGGAAAGGCAGAAAGGAAAGGAAAATAATTAAACCAAAAGACTAAAAACTATGAAGTCTGTGGCTTCCAAAAACACCATGGCAAACCTGTTTATGATTACTATCTGACTGCTTACTTGCTTACTGTTCAGTAACACTGGCAAGCTTCATGATTGCCATAATGTGACATATACGCAGCTGAAAGTGCCAAACTAAAAACCTTATTAAGCTGGAAAAATACTGTAAATACATTCCAGTTAGTCATGTTGGAGCGGGAGAAAGGGGAGTAGAATCTTAAAATATCCTTGATAACTTTGATGGTCCTTTGTTCTTAGCTATTTTTAAAGTATTTCAAAAAAACAAATATTAGAAACTATAAAAATGCAGAGTTAAAGGATTCCATAGAGAATTAACCTTTCCTTGTAGACCTGCTAAATTCATGAAGCAAAGTTTTCCTGAATATTGTACATTTCTAACATCAGCAATATAATACCCACCTTCCTATGCTTTACCTTATTTGACATATGAATGCTTGCAGTATCTTTCTAATTTACAAAGGTCATCTGTGCCATAACAAATTATCCTTCAGTTCACCCTGCATTGCATTCTCTTACACTTCATACAGATACTCAAGAGCTTATTGCTCTTTATCTTATCTTACCCATTTCATTTCTCTATGCTATCCTTTGGGTGTCTTACAACCACCACAACTTTTTCTTATCCACAATGTAAAGATCTCCGAAGATGCAAATCATTTAACTCCTGTGCATATGGATAGTTTTGTTATCTGTTTCCTGTGACATTTTATAAGTTTTCCAAAGGCTCCAATTTCATCTCATGTGAAGGCAAAATATGAAACTACAAGAGGTTAAGTAGGCTCCAGTCTGCAGGATTCATAGATAGGGACCAACTCAAATCACAATTTCACGGATTTCACTGAAATTGCAAAATCAGGCAATCTCCATGAAATCCGCAAAAAAAAAAGATGGCTAAAAATAAAATGCTGGCTGCTCAGTGGGAGCCAGAAATCCTCCCATCTGTGCAGCTTGGCAAGCAGGGAACTGCCAGCATGTAGGAAAGCAGCCATGATGACTGCCATCTCCACCCCTCACCACTGATTGGCTGAGAGGGCTGCCTGTTGTGGGGCCCAGTCCCTCTCCACCAGTCAGCAGCATGAGGTGGAGCCACATGACAGACAGCTCTCTCAGGCAATCAGTGGCAGGGGGTATGGTCATGGGGGCTACTCACCAATCAGAGGCATGGGGGGCCTGTCATGATAAGTCCACAAAAATGGTGGCAGGTCCTGAGATCTGCCCGCAAAATTGGCCAACCGCCTTCTCAAGTTGGGTACACCCCCATGGTGCCTATAGAATTTAAAAAGTCATCTCATCCCATTTTTCCTAGTCAAGTGCTTAAGTTTTAGGGAGAGACCAAGAAGGTAGGATTAAGGGTGATTTCAATGGTTTCTTATTTTGCCAAATTTAGAATTTACTGCTTTTCCAAGAGATTTTTTTTTACTGAAACTTCCAATAATCTTTTTATTACTTTTTTTAAAATATTCAATTTATTAATATGTGCTGGTAACCTTCCATCTAGTCTATATAAAGTTTCTTTTCTTCTGGGAACATGGGACAGAATCTTTGCATAGTAACCACACTCTGACATCATCCTAGTTTAACCAAGGTTCATAAACTGGAAAATTGCTGAATGTAACGAAACATTCCCCTGAGTATGAACCTCACCGGCTGCCTCAGCCTCACTTCATTCCTCCTCTATTGGCTCCCTGATTTACCATTCCTTCCCTGCTCCCAATCTCGTGTGACGCTAACATACAAACATCCGTATGCCGCAGAAGTAGACAATATATTGAAACATACCACAATATACACTCTGAAGAAACAGGGGTATTCTCTGCTAATAGAGATTAAATTTATTCTTTTGCCCAGTCATACCAGTCATGGATGTGCCAACTATCCTAGCAGCATACCAACTGCTGTTGCAACAGATACTAAAGGTAATGGAACAGCAGACAGATTAACAGTTGTTATATAAACACTATTTAACTTGGCCATTAGGGATCAATAACTTTAAATGTTTATTATTGTGACAAGATCTGCAAAGGAGGGATGTGGGCAATGGGGTTCCCCAGGGCTCGGTCCTCGGGCCCGCACTATTCGACATCTTCATCGGTGACTTGGGCGAGGGGGTAGAAAGCACCCTGTTCAAGTTTGCAGATGACACTAAGATGTGGGGGGAAGTGGATACGCTAGTAGGAAGGAACAGGCTGCAAGCGGATCTAGACAGGTAACAGGGGTGGGCCAAAGAGAACAGGACGGGGTTCAACACTGACAAGTGCAGGGTAATGCACCTGGGGAGGAAGAACCAGCAGCAGACCTACAGGCTGAGGAACTCCCTTCTCACCAGTGTTGAGACAGAAAAGGATCTTGGAGTCATCATTGATGCCGCAATGAACATGGGCCGACAGTGTGGAGATGCAGTCAGGAAGGCCAACCATACCTTGTCGTGCATCCACAGATGCATCTCAAGCAGGTCCAAGGAGGTGATTTTCCCCCTCTGTGTGGCGCTGGTCAGGCTGCAGTTGGAGTACCGCATCCAGTTCTGGGTGCCGCACTTCAGGAGAGATGTGGACAACATGGAGAGGGTCCAAAGAAGGGCCACCCGCATGATCAGGGGTCAGCAGGGCAGGCCCTACAAGGAGAGGCTGAGGGTCCTGAACCTGTTCAGCTTCCAAAAGAGAAGGCTGAGAGGGGATCTAGTGGCAGTCTACAAACTAGTCAAGGGGGACAAGCAGGCATTGGGAAAGTCCCTGTTCCCCCAAGCAATCCTGGGAGTTACAAGAAACAACGGACACAAGCTAGAGGAGGGTAGTTTCAGGCTAGACATTAGGAAGTGCTATTTCACTGTCAGGGTATCTAGGATCTGGAACCAACTTCCAAAAGAAGAGGTGCTGGCTCCTACCCTGGGGGTCTTTAAAGGAGGCTGGACGAACATCTGGCCAGGGTCATTTAACCCCAGTACTCTTTCCTGCCACGGCAGTGGGTCAGACTAGAAGATCTCCTCGGGTCTCTTCCAACCCTACCAACTATGAAACTATGAAACTATAAATGCAGTATGCAAAAAGCAGTTCTGCAGATTGTCAGAAAGAGAAGTAGGAAACCAAATAGCAAATGATCTGCAACTTAAAACCAAACCAGAATGATTACCTAGACAGAAATGTTATGTTGTTTGTTTAGCAGAGGAAACCAGCTGCACTGTGGTGTCTTGTGTAATTCAGAGAAGTCCCAGATCCATTTGTGGACACTTGCACAGTTCAATGGGCATACATGCCAGTGGGAATACTGTCCCACCACAATGAGACAACAGGGGCCTTAGCTTTTGGAATATGGAAAGTGAGATGATTCTGGGGGAGGTCAGTTAAATGATTAATTATCATGCAACCTAGTCAAAACTTTGATTCCAAAACACCGAGCTGAGGAAATCTTGCAAAAAAATAACATCTCCAGAATTACCCCAGAGTCTCTAGTAATTAATTCTTCAGATCAGACCAACTTGTGGAAATTGGATACTATGAAAAATAGATGTGTTAATTCTCCTGATGCAATAAGAAGATTGTCATTCAGCAATGTCCAAATTGAAGAAGAGTCATTCTTCTGTGATATCAAAATGCATGAAAGAAAGTATTTAATCAAACTTTCCTATTCCATGTATTTTCATTCACAAGGCAACTTCAAAGCTAAACTAGAATAGATAATAGTAAATGAACAAATGAAATGAGTTATATATAAATCATGTTTCAAAATCAATGCAGAATGCAATTAAGTTACTATAAACATTTATTTTCCTTTTCCAACCTCATGCCAGTGTAATGAAGTCATCAAGCAAAATGCTTCCTTTACTATAATGGATATTATGTCCCAAGCTTCAGAAAAAAATAATGACAAATATTCTATAAATGACTGCTAATGGCAGAAGGATATAGTTACAGAGAAATAAAAATAGTTCAGAGTATATTTTGTTTTTGTTTTTTACACTGATTCACTCCATGCTGATTTCTCAAAGAGCAACAGTGCCACCTAAGAAAGAGTTATATCTAATTACCACATGCAGTGTGTAATATCTCTGTAGTTAATAACAAGGGGCGTTATAATTCTAACAGTTGCCAAGCAGTTACGGCATGACATTTAAATATTCATAGGAAAACATGCTTGGAAGAGACTTCAGGTGGTCATCTAGTCCAGTGCCCTGCTCAAGGCAGGATCATGCCTGACCATGCCAGTCAAGTGTCTGTTTAACTTGGACTTGAAAATGTCCATTGAATACCTGACCATATTCATAGTCAGTAAATTCTTTCTGTAATCTGTAAATTTCCTGTGCTGCAATATGGGGCAATTTTTCCTATTCCTGTCCTCTACAGTCACAGTGAAAAGTCTGTTTCTCCCCTGTTTATAATCATGCTTCAGGTATTTGAAAAATGTTTTTATATTCACCCACAGTCTTCTCTTCTCTGAGCTAAATATCCAAGATGCTTCAGTCCTTTGTCATTCATGCTTCCAAAGTCTCTAACCATTGCTGTTTGTCTCCACCAGTTCTTTATTGCAGCACGGGGCCAAAAACTCTCAACACCTTTCTTGCAGTGTGGGGCCTAAAACTCGACACAGTACTCCAGATGAGGCTTTGGCTTCACCAGTGCCAGAGTGGAAGAATCATTTCCCTTGATTTGTAAGAGACGCTCCTGTTACTACAACTCACTATGCTGTTGGCCTTTTAGGCAACAAGAGCATGCTACACTGTTGGCTTATATTCTGCTTATGCTCTACTACAACCCCCTGGGTTTTTCTCTGCAGTACCACAGCCTAGCCAGTCATTCTCCAGTCTGTATTTGTCTGAAGCTATTCCAAACCAAGTACAAGATTGCATTTGTCCTTGTGGAATTTTATTTGAGTGATTGCAGACCTTTTTTCAACTCTATTCAGGTAATTCTGGATCCTAGCCTGACCTCTGAAGTGTCTGCGACTCCACCCATCGATATTGCTGTCCACAGATTTGCTAAATAATCCTATCATCCAAATCAGTATTGTTTCACCAAAATGTTAAACAATACTGAAACACTGTATTGGGCTTATGCCATTTGGACCAGGCAAAACATTTGTAAGGAAACTCAGAAAGAACCACACAAACCTACCTGTAAGAACCTTGTTCAGTTTTGCAGACTCTTATCTGTTTTCCAGCAACATGTCCTATTCTTTTGTAAAAAAAGGTATATGATCCTGTATTTCACCAACATTAAAAACCTCCTGTGCTCTACTCTGTTCATACAATCAGAAAAAATGCCATATTGATTGGAGCACTACAATGGGGGAATCTACATTTTGTTCCATGCTTTTCCTAAACTTATCATATGACAGTGAACAAGTCAATTAACCTTTCATCCCTCAATTTCCCCATCTGGAAAATGTAAATAATAATATATCATTCATGAGAAATGCGTAAGTAACTAATTTGATGAATGCTTGCAATTTCCTTGGAGATCAGGTGGAAATTCCACAGTAAACCAAAGTGCCATTATCATTAACATTATAAAATCACTGCTTCTTTTCTCTATGTATAGGACATTCCAAACATACTTACTTATGCAGCAAAAGCTCCACCCTGGCACTCAATAAAGTAAGAGTGGAAGTGCCAGTTTTTCACTGATGCACAGCACTGTCATGTTTTCCATGAGCAATGAGGATGACAATAAAGAAGCAAAGCACTTCACGTACCTGCCAACATTAAGGTTCTCACACACTCTGTTCGGCCTTGCATTGCAGATTTCATCAGTGCTGTGTATCCAAATACATTCCTCTTCTCAATATCAAGACCAGGAAAATAGTTCAACAAGTAGTTTGTAATGGTTATGTGCCCTGTAAAGGAGTAAAACAGAGGGGGAGAAGATTTGTTATTGCTAAATAATACTAGAGTTAACAGTCTAAAACAATGATTCTCAACCAGAGTGATGCAGCACCCTGGGATGCTTTGAAATCCTTCTGAGGATGCTGCAGGTGCTGCTCAATGTTAGCAGTTAAGTGTGCAAACCATGTGTTAAAACATTCTGACCTGCTGTGGTCTTTCTGAGTTCTTTGTAATAGAAAAAATGCTCTATTATTTTTCTGCAGGGAAAAATCAAGTGAAAAAAGAGCTGGCATTTTCCAAGGAGTCACTCAAACCTACCAAGGGGTATCAAGCCTAAAAAGATTGAGAATCATTGGCCTAACATTTTAGATTGTTTGAAACTTTTGATTCTTTTCTTGCATCCTTTCCCACGTGCTATCCTAGCAGTGACTACTAAGTGGCATGACTTAGGGATTGGAACATGGGAGTATGAACTTGGACTCCTACCTCCCATTCCCAGCTCTGACACTGACTCTGGCTGCAGCTGCCCCTTTCCATTCAGAACAATCTACATAATCCTGTAGATTGCCGTATATGGGCAGTAGTTAGGAGCAAGTGTGCGGTGTGTCCTGGGTACCCAGACAGGAGTAAGGTGCCTCTTTTCTGGGCCAGCTATATAACCTGTGGATAGCAATGTAGAACAGAGAATAGTCCTTTATGAAACTACTATGGGTGCATTCCCATGAGCATGCACATGTATTTCCCCAAGGACAAATAGCAGTGGCACATATTTGTGCTGCTGCTGCTTGTCTCTAGGGCACACTCCTGCACGCATGCTGTGGCGCACAGCAAATTGCTCCAGGTGAGGTAAAGGAGGTCCCGGGGGCCTCCCAGGGCTGCAGCGGCAACAATCCAGGTACGTGAAGCCTGTCTGGCAGCTCTGGTTTCCGGCTGCGAACACTGTAGCCACATGCGCTCCCTCTCCTCCCCCCTCCCCCCTCCCCCCCCCCTTCCGATAGAGCTGAAAATCCTTAACAGAGCATTGGCAGGGTTGATATTAGACAAAAAAGCATTACTTTAAATATTCCCCTTATACTATTTCTTACATATTCTTTTCCACTGGGCTGTTCCCTAGCAATTGGATATAGGGATTACTTTACTAACTTTACAGTAAAATGTATATGTCTAATATTTTACTGTCAAATTTAAGTTTCCAAAAGTGGCCATTGCTGCCTTTCATTAATTTTTGTGTGTGAATTAAAACATCAGGCCCTTATAATTGGAGTATCAGAACAAGATAAATATCTAGTGCCATTATGATTCATTCAAAACAGTTTTCCCTTCACTTGCCATTTATTTTATGATGGCTAGATGGTTTATATAATAATGCAGTCTGTCAGGCAGCTGCAACATCCACAGCTTAATTACTGTGAGCTGGAAAAAATATTCTCTGATCTCACTTTGTAGTCCAGTTGAATATTCTCTGATGCATGTCATTTAAATTTACCCAGAAATGTTACTTAAACAGCTCATTATTCATACAAAGCAACTTTAAAAAATTATCCACTAGTGCATCTGGTGCAGTTTTCATCAGCAGTTGCTTTTCACCAACACAGTTCTATGAGAAGTGACTTTTCTTTACTAGTATGAAATAGTTTGTAGCTAAGGATGCTTTCTCTGTGTCACAATTTCCCTTCCATAGTTTGGATGCATTTCAAATGACTGAGTGAATAAGGATTCCCATAAGTTAGCAGTACTCCTATTGTTACTGGGTGCCTTTGAGAGTTGGTGGATGCTATCTGGGGTGCTGTGCTCAGTGTCCCCTGAGGGTGCACTTTCTTTAACCTTTGACCCATCTGTACATCCTTGTGTCATTTTTTGTCCCCCATAATCAGTTGGTGCTCTTGTTTTCTCTCACAACCCCACTGAGTGGCGGCTCTAAGTAACATGGTGGGCATGTACCCACGTGACCAAGGGCATCAAATAGAACTATTGTGTTACTGGGGTCTGATGATGACAAGGCTATTTCAGCAACAGCAGTTTTGTGCATCCTGACCCCAAGATACTATATGAGTTTTCAGCATTCTAATTTATTAAATAAAATCACTATAATTTTCCTCCTTTCCTCCCCTTTCCCTTTGTCCTTCATGACAGTTTATTTTCTTTTACTCTTATGTGGCATTCTTCTCTTCTTTTTGCATAATTTCCCCCCCCACACACACACTAATTATTTTTCTCTTGCCCTTATTTCATCATTTCATTTCACATTCTCTCTTCTTCCCTTATTCTCTTTTGTTACCAGTATCTCAATCCTTTCATTCTTCCTCACTTTTTGTCACTCCTTTATGATTTCCATTTTCACAAAACTCCCATCCTTTCTCTATTGCACCAGTAAAACAGCAAAGAGATCCATTTTGTTTCTCTCTGTTGGTAGTAAGAACATTTAAGAGACATGAAGAACCCACTACCACCTTTTGGGTACCACCTGGTTCAAGCTGAACTTGTCATTTTAGAAGGCATGCAGCTTCTGAAAAGAGATGCTAGGTTCTAAGAGATATTGAGAGAGGGGCAGGTAAGTTACAGAGGCACACTGGCTTTTTTCAAATTGGAGTCTTATATTATATTGAGTAAAGTGCGGTTGTTTCTCAAAGCTCTGCTTTTCAATCTTCCTTCATTACACTATCTCTATACATTAGCAAATGCTGCATCTTTAGTGTACACATGCCACAAAACTTTCACATCTGCACTCAAGGACCTTCTAGAATGAGACCCTGTGAGATTATTTCTAACAATGCACTTTCCAGCCCTAAAGTGGATAATCACAAAAATGCTTGGAACCATTTTATATTGACTTCCAATTGATTGGAGTAATGTGGATTTGCCACCAGACACCGCAACACTCTTAGCACAATAACTGTACTTTTGTTTTTTAAAACGCTACTACTTCACTAGTCTAGGAGTTAGTTCTGATATATATTTTAAATGGGAAACACACTCAGGAAAAAATAAATTTCATTTTTCACTTTGGAAAAAAAGAAATGCTGTACCACCAGCAAGTATCCTACCTCCCTGACTCAGTCTGGGGCTTCAGATATTCCCAAATCCATGGCAGGGATCCTACAAGCCCAGGGACCTTGCAGTTTAGATGCTCCCTAGCCTTGCTTGCCCCTAACTGAAAGGCCAAAGGTGCAAACTAGGGGGTAAGCCAGAAAGCAATACCCCATCACCATAAATGTTGTAGCCACTATCCAATAGCTGTAAAAGTTATTCATGATATTAATCCAAAGCCAAAAGGATGCTCATGATTTACCATATAGTTCATTGGGTTAGGCCCCCGCAGTGTCAACAGTGTTTCTAGCAATGGTGAACTGATTGCTGTCCATTGCATAGTATGTGCATGCACTCCAGATACCGATCACACAGGATCTATCTGCTCATTAGTCCCCAACCCATGACTGGAGCTGGGTGTTTTTGTCACAAGTCCTGGGATCCTCCAAAAACGTATATGCAGATGAGCCTCAGGTTCCACCTCATGCAGGGCAAAGCGACACTAATCATAGGTGACATACTGAGAGAGGGGCTGACAGAGGGATTCTTGGTGAACTGTTTGGTGATGTTTGCCAGATATATGAGGCTAGTGAAGAAACTCCTTAAATATCAATATCATTCATTGAAAATGGAAAGGAAAGGCACAGTTCAGCTGTGGGAGTGAAGAGGAAGTCAAAATATATTCATTGTAGAGTTTCATCATGACTTGGAAAAGAGTCGATACTAAGGGACACTAAGCACAATGGGCACTACCATATATCTTATTTAGATAGGCTATACTAACCTATTCTTGTGGTAGGTTTGCCCAATATGGACCATGTGTTTTATAGTCATGCTCAGTGTTGGCTGCATTGAATCAACTTTATAGTTTGTTTCCATTACTGAGTATATGCTGCTTCTGGCATCACTTTAATGATTGACGATGTATTTAATGATGGTTTTTTTCTATGTGTATATAAGACAAGGAGCATTTTTTCCCCATGCCAAGTAAATATGGTATATATAACTTCAGAATTGCCCTGCTAGTCAGCAAATTAGAATTGGTAGTTTTGGACACTGGCCTTACAGTGACAATGTCCTCTGGGATACCATATTCATAGATTGCTAGGGGCTGAAAGGGACCTTGTAGATCACCAGGTCCAGCCCCCCTGCACTAGGCAGGAAAAGACTGACAGGTGACAGTCCAGTCTCCTGTTGAAGATTTCTAGGGTAGGCGACTGCACCACCACTGGAGGGAGTTTATTCCACAGTCTGGACACCCTTACTGTGAAGAAGTTTTTCTTGAAATTGAGCCTGAAGCGACCTTCCAGGAGTTTGTATCCATTGCTCCTTGTCTTCCCCAGGGGTGCCCTGGTGAACAGCTGTTCACTGAGTTCTTGATGTACTCCCCTGATATAGCAGGAAGCCGCTATCAAGTCCCCTCTCAGCCTTCTCTTCTGCAGGCTGATAAGGCCCAAGTCCCTCAACCTCTCCTCGTATGGCTTGTCTTCCAAGTCCCTGATCATATGGATGGCTCTTCTTTGGACCCTCTCAAGTTTTTCCATATCCTTGTTGAAGTGTGGTGCCCAGAACTGGATACAGTACTCCAACTCCAATCTCACCAGTGCAGTGTGGAGAACTGGAGGATACTTACCCAGGGCAGCCCCCTGCCCATGAGGATTGACTGGGTGGGAATAGCATGGCCTTGCTACAGTGGAAACTCCCGATCCGCCCAAACTCTACTTTACCACCTCATCAGGTGAGGCGGATTGGCAGGAATCGGCGGTCGGGTTTATATCCGGGGCCAAGCAGGGCACCCGAGGAGAGAGGGGAGTGAAAGTGGAAGATGACAGGCAGGTAGGGTGGTTGCCATACCCAGCCTGAGACTGAAGTCCCCGGGAATGGGGTGAGAGACCAACCTGGTCTTATGAGCTCGGAGAAGCTCCCACTAAAAAGAAGAAGGGAGAGAAAACAGAGAGAGGAGAGGGGGAGATGTGCTCTTTCTACTTGTTCACATTTGGGTAAGTGGCTGCCGTGGGTGGTCAATTAAGCCCGTGCGGTGGCAATTAAGAGTGAAAGGAGTCCTGCCATTGCTGTCTAACCCCGGTAGCCCAGCTCCCAGGGAAAAGCAGAGACCAAGAAGGGAATCTGTCTGACCCCTCCATGAAAGAAGGGGGATCAGAGTTCGGCAGACAGGAGGGAGACATTTGCCAATTTGTCTGTTATTCCAGCCGGTTGCTGGCAGCAGTCGCTTAAGCCAGCATGGCGGCAGTTAGGGCGGGAAAAGCAAAGGGAAAGACCCACTTGCCTGTAATGCGGGCCTTTAAGTGTCCAGTCAAAGATAGGCAAAAGGAGAAGAGGCCGTTTCGAGTCTCAATAACTGAGGAGGCAACCCCGCGTCCACTACAAGGTGGGTTTTTTTCTTTTTTTTTCTCGCCGAAACTGGACCCGGTGACGCGAACCAAGTACCAGTAGTTGTTGGGTCAGGGAGCCAACCCCTCCCCTCCTTATCATTCAAAACATTGAAGTCGTGGCAGGAAAGAAGAAAGAGAGAGAGAGACGACCCAACGACAATGGCGGAAGGTGACACGGACAGGAAGAGGACTGTTGAATGCCAATCAGGTGCAGAGGCATGCGCCTGTACCCGGTGATCACCCAACACAGACTACAGTGTGACTATTGCTTCCTTAGTTTTGCATGAGATGCAATAGTTAATGCATACCAGCGTGTTGTTTGCACAGCATTGCACTGCCAGCTCATGTTCACACATTGGTCAAACACTACCCCTAGGTCCCCTCCGGCCGTGGTGCAAGTCAAATTGTCGCCACTGAGCCTGTAGGTATGTTGGGGATTGTTTGTCCCCAGATGGAGCACCTTACACTTCTAAGTGTTGAACTTCATCTGGTTCCGGTCCACCCAGTTCTCCAGCCTGTCCAGGTTGTCAACTATGGATTCTTTTGCAGGTGACCCATGTCTCAATCATGATCCTTTACAAAGCACCACAATTGAAAGCAGTGTTCCAGTATCCTGGACACTTTTCCCTTTTATTACAGCCTTCTTGTCTCCATACTTTGGAACCTGACCAATGGGATTCTATGCAAACTACAGAGTCAGGTATTAGATACATATTCCTAGATTACTCCATACACATCCTCATCAAACGTCCCTACGAAACCTCTGTCATCCAAGTTCACGAATTCTTCGAGCCTTTTCTCCAGAAGGATGTTAGCTTGCTTCTAGACAGAAGCAAAGGAGGAGATGGTTGTTGGACCAGATGAGGTCCCTTCTAACATGACAATACTATGATCCCCTGGGACTTCAGAAGGAAAGACTGACAATCAAGGTACTTCCTCATCCCCAATAAGGGAAATGTACTGTGCCTCATACTATATCTGAGGATGATAGATGTCCACTTCGGGACTTTGAAATTCAGCTAACATACTTGCTCATATACCCACTCCCCTAGAAAAGACAGGCACCTTGTTTTAGAGAAGACATAATGAAGGAAAAATGATTTTTCTATAATTATGACTGCATAGAGCAGGGTCAGGGCCCAATATTCCGCTCACTCATCCTTCTCTTCCTGCTTAACCAAGAATTGAAACCTTAGTTGCTGCTGAAGACTGATTTTAATGGATGGATATATGATTTTGAAAAAAGCTAAAAGCAGTCTTCAAGACTGTAAAATAGGAGAAAATAGATCAAGAGTAGCTAAAACACAGCAAAATTGCCAGAAGAAAGTCTAGTCTGATTAATGGAATATCAAAACCATTAAAAAGGAGAGGTGATTGTTAACACCTATGGAATGAAAAACAATGCGCTACTAAGTCAATTGACTCCCTCAGCTGCCTGAAAAAAAATGCCATTGCTGCTTTGAGTGAAAATTAGATGCAGTGTAAGAATCAAAACAGAGTGCTTCTTTTCCGGACAGAAAATCAACTTCCCTGCTTAAGACCCACACCACAATTTGCTGGGGGGGTGGGAAGCTACATGTGGTATGTGAATAAATGTGGTACTTTATGTAGAGATCATCATCCTTTCCATGTCCCAAGGAACCAGACACATGTCCCTTGAACCATTGTGAAAGAATACGTGAGATTTCATCTTGGAAACCCACACCTACAATACAACATTCTCCCCCATAACTTGTCATCTGTGCCAAGAATGTTCATGAAATGTCTGACACTAGTGGCAGACAATTATAGGGGAAGAGGAATATGTGTATTTTTCTACCTATACAACTGGCTTTTTCAAGCCACATCTCAATGAGAATTCCTTTGGTCCCTGGACCTGACCTGTCAGTTATTTCTAATTACATGCAACAGTATCACCTGGGACCACTTCAGCATGCCCTGCTTGTCAGAGACTCAACTTTACAGGCATCAAACTAGATTCAGAGACTCAACTCCTGCCAGAAGGAAAAAATCTCTACACTTTCCAAACCGCAGATTCCATAACAGCAACCCTGCCAAGTAATATCTTTGTTCTCTTATGGGAATAATGACTTCTTCCACGTATGTGAGCCTTCATATGAAATTCCACAGGGACCCACTTAAGTGCTGTTTATAAGAGTACACACAGCAAAGACAGTGTATGCAGGCTCCTGACCACCCCAACAGAAATATCCATCTAGCTCTACCGATGAGCTGCATCTATTCTTCTAAGCGATTTACAATACCACAAAAAAACCTAGCTGATCCATGGCATCCCTGAAGGTCCATTTGGCTGAAATTTCTGACATTTATACTGTATTAAATAGCCTTACTCATAATCATTATGCCTTCTGGGAAGGTCCATGAACTACAGGCTCTGGCAGTGACCCACATTACAGTAACATAAAGATAAGTTCTTGCAATGTATTCACTTGAAATTAATTCCTAAGATTGTGAGGGACTTCCTTATTAACAGGCTATACCTCTTCTTATTGTTTTCACAAGTTCCCTATATTACCTAGTGATAGTGCTTGCAAAGTCCAAAAGGTTCTTTCTGGGATAAGGGGGAAAAATAAAAGACAAGCTGTTTCCTAAGTGGATGACCTCCGGTGTATTACATACAGGGTGCATGTACATGAGGCGTTTACTGCACAGTAGACATAAAACATCTCAGCATCTACACGTGCACCCCTATTAGGCTGGAGTAAACTAACTTACTCCACAGCAGGATAGTACTTGTAAATACATGTACATGGTTTTTGACTCTCTGCCAATCAGGGGCAAGTAGCAGGGCCCCTCCACAATCAGCAGTGGGGGAGGGTAAGCAAGGGAAACTACCACTTCTAGGTTCTGCCTAGGAGACCAAGTTTTATGAGCAATGCTTAGTGAATGTGTGAACCAAATCCCAAAGAACTGCTCTTCTACTGGCACCCTCTTGAGGTGCCAGTGAGGCAGCAATATGTATATGCAGCAAACTCTAATTATAGGTCAAAACCAGCACTTTGAAATTTGCCTGGGAAGTAGGGGCACAGCTGGGCAAGACCATGCCAGGGGCAGTCACTGACACACAGGGCAATGCCAGCTTCTACCATACTGGATGTTAGGGCTGTGCAAAATTTCACCAGCTGTTTCATTTCAAAGCTGTTTTGGTGCGTTTCAAGCTCGAAACAGCGAAATTGAAATTAAACAAAAGCCTTAAAAAACAGCTTTGAAATTAAACAAAGGTACTTAAAACATTTTGAAAGTTTCAAAACTGCACACCGGGGAGGGCTGTGGGGCTGAGCTCTGTGGGGCTGGCGGAGCCATTCAGAGTGCAATCCAGTGGTAGGAGGTGGGAAAGAGCAAGGGCTGTGCTCCACCAGCCCCATGGAGCTCAGCCCAGTGGCGGGAGGTGGGGGAGAGCCACTGGCCAAGGCTGTGCTCAGAGCCAGGGCTGCACTCCAAGTGGCTCCGCCACTGCCTTCCACAGCCAGATTCAGTTCCATGGGGCTGCGGAGCCTCCAGCCACCAGGCCGTGCTCACCAAGGCTGTGCTCCAAGTGGCTCTGCAGCCCCATGGAGGTGAGCCCGGCGGTGGGAGGCGGGAGAGAACCACTGGCCAGGGCTGCACTTGGACCAAGGGTTGCACTTCAAGCAGCTCCACCACTGGCTCTCCACCATCCCTGTCAGAAAGTGGGTCACTGCATACTGCACCTGCTGCAGCTTCTAGATGGTCTTCACGGGCAGCCCTATATAGAGGACATTTCAGTAGACGAGACTTAAAGTTATGAAGCCATGGATGATGGTGGCCAGATCTAAATCTGAAACAAAAGATTGTAGCCTTCTCACTAGTTGGAGTTGGTGAAAGGCACTCCTAGCCCCTGCTGCCCTCTGAAGATCTAGGTGCAAAATAGGATCCAGGAATATTCCAATGCTGTGAATATAAGTGACAAGAGGAGGTTGAACTCCATCACTGTCAGGTGTCCCAATCCCCCTCAAGTCAAGCAGTTTGCCAATGAGCATCACCTCTGCCTTGCCTAGATTCAATTTCAATCGGTTCACCCACATCCAATCCTGAAATGCAGCCAGGCACTGGGAAAGGACAGAGACCCTGGGGGCTCAGTCAGAAGAGAAGGAAAAGGAGATCTGGGTATCCTCAGCCTACTGATTGCACCTTAGTCCATATCTTCACACAATCTCAATCAGAAGCCTCATGTACACTTTGAACATAAGCTAGAAATGACAGATGGGCAGGGTTGGATCTGGAAGGGTTGGGAGAGCGCAGCGATGCAGTAGCACCCATCCCCGCCTCCCCTTGGATTCCTGGTGTATCCAAAGTTTAAAACCAACTGCCTCACAGTGGCAGCAGCATTTCTATTCAGGCAGCAGTAAGGGATTTATTTGGTTTCAAAGGTTATTATAATCTACCTGATTCCTTCTAAACTCTTCATTCCACAGGTGCTAACAATGGTCTTTCCTTTTTTTTTTAACAATCCACAAATCAAGCAACCCTTTTTTCTGTAATTCTGCTGTCTGTTATCTGTTCCTCCTAATGCAGCTCCTATTTCACAGCCATGCAGACTTTTTTTTTTACTTTAGCTAAAAATATTATTTCAGGTGTGGAAACAATAACAGATGAACATTAAGTGAGGTATGGAAATAATTTTCAATGAAGCATTGGATGTACTATCAAGAATCTCAAGGAGGCCAGATTTTTTTTTATTTATCTGAAAGAGGTGTACATTTAATTCTAATGGCAACAGGACTGAGGAAACATCATTTTTGGATTACTTTTTGCCTAGTTTGTTGTGTTGTCATACATTTTATATAATAGAGAAAATGAATTCACATTCCAATAAAGTCATATTCGTTTCTGCTTTGATCTTGAACTGAATAATACAGCCCTCAACCCCTAGCATATTAGTGAAGCTTCTAGTTTCTTTTTACTTGGAGAAAAATGTGCATTGTTTTATGTGATTTTGCACCACACCATCTGCATCCCTCTTTTCATAATCCTAGATTTGTCCATGGAGGTGGGAGGTTTGCTGGGGTACACTAGTGCTCTTACTGGTACTGACAAACGTCTGGCATGCCTGGCTGGTGAGGTTTACTAACCTCAGCAGGATTAAACTGATTGCCAGATTTGGGTTCAGGAAGGAAATTTCCCAGGCCAGACTGGCAGTAAATGCTTTTATTTGGTTTGGTGATGGGGTTGTCTATTTGTTTGTCTGCTTGCTTTTCTCCGAATACAGGGCAGGGTTCACTTCCTAGGATCATCTAGCCATATATTACCTAACAAATTCCCTATCCTGGCAACTGCCCAAGACACTGGTGGCATCATGGCCTCTCCTACTTTCTCCCTGTGGCACACTGTCATTTTTTAAAGGCCTTACATTTTTTTTGTACTTAAGGATCCTAAATTGCTATTGGCCACTGCCTTTGGGCTGTGATGTGCAGGAAGGGTCAGAGGGGATGTTCTTGTGGACTGTTTTGGACTAAGTATCTATTACACGGTTGCCTGCAACCACAAGGGACTGGACTTGATGACCTAGGTGGTCCTTTCCAGTCTTATGTTCCATGCAGAATCTTTGTTTTCAGTTGCCAAAAGGATATTGTTCTAGGTCACTGTTCACAATTCAGCAATAATTTAACAATTAAGCGGCACCTCTACCAGTTGCAGTGCTGATCACATGACAACATGTATTAATGCTCTGGCAGTATTTTCTGATAATGAATAACTGCTGTTGACACTGTAGATAAGGATTAAAATGGGGAAAATAACAGCCAAGTTCTTTGGAGTTTGCATAAGCCCCTGCTGACTAGTCATTCTCAACTGCTTTTGGGATCAATATCAAATACTGATGGACAGTGTCAAGCCAATGTCAGCACTGTGGATGAATTCTGAGCTCATTATAATGAAGTATAAAGGTCAGAGAGAACTAGTCCTAACTTTTATGGGTCAAACGGATATTGGAACAGATAAAAACAAAGCAGGTTACAGAGCGTCTGAGCTCTCCTAACTATTATTGGAAAGCTGCAGCCATCATTAGCTTGCTAAAAATAAAATGATTCTAAAAGGATTAAAACATTCTACAAGAAAGAATTATTATCACCTAGTGACTACTTTAATACAATGTAGTCCATAATCTCCTTTGTAAGTGTAATTCAGGCAAAGCCAAACACTTATTAGCAACAAAGGGCAAATTAATTTTCATTGTTACATTAAAAAAAGAAACCTATAGATTTCTATTTAGCTGCCAAACCTAATGTTGTCATAGTTAAGGCCTGGAAAATAATTGTTAGCCCACATCAGTGTTTTTTAAAACAGCAGTAAACATTTAAGAGGGATTTGATTTGGAGCACCTGTACAATGTTGTACATTAAATACAAATGAAATATATACCTCAACCTGATCTGTTTGCTGTTAATTATTACTGTTTTCATCTCTTTCGATCTCAGATTTGTAATTTATCAATAGTAAATACAAGTTCTCCTTATTTATGTCTCATAATTAGTTATCATCGGGTAGGCACTTTTAGTGTGGTGGAATCTTATTTACTGCCAGGCAGCCACGCTCTAGGCTCATGTCTGCTCTCTACAGCCATATGCAGAGATTCTGGCTCCTTCTTTACTGCTAGAGCTGGGAAAATTGCTTTTTGCTCTGGGGTGCAGTAGCCCTAGTGCAGCTACTGTCATGAGGAAGAGAAGAGCTGGAATAAAGTCGTTTATCACTTGGTGTAAAAAAACCCAACCCCCATCCTTCCCCCCCTCCCCCCCCCCAAAAAAAAAACACCCCAAAACCCCTCAGCCAAACAAAATAAAAGCCCACCTAACATGATGTCAGGGAAAAGGGTGCTGATAAATGGTTTTTCCCCTCATACTGTTTGACAAGTGTTGGGAGTGGGAGGAATTTTTGACCCAGTCTTCAGCCTTTGGTTGACAGCTTTTCATGTCTAGCAACAAAGTTTGAGGCACAGGATCTCCCTGGATGCCATTCAGTTGGGAGTAGCTGAATACAGAATATCTCATTCCTAGGCTGGCATTTTGGGGAGAAGTGCTACTTCCCTATACCTTTTCCAACATGCCTACTGCCACAAGTGTGTCATGGATTCCATTTGTGGGATGGGGAGAAGGTTTGGCAGCTACTTACTCATGTCATAACTGCCTTTGAGGATTAGGCTGGAGGATCTAGCTAGATAATCGCAGTCCAAAGCCTGGCAGGGTAGGGGAGCTATTTTCAGCTGCATACTACACACAAAGGAAGAGCCAACATTTGGCCAGTGTACACAGACCTTTTTCATCTCTCTTGTGAATCTTGTGTTTCAGGCACTTTGTTTCTATAGGCACTTTGTTTCTACTTACAGTTCAACACTACAGCAGCCTTGAATTATAATAAAAATGTACTGATATTAGATTGTAAATATGCACACAGGCTCAGCCATGGATTTGCAGAGTGTGTGGGATTGTGCTCATGTCTGAATATATATTTCTTATTCTTAATTGGGAATGGCTGAATAATATATTTGCAACAAAAATACTTTAAGCTATCAGATAGTTCTTTATTTTCCCATAGTCAGCAACTACTGAGGGCCCCTCAAGGTATGGTACAATATATGTGTGAGAAAGCTATAGCTTTGAACATATCATATCTGTGTACAATTGCTAGTATACTCTGTTAGGAGTAGCAAGATCAGCTGTTTGTAATGGGAGGGAAAAGGTAAAAAAAATGCAGGATTTTAATTTTTTTATTTATTTTTAAATTAAATTATTAAAACCCTTTATTAAGAATTAACTAATGGGTTGCCCTCGTATATCCCACTCAAATGTTGTTTGCAATGAGCTAGTAAAATTTTTATGAGAGCTTTCCTTTCGAATGGATTTACCGGAATTATTTTATAAAGTCCTTGACTTGTAAAAAAACCCCAAAACCCTAAAAGTACTTTATTTCAGAAGTCATGCCACAACAGACATGCTGCTTTTTAACAGAGTATACAAAGGTGATACAAAAATAAAATATTACCTGCTTGTGCAGCTGTTATTAGAGCTGTGTTCCCTTCATTGTCTTGCCAGTTTACATCAAGATGAGGGCACTGTGCTAAGGCTATTACAATATCCACAAAACCTTGGTAGCAGGCAACAATAAGGCCATTCTGCAAATAATAAAATAGTAGGTAGTTAAGAATAAACAAACTCAGAGCAAGGCATTGATGAAATATTGTATTGATGAAACAGCGTAAGTTGCACAATACTTAAGTGTAGAGCCAGCACAATGAGGCAATTTGGGTTAGGTGTTTAGAGTCGATCTGAGTTTCTACAAAGCTTGGTATATGTTGTTAGATCTGGAGGTCTTATTCAAGCCAGCATTTTTAGGGCCACAGCAATCCTAGAGCTACTCACACTACAAGGACTGCTCTCTACAGTGTGTCCCAAGAGTGCATAACACTGCAGGGGGCAGAGAACTGATGAGAGTATAACTGTATCCTCCAAGAGCCAGCAATGAAAGAATGTACTGTAGGCACATTCTTCTAAAGAAGTGATTTAGAAGAATCCTAAGCACCCTAAGATCCTTTCAAGGACGATGCAGGGTGCCTTACAATGTGAATCATGTCTGTACTCTTAGCAGTGCTAACAAGGCAAACCCAGAGATTTCAAATAGAAATCCAATGTGTCAAAAACATTCTGACCTGTTCTGATCTTTCTGCATTTTTTGCAAAGCAGGCTTGGCTATTTTTCTGTTGTCAAAAATAGAGTGGAAACCATGAACTGGCATTTTTTGAGGAGTGCCTTGAGTCTATCAAAGGTTATATCAAGTTTATCAATAGTGCTTTGGCTCCAAAAATGGTAAGAAACATTCCTTTAAAAGCAACGGTGGGCAAAATATGGCCTGTGGGCCAGATCCAGCCCGTGGAGCAATCGTACCTGGCCCATGATGGGTACCTTAGCCCCACCCAGCCCAGGCATGGGGGCAGCCCAGGCTGTGGTACATACAGCAGGTTCTGCTGCCCCTGAGTGTTCAGTGGGGCTGGGGTGGCACGGCAGCCAGACTCTGTTTCCCAGCAGCCACAGCAGCAGTGGCTCCTTACAGCTGCTGCTGCTGGACTCAGGCCCATCTACCCAGCACCCACCACTGGGGGCAGGATCCAGGCAGGCAGGGCATGCAGTTGGGCAGCTGGGATAGGGCTGTGGGCCAGCGAAAAGCAGCATCTGGGAGCAAAGCAGGCAGATGGGGCTGGGAAGACCCCAAGATCTTGGGGTGGTGACAGTGTGGGGCCATGGCCAAGCCGTGATCCACTGCCTGCAACAGGCACATGGGTAGGGGAGTGCAGGGAGTGGATAGTGGCTGCATCCCAGCCTGGCCCCATACTGTCACCGCCCCATGATCCCAATCCCGTATGCAGCTCTCTGCCTGGCCATGTGCCCTACCCACACAGCTCTTGGCCCTGGACTGGGATACAACATGTGGCCAGGAAGGGAGCTACATCCAGGGCTGGGGCTAGGATCTTGGGGCAGTGACATCACGGGGCTGGGGCAGACCCATGATCCATTCCCTGAACATCCCTGCCTGTGGAGCCCACGCCCATCACAGGGGCACGCGGGTAGCGGATCATGGCTTGGCCCTGCTCCTGGCCTCATATTGTCACTGCCCCGCGACCCTGCCCGGTGATCCTGGCTTCACCCACCCATCCTGCTCCTGAACACCGCTTCCTATGCGCCCATGTCCCCCATCTAACATAGGAGTTTTGGTGACTTGTTGTACAGGGCGCAGGGCTGACCCAGTCCATGACAGCCCAACAAAACCCCATATGTGGCCCATGGGCCTAAATAATTGTTCACTCTTGCTCTAAAGGCATGGTTGTGTGTAACATGCATTACTGACATAAATGACAAATGTCAATGTTGAGTCTATTTGAAAAGTCAATGGATTAGATTTGGGTTGTTATTTTTTTAATTTAAATGACTTAATTTTAAAAAACCCACAACTGCTCATAATATATATTTTAAAAATACTAAATGATCTCAAACAACCCTAAATGACATGGAAAATGTAACCCATAGTGCTCCCTTACCTACCATTTGCAAACAGATAGGCAAGAGAAGCAAGGCTTTTTGTGGTTTCTTTTATTGGACCAATTGTTTAGTTGGGAGATTGTCAAACATGTTTTTGGGCCTCAAGTGCCCTTCCTCAGGTAGATGTAGGCAATATTATTTCTAGTGCAGCTAGCTCATAAGCACACTTTTCAATTATACAGCAATCAGAAGTCAACAAAAATCCAGAGACATTTCTGAAAGCACAACAAAGACTAATATTAAAAGACTGACTAGTGGGCTAAGAAACCTGTAAGGTTTTGACTTTAATTCAGGAAAGTCGAATTTAAAGTGTCTATTGCACACCACCCTCTCTGTCTTTATACTTACTACAGTGTGACGGGATGTACATGATATTCTCACATAGCAGTAGACAATGCATCATGCCATTGGGCAAATGATTATTTTAGAAATATGCTCCAGCTATATGCAACCATATAAATATTTTGTATCCAAATCATAGTAAGTTAGCAGATGTTACTACACAGCAAGCTGAACACCACAAGTTCCAAGACCATGGAGCAATATTTCATTGGGCCATTTAAAAAGAATGTTTTTGTCCAGTGGGTAGTTTTAAGTTCATAATACCTGTGGCTAATTTGAAATATTTAAGATATCACTTTGCAACTAACTTTTATCCTACTATAAATAAATAAAAAGATTGCTTTAAAAAGTCCCAGTTGAATGTTTTTGAGGACAACTGGAAGTTATGTGAAATCTCCATGAGGAATGAGGTAGGAATTGCACCTGACCAACCAAATTTGACCTCAGCGCTGTTTCACTCAAAAGCAAGGAAAAACTGCTCCCATGAAATGTAAAAATAGTCTTGCCATTGATTAAATGGAACCAGTGGACTTAACCCAAAACATTTCACTTGCCCATTAAGTTTTTTTATTTAAATCTCATTTTTTCAGGATTCACACTACTCTGCTGAATGCAAAATAAGAGAAAGGAGGTTTGGTGGGTGTAAGGTCAAAGGTTCTTCTGAGCCTAGTGGCTAATTGGAAGTGCACGGTTAACGCGTGCCAGTTTCTTCAGTCAGTGGCATCCAAGGGCATGATGTGGTCAGTTTTTTGTTTCCCAACCTGAATGAGCAGGATTTTATTTACTGGTGCATCAGCCGGGGGTCATCCTTGGCACCACCACACCTCCAGAAAGAGGCTTGGAGCCACATCTCCAAAGCCATAACATGCTACCTTAATCACTCTGATATCATACCCTACAACCAAAAGGGCTTGGTGAAGTTCAGTGGCTTCTTCCACTACCAATATAAGTTCTTAGGAGTGCTGGCTGTGATCTCAGAAAATCTAACAGCTCAACACAGGATGGCAACAAATAGTGCTCACTTCTCTGGTCCTTTCTGCCTGGATGGAAAGTACCAGAGGACACTTGTTAAATAATTTATGACCACCAAATTATTAGAAAAATGGAAGATAACTGGATTTAAAAAAATGAAACCCAACAGCATGGCAAACACAAACCTCACAATTTTTTTTTCTGTTCAAAGGGTCAGCACAGTTCCACTTGACTCCTATCTGGTCCCTACATAATCTGAGGGTTGTCAACATTAGCAGGGTCTTCCCTGAACTCCAGCTGGTTAATGGTCAATAAGCCCAAGGAAAATCCCCTTATAGTTATCCCTTGGGCTACAGTCCTTTAGTGACAGGACAGGCAGAGTAACAGAGTGAAGTAAATACAGGTTTCTCTCACTTTATGCGGGTTCTGTATGTGTGAATTCACTTTTATGTGATGACCCTTTTTATACCAAAAATTTGTTATATGCAAGGTAAATTCACTCTTATGCTATTGGTGTGGTGGAAGCCCACAGTCAGCTGCTTTGTGCAGTGAATTGTGGGAATGACATACACCAAAATATACCTTCCTGTGTGGATCTGTGCTCCTTGCTTGTGTTCTGCGACACATGTTTCTGTAGTTGCCATCCCCATTATGGTAACATTCATCACCACCCTGTGCTTGTGTGTACTGTCCACTGTTGGTGAATATCAAAATTGTCTTGTAAAAGTGGTAGAAATGGGTCTGGGGGTCAGTACAGTCGAGGTCTTGGAACATATTCCTATTTGTTACATTGTAAAGTGGGTTCCCTTTATACAAATTTGAGTTATGCGCTGTTTTCCAGGAACGCACATACAGCATAAAGCAAGGGAAGCCTGTACTGACCATTAATGTGTATTTTCTTTCTTTGGACAAACTGAAACCAGCAGCAGGGAACCACCTGATCTATAGATGCTTTTCATGAATTACAAATCTCCGAAGTTATACATTTTTCATAGCTATTGGTCCAAATGAGCTTGTAAAGGGAAGCGATCTATAGAAACCATCTCTAATCTTTTAATTTATTTTTTTTTTACTAAGAAAAACAATACTGAATCTATACAAATATAAGGTTCCCCCCCCCCAATCACCATGGGGAAAAAAACTCTTCATCTTATAACTGCATAGAAGGAAACTACATTAAATACATTGTCTATCATTAAACTGCTGCCCAAAACAGTATGTGCTCAGTAACAGAACTCAACTCTGAATTTGAGTAAATGCAGCCAATTACTGAGGATAGGTTAGTGTAGCTCATCTGAATAAAATATGTGCTAGTGTCTATTGCATGCAGTCTCCCTCAGCACCAACTCTTTTTCAAGTAAGGTGAGTCACTACACCGAATACATTTTTATATCCTTTTCACTCCCACAGCTGAGCTGCACCTTTCTTTCCCATTTCCAGTCACTGCTGTTTGTTCACTAGCCTTAAAAGATTGTCAAGTGGGGTCCCAAATAGTTCATCCAGCATCCCTTGGTCACCCCCTCTCTCAGCCTGTCATTTATGATTAGTGTGGCCACATCTCCATGAGGTGGATCCGGACCATGGTGTCCTGCACCTCATCTGCATATTAATTTTTGGAGATCCCAGGACTTGTGACAAGAACACCCATTTCTTGTCATAAGTGGGGGGCTAATTAGCATGTGGATCCTTTGTGCGTGTGCGTATATGTGGGGTGGGGGAGTGTATCTGGAGTATAACACATACTGACCAGTGCTGAGCTGTGGGGTCAGCATGGCTTGAAACACTGATGACTCCTTTGGGGCCCAGACCACCGAATTATATAGTAAATCTTGAGCCTTTTGGTTTTGGACCTATCACGTATAAATACAAAAGTGCTACTTAAAAGTGTGTTTGTGAAGTACCTGTACAAAAATCATGTAGCATTTTCAAAAAGAAAAAATGCCTCAATTCTAGATTAACTAAATCTATGTGTACCTGTAGTAATGTGCCTATATGCTTAGCTCCTCTCTTCTGTATGTTCAGGGAGAGAGGGTTTGACAGTAAGAAGAGGGGAAGAAGTTGGCAGGGAGCAGAGGACATAGGAGCTAGAGCAGAGGACATGAGGTCTACCAGATCACCTAGTGATAAGGGGTCATATTCAAGGCAAATATCCAATAATTGCATTCTATATCTTGAAAGTTTTAACAAATTTGTACATTGTCTATATACAGAATCTAATTACTGGGGGTGGTCAGCTTATATTCAGGGTCATTTTATAGTCAGGCAAATATGGTAGGTTACATCTTCAGCTGGTATAAATTCACATAATTCAAGTTAATTTAGTGTGTTTTGGCAATTACACCTGTTGAAGGCCTGTCCCACTGAATCCACCAAGAAGAAAGCAGGCTAGCAGGTGTATCTCAGAAGTGTTTCTCAGACACAGGACTTCCTAAGGTTAGTTGTAGGGTGATGTATGTTATACAATTCTCTTGCTGCGTGTCCTAATGGAAACCTGTATCTGAGCAATCATCAGATCACATCTGGTCTTAATTTACCCAGTCTCCAACTAACCATAATCCAATCCTAGCAGATATGGCCATCATTCTAAAATGCTCTTACTAAAGCAGTCTTCCCCCTCCTCCCCCCCCCATGGACTACTCTCAGCACAGACCCTACTGGGTGATAAAAATACAGCTTCCTTGACATGGTATTTCCATTACAACCAGGTTGCTAGCTCAAACTATTAGTGGTTGTTTCAGTTTCCTCATCCCTTTACATTCTGGATACTCCTTTCTGTTCAGGTAACAAACAGCTTCATTAAGATACAGATACAACATGTAATCTCTTTGATCATACATAGACCATAAAATTTCTCAATTACACCTTTGAATAAGATTGTTATTCTGATTTATTTTCTACACAATTCATCCTTCCACCCAATCTTTAACAAAGCTTGGTATTTCTTGATAAAGTATTTTTCAATTTCCTTCAAGTTAATGTGCAATACTTCAAAGCATTCATTTAAAACTGGATAGGGGATCCTGTTAGATAAACACATCCTTATCTTCATACAACTTCAGGTAATACTTACCAAAAGGCAGTTATCCTCCTAGTGAGGCTGTCCAGGCTAACTTTAAAATTATTGCTCTTTCTGCCCTTAACATTACTATATTCCTTTAATAATTACTTCTCATTGAATGCTCAGGAATTAAATCTCAACTCCAAACCTCTACATAAAAGAAATACAATCTGACTGAGTGGAAAAAAATTAAACGTTAATTACATTAGCAAAATAAATGTACAAAAGCTTAGAAATTAGGAAGTGAGTTGTTTTAATTTCAGAAGAAAATGCTATGTATTACTCTTAATTTCATGGTATTTTCAACAGTGTAGTTCTTTCCAATGGGTAAACCTGTCACTGATTCACTCTCTATTTAAAGTTTTGGTTGTACAGCAGAATAACAAAATACTTCAGGGCATCTCAGAAAAAAAAATCTCTACTTGGAGACAACTTTATTCTTATATTTTTGGGAAGGTTACTGCCTTACTGCATTTTGGGACTTTCCTCTTATTTTTAACACCTTCTAAGAAAAGTTTCTTTGTCAGGCACAACAGGACCTATGAACTACCATATTTGCATTAAAATCAATGGCAAGTCTAACTTCACTGGAAACTGCAGCTGGTTCTAAAGCAGGGCTCCAGATGCAACATATCTCTCCTGTCACCTACAAGGATTTTGCTGATGAACTTCCAGGTTTAGATTAACTTAGTTCAGATACACATTGAGAAAGATATTACAGGTTTAACTCAAAAGCTAAACCTCATAAGACCTTCAAATAAAAACAGCAGATGGTACATCTTTCATTCAATATTGACTTTTACATTGCAGAGAAATGAGTTTAACTGCAAACTTTTTTCAGAGTATCCTTAGTGTAAATGGCATAACTTTACTAAATACATTTGAACTACGCTAACGTTCAGTAGCTGAAGATGTGTCCTTAATAAAAATTTAGAAAAACATTTAGGGCAGTAATCCCTGAGCTTCAGAAACATTAAATAGGTGGCTTCACTGTTAACGTCCTTTAACACCTAGACCAGGGACAGACACTGGATGTCCATGTACTTTGTGGTCTCATCAAGGTGACTTAGTTTTTTACATCTTCTCTTCTACTCCTGACTCTGGCCTTAGCTTTTTTGCTGAAGGCTGCAATAGGCTACAATGTTTTTGATGGATCAGACTACCTAGGACACTCAGCAAATCATTAATTAAATTTTACAGAAGTCAGCAGCATTAGTCATGAGAGACCACAGCATCTTGAAAGCCTGTTTTAACATTTAAAACAATTAATATAGCTAACAACTGTCATAATCTGCTTAAAACTGTTTTAATAGTGCCAATGAGAAATATAACTGACACAAAATTGCTGCCCAGCAAACCATTTCTTGGGGCTATTAATAAGGCAAAAAGATAGGGCTATCTTAATCCACAATAAGATACGATGGTTCACAATAACATACAATTCTGCACAAAAAGTCTTTAGAAAGCAATTAAACAAGTTGTGGTCCTAGGAAAAGGTTCCTAGTAGGCAGCTATGGAGTATGACCCCATCTTGTTTTCTATACAACAGATGCAGAGCTCTCCCTTGCTGCCTCATTAACATGACATTTACACTGAGCTCAAGGAAGCATCCACAGGGACAAGAACACAGCTTGCTTGTATCTCTGCCTATTCAGGCCTCTGTCTCAGGTGAAAACCAATAAGAAAAACAGCTGTAATCACCGCCCTCCTCAATGTTTAGGCATGTACTATTAGAGTGGTTCTTCACAAACACCCCCCAGCCTGCAGCAGAGTTAAGGAAGTTAAGGCTAGTTCCAATCCCAAAAACATTCCTGTGACCACGGGAGGCAGTCTTAGCAGGCAGTAGCCACTGGAGGTGGAAACTTTCAATGCTGCTGTCTGACCACCAATGAGTAAAGGAGACCACTAATAAGCTGTGCCAGATTTAGATAGGGGAGGGAGCCAGTGAGGAGTTTGATTTCCCTCCCTCTGGCTGTCCTGTCCTTACAGGAAGAGGGAGGAGGAGTCCTCTCCCAACAGTTCTGGAGATAGCTCTTGGAAGGTAGCTACTCTCTTCCTCTTACTGGAGGAAAGATAGTACTGGGAAGCAACAGATGTTTCCTAATGATGAACCTAGGGCAGGGGTGTCCAACCTTTTTGAATGTGGGGCTAAATCACAAACTTTGTATCACCCAGTGGGCCAGCAAGCCATATTCAAAGACCTCACAGGAAGTGGTATCACATCAGGAAGTGATGTCATGTGACCTTTGATACCAATGAAGTTGCAGGAAGTGACAATGAAATGGATCTGGAAATGTGGTTTAAAATCCAAAATAAAAAACAATATAAAAGCAACAATGAAATAATACCAAACACTTGACTAAAATAAACACTTTCGCTTCTACTCGCTTCTCAATGAATGAAAGAAGCATAATGCAAGTCGACAGATCAAATGTGGAAAAGATATCAGCCAGAGGGGAAACTAATCAAAGCAACAAAATATGGGCATTTTTGAGAATAATCTTCAAGAAGATTTACTGAATTAATACCTTGTTAGTAACACATGTTTAACAAGTAGTAACAAGTTGAACCCCCAATCCCACACAAAGAGAAACAGAAGCAAACACAATCCAAATACTGGACAGTATTTTTACAAAGATTTTTACTTGCTCGAAATTTACATTGGAGCCCAGATCATTCATGCTCTATTCTTGAGCCTATTGTTCAGTCTTAAAGGAGCATACAGCAAAGCTGCAGGGGGCCCAGTCACAGCTTTCCCTCCTTGGTGCAGCCCAGCCCGCCCATCCCATCTCCTATCAAGCGGTGGCTTCCCCACATGCCAGCTGGTCCCAAAAGGCTGGAGGCTTCACCGCCACTTCTGCTGGCCAGTGCCGACCCACCCAGGCATCCCCAGCAACATGTGGGAAGCCAACTTCAGCCGCATGTTGCCCTGCCCAGCTGGGTCGGCACCAGCCAGGAAAAGCAGCATGTGGCTGAAGCTAGCTTCCCACGTGCTGCTGGGGATGCCTGGCTGGGTCAGCACCAGCAAGCAGAAGCGGTGGCAGAGCCATGTGCCACTCAGGACTGATCAATGCAGACAGGGGGAAAATGCAGCTGAGCCTCTGCCGCACCAGCCGGGCTCGTCCCGTCCTGAGTGGCACACAGCTCCACCGCCACTTCTGCTGGCCAGTGCAGACCCAGCCGGGCTCCTCCTGTCCCCAGCAGCACGTGAGAAGCCAGTTTCAGCTGCATGCCATTTTTCCTGGCCAGTGCTGACCTGGCTGGGTCTGTCCCATCCAGAACAGCATGCAGGTGAAGCTGGCTTCCCACGTGCTGCTGGGGACAGGAGGAGGCTGGCCGGGTCTGCACTGGGCAACAGAAGTGGCGGCGGAGCTGTGTGCTGCTCGGGACGGGACAAACCTGGTCAGAGTGGCAGGGGCTCAGCTGCATTTTCCCCCTGCCTGCACTGGTCAGTCCTGAGTAGCACATGGCTCTGCTGCCACTTCTGCTGGCTGGTGCCAACCTGGCTGGCCTCCTCTCATCCCCAGCAGCACATAGGAATCTGGCTTCAGCTGCATGCTGCTCCGGATGGGACAGACCCACCCGGGTCAGCACCAGCCAGCAGAGGCGGTGGCGGAGCTGTGTGCCGCTCAGGACTGACGAGCGCAAGTAGGGGGAAGGTACAGCTGAGCCCCTGCCACTCCAGCTGGGCTCATCCTGTCCCAAGTGGCACATGGCTACTCCTCTTCCCACATGCACTGCATCGGCAATGTCAAGCTGACGCGGTGTGTGTGGGAACCTTGTCCCTTCCCCAGCCCTTCAGCAGCCATTAGGAAACTGCTGAGGGGCTGAGGGAGGGACAAGGGGTGGGAACGAAAGTAAACCATGTTTACTTTCATTTCCCATCGCAGCAACACGGGCCACAGAAAATGGCTTGGTGGGCCGCATGGCAGCCCACGGGCCATATGTTGGACAAGCCTGATGTAGGGGAAGCAGGAGACAGACAGCTTAGCAATGGGATACCAAAAAAGAAAGGAAGAGGGAAACAAAGTTGTTGAAAGGCATAGCAGGGCATCAGGAATAGGGAGCATAAGTACTGACATAAGAAAATAAGGGAATACAACACAGGTATCGACGTAAGGGAATACTAACCTAATTCAGAGGTTAGTAGAGAATAGGTAGGAGAACCAAGGAGACCAGAATGAAAGCAGTATAGGGCAAATGCAAAGGATAGACAAGGTGCAGGGAGAACACTGGGGTAGATTAAGAAAAAGTAATCAGAATGCCATGGGCCTGCACATGCCATGGACACAAACATACATGGAGATACAGGCACTGTTATCATATAAATAGAAGGCATACTACAAGGAGGTTTAACAGGCTGGCTACCCCATGCCGGGACACCCTCAGCCTATTCGCCTGTTCTGAGGCAGTCTGCCCCATATCTCATCCTCCACAACTTGTTGTATAAGAAACTGTTGTTAAATGCAGGAGACTACTCATTTTAAAGCCCAATGCTCAGGGCGATAACACAGCTCTGACCTTCCCTTATCGTGTCCCATGCCTTGCAGATGACATTCAGATTATTACAGTGTCTCACACCATGACTGATGCTCCAGAGTCTCAATGGAACTGTCACTCCCCACTGGAGCATGCAATCATTGTGCTCCCACACTGACAGATCTTAACCTATTACCAACATGGCCTCTGGCCCATCTAATACTTCAGGCATCTGTAGACTTACCTGAGCTTGGGGTTTCACCCTTAACTTAATTTCTCATGGGGGTTTGCCTATGTGCTGCAGTTCAGATCTCATTCGTGCCCCCTACTCAGCACACTCCTAGTGCAGCTCTTCAGGCCCTCATAATTAGGCCCTACTCTACACCAACAATGCACAGTGCTTTGGGTCAACCTTGTGCACCCTACTCTAGGAGGGCCATTTTCTATTTTAATTGCTATGCCCCCTCTCCCCCTCCACTGAGGCAGAATGGGACTCAGGTGTCTGGAGATGTGCCTGGCCCCCACTTTCTATCAGGGTGTTGTACCACATGGGGCCCAGGTGTCCAGAGATGTTCCTGGTCCCGACCTTGGGTAATCTGCCAAGGTATGGGGGCTAGGGTTATTAGGCGCTCTCACCCGCCTTTCACTGAGAGGTAACTGGCCTGGCCTTTCTGGGGCCAGCCCCACCAGGCCACCCTTCCCTGACAGGGTGCAGTTTCAAGTCATACCCAGGACCAGGAGCCTCCTGCCATCCCCATAGCTCCTGCCCTTACCTCGAGGGTGTTCTGAACAGCTGCTCAGTTGGGTGTTGTTCTTGACTGCTTGCAGCAAACTGATGCCACAGCCCTGAGGGCCTGGACCTAAAATGCAGGTTGCTCAGCTCCCTCCACTGATCGCAGGACCCTTCTAAAGTCAGGTGACTGCTTCATTAGAAGTAGCCGGCACCTGCTGGCTGCACTGCTGACTGCTCTATAGCCCTTAAAGTGGCAGGTACTGCGGACGCTCTGCTACAAGCAGGCACCGAGTGCACTCTATAAACTCTCTTTTTATTTTAGTTTTATTTTAGTTTACCCTACGAATTAGCCACACAACTTTTTTCACACGCAAGATTCACCAGCTGTTAAATGGGGGCAGATTTATTTCAAGCATGAGTTTTGAATCTAGCCTACCAGTGAAAGCTACTATAGCCAGTTAGTACTGCTCAAGTTCGCTACTGCCCATTTATCAAGCATCTTACTGAAATTATAAAATTGTCACTTTGGGCACATCCAGATGAGCGCACACGTGTGGTTTGTGGTGGCGCAAACCAGGGAAACTTGATACAAGCCAGAACGCACATGCAGGGGCATTTTCTGGGGACAACTAGCAGCGGCACAAATATGTTCCCTCTCATGGGGACATGCCCCATAAGAGTAGAAAAAAAATCTCTAAGTCTGAGTCGAGATGAGTGTGGACATACAGTAGTGGTGCTGCAGACCTGTCTGCAACACCACACAGTGCACATGAAGGCATTCCTTGTGCTACTACCTTGCAGCATGGGGGTGGGTTTTTGACCCTGAGAGATCCCAAAGTAAAAAAAACCCACACCAAAAAAAAGCAGGGCAATGCACATGGCAGCAGTACATGCCACCCAAAACTGGAGCCTGGCCAGCTGGAGCCACACTTCAGCTGTCAGTCAGGCTTCCTGTCACAGGTGCAGTCCTGAGAGGACCCCAGGACCCCAGGTAAGGCTGCTGGGGTCAGCACAGTTGCTGTCCCTAGCCTCCTCTACCCTACCTGGGGTAAAGTACCACATGCCAGAGTAGGTGTGGTGGCACAAACATTCTCCAGAGACAAGTAGCAGCAGCACCTTGTGCCACTGCATCTTCTAAACTGCATCAAGGAAATTTATGAAAAAGACACAACATGAGACCTTAACTTTCGTATCAGCTACACCGAATTTGTAGGACTGCATCATGCGAGAGTTCTGTGAAAGCAATCTTACTTTACTATAGTAGGAGGCCCAAACCTACAAAGTGTTGATGATTCATTCTCCATTAACTCATATAGAGGTTAAAAACAATTAGTCTCTCACAGGTTTATTTTAAGCAGAAACATGATACTTGGTCTTAGCACGGTTTTGGGAAGTCTTAATTTTTTAGAATGATAGAGTACAATAAATAATGCTGTATGTAGAACATGTGGCAAATTCACTTCACACTTCTCAAGTCCTCATGTGAGGACTGGTGATAATTGTTGTGTATAGAGGATTGGGTACACAGCAATATATTCATCTTCCCCAAATGATTTTAAGAACATTTTAAGTTTTCACCACCTGCTTTAGCAACTGGAATCTTGGCAAAAACACTAAGATAATTTAAACATATAATTTAAATATATGCATATTTATACTAATATATAAAAGTCTTAAAAATTTAATATTTACCTATTTTAGGTGCGCTTTATTTCACTCAAGACTGGGAGCATACTGCTTGTATAAAGTACTTTCAAAACTGTTCAGCAGTATGGAACATCAGTGTACCTAGCTTAGTAAATTATAATAAAGGATTTTTACTTCGGGGGAATATTATATACATTGGATTTTATGTTAACAATTATATAGGCAATATTACTTGTGCATCACATCATTATGGAAAATGAAGAAATTGCAAGAAATACCACAGGATCAATAATGAACCCAAGGTGAACAACAAAGCAAATGAGAGATGCTGTAAAATGATTTTAGCTTTCCAGAAAATCTCTTCAGACATTAATTTTTTTCTCCAAGATGGCAAAAATGAAAGTAAATTAATTTAGCCTTTCACTAGTTGCTTAGGACAAATAAGGTGTTTGGCAGAAGAATAAAATACCATTAGGTTGCTGTAGGCATCTTAGTAAAACACTAGCGAAAGGCACTTGAGCCTAGGCTGCTAAGCTTGTGTGACAGTTTTATGGTAGCTGTAATTAAGCAAATATGTAATTTTACTGAATCAAAGGATGATGAACTTTAACAATGTATATTCAGATAGAATTATAACAAATGCATTTATAAAAGTATGCAAATCCAACAGCATTTATAAGCAACAGAAATTTAAAATAGAAATAATAAGAATACTAATAGCATGCAACTTACGTTAAATCTTATCCTTGTTAATTTAGCAAATAATGGTAAGTCACATATTAAATTTGCAATGTTATGAGAAGCATGAAAATTTATGTAGTTTTTTTTATGTTAAATGACCATAATACAAAGCAAAAGCATCCAAGTGATTCTGTTCATTTCAAAAGAAATTGCCCAAGAATTATTTGATACAGGGCAAATATTAACCTCGTTAAAACTGTATAAGTCAGGAGTCACTCAAAAGTCAAAAGCAAACTTCCAAATTTGCGTAACAGCAATTAAAAATAATTTAGTACTGAGCATCAGTATCTGATATTACCCAATACGCACAAACTGAATGAAATCTTATAAACTATATATACTAGTAAGATAGAAGGCAGAACAAGGTAGCACCGTAACTGGTTCAGAGAAGCATCAGCTTTTATAGGCAACAGCCTAGTTCTTCAGATGCTATGAATGAAGTCTCCTGTACGGTGCCAGTCTTCCCTGTCTTGTGCCTGACTTGAGACTAACACAGATAACTGTCTCTCTATGCTAGTAAGAAAAACATTTGCCAGTTGCTTAAAATCATATTTATAATTGGTTTCACTGATTAGGTCAGCAGAGAATGAGGCAGTAATTATCCAGATCATCAATCCCAGAAGAAAGGTTGTTTGTGCACTTCAGAAATCCATCAGGCACATACATTTTGATAACACTTATACAAGAGAAGTTAAGGTAATGGGGGGGGGTGTTAGAGTAGACACGCATGCATGTACACACACACACACGTCACATACACACACATCGTTGAAAAACTGACAAAAAGAATCAAGAGGCTGAACTAGTACATTTTTGTTTGAATCAAAATATAGAAGTCAGCAGGAAGATGCTGATTTTGCCAATGAAAGTAATCAGACAAGTGCAAAAGAGCATATATCAGGAAGGACTGAAGCAGCAAGGTGTAAAATGTTGTGATTCTGCAAAGGAACATAGTAGCCTAAAGCAGAATGTTGTTTCCAACAGTTAAGCTTAATGATGTTATCCATTCCCCTGCTTGAATAAGAAAGTCACAAAAAATGTCACCTCTACTGCAAAAAATGCCAGGTAGAAACATTACACTTTTACCAGTGTAAGTGATGAAAACCAGTCTATATCCATAAAAGAAGAGAAGTTTGGCACACAAAACTGGTTTATACCCATAGCAGAAGAGAAGTTTGGCACACTTAGACTGGTTTAAAAATGGTGAAATCTAGTTTAAGATTTGGCCCCTCTGCCCCACTGAAGGCCAAATGTGTGTTCTGTCCACCACCAATCTAAACTACAATGCTTACAGGAAACCGTGCAACTTACATTGATTCCACCTCAGGTTTTTTGAATATCCATACCTAGCCCAAGAGCTCTAAGAACTCAGACTGGAATTTAATGCAGGTTTCATTCCATTGTGTAAAAACATGTGATCATTTTCAGACTTTACAAAAAGTAACATACAACTCTCAGCTGCAATAAAATGAATGGGGCAGGTTCTAACCTTTGTTATGCCCTGAAACACTACATGCCTGTGTTGCTGAACTGACGTAAATAATTGAAAAATTTAGCCTATGTATCATTTCTGCAAAAAATCCCTACCTAATCTACTGTAATCTAAATCTACTGTAATCTCTGCTAAGAATAGCTTGTCCACTTTTCTACCCTTGCAAGAGTTTACATTGCTCAACAAATAATCCAGCAGCACTTGGAAAATAAATCAGATAATGGAAAAGAACATGTTGTCTGTTGATAGAGTTAATTTTATAATTATATTGCTATTGCTAATATAGTAATATTGCTGTTGCTGTTTTTTAAATAACCTCATTATCATTAATGTCATATACAAATGAAGAGGGTGGCTTTGCAGAAACTTCAGGTTTATTGAAACTAATTTCTGATTTTCAAAAAAAAGGAACTAGGTGCCAACCCACAATCCCACAAAGACATAATTACTCCTGTTTCTTACAAATGTTCTCCCTTTTAAAAGTATTTATCTTAAAGTGCTTAGGTGAGAGGTAAAATGGAAAGATTTTAGCTAATTATGAACCAGTGACTTGTAATGAGCTAACTAATATCATCCGATTCAAAGTCTGAGGAGGAAAAGGCTCCAGGGAAAAACACTTTTAGCTTTAGGAGACTGATGGAGGTTGTTTGCTTCAACTCCCTGGCTTGCACAATTCATTTGAAAGGGTCCCTGAGAGATGAGTTTAGATCAGAGTAAACTTTCCTCTCTCTGTGTGTTTGCACTAGTTTTATCAGTGAAGAATTTAGTATTCCTATGGTATCAACAGTTCCTTGTATTTAGGATGGGAAATAATGTTTAAAAGAAATCATAGTGCTATCAGATGACATCCTAAAAACTTGGGCTAATTAATTGCTCAGGATTTTGGTGATCAGAGACTATCCTGTTTCTCTGCCCCTCTTCTGCACTTCTTTCACTTAGTCTGTTGGCCTCACAACCATCTTCTCTTTCAGGCTGCCCATACCCCTTCTGAACTATGCTTGAGGAGAAACACAACTGTAAAGTCAGAAGGTAAGAGTCACATCCATGGCCCCCATAAAGCTGCTTCGCACACATCTAGCAACCTAAGCAGTCTTACAGCAGGCCACATGGCAAACAGGAAAATTTTCTTGATGTTAGAACAATTTTGGGGTATATGGAGCCTAAAATAGTAACTGACAGTGTCACCTGAGCTCTACTTGGCTGAAGCTATGTACTGAGTCCTAGGTTTAATGCTTGCTCAAATGTCAGAAGACCTGCCAAGAATGGCAATCTGGTTCCTATGGACAAAATAAGAGACCCAACTGTCTTCTCACTCCAGCAGTGTTGTCAGCAATTAGGTTTTTGATCTTCCTGCAAATAAAACCCTTTTGTGTGACAGAGAGAGAGCCCAGGTGGTAAATTGCATTTTTCCTACTCCTCCAACCCTCACCTGGGGTGGATCAGTAGTAGAAGGAATAAATGTGCTGGGTGTTGGGAATGATTACAATTGGTGGGAAAGAAAATACTTTTGCACACTAGTACAGAGGACCTGGCAACCACTATACCAGTGGCCAACATTTTCAATTCATGCATACATATTTAGGTACATTTATTATAAACAGAAACTTTAGCCAGTTCTAATACTTTCAACTACAAGAACTTGTTGGGTTTGGGTTTTTTTTTTTGCTTTTAACTTTGCTACACTTGATCTGTCTGGGCTAAAGTTTTCCACATTGGGTGTCTGATTCAAGCAGAATTGTTTTGGAAAGTTTGGTAGAAAGAGATTAGGAAAAAATACATTTTCTTCATGTTCATAATAACATTCATAAGAAAAATAATAAAGCTAGCTGTAAGAATTTGAGAGGCCCTAGCACTTCCACATAGTTGGCCAGGGATATTTGATCAGGCATATAAGACACCTTTACATGTGCTTCGGGGTGGGGAGGCAGGGGGTGTTAATTAGAGCAACTCTCAGGCACTGCTCTAATTAAAACACCCACAGTGTCTCATGTAATCAGCACCCTATGCTTCAAAATGACAGTAGGGGCATTTTAATTTGTTTGACAAGCTTTAGTTAAAGCACCCCCACTGCCAGTTTGAAATGCAGGGACACTGAATACACGTGACACTGAGTCTGTTCTGATGTGTTCTAATTAGAACCCATTGGAGCAGGTGTCAGGTATGTGTATACGCCAGCATAGGTGACAATATTGTAGTGTATTGCGACAATATTAGTAATGTCTGGAGATAAGGTTGCCCAACATTCTCTGCTTTTACTATCTATGTGAAAATTCACCCTATTTTGGACAAGGCTTAAGTCTTATTCTCTCCCCACTTCTCCCCTCAAAAATAAAAAATAAAAAAGTCTGTTTGCCAGTGTTCTCTAAGTTGTTAGAGTTGTGAGGTTCCTAGCTAAATTCTCTAAAGCATTGATTCTGAATGAGGGTGCCTTGAGATCCTTTCAAGGATGGCACCAGTCACCATGCAATGTTAGTACTTGAGGGGTGCATCTACACGAGATGCTACAGAATGCACCCAGCACCGCAGCATTTTAAGCCAAGTCAGAGCAGCCCCAGCTGGCAGGGACCTGGGGGGTCAGTCTGCCAACCTGGGGCTGCTCCCTTCAGCTCAAAGTGTTGCGGAGTGGCTGGCTAGGGCACAAGGGTGCTCCAATGCAAGGCTAACCAGCAGGCAGGCCCCTGCACTGAAGCATCCTCATGAACCAGCCAGCCGTGCCAGCATCTACATGTGCCCTGCCATGGAGTAAAAAACTCAGCAGCAGGATAGTACCATCCTGCTGTGGAGTTCATTAGTTTACTCCAGCCTCAGGGGCGACACGTAGGGGGTGCACATGCACCCCCTGAGCATGGCAGTGCACCCATTACAAAAAGGTGCTGCCTACACTTTCAGTGGTGCCAGAGGGTGGTTGCCACTCGCTACCCCACCGCTGGACCACGATCCCTGCTGGCCGCCCCCCATGCTGCTGCTGGTGGCTGCGGGTGGTCGCTGACCCTTGATCGGCACTTACCACCCCCACCCCCCACCGCTGACAGTGCCAGCGGCATCTGCAGGAGCTCCCCCACTTATCGCCACTGTGCTCCTGCCGCTGCTGTGCCCCACCAGCCTCCAGTTGCATGAGTCATTCATGTCCAGCCTAATATCCCTGCACATGTAAATGTGAAATGTTGATTGCAGAGCCAATTAGTTTGCTCCACAGTAAATGTCTTGTGTAGATGTGACCTGTAAGAGGTTCTTGAGGAGGCAGCTGCCAGGAGGAGGAAGCAGAAGGAGAGAGAATCTGAGGGAGATGAGTTTAAGTGCTGGTAATGAGCAACCTTAATTCTGGAATTTCCTAACTTCTGAAGGCTCGACTTCAGATTCTTAATATTCTTTAAGTGTAGGGTTTTTCTTGGATATTTGTCCATTTAAATTTCTTTCTCCCCCCTCCCTCCCTCCCCCACCCTGCCCCTCTTTTTTTTTGCGAAGATATTGGCATTTATGTACCTGTGTGCTCACAATTAACTGAAAATATTAATTTACAGTGGCAGGGTAGATCCACTGTACGTGGAGCACAGTGATCTGTCCTAGTCACTTTACATGAAGAAAAACACAAAGTTACACTTGCTGAAGAGATTAGATTGTAGTGCAGCACAGATGATTAATGGAATGGAGATGGGAAGACATGAAGGGAAGGTGATTAAGCATTGAAATAGATTACCTAGAAAGGTTGTGGAATCTCCATCCTTGAGAGTTTTTAAGAGCAGTTTAGACAAATACTTGTCTAACATGGCTTAGACAGGAATGATCCTGCCTTGCGCAGGGACTTGGGCAAAATTCCCTCCCTTCCAGTGCTATTTTTATTATTCTATGAAAGAGAGAGGCAATATAAGGTTTCTTGTTCAGAGGCCTATGACACAAATAGTATTGGAAGTATTCCAATAATTTATAAAACTAAACTTGGTAGTTTTTTTGAGATCTCTGGATAAAGCAGAGCTGACTAAAGGAAGCATCTCTTTAGATAACAAGGAAACATATGCAAGAAGAATTTAAGGAAGCATTATCTTACTATCAGGGTACTTAAATAAGTGGAATGAACTACCAGCTAAACAGCTACTCCTAACTTAAAGGAGGAAGATAAAAATAAGTCACCCATGGCCCTGTGAATGCTGTGCTATGTGTGATTGTAAAAGGGGCAGAGAAGTATGGGGAAAAACTAACCCACATGTTATTTTTACAAAATCAAATTCCGTATTTCCAGTTTAGTTAGGTTGTCAGATTGGGATAATACTATTAAGCAGCAGTGATTCCTAACAAATAATACAGCCTTATTCATCTTAGCATCACAGTTTGTACAGTATAGACTAATTAGTGTTAATATTGTCAAATATTAGTGCTAAATTTTGATGGTGTTGGCAGGAAAAACACAGGTACTTTGGAAAATTGGCAGCCAGTCTAGCACACCCCTCCTAGCTCATTCCTACTTCTCGGTATTTATCTGAGTCTGTTTGCTCTCCTTTCTTGTTTGCAGGAATGTAATTCAAAGCTGGCAGATAAGACAAAGAGGGCTGATTTACCAGATATGAATGGGAATGGCACACTTAATTTTAATGAAAGAGGCACTAGTTGGGACTCCACTGTATTTAAAAGACAGTTGCCTCGTGGTCTCTGTCTGCATTTTGGGATATCAAGAAACTTGCCAATGAAAAAAGTCACCTCTCATTATGCTTCAGTGCGGAGCAAGGGTCCAGTGCATTGGATACTCTCCATAATCTCTAACCATTGTTTTGTTGTTTACAATTTACACACCTCTGCATCAATGCTTTTGGTCTGATATAATCAGGCTATTCTCCAGTCTTTTCCAGGAGCTTCTACAATTTTGGCAAAATCTGTCCTCATGAGTTTTCCACCTATGAAAGCTCTGCAGCAGTGCAGCTGTTTCTTTTGAGGAAGAGTTAGTTTCTGGGCAATGTGTTTCAGATATGCCAAGTGTCATACATCCTGCATGGTGGAAAGGCCTGTCTCATAAGCATACATCTCAGGTAAAAAATCGCACATGCAGACAGAGAGTATTTTCCATAAAATAGCTTTTGACCAAGTGAGCCAGGAGACCATGGTTCTAGTTTCACACCTTACATTGACTGGCACAGATAATTCTATGTAGTCCATAACTCTTATTAACCAAGTAAGGCCTTACCCACCATTGTAGGAGGCAGAGAACTAGTAATGCCCCTCTTTTGCACCCTCCTCCCCCGCACCATATATAAATAAAGTAATTGAGAGATTGCTCAAGATCACTCTCACTTGAGAGGAGAGCCCAGGAAATCTGATTCCCTGATAACGGTTGCCTCTTCCTGAGAAGGGTATGTTGTCTTTCATAAAATGTACCATTTACCTGGCAGGGGAAATACCAGGACCACTAAGGCAGTTTTCCTAGTTGCAGGGAAAATCACTTTTCTGGCAGGGGGTAGTACCCCGGCTAAGGTAATGCCTCCCACTTTCTCTTCCAATGGGAAGATCTTGGCTAAACACTGACTTTATGGAAATGGGAGACTCCTCCCTAGCTTGCTCCTGAGGGGAAGTGAAACTCAAAGGCATCCAAACTCCAGGCCTCCGGGCTTGGGCCCGCACATAGGATGCCCACCAAATGATTTGGAAGCATCTGAAACCCCAGGCATGGGTGGAGGATGTTTGCCAGTAGTAGGGCCACATATGGTTCTTGAATGACTCGCAGATTTGGAATTGATTGGCTGATTTGACTTGGGACATGAAAAATGTTCCTTAAAAAATAAAATTAAAAATAATACTGAATTAACATTAGTTAAATGATGCTGTTCTTGGCTTTGATACTGCAGATGGTAGCATTAAACTCATGGCATTAAGCATAGTACTGAGCTCATGTTGATCTTTCCAGATAACAGGATCATTTATTATTTGAGGAGATGAATGCTGCAAGAACAGACTGTTCTGTTCAGGTGAGATTCATTCCTTTGCATTTTGCCACCTATTTTTATAAATAGGGATTTTTAAGGATAGAGAATGGGATGGTTCTAAAGCCTTTTTTTTTTTTTATAAATAATGTGTATCTGGTCTTAGGTGAAGTTCCTTGTTTTACTCAGTTGACTAAATGAAGGTCAGAACCTGCCGCGGCTCCCACAGGTAACTAGCAGCATGCAGCCTGCTCAGTTAAATATGGATTTTGCATTTAGACTATCCAACTGAGAGACAGGCATCATAATTTTAGCCATTCTTATTAAATAGGCACATTCATTTGGTCTACAGAGGCCATGTCTACATGACTGGTGGACTATACAGTTGTTAGTGCACAGTCATTTAGTACTTGCAGAAGTACTACTAGTTTTTTATGATGCTGCAGTAGCAACAAGCTACTGTACAGTAGCTCCTTGTTACTATGTGATAGCATCTCATATAGACGCGCCTACAAATACTGCATTTGGAATTGTAGGAAGCAAATAGAGTAGACATTCCCATTTCCATAGTATTGCATCCTATTACCCCAGGTGCAAGCCGAAAGTGACTAATTCAAGCCTCAAGTGGGGATTTACCAGCTAGTTGTGTGGTATCGCTTTTATACAAGATCTGGGCTGAGTCAGCAAACCTGAAATGAGCAATGAAGCCAGGAAAATAGCTTTTCCTCTTCATCTAGAATTTGCCCAGGTATCTGAACTTCTGTTGAAGTTGCCTTAGTTCAAGCAGAAGTAGAAAGGCATGGACACAAAAACAGGCTACTGCCCGATAAAGAGAGGCAGGACTTTATAGTGTGCCAGCTGCCTAGTATGCACACTTTAACCCCATAATAAATAAAAGCTAATATGTAGTGGCTTATCCCTCCAAACTGGCTCAGATGAGATAAGACTATAAAGAACAGTTTTGGCTCCCTGCCTGCTGTATTTTATCTTGATTTGTGAGGCTGGAAAAGGTACAGCTTTTCCTAGTCATAATGATATTACCTAAAACAGATTATTTTTAAGAAAGCCCAAACAAACACTGACACTAAATTGGCTGTAGATTTTATGCCTCTAAACATTTTTTTTCAATTTGTCCTGGTCATATACATTGAAAAATGACACTGAGTTAGTGAATGTGCTGATGCTACCTTGGCTGCTAGATCCCTGACAAGCCCTATCCTCTCATCACCAAAGGAACTACGGCTAGAGAATTCTGCTTGTAACGGGAGGTATTTCCAAATCAGCTTGCACTCAGCACCAAGACCAGAAGCTATCACAATTGTTTGAGTCTATTGTTGTTAGTGAGCTCAATTTAACCAATAAGGCTGATGAACCAAGTAAGCAAGATGTGGTATTTACTACAGATAGAATTGCTGCAACTGTCAATGTCCTTATTGTATGGAGGATTATGCCCACAACATACAGAAGGTTCATTGATCAAAGGTTGACTATTACTTATCTATTCCTTCAGCTCTAAGTATCTCTGGGTACGGTGCTCATTTCGTTAGACTGCAAACCAGATCCATGAAAAATGTGAGTGAGGGTAATAGCTGTTTGCTGATTCTTTTAGGTATCAACAGAACAATGCATCTGAAAATGTATAAGATTTTCTCTTTTCTGTGGCACATATAACAGCAATGTTTATCAATGGGTAGATGAAGCAGATAGTTGCTCTGTGGACTCTATGCTTAGCTTTTGTTCTACTCATCTGTTTTTATTCACTTCATTTGTTTCATTTTTCTTCTTGCTTTTTAGCTCAAGTAGAGCAAGTCTGGGCTATGGATTTCAGGGTCCATAGTCAAATTCTGATAACCACCCACATAGCATAAAATCATGTGCTAACTGAAGACTATATCATATTGACATATAGTGTAGGTGGTATTGTTAGCAACGTGTGGTGGTAAGGCTGAGTAATGGCTTCCAGGATAAGAAGACACTGTTTAAGGTACTTCTAGGTATACCAGACTTTAGGAACTGAGGCTGATTTTTTTCTAAGCTGGGTGTCTGCCTTAGGCTGATTTTCTTTTTGAAAGTTTTAATGAAAATAGTTCACTTAGATGATGTTGGGGGAGAGGACAAGTTTTGTCCATTCCATGGGATGACATCACAGGGAATGGATGGTGTACAGACTGAATGATGACTGTGGAGTGAATTAGCCTGTTGTTCAGCCTTAAATATCTTTGACTTATGTTTCAGAAGTTGGAAAGTGTGAATGAGAACTGCAGGAAGGAAAACATTGATCTAATGGTTAAGTAAGCCACATGCTACCCTCCAGAACAGAATTCTATTCCTGCCCCTGCCACAAACTTCCTATCTGTAAACAAGAGTTCCTATACACTAAGTCACTTTAATAAAACTTTTTTAACAGAGATGGCCGTTATCTGAGTTCCTCCTTTCATTAGTGTCTAGCTTCAGACTCCTGGGTCTGGTTTCCAGGCTGCCCAAATTAATTTAATTCTGGCATTTCAAGATTTGTTAAAAGATCATTAGTATCAAGTAGTCAAGTTATACTGTGTATCATAACAATTCTCTGGTAAATTAGCATTTATTGAGGGCTACATGCCTTAAGCATATTACTGATATTACCGATAAGCTATAGCAGGGGTAGGCAATGTTTTTTGGTCGGAGTCCCGAAAAAGTCACAATGTCTACCTTGGAAGATGCTGGAGTGCCGGCATGCCAGAAAAACAAAAAGGGGGGGGGGGGCGGTACAAGGCAGGACGCACTGTTTTTTAGTATATTTAATAATAATAAATGTTGCCTTTGTTGTGTGCTTTTTTTGTTAAAGCATGTTGCAGTGAGTGAGAGAAAGAAGAAAAAAAAAAAGAGAAATAAGAGAAAGAGGAGAGAAAGGAGAGCAGAGAGAGAACCAGGCACATACACACACACACGGAGAACCACACACGCGCGCGCACACACACACGCACAGAACCACATGTGCACAAACACAGAAAACCAGAACAGACACATGCACACACACATCCAGAACCAGACACATGTGCAAACACAGACACACAAAACCAGACAGAGGCAGACAAACATACAGAACCACATGCATGGGTACATAGAGCCAGGCTGCTGGGCCACTGGACAAAGTCCGACTCAACAATGCCCTGGGCCTGCCGGAGACCCTGTACTTCCCTGGAGAGCGAGCCCCCGGGCTGCAGTGCAGCCAGCCAAGGCCCCAGCCCAGAGCCTGCCCATCAGCCCAACCACCCACCCACTCCACACAGCTAAGCCCGCGAAGGTGTGGTGCTCCTGGCAAGGGGCAGCACCAGCCTCATCCCAGTAGGGGGGCTGGGCCAGTGCTGGGCTTGGAGTGGGTAGAAATCAGGCTGGCTCAGCTGCAAGCCCTTCTGCAAGCAGCCCGGGCTCTGTAGTTGGCAGCAGCTACCCAGAGCTGGGGCTGGCTGCAGCTGGGAGTCTGCAAACAGCTGCACGTGGGCCTCGGAGCAGACGGTGGTAGAGCGGCCTGAGGCAGCACAACCCCGGCCTCTCCCCTGCTGCCGGCACAGAGTTGATGACTGGGCTCTGGAGCCCAGAGCAGCTGCTTGTAGCCATCCTGGGCTCTGGGCAGCTGCAGCAAGCAGTGGGAAGGCTGCAAACAGCTGTGCTGGACTCCAAGATACACGCACAGCCACCACCAGCATGGAGCTGATGCTAGAGCTGTGGAGCCTGGCACTGCTGTTTGCAGCCTGCCCGCTGCTTGCTGCAGCTGCCAAGAGCCCAGGCTGGCTACAAACAGCTGTGCTGGGCTCTGGAGCCCTGCCATCACCTCTGTGTCTGGAGCAAGGGAAAGAAACCAGGGTTTATAGATTCATAGATTCATAGATGTTAGGGTTGGAAGGGACCTCAATAGATCATCGAGTCCGACCCCCTGCATAGGCAGGAAAGAGTGCTGGGTTCAGATGACCCCAGCTAGATGCATATCCAATCTCCTCTTGAAGACCCCCAGGGTAGGGGAGAACACCACCTCCCTTGGGAGCCCGTTCCAGACCTTGGCCACTCTAACTGTGAAGAAGTTCTTCCTAATGTCCAATCTAAATCTGCTCTCTGCTAGCTTGTGGCTGTTATTTCTTGTAACCCCCGGGGGCGCCTTGGTGAATAAAGCCTCACCAATTCCCTTCTGTGCCTCCGTGATGAACTTATAGGCAGCCACAAGGTCGCCTCTCAATCTTCTCTTGCGGAGGCTGAAAAGGTCCAGATTCTCTAGTCTCTCCTTGTAGGGCTTGGCCTGCAAGCCCTTAACCATACGAGTGGCCCTTCTCTGGACCCTCTCCAGGTTATCCGCATCCCTCTTGAAGTGCGGTGCCCAGAATTGCACGCAGTACTCCAACTGCGGTCTGACCAGCTCCCGATAGAGGGGAAGTATCACCTCTTTGGATCTATTCATCATGCATCTGCTGATGCATGATAAAGTGCCATTAGCTTTTCTGATGGGGTTGCGCTGCCTCAGGCCCCTCCCACTGCCCGCTCCAAGGCGCGGGTGCACGTGCCAGTACAGAGCTGATGCCGGAGCCCAGCACAGCTGTTTGCAGCCTGCCTGCTGCACCCAGCCCCAGCTCTGGATAGCTGGTGCCAACTAAAGAGCCCGGGCTGCTTGCAGCAGCGCTTGCAGCTTCCCAGTTGCCTGCTGGGAGCAGCGTGGGCTCCATGGTTGGCAGCAGCTACCCAGAGTCAGAGCTGGTGGTGGTGTGCCGAGCAAAATGGCCTTGTGTGCCATGCTCGACACGCGTGCCGGGGGTTGCTGACCCCTGCACTATAGAGTTTTTCGTGTATAGGTCACCATTTGTTTCTAATGGATTTTTGGTGGCTCTGGTGGAAAAGGACTCATAGGGTCCTCCCCTGAGTCTCAATTCCTGCTTCCACATCACCAGCTCCTTATGAAGTTTTGTGCTAGTTGAAAGACAAACACAGAGACCAAGAACTACATAAGTCATGGAGGGTGAGCCCCCTTGTAATTGGTAAAATGCTGGCAAGGCATTCCAGAAGCCTGCCTTCTGCTCCTGTATTGATAAAGACTCTCTTAATGAGGCTGTTTACACTGGGCACTTATTCAGTGAGGTCTTTTATCAGCATTAAAGGCCCACTTGATATTTCTCTAGCCATATGTTTCAGGAGTAAAATATCTAAAGGTCTTTCTGTTTTGTATTCAATGGTCCTACTAACAGCCCGTGTTATTGTTTGCTGAAGACCCATATAGGGACACACACACCTCATTTTTCTGCCATTGGAGATGCAAGTATTTTTGGTTTAAATAAAAAAGTGACATGCTATCTCCATAATCTGTGATTCTAGTATATCTTCCTGACTTGGTGGAGTTTTGTGGAGGTTTTTGTAGGTGGGTTTTTGCTTGGTTTAGTTTTTTGGTTTGGGGCCTTTTTTTTTTTTTTGGTTTGGTTTGCACCATTTTATATTTCTACAACAGTTTATCTGGTTCTTGCCCAAAACAATCAAAATAATACAAGTGAACCTTCCCCAACACATTTTGGGTACATAGATTGCATGAAACTCAGCAACATGAATGGAAGTCTCTGCTATTCATACAATAACAGTAAGTAAAGAACACATACGTGTTCAGTGATCTCTAAGGGAGACATTGTTCTTTACTCTGCTTTTTTTTTATTTTGAAGTGACTCTTAAAAAAAGATGTGCCAAATAATCACACTCAGCTAGTTAGGAAAAAGAGGAGGAATACCTTGACCCTTTCTTTTGTGAGAAATTAGTGACAATTTGCAGTTTCCCCTTTTTCATTTCCTGCATAGGGAGAGTAGTTTTTAAAGCCATATTCTGATACTTATATTTAGATGCAATAGCACTTTTCTCCACAGGTCTCGTTGTTCATGTCAGCAGAACTATTTGTAGATTAAGGTATTAGTCGGCTTGACATAGACCACTAGTATTTCTGTTAGATATTAAACTTTAGTGTTCCTTGACCTTAATGTTTGGTTAGGGCCAAAGTGTTTGGTAAATTTGGCAGAGGTTAGCATTCTTGCAGAGGAAACTAAATAGAACTCCGAAGTAATTTGCTTTTCCTTCATCACGCCCATTAATGGTTTTGCCATTATTTACAAATGAAAAGCCTGACTTGGGTTTAGGTTGCAAGTCTGTCACTCCTAATGACTTAATTTCCAGTTCAACAAGTGTTATGGCAATTTAGTACTTTGCAGGAGTTTCTCAGAACCTTGTAAGATTGATTCTGAAAAGCACCAGTGAACTGAAAATGACAGGAAGCTTTTTTAGATTTTCTTTAGCTAGCTCTGATCAAAAAAGGGCTATGTTGGAAAAAATTAAACAGCAACTAAGAGATGTCAGAATCTCCCAAATGGGCTGGGAATCTGTTTGTTTTTCATACAGTGTTTGCTAGGGCTAAAGAATATTTCTGGCATTGCTAAAAGACAATTTCATTTTTAAATAAACATTTAAAAACTGTGAATCAGTGATCTGTCAGACTAAGTCATGAAGGTTTTAATCAATTAGCCAAGTGTTGCTGTTTTCCAACTCCATATTTGCTAACATTAAAACTATTAGATAAGGAATGAGTATGTTTGTAAGCATATATGATTACAGTAACTAGGTTATAGCCTAACACTGGGAAAATGGGGTGATTTAAGTTTTTCCCTTCCTCAATTACCCACCACTGAATATATTAATAAATCATAGATGCTGATCTTATTTTCCATAATAGATTTCTATACACTTTCCCATGCATTCTCTAAACAATACATTTTGGTGACACATTGATGTAAATAAAGAATAATACCACTGAGGTCAAAGATCTGTATAGGCCTGTAGTTGAGAACAGCACTTCATGACTTCATCTTTCCTGCTTGCCTGTCAGAGGCAAGATGCTTTCTGTCATGTACCTGGAGAGAAACTACCTCCATATCTCAACTAGCAAAGGCACAAATGGGAGACGAGATCTGAAATGACGACCACAGGAAAAATTAATGATGTAAGAAGATTTAAAGAATATATTTTCTGTTTAAGGTCATAAATAATTCACTCAGTCATACCAAAGTCGCATGTCAGCACTAATATAAATTATTTATGATGGGAGGGTGTGTGGGGGGTGGGCTGGGGAGAGTGACTTTATGTAAGTTTAGTTGTAAAAAGAATCCTTCAAGTACTTAGTCCTTTGTTGAAAAGAAAATTTTTATTACTCTACAGTTTGACCCAAAGACCACTGATGTCAACAGGGAGACATACAACTTCAGTGGTTTTGTGTCTCTCACCTACTTATTGTTAGCAGTTAAGTTGTATGTAGGAATTTTAACACCAAGTCTAGCTGAGTGTATATGTAGGCAGGGCATTCACCCAGCTTCCTTAGTAAGGCCAGTAAGCTCCATGTCCAAGGTTTCCAGATAGTTTATTTTACATGGGAAAAGTCTTGCCCTGACAGTAAAAGAAAACAACAAACCAAGCAAGTGTGCAAACAGCAAAACAACAAGCAAACCCCAAAACCTGTGGTCTTTCTTCAGACCCCGAGAAGAGTAACACAGGCACTATGCTGCTCTCTAAACACCACAGCTTCTTTTCTTTCTCTCCCCCTCTCCCTCTTTGTTGTTTCACCCTCATTTACTCATCATCGAGCTCGTCTCTCGTCTCCCAGCTAGGAAGCCTATGAACTGCCACCTACCTGCTGCAGTGGCTTCAGCCCCTGAAAGCTGCACTTCCTTACAGTATAGTTGTATGGATCTCAGCATATCAAAATACATACATTTTCCCAGATAGATAGATAGATAGATAGATAGATAGATAGATAGATAGATAGATATAAAATTATTATCCTGGTGGGTGGCTAATTCCTCCTTAAACTACACTTGACCCATTTAAAGGCATTTGATTACAGTAGATGACCAATCTAAGGGCTCCTATACACATGCAGAGAGGCTGCTCCAATGCACTGAAAAATGGCGGCAGGGGAACTTTAATTAAAGCTCGTTTGATGAACTTTAGTTAAAGTGCCCCTGCCACCACTTTTCAGTGCAGGGTCTCTGATACATGTGACACTCCGGGTGCTTTAATTAGCACAGCTCTCAGAGGGCAGTAATTAAAGCGCCTCCCCCCTCCCCCCCCCCCACACACACACCTCCTGGAGCATGTCTATAAATGCTCTAAATGTCCTAAAATATTCCAAATGAATTCAATTAATTCAGCACAGCCAGTGGATGTGTTTTGGCTGTTTTCAAGGACAGCAGTTCTTGAATAGATTGCAGTGACAGTGGAACTCAAATAATACCCAAACAGTTTTAACTCGTCACCAAATAAATGGTTTAACACATCCCACACCTGTTCTTTGCCATCCTGTCAACAACAGACAAGTAGAAAGATTCATCCTTTGGTGCACATAATATGTGCTACAGCTTGAAATAAAGGTAGCTGACTACACAAGATTAAAAATATTCTGCTGGCCTATAGTAATATTAATGGTACAAATTTGACACCAGCCAGTTGTTTATAGGACAATGTAAGGTCTAACCTGAATTTGTTAGAGTCTGCTCCACAAAAGGATGATCTGCTGAAATTGTGATCAGCTAGTCACAAACTATTGCACCTACACAGGTTTCATATGGGAAAAAAATATTTTATTGGCAACCTGGAGTGATTACATTCAGAGGCAAATGCCTCTTTTACCAGGCAGAAGTGTCACCAAACCCTGAATAAAAACTTGGCCATTGAGTTCACTCTCCAAACATGTCCTCCAAACATGTCATGGGGAAGAAGCATATATCAGCTTTCAAGTTCTAATGCAGGCATATGTTCTATACCAGTGACATCTGTTGAAATTAGGGCCTACCATATAGTCACACAGGGACTTGTAATAGTGCATGTTAGCCTCACAACTCCATTTCCAGTAAAAAAAATGACCCTAAAATGATAGAGTGGGAAGATGTTGCTGATGCAGCTAAAAAATGCCTACAATCTTCCAGTTACTGTTATGATGCCTTCAAAATATTTCCCCAAGAGAAGTCATAAACCAACTCTTAGACATGTTTTATATTGTGTTGCATATTTAGTGCTAGTACATTTGATATTTTTTGTAACTTTTTTATATCCTTTTATTGTTAAGGGGAAAGAGTATACAGTGGATAGGAATAGTACAGTATCACTTAAATGGTTCTTTACTATAGAAACCTGTGATACATCTAGGTTGTGATATGTTAGTGTAATATTTAGAAAAATAGGGTTATTTGGCAACCAACTGTGTCTCTGCAGTTTTTTCATACTGTTTCTATTTTGTAAGAACAAAGGAAAGAAGTATGCCAATCTGTTATCCCACTGGGTCATAGCCTACCTCTGTACATAAAAGCAAGTACATTTTGAAACGCATGGCTGCTGTTCAGGTATGTGATACCAAAATCTCGAGTGATATGAAAGGGCTAGAGAACTTGTACTGAGGGAAAAAGTGAGGTGTGGAATGATTACAGTATTTTCTTGTAAAGTGAATAAAGAAAGTAATTTGTGTAGTGGGGAAAAATGACAGTCATATAATGTGCATTATTTAAGGAGGCAATGTGCCCATTTAAAGGCATTTTAGTGGGCGTGAGGAAGAAATATTTTGGAGAAGGGGGGAGCTATTCTAAAACTAGACAGGTGCAGCTGCTAAGTAACAATTCCCGTATTCTTATAATTTTTCTCTATCCAATTATTTTATTTAGTTTTTTATTGTAGCTTGCACTGCAGCTCTCATATCTAGCATTTTTTTTTGTTCAAATGTTGCATGCATAATGACATTTTGTTTTAAGATATAACATTCATTGTATAAATATTTTTTAAAAATTATTGTTGATTTCTAGTTTTTGATTGCAATGTCAGTGTGTATATATATATATATATATATATATATATATATATATATATGTATATATATCTCCCCCTTGGTGCTTTACAATGGTGTTGTTATTTTATTCCTATGACAAACTGTAATTGCATCAAAGTTAACTTCAGATTGTGGGCCTTGTTACATGGTAATTTTGGATGTCTCCTGGAGTGCTTAACATCTGGATTGTCTGCAAATTAACACCTGGGAAGGATTATCCTTGACCAATATTACCCATCTCTGTTACACTCAGGTGCAGCCACTCTAGGCTACACCTTAATGTAAACACCCCACCTGGCTCAGATTGGGCCCATGGCCAGTCCCCTGCCCTCTCCAGCAACCCAGATCCCTGCTCACTGCCTCTGCCCCTCCCACCCCATTTCTCTCTTGTGCTGTAGCTGTCTACTCTGTCCTAAGGGAGTAAGCAGGGACCTGCCTGCCTGGCTGCCACCACTGCTCTCTTCCAGGGCTCAGCCCAGAGAAAAGCAGCAGCCCAGGGGCAGCTGGGCAGGCAGGTTAACCCTTCCCTGCCTGCTCCCTTGAGACAGACAGTACAGGCTGCCATAAGTAAGTAGGGAGAGGTGAAGGGAAACCCTAGGAGCAGGGGAAGCAGGGGGGAACCCTGAGGGGTATGGGGAGCTGGGGAAGCCCTGGAGGGGCCGGGGCCAGGGGGAAACCCAGAATGGGATGGGAGTGGGATTCTTACTTTTCAGTCTTCCAAGCCCCTGTTGGCTTGTATGTGTGACTGCTCCAAACTGGAGCTAGCACTAACATCAATCAACATTTGTGTGACTCACAGTGTAAGGTGTAATAAAGTCTTGTGCTATACCAAATACCTTCTGAAAGGCTGTTGTTGAGAACACATTGAATGTATTCATCTATCTGTCACTTTCCTACAGTAAATAACTATTTTCGTCCAGTCCTTCAATCCTAACAAAAGCAAAGCTTTTGTTGAAGCTAATAGGGCCTGATTGACTTCTAGGGACTTCGAGAGTCTGCCCATATAGAGCACAAGGAATAGGGGATGTCAAGATACAGCTTGCTGAGCATATTGCAGAATCAGGCCCATAAATGCTACAGGGTTGGACTCCAAAATTAAATGCATAAAATGTATTGTGCATTAGAAACCTGGAAATGAGTGTGAGCCTCATCTTGAATAAGTCTGGTTTCAAATTGTTCCCTATACAATATAAAAGATGTAGTAAAGAATAATGGAATCAAGAAAAGAAAAACATTTATATATTGCGTATTTTTCACAATGGATGAAATTTGAATTGTTAATTAACTGCCAGATGTGCAGTTACAGACTGTGTGACAACTGTCCTCTTTATGTGGTACATAATTATTCCTTATTGTGACACACAGGATATGCTGCAAAATCTGATATATAGTACAAACTGGGGAAAGTAGAGGGAAATGGATAGATAAATGCAGAAATGTGAAAATATACGACATAATGCGGTTCAATGATTTACTAGGAAAAAAGCTTTCAAATGAAGCACTATATGTAAGCACTAAAGTTAAACTCCTGGAATTAATGGAGTTTTGCTTCACTTTTCCATATTTCAGACTCCTTTTTCAGTGTAAAATCTCACTAGCAAGTTATATGAATCCCTTTGTTTGTACAAGCAATATTCAAACACAAAAGTTGGACCTACTTGCACAATGTAACAGCAGGTACAATGTAGGAAGAATGAGCAGAAGAAATTTATTAGCAAATGATATGTTCTATGTGAATGTAAATCATGCTAAAAAGTTGTCCATGATAGTGATATTTGAATTATATAGTATGGAATGTGTAGAAAAAGTTCGTGCAATTTGTCATCTCATTCCATAATATAGCACATTTTCACAATAAAACTATGGTACATATTGTCCTATTCAAAATAACCATGTAAATTTAGAAGTATTACATATATTATTTTTCAGTGCAAAGAAAAGAAGAAAAAAGAAACAATAGCAACCCTTAAATTTCAAGGAAGCCATTTTAAAATTAGCAAAAGACTAAAATAATCATTTTGCATCATAAGGTATAAAAATAAGTTTAACTATTCTGAAAAAAACTATTCCTGATTTATGTTCATTGATAGTTAACTCTGTTTGAAAGCAACTCTAGCAATGGACATGCCATTCAGAGAATAAAATGCTGCTGAGGATAATAAATGATGTTTCAGGTTTAACAATATAGATATGAAAATGAAAGGGATATAAAACCATGTGAGTATATGTAAATAGTGACTTTGCTAAAATTGTTATTATTTATCCAAACCTTTCAAGAATTTCTAATGCAGAAAAAAATATCCTGGTATGTTTAAATTGACCCAGATATATGATTCCTACAAGTTCTAATAAATCTAGTGGAGTTAATTCTAAATGGTATACCAGGTCTAAACTTGGCTTTCCAACTATTAACCTTTCCTGAACACATTTGAAATGTTTTAGTTAGTTTCTGTATCTTGAATGGGGAATTCAGGTTAAACCTTTTGGCAGTTTATTTGAAAATATGAATGATTTGGTACATAATAGATCTTCTCTTAGTAATGTATACTTCAGACAAAGATGTGAAATTCAGAGGAGGGGATTAATAAAAATGGATTTTTCCCAATGAAATAGCATATCAAACGGTTTGTTCAGAATATATAAATGGCAAGGCCATAACATCAACTGGGCAGGTATGTTGCTTTAAATGACCCTAAAGGAGACGTTCCAGAAACCAGACTAGAAGCATGTGGTATAAGTGAAGGTGCAAAGGACCTAAGTGTTTGGTGGTGATGAATCCCCCTCTGTTCACTGAATGTAATTCTGTCTACTAAAAGGAAATATGTTTCCTGTGACCCTCTAAGTCAGAAAGACTCATAGGAAGTGGAAAGGCATCAGCTCAGGAGGTGGGCTAAGTCATGAAATACTGCCACTCTCTCCAGGAAGTGCCATTTTTCTGCTGGGAAATCCAGCTTTAAAGCACAGCTGCTTCCTGACTCATCTCAGAACCAGAATGCGTGGGTGGAGATGGCAGGCTCAGTAAAAACAACTTAACTCATTGAGTGCATAGCTGCTTCATAGACATCCTCTACACGTTATGGGTATTGTTCAATTAACTGGATAACGGCACAATTATCTGGAGACCAGCTACACATACAAAGTGACTATCACACAATAAAAAGCTCCAGCCAGCTATGAAGTTAGACCTCGAAAATGTCTACTAACTTTGTAGCTGGTTGCTATCAAACTTTAATCTGAATGTGTGACAGTGTCTTTCCTGCGGCTGGAAGCCCTATCAGCTGACAGGACTTCCAGATGCAGGGGTGTACCATACCCAGCGTAAAACCCCCAAGCCCTTGGGATATGACAGCCATGATTCCCCAGGGTTCAGGGGTTTATGGGAAACACCTGGGTCCTGGGGTTTGCAGCTGCCATGATCCCTAGGGTTCTGGGGTGTGGGAAACCCTTGGGGCCAAAGGATCACTGCAAGGATGATCCCCCAACCCTGGAAGTGCAGGAAACCCCCAGGAAATGAGGATCACAGTGATCCTCCAGCCCCAGGGGTTTCCCACATGCCCGGGGAGTGGGGATCACCATCTTTCAGCCGTGGGGTTTCCCTGCACCCTTGGAACAAGGAGATCACCACAGTGGTGATCCTGCAGCCCTGGGGATGCATGGGGTAGCTAGGAGCCCTCAACTGGGGTGCACAGGACTCCGAGCTGCAGAAGCTTGCTTCTTGTCAGCGCAGGGGGAACCCAATCGCTTTCTTATTGCTGGCTCCCCCTGCACTGGCAATAAGGCACAACAGGATCTAATGCATGATCCCACAATTACACTTCCTGCCATGCATGTTTGGCATGGCAGGAGGCGCAACTGTGTGAATTGAACATTAGATCCCATTGCACCCTGTGTTCCCTCTAAGCTGCGTGGTGTGCACGGTCATGCAGGCATGTTCATGCCGCATTGCCAGGCGTGCCTGTGTGGCCACAAATACCGCACAGCTTAGAGGGAATGCTGATTGCACCTTTACCTGCATGTGTAGAGGGTGCAATACTTACATATGGTTCAGCAAACAGAAGGGCTTAAAAAGGCTTTTTTGGCACTATAAGGAGTTGATGATGGTCTTCAGGTGGGGAAGGAGACTAAGGTGAATGAAAGTATGTTAGTTGTGATAAAAGGGAGGTGGGATAAGCTTCAAAATAGGGAAAGGAAAGAAAGGTAAGTTAATATGGCCTTCACCACAGAAACCCAAGAAAGTATTCTCATCTTTCTGGTTAAGTTCTTTTATTTAGATGTGTGTTTTTAATGAAGATTTTCTCCTTGTTAATAAATCTATTTTAATGGGAATAATCAAAATGAACCTTGATCTGCCTGGTTCCAAAGAAACACATTATTTACTTTTATTAAGTAAGGAGGTGAGTTTGTGTGGTGGTTTCTTATGAAATGCCAGAGAAATTCATAAGGAAATTGGATAAAGTACAAATAATATTGTAAAAGTAAATGACATCTCAGAATTTTTTTTTTTTTACCATCCATAATGATTCTGTTTTGGAAATCTTCATTCATATTGCATATATGAAAGGGAAAAGGGGTCCTATTTACAGGCCACTGAGGCCCATTAGGGCAGTGGAGGGCAAGGCTCCACTGTTTCTTTAATGTTGGCACAAGAAGGAGGTGACGTGGTCAGCACCACCCTCCAACCACTTTTACCCCCAGTTAGCTTCTGGTATCCACTGGATAACACGGCCTCAGGGCCTACCTGGAAGCAGAAACAATTAGTAGAAACCCACCACCCTCACCTGGGATTGAATCCAGGTCCTTTGAACCCACAGCCAGTCACATTATTGGGTTTTTTTGAGTTATGTGGCCCACATACTTCACATAGTATCCTGTCATATTGAATTTCTGGAAGTATCAGGAAGGGTAAGAAAAAAAAAGAATTTGGAGATGTTTAGACTTTTATAAAAATGCCTGATATTTGTTTACTTACATACAGTTTAGTAGTTACTTTCCAACTATTCAGTTGTTTAGCCGGCTCCCAGATGTTATGATAGGTACCCTAGAAATACATACTATAAAGAGAGCCATACATACTATAATATGGCTGTGACACTTTCCAGTACCAAAAATTGTAAGCCCATTTTTAAAAGTGCAGATACCTTCATGCAACAGCAGCAAAACTTTGAAATTTGGCAAGGTAGAAGTTCTGGGGTCATGACCTTCACTGCCTTCATAAAAATCTATTCAGATTTGGTCATTTTATAAATGAAAATGACCACTGTCATGTAAACCACACTAGCTACATTTCAATTTTGATTGCCAGAAATCCTTAAGATATTGCAATACAATACAATACAATACATCACTCCAGTGTCTCAGCTCAGAGTTTTACACAGTTCTCAAAGACAGACAAGATAAATCCCCAGTCCTGAAATAGGATCAAGGTGCTCTAAACCTAGAAACAGGAGACAAGGTATTCAGAACTTGTGTTTTCCTTTAACTAATGCTTGTAATCCTTTGCCATACACAGTTTTAATTCCAAAATAAATTATTCTGCCTTCTAAGAGATGACATTAGCTGAAAATAGAAAATGTCAGTGGGGGCCAAACTTTTGGGCAGGCATGCCACAAATTAGCCCAGCAACCTTCACTCCAATCCTCTTCCCCTGCTTAATCTCCTACTCTGCTTTCTGCTTCCTGCGCTGCACTCCTTACATGATCTTCCAATCTCATTTCTACTTCCTGCCCTGTCTTCTGCTGTGCTGCCTGACCCCTCCCACATCTACTGCATGCCACACACACAAGTTGCTGTGGCACTTGTTTGGCAGGTTAGCCACCCCCAGAATAGTCATCTCCTTACCCACATTACATCTCAAAAAATGTATTGACATCAGGGACCAATGTTGGCGAGCTGAAGGTCACAGGGAGTGCCAGTGTTCTGTCCCTGGGCCACACAGCACACAAGCCATGTATCATGGTGGCAGCTCCCCCCAGAAAACCCTATGCTACATGGACTGTGCTGGTGGCACATGGCTCCCCCACCCCACTGTGAGTGGTGCATGGCCTACCCCAATCCTCCTGCCATGTGGGCTGTGCCAGTGGTGCTTTGTCCCCCTCGGCTTTCCCCCTCGCTGCTTGGTAGTGGGAGAAGCAGCTACCAGAGCCTGTAGGCCACACATGAAGCACTTGTGGGCTGCATGTAGCCTGTGGGCCACATGCCGGTTTCCCATAGGCTGTGGGTTGCCCATTGGACAGCCTTATTGGAAATGCATCTCATGAGTTCAGTAAGAAGTGCAAAGTCCTGCATGTGTGATGAAACAATCCTGGCGCACCACTACAGACCAGGGACCAACTGGCTAAGCAGCAACTCTGCCAAACAGGACCTAGGGGTTACATTGGACAATAAGCTGAATGTGAGCCAACAGTGTGCCCTTGTTGCAAAGAAGGCTAATGGCATACTGGGGTGCACTAGTAGGAGCACGGGCAGTAGATCAAGGAAAGTGATTATTTTCTTCTATGTGGCACTGGTGAGGTCATATCTGGAGTACTGTGTCCAGTTCTGGGGCCCCACTACAGAAAAGATATAGACAAATTGGAGAGACTTCATCAGAGGACAACAAAAATGGCTATGGGGCTGGGGCACATAACTTAGGAGGAAAGGCTGAGGGAACTGGGCTAATTTAGTTTGGAGAAGAGAAGACTGAGGTGGGGATATAATAGAGCCTTCAACTACCTGAAGGGTGGTTTTGAAGAGGATGGAGCTGAACTGTTCTCACTGGTGATAGATGATAGAACAAGGACCAATGGTCTCAAGCTGCAGTAAGGGAAGTTTAGGTTAGGTATTAGGAAAAACCTTCTCACAAAACTTTCTCACAGGCTACTGAGAGAGGATACTGGCTCTCCATCCATGGAGATTTTTAAGACCTGGCTAGACAAAGCCTTGCCTGCAATGATCCAATGGTCAAAACTCCTGCAAGACTGTTTTAGGCTGGACATAAGGAAAACCTTCTTTACTGTCCGAACTCCCAAGGCCTAGAACCTGGGGGCTGATACTTCCAGACTCCCCCCAGAGGTGGTGCAAGCACCTACTCTGGACCCTTTTAAGAAACATTTGGATGCTTATCTTGCTGGCATCCTTTGACCCTAGCTGACTTCCTGTCCCTTAAGCAGGGGGCTGGACCCAATGATCTTACGAGGTCCCTTCCAGCCCTAATGTCTATGAAAGCTATGAAAACTAGTTGGGGATGGTCCTGCTTGAGCAAGGCCCTCAAATCTGCACTTTCAGTATTCTTCCTTCACCCATATCCCCAGTTCCCATTACACTGGGCACATTTACACAAGACATTTACTGTGGAGTTGCCTAATTAGCTCCACAGTAAAGTCTCTGTGTCTATACACATGGCCCTAGGATAGTACTTGTACACACAAGTAGTATCCTGCAGTGGTGTTATTTACTCCACCTCAATGTGTGTGTGTAGATGCTGATGGGGCTGGCTGGGATACAAGGGTGCTTCAGTGTGGGGGCTGCCTGCTGGTTAGCCCCTGCACTGAAGCATACTTGTGCCCCATCCAGCCCCTCCACAGCATGTTGAGCCAAGTCAGAGCTGCCCCAGGCTGGCAGGCTGACCTCTGTGGTCCCCTGCCAGCTGGGGCTGCTCTGACTCAGTTCAATGTACTGCAGTTCTGGGCACAAATGTAAATATAGCACCTAGGAGCAATAAACTCTGGCACAAACTACACTGGCATTTATTCAGTTGAATTAATAGCACATGTAGACGTGTGCAGTAGTGCAGAAGACAAGTATATTATGTGGCCAATGTATGTGCATCAAGCTATGGAGGAAAATTGAATTCTGCAGGGGACGTGGGGAGGAGAGTATATCTTTACAGTCAACAGCTATCCATGTGCAGAACTATTGGGGGTTGATAAAAACTTCTTTAAAAAGCTGAGACATGCTCTTACGTACAGGAAAAAGTTTAGTTAAAGCAAACAGTTAAGGATGATGAGTTGAAGTTACCATCACCTCAGTCAGGGCTTCCATTTCACACAGAAGCAGCCAGGAAAACTACTAGTAGAACCTGTCTCCTGCAGTGAAGAACCAGGATTTATTCCCCTGCCAAGCAAGCCCCAGTCTAACATACTTTAGCAGATGATGATCTGGCCAGTGCTGTGCAATTACTGCTTAGTAACTGTTTGCCAGAGATTTGGCTAAAGTAAATGCAAAAAGAAATTATATAGTTAAAATATATTTCATGATAGTCTGAATTTTATCACACAACTGGCTAGACTCAGTGCTGTGAGGGAAAACAATCTGCTGCCTTGTTTCAAAAGCAAGTGCTTTGTTTTCTTAGTAATAGATGTTAAATCTTGGGAGTGGAACAGTTTTCCTCATTCAAATAGTAGCTGCTGTTTATAATTTCAGTGTTCCAAAAATGCTGTGGCTAGACAAGGATCAGGCAGTCAAAGAAAGATGGACCATAACTAAAATCCCAACCAGAGCTTTTTCTAAGCACCTGGGGGAAAAGGGAACCAAATGACTTAAGACATTTACCAAATGAAGTGATAAAGCAATGGAAAATATTCAGCTAGGGAGAAGCACCTAGACCCATATAAATAGGCCATGTCTATACGAGACACTGACTGTGCAGTTGTTACTGCACAGTCATTTAGTATTTGCATACGCAAGTGTCACTGATGTTACTGTGCAGTAGCTTCCCCACACAGCTTCATGGTGATCCTGACTGCATAGTAGCTCATTACTACTGTGCAGTAGTGTCACGTCACGGTTCTGTGCGGGCCGACCGGGGGCGAGCCGGGGCCCATCTTTGCGCACGCGAGCCGTGGCCAGCAGCCCGGGCACGCGGGGCTGGAGAAGACCGCAGCGAGCTAGAATTGATTACGGACGCGTAGTGGTTGATTAAAAGATTGTTTACTTACACCAAAAGATGGTAGTGGTGTAGGCTGGACAGCTTCCCAGGCACAGCTCCTCTTGAATCCCCGTTGGAGGATTACGTCAAGTCAGCTCTTTTCCCTGGAGTTGTCGAGTCTCCGTGGATTCAGTTCCCCTGGAGTTGTTAAGGCTCCGTGGGTTTGGTTCCCTCCGGAGTGGCTGAATCTCCGTGGGTTTGTACGGCTTCCCCAGTGTTATTAAAGCTCCGCGGGCTTGGTTCGGTTCCCTCTACCACGGAGTTGTTAAAGCTCCGCGGATCCGAAAATTGGGTATATAGGAAAGGGATACGTCTAGGATTGCGCTTGGCGACGGGGAGAGGCCAAAGGCTATTTAGACCTCTGCTGCTTGCTTAAGAGAGGCGCGTTGGGTCCGTAAGGGTCCACATCGCTTAGAGATCTTCACACAGTGCAAAGTCTCCTCCTCCTGGCGAGTTTTCTCTCTCTCCAGGTTTCCTCTCTCTCCTACTTGGGCGGAAACCACCCAAGCCTTTTGTACGGCTAGCAAGCCAATAGCTAGCCGCCACGTGTGCCTTTATTCAGAATTGGCCAATAATGTGGTGTGAACTCCCATACAAATGGCGGGAACTCCTTTACACTGTGCATCTCTGAGATGCAAAAGAAATGCACCATGCAAAGAAGCTGCAAATTTGGCGGGAAATTCCCCGTTGCACCGGAGTTCTCTCCCGCAGCAGAGAACTCCACCGTGCAAGGAAGCTGTAATTTTAGCGGGAACATAATTTAGCGTTGCCGAAGCGCACACAAACAAAAACTCACAACTTTGGGTTGTGACAGGTTCATGCCCTGCGACACTACTGTACAGTAGTAAAGAGCTATTGCCCAGTAGTGACAAGCTACTGCACAGTAAGCGTCTCATGTAGATGTGGCCATAGTGCACTTTTGTGTCATGAGAACATGATAAAATGGTGAACCCTACCCTACAGTCTGTTTCAGTTTTGACCTCCTATTGATTCCCCTGGGAATCAAATCACAGCACACAGTACTAGTGTACTCGTATTCATGAGTGCACTGGTAGGGCCAGAAGGGACAGGTTTGATCATTTTGTCTGACCTTTTGCAAAATATAGACCAGGGTTGTCAAACTCATCCAGCCCCACGGGCTAGAGGAGGGTCCCTGGGCTGGCCTGGTTTGGGCCCTATGCTCTCCAAGCATGCTGGAGCCTGTACGTGGGGCCAGTCTGGCAGGGTGCCGCATGCCTGCTGTGCTGGCCTGTGCTTCATTGACAGTGAGCCCCAGGGTCAGATTGGCCTGGCTGCACACTGAACACAGCACAGGGAGCCAGTATAGGGTGTGTGCTGCATTCAGTTATCCATTTTAACAGCCCTGCACTCTGTCTCTGGCACACATGCAGCCCGTGCCCCAGACTAACCTTCTGTTCTGCATACAGTGCTTGCATTACTGGGTCCAGCCTACGTGCTGCATGCAAGACTGGGGCTGAGGCATGCTCTGTGAGCTGTGTGGGGTTGGTCTGAGATCCATGGGCTGGACCTGACCCCAGAGCCATATGTTTGACATCCCTGATATAGACCTTAGGACTTCCCTGAAGTCCTGCTTCAAGTACAGTGATGTATTTTAATTGGTGAGCAGATGCCTTGTCTTACAGAAAAACTTCTGTTCCCAGTAAATGCAACTTTTTAAAAAGTGAAATTACGCTAAGCTTATGACAAGACAAAAACCTGTAGAGTCACATGGGAGTTAGCATTCAAACCCCAAATCACTCTGCTGTCTGAAAAGAAAATATTACTGAAAATACAATAGTATTGCATTGACAATATGAGTCAAACATTATTGTAAATTGCCAGCCTTTTTGTTGGCATCTATCACAAAGTAATCATTATTGAAAAATACAGCAGGGTTTTTTGTTTGCTTGCTTGCCTGAGCTTGACTTCATCCCTTTTTGAATTACTGGAAGCACTTATTATTGTTATGAAACAAAATCGTTGCCAGAAAGTCTAACTATCCCCAGAAAAGTCATTTTGATCTCTTGGTTAAAATTTTCTGAGGGTGTTAGTGTTTTGCATTCTCAAACATACATGCACAAGGCACCAGAGGCTAATATGGAAATCAGGTTGGACAAAGATTATTTTTTAGGCTATATGCACCTATGAACATCTTAAAGGCCTCTGAAATTATTTCCTGAAACCTGAAGATATCTCAGATGGTGTGGGGGCCAAGTCAGGAGAATCCAGTACTAAGTTCCCTAAAAAGTCTCTTGGCTGAAGAAGAACCATACAAAGATCACAAGACTTTCAGGATTAAAGGATTCAAATGGAATTGAAGGTCTAGCTAATATAGGGTTTAGACTCAGAGAATAGGGAACTGACGAACTGCTGTTATCTACATTTCTCTTCTAGATCCAAGTCCATACAGCTGCTTCCACGAAGGAAGTTCTGAGTAAGAAGCTTAAGATGGGAACATTCTTATCCAGGTGGCTGCTTCCTTGAAGCCCAAAGGAAACTGCAGACAGCACAAGTGCTGGACCATGATGGACATCACCGAAGGTGCTGTTTGAAATCAAACTTTCTCCACAGCTTAGGCATCTCAGTTGTTGGGAGAGTGGAGGCACTCACAATTAGGAGTGAATCAGATCAACTGTTAGGCACCAGTGTAATTAGATCTGATATAAACAGCTTGATGCCTCAGTGAAGCCAGAGATTAATTCAAAACGGACTGAAATTGAATAAACGGACTGTCATTTCTAAAGGGAATGGTGGAGCAGTACTGAATATCAGTGCAGAACAACTGCTTAGGTTTTAGTCCCTTTGTATCTTTTTCTTTAAAAAAAGTACTGAATTTAAGCAAAAATATTTGTTAAATATATGAAAATTAATCCAACTGACCACAGAATAAATGATCATGAAGAGAAGAACCAGGACAGGAGCTGAGGGGAGAAGTCAAGTGAGCCCCTGCGTAGTCTTGCATTAAATGAAGATGTACTTTGTAGATGGTTCTGAACTCGTAGCACAAAGGATACGTGCATGAGGATGTACCAAGGTCATTTTCAAGTGACTTGTTTGAATTTCTCATGAATTTTGGAAACATTTTAGGCTCGATCTTTTCAGCCTTAGTGACTGTGTAAAGGTGAATTAGAGATTTTGATAAAAATCAAATCAAGCCATTCTTGAATTATGGGAGTGTGAAGAATAAACACTTCTCCATCAGAAATTAACACTGCTACTGAAAAAATGCTTACATGCAAAAACGGACAGAGCAAGAACCTGATCTTCATGCAAAACTATCATCTTTGTTTGGCTTGGGAAAAAGGAACTTTAAAAAAATTGGATCATGACAGAAAACTCACTTCTGAGGACTGGTCTGCATCTGCTAACTTTTTTTAGCTGAATATAATAAAGACCTTTTTATTTTGTGACATAACCAGATTCTCCCTAGAACTTATTGGAGAAAAACTGATGTAAACATATTCTGTAAAAGTTGGAGCATTTTCTGAAACCAGCTTAAAATTTTGATGGGCTGTTTTTTTTCTATTTTGAGGGGAAAACTCAACATCATTTTACTTTCAGACCTTGAATATTTGATGACATTGTTCTCTTGGCTTAATATGGTGAATTGCTGTAGTTAACTGCAGATTTGATGGGGAAAGAAACAATTAACGGTGAGCTGGTTATTAATCCAAACAAAACTAAAAGTCTCAAGCTCTAGGCTGTAAACGCTATATGAAGTTGTAGTATGTGTTGGGCCAGGAGAAGTACAAAATGCAAGGATTTTTGTGATATCTTTTATTAAACAGGGCACCCCTTGGAGTAACTAGGAATTGCTGCCACAAACTGGCAGAGAGCAGATTTAGGTTAGACATCAGGAAGAACTTCTTTACGGTAAGGGTTGCCAAAATCTGGAATGAGCTTCCAAGGGAGGTGGTGCTTTCCCCTACCTTGGGGGTCTTTAAGAGGAGGCTAGACATGCAACTGGCTGGGATCATCTAACTCCAGTGCTCTTTCCTGTCCAGAGCAGGGGGTTGGACTCGATGATCTATTGAGGTCCCTTCCAACCCAAACATCTATGGATCTGTGAAACTGTATAGTTGGGAAAGATGTTGAATAAACCTTTGGGCCTAAGTCACCCTTTTTCAGGTCTGGGAACAAAGCAGATGCAGAAAATAACTTGGGGGAAATAACAGTATGAACTTGGCCAGCTATAATCTGAGCAGGTAGTAATTGGTAGACCTTTCAGACCCATAAACACTACTGGAGTATGTGGAGATTCACACAGCAGTTTGCAGCAGTGTTTCGTGGTTTTATATGGCCTCCCTGGAGGCATCAGGGCATCAATCAATCAACCGGCAGACTCAACCCTGAGACCAATGACTGAACTAACCTCTTTTCTCTTTCTTCCAAACAATCACTCTCAATCAGGTTTCAGGAATATTCAAATGTGGTTACATTTGTCTGTTCTGCACCTGTGCTGTGGGAGAGCTCTGCTTTGCAAAATGCCTGCCACAGAAATACCCAGGACAGTGCCAACAGCAAGCTCAGTGTCTGTCACCAAAAAGTTTTTCTAACCTTGGAATATGGAAAAAAAATGGCATCTTCTCCCCATTCCAGGTGGCAGGGTTTAATCTCTATCTGTCCTGGTTTGAGTGCAATGAGATAGCTGGGACAGTGGCAAAGACGCCTCTGTTACCTTTATGCTTCTGCTGAAGTTGGCCTGGGGGCCCAACTTATGCCATGCTGTCTCTTAGTGTCTATTCTGACAAGTCATACCTCTTTCCACTCCCACTGGAACACCTACAACATGGCTCTATGTAAGCTTCATGCTGAGGGAATCCTCCACTGCCCCTCCAAAGGGCAGATGTAAGGTCTCTTGTTGCTGCCTTGATGTAAAGTGATCTCTGGGGGGAAAGGATCAGGCCTACAGTGTTTAAATTCAGAGTCCTTAGTATAAAGTATTTAGGGGGAGAAGGACAGGAGTTAAAAGCAGTTATTGAAAGAATGGTATATATCCTCATTGGCAGAGTCTGGCTAGCTGGAAGAGACACTGCCAAAAGGCACATGTAATTCCTTTCTCTTCCCTACCCCAGGACATCATTGAATTTTTCCTACCCTATGTTAGCCTGGAGTGAGAAACTGAAGTCTACTATATGGTAGTTTAGAACCTGCTGCTAGGTAATGAGGCCAGCAAAGTCATGTTCCTTTTCTGTCTCCTTTGTAATAGGAATGAGATATGGCTTTAATAAGGAAAATCATACTCTTCATCTCTTTTCCTCTTGTGCATCTCTCATTCCCAAAATATTATGATTCCACCATTGTTCTCTAAACCTGCTCTGACATCTAGCACCAGTGTTAAAAGGCATGCTAAGTGTAAATTTCCTAGCAATTATAGGGTGTTGACTATATACAAAAGACTTTGAATTAAGTCTTTTGATAATCAAACAATAAATAAAACCAGAAATGCTAAAAACTTTTTCTCAATTTAGATTTTTTATTGGATGCTTTCTTATGTCTCAATGGAATATCCAGTGGGAGAACTCTTTAAGTGAGAGATCTGAAGATACTGGAGTTTTTTGAAGCAGTATTTCACCGGAGTCCTGTATGAAGAGTCTTTAATGAGATGGAGGAGGGGTAAAGCTCACAGACACTAACTTAAATCATTAATTCATTAATAACTTTACAGCTTGAAAGGAGCATGGTGAAGCTAACCTCAAAGAGCCTCCTGGAAAGTGCAGTAAGGCATATTGAAGTTATATTTCATAAGTGCATTAGAAACATGCTACATTACAAATATCTTTTTTATGGTTCTGTCCTTAAATTTGTTCATAACAAATCTCTACTGCTATCAGTATGAGAATTTCATTAGGTTTTAAAGGTAACAGTGTTCTGTCAGGTGTGGAGTTCATCTGTGCTTGAATGAGTTAGTCTGTGATTGTTTCTAGGCTTGGAAAAAAGCCCTACAAAAAACCAATATCTAATTTACTATAAAATATCCATTTGGAGCAATCATCAAACTAGAACAACTATTGACACAGACTCGTTTTCTAAGCTACAATCATCCTAAAAGCCTTCCACTTCCTATGTCTCTATATATGACAGCTTCCAAGCCACTTGAGTTAAGTTATTTATATACCCTCCATTAAGTTTCCCTAAAAGCTCTCCTGAATTCAAATTGAACTGATGCAACTTTCTTACAGAGACAAGATCCTGGAATCCAGTTTCTACTGATTCCAATGAGAGTGGTGGGTGATATAGACCAGGTGTGGCATATGACACTAAGGATAGGCCTTATTTGGCTAATCATTTCTTGCAGGTGGGTGTAGGAATCTACCTGTATATATCTGTCTGTGCACAACACAACCCCATGTTCCTTATTTATTGCTCCCTTTATTTACTGGAAGACATAATCTTCTTGCATGCTTTCCGTTTCTGATATATTTAGAGACGTTTGTATTTATTTACAGGCCAGATTTATAAAGGGTGTTTAGACACTGAAACATGCAAATAGGTGACTGGGTTTCCAGACATCTAACCTGTTAGGCACTTTTGAGATAAATCAGACACTCATTTGCATCTTTAGGTGCATAATAACTTTGTAAATCTCATCTGATCTTTGGGTATTTGTTCATCAATTTCATTTTAAGCCCCCTTAATTTGCTTAGGTTATACTCATTTTATATTGGTTTCACCTTGGTTGGAGTTCCATATTTTAAGGTATACCTATTTGAAGAACATTCATATTTTGCCACTTATTGTTCCTTGCTCACCTGCCTATTCTTTTTTTTTAATAAAGAGCTTAAATTGTTTCCACACTCTTTATAAGAATGTTAACTTCACTTTTAACTTTAGGGTCTTAAACATTTTAACCAGCTTTCACATTTAGTAATAAGAAAACCCCCTTTCTAATGCGTAGCATCATGATGCTAAGTTTTAACACAGTCCCTCCCTCGAGAATACGTTGTGAGAGAACACAAGAGAACTGAAACTTTCTACATAACGTGTGAAAAGGGTTTCTAATATTCTATAGCAAAACACAAGCCTCTTTAGTGGAGCAACAAGCCTGTTCTCCAGATGTGGCATGTTACTTGTACTATGGCGGTTCCCTTTTCCTTGATGCTATGAAATCCCCTACAGGTGACAGTTATAACTCCCCCCGTTGCAGGTTTGGTCTGAACTGTAAACTTCTAGGGAATCTCTTAGGCCTGGTCTATGCTTAAAGGTTTGCCAACACTGCTTATACTGAAAGAAGTTTTGTCAGGGTGGCTTAAACTAGTTCCCTGAATGGAGTAAGATGTACCTGCAAAAGGACTTTTCTTTGTTGGTAAGGGCTGTTGTTGGTACAGTTATGTTACAGTTAAAGAGAAAAAAATCACACCCCTATGTAAACAAAATCCCAATGAGCAGCTGAGTTCTATTAACAAAATAAGCCCTTTTTCTCACGTAACTTACTTTGTTTGGAAATTTTATATAACTCATTTGGTATTATAAATTGCTTCTCTACTAGGAGACTTTGCCAGTAAAGCTATACCACCTGACCCATTTAAGTATAGAAAAGGCTATCCTAAATAACCGTGCAGTGTGTGATCTCTGTTGGCTCCTCTAGTGAGAGTTCCTACAGCAGGGGCCAAAATCATGTTGCTATTTCAACATTTACAAAAAAAGGTTAGGTACCAACAGTCTAGCTGAACCAACACCTAGATCAGTGTAAGATAATTTACTCTGCTGAGAAGCAACCCAGAGATTTCAAAAACGAATTCATAGTGTTAATTTTTGTTTTTGATTTGTTGTGGTGTGTTCTTTGCAACAGAATATCTGGTCCATTATTTTTCTGTAGTCAAAAATGAGTGAAAACTAAGAGCTGGCATTTTCTGAGGGGTGTCTTGAGTCTAAAAAAGTTGAGAACCACTGCCTTAGGGACTAACTGGTTCAAGAAGGCATAAGCTTTTGCAGGCAAGCACAAATTCCCCATACAGCTAAAGCCAGATATATATTGCAGTCAGAGAAGCATTTCTGTTTGACTTTTTAAGTCTCCAACAGAGTATATCCCCTAGAAAATCTTCTCCCCTGGCTCCAACCTACTTATTTCAAAGGTTGAAACCAATCCCTTTTTCCATAACAAGATTTTAAGAGATCATGGGTTCACAGCCTGATGTGATCTTACCCTTTTTTCTGTTTGTTGCCTGAATAATAGACACCTAAGGGCTTATGGTGTAATTTTGCCCCTCTCCAGTGAATTTTATTATTGGCTGATGCTTAGTGGCAAGCACCTAATGAGAAACTAACTCCAGGGGAGTTAAGATAATGAACAAAAATCACCCTCTACATTTTGCCTGTCTCCTGCAGAAAAAAAAGAAAGAATCAGAGAAGTACAGCCTGCGACAGAACTTTAAAGCCATCATCCCTTGAAAAGGAAAGTTAGCATAAAATAGTACTTTTTAACTCTTCATAGAACACAATCATTATCATTTAAAATGTTAACTGTGCCTATATTTGCATTTTTTTTAGGAGAAGAATCCATTTGAGGAAACTAGGAAAAAAATACGAGCTTACAGGCAGAGGCATGATTTTTGAGTTTTCATAGATTTTAAATGCAGTAAAATTAAAGAACAAGTATAATCTTCATAATGCAGTGTTTAGACGCACAAAAATAATAATTCATATGGTTGTAGCATGAGCCTTCCTGGTGGTGGTTTCTGTCTTTGGCAGAACTGCAGGGGAGATATATGTAGTATTGGCACTAAGGAAAAGGAAGTGAACAGCTAGAGAATGAATGTTTGTGGCATCTGATTTAGAAAAAAGCTTGAACTCAATAAAAGAAAAGTTATCTGATATATTTCTGCAAAAGAAAAACCTTTCTACTCTACATTATTCTCCCAGCTCCACCCTAAAAGTTGTAGTGTCACGTGGACTCTTATATATGGAAACTGAATGCTTCCATCTCAGTTCCAAACATGCTGACAATGGATCATTACTACCAAAGGACACCTAGGAATAACCCTGATTAGCTAGTCATGCTAGCCTTCAGTAGAGTTGTATGCTTCTGACCTGTCAGGCTGTAAATAGACAAGATGTTTTGCCCTGTGACCCTACAAATGTCCAAGACCAATGCCCCACTTCCTGCTGAAGTAGGTAGGATAAAATGTTCTATCACTTTTCCTGGGACATTGAGGGGTGTGTGTGTGTAAGGTTATCATGGGCTATCTAATAAACTGGCCAGGAAGAGTAATCTCATCAGCTACCTATTGGCAGAGCAGCAGCAATGCAAATTAAGCTATGAACAGATGTCAAGTTTGTCCCAAGAGAAAGTCTTTTGTCCAATGATTGTATGGACATACACGTCTACTGTCACTATAAGTCCCTCTCAAGTATGCCAGATAAAATGCTTTTTCCTGGGGTAGCCTGCTGTATATCTGTGCGGTTACTGTGTAGTTCATTTCTGTGACAAGCCAGTCAGGTGGTTCAAAAGCCACAAACAAGGGTATTTATAATGGATCCAAATCAGAATGGCAGGAGGTCTCAATGGAGTCCCACGGGGGCCTGTCCTGGGTCCAATGCCATTTTACGTATTGATTAATAATTTGGATGCTTCAATTGAGAATTTCTTGAGCAAGCTGGCATATAACATTAAACTTGGAAGTCACTCAGAATGCAGTTCCTTTAGAAAGGGGTCTGCACTCAGGTGTCTCGCATCCCAGATGAGTATCCTACTTTTTGTACCATTTGTTGTTCTGGGCTCAATCTTATTTGTCCTCATGTCTACAGCAAAGAAGCTGAGAGTCTTTGTGAATCACAGACTCAATATGAGTCTTCAGTGTGACGCAGTGGCACAAAAGGCAAAGGCAGTTTTGGGATTCATCAATAGAAGTATTAGGTGCAAGACACAAGAGGTAATAGTGCCTCTCTATTTGTAACTATTTAGGCCTCATCTGGAGTACTGTGTGCCTCCGTAAACTTCTAAAGTCCTCGTTGTCATTCTGACATGGAATTAAAACAGATTTCAAAACCTCAATTATTTCTGTGAATCAGAAAAGTATTGTTTTTCAGCCAGATCTAATTCCCAATTATTTTAAATTTTTATACAATATAAGTACGTTTGAAATTCAGAATTAAGGATGTGATAGCAATTCCTCTATGCTTGCATCATGTATACTACCCATTTGATGCCAATGTCAATGTCAATGTGATGTCAACATCACCAGAGTCAATGTCTGGGTGAAATCCTGATCTCCTTGAAGTGAGGAGAGGTGCCATGAGTTGAAGTACAAGTACGGTTTCAGCCTTTATATAGTTTTCATTTTTTTTTAAACTACTCTTTATTCTGAATATGGAAGATGTGAGTTTATGAATATTGAAGTGTGAGGAACAGACCCTCCTCTCCCCTGTGATCTGTAGCTAAAACTAATACACCAAAGGAATCACCATAGTGTATTTCTAAGTGTTTAAGTCCTATATTCAGTTAAAGGAGAAAAAGGGTAGCACTATGTAGGCCTGCTCATATTCTCCACAGAGAGAAGAATGAAATGTTAAGAGGTAGAAATTTGGTGTCTTATGAACTTATATAGACAAAGACATGTAAAACTTGTTGCCTTGCCATGGGAGAGTGAAAGTAGGGAGAGAAGTCTTCAGGGTTAATCTTATGGCTAACAGGCTAGACACCTGGATATTGATGAACTTAGCTCTATGTTGGGGGATGAATCTGAGGAAAGGCCTTGCTTGATGGACGGTTTGCAGTTTTATTAGTAAATAGATACATTATGGGAAAGGTATGTTCCTCTCCTAGTAAATGCTTAAAAAGATGTGCTGTGGAGATGGAAGACACTCATAAGAGTGGGGTGTTGGAAAGACAAGGTAAGGAAGAAAAGAGATTATTTATTTGCAGACCTTAGCTCAGAATTTTTGGGCTTCCATTTCATCATTAATTAGACTTACCTTAGAATTGCTATGGTTTTTAAACCAAGATTTTAAAAATCAGGTGCCTATGATTGTGCTCCCATATTCTTAAAAGCCCATTTTTTAAAAGGACATATATTTTTAAAATGTTTAGACTGTATTCATTTCATAACACTGGAATGAGGGATTTTTTTTAGTCAAAACAATTAATATCTTCACATTTATATGTGTATCTTAAGGAAATACTTTGTTTAGGATTTTTGTTTTTAAGGAAAGAATTTTTAAATTATAAAAATGGAAATATGCTCCAGCTTGTTATCTTATCTTGTGACATGCACTGTATATCACTATCCCTACAACTGTAGCATGAAAAAGAACATTTACACTCTTTGATAAACATGTCAGCATAATGCTGGAAACAAATACTGCACTGGCAAAAGTAGCCTTCTGGAAGCTAATGGCACGATGACAGTCACTTAGAAACTGTATGAATACCAATGAAGTTGATAAACTTGTCCAGACCTGTCACTTTTTAACAGTTGAAAATAAGTTTTGTCTACTTACAGTATAAACATATAGTGTTTATAAATATCAAAGACACTCTATAAACTCCATAAAGTGTATAAATATAGCTGGGAAAACTATTTTTGGCTAATAGAAAATTAACTGAAAAATATGGTTTCAGTTATCCCCAGACCATTTGTGAACTTGACCTAAATTTTGCTTTATAATATTGATTGGAAAATGAATTTCAAGATGAGATTTGGAAACCCAGAGAAGAAAGAAGAAGTGTCATCCCTTTCTATCCACTATCCCAGTGGTGAGAGCACTCACCAGTGATATAGAAAGCCAGGGTTCAGTTTCCTCCTATTCCTGATGTGATTTGTACCCATATTTCCCATCTCTCTAGAGAGTGTGCTAGTCTCTAAACTACAGGGTACTCAGAAAGAGGTGGTACAGGAGCTCAAATCTTTCTTGTTGACAATATTTTTCTTTGTATACCATATTTTGCTTTGTATAACACTTGCTGCAGCCTAGACAGAATTCCCAGTGTCCCACCTCCCAGTTAATTACCCTAACTTTTACACTGCATAGTCATCTTCATTCATTTGCTCTTGTTTCAGTGACTATTTAAGTACAGTACAAATTGAAACAGCTCCAAAAGGAAGGACTGAGAGAACCTGCCCACCCCAAAACATCCTAGAGCTAGCCAGTTAGGTCACTCTTGTGTGAGACGTGGGATCCGAGCCCTTCAGACAGGGGAGGGAAATGAACCCAAGTCTATCACATTCTGGGAGACTGCTGTAATCTTTTCCTCCAACAGTTTTGGGAATGTAGCCCATCTCTTTCTTTGCTTTTCTTTGACGTGCCTGAAATCCATTTCTTGTGCCCTGAATCAGATCTTCCCTTTTCCTTCTGATGCTCAGAGTTTCCCTGTGTTAAACCCCTTTGCATGTGCAAGAGCTTCTTCCTCCCACATTAGAGTTCATGGAGTTTACAGAACCTATGTCAGAGCTCAAGAGATTATAATACCTACAGGCTTTCAAGAGAGATTACAGTTACTGTTGTGAGAAAAAAATCCTATGAGAATAAAGGTTTATGAATTCCAAAAGAACTAAAACTAGACCTCTGTGCTAGTTTTAAATTGGGATAAAGAAACAGAAACATTTTTTGAGTCTTCGAGTCAGAGTAGATTAAAAAGGGAAAGGCCATAGATTTTATTACAATTTAAATATTACTTGACAGATTTTAACTCAGGCTGTATTCCAAGACTATCCTCTGTAAAGAAGGCATGGAAAATTTCAGGGTGAAAGATTATTGGAGGGAGAGAGTGGGATGGTATCTGGAGATGGTCAAATTGGGCTTTTAATTAATATTAACTATGTCATAATCCTAAACATCTGAAGTCACTGCTGCAACTCTATAGCTGCTCAGCCGCACTCTGCACATAAATGCCTGTTATGTTACCCAGAAAATCTTTCACTAGTCCTCCCCTGTTGCTTCAATGAAATACATCTCTGTTCCTCTAATGAATTAAACAGCAAAGTGCCAAACTAATAAAAAGATATCGCACAGATACAGAAACCAGAAAATACATATAATTAGAAAAAATAGCTCCTAGTGTAGGAATTAATCAAATCCTGTTTAGCATTTTGAAAGCTAAGTGAGTCCTTATATTTTTAGTGAGGATCAATGATAAAAGAGACAGAAAAGGAGAAAATGATTAACTTTGATCAATTGTTAAAGTTCTAAGACCTGTAAAGTATTCTGGGGGAAATGTGAGAATTAGCAAAGCACTTGTCTTGTTTCTGCAAGACAGAATGGTTAATAGTAAAGGCCATCCCTTCTAATAATACACATGAATAAGTATTCAACTTAAATTAAGATTAAAACATCACGTAAATTCCCAAATGTTAAGGAAACAGCAAATGTATCCCAATAATTGGAGCCCTGTTGTCAGAGTCATCAACAGTTAGGCCAAACAGTAGTCAGTACTATTGTCTTCTATTCCTGAGCACATAATTATGCTGCTTTGCCTGAACTCCTCCACCTGGGATGTGGCTCATGTTTCTCCCTAAAAGCCTTGGCATTGAAACAAAACCATCACACTTTCATTTTCTGCTCCCGTCATATTCACATGTGTATTCTGTGAGTGACCAAGTGTCACATGGGATGCATGTGCCTGGGGAGTCTGAAAGCTGAGTCTGACAACAGTGTCAGGGGCTGGGACAAGTGCAGGAGGGTGCAAGCATGTGGATGCATTGGATAAGAAGCTAGAGAATGGATTCAGGAGGGCAGAAAGGAAATGAATGAACTTAGGGTGCTGCACTGCACCTGAAGGGTGTAGGAAGCAAACTGCAGGAAATGTTTGGAGAGGCCCCATGGCTCCAACCCTTGTTCCTCTGAATAAGTGAGGGACACCCACTACAACCCTTGAAGGGCATGTGCTGCTGTGGGAAGAGGCAAAAAGGGGGTTCCATTTCACAGTTTTCAACTAGTAAAGGAAGGGGCCTCGCGTTCCTCCCACACCAAGGGAAAGCATAGTAATGGTGTGCCTTAAGGTTAGGTTAGAGGCCTGAATTGACCCTATCCACCCCAGGGGATGGGAGTTTTTTAATCATGAGTGACTGGTGCCTCCCGAATCTGGGGAGCACCCACAGAAGCCACTGATGGCAGCGGCCCTGTCAGGGTGGGCACCAGCCCTGCTGACAGCGTCGATGTCACCTGTCGGGAGAGCACATGCACCCCTGTGCATCCCCTACCAGTCGCCTATGGTTTTAAGGTGATGCAGTGGCAATGGATCGAAGTATTGAGTGTGTGCTTGTGGTGTGTGGACTAGAGACTGATGTCTGCAGCATGCACAAGGCTGCCTGGTAAAACCTAGGTCAAGGCAGGGTTGAGCATGGGGGATTAGGCAGAGTGCAGGCACAACAGGGCACCAGGATGCTTCAGTGATGGGTGGTGACCTCGTGTTATGGGCGCAGGGAGAGTATTGGGGCAGGAGATGCTGGGAGCACATCTAGGGAAGAATGTCTATGCATGGGTCTGAGGTGTGCCCTATGAGGCTCTGGCATGGGGGAGGCTGGGGGTCTCTAAAGGTAGGGGTGTGGGATATGAGGCCCACAGGCCAGTGTCTCACCCGGCGGTTGCGGTCAGCCTTGCACACCTCCTCCTCCTCGGGGCCCTGGCGGATCAGTGCCTTCAGCAGGACAGCATTATTGGTGCAGCAGGCACGGAAGAGGGTCAGCGGCTCGGGGCTCTCGGACTCAGATTCACCCAGTGACCAAGTCTCACCCTCATCGTCATCACCGCCCGGTGGGTAGAAGGAGTCATCCGAGGCGATGCTGCGAGTGTCAGGCAGCTCCGAGAAGTCTTCATACTCCTCATAGTCCTCCTCACCCTCATCCTCAGCATTCTCGTCTTCTTCCCCTTCATCATTGTTATCATCCTCCTCCCCCTCAGCTGCCGGCCTCTCCTGTCCTGGGCTCTGTGGTTCCCTCTCCCTGTCTGAGCTGGGACAGACCTGTTGCTGCTGTTCCCCCTTCAGCTTTTCCCCAGACAGCAGCACCATGGTCCACTCTCACTGTGGACGGGCCCTGCTGCTGGACCTGCTCCCCAAAAATAAGAGGGACTCTACAGGTCAGGGAGAGACCCCTTGAGAGGGGAGCAGGGACCTCCCCTCGCCCTGAGATGCCCACTGAGATCCCTTATACCTACTGAGACACCCCTGGACACATACTCATGCCCCTACGCTTGATATTCCCCTATACACTGAGACACACACTCACACCCTTACACCCAGAAACACCCCTAGACCCACTGAGAAACCTGCATATACTGAGACACCCCTAGACCCACTGAAAACCCCTGCCTCCCCATAAACCAAAGTGCCCTGAGCTCCCACCCTGCCCCTTGTGCATACAGGCAGCCCCTGGCAGCCCTCCACAAGCAGGTCACCCCAATGCCACCCACAGCTCCCTTATAGAGCCCCTGCCACTTTCCCTCTGCTCCCTCAAGGACTACCCAAGACCCTTCCAAGTAGCTAGATGCAGCCCCCGTGGGATCCTCTGTTTGCTTCCCCCAGGAGCTGTGATTTCCAAGAAGAAGAGCATCCGAGCAGCTCCGGCAGGCAGAAAGCCCCGAGGAGACACAGGGCAGCCTGAGTTTTCTGTGCGAGTCACATGCAGAAAGAGAAACACGCTGGGTTTTCCCCTCCCAGCCCTGCTTCAGACAACGCCTCCAGCAGTGCCAAACATCCCCTGGTGCACTGTCATGTCTTTGGGCTGAGCAGATAATCCCACTCCTGGGGGCTAGGAGCCATGACAACTCCACTACACGTACCTACAGCAGTCCTCTGTCCTGCCTCAGTTACAATCACAAATAGGTTCCCACAAACCCCCACTCAAACCGGATCAAACAAGACTCCCTCCTCCACAAAATCATAGAAAAGGAGGGTTGGAAGAGACCTCAGGAGGTCATCTAGTGTCCAACCCCCTGCTTCAAGTGTGTATGGGGTGGAGAGCCTGGCTGCTGATAGGAAGAGACATTTGGAAAACTCCTAGCCTATAATCCGATCAGCATCTCTGTGAAATGATTGAGGCTCCAGCTTAGCCTGCTGACAGCAGGGACCCATTTTAAAGCTGTTTAGTGGGGGACCTGCATCTGTCAGGACAGCTTTTTTAAACCACGCGGCAGAATGAAATTGCAAGTGACAGGTCATTTGAACTGCAAGAACACCTTCAGCTTCTTCATCCTGTTCAGTGTGTGGCAACTCCCTGCAGTGTATCAGGCACAATCACTACAGCCAACAAGGGGTTTACTCGCTTTTATATAGAGCATCCTGGGGATCAGTGTCACAGGCCAACGGGAAGGGACAACTACAGGTAAATAGGCATTCAAAGTACAACAACATACACTTAACACTTAAAGAGCAAGTAAACAGGCAGTAGTCAGTACCCCTGGAGTACATACATTCAGCACATACGTCCCCTCCCCACCTTCTGAGGCTTTCCCAAGAACCAGCCTTTAGTCCAGAGTCAGTCTGTGCAGGTCTGTAGGTTGGGGATCACATGCAGTTGGTCTGTGGTTCATCTGTGCTGTACAGAGGCTTCCCTTTCACTCCATTCTCAGCTCTCCTCTCTCTCCATCCACCCTAGGCTCTCTGGCACGTAGCCAGCATGGTTGTGTGTTCCCTTCCTCATCCTCCTGCTGCCCCGAGGTCTCTAGGATTTGCAATCCACAGAATTACAGAAGAGTTCTCTGCAGGGTTGCTTATCACTTTCTCTTCCTGCTTCCAGTCGCCTCTGGGATTTGTAGTCCGTGGTCACAGCCAGCAGGACTCCGCAGGGTTGTTGGTTTGTACCCAAAAGCTTGCAAAAACAATTTTTCCAACTATTTAATTCGTCTAATAAAATATATCACATCTACCCAAACAACCTTGTCACCTGTTACACATTCATATCACATTTCCAAAGCACACAATGTATTACATTACACAATGCATACACGTGGCTCATCTGGATTAAGTCATGTGTTTGCATTTCTGGGTTATATTACTTCTCTGTGAATAGAGATCACCATGAGATTTGTGGCACAGGCAGTGTGTGTAGGAACAGATAGTGTGTTAGAAAACAGAGGAAGAGGGATTACAAAGCAGTGCAAACCTAAATGTCTAAAAACTACTGTGTCAAGAAAATCTGTGAAACTTCTCAGCAGTACTGCAGTCCCTGCAGAATTCCGATTAACTGTATTAATGTTTCCAAACTACTTAAATATTAAAGGCAACCTTGGAATTAGGAGAAAATCATTATGCACAATTAGAACGTGTAGAGGGAGTGAGAGCAAGAGAAAGCTTTGTTTCAGATATGAATTCTTTACATCACATAACACATCAAAAACCTTACCAAATGTAGCTGACGTGCAAATAATAAATTCTGGGGGCTGTTAGCAATTCATCTCTGCATCAGTTACTTTAAGAACAAGCTTCTGCCACCTGTATCCACTTGTGGAATACCAGAATCCACGCAAGAGTCCCACTGGAATCAAGACTTTTACTTACCATCAGTAAGAGTGCCAAAATATAGTACAAAAGTAATTCCTACTGTTATAAGTTGTTTATTTTATTTTTTATTTATTGAAAGCATTGCACAGATCAGACAAAAAGTGAAAGTCACAATGCATGTAAAAGTGGAATTCATATTTATGTATAGTTATATTTATTCATTAAATCTTTTGCCAGATTTCTTTTGTGGTCTACTTTTCCCCTCAAATGTGATGAATTTAGACAATTCTACCCTGTCAGCAGGAACATGGAGGGGTTTCTGAAGCCTTTATGAAGGCCTTTAGAAGCCTCTTAATAATGCTTCTTTAGTCAACAAACAGGATGTATACCTTCACAGCAATATGAAGTGACTCTCCCCACATACCCTCTCAACATCCCGATGTTTCTCTGGTGCTCCAAACTGTTCTTGGTTTAAGGAGGGAGAAATAGGATTGGATTTCTATGAGATGCATTGTGTATATAAATTGAAAAGAAAATACAAAATTGATAGCAAAAATTTCTGAATAGCTTTTCAGTGGTAGATTACTGCAGTGAATCTCAAGTCACTCATGATCAAAGTCCCAATGACTGTTGCGTTATCTACAAAGAACTTATAGGGGGGTCTTGGCCCAGGTTCTAAAATAAATATACCTATAATTAAAAGTAGAAAAAATTAGCTCCTAATTGTCTGCTTTGAAAAAGGGTCTAATCTATACAGGATTAAGATTAAACTAGTTTATCACCTTTGAGATTACAGTTGATGTATATTGACAGGGACAGGGACATTCCTACTGCTGCAGCCTATCTTGTACCTATTCTTTGAAAAAATAAATGATCTCATTCTCTGAGGTTATTCATTCACAAATCAAATATAAATTCAGTTCTGGTTGTAAGGTAACTAGCACAATTAAAGGTTCTAATGCTTATTACATTTCTATTCTTATATTTTGTGTGTACTTATACAAAAGTCAAGGTCAATATTCAGTCTATTTTGCTATTGAACTTGGTCACAAATCTTTTCAATAATGTGTATTTTAAGAGTTTTGCTTAGGCTTTGGCAATACACCATTGTAACTTGCTAACGTAGCCAGATGGGCATGCTGGGTATTTGATACTTATCAGGCAGTGTACTTGCATCTAGATGATTACTTACCTCATCTGCAAGCACTGAGTATTCTCTTGCCAGTTTGATGAGGATGAAATCGCAGAAGTCTTAAGATTTAGTGTAAATTGTATATATAATTTGTCAAATAAGCCACAGACTCTAATGATGAGCAGCAAAAAAATAAAATAAATAAAATGCTTAAATTCTAACTAGAGATGAGCAAACATAGGGATGATGTTGACTTGGGAAAAATGCATGGGTTGAAGTCTTGTTTTAGATGCCCATCTCATTTTTACCTTAAGTCCCACCACATGGAAGAAGAAGGTTATTAAATAAGTGGTTCTAGTTTGGAACTTTTCTGTGTCTAATATAACATAGAGACATTTGCACCCCCTTTGATTCTGGCTTCATCCAAACTTTAAAACCAACTGCCTGGGAGAAGCAATGGCCTTTGTATTGAGGCATCCCCGAGGGAGCCAATTTATGATTCATTATAATCTACCCCCTCCATTAGCTGCTCCTGGGCTGGCAGGGAACAGATGGGGGGACTGGTCAGGGAGGAGGAATTTGCCCACTGCCACTATTGCTGCTGTCCCCATCTGATCATGGCTCCTTGCGCAGTCTGGCTGGAGCAGGGCAAGAGTGGCTCTGGAGCTCTCCCTGCTGCTGGGTCTGCTGGAGACAGCAGGGGCAGTGGCAGCAGGGGGTAAGGAAAGCAGGAGTGGGAGAGGAGGGGATATGCCACTGAGCATAGAGAGGAGGGGGCAGTACCAAGAGTAACAGGAGGTTTCTTTATCTAACTAGGGGACTTTAAAAACTCCTCAGCTGCTACTCAAATGGTATGGTCTGCCCATCCCAGTAGGCAGGCAAGAGAAGCTGGAAACAGCCACCTTTGCAGTGCCAATCACTGCTTCCATGCCTCCTTTTACAAAATCCTGGATCCACCCATGGCTGTGCCTGCCGTTATTCTACATTATCATTCTTATTCTGATATTCTCACTGATGCTCTGAGTGTAGCTGTAGCTGCAGCGATACAAGAATCAGTTGCCTGGCAATCTGAGAAGTGCCCCTCCATCAGACTCTCTTGAATACTCCAGCACCAACATTTCCTTTTTAGACACTATGATCAATATCCAGAATGGTAAAATACAAACCACCATATCCAAGAAACCCATGAACCAACATACGTATCTACACAGAACCAGAAATCACCCTAAGCACACCAAGAAATCTCTAATATACAGCCAAGCCCTCTGATACCATCGAATCAGCACTGAGAAGAACATCTGCAATCATCACCTTGCAAATCTCAAAAGGACTTTCACCCATAAGGACACTCCTCCAGAGAGATGGATTGCTTTTGAAAAAGCCAGTCGGATACCACATGAAGAATTGCTGCAATACAAAATGAAAATCCCCACGAATCACACACCATTAGTTATGACATACCATCCTTCCCTGGAACCTATATGGAAAATTCTCAAACAATTGCAACCCATACTAGAAGACCCAATTCTTAAAGAGATCTTTCCAGAACCACCCATTTAGCTTTAGCACCTCACCAACCTTATTACCAGAAGCAAACTTCCAATGGCCCAGAGCACACCGAATGGATCCAGACCATGCCAGGACAAGAAATGTAAATCCTGTCAACACCTCTCCAGTACTGCCATGATGATTACACCCTAGAACAAAACCATCACCATTTCTGTATCTTACACATTCACCTCCAGAAATGTAATACATCTCATCCAGTGCACTAAATGCCCTGATGGAAAAGATGTAGGACAAACCAAACAAAAACGGCAAACCACAATGAACACAGACTGAAAATCTATCAAAGACAAAAATACCCAGTTACCCCTTGGGTTCACATTTCTCACAAGACAACCACTCTCTCTCCAATCTCTCAGTTCTAATCCTCAAACAGAATTTATAAAAAAATGTTTTGTAGACAAGCCTATGAACTTCACTTCATAAATTTAACGGATACAAAAATTCATGGACTAAATATAGACATTGGATTTATAACCTGCCTGCCATCTGGTAACCCCAGCTAACCTCTCTACATTTTACCAGCTATGTTCTATTACCAGGTTCCCTCTTTCACTCCTCTCACACCTATTTGCCTCACATCTGTTGTCTCCTATTCCCTCGGATCCTCACTGCCATGAATTTGCATTTTCATAGCCCTGCTTTTTGCATATTGGCTTCTATTCCACCATGGAGAACATATAACACCAGCAGACTCTTGCTGTGCCTGAAAAAGGGTGTTTGTGCCTGAAAGCTTGCAAATAATTTTTTTTCCAACTACTTAGTTGGTCTAATAAAAGATATCACATCTACTCCAAGAATTTTGTCTGCACATAGAGGAACTGAACTAGTTCAGCAAGACTGCCTCTGTTTGTCCCGTTCATCTCTCCCTTTGATGATACAACACAACACTATTATGTCAGGCTGTCTCATTGAGTTTCGAAATAAATGACTTTACAGTTAGTGTTTGGCTTTTTTGCTACAAATTGCTTATGATTCAAATGGTTTGGCTCCAGTTCAGATATTTCAGTTTTTCTTTGTACTCATTAGTCTGTTCTGAGCAATATTACATCCTTGTCATGATGGTATCTGGTTAAGGGATTTGTTTTCTTTTGTTTTCCTTAAAGATCTTCTCTTTTTTTGGAAAACCAGGCTGTTTGGAGAATAGATAAGCTAATCTTTGTAAGCAATGTGCACACACTTGCCACAATATAAACTTTTCATGCAAACATTACTTAAAAGTTGAAATGTGTACCAGACTTGTGATCTAATGGTTTCTTCTGGCCTTAAAATCCATAACCACAACATTACAGCTCAGATGTTGAGAGAGAGCTATCAGTCACTACAATACTGTGCTAGCCTCTATTTCCATGTCCAATAGCATCTATAATTAGTTTGCTTAGTCCACAGGTCAAATGACGATTTTTTTCCTGTAACATTTGGCTCTTCAAATTCAGTTTTGGATCTGAAAATCATCCTTCGTGCTTTCTTCCTCATGCCAATAATAATATTTGTGTAGGCAGAATTAAGACAACCACTTTACTGATGCTGGTTGAAGCAGAAAAATATCAGTTTGTCCTCAATGCTGTACTGACTGAGTAGAGTTCATGAAAGTAAAAGCTGCTTTCTGTCATTTGAAAACCAGATGCTTATTCCCCAGGAAAAATGCCATGTTCTGTGAGTTCACAAAGCTACTGCTTACCATAAGTATGACAGAATCTGATCAAAATAAATGCCAAGGCTAATGTGGAACAGATACCAGGCATTTTATGTTGAATAACAAGTTTCCACTTTATTGACTGTGGGTCAATCACCCTACTGACTGTTGGTTATATTCTCCTTTGTGTACTATGCAATGAACAGTGGTCTAACCTAGAAAGAGACACCAAGTTGTAATATGAGTCTGTAACATGCTTCCACAACTATATCATTTTGTCCACACAACAGACAAGTCAGTCAGCACGGTGCTGCTAACCAGACCAGATAATGTTGCATTGCTATGTTTAGAGTACAGCTGGGACCTAATTCATTCAATTTGTGTGCAAGGTGAGCACGTTTTGACTCTGACTGCACTTTGGTATGGAAATCAAAATAGATACAAGAAAATAATCTTTAACATAGAGCTTGTGAGACAGACCAGCTGCTGATCTGAATTTGCCAGAACCAGGACATGTCAGACCTTCTCACTGTATGTGTAAGAGAACAGACTAGACTCTTCACTCTAACTAAGACATCAATGTATTTCACTGAAGTTAAAGTCTGTATGTAGGTGTCTGGTAACAAAGGCAAAATAGAATTATTATCTTAAAACAGATGAGCCAATACCAGCAGTGACAATCAATAGCAGTATTCTATTCAAAATTTATTGCAGGAAATTAACAAGGCTGGAAATTAAAATATTCAGGTCATATCATGCCTGTCTCTATGAAGAACAAATTCCCAATGAAAGCATTGATCTTTGGAAAGACTATAGTATTAGACCTTTCCAGTTTGCCGCAACAAGGTTTTTTGAGGCATTCCACATTTAAATAAGACTGAAATTAAGATACCTTAAATTAATAAAAGAACAAAGCACATGTAATACGATTACTATGAAAATTCAATGAGCGTTAAATATAAATCTCATATTTAAAAATGTATGCTCGGGGAAAGAGTACAGAGACATAATTATGTTCTTAAAAGTAAGTGTAGACAGAACAGTAAGAAATTATCTTTGTAATTTTAAATACAAATTATTATACACTTTGTTATCTAAATAATTTAAATTATGTTGAACTTTAAAATGATGTAATAATGCTTTGTGTGATTACTTCCAACTATTAACATAAAGAGAAAACAGAATAATCTTGACTTCCAAGCCTTATATGTCTCTCTACTTGTTATGGTAGCACTGATTCTGCATAAAAGTCTCTTTTAAACTAGATATTTAATAATTTTCTTTACTGAGACACACAAAATAAACAAAACATACTAGAGGATTAAATGTTTGATTGTCAGAAGCCTGAAAATAACAAGAAGCTTATATATGTGTGTTATTTCTTATCTACAGGTGGGAGTGAAAAGTGCCTATTACGTATCCACTTCTGAAAATTTTTAACCTTTCTCACTTTTCCTCAGTTTAGCCATCAATTTAATGGTTGTAATGCCCATACAGCAATGGAGTTATTATCTTGCTTGATAATTCTTTGTAAAAAACTTTACATTGCTAATGTATCTTCTGAACTAGGGTCATAAATTAGCAATTTAAAAAGATTTTAACTAAAAATAAGTGAATGTTCTTAATTATTAGCACTGTGTAAATTCTCATTTACACCAAAAGAAATGTTAAGATAGTTTGGCACAATATCCACTGCCTTTGCAAGTTTCTGTGAGGGTTATATAAGAAAGATGTGGTCATCTATTGTTACAAGACTATGCAAACAGTACTAATGATATCACACTATTAAACATAAGTCATCTAGCTTCTGCTTTTTTTTCCAATGAATGGCTTATGAAAGCTTTTTTGGAAATAAATAAAAGCCTTTCAAGGAACACTGCACATTTTTTACTTTTGTCATAGCCTAAAACTGGCAAGGTAATCATACAAAGAGGGAAAAAAACCTCCTCAAGTAAAGCCTTTTTATCCAGAAAAGGAAAGAGATCAGAAAACTCTTTGAATTCTGCCAAGAATCTCACAGTGCAGGTTTAACTTGCTTAGAAAGTGCTTTGGTTTTAGAGATAGAATTTACTGAAAACTCTGACACAAAAAGATGACTTCAGGTGGGCTGGTGTCAGATAAGGTCTGTCATTAGCCGACCTCATCTGTCATCAGCTCTGAACAGGCTTTTGTCATCTGCTGACATTGCTCCACACTATAAAAATGAAGCTCACATCTCCCTACTCTCAGGCGTGTGCTTCTAGGCCTTTCAGATAAGATCAAGCAAGACTGAGGGCATCTGAACCCCACGGCCTCCAAGCCTGGGGCTTGCATGTAGGCTGTCTGCCTGGGTTTGGGGAATATCCAAAGCCCCAGACCAACAGGTCTGGGAAGGGAGGATACTTGTCCAGTGGTAAAGCCACACAGCTTGACAACTGATATGGATAGCAGTGGGCTGCAGGGTCATTCTCTCTCTCTTTCTCTCTTTTTTTGGCCTATGTATATGTAAAGATGTATTTAAAATTGAACAGTTTCAACAAGAGGGACTGAGAAAGCCTCATCCTAAAATGCCCAAAGCCTTCTGGTTAAGGCGGTCTCCTGTGATGTGGGAGGTGTGGGTTAAAATCCCTTCAGGCAGAGAGGGATTTTCCTGCATCTCTGGTGAATTGTGTAAACTCAATGATGTTTGACAAAAGATACAGAGATACAATCACAACTTCTGCCAGCCATATTTTGTGGGAGGTCATATGTGATCTGAAGATGCTTACCCAATCAGTCCCAACAGGTAAGATAAGCATAAGAATGCCTATTTTGTGAAACCTACTCAGATTAGGAATGAGAGAGATATCTAGCAGGTTAGCATTGTCAGGAATTGTGCAGCTGGTCACATGTACAACAGCAGGAATTTAGGTGGCTGGGAACTTTCCTGGCACAAACTTAGTTCTTAATGGACTTTAAGCACTTGGGTTAAGTGGTGGGGTTGTGAATGTCTGTGGCATCTAAATGGTGGACATAGATGTTAACATCCTCCTTTGTTTAGTCCTGTATAAGTGGCTGTTTACTTGCCCCATTATTTTTTTTTCAAAGCCAAATGGCCACAGTTTCCATAAATAGATGCCTCATGTTTGATGCTGGGTTTTTGGTTGTAGCCATGTTGGTCTAAGGACATGGTTCTTCGGGTAGATGTGATATCTTTTACTAGAACCACTGAGTGGTTGGGAAAAAGTTCTTTGCAAGAACTTTTTACCAACTACTAACATGATATTTGCAAAGAACTTTTTTCCAATTAGTCGGCTGGTCTAATAAAAGATATCATGTTAGATGCTTAACTCTATATTTAGGCATTTAAATAAACTGATAAACTTTTAAAGGAGCTGAGCTCCTAGCAGCTCCCACTAATTAACAAATTTCATTCCATCCAGGAAGAGCACGCCAATACTATTTATGCAGACAAGGTTCCTTGGGTGAATTTGGTATCTTTTATTAGACCAACCCAAATGGCTGGAGAATAGTTATTAAGCAAGCTTTCGGGTTCAAAAACCCTTCGTCAGGCTAAGGAAGCTTCAGCAGTTGGTGTGTGCTCTTCCTGGATGGAATGAAAAGTAAAGAAGCCAGGGGCTGGGCTGGGCTGGGGAGTCAGTTGCCAGGCAGATTATAATGTATCAAAAATCCAATGTCTATGTTTAGTCCATGATCTCTAGTATCCAGCAGGTTGATGAAATGGAGCTCATAGGCTCGTCTCTGGGAAGTGTTGTGTAAGTTTCCCTTGAGGATCAGGACTGAGAGATTGGAGAGAGAGTGGCCCTCCTGTGAGAAATGTGCCCCCACCAGTAATTGAGTGTTTCTGTCTTTGATGGATTTCCGGTGTGCGTTCATTCTGGTGCACAGTTGTTGTTTGGTCTCTCCTACATATCTTCCATCAGGGCATTTGGTGCATTGGATGAGGTATATTACGTTTCTGGAGGTGCAGCTGTATGATCCTGGAATGCTGATGGCTCTGTTGTGGGGTGTAGTAATAGTGGGGGTGGTGGAGATGTGTTGGCAGGTTTTGCATTTCTTGTCATGGCACGGTCTGGATCCTTTTGGTGTGTTCTGGGCTTGAGGAAGTTTGCTTCTGGTGATGAGGTTGGCGAAGTTCGGTGCTTGTTTGAAGGCTAGGATTGGTGGCTCTGGGAAGATCTTTTTAAGAATAGGGTCTCTTTCTAATATGGGTTGCAATTGTTTGAGGATTTTCCGTACAGGTTCAAGGGAGGGGTGATACGTCATAACCAGCGGTGTGCGATTTGTGGGGGGTTTTCTTCTGTACTGCAGCAGTTCTTCACGTGGTATCCGGGTGGCTCTTTCAAACATGCGATCTACCTCTCTGGAGGAGTGTCCTTGCTGGGTGAAAGCCTTTTTAAGATTGGTGAGGTGGCAATCCCGGGTGTGCTCTTCAGTACAAATGTGGTGGTATCTGAGGGCTTGGCTGTATATCACAGCTTTTTTGGTGTGTTTAGGGTGATTGCTGGTTCTGTGCAGATATGTATGTTGGTCTGTGGGTTTCTTGTATAAAGTGGTCTGTATTTTAGCATTCTGGATACTGATCATTGTGTCTAAAAAGGAGATGTTGGTGCTGGAGTATTCTAAAGAAAGTCGGATGGAGGGATGGTGACTGTTGAATTTCTGGTGGAATTCAATCAGAGATTGCAGGTTCTCAGTTCAAATGATGAAGATGTCATCGATGTATCTCAAGTATAGCAAGGGTTTGATGGTGCAGTTCTTAAGGAAGTCTTCTTCCAGGTGGTTCATAAAAAGGTCGGCATACTGTGGGACCATTTTAGTGCCCATAGCTGTTCCCATCATTTGGAGGAAGTGTTGATTATTGAAAGTGAAATTGTTGTGTGTGAGGATGAAGTGTATAAACTCAGTAATATCTTTGGGTCTGTATTCTGGGTTGTAATCTTGTTCCTGTAGATATGTAAGGCAGGCTTGGATGCAATCCAATACTATTTATTTATCATTTCGTAAAAGTTAGATATTTTCCTAGAGCTAATATGGTATCTCAGCAACCAGATGATGTAAGAGTAAGAATACAATTAATTTAGTTGAGAACAAGTTGTTACTATAATATTTTCAAATGTTGCTGCTGATCTGACAGACGTGGAGAAGGGATGTAAGGTGAGATTAAGCAAATTCAGGGGAGACCGGCATAAAATGCTGCATGTTGATTTGAAGAGTAATTAAAGCAACAAAAGAGAACAAAAATTTATTTTAATATTTGCCTGTTTTTGTTTTTCTCTTACTCCAATGTAAGCAGGACAACCCTCATCCAAAGACAAGAGCTGATCTCACTTAAAAAATTATTTCCAGAGGCTGCAACTGAAATCTCAATTTCTCTATCCTGCTAAATTCTGGGTATTAGCTGGCAGTAAATCCTATTTGTACAGGGGAGTAACCTCTACTGAAGAGCTGCTGGTAGCAATTAAAATGTCTGACCTAGAGGGCAAATCAGATACGAGCTACAGGATGTCTGAAACTAGAGACTGAGAAATGTTAGTCCCTACTTTGCTAAGTCAGTGTTCTGTCAGTTGTATAAATACTTGACCAATGTAAATGCTGTTTAAATATATTTTCAGCACTAACTAATTGGCTTCTATTTTCAAGGCAGTAATTGTAGAAACAAGGCAAGGCGGTAACCTTAAAGAGCGACTCTCAGAAAGGCATAAGCTTCCATAGACAACAGCCTACTTCCTCACATGTAAAATAGGCTGTTATTTATGAAATCTTATGACTTTCTGAATAAGTTAGTCCTTAGATGCCACTCTGCTTTGCCTTCTGCCTGACTTCAGACTAACACCTCTTTCAAGATGATAAAGTGAGAGAATATATAAATTCTGAGTATTCTGATACCTACGGTTTTCATTTCCTTTAGCTAGTTCTGTCTGGATAGCCTTATGCAAATAATGTGACCTGATTGTGGTAATAACCTACCTATTGCTGCCTACTTGGAATTTAAAACTGAGACTTCCCTAAAAAAGATGCTTGCTGTTAAGGAACGACACTAGGTCCAGATGACCTGGTGCTAAACACAGTTTAATTGCAAATCTAGACTTGAACAATTTGCATTTGGCATTATTTCATGCAACTGTGGGGACTTGCTCCAAGCATTGTTTGGCGAATAGAAATAATGCTAAACACAGTTTGTTTTTCAATATGCTTGAAGCTAAATCCTATTCAACAGAATGCATGCTGAACCCATTACAGACATCAGTTGTTAGTAATTCGCATAGGCAAGGCAGATGAGCTCACTCCTTCCACATGCTCAGCATACAGTTCTGAGCAGGATACCAGTTCTTTGGCAATGATAATTGTGCTCTCTGATCTCCGTACATCAAACAGTCTTAACTTTAAGGGTGTGGGCACACAAACACTTCGACCCCTTTCAAAAGGGGTATGTTTCAAAAAGGGCAGCAGCTGATACATTTTAATTGTTATGTGCAAATGAGCTGAGAACAATTCAAATATAGCAAAACCACTCCAGCTTTAACATCCTTCATCCAGGGTTAAAGTGGAGAGGTTTTGGTACACTTCAGTTATTCTCAGTTCGTTCACACATAACAATCAGAACATGCCATTTGCTGGCCTTTTGAAACTGAAATGCTCCAAAGCTAAGTACAGACAGTCAAAAGGCCAGAGGCTGAACTGATTCAATCTTCACATGCTTCCCTGCTCAGCTGAAGCAGGGCTAGCCCACCCATCCTGTGAGGTGGGTTTGCAGGGAAGGTGAAAAGCTTCCTGGGATGCTGGGGGACTTGTGAGTTACTTGAATCAGGAAGGGTTCTGGGACAGAAGTTCAATAAACTGATTTAAGCTAAATCAGTTAAGTCTGATACTATATACATCCAGGTTTATCTTAAATCTGTTTCATCCATTTTTAAAGCAGTTTATATGTACTGAACTTCTGTTGCATTACAGATTTGAATTGGTTTTCAATCACTTATACTGGTTTATGTGAAATTTCTGTCTCTACCCCAAGCATTCATGCGTCCAGACCCTAATGCAGCAGAATGGTTGGTTTTGGGCTGCTTTCTCACCTCTGTAGGAAATGTTATGGATTCAGTGAATGTAAATAATATCTGAATATTTTATGTTAATATATTTTGAAAAAGCTATAGATCATTTCCCAATTCACTGCTGTTCCCATACGTGAATTAATATACTCCCAAAGGTAGAATGGTAATGGTGAAGATCATCCCACATTAGGGATTATAGGATTTGTTTTCTATTCCTCAGGCAGCTTCAGCTTGGAATGTACTTGTGCCAAAGCTCACATGTGCTTTTTCCTACAGCGTGTCAAAATAATAACATTATTTGCAAAACTGATTCTTCTTATGCATGGCAATAATCAGAGACCACAATTTACTAGAGCAGGGATGCTCAGCCTCCAGTCCACAGGCCAAATGCAGCACATGGAGCCTTGGAATCCAGCCCACAGGCCCCCCTACAGGTTGGGAAATTTGGCGGCAGGGGAGCAGTGGCAGTACGGCCACCCTGTCCTGCTGCCAAACTTCAAAGCACTGCAGAGTGAATCAGAGCTGGGCTAGGACCCCCTACCCTCATGGCCAGATTCAAGCCAAGCCATGCCCCCTTCCCTCCAGGCAGCCAGGTTGGGCCTAGGCCATGCCTTCTACCCCTCCTTCAGGGCCAGACCACTCCCCCACACTCCTCCACAACTTGTTTAGGGCCAGATCATGCCCCATCCCACACATCTCCAATGCCCATGGGGCCAGGACATGCTCCTTTCCCCAACCCAGCCAGGCTGGGGCCAAGCCATTCCCCCTCTTTCCCTGCGGAGCCAAGCCATGACCCCTCCCCTCATGTGGCTGGATCATGGCTGGGCTATACTCCCTCCCCACCACAGGGCCAGGTCACAGCCCCTTCCCCCTGTGGGGCCAGGTTGGGGCTAACCCAAGCCTCTTTCCACCATGCAGCTGGATCAGGGCTGGGCTGCTCCCTTCCCCGCTCTGCACGGGTGACTGGAGCCCTGCTGGATCCAGCCCACAGAGGAATTGGGCCCTGCCCATCTGGCCCACTGGCCAAAAAGGTTGAGCACCACTGTACTAATGAGACTATTTAAGTGTGTGCTTGAGGCACATGTTTACGGATAAACTTCTGTTTGTACGTGTTTAAAGGGCATCCCTCCTGTATTTACGATGAAGTGTAGGTTTAAGTATTCTACTGAATCAAAAATGAAGAAAATATTAATATTTTTGGAAACTTCATAGAAAACAAAAGAATAACTGAGGGGCCTGTTGTATTACTTTTAATAACTGGCACATGGTCTCTTAAGAGATCATTTGCATTTACTCTGAGAGTAGCACATGTACTTCACTCTTGGCCAAATGACATTGACATACAAGTAATTAGCAAGAATATTCACTAATATAAAATAAAATTCCTATCTGATGTTTTCAGCTGGCCAGTTAAATTACCACTCAGTCAGAACAAAAGAAATAAAACATTTCCCGCTCCTGCTGCCCTCCCCCAAAATGTTTTTGTCCGATCCTGTTTTCCTAATACAGTTTTGACACAATCACAAATGCCTCTGAGTTTGCCATTATATGGAGCAAATCATGTGGTCAGACAGCAGCAAAATATCAGTCATGTAGAAGACCGACTTGGGCTCCATAGCTTACATTTGATCAGTTTACATCAAGTTTATTTCTTGCCACAGAATTTGCTGGATTCAGTTTGAAGTGTTTGGTTTAATCAGATCCATAGAATTCTTTTTAAAGATGGAAATATTACCATAGTATTCAGTAGGACAGTTTTAAAAACTAACATGTTATAAATTGAATTCTGTAAGTTTTTAGAGTAAACTCTATAGAATCCAATGGATTTCAGCCTTTTATGTTCTATTCTAACTGCTCAGAGCAATGCAGAAAGGCATTTTTCACATATTCCAAATTGCTCTGCAGAGTTAGTTAGTAAATTGTAGCAGGATAGAGAGTATAATATCTACTTCATGCATTATTCCTGTTGTACATCAGATAGGAAACATTTCCTTTTAAACCTAAAATAATCTCAGTCACCAATTCACTAAAAAAAATACCACACAACTCTGTGTAGTTGTATCTTCTTTTCTTGAAAATATCTTGCTAGTCTATAGATCTTTTTTCTTTTAACTCCCCCTAATAAGAGCTTCCCTATCCAACAACCAGAATTTTTTTTCTCCATCAATAATGGCTCTTTTGAGGATGAGAAAGGCCACAGAAGTATACTGCAAAGAAAGAGTAAAGCTCAGAATTTTCAATATATAAAATATGCATAGCCGATGTGCTGTACAAACATCACCGAATGTTCACAACACATTCTAAGAGAGATAGGTAAATTAATATTATTGCTGTTATTCTGACAGTAAAGAGGCCCATATAATGTCAGCATTTTTCCAACTTTGAATGTAAATCTATGCTGGATAAGTTAATGGAGTTGTAAAAGTGCAGAACCCCTGAAATCAATGGAAACACAGGATGCTTTTATTTAGGTGTTTGTCAAGGGTTTTTACTATACCTAAATTGATGTTCTGAATCTGAACATTTTATATGACATGACTAATCCAAGTGAACATGGGAGATCAGTATCAGCACTAGCATTAAATTCCATGTGTTCTTGGTGTTTATTCTTGTGCCCTGCCTGGGGGAAAGCATCGTATTTAGACCATGCTTCTCGAATTATTAATAATACTAGTAGTCGCATCATAAGATCAGAATCTTAGAGAGTAAAATTGCCATGAAATTTAAACCCTTGTATTTGACTAAATTGATGTGTGCAGTTTTCCTTCAGCGTGCTGCACTATGAAACATCTCCACTTTATCATGCTGAACATACCAGACCAGTAGGTTAAAAGTAAACTGTTTTATATATCCAACTGGTGCCAGGGAGATGCAGTGCAGACCATTCAACTCTCCCCCCCACCCCTGCCTTTCCCTCCCCTTTTCTCCCCCCTCCTCCCCCCCCCCCCAAAAAAAAGAAGTGTGGACAGAAGCCTGGGAAAAGGGAAAAAAAGGCTCTTTTTCTCCAAAAGACACCAGTGGAGAAAGGGATATGTATCCTCTGGCTGCCTTCAAAACACTGTGTGCATCAAGTCCAAAGAATCACAAGTAAGAGGGAGAGCCCTGGGCACAGTGGTGGGTGGGTGGAGCTGTCCCTCCCTTTTTTTTGTAACTAGTTAATAACGTGCTAGTAGGGGACACTCACGAATGTGTACCATTAGTCATAGATTTTGAAGGACCAATAAAACTTGTGCACTGTAAATGCCTTCACTGACTGCTTTTAAAAGGGACATTTAACTGTTCGCATATTCCTTCCTTCCTCCTTGAGGACAGGGAATAAGAGAGAGGTAAAGTTCTTCCTTCTTTCAACAGAGGCAAGAGGAGTGTGTTAGCACATTGTGAACATTTCTTCTCTTTTCTTTTCCACAGCATGAGGTGTAGGGGCTAGACTGAGGTTTCTCCTCTCCCTCCACATTGTCAAGAAAAAAGAGCATGCTCTTCCTGAAGGGTTAACTTTGCTATGTATTGAGCACCCTGACTACACTCTGCACATGAAGTGGAAAACAATGATTTTGGAGCGTAGGCTCAGAGCTGCTGCTGAATGCAGCTAGTACCATGCCTGCTAGAAGCCCTGGCTTGCTATTTGCCCAATACCCACAACAGGTTCAAATTTTGCCCCTAGTTTTTGAAACTCACAATATCTGAGTGGGTGAAAAATTAGGCAAAGCACTTTCTGCTTCTGCTGGGCAGAGAGTGGAGCCACCACCATGTCAGCTTCAGCAAGACCAGAAAGACCCAAGGAAGCAGCTCCCCTGAGGCTCTCTGGTCTCACTGAACCTGACACAGCAGCTCTGCGCTGAGACCTGGGCTGTCTGGGCTTAAGCCTGCTGTGTCAGTCTCAGCCAGACCAGAGAGCTCCAGGGCTGCACTCCTGGAGCTCATTTGCTCTGACCTCCAGGAGGACCAATCCTTTTTCTTCCAGAGCTCAGACAGTGCCCACTGCACCACACCCCACTGGCCAGGCTGCTGGCCAGCTGGGCACTGACCTTAGTTCTGATGGGCCTCATCCTTTTTTTCTCCAGAGCTCAGGTGATGCTTGCCACCCCCACCCCACCAGCTAGGATGCCAGCTGGCTGGGTGCTACCTGAGCTCCAAGGAGCTTAATCCTTTTTTTCTCTGGAGTTCAGACAGCACCCGCCCCTGCACTGCCACAGTGGGAGGAGAGCTGGTCCAAGCAGCAGCGGGTGGCACCATGGCCACCAGACACTCGGGGAAAAAAGGATCAGGCCCCTCAGAGCTCAGGTAGCACCTGGCTGGCCACAGCCTGGCCGGTGGGGTGTGGGGCAGCAGGCAGTGCCTGAGATTTGGAGAAAAAAAGGATCAGGCCCCTTAGAGCTCAAAGCATTCTGGGATACTGGAGTACTTCAACCTGGGCAGAATAGCTGTGGGATGTGGCCACACAGTAATGGAACAGGAGCAAAATTAGGCAGATTGGAGATAATCCTGCCCTGGACTGGCGTAACTCTAAACCAAATAATGAGTGCTTCAAGCCACTTAAAATGTGCAGCCAGTCCAGGGGTTAAGAGCTCCAGAAGCTGCCTAAACTTAGCATGTAACAAGGCCCTTACAGTAGCATAACTAGGGCAAGATGAGCAGGGCACCTGCCCAAGCACTCAGTATGAGGTGACACCAGGATCCCCCTCCAGGAGTGTTTGCTGTGGCAGCAGAAGCTCTACACTGCGCTGCTCCTGCCCAGCCACAGGAGCTGGGTAGTGTGATGCCTCACCTAGCAGCAGAGCTGTCCCTAGGGGGTGTGTGGGGCCTGGGGCATATCAGCCCATGTGGGGCCTGGAGGTGGTGAGCAGCCAGAGCACAGAGCAGGGAAAGGGAGGGTGGTGAGCAGCTGGGGCATGGAGCAGGGGGTTGGTTGATGGCAAGCAGTCGGAGTGCAGAGTGACAGTGGGGTGGCGAGCAGCTGAGCGCAGAGCCAGCGGTGCACGGCGGCCACAGTAGGGCCTGTACAGCACTGCCCAGGGGGCCACCCAAAGCGCAGGGCCCGGGGTGGTCACCCCGATTCACCCCCACCGCCTAGCAGTGTATCTGGGAGTGGGGGTAAGTGGGATAAACAGAATATTGCTTGCTCCGTGGTCTGGGGAGCCTTTTCCAGAGCAGACATAGCCCTGATCCCAGTATGTATGTATGGGGGAGAGTAAATGGGGCACCAGTATCTTGCTTTGAGTAAGCCCAGCCATAGTAGCTGACATCCCTGATGCTGAGTAGTAGCAGCAGCAGTCTGGACAAGTAAGACTTCCCTTCCCCTCACTCATGCCACTTAGCCCCCCTCCCCTATAATTCATATACCTTTGCCCCCTGCCTGCCCCAGGCCCTCCATGAGATTGCCACCCCACTGCAGTTTTGCACACAAATTATTACACCATTTCAAAACATATACAGAAAAATAAATTTCAGCCTTGCCTAGGAACTCTCAGGAGGGATTTCCTGAATAATAGAGTTTAGAATCTATTCACAAGAAAGTAGAAAATTTATATTAAAATAAATCAGGAGATTTTACAGGAAACCTAGAATCTGATCTCAGCTCTGGCTGAGCAACATTGGGCACATGTCTCAAGAGCATGGAAAAGAGTGGCTTCCATCATTTTTACAGAGCACCAATTCTGGGACAAACTCGGAGCCTATTTAACATTTGCATACACTGGAGCTATTTTGGGGCATACTATCCTAGGCACTGAATTGCCTGTGTCCCTGTAACTTATGTTAGTGGTGGGAATAGCCAGAGCACTGAGACTAGAGCAGGAGTAGGCAATGTTTTTTGGCTGGAGTGCTGAAAAAACCACCACAGCTGGGATTGGGGCCAGGTCTGGGGCTGGGCAACAGCTGTTTGCAGCCTCCCAACTGCGGCCTGCCCAGGTTCTGGGTAGCTGTTGATAGCCATGGAGCCCAGGCTGCTCCCAGCAGGGCTACCATCTTCCCAGCCGACTGCTGGGAGGAGCCCAGGCACCGTGGCTATCAGCAGCTACCCAGAACCTGGGCTGGCTACAGCCAGGAGGCTACAAACAGTTGCTGTCTCCCTGCCCTGGCCCTGGGCCTGGCCCTGGGCCTGGCCCCAGCTGCCTCCCAGCACCAGCACCAGCCTCTCCACTGTGCTGCCCTCCCCGCCGCCTCTACAGAGCAGTGTGTAGTATCCAGCACATCATGCTTTGCTCCTGGCCCTGCTGCCCTCCCCCAGGCCCTCCGGAGCACAGCGTGTGCTACCCAGAGCGGCAGCTCACAGAGGGGCCACACAGGGAAGCTGCCTGCTGCTGCAAGCTCTGCGCTGACCCTGATCACACTTCCCCTGTGTGCACAGGAGCAGTGTGGGCAGCAGTGTAGGGTTGTGCCCCTCGTTGCTGCCCCCACCTGTAGGAGAAGTGTGGCCAGGGCAGCGAGGAACTCCGAGTGATAGGCATCTTTTGTATGCCTCCCCACTGTGCCCTGCCACACTGGGTTCCATCCTACCCCTCACACAGATCTTGGGGGCACAGGTCCCCCCTCCTCCCCAGGAGTGCACATTGCCACTGGGAACTGGCCCCACCCACCGCTCAAGCCCACAGCAGACATCAGGCAGCAGCAGTAGGGGAGCCGGCTCCTGCTGTTGGGGGACGGGCAGGGAGCTGTTGCCTACTGTTGCGGGACAGGCAGGGAGCTGCAGCTCTGGGTCCCTGGCCCCATAGCCCTGGCACCTGGGGGGCCCCCTGGCGAGGCTGGGGGGCAAGGGCTTTGTGGGGGGGGGGGGCAAGGGGCATGAGCAGGGATGGGGGGCTGTTGTGGGGGGACCTGCAAAAAACAAATACACAAGATCAAAGGTAGTATCAGAAGTTTTATTGTCACCAGGTTTACAATTATTAGAAAATCTGGTATTTACCATAAAAAGGGCAACATTTATGATTAATTGATTATTAATGATACTAATATGCAGTGCATCCTGCCATGTGCCCCCTGCCCTCGTTTGTTTTTTTTTCTGGCATCCCGGCACTTCGGCACCTTCCAAGGTAGACATTGTGGTTTTTTCAGCACTCCAGCCACAAGTTATAAAATGTGTTTAAGAATCATTTATGTTACAGGTTCGCTATGGAAATATAAACATTAATTTCTGTAGAGCGCTCAGATACATAACAATTCTGCCTTTAAAATGAAGTTGGAACATTACACAATAAATAGAGCTTTGGGCCACAAAACACCTCAAATTGGGACACATTAAGTGTTTGCTGCCAATCCAGCAGACTAAATGAGGCATGGGTACTATGGAAAACTAGCATATAATAAAATCAGAAAAGACTACACTAGAACATTGGGGGGTTATTTTTCATGAAAAATTTCAGGAGAAGACAAATAGTTTTAATTTTTTTCTAGTCTTTTCACATTCTTTTTATGAGAAAATGTTTCATTTTGAAAAAAATTAATGAGCATTTTCAGGCTTTTCCCCCTATTTCTCTCACACTTTAGCTGTTTCCCCCTTTCATTTCCATAAGAAAAAAACAGAAAAATATAGAAAGGGAGAGAGAGAAATGTGATTCTTAAAAAAAAATTTAGAAATGAAAAATAAATAGAAAATTGATGGTTTTTGCAAATATAATTCATTTTCAGCAAAATTCCGAAGTCAATACTTACTAGAATTAAGGTTATTCATGAAACTTTAATAATGCCTTTTTGTATATACATATTATAATACCCTCTCTAATTATACAATACAATACTATTCTTTTTCCTAACTGGGTTATGAACAGGTCTGAACAGACCTTTCCAATCTACACAAGTACTATGCAGAGAAGAAGGTGGGGAGGGGGGCAGGGAGGAGGAAAATGGCTGTCACCTCAGGTGCACAATCATGCCAGAAGTGCAACCTGTGTGCAGCAGCTGTCCTGGGTGCCTGGGTGTGTCATTATGACCCTGATAATAATCACACAATAATAGCACTTTGCATCAGTGCATTCTACAATGATATACACAGGGAGCTAAGTGTCATTGTCCCATTCTGCATATTTTGTTTTTGGCTGGAGAAGAGTATTTTCTAGTGCTTGGAACAGCGGTTACAGACAAGGTAATCCAGTACAAACGTTTATCCCACTTTTGATGTGTGAGTGGATGAGATTAATGGAACCTGCTTGAACTGTCCTTCTTAAACCTTCTAGTTACCTCTTTCATACAAGAATGACTACTGCTACTGGCTTTGCTCCTAGATATATCTTGTGAATTGCTGGTACGTATTACTACCAGTCAGTGTTAAAAGTAAGAAAATAACTCCTGGCTCCCAGTCAGTGCTCCTTTTCCTAGGCTGAAAGGTACTTGGATGGGAAGAGACTCCCTCTCAAATACATACATTAAGAAGTGTACAGGTAGCAATACCTATCATTTAGGTTACCTATAGTTGTTCACCATCAGATTCTGTTTTCAGGTGCATGCACTTTGCCAAACTTTAATCATTTTGTCTGAAATGTTCCATGTTGGGTGTCTGCCTATTTAATTTTCTGCTGAAACAAGTCAGTAATCTCCTAAAATTAAGTGAAGCCAAAATATACTTACCTATATCACTGAGAAGCTCTAGCACCTGCATGTTTTGGAACGTAGACATGAAACTTGGCATGGACATGGCCTGTGTGTCAGGAATGTGCCTTTGCCAACACTGAAAATTCACCCAAGTTTTGGCCACCATAGGGTCAGTAGAAGCTAGTCTCAGTTAAAGGCTGTTTGCATATTTAGCTTACTCCATCTCCACTCAGAGCTTAATGTCAGCTTGAATTTCCTGCCTGTAAAGTGGTAATAACGTCACATGTTTTCTCTTAAACATTGGCCGATATGTCTGCTTAGATTGTAAAGGTTGGACTCTTACATATATGCACATTGCCTAGCACAAAGGGGACCCTATCTTGTTTTGAGGACTCCAAAGAAATATCTACACTGACTCTGAAATGAGCCCTGAAGCACCACTGAAAACCACTTGCTTCTGCTCTGCACATGCAAACAGCTGAAAAAATGCAATGTAGCTGTGTGACAGGTTCATGTCTTAGGAACGGCTGTGATGCCTCTTGGTGGCCACATAATTCCTTCCGTGGCTCAAACTCTAGGGCCCCCCACTTCACCTCCCTAGGGTCCCTTGCCTCACTCTCCTGCCACACCTTTGTTGTTAATATTTGGAACTGCCTGAGGGACAGAGAGAGAACCTGCCATTGCTCATTGTGTCAGGCCTCAGCCTTCTCAGCCTCTGCCCTTTTTGCCCTTGCTGAGCCCTCTAACTCTAGTCTACTGACCAAACTGAGCTTTAGGGTTCCCAGCTTCTAGTCTGGCCCTCCAAGGCCTTTATTGCTGTCCCTTTCTGGGACTGTTGAGCCTCCCTAGGGTCCCTCTCTGTTTGGACTCCAAGTCCCAACTCTGCCCTGCACAGGCAGTGGGCTATCTGGCCTGCAAAGTGTCAGGCCTGCCCTTCTCAGGCTCTCTGCAACTGCTGCGCCCGACCTTAGTTTTCAGGTGCTATGGGACGTCCTAAATTAAAAACACGCCTCACAGTCCTCCACAATTGACCAGGTCTTGTTTCCAGTATCTAGTCCTCGCTAGGCACTGGCCCCCCCTAGTCCCTCCCAGGCATTGAACTAAACTGGAATCCAAAACACATACACACTTATTACATGCAGAGCAAGAACAAGGGGTACCTACAGAAGTTCAGGCAGCCTGTCGGGGAGGCGCTCTAACTCATGGCACTTTACACAAAGCACCGTAAATTAGAGCACCACTGAATCCAGCAGTTGGGTGGAGGGGCTCAAGTCTGCCTGCACCAGCCCTGGCCAGCACATATGGGTGCTCGTAGGAGGCTGCCAAACTGCTGCTCTCCCCAGCCCCACTCTCCCTATCACAGCTTCGGCCATAGCAATGCTGAGCCACCAGCTGTGTGCTGCTTTTGTCAAAGGGCTTGGGTGGGGGTGGAGGGAGAGAGTCCCCCTGCCTCATGCCCCCCCCCTACCCCAGTTACCCCAGCTGAGGTATAGGGGGGAGCTGAACCAGACCCATGAGATGGAGGGTTACCTCTCCCTACTTCCACCCTCACTGGAACCTCTTGACAGCTCAGCTTTGCCATGGCCACAGCTGGGGTGGAGGGGTGGAGGGGGTTGAAATGGAGACCCCTTGCCTCACAGACCCAAGCCAACACCCCCCAAGACCCCTTCAGGGGTATCTTCCACCTCCCCTAACCTCCCTCCCCCTTCCCCTTCCCCTTCCTCTCCCGCTGCACAGGGATGGGACTCTCTCCTCTTTGTAACTGCCCCAAGGGCAGGGCTGGGCTGGTGTTCACTGGTGTGAGCACCAGCCCAATCCTGTAAAGACTCATAGGATGTGGGCAGAATCGCCTGCCCTTAACGCTTGCAGGGAACCTGAACAGAAATTCCCTAGGGCGCTCTGCTCTAGAACACCTTCAGCTAATGGCTGATTTAACAAGGGTTAATTTTTCACGTGATTGGTCATTTAAAAAGTGCTCGGCAGCTGTGAATGTGTGTTATGTCATGGCTATAGAGCACTTTCAGGGGCTCAATCATACAAAAAATGTCTTGTGTAAGTTCCCCAAGTTGTACATTTTAGCAGTGCTCTTGGGCTCGCAGGAGAGGCAGTACAGTCATGCCTTATGTGCAACTGCATTAGAAATAATAACATGACAATGTTACAGATAAATGAGCTTTCTATAGTCAAGGGTGTACTGTATAATAACTTGCTGAAAGAACTCCTTGGTAAGAACACAGAGTGTATCTCCCAGGAATGATTGTTTCTTTGACCTTAATCCGTCATTGGCAAAGCTTGCTGGCTGCACTGTATTATAGCAGATGGATAATCGGATCCAGCTGAAATTACTTGTACAGTTAAGTAGTTTATTTTCCCATTTTCCTACGGTGACAGTCCTTAAGAATGCAGCTGGCCTATATGAATGCATGTGTCTTCCTGTGAGTATTTGTTTTGCTGCTGTGTTGCACTGTTTTGAGAATGAGGCAGCTGAAAGTGGAGCTGTATGCTATCATTCATTTTCTAGTCCTTCTTGCAAGGAAACCAAAACTAAGTAAGGGCGTTAACTGATTAGTGCATTGCACTTGGCCGGGGAAAGTTCTGAAGGGCTAGATATACTTAATGTGGAATATAAACCTTTCTTTCCTCCTCCACACTCCTATAATGGGAATATTGGCAGAAAAATCCAAAGCTTGGATCAGGCTTTCTGATTTGGGACCAGTTCCAAAGCCCAGAGGATGAGTCTTCCCATGAATTTTAGATGGTTTCTGATTTTGCCATTGGCTCTTTTCAGATGCCTCATAAGACTTCCTTATCTTGACCTTTTCACTGAAGTCTCCACTCCTTGTGCAGAGAAACCAACCTTTTCTGGAAATTTTACTGATAAATTGAAAGGGTCACGTGCAAAAGTCTCCGATGAAGAAAAGAGAATACAAAATCTCAGGCTTGCTACAAAGAAAAGCTTCCTCATGCCAAAACCAGGATGTGACCAAAAGCTGTGGTATTCAAATAAACAAAAAGGGTGTGAGAACTGAGAAGTCAAAAGCAGTGATATAAGCCTTCCCTCCAAATACACATGATTTCAGTAAACCTACAACCTTACTAGCCTAGCAAATAAAAATTCTTACGAAGTCTTTTATAAAATTATGAACAATCTTGAAGACCAATATAGCAAATTAAGGCAATAGCTCTTTCCAAGGATATTCATCCAAATAACTTCTAGTTCCTCCTAAGAGTGTATAGAAAGGAATTCCTCAACCCAGTGCTGGCCTTGATTGTGTGTTTTGTGTCAAGAGGACTACCCTACTAAATTGTTCAGAAAGGATTAAAAAAGACTTAAGTGATGTGCAATTATTGTCTCCATCCTTAAGACAGTAGGCCTGGAAATTTCTCCCACAAACACAAATAAAAATGGTGTCTAACTGAAATGATATAATGAAGAGATGAAATATGAATATAAAAGAAAATAAACAGAAATAGAAATAATATTTAAAATATTTAAAAAGTGTGCACATACTTTGTGCCATATCTAGGGAGATTTAATAGAGGTGGACAAATTTGGTTTACCTAACAGCCCAGCCTTAGTTGGGAGCATGCCCATCAACCACATTGTCCCAGTTTGTGACAGCCAGCTGCACATTGTGATTGATGAGGACAGCAAGCGCGTAATGATGGTATATGTCACCATTCCCTTTGAGAATCGGTGACAAGCCTTTGTGAAGGCCCATGAAAGGAAGCAAGAGAAGTACTAGCAGCTGGTGGATGTCCTGAGGAGCCGGGGTATGGTGTGACAGTTGAGGCACTGATATTTGGGGTGCTCGGAGCTTCAAACCCCAGTAATGAGAGTGTCCTGCATGCCTGCTGCATATCCCACCACTGATGTGGCGCCTCATGATGTTCAACCCATCTGCTGGTCCAGGGATATCTATGTGGAGCACAGCATGGGACAGCACCAGTACATGTACTCCACCAGACCACAAACCAGAAGCAATGTAGAGGGCCTGCCTGACCATCCCCCACTGCTACACCTAAAGGACTGGACTCTTCTCTACCTCCACAATTATATCCCACATGTCACTATTTGTACCTGTGTGTGTGCCTACAAACCATCTCTCTACTTGAATGCAGTATTGTTGTGTGGGGTCTCCTGTATATTCCTTGCTGTATAAGCATCATGTCCCCTCCTGCCCTTTCCCCTTTGCCACCCCTCACCCCCAGGCTTAGTTGGCTTCATGTTTCATATGTAACTTAGTTGCATTCACACCCATACCCCACCCTCTACTATGTAGCCCCTCAGTCATATCCTCTGTATTTTCTTGTGCCTCAAACTTTGTCATTTTGGGCTTGAACATTTTCTAATAAATTACATCTATTCTATAGCAGTGGAAGCCAGTCTGCAGCAGATCAGGAGGGAAGTACAGGGCAGGGAGCAGAAAACAGAGCAGCTGATCAGGTAGGGGAAGAGGATCAGAGTGGCACTCAGGGAGGATGTGGTGCTAATTTGTGGCATGCCTGCCCTAAATTTGGCCCTCACTGTTCTATGGCATGAACAGTGCTATAGGATCTGTGTGTGATAAGTTGCAACCTAAGGCTGCGACCATATGACTGTGGACATTTGTTTCTCCAGGGAAAAGAAGCAGCGGCACACCTTGTACCACTGCTACTTGTCCCTGGGGAATGCCTGTGTCATGCCCCCTCTGGTGTGTGGCAGCTTGCCCTGGCTGGGGTAGGGGAGGCTAGGGACAGCATTGGGGTGGCCTTACCAGGATTTTTGGTTGTTTTTTTTGAGGGCCAGGAGCTGGGCCAGGCAGGGTAGCCATGGTGGGGCTGGGACAGCAGGTGGGGGTCGGGGCTTGTGGCAGAGCCCCCACGTGATGTGGGGCAGTGGGGGGCAGTGGGGATCACCCCCCTGCCTGGCAGCAGGCAGTGAGTGGGGTTGGTTTTTTTTCAAAGAGCCGGAAGCTGGGAGAGCAGGCAGGGTGGGAGAACGGGTACGGGATAGGTCCTGTGTGATTTGGAGATTTGGCTGATTCAGCAGCAGCCAAATCTCTGAATCAGATTTGGCCAAATCAATCCAGGACAGTAATTCAAACCACTGAATCGAACCACTGTCCCCCAAATTGGCAGAATCCGAAGCAAATACTAACCGCTTCACAGAGGCCTTCAAGTTACACTTAGAATATAATCAGACTTGGCATTGCTGATCTCTCCCCACACTAGGAAGTCCATCTGCAAGACAGCTGGACAATCCCAGTGGAGAGACAGAAAGAATTGTGAGCCAGTCTTCCTGATAAACTGAGACAGAGTAAACAGATGAGACACTTGTGGAACTCAAAAAGGTCCATAAGGAATATAAAACAACATCTGGAAACTAATCAGAATGGGGAGAGTGAACTGAGAACGTGTATAAAATCCAGTCAGCCCTAAAAAAAAATTCTGTTAGATCTAAAGCTACAGACCATTTGGACAAATCAGGAGCCCAGGTACAATATCCACAGTCTGATAGTAAAACTTCTCAAAGAGATGACCTAAAACTTGATTAGCAGAACCAAGACATTCTCCAAAGGGCATGGCCAAATGTACATTTGTACCAGCTTCAAAAGGGGTCAGGGAGCCACTAGTGGGAGCTGATGCAATAGATGTAACGTTGTAGACAGCTATGTTCGCATGAGTCTGTGGCAATATAAATGAGACACCTGATGCCAACTTTGACACCAATGAAGCAGAGTAAAAATTGAGAGATTCTAATACACTTATATCATGACAGATCTAAGTGGTCGCATCTACATGTCCATTAATGCTCCGTAATTATGGTGCATTAAGTTTAGTACCTGTAATGACAGGTACTAATGTAATGCACTGTAATCGGTGCTACTGCACATTAGCACAGTTAAACAGGCTTTGGGTGATGTTAATGCACAGTAGATTTATTCTACTGCACATTAGCATATTGTAGCAGGCTTGCTTGTTGGAGCTTGGGTTGAGCCCCAGGCTTGAAGTCTTGCTGTTTTGATTAGTGGAGCTCATCGCCCAATCAGGAGGCAGCAAGAGGAGTTCAATCACGCCCCTTTCCTGAGGGGAGGGGCAGAGGAGCTCCCCCCCCACCCTGGACCTGATTGCAGACTGCAACACTCAGGTCCAGAAGACTTCAGGGGTGGAGCCCTGGAGAGTATAAAAGGAGCTGTATGCCCAGTATGAGGGGACACGTCCGGGAGAGAGAAGAGCAGGGCTTAGAAGAGCTGAAGAATGCTGCTCGGCAGGGTGAAGCAGTAGCACAGAAGCACCCCTGAAGACTTCCATCAGTGGGGAATAGCAGACGGCTCCAGCAGCTAGGCTCTCGGTGTGCAGCCTGGTACACGGCATCCAGAGCCTTGGAGCTGCATGAGGCGGCTCAGGTCTGCAACCTCTGGCATGTGGCCAGAGACATGGTGCACAGGACGGTGCACGAGTAGGACCTTTGGAGTGCTTGGGTCGCTCAGGTCCTCAACCCCCGAAACGAGGCTGGGAGGTCGGTGCAGGAGGCACTGCATGGAGGGTCCAGGAGCAGATCGAGCCTGGTGCTGCATGAGGCAGCCCAGGCCTCCGACCCATAGCAAAAGGTTGAGTCCAGAGAGCCAGATGGTGATCAGGCTACTCAGCCAGCAGACAGGGCCAAGCCAGAGGCTCCAGAAGCCCTGCATAGCAGAGCCCTGTTCCAGGGGACAGCGACCCCCCTGAAGCCCACTGCAGGTAAGAGAGCAGCTTGGCACAGAGGACGAGGACCACCCTCCAGGCCTGGGAGCTGTGAGTTGCAGGGAAAAGAGGATTCCCACATGGGAGGGGAGTCCCCCCATGGTTAGTTAAGTCCTCCAGAAAGGGGAGGTCCCACTGACGCTCCCGCTAAAGTTACCAGCTTCTTTGTAGGGCTTGGGAAAAGCCCAAGGGCTTTGGGGTTTCCTCTTGGGTTTGAGTTCATCTTTGGGGTTTATCTGTTTCAGATCAGATACTTACCTGTAACTTACCTGTATCTGGAGCACTGGTATAAGGTTTTATGTCATTTACCCAGAGGGTATTGTTTATGTTACTGGTTCAGATATCTTATAAATATATATATACACATTGTACATATGTTTATATCCATGTTCCTTTCCCTTGGGATAAGTTAATGTAAATAAATTTGTATATAGTTAAGTCCCCTGACTGTCCTGGCTGGTTCTGTAGGGATGGAGGGAAACTGAGCGGTCTGCAGTTCCCCGCCACAGCACACCTGCCAGCTAACAATCTCCCTCAATTGGAGAAGGGGAGTATATACCCAAGTTACCTGGGCTACAACATTAGCATGGGTTTTGTCTGCTGTGCTGATGTGCAGTAGAATTAGTCTTCTACACAATAAGCATTTTGTGTAGAAGCACCCACTGTTACAGCATAATAGCTTCTGCGGGTTCAGAGCAGCAACTTCCTCTCCCCATTTCAAGCTGGGTGTTTCTGCATACCCTAAGGCTATGCTTTGGTCAGGGAAGCTGCAACTAGGACTTAGAGGACTAGAAATTGTTGGATGAAAAAATTCCAATGGTTGCAAAGTCCAGTGGAAACCAATTGTCTGAATGAGAATAGGATATTTGCAACATTTTTCTACTCTGCCTGTATCCCCAGAGGAGAGATCAGACTGCCACAGCTCAATTTGTATGAAAGAGAAAAAACTTCCTGGAAGACTTGCTTATGTCCTTTTGACACTGGAACCCAAATAAGGGGTTTCTAGAAGCTAATTTGAAAAGCCTAGTTCTGATGTTGCCTTAGAATGCCAGGAAAGAGACTGAGTTATGTGTATTTATTACCAGTGGTTTGAAGACTACTGTAGTGTTGGAGTGATGTTATAGCCCTCCTGATCCAGGAAATACATGAGGCAAGAGTATTTTAGGGAGTGATATATTTTATTGGACCTATCAGTCTGAGCTGGCCGTACCAAACAGTGAAGGGAAAAAAGAATTGGAGTGCCAGAGAGTCTTATGATATTGGTGCATCTGGCATACCAAGATATCAACAAGGATGTACAATGACAATGGAGTAATTTATCAATGCTTGGTTAGACTTGGACAGGCTGAGAATAATGAATTACTTAGCTTAGTGATTCAACCAAAAAATGAACCCCACCCCCATAACAAAACATTTCCTTAGGTGGCCCAAGACAGCTTGTTTACCCCAAAATGAAATGTTTTGCTTTATTTTCAGGTTATTTTATACTTTCTTTACCCTATTTTCTTTTAAACATTGGCTAAATTCTGAATGAAAATGTTGTTTCTTAACTAAATCTCAAAAGGTTCCATTTTGAAAATGTCAGACCAAAATGTTTTTATTTTTGTATTTTTTTCTCCTTTGGGGGGGGAGGGTCAAAATAATTGCCAAAATCAACCCAAATATACAGATAGTTTTGATTTTCATAGATTCATAGATATTAGGGTCAGAAGGGACTTCAAGAGATCATCGAGTCCGACCCCCTGCATAGGCAGGAAAGAGTGCTGGGTTCAGATGACCCCAGCCAGATGTCTATCTAACCTCCTCTTGAAGACCCCCAGGGTAGGGGAGAGCACCACCTCCCTTGGGAGCCCATTCCAGATTTTGGCCACTCTAACTGTGAAGAAGTTCCTCCTAATTTCCAGTCTAAATCTGCTCTCTGCTAGCTTATGGCCATTATTTCTTGTGATCCCCGGGGGCGCCTTGGTGAGTACAGCCTCACCAATTCCCTTCTGCACCCCCATGATGAATTTATAGGCAGCCACAAGGTCGCCTCTCAACCTTCTCTTGCGGAGGCTGAAGAGGTCCAGGTGCCCCAGTCTCTCCTCATAGGGCCTGGCCTGCAAGCCCTTAACCATACAAGTGGCCATTCTCTGGACCCTCTCCAAGTTATCCACATCCCTCTTGAAGTGTGGTGCCCAAAACTGCACGCAGTATTCCAACTGTGGTCTGACCAGCACCCGATAGAGGGGAAGTATCACCTCCTTGGTTCTATTTGTCATGCACCTGCTGATGCATGATAAAGTGCATTTAGCTTTTTTGATGACTTCATCACACTGACAACTCATGTTCATCTTGGAGTCCACTAGGACTCCAAGATCCCTTTCTGCTTCCATGCTACCAAGCAGGTCATTTCCTAGGCAGTAGATGTGCTGGACATTTTTCCTCCCTAGGTGCAGCACTTTGCATTTTTCCTTGTTAAACTGCATTCTATTGTTTTCTGCCCATTTGTCCAACCTGTCCAGGTCTGCCTGTAGTTGTTCCCTGCCCTCTGGTGTGTCAACTTCTCCCCTCAGTTTTGTATCATCCGCAAACTTGGACAGTGTACACTTCACTCCCTCGTCCAAGTCACTGATGAAGCCATTGAAGAGTATCGGTCCAAGGACCGAGCCCTGCGGAACCCCACTGCCCACGTCCTTCCAGGTCGATACCGACCCATCCACCACCTCTCTGGGTTCAACCGTCTAGCCAATTTGCCACCCACTGGACTGTGTAATTATCCAAGTCACAGCCTCTTAACTTGTTCACCAGTATGGGTGAACACCGTATCGAAGGCCTTCCTGAAGTCTAAGTAGACGATGTCAACCCCTACTCCTGCGTCCAGGTGTTTTGTAACCTGGTCATAAAAAGACTAGATTAGCCAGGCATGATCTACCTGCTATGAACCCATGCTGGTTTCCCCTCAGCATAATTTTTCCTGCTGGGCTCTCACATATATGAGCCTTAATAATCTTTTCAAAGACTTTGCCAAGGATGGAGGTGAGACTGACTGGCCTATAGTTGCCTGGATCCTCCTTCCTCCCCTTCTTGAAAATAGGGACCACTTTGGCCCTTTTCCAGTCCTCCGGGACCTGGCCTGTGTGCCAGGTCCCGGAGATTGCATTTTTTCCCAGAGATTGCATTTTTCTGTGAATCTACTGTTGGTAGAAAGTGTTTTGCTCAGCTGCAATGAGCCCCTTGACTTGGAGAGTAAACAGCCTTTCTAATGCTGATGCACTCAGAACATTTTGCCCAAAAGAGTCCTGGGTGATTTCCATAGCTGCTGAAAGGCATGTGGCATTTCCTGCTGAGGATATTGCCATCTCCGTGGGTGTTTGCACTGCTGTTCAAGCTACTATATCTGACAAGTGTGACTCACTACCCACTGAGAGACAGCCTTACTATCTTTCCCAATGCTTATTTCTGGAATATTTACTGAATACGGACAAAGAGTCAATTTCCTTCTCAGCCTGGCAAATAAAGTGGCCACTATTATATGGTGAATTTACTCATGGCATTTTTGGGAATGAGAGGAACTGGATGTTCTGAAGCAATACTGCAATACTATGATGCATATTATATGACAAAACAAAGTTAGTGAGGTATATATTATATCCACTATTTTGTAAACATATGTCAGTCAGGGGACTAGTTAAGAAAGTAAAATCTCCTTCTTGTGGATAAACGACCACACACAAACAGTTAATAATAACTGTGCAGATAATCAAGTGATCGTGATGGATTAAGGCAAGGTCCGATATAAATTAGCTCAAGTAACTCTTGCTGATTCACATTGTAAAATGCTTTGGATACACTACCTAGCTACTATATCTTTTTCTGGAGAAAAATAAGGGATGTACTTAGTAAAACAATGGTACATCTAACTTCTAAAATTTTAATGATGCTTCCATACAGAATCTTCAATCAGTTACGGTCCTTGGGAAGGAAAATAATTCAGAGTGGTCCTATTGGGTGAGAATTTCAGAAGTGCCTTACTTACGAGGTCACTTTCAAAGGGATTTGTGGGCCTCAGTCCATGAAATGCTTCTGCAAATCTGCCCCAGATGGTATAGTCTGTAACTAAACAGAGCAAGTACAGAATTTTCAAGTGTTCAGGATTTTTAAAGTTTGCTTTAGTGGGATTTATTACTATTATTTTCAATATGAGCAAGCTGAGACCATCGCAGAACACTTCTGATGTGCATGTACATTCAGGCTGTGTATAGACATTCAGGGAGGTTAGAGGGAGGTTAAAGCATGTTAAAAATAGCCACCCAGTCTAACCTAAGTTGGGATGGAGAGGGCTATTGGGGGGATTCAGGGGCAAGTAAGCTCCATGAGGGGATGGGAGTTTCGTAGCATGATGGGGGTGGGTGGGAGGGATCCATGGGGGGAATGGCAAGTGCAGTCTGTAGGGGGTCGGCAGGGGCAAGCATCATCCTCAGGGTGGATCGGGGGATCAGGGGGCAAGCGGAGTCCAGAGGACAGATCAAGGGGGTAGGGGGGCCAGGCAGGGTCCATAAGAGGGACTGAAGGAATTGAGGGGGCAGGGGGGATCCACAGGGGGTGTTTGGGAGGGTCCAGGAGTTTAGCAGGATTAGGGAGTTCATGGGATCTGCCCGGGGGTGGGGAGGAGGGGAGATGGGGGATATCTCTTCCCTACTCCCTGCGACCAGAGCCTATTTTAGCTGCCCAATTCCCAAATGAACACCCCCACTTTGTGAACCAGTCTCCTCCCACTCCTCTCCAGCCCAATTTACTTGCTCAGCTCCTGGCACTGACAAACACTGGTAAAAACAGCATTGGGAGCAGCTTGTGGGATGGAGAATTTGGCAGGCTGGAGGTGAGGGGGTTGGGAGGAGGGGCTGTCCATCTGGGGGTGTGGGGGCTAAAAATAACTTGGTGCCAGGGAGGGGTTGGAAAAAGTGCAGCCCCAGGGCAGCGGCTGGGCTGTACAGAAGTTCAGGACAGTTAGATCTGTTTTAAAATGGCCAACTCAATGTAAGTTAGCTGTACCTCAGAGTTAGGTTAACTTAGATTGGGTCAGCCATTTTTAGACTGACCTAACTGTCCTGAACTTTTGTATAGTTTGCACTTAGATCCAACTAACTAGTGTAAGGTCCACACCTTGGCAAACTAAGTTAGATAGGGTGACCATTTTTTACCTGATCTAATCTCCCCCTAACTTCCCCAAATGCTTGTGGGCAGCCCCAGTGTACTGCATGTCCAGCTAATTGAGTCTGTTGAAAGCAAAACTGATTTATCACTGTGAATATATATGGCCCTTTTTATCAACTTTTGAAATAAATTGCATAAAACTACTATAAATAGGGCTGCGCATTCTAGGTTCATCCACAGAGTACACGTTGACTCTGGCTGCCTACTAGCTCTCAGGTAACTGTGACCTTGGTGGCACAATGCCAAGTGCATGTTCTAACATTCCATTGATCTCTGGAGATTGGGGATGCATAGCAAGCTGTCATGGAGATGAGGAGAGAAAAAGATCAGAAGACACCAAGTGTGATGGAGAGGTTTACTCTCTAGCACTTACGCTTCCCATCCTCAGGAGGGGTTAATTATTTTTCAGACACAAGTATTGTCTCTGAATGACATTTCTCCCAGGAGGTTAAAATGTTCTCCAGCTTAATTGGGTTATTAATTCCCTTAACATTAAGAGAAATTGCATCAATTTTAGATTGAGGGTTAAGGTAGTAAAACAGGCATGGAATGGCTCTTTAATAAGAGAAACGTGATCTGTAGATTGGTTCTCTTGGACAGGGAAGGAGGCAGAGATGGCAGAGAGCAGGGAGAAAAGGCCATTTGGCAAAACCATTGCTCCAGTTCCCTCTTTGTCATAAGGATCCAAGCTGATCATGTAATCACATACCCTACAGCTTTTTTAAAAATTAAAAATATGTCCTCATAATATTTTCAGGAGGCATGTGGGCCAATGAAAAATAAAATCATTTGCACATTTAACAAGCTCAAATACATAAACAGCAGAGCTGACATCAGAGACCCCTGTAGAAGACCCCAGGGCATAAGACAAACCTATGAAGACCACAAGTGTGTGTATCTATCCATCATATTTTGGATTCTCTATGACAGGTAGGAATAAAACCTAAAGATAAGGCTGGAAAAGGCATATTAGAGCCAGCGGTCTCAACATCATTTACATAAATGATGGTGTGCTGTGCCTGGCAGGTTGCCTCCCATTCAGAAGGCCTTAACGGTTTCCACCAACATCCAGCTGACTGTTTTTATTAAGCAATTTGCATCTGGTGGCTTACATTTCCTAGAAGTGGGCATGTCTACATGTGCTGTTAATATCAAATATAATGAAAGCCTTAGTCTGTCTATCTGTCCATAATGCTTTATTTGCACTCTGATTGGTTGTCTCGGCAGCCAATCATAATGCTGACTGAAACAACCCATCAGAGTGCTCCAAGAGCGTTCTGGACATGAGGCAGTGGCAGCAATGAGGACAGAGGGGACGGAGCAGGGGGGCAAGGGCAGCAGGGGACAGAGGGGATGGCGGGGCAAGCTTCCCCACCTCCCCGCTCCTGGGAGACAGCGGCACAGGGTGGTGGGTGGCAGTGCTCCATCCCTGCCTACCCTCCCTCCTCACATCATTGCTGATGGGCAATTAGCTAGTACATGAATAAACTCCAGGGCTCATTCAGGCTGGAGAAGCACTGGGCTGACAGGCTGACCCTGGGTCCCCTGCCAGCCAGGGCTGCTCTGACTGGGTTCCATGTGCTGTGGAGCATCTGGCAGAGGCATGAGGATGCTTCAGTGTGGGGCTAGCTTGCAGTGTGTGCCCCAGGCAGCTGGGGTAGTGTCTACATATGTGCTGCTGCACATGAGAAAACTTTACAGCAGGGTTGTACTTGTATTTACAAGTACTACCCCACTGAGGTGTTTATCAGTTTCACTCACCCTAATAAGGATGCACATGTACAGCACGAGATGTTTGCTGTGCAATTAGTTAGTCAACTGCATAGTAAACATCTCATGTAGATGTGCCCAATGAAAAGCAATGAAACTGGTTAAAACCAAACCATATCTGAAGTGGATATTGACATCTCTAAATGCAGCTCTGCTGGAAGCAGCTAGTCCAGTGTGACACAGAGCCATCTTCAAAACATTTAGAAAATCATTGCAGTGAAATAAAGTCATATTTGACACCACAGCTGGTGGCAGCCCAGCCTTGCCAAGTACAGTGTACTGTTATTGAGTAGTATTATAGATAGCCTGGCAAACCCTGTGTAACTGAGTACATGGGTGGGTAGCTTTTGTTACCTTTTTTGTTAGCTATAATGCCATTCTTTTTGGAAGTTATATAGATGCTTGTAAAGTTTGCTCTGTCCTTGAAAAACATGGTTGATGCAGCTGCAATGTACAGTATATACATAAGGAAGCAGGCAGAAACACTAAATGAGCTCTGTAATGTAATGAGCTCACCAGCTATGTTGTGTGCATCCCATACATTTCTTTTAAACAGATCATCTGTAGGCACTATGGCCTGTTTGACTGTCCACTCCTCCAGGTGCTTGATTGGATTGGGCAGGTGTAACTGAGGGCATTTAACCTGAAGTATCTCTATTACTACTATTACTATTAGAGCTAGTTGAAATATTTTTGACAAAATTGTTTTCTATCAGAAAAGGCAGGTTCATTGAAATGGAATGTTTTGTAGAAATGTATCATTTTTGACAAACTGTTAGATAGGAGAATGGAGAAATGAACAGTGTTGACATTCTCATTTGTTTCAGGGCTAAAAGAAATACGTTTTACTTGTAGGTGGGCTGGGAAGATCCAATGGTTACAATGCCCAACCCTTCTTGGCTTGTGACCACACTTCCAGTCAGCTCATAATCCTACTTATGGGCTAGGGACAGACATTCAAAAAGTCTGAGCCTGAATTGAGGTTAGTCTGACCTGGCTAGGATAAATCACTTTGTAACTGGACAGACATCCCAGACATGCAGGCACATGCCTGCAGTGGCTTAGACCAGAAGCCGGGGGCACTAGAGCAGCCCTCCCTTCCCTTCTGCAGTGTTGAGCTAAGGGGGTCATGGCCAGGCCTCAGCAGGATTAGGGAAGGGTCAGCTCTGTTATCAGCATTTATCACCCCATCAGAAAACAGCCTCGCTCAGTTCAAGTTCTTCTTAAACAAAGAAGGAATGGAGGGACGTTACCAGCTGAGCTGTTGATTAGCTCCAAAAGCCCTATTTGCAAGGGAGTGGTGAGGGGAGGGGGAGAGCAGGAGGAAGCCAGGCAGACACTGCTGTGCCTGCAAGTCTCTGCCAGAGCTCCAGCCAGGGAGCAGAGGGGAAGAGCCAGCCCTGCTGCGGAGCAGAGAGCCCTGCCCAGCCCAGAGAGCATGCTGGGATGATGGGGGTGTCTGTTTTATCTCAAAACCAGCAAGGGGTCTGGGACAGACATTACACAAACCAGTTTCAGTGAAATCAATTAAGTCTGATATTACATTCAACCAGGTTTATCTCAGACCGGTTTCAGTCATTTTCAAACCAGTTTATGTGCACTGAATATCTGTTCTGTTACAGGTTTAAACAAGTTTCTGATCACTTAAACCAGTTTATGTGTAATGTCTGTCCCTAGCCATGGAATCAACCTGGCTTTGCCAGGTTGTGGGCTACAGGCTGGGTATGTATCTTTTAGGGGGGTTATGAGGGCAAACAAAATAGGTTGACTCACTTGCTCCCAGGCAAGACACGGAAATTCAATTAGGAATGTAGTAACCATAGAGCCTTCAGTGACAGAGAAGACCTGTATTCTAGTGTAACAAACAAGCACCAAATGACTTTGATGAATACCTCTCAAGTCCTCTTCAGATACCTTAGAAAAAAAATAAAAAGGGCATGTGACCAATTACTTCCCCCCTTCTTTTCTCTGCAAAACACCTGTAATGCTCTGGAATGTGAAAGATAATGACATTAATGAAAGAAAGTGCTATGTGAAAAGTCTTTCCTCTGCAATTACGTCCTTTCCTAGTAATGTGTTTTTATGAGAACTAATCCCCAGGAAGTTCAAGGGGTCAGGAGCCCAAGAACTGTATTTTTAATTAAATGCCCCAAGGACAGTTCTGCAAGTCGCATTTATGGGTTTCAGTAAAACCTGAGGAATATCTTCAGCCAACGAGTTGGAGTTGTGAATAGATGGTCATTTATACAGGCCTGAACCTGTTGTGAAGCAATGAGGTCATAAATTGGGACACACAGAGCTTGGTTTTCCATCTGTGTAAAATGAGAAAGGGGGTTTTCTATAAAGACAAGTATAAAGTGAGAGTTAAAATATGCTGTTAGGTAGACAGAGATGTGCCTAGCTCAAAATTTATAAGGGAAGCTGATCAAAAGGCTCGGACAGCTCATGTCTTCAGAGAAAAAAATGGGTATGGAGGGCATTTGGGAATCCTGGCAGAGCCTGTTCCCAGGGGCACTCTCACAGAATTTAGCATATTCCTAATCTCCAGAGACATAGGTCACACTATGCTCTGAAGGACTGAGTGTCTAGAAGTGTCGTCAAACTGATATTCCTCACTACAGAGCTTTCCAATGACAAGAACAGAATTTTATTGGCTAGGGATCATGATGTGGTTGTTTTATACTTCTATCTCATTTCAAAATTTTTACTACATTATAAAGGTATGTTCATTCAGCGTTGTCTTGAGACACTTCTAATCAGAGTATGTCCAACAGAGATGGAGCTGTCTGAGTCCATTAGTTGTGCAGGCAGGAGACGATTTGTAAAACAAGCTTCAGAGCATTGCAAAACCTTTGGCTTTTTCCAACACAAATAGAGGGACTTTATTACAGAAGTGTCACATGGAAGTATCATGCTATAGCACTTTATGCTGTGTTGTATGAACGGGTCCCAAACAGACTCAGTATTTGATCAAGGTACATGGAAGACTATCTAACAGAATAATTCCTGTACTTGTTAGCATTTGAAATGAACTCAGCAGTTGGAAAAATAAGGTATGCTATGATCAGTTAAATTAGCATTGTCATGCCAAGCTGCAAGTGCCAACCCTCAAAACTCATGCGTCCATTGTGCATGGTACAAAGGACATACTGGGATATGGGGACAATAAATGGACTCAACAGTAAATGAAAGAAACAGTAAGTTAAGCCTGGAAACTGCATTTCACATGGAAATTAATTTGTAAAAATTGTGTTTCATAGATTCATAGATGTTAGGGTTGGAAGGGACCTCCAGTAGGTCATTGAATCTGCCCCCCTGCCCTGGGGCAGGAAAGAGTGCTGGGATCAGACAACCCCAGCTAGGTGCTTGTCCAGTCTCTTCTTGAAGACCCCCAGCATGGGGAGAGTACCACCTCCCTTGGAAGCCCATTCTAGATTCAGGCAATCCTTACTGTGAAGAAGTTTTTTCTAATGTCCAACCTAATTCTGCTGTCCATCAATCTGTGGCTATTGTTCCTAGTTACTCCAAGGGGTGCCCTAGTAAATAGAGCATCTCCTATTCCCTGCTACCCTCACCTGATGAATTTATAGGAAGCCACAAGATCACCTCTCAGCCTTCTCTTGAGAAGGCTGAAGAGATCTAGGTCCCTCAGTCTCTCCTTGTAGGGTCCTGCCTGCAGGCCTCTGATCATACGAGTGGCCCTCCTCTGAACCCTCTCAAGATTCTCTGCATCCCTCTTGAAGTGCGGCGCCCAAAACTGGATGCATTACTCCAACTGTGGCCTGACCAGTGCTGCATAGAGGGGAAGCATCACCTTCCTGGACCTGTTTGTCATGCATCTGCTAATGCAGGATAAAGTACGGTTAGCCTTGTTGATCACTTCGCCACATTGACAACTCATGTTCATCTTGGAGTCAGCTATGACTCCAAGACCCCTTTCTGCTGCTGTGCTGCTGAGAAGGTCCTCCCCCAGCTTTTAAGTGTGTTGGTGGTTCTTTTTGCCCAAGTGCAGCAATTTGCATCCTATTTTGTTCTGCCCATTTTTCCAACCTGTCCAGATCTGCCTGGATTCGTTCCCTACCTTCTGCTGTGTTAACTCTGCCCCATAATTTGATATCAGCTGTGAACTTGGACAGGGAGCTCTCTACACCCTTGTCCAAGTCACTGATGAAGCCATTGAATAGCACCAGTTCAAGGACCAAGCCTTGCGGGACTCCACTGCCCACATCTTTCCAGGTTGATATCGACCCATCCACCATCCACATTCTGGGTGCAACCCCTAAGCCAATTTGCCACCCACCTGACCATGTAATCATCTACATCACAGCCTGTCAGTTTATTTACGAGAACAGAATGAGATACTGTATCAAAGGGCTTCTTAAAGTCTAGGTAGATGACATCTACCTCGACTCCTGTGTCTAAGGATTTTGTGACCTGGTCATAAAAAAAAACAAGGTCAGTCAGGCAGGATCTACCTGCAATGAATCTGTGCTGATTTCCTTTCAGCATTATTTCCTCTGCTGGGCTCCCACAAATGTGATCCTTAATGATTTTTTCCAGAGTTTTTCCAAGGATAGAGGTGAGACTAACTGGTCTATAGTTTCCTGGTTTGTCCCTCCTCCTCTTCTTGAAAATAGGGACCACATTGGCCTTTTTCCAATCCTCTGGGACCTGACTGGAGCAACATAAGTGCTCGAACAGCTGTGCCAGCAGCTCTTGCTATGACACTGGCCAATTCCTTCAGCACCCTTGGATGAAGTTCATCAGGGCCCACTGATTTGAACACATCCAGCATTGTTTTAAATGGAGTTTGATACCAATGTGCTTAAATAAAATGCTCTCCAAAATAGAAATAATAATTTGTTCTCATCTTTCATTGGAGGATTGCAGCACACTTCACAAATATTGATGAAATATTTTTCACATTAGCTTGTGAATTAGGAAGGTGGAAAAATTTTGTGGGTTTATTATCCACTAACCATGGGGTAAACACATAGAACAAAGCAGTAGGGCAAAATGAGGCAGTAAAGTAGTGAAATAACTTTTGCTCAGGTCACCTAGGAAACCTTTGGCCAAATTAGGAATAGGAATAAAAGTATGATTACTTGATTATCTGGCCTGTGCTCCAGCTGCCAATCGACCTTTCTTGAAAGTACCCTGTAAACATAACAGGATTAGAAACCAAGAAACTCCCTAGCGTGGATGTGCTGGTGCAGTTTCAGCAAACTTTAGCTGCTAATAATAAACAAGCACAAAATTCCATTTCTCTTGGTGTTTCACATTAGGCCATCAATTTATACCATCTGATTACAGTGTGTGGATTAATCAAATCTGCTTACCTGTTATGAAACGTGAATAAATGTTTCTGATAACCAATTGGCATTTAATTACACTAAGACTGATGAGGTGCTGGGAGGAGGAAGGGTAAGGTCCCAAACCTGCCCCCATTTCCAGCTCCAGGCCTGGCCCTATGCTCCTGAACCAGTGGAACTACAAGGACTCCCCAGGGACATGTAAGGAAGCATGAGGGACACTGTGTTCAGAGTGTTTGTTGTTTTCTATGTGATCTATATTTTCTTTTGCTTTATTTTTTAATAAACAGCAATGGTGTTGAAGCCTATTGCCTGCCCCTGAAGAGGTAAATGGTGATTTCAGAGTGCCCACAAAGTCAGAGTTCTGGGAGAGTTGGTGTTTAAACTTCTGGAGTGCTCTGGAGCTCAACACTGGCCCAGAGCAGTTGGCCTGCACTGCTCCATTTCCAAAAGGGGGTAACAGTCCTGGGCCAGAAAATGTGCTAAGCCAAAGGAAGAAATTGTGCATCAGCCTACTGGAATCCAAGGAAACATTGAGCATATGGGCCCAGCGAATGGGGACCAAACACTCCCCAGGGGTGTGTGTGTGTCAGAGGCAGCTAAACCAGATCTTGTTTATTTTGTAGGTCCAGCTAGGCTAGGGTGGTGTCTCCAGCTAGTGACTGGTTCCAGGACTTATGTGGCATGGCATATGAAAGCTCCAATAATTCACTGGAGCTGTAGGATTAATAAGCGTTGTTTCCTTGTGGCTAGATCAGTCATTTTTCATAATTCTTTCATTCCTTTTGTTATTTGTCGCCTTACTGAGGACCTGTGGGAAGAATGATTTCTGGGCAGGTGATATTCCAGGCTACCCTATCCATTGAAAGGTGGACCTATAATTTCTTCTCAATCCAAAAACATAGTGGACAACAGCAAAGATCTCTCGCTGCAGAGTCCAGTGTAAGGGCTGAGGAACTGAGAGCTATTTCAGGACAACTTCAGCCTGTTCCTTGGGTCTAGTGGCAGCACCGTGTGGAGAAACTCGATTCCAGGAATCCCCCATGGATAGGTTTGTGACGTTGCATCTAACAGAAGGGACAGTTTCCACTCAGAAATGCAGTAGCTTCAGTAAGCTGAGATATAGGACTTCTCAGATATACTGACAAATAGAGGGATTCTAAAAGGCTGCAAAACAAAAGGAATTATTTTGTTTTGTATAAACTGTACAGCATTTTACAGTAAATTCTTCTTTATAATTAGCCTTTACTATCTACTTTCCTACAGTCATGACATCAGGCTTATGGAGAAATAGAGTATAGCCACACATAAAACTTACCACAGATTATAAGAAAGCGAGATGTTGCTGTATGTCAGCTGCCTGGTGGTAACTGCCTCGTGCACACTCTTGTCCCATCATAAATAGAAAGGGACCCACAGAAGCTTTGCCCTCATTCATTGAGCCCAATCCTGACACCCTTACACTAACAAAGGCTTCCCATTGGTGCTTTGACAGAGCAAAGACTGTAGGATTGCATGCCAAATAGTCACCTTCCCCATCTTGTCTTGTGAAATGCACATATGTACAATTGCCATTACTGGTCTTCCAAGATGCACAGCTCAGCATATTCTGAAGTGGAGGACAAGCACAAGCCCTAAATATTGTCACTGGTTCTGAGAATACGAGGGAAGGGTAAATAGAGCCTTCAGAAATCTCCCTGTCTTTTCACCCTTCTTCCCTAAGCCTTTAAAATAATGTGTTAGAACTTCCTTTGTGTTCATAAGCTTGACAAGGCAGCTCAGTATTTCCACAGTATCAAGTGTTTGATGAGGCATGCACTATTTGGAATCCAAATGAAAATGAGAAAGTAATGCCTTTTGCCCAGGAAGTCTGAATCAGTTTTGAATGTCCATATTTAAGGAGAAAATGTGCAGGGATACAGTATGCACAAGTAGAGGCAATCAAGTGGGCTTATAACCCTGATTGGTGCTATGTTGTGAGGAAATAAATTCCCTATTGGGCATGGGTATAGCCAGTGGAGCCATGGCAGACCTTCCTGTCTGTTCATCTGCCAACTGCTTCAGCTTCAATCTTCTGCCTCCCCAGCCAGGAAATACCAAGCTTCAAAACATTATGTCAGAATAGTCAAACATGCTCACAAGTAGCAGATCCATTAAAAGAGTATTTTATAAAGCTCATTCACATTGGCTGTAACAGCTAAGACATTCAATAACTGGTAAGGCAAGGCTGTTATTTAACATCAACATTGAAATGTGCATTTATCAATAAATGTTATAGCTTTACAAGCATAAGCATTTAAAAGACTGGGAATAAAAAGTGAAGAGGAACAGGATAAATATTTTAAATAGTTTCCATTCATCTTTAATAAACATACACCAATAAAACCAAGTTCAGTGCTGCTCCAGAATACCTGTCTGCGTGTATAGGTACTCATATCTCCATCTTTGTTTTGTATGACATGTTCACATACTGTTTCTCAAAAAGGACAATATTAACAAACATTTTTTCTAGAACCCTGGATATATGGTTTTGACATCTAAAAGTAATCCTAGCTTGCCTCTGAAATTATACAGCACAGGAGCCTACTGTTCCTCTTTGACAAACTTTAGTATGTTTAACCTGGCTTAACCTACCAAAATGACTCTTCTTTTACTATCAGATAGTTGAATTGCTGCTGAAACATGGCTGCACAAGAGAAGGCCGTGAAAATGTGTTAGCATAACGTAAGCCTTACTAACTGGCAGAAATCATGTGATACTGTTGGGGTGATGTTGTAGTCATGATGGTCCAGGAAAAATATGAGAGCCAAGGATTTCTGTGGGTGATATCTTAGCAAACTTTTGGACATTTCTTGTCCATTGGACATTTCTGGATTTTGCAAAATAGTGGAAGAGTTATAGCTCTTGCATCAGTTGCTGCAGCTGAGGTCAATGGGGACTCTTGCTGCTTTGCAACAAAGGCAGTGCTATCTGGAAGTAGAAGCATGAGCTTGAGAAGTGGGAGACCCTGATTTCTTACCATTACTTTACTATACACCCTCCAGCCATCCACTTTTCTGGCCCAGTTCCCTACCTGTTAAAGGGGAATAATGATGATGTTTTGCCTTCTCCCACTGGAATTATAGAGGTAAGGCTGTGAATGTTTATGAGGTAAGATAATAATAGACAGTAAGATAGTAATAAATGGTTTCTTTTAAACCTTGTCTTTATGGGTAAAAGAAATTGCCCAGTATTAATGTGCAGTTCAGCTCAGTTACTTCTTTAATCTCCTGCAGTAGTGCACAGCTGAAATCCTTTACCAAGTCAGAAGGCCAGGGGTCAATCCCACTAGTCTAGTAGAATTTGTGCTGCACATATATTGTAAAAATAATGGAATGTGGAACCAAATTAAAGAGCACTTGCATTATATCTTTGCTGAGAAGTAGGGAGGCTACCCAGTCTTATATGTGCACAGTAGAAAGTGTAACTGAGTGAAAAGTAAATTAACAGTGCCTACCGTAGCACATTTGAATTAAAACCTCAATAGAACAATGGTCTAGAAATATGCCCACATTATTATAAGTGGCAGCACCCAGGGTTCTGCACATTACTTTTCCATAGTGCCCTTCTTGGAGGCTGTTCCTGAGTTTCTGCAAGAAAACAGGAAATCTCTGCAGATTACACTCCCTTGTGTGCACACAGTCTCCCTTTCTCTGTGCTTTATTCCCTCATTTCCCTCCCCACAACTAACCCCCCATATTTTTATTGTAAGTACTTTTAAAATGCAGACGGTGCTTCCAGTTACCTGTATGGTATTATTTTCTACAGGTACAAAAGTGAAAGGTACTATGCACATTCACTATAAAACATGGCACCAAGCGATTTCCAAGCTTATTATGTCTCACTGACTGTATCAGGTTTGCTTCATATTCCCATTGATTTGAAGTTGACAGGACTTGAAATCAATGGAACTACTTAAAGACTTGAAGTTAGGTATGTAGGTATGTGCTTTACTAGTCCAGGGCATAAGTTTTTTCATTGCTGATTGTTGATTTACTTGTGAGCAATGTAAATTGTGGGCAATCCTCTTTCTTCTCCTTGCTGTTTTAGCTCTTCAGGGTGAAAATAAATAAAAGCAGTAAAAGCCCACTTCTGGCACACATAAGGTAGATATAGTGAGCAAGGAAGTGTCATTTTCATACTCATTTTTTCAACAAGAATGAGTGTACATATATATATAAAACATGTAGCTCATTTCAATATTTTTTTCCTTCTTCACAATTCTGCATTGCCTTGTTCAGTACTAAGGTGATGACAGCTGTGTTGGTTAAGTCCGCTCTACTCGTTTTGAGAAAGATTTGTGGTTTTGACAGTGGTATTCAGCAATAGCTATAGTTCTCTGTTATGTGTGCTTAGAGGCCACCAATATGGTAATTACACTGAGCTACTTTCAGAGGGATTCCTTTAACCTCACATCCATCTGTTATCTACCTTCTGACTTTTATTCTGTTCCTTAGTTTCATGTGAGTTCTGATGTTCATTTTAACTAAGTTGAGCTGGGGAAAAAGAGTTGTATTTACTAACTGTGAAATAGAAAAAATTCCTTGTTAAAATATGCTCTAGAATGTAACTATGGTGAAACGGACAGGTTTCAATGAAACCGAAATGGCAACATTCCCTTCAGCTGACATGCATCTCCACTTCTTAGACACTGCTGGGCAAGCAGGTGGAAGTTCGGGTTGCTCAGGAAGTGTGTACTTGTATGATTAAAGTAAGATGCTGATCTGCTCCAGCAGCTGAGTCTCCCTATTGGCCAATAACCACTCAAGATTTCTTTAAAAGGTTGCTCTTCCCTCTCATATTTTTAAATGTGCTCAAATCTACCTGAATATGATGGAGTATATGAATGATGATAATGTAACTGGCAGATTTCAATTGGAGTGAGGTATCTAAATCTGGACCTTTGCTCCCTAACTATCCTGATCATCACTTCTCAACTTGATGGATTTTCTAACTCATACATCACAGAAGGAAGCATCTAGGTCATCTAATGCAACCTGTATGGGGTCTCTAAGAGGGCAGACAGCTTTTTACTAAAACATCATAGCAGCTCTATCTTTGAAGTTGCCGTATGACTGGACTTCAAATTAGTGCGCTACTGTGTTTAGGCAGACTCTTTCTTCCTATTTCATTTGGCCAGACTATTCTATCTAAAAACGGCTGGTGTGAATGTGGAAGAGAAGAATGAGTACAATCAGAAAAGACAATGGACGTTTTGCTGAAGGAAAGCGTGTGCCTTCCCACGCCCATAAGAATTGCAAGTGTTGTCTGGGTTGCTTTAGTCTGATCTAGCTCCATCTGGTGTCAAACCAAAGTAAAGAAATCAAGCATTTGCAGTGTTATCCACAGGCAGAGTACTAGAGTATTTTTCCTTTCTTTTCCTCACTAGGCTTGAAGGAAAGACAGCATTGCAGCCAAGGTTCCTTTTCCTTGAAAATGTTGTAATACATTCTTTACGTTCAGAGTCACGTAACCAGAGGATGCTAATTCAACTCTTTTTTTGAGCAGAGGCTGACATTACCTCCTCCAGAACCAACTGTGCTCAGTGTGAAAACAAGAGGAATTTGCCACTGACTTCAGTGGGGATTTGCATGCTAAATATTAGCCATTTTGTAGCTTAGTATAGTTAATACAGGCAACTGACATTTCCAGGTAAGTACTGATAAACCTCTGACTCTTGCACCAATTATCAAGAAGGAACAGCCCCTGTTTGTTTAGCACTGCATTCTGACAATTCCAAAATAAACTGTAAATTCTATATTTGAAACTAATGGTTAAAAATCAGCAGTCATGAGCCTTGAATATAACATGAAGCATGATTATACTCTGAAAAGGGATGAGGTTAAAAATGGCACTCTCCTAAATCATCAGATCTTCTTCCTGTGCATGTTTGGAGTCACATCTGCTTCTTGCAAGAGGCCACATAAGTGTTTCCTGTTCATTCCTCTGTTATTTCAAAGAACCAGCACTACTTAAGGAAGCAGGATTCTCTTTTGCCTTATGTGTCACCAACAGCATTGTTGAATTTCCAACTGCAGGTCCAGTCCTGTGCTCAGTGACTCTTCTGTAACTGCACTGAAGACAGTGAGCGATTCACAGGTGTCACCCTGGGAAGATTCTGCTAAGTGGACTTGTTCATACTGGTCTTTATTCACAGGGTCAGAAAATGCAGCTTGGCAAAGATAATGATCACCACTTTCTTCCAGCACTGAATAAGGAGCTTTATGAGACTACAGCATTTTTACCCTTTGCGCTGTTGTCTGCTCCCTTTGCTTCATGACAACATCTGTCTGAGACCTTCCCCTCTTGCCAGGTTTCCCACTTTGTATGTGAGGAAATTGTGCAAGTATTCTCACAGATGCCAGGCTGTAGGTGCCACCATCCTGATATTTGCAGCATAGTCTAAAATGAGGAGATCGGCTTATCTGTCTGGGAGATTTCAAATACGAATCCATAGTGTTAAAACAAGTCTGACCTGTGTGTGGTTTTTCTGAATTGTTTGCAACAGAAGGGTTGCTCTATTATTTTTCTGCAGTCAAAAAAGAGTAAAAACTAAGAGCTGGCTTATTTTGAGGGGTGTCTTGAGCATAATTAGGTTGAGAACCATTGTTCTAATGTTTCTATTGACTTCACAGTCCTCACTGAGCCAGGATTCATCTTCTGCAGGTAGGCAAGTATCCTTTCTCCTGTTTTACAGATAAGTTAGCTTTCTGCCAGCTTTTTCTCCCACAGTCAGTCATGCTGCCTATCAGAAAATGGGTGGTCTTGGCTATCCCATCTGCAAACACTGCTTTTGTTGGGGACAGAATCCAGGGATCCTGATGCCAAATATTCTGTGGCTGCCTCTCAAGTAGTTATGTTGCCCAGGGGAATGTGCATGTTCTCTCTTGCTGTGGGTTGGTCTACACATAAGACAGAAGTCTGCTTCTACTAAGAGTTTATCTTGCAGTTCAGGTGGAAGCAGCCTATGCTGTGGATCTGGGTCCAAACCTGCTAAAACCCCCATTTCTTTTCTCTTGCTTGTATTTCCAAGTTAAACCTGGCAGGCTGCCAAAATACCTGCTTAGTCCATGAATGTCCCAATGAGCTCAATACAGGAGCACATGTCATCTAAGGGACACCTAGGATCTACCACAGCAGCTGCAGCGCGGGGGGGGGGGGGGGGCAGTCACCTGGGTTAGGTTCCCTTCCCAATTTGCACCCAACTTCAGTGGTCCATATCTCCCACCCTCCTAGAGCACCACAAGAGGCTGAAGGTTCCCCAGCTCCCAGGAGAAAGAGTCTGGCTGGGCTTCCCTGCAATTATACCTAGGATTCAGCATCTGAAGCTGGCCAACCCCCTCTAATGATATAGGATCCTTATGGACCACAACCAGTCTGGTATGTCAAACATCTCAGCAGATGACCATTTCTTCCAATAGCTTCCTGCACCTAGTGATCTGCTGGGGAGCTGTTTCTGCACAGACTCAAATGAAAGAATGTCAATGACCTTGAGTGATGAGTTAAGAGGAGCTGAAACCATGTTTTCCCCTATGCTAAGCAAGATTTCTGTCCCCTCCCATTCAGCCTCCTCAAGGGCTGTGGATAGATTACTAGTGAAACAACGTAACCCTCCAAACACTGGCCAGTCTCTTTGAAGGGAAACTGTAATCCACTGAGTTAATCCTCCTGCCAGGGAGAGGATGCGTGTAGGCAGCATTTTGGAATCCACACACAGAATATCAAGCTTGTTATAAAAGCTGGCCTGTCATTGTTCCTGCTGACTCTTTCCAGAGGCATTGTTGAGGATAAGTAAATTTCTCCTTCTCTTGAAAGGTTAGACTAGTTTTAAAATAATTGTTCTGGATATCACTTCTCGTATAAAAAGGGCTGGTAATACACAGTGACAGCTGCCTTGTTACTTACTGTAATAATAGGGCCTTACACACTGGGCCACATTTTCTAAGTGTGCTCTATGTTTGTACATCCCTGCGCATGCAGGAGGAGCTCTCAGACCTACGCAGCTGGCACAGAGAGAAGTTATCCCTAGGATTTATCATTTGTATTCTCATGGCGCTTGAGGCTTCCTTGCACTAGGCACTGTACAAACAAAGGTGCCAAGCTCTGTACAAACAAAGGTGCACAGCAAACACAAGATTGACCTGAGGGAGAAGCAGGAAGGTAGTAGGGCCTTGAGCACACAAATAAATAGGTGCATTTTGTTTTCTCTCTCAGTACTTAGAGAAACAAATAAATCAAAGAGATGTTGGCGTTCTCTGGCTCCAGATTTGGAGTCTGCACACAGGTGCATGTGGAATGAATGCATATGTTGGTTTAGAGGCAAGTTTGCAAATGTAGCTGACTGGTTTCATTTACCACAGTGCTCCTGTGACTTGTATGCCTTGTGGACATCTGAGGGTTTGTTAATACTGCTGGGCTGGAGGGAGGTATTAGGCTTTGGCTATCAGAAACTGCTTTCATTCCAAAACACTTTTGTGGCAGTTCATCTGCCAGAACTTGAAGGGGCTCTGGATTCATGCAGTGGGATCTCATAGCAGGGCACTGCTAGCCCATAGCCAGCTCCAGGGATTGCCTGTTTAGTGCATAATTAGTACTTTTACCAGTTGGCTTTGAGGAACTGAGCCTCTGTATTTAGACTGCAGGCTGTCATGCGGCACAAACTGAGCAGCTAGGCTGGTTCATGCTGAGGTGCGTGAGGATATTGTTGCTGTAAAAGGAACTGGAGCCTTGTTAAATTTCACAGGTCTTTCCCTCACTGGGAAGCTCTTTCACTCCTTGCTTTCAGGAGCAATTGTGCAGCTGACACCCAAGCTATCCTCCTGTGGGTAATTAGCTGCAGAGTTTCCCTGCGTGCAAGAAGTGAAGCATGAGTGATGTTCACAACAGTGATGCAAGAGCTAAAGCCAATCCTGACAAAGCTGTCAGCACTTGGCACTGCATTCGCTGTTGTTACTGTAGGAGATATACTCACACAGAGAAGGGAATGAAATCACACTCCTCATTGGTACAGCCCTTCTCATTACTACTGTACATTGAAACTTGCAGGACATCTCTGAGATAGATAAAAAATCGCAGTGGAGAAATGGAGCATGGAGTCCTGGGTTGCCACTAAGTTTCCATAATTAACATTTCCTGTATTTTCTACTCCTCAACTTGACACTGGACTGGACCCTAAGTTTTAGAGGTGCTGAGCACTCACAAGAAGAAGGTGGCCTGTTAAATAATCAGCTGCTTTTATAGAGGCTCTGAAATTTAGGCATCCAAATTTAAAAGTGTTAGCCTGCAGGGTTGGCGCTGAGGGCTTATCCTCACAGCAGAGTTGACTTAAGTTTGGCCCGTAAATCTACACACAAACCTTTGAGCCACCCCTCAGGCTGGCTCTTTTTACGTGCGCTGGCTGGTCTATGAGTGGTGCACACTTACATCCCAAATGAACATAACCCTTCAGGGAAACTCATGGATTATTCAGAGTTAAGTCAAGGTATCTCAGCTGTGTGGTCCAGACATAGCCCCAGTTCTCTGTTATAAACATTAAGCAACACAAGTCTCACTTGAAAGGCATGGAGTTGTCCATCTTCCCCAGGAAGGATTGCTCTAAAGAAATAATAAGTAAATAGATGACTGGTTGAGCTCTTCTTTTACCCCTTCTTGCAAAGAAGATAAGTATGTGCAGTATTTAGGTGGTTTCTAAACCAAACCACCAACTAAGCCAGTTTCCAAAGCAAAAGAGCATCTTTGAGAGGACAATATGAATGGGTTAAAATGTGAAGTGCATTGGACTTTAGAGCAACTGAATAGGAAGGGAATACTGAATAACAGAAAAGCTGCTAAGTTTCAAGGTTACTACGTCCCCACGGCATTTTTGCTTAGTCATTTCCCATCTCCATGGTATTTATGACACAAAATGTTCTATTTTTAGCCTCCCTCCTGTGTACACACTGGCTTTTTACACCTTAAAAAAATGACTGACATTTTCAAAGCCATTATCACAAATCAAAACAGGTATCAAGCAAGTGCTAAGGCACTGGCAGCAGCCAGAAGCAGCTCTCTGCCAGGCTGTGCTGCCATGAACAATTCATGAGGAGCCAAAAAGTCTCAGCTCTGAGGAATCAGCTGATATCACTGTATGAGACACCTCACAAAAGGCTGCAAAGAACGGAGACAGCAGACAAAAAGATCCAAGACCAGGGTAGGGTTACTTCAGACAGAACAGACACAGGCTAAAAAGTCAGCTCGTATTGAAAAAAATACCCCCTGGGCTTTCAGCTTTATCAGAAATAGGGCATCGACAACTGACAGGGAATTTCCAACTCTACCTAATCTATTAGTTTTCACCTGCCATCAATACACCTGCCCTAATGCTTACTAATATCTCATTCAAGCCTGGACCATAACAGGCACCACATACAATGTCTCAATTAGAGAGACAGGAATAAAAATTAGTGGATTTATGATGGTATAAATAGAGTGTTTGATATAGGCCATTTCTAAATCTATTTAGGACTGTCCAGTGCATGGTGGTATGGAGAGAAGCCTTTAACAGTGACTTCAGCAGTTAAATGATAAACCCTACTGCAGGTGAGGGTCAGTCACAAACAACAAATGGGGACGTGATCTGTGAATGAGGAAGAAGAGCAAGACATGGCAGAACCCTCCCTGCCTTCTGCTGTGAACTAGCACCAGACTGCCTCCTTACAGCCCATTGCCTCTTGGGATGGCTAGAGACTAAAACCAAGAGCAATGAAAGCTGGAGAGCAACCGGAGGAGAGGGGGGTTTGAGGAGGACAGACTGACATAAGGAACTCTGACAAAGCTCTGCTCCATGTAGAGGAGGCCTCTGCCACTGGCCTTAACTGCACCCAGCAATGTTCCAGGAAATTCCCACTGGTTCCAGCACTGATTCAGCTGAACTTATGTTATCAAAACCAGTGAGAGCCCTTGATTAGACTTATTTTCAGCAGTTTAATTACCTCAGGTTTAGAAATGGGTTTGGCCACTGGAGTTGTTTCTAAAATAGAACAGTTTTTAATTTTCCTTTGGGATTTTTCCTAGGCTACCTGAGGAAAAGGGGTTGCAAAGCTGTGGGCTCTATAAATGCTCTGGTCTCTGTGGGAAAGTGAGGGTTTCAGAAAAGGGATCACCGCTCTCCAGGATGGGTCATCACGAAAAGTAAGCTGAGGGCAGAGCCAGGTAGTCCGGTTGTCCTTTGTCTTCTATTGATATGAAACTGGACGCCTTTATGTCCTCTATTTTTTCTTGTAGCAGAAAACCAGAATGTCCTTTATGATGGTCAGCCTAGAGCCAAGGCATTGGGGAACCTGTGACCAGGTAGAAACCAGGCCCATAAACTAGCACTCCTGAACTACAGCATGGAGATGGCACTGGAGGTTTCCAGAGAGAACCTTGTCTATGGGGTGAGGCAGGGAGCAGAGAATGCAGGAAGATGGTCTTCTGGCTTCAGGCCTGTCACTCATGGCTACATTTGCATGAGAAGGGCCCACGCCTTGCCATAATTCCCGGGGGGCTTCCAAGGCCCTTTCCTGGCTGGTTTAATTAATTCCTAGATCTTACATGGGTATAGGTCGTAGCTGTGTTGGTCTAAGAACATAGGCAGACAAGGTTCTTTGGGTAAATCTGATATCTTTTATTAGACTAACTCAAAAAGTTGGAAAAATTCTTCTTTGCAAGCTTTAGATCTTACAGCAACCTCTACTGGCTGCTGCTATGTTGGCTGCTCCTCAAAGCTTTGAAAGCCAGCAGACGCTCCATAGAGGCAAGGCTAACATGTTACGTGCAAATTGCTGGTTTCTCTAGCATCGTCCCCACCAAAACATCCTGTATTATTTGGGGTCAACTAGATTGATAAAATTATAATGTTTCATTCACAATTTGTATTTTTTAAACAATTCCATCTAGAAACGTGTCTCATGCTGCAAGTCATTTCAAAAGGAAAATGTTCTGTTAGACCTTATCCAAACATTTCATTTTGGGAGTTTTTTGGCAATAAAAATGTTGCTGAAATGGGCCAGTTCCTGTGTGTCCTAATGCTGATGACATGGTACTTTCTACGGGGATAAATGTTCTTTCAGAAAATTCTGGCCTGTTCCATTCTTCTCTGGATCGAAAGTACATGTGGTGGTACTAGTGCTATGCAGATTATATGGCAACTGGCAGCTAGGAAGCAAGATTACTACTGAACACAAAATGAAGCAGGATAAGACAAAGTTCCCCACGCTCTGTTAGAGACAGAAAATGTCTATTGGGAGAGCTGTAATCCCAGCTCAGGCACAAATTTACTGTACAAGGGAAAAGAGGCTCTAGCCAAAACAAATGAACAAGTCATTGTCAGCTGGATCTGCCCCTTCCCCCCCCCCCACCTCCGCCTCCCTTGTTAAAGTGACTTTTCCTGCTAGTCACATGAGCCCAGTACTGTGGCAAGGAAGTTTGGCGCCTGGGGACAAAGCCCGCAGCGGCAGGCCACCCTTGCCTTGTGCACAGATCCAGGGGGCACCCTCCGCCCCCATATTTGCCCAGGAGTGCACACAGCAGCAGGAGCCACACTCCTCCCTTCCCAGCGCCCCCCCAAATGAGCTGCTTGAGGCTCCATCGCATGCCCCGCCCCGCCCCAGCTGGGCAGTGCCTGTTGGCACCCCTTCGCTTTGGTGCCTGGGATGGTCACCCCACTTGCTTCTCCCTTGGTATGACACTGTGAGCCTCTCAGTTGATGAAAGCTGGCAACCACAAATCATAGAATGACAGAAAACGTCAGCATAAAAAACTCACTCTTTACGACAGCTGTTCCTTCTCCTAAACCCTAAGTCCCAGGTTTCCTTGGCCTTGCCATAGTCCTAAAATCCCTCTCTGCAGCTCATTTTAAATTATTCATCCTGGAGGGAGTAGTTCCCAGATGCCAGGGGTCTGGCCAAAAAAGCAAAGTGCTTGCTTGGGACATCATCTCTGTCCCACACCCAATACAGGGATCTAGGTCAATGATTCTAAACCAGGGTGTTGGGGCACCCGGGATGCCACCAGATCCTTTGAAGGGTGTAAGAAAATAAACAGATAAGATAAGCAGATAAGCCAGGCTTAGGTTCATCCCTGCCTGGACAATCTCCCACGCATACTGAGTAAGCCCTGTGAAAGGAGGTAAGCACTGTAACATGCGGTGTTTGATATCGGGTGCCACTCTGTTCACAAAAAGCATGGAGGGGTGCCTCAAATCCAGAAAGAATTTGACAACCATTGGTCTAGGCAGACCCAAATGCTTAGCAGCAGACTGGGGTTGTCCTCATCTGCTCTGCTCTAGTGCAACACAGCAAGGACCATTTCTGCCACAATTGCCAGTCTGCCCCAGAAATTTCTCTGCCCTCCCAAATTTGTTTCTGGCTACATGTCTGCAGAGGAACAGGAAAAAATCCCAGTGGAAGAAAGCTGCTGCTTGTGCACGCACTTCTGCAAAACTAGAAAGAGAGACCTCTTCTCTAATGGGGCTTGCAGCTGTTTTGAGCCAGGCTAATCCTAAAGTAAGCCCTGACCCTAAAGTGATATGGCAGGATGGAGTACTCAGGATCTGGGTATGAGCCAACAGCCCCAGAACAGAGATACCATGTCTTGTGTGACTTGACTTTGCTTCAGCATAACTTATCTTCTGCTCCTCATCCTCACAATACTGCAGACCACAAGGGCAAAGGTTCAGGAGTCCTACAACTGCCATCTGATTAAGCTGATACTTAGGACACTGGGTCCCAGCCTGCAAAGACATAACCAGACTAAAGTTGACTTAAATCTAGGAAGACTGCCTTCTTCCAAGACAGGCCTGTATTCGTATCATCCCCTGCCACTGTTCTCAGCGGCTGAATATTTACACAAGGGCGGGCATCTATGTCCTTCCCTCCACCTGCTGACATGCTTTCTTGTGCACACTCGCAGACTGCCCTGGGGTGACAGCAGCAAGAGCACAGACTGCAATTGCCCAAAGGGTCTGTGCAATGCTGGTGTGCTCAGAAATGCCTCCCAGTCTCCTACACCGAACATCACCACCATGACACTTCTTTGCATGTGTACAGCTCCTTTCATTCCCAGGTACTAAGTTGCTCTTCAAAAGACAAGCGAATCCATCAGACCCAGCTTAGAGCTGGAGAAAATGAGGCCTGAAGCCCCACCCCCCGCTCTCCCTACGGCTCGCCTCACTGCAGGACTCCCAGGGATGCCGCTTTTGCCAGCACTCCCTTCTCTATGGTCCAGCCCGGGCTCCGCCCTTACGGCAGGCACCACCCGGGGTTGTCCAAGCCAGTGCCTGTCCAGAAATGTCTCCCTTCTCCCCGCGCCGCCACGGGCTGCACTAAGACACCTCCTTTCCCCGCCGGGCTGGTCCCACCCTGCGCAGTCGCCTCTCGCCCGTAACAAACATGGCTGCCAGCGAGGCCCCGAGCTGACAACAGGTCGCCCTCACTTAAGATGGACGCCTCTTTCCCCTCCGCCCTCCCCAGAGAGCGCCTGCCAGCCGGGGAAACATGGCCGCTCCTGCTGCAGCCGAGCCCGACGCCGCCCTGCCCTCACTGGCGATGGCGGCGCCCTGCGCGGTTTGGTTCGGACCCGAGGTGCCGCCCGCGCGCCCGGGGGTGCAGGAGCCGCGGGTGGGGGCGGGGCGGGGCGGAGCGAGGCGGTGCCAAGTCCGCTCGGGCAGCGCGTGGGGGTGAGACAGAGCAGCGCGGGGAGAGGCGACCGTGGGCTGCGCGAGCCACCACTGCCCCGAGGGCACAACCCCTCCCGCATACACACCCCAGCATGCCCTACTGCCCCCACAAACAGCCGTCCCTCCCCCCCATTCCCCTCTCTGAAATGGGTTGGGGTTGTTTTGGGCTTGTTTTTAAGGGCAATTTTTTTTTCTCGGGAGACTTGGCAACACTGCTGGAGCCTCCTTCCTGCTGAAGCCCCGCCCCCACAGCATGCAAATGCATGCACACCTGCCCCTGTGTGTGCACCTGCTGATGTGCGAGCATGCCACATGCATGCTTGGTATGCACATCGGTATGCTACATGCACATGTGTACGTGTGCGCACTTGCACTTATTCAAAATCACTTCTGTTCTGCTGACAGGCTTGGGTTTGGGTGCCTTGTGTGTTTTCTGCCCACAATGTTTTTTGCTGCCTAAACGCCCCCTCCCACCCAGCGGTGCCCACGCTGTGTGGCTTCCACCAGCACCCATGAAAGGATCTCATGGTGCCCTAAGGTGCTGCAACACCCTGGTTGAGAACCACTGCTTTACCCTGTGTCCACTGACTACAGGCCCCCCACTATGCATGTGCTGCAGTGTATCACCTGGCAGTGGTGGGGGTCTGGTGCCATCTTGTTAGTCTGATGTTTTAAAGCATGAACATAGTCACAGTGTTGGGTGCAGAGTCGGCATCACTGGGGCCACAATGACTGCCCCCGCGGAGTGCCCTGGCCAGCACTTGGAGAGAGGGCGAGCTTTCTTCAGCCCCTCTCCTGAGGCTCTTTGTTTGTCATAGCCTCTGCTGATTGTTGTTTGCTTTTGCCAGGATGATAAAGTTGTGTGTCCCTATGATGCTAATCATCAGATGCCGAAGTCCTCTCTGGAAAAGCATGTAGTTTCCTGCAGACTGAGGAAATTGGATTACTCAAAAGAAGAGGAGGTGGCTTCTATTTTTTTCTTTAAGTTTGTTGCTTCTCTGTTTTTGTTTGTTTTATTGGGAAAAATGTAACTTGTCTCTCTCCTTCGTGCTGAAAGGAAGTAGCTTGTGATGGCCTTGAATTTTCAGTTACACAAAATATGAAAAAGTTTCCAATCCTGAAATCCTAGCCATCCAAACAAACAAACAATCTCATGCAGCTGTGCCGATCTATCTGAACTCCATGATGCTTAACATGGATGCAAGGATCCTGTCATATTTATGCAAATACTGGGACAATCATTTCTGGGTGGGAGAGTTTGAGTGATCTATAAAACACCTCTCACTTCAGAGAAAGACAAGCTACATTTTGTTTTTCAGGCGGAGATGTATGACTCGAGTGTTTTCTATGAGAAAGTAAATATTCCCACCGTTGTCATGGGTAAGTGTGACTTTGGTCATGGAATTGAAGCTTCAAGTAAAGATGCCATTCTTCTTTGGGCTTTGGCACTTTCCATATTTCTGTCACTGGTGCATGAGCCTTGTTTTCTCAGCATGACAACGGTTAGCAGGTGTTCTCTCTCATGCTCATTTTCAGGATCCGTAAAAGAAATTATCATTCACCTCTTGCTAGTTATCAGGGCGTTTTAAAATAGATTGATATTAGAGGCGCACCGATAGACATTTTGGGGGCCAATACAGATAGCCAATTTTTAAGGAGGCTTATTGGCCAATACCGATCCAATTTCTGATACAGCTGTGTCTGGCTGGTAAGTCTGTTGTGGTGGAAGGGGTTGGGGGAGGGAAGGGGTGTGGGGGAGCAGATCAATGCCCCCTGCGATGAGGGAGGGAGTGGGGTTGGAGCTGGGGTAGGCACTGCCCAGCCAGGGTGGAGTGGGCTGGGGTGCGGGACAGAGCCAAGGCTTGTGCGGGGGAGGGGGAGCAGCTCCCGCTGCTGTGCGCACCCCTGGAGGGCATGGAGGGGTGTGTGCCCCCCTGGGCAGGGTGGGGCGGGTTGCAGGTGTGGGCTGGGGGCTGCGCTGCTGCACTGGGCTTTTCCAACTGGGGCGGGGAGGGGACTGCACTGCACTTGGGGCATGCAGCAGCAGTGCTGGGAGGGGGCTATGGGCCAGGCTGCAGCAAAATTTGGGGTAGCTGCACACCTCCCCTTGCAGTCCCAGTCCCAGTGCTGCCACCCGCCCCGAGCGCAGCACAGCCCAGCCGCTACTCACACTGGGGAAGAGTCTGGTGTAGCTCTCGCCTCAGCCTGCAGCTGCAGCCTGCCCCACCCCATGCAGATCCAGAGGGAACACCCCTTCCCTCTGCCTTCTCAGGCTTTATGCAGTGGCAGGAGCCGCTTCCCCCTTTCCATGCCCCCTGGCCAAACCACAGCTCTGACCTGCCCCCCACCCTCCCTCACCTGGGTAGTACCTACTCCAGCCCCACTCCCTCCCTCACCATGGGGGGTGTTGATTTGCCCCCCCCTTCCATTTTTTTCCACACTTTTCTATTACAGTGCAAGTGTTTCTGAGAGGCAGGTGGTATTTTGTTAAGTACTAGTAATGTAGCCTGAGAATATCCACTGCCTACACATGCAGTACACCTCATTAGCAATGCTGCATGTCTGATGTCTGTATGTGCTTATCTCAGGGGGGACTTGGCACAGATGTAGAACCCCATTTAAATGCTGTTCTCCATTTCTACAGATAAAGATCTGCAGTTCCATGTTATGAAGCAAGCTAGAATTTTAAGTGCAAAAGAAGGTGGAAGTTACAGTCAAGGTAAATGGAATATCCAAGCCAAGCCAGATTCTCTAGCTTCCCTACTGTGTGAACTCTCTCCTCCAATTCTGGATTGTGCAGACTGTCTCCGTCTCTTTTCCAGCCTTCCCAGTTGCTATGTTTTTATCTGCTGTTACAATATTCAATTGCTGCTTTAGCTGTTATCTCCTTCTTTCAGTTAGCCAGGTTAGAACCTGTCATGCTCAACTTGAGCTCTCTGGACTTAAACAATCCAGCCTGCAGTGTTCAGGAGGCTCCTGAAACAGCAGTGCCATCTTCCTGTCACAATCCCCAGTGCTTAGGACCCTTCATTCATTCCTGCTCCCTGAGCTTTCCATGCTTCTGCCTCTCAAGTCCCAGAACCGTGTCAGGCTCCCTTTGGCCCACCTCCTCATAACCACTGCTGGAAATTCTTTTCCTGGATAGGAAATCCTCCCTCCTGCTTTTATTTCTTCCCCTGCCTCTCCAAACAATACATGTGTGTTATCAGGTATGTGACATGTAGTAATCTTTCATTTTCCCCAAGAGACAGGAAGCCTTCAGTTTTTTGTTTTTTTTTTTCTAGGCATCAGAGAAATAATGTTGATTTAGGTGTACGTGCCTGCTTCTCTATAGGTTTGAGGCTTTTTTTTTTTCACCTTGTAGAAAGGTGGCTACATCTTGTCAAACTGTTGGGAAACTGCATCTTGTTTTTCTTTGGGTTTTTGTGCTCTCTGATTACCAGGTGGGAGCCCAGGAAAAGAAAGTCAGGGGTTTCCCAACAGGAAGGCAAGACAGCCACTATGTACTGTGGGAGGGACTGTGGCACCTGAGGGTACTATGTTAACCTGCTGATCCTGTTAGAATATGTGTACCCAAGGGTGGAGGAGAAGTTTGCATGTTGCTCTTCTAACTTGCAACTCAGCAGTTGACTACAGTAGCACAGTTGTCGTTCACAGACTTTTCTGGTCTCATTTTGTTTTTCCACTGTTGAAACTGCAGCACTTAGAATTAGACCTTTGGAACGGAGGCACCAAGAAACTTCATAACATAACATTTATACTGTGCTTGGAGAAAGTGAGGGAGTTTCCTATGGAAGAGAAGTTGTATCAGCATTAATATAAAAACTTGATCTGACACAAATGCATGTGAAATTGGCTGTTCCTAAGGAAAGCTCGAAACGCAAAACTAGTTACAGTACAAAGAAAATAAGTGAATATTGAAATTTGTCCCACATGCTGCATTGCATGATATTTCAGTCACTAGATGTCACTGTTACATCTCTGAAGCTTGCTCTAGTATGGCCACCTTGCCTGTTTTGAAGTGATCTAAAGGGAAAAAAACCAATATTGCACAAACTGTTTTCATTCACCAAAAAACTCCTCAGCCTGTTATGAAGTTGTATTTTGAAACACATAGATGCCTTTTTCATTTAGAATGATATTTATTTCAATTCTGTTTTTTTATTGTTTTATGTGGAAGGCAGTGATAGTCAGTAAATTGTGCTAAATACAGTATGCGCTATGCTTTATTCCTGCTCATTTAGAAACTTTAATAATATTAGATGGACATGATTTAGAATAAGGGGCTTAGTTGAGTGAGAAGGCTGGCACAGTAATGTGTGGCTATTTTTTTACTCAAAGATATGAGTTTTAATATACCATCTTAAAGTATTAGAGTATTTGTATAGGCAGCTTAACTGTGTCCACCTTCTTCTATAAAGCACTTCATGGTAATCAAAGAAGGGTGAACGAATTCAATACGAGAGTCAGCATAAATGTAAAATCATAGGGATTTTATTTTTAAATACTGAATCATCAAAGAAAGTGACATGAAGGGTAGGGATAGATTGAAGCACTTCAGAAAGTGCTTCAGCTCTACACAGGTGTACAGCCCCCACCCCCCCACCTTAGGGACACTTCAAAATTCCCATGACGGCACACAGTAGCCTGCTCTCCAGCCAGGAGGTACGGTAGAGAGTTGCTTTGTGCTAAAACTCCACTCCTTTCCCAGGGTGGCAAAGGGATGAAGTGGGACAGGCAGCCAGTGAGTGCTCCAATTCTGTGCACTTGGTTTCTGGTCTCCAATCTTCCGGAGCATACTGTCCTACCTCTCCTCCCCCCTGTCCTTTTCTGAAACTGGGAGACCAAAGGCAGAGACGTATGCAGGCATTTCTTGTCTCTACCTCTGATGACAGCTGAATTCACAGGAGAGTGTTGTTCTGCCCCATCACCCATCTGCCTGGGAGTGGGGATGGATGCTGGAAGACAGATGTAATAGGGAACACTGCAGAATGAAGCAGTTCAGAGAAGTTAAATGTTTTTCCAGGTTTTTTTTATGTCTGTTTACTCGCCCTTTGAAGTGCTTCAGATTTTATGTCTGTCTGTATCTGGACATATTTGTATTTGTATATGTCCAGTTCAGTGCAGGGTCTGCAGAGCCAGCTGAGCCAGTTTAGGTATTGGAAATAGCATAGCCACATCAATGTGGTGCTTTTTCTGAGATAATTGTCGCAGGTGACTAGCAGGGTACAGCAACTTTGACTGAGCCCTAGTGCAGCTGTAATGCCACCGGTGTCATTTCTGAAGTGGGATCCTAGAAGACCCTGTTTTTTCAATTTCAGGACATTCACTTTGAGATGTTCCTGTGATTTGAGAGGGGGAAGGGAGAAGGGAATTAAATCTTTATCCAGGAAACAGGAAGGTTTCCATTGACAGCAATGTTAATACATTGGGGAAACAAGAGCCAGAAATGAATCTAGCTCTTGTTAATTTTATAGCTAATGAGCAGTGTAGATGCCACTGAGAACAGCTTGGCAGTGCTTTTAGTTCTATCATTGCTTTTGTCCATATGCTACTTCTTACCAGGGTTTTAAGCAACCTACCCATGCGAGTGGTTAAAAAGTGGGCTTTCCTAGATCTTTCCTAAAAATCACATGGATGATGCTGAGTTGTCTAGGTCATCAGAGACTCCAGTTCCAGGTTTTGATAACAATGGCAACTAACTAGTTTGTGATTCATATTTTAAACAAGTGTATAAATGTGGACCCTTGGGCTGCTGCAAAATATGTTTTTCTGTTGTGCGTGCTAGTTGGGACAGTTAGCATGAAAACGCTCTCTAATTGCAGATGGCAACTGTAGGGCTGTCACTGATAGTGTAACACAAGCAACTCTGAACAGCTTGATTCTATTCTGTGGACATTCTCTCCCTCTTTCCCTCAAATAATCCCTGGAGGAGAGCCCTCTTGGCTACCCAGATAAATGTCTAAGGGAAGAGCACCCAAAGAGAAGCTTGGAGGCCTTTTGATGGTAGTTTATGAACCAATTTAACCTAAATCTGGGAAGTCTGATACTACATACATGCAGGTTTATCATAAACCAGTTTGGGACATTTTGAAAGTGGTTTATGTGCACTGAACTTCTGTTGTGTTACAGACTTGAACCAGTTTCTGATCACTTCATACTGGTTTATGGGCGTGCGTAGATGAAACAAGGGGCATGTGTGCATGGCACTTTAAAGTGGGTTAAATGCTTTTGCACTGCTTTAATGGTGTTGGTGTTTGCATGCGTTGGTGGCGTATTGCACGTTAATTCCAGCTGCTATAGCACATTCAGCGGCATAATGCACCTTAAATGACTTTGGGGCGCAGCAAACTAAAACACCTCCAACGAGTTTTAGTTTGCTGCCCTACAGCCATGGAGCAAAGCACTGGGTTCCATGTGGCTTAGGGACTGTGCAGGCAGCCTGGCAGCAGCCAGGGAATGCAGGCTCTGTCAAAGGAGAAGAAAAAAAAAAAAGCAATGAGCCTGATCTTTTTCTTCTTTTTTTCCCCCTTGGAGCATGCTTGCCTGCATGAGCTGCGCAGGGACCCGGTCCTTCCCTCAGCGGCTACGGTACCCCCCTGGGGCTGCCTGAGCTGGGTGCCTGTGGGCAGGTGCCTCCTGGCGGGGGAGCTGCTGCTGCTGCAGAGGGAAGCACCAGCCTTCCCCCCCAGCCCAACCCAGGGACTGCTCTGCCCGCCGGCAGCTCGCACTTCCCTCCCAACTGCTGGTAAGGCAGGTAAGACACAGATCTACATGACATGGGTTTACTTCACCCTAAATTGAAGCGGTGTTTTTAAAAACCCACTGCTTCAATTTAGGACCCACATTTCATCTACACACACCCTATGTGTAACTTTTGTCCCTAGCCCATATGTCAATGATATCATAAAGTAGATACCACTTACCTCCTAGAATCAGATACCCTAACATGCTTTTTAAGCCACCAACATACAGAGAGACTAGAGAAGTCCATCTTACAGCTGCATGGGGAAAGGTCATGATTAGAGTTCAGATTCATGGTGTTGCTCTTCCCCACAATGTTATCTTTGTGAAGTACTGTTGAGCTGGATAGTAATTTACATTATCTTTTTGCTTACAATCTTTAGGTGCTAGTTCTTTGCTGCCAGTTGAAGTTCCCCAAAATCATAAACGTTTCATCTGTGACCTGTCTCAAGCTGATCGTCTTGCACTCTACGATTATGTTGTCGAAGAGACAAAGAAACAGCGGTCCAGGTCGCAGTTCACAGAAAATGACAGCGACCTTTTTGTGGATTTGGCAGCTAAAATCAGTCAAGGTTTGAGAAGTCATCCAGCTCTGGAGTCTGTCATCTTAAAATGTTGCTTTGTGCAGGCGGGTGGATTTGGTTGAAAGCCTATTAATGTTTGAATGTGTACAAAAATGACCAAAATTGTAGGTTTGGTCATTGTAGTGTAGCGAAAGGACAAAAAAGGTGGCAAAGTATCCCAGAAAAGAGTTTGCAAATACTCTGTACTTTCTACTTTAAAAAGAAAATGATGGTATTTAAAAAATGAAGAAGATGCCCTCAACTTCCTGCAATGGAGTATTCTGTGTATTCCTACCTGTTGGCTGTAATTTTGCAATTTCCTCCTTCTTCTGCTCTTTTGTGGTCCAAGCAGTACTATGGCTCTTCTCTTTGGTCTACCGCTTTCATCTTGGCAAGATGAGGGATCCTGCATGGAGCACTGACATTTAGAATTTGAATGTAGGAATAATGCATGGCCTTTTGGTACAAAGGAAATTCCTGAGGAAGAAATAAACCAGCAATGTAGCTCACAACTTTCCCAGTTATTATTAGATCACACCAATATGTGTTTCTCCTCAAACACATAGACTGTCTCTGCACATGTATTGTATGTGCTTCTGGATTACCATGCACAGATCCCATTGTAGGATTCCACCCTTTGACTTCTGTATGTAGACTTCCACAGTTCGGTAATGCAGGAATTGAAAATGAGGCTGTATTTCAGAGTTACTTTCTTTTGCAAGCTGCTGTAATGGACTGGCTCAGAGATCACATTTTAAAGGGTTGTATAGTTGCTTTGGTGTTTTGTGTTTCATCCCTCATGGAATTGCATCATCTCCCTAAACAGGTTGCCATGATATAAATCGCTGGTCGCCAGCCTTTTTGACAAGCGTGCCCCAAGTTAAGTCTAGAGTACAAGTGTCACTCTAGTAATTGGTCACCTGCATTGCTTAGTGCTGTCAAATCCTATTGCCTCTGTGGCAACACTGAATTTGGTGCCACCTTCCCTTGCAGGTTCTCTGGAGTTCAACCCTTGATCCGGCACAGCTTCCACCCTTTCCCAGAGTGCTGCTCTAATGCCCTTCCCTTCTCTGAGTGCTACTCCAGCCCCAACTCCTGTTACTGGTACCCCCTTTAACTCTGCACCTGGGCCTAAAGCCTACTGCACCAGGTTCCTATACTACTTGCAGCATGTGTGCTGCAGGTTACCCACCACTGGTATAAAGGGTAATACTGGAGAAACTTCTGTTTACAAGAACTCTGCACAAACTTACCTGTTGTGGCTCAAAGCAGTATTCTAAGACACAAGGGCTACACTGTCTTAAGCTCTGATGTGTTGCAACAAAGGTTGGTTTTGTCTTGAAGTTGTCTAACCATTTATTTTATCCTGGCTTTGTTTCAGATGATAGTCAGAAAGGTCCAAAGTCTCATCTGGAAATCCTGGCAGAAATGAGGGACTATAAAAGACGCCGGCAGTCATACAGAGCTAAGAATGTTCATATAACAAAGAAATCATATACAGAGGTGAGTGTCCAGTAGGGGACTGAGTGCTCCTATGGACTTTGGAGTGTTTGTTCCAGCATAGTACGTACCCCCCAGCATGCCTCATCTGGATGAGTTTGAGCTGTTTTAATTATACTGCTGAGGCAGAAAAAGCTAATCTTCAAAAGGAACTGGTTTAACCCAACTAAATATTTATATAAATATGCTGGCAGTGGCATGGATCTTGAGAGGAACAGCTAATGTTATAAAGCATCTCTCTTTCCCTGGGGAGGCTGCCAGTGTTTCCTAGTGTCATTGGTGTTTGGTCTGTAATTTGTTCATTTGCCAACTTTGAAAAAAAGCCATTAGTGACTTAAAAATAGTTGAGGCTTAAAACTCTGTTTTCCTTATCCCAATTTCATCACTGATGCTTGAGGCTTTTAAAAGTGAAAGAATTCAAAAAAATCCAAGCCCCTTATGCAGAGAGACCTACTTAATTTGTTGTGTTGCACATCTTGCGGAAACCACCAAATCCGCAACTGTCCACAAAATCAACTTAAAAAGAAAAACTTAAAATGCTGGCTTCCCAGTGGGGGGAGCATGAAGGGCTACCAGCATGCTAAGATGGTGGCCACCCCCTTGTCCCTCCTCGTCCTGGGGCCTCTCTGCCAATCTGCAGCTTGGGGTGGGGCTGCCAGGAAATGTCCATGAAATCGGCCCTTCATACCACAATCAAACTGCAGAAATTCCTATGTCTAGCTATAAATTAGGTCCTTCTTTTCTTGTGTCCCTGTGACAAAGTATTTAGCAGAATTCAGAGATTTGTTGAAGTCTGACATGGTCATGCCATTAGCGCTTTTGCTATGGCCTCAAACTCTCAACCTCAGGGCTTCTAACCCCTTACTCCAGTGTCCACACCAGAGCATGGTATGAATTAAGTAGGTGCCTACTTATCCATTGCGGGTTTTTGTCCTTCAGCTGTGAGCAGTGAGATTAGATTAAATTATTCTAATTTATTGTCTCTGTTCCTGAGCTAGCTTGGTTAACAGAAACATTTAGGTTCAAAAAGAGAAGTTTTGTTACAAGTTCTAGATACATCATTACTAGAGGTGTACCAATATATCTGTCCCATATCAGCAATATAAGGAAAATTGACAGTATAGGCAGTTAGCATTTTTTGTCTGATGTGGCTGATAATGTCACTGATAAATGCCCCGGTGCATGTATGCAGCTGCAGTGCAACATGCAGGTGGCCAGGAGCACAGCCTGGCAGTGTCTGGCTGATAAGTCTGTTGTGAGGGGAGGTGCAGACCGAGGCCCCCATGGTGAGGGAGAGAGTGGGGCTGGGGCAGGTGCTACGCAGTTGGGGCAGGGCGCAGCTCGTCCTGGGGGTGGGGGGGTGGCTCCCTCTGCTGCATGCACCCTGGGAGCTTATGGGAGGCGTGCACTCCCGGATCTGTGTATGGGGTGGGCAAGGGCGGGCTGCCACTGTGGGTTGTGGCTGCACTGGGCTCTTCCCACTGGGGGGCTGGGCCAGGTTGTTTTCAGGGCAGGTGGTAGCAGCAATGGGAGGGGGGGCTACAGCAAATTTTGGAGTGGCTGTAGCCACCCCGTATCCACTTCCCAGCACTGCTTTTGCCTCGAGCACAGCCTGGTCCAGCCCTGCTCTGCCAGGAAGAGCCCAGCGTAGCCCTGGCCCCAGCCTGCAGCAGCATCCCACCCTTACCCCACATGCAGATCTGGGGTCACATGCTGCCCAGGCCCTTCCAGGGTACATGCAGCACAGGATCCCCTCCCTGTGCCCCCAGATGAGCTATGGGTCCATTCCACGTAGCACCTGCCCCAGCCCCACTCCTTCCCTCACTGTGGGGACCTTGATTCCACCCCCCCCCCCTTTCCCACAACAGTCTTACCAGCTGGATGCTGCTCTCCAAGATGCCAGGCCACATATTGGCAATCGGATAGGTATTGGCCAGTACGGTCTCCCTAAAAATCAGCCATCGGTATTGGCCCAAAAAATCTGTCAGTGCACCCCTAATCATTACAGCTATTTTGAACATTTAATGTTTTTTTATGCAGGAAAGTTCCAGCAACCTTCATATAAGATCTCTTTCAAATGCTTTTACTAGAGTGCTTTTCAGCAAATTACTTTTTCCCCTCTTGTAATCGTTTAGCCTGAGAACCAAAAGGGACAGCTCATCTTGTGTCAAGATAATCCCCAGTTCTTGTCTTTTTTCTAACTGCAAGTTTTCTTCTCATTTACTTTGGTCTTTTTCTAATCTCTTCCCAGGTGATTCGAGATGTGATTGCTGTGCACATGGAGGAACTGAGCAGCCACTGGCAGGAAGAGAGTAGGTTGGACAATGATGCAGAGGTGTGTGAAGGAGGAAAATCTTCCATTCCAGCAAAATCTTCAGGAAGGTAAAAGCAAATACACATGCACCTCAGATCGCACACCCAAATGCTTTCTCTACAAGACACAGTTAACCAGGACATGCAGAGCACCCCCATTCTTAGCGATACTGCAATAGTACAATAGATGCTGAGTTGGGGGAGAGACCTGGTAGCAAAGTAGACTGTATAAACACATACCATGACAGCCCTTGCCTACGGAGCTTACAGACAGGAGGTGGGAGAAATAATGCATCCAGGATGCTTTACAGAGGGGGAGCTGTGGAAATTGCTTGACTTTCCTAATATCACGTAGGCAGTTGGCAGCAAAGTCAGAAGTGAACGCTACTTTTCTGAGTCCCAGTCCAGAGCCTTAACTGTGAGACTCTTAAAGAACAGTTGGAGAACAGCATTCAAAAACATGGTTGTTAAACCCCCTTCAAATTGCAGGGTGATTACAGAGCTGATGTGGCACCTAAACCTACATTTTATACTTCAATTTTTTTCCTCACAACCTGTCAAGTCCTTTTTAGTTGCAGAGACTTATGTTCTCCAGGTGAGGGGGGGCACGTTTTAATTAGAGCGGCTCTTGGGACCAACGTGCAACGTCTTGTGTATTCAGTGTCCCACATTTCAAAATGGCACGGGTGCTTTAACTAAAGCTTGTTTAATCAAATCTGCTTCAACACATTCTGATCAGAATGTACTGGAGCTTGTGTAAAAGTGCCCTTAGGCACTTTGCCCTACTATTGCATTTGTGTATACTGGAGAAATACTGACAAGTAAGGAGGTTTAAAAAAAGAAAACAGGAATTCTACTGCATGCTTTATGTATGTACATCACTGTCAGTGTCACTGCCCAAGGCTTCACATTATTCCCAACGTGGACTTTGTAATTGGTAACATACATCTGATTTGTTTGCCTTCTACAGCAGAATGAACTTGGGGAAAAGAAATGTGGCTTGTCATGTGAGAGAAACCAAAACTAAAATAAAAGTTTTATTTCCAAGCTTTTTAATAGCACAAACATTATAATATTTGTATAAAAGTCTCTTGCACGCTGAAATGCTGCCTCTCCTTGCTCAGCAGAAACAGATTAGATGGAGCTGATAAGTATTCCAATAGCTGCAGTGATTCTGAAGCTTTTTGTTACAGCTGAGAGCATTTTTTTCCCCCATCAGAAAGGAAGAGAGGAGGTCAGCATCAGTGGACTCTCGACAATCCTGTGAAAGTTCTAAGGATACTGATCGATCTAGACAGAGGAGAGATGCCAGCAGAAGCCCCGAGAAACGAAGGAGAAGTCGAGAGAGGGGCAAGGAGAGAGATTCCAGAAGAAAAAAAGAGAGGCAAGTCCTACCTGATTCTGGCCAACTGATTTGTATGTCACTGACTCGGGATGAGAATTATGGTGTAATGCAAGAATGCTGAGGAGTTTCTTGCAGAAACTTAAGGCTCAGTTTCAGGGGAAACCTAGGGGAATTCAGACAATGGCAGAATGGAATAACCTAGAAGAGTGGAGCTAGTACTTCTGTTCCTGCAGAATTTGCTGTGGGAACTTGAATAACCATAGCTGGTATAGGTGTTAGGGTATAATCTTGAACGCATAGATGGCACCTCCAACTACATCATGTCCCTACCAGGATGCTGGTGTACTGGCTCACTACTAACCCAGAGAAAAGAGTGTCACTTATTCCTCACAAGCAGCATTGGGTGTTCTCTGCTCTGTTTTAATGTGAGCTGTATATTATGGATTAACCACACCTTGTATTATTGTCAAGCCAGTGCCATTTATTAGACTTGTCATCACTTCTACCATTTGCTTTACTTGGTGGTTTTCAAACTTCTTCCAGTCACAGAACTGTTTCATATCACTTCTGCAGACGTCTTACCCCTGACTCCATGGGCCGTATGAGTTGATGTGGAGCCAAGCAACACAGTGTGGCAATGGTGGCTCACTGCCTCCCAGCCTGCTTGGCCTTTAACCCCAATCTCTTTGTGGAACCTCTAATGACCTGTCATGGAACCCCTGGTTTTCATGGAACAGTTTGAAAACCACTTGCTTTACTGATAGTTTTGTCATGTCTGATTCATCCATACCTTTTCCCAGTTAAATGCTTTCCTGTGCTTCAAAACACCATTGGTCTCTAATTAATATGTGAGGCCAAAGCAACTGGCAGAAATAAAGAATGAGAAGCTCGTAGTACTAAACCAAAGGGAGGACTGTAACCCACATCTTGCAGCCTCTTGCACTTCCATGGAGTCCCAGACAATCCCCTGCAACATGGCACTGGGGCAGTTGTCAGTGCCAGCATGGCCTAAATCAAGATCTGGGATTAAGCACTGTTGGATAACAGGAACTTCATCAAAACACGTTTGTGTATATTCTTGCCAGGTTCTCTGGATTTTGTATAAAGTACCTGTGGGTATGAGTTTCTAAAACAGAAATAATTTGATGGTGCACTTTGGGAAAGGAGTTAGGGGGCCTTCTTGTCTCATAAGTTTGAATTTTTTACACAAAGGTTGGATGAGCAGTAGCACAGGCAGCCTGTGTGTGGCACATGACAGCCTGGGGAGGGGACAAGCAGTATAGTAACAGATAGGGTAGGGGACAGAAAGCAGAGCAGCAATGAGGGATGGGCAGGAGATGAGTTGTATTCAGGAGATGCATCCACACAAATTGCTTACTGTGCAGTAGACTAATTAGCTACAGAGCAAATGTTGCACATTGACACATGCACCCCTCTTAGGCTGAAGTAAAGTAATTTACTGTGCAGCGGGATAGTACGTGTAAATACAAGTACTATCCCACTGTGGAGTAAAAAACTGGCTGGTTGGGGCATGAGGGTGCTTCAGTGTGGGGGCTGCCTGCAGGCTAGCCCTGCACTGAAGCACCCTCGTGCCCCAGTCAGCCCCTCCACCATTGGTGATGGGTTAGGACGTGCAAGCAGGTGTATGTGCACCTCCTGAGATTGGCCTTGCACTCCCTAGAAGCACCAGCTGTAAAACTGGAAGTGCTGTTGGAAGTGCATTTCCCGTTTCGCCACTGGTAGTTCCTGGCTCGGCGATCGGCCACTGGTGGACCTCCCCACCCTCCTGTTGGCGATCTGGTGCCCCCCCCAGACTCGGGAGGCACCAGTCACCAGTGCCGTCCACAGCATGTTGAGTGGAGGGGAGCAGCCCTGGGCTATCAGGCTGACATCTTGGCCCTCTGCCAGTCAGGGCTGTTCTGACCCAGCTCAGCATGCTGCAGTCCTGAGCATGTATGTTAATGCACATCCAGAAGCAATAAACTTTGGTGCGGTAAGGACCGGACCTTATTGCATCACATTAATATGCATGTGTAGACATGCCCAGGGAGAGTGCAGGGCTAACTTGTGGCACACCTGCCAAAAAGTTTGGCCCCCCACTGCTTTATACCATTGGTTCTGCAAGATGGACAGTTGCTTATGTCAGAATGGAGTATTGTATGACAAGCTTTCGATAACAATTTGCTGGAAATGTACTCTAAGAAGAGAATAGTTCCTAAAGGATGTGATTAAATGGAAAGAGCATTTGTCAATCTTGTAAGACTTCAGGCTTCAAATGCAATGAAAACTGAAGGAACAAATGCTGTCTGTTAATTTTGGATGTAATGTTTATATTGAGATCCCAGCAAGACATCAAATGTAATGATTTGCTGTTGTTTAATTTTAGGGATGAAGGCAAATATCTGAGTCACAAAAGAAGAAAATAGGAAAAGGCAGCTGTAAAGGCAATGTCCATTGTGTTCACTGTTTGTTTAATGGAACAGACTGAAATTGTACAAGTCAGAAGACCTTTGCCTATCAGCAGCGTGCTGGCAAGAGTGGCACCTTCATTACATTGGACTCACCACCACTGTGAGTCTACCAGCATTATGCTTCTGTGAAAACATGGCTGTAGTCTCATGTTTTGGAGTTCTTTTTATATCAGAAGTTGATATGTAATCTGTTGCATGACATGTGATTAATAAATACAATTTATTACATTGTTTCTAACTCAGTTGAGGTTTGTCTGCTAAGTGGAGTAAAGCAACAAGGATAAAGAAATGTTGCAGATTCACTTCCTTTGTGAGGAACTTCTCTCATCCAGGGCTTCAGTCACCCCAGCAGAAACTTGAATGAAACTTGGAAAAAGAGTGCAAGTCAGGGACAGGGGCAGCCCAGAGTTACCATACTGGCTTTGGAGGCCTGGGTCCCAGGTTGAGTCACAAGTGACAGCATGTGGACTGCTCTCATTCTATTTCAGCAGCCTCGTGTTAAGTGCCAATGTCTCATCTGGTGCACAGGCAAAGACTCTGGAGCAAGCATGCGGAGGGGGAATACAGCCCTATCCTGACTCAGTTTTCAGTGGAAAGGCAAGGGGACAGCCACAACATCTGGCTGGCTCCAGTGAATTCCTGAAATGCTGCAGGAGTGACATGAGGCAGGCACACACAAGCAAAGGCATCTGCTAGAATGTCTCAGGGCTGGCATAACTCTGGTTTGTGGCTCAGACAATCGCACCGTGGGATTACTAAGAGAGTGGTAGTCCTCAATGGCACATTCAGTAGCGGAGAGTGCTGACAACCTTATTTTAAGCTCTGCAACATGAGCTAGCCGTAGGCTGAGAAGGTCTTGGCCTAAAGGGGCTGGAGAAGCTTCCACAGAGATTTGTGAAATGCAAAAGAATGCCTGTTGATCTTGGAATGAAGTTCTCAGAACCTCATGTTGCACAATTTTAGTGAGCACTGATTTTTACAATCAAAATGTTCATTTAATGTTTTGTTCCTTGCCATGTAGTTTCAGTGAAGATGACCTGAGTACATTTTATTTCAGAAAGGTGATAAGTGGTCTAATAACAATATTCTGAACTACAAAATACAAAACACAAAGAGTATTCCATAGCCAGAGCTCTGCAGTGTGATTGTATAAATTTCATACCTGAAATCAAGAGAGAACTTGCATGTGGTTTATTCCAGAACAGCTGGCCAAGTACACAGATTGCAACAGTATGAAGATAAGGAAAAACCAAAGCAATACATATTTCCAACTAAATTTGGGGTGAAATGTTAGGGGCTAAAATGAGCCCCCAAAAGCACAGGAAAAGACTTGTCTGAACTGCCTCAGCAACGGAGCCAGGAGGACTCCTCCCATTCTCCAAATCCAGGCCATAAGGCAACAGAGGCCCTTAGCCAAGGAGTCTGCCCATGGCAGAACAAAGCCAAAGCACACCTTTTTCTCTCTCTTTTGTATGGTGGCAGATCTCAACCTTCAAATCTATGAGCCACTGTCTGGTATTGTTGCTCAGTTTGCGGATTCCATCTGCCCAGCCTGGGCATTTGTAGAGATTGCAACTTCTCAAGTAACGGCTGTGCTGTTTGCTGGCCCACACAGCAGCTCAGATTTGAAAATGAAGACCTTTTGCAGCCAGCTATTTCTGAAGGTGGGGTGTTTTTTCACTCCAAGCAGCCTGGCCTGGCTCTGTGATTTGGCACTGGGGTGCTCTCAGTAACTTCCCAGACCCTATCTCCCCTTCCCTCAGGAGCCCCCAGTGTCTGGTCTAGGTTGGGGGTTTTCCCAGCTTGGCCTCCTCCGGACCCACCACCTTCCCCTGTCTGTGTCCCGGTGCCTCTTCCTGGGAGCCGGAGCATGGGGAGATCTCCCATCAGGTGGACTGTACCTGCTGCTGTGTTGGGGATCCTGCTTCATTGCACAGGAATCCTAGAGCCCATTGCCAAGACAGGTAACATCACACTCCAGGAGCTAAGCCAGAAGTCAGGGGAGCTGGGCCTGGAAGGCCTGGGTCAGAGCCCAAAGGACCAGGATTCCCTGACTCTAGATGCAACGCCTAAATATTTTAAGGCAGAGAACCCCCAAAAAAGTCCCTGTGGGCACTCTGTGACACCCATCCAGCACCAGGGACCATGGGGAAGGGGTCTGTGCAGATGAGCCTGGCAGGGTCCCCCTGACTAAGCCAGCTCTGGGGAGCACAGATGGTCTGTGTGTGGCTTAGCCCAGCAGGGTCCTTCCAGCAGACATTGCCAAGGCAGCCTCATGAGCAGGCAGTTTGCAAGGTCTAAGCAGTGTGCCTGACTGCTAGAGGAAAATCCTGTGTGATGAATGCAGAAGGAAGTGAAATGAATCCCAGTCCCCTGGCACCAGTTTCTGACTGTGCACACCCCCAGAGCAGATCATATATGGAGGACCCACCTCCACGTCTGCAGGGATGACCCGTGCCAAGGGAACCTGGACACTGTGATTCCAGCTGTAATATTGTGGTTTCTGTGCATGGAGGTGGAATGATTCACTTCCCTTTTCTCCTGTTTCCAGGTTGATTTTCTGCGGAGTCAAGCCTCTACCAACTGATCCCAGGCCATTGAGGATCCACATCCCCTGCTTCCTGCCACTTTGCTCCTTTCCCTGCCCTTCATTTCCCCTCCTCTGCAAAACACAGGCGGCATGGTTGCAGCACCCCCAGCTTGGGTACGGCCTCAGCATGCCCCTCTGTCTTGCTGTGCTAGATTCTGGCCTTTCAGAGGTCCTCACCCCAGAACCATGCACAGGGTGAATCCTGACACCACTTTTCAAGGCTCCAGGGCTCCTGTGGAGGCATTTGAGAAACAAAGATGAATTTCTGGGATGGGGCTCTCCCTGTGAGTCACTGTCAGGAAAACAGCTTCCTCAAGGAAGGATGATGACAGAAGTGTTCCCTACTATAGACACAGCCTGTGCCAAGAGAAGGAAGAGTTGCCTTACCTCCCCAGATGGGTAAAACAACCACGTGCCTTGTTAGCAGAGCCATGCCCAGTTCTGGTCCCCACACTTCAAAAAGGAGATAGAAGATCTAGAGAAGGGCAATGAGGATGATTAGTGGCAGGAAGATGCTTCCATGTGAGGAGAGACTAAAGAGGCCAGGCCTATTCAGTTAAGAGATGCTTGAGGCGGGGGAGCATGAAAAGGGTTTACAAAATACTAAATGGTGAAGAGAAAGTCTGTAGGGATTTACTGTTGACTGTTCTTCACCAGACAAGAACTAGGATTCACAATATGAAATTACTAGGCAGTAAGTTTAAAATGAACACAAGGAAGTTACTTTTCACCCAGCATGTCTTTAAAGGGTGGGACTCACTGCCACCAGATGCAGCAGAAGCTGCAAGTTCAGCCAGATTCACCAAGGGATCAGACACATTCTTGGAGGAAAGGGGCATTCACAGCTATTGAGCACAGGAATTAGGGGCACAGCCTGACTCAGAACTTCCTAGACCTTAAATGCTGGAGACTGCAAGTGAGACAAGAACAGCAGAAAACACCCTGCTTAGACCCAGTTCACTGTCCCTTTCAGCCTGCTGCAGTGTGACACAGGAGATTGGGCAGGATGGAACTCTGGTCTAACCTAGTCAATGGCCATGTTTATGTTTTTACATGTCCAGTAGTCAGGCTGGCAGATCTCAGTAATTCAGAGTAAAGCTCTTAGCTGTGCAGGTTCTGCAGACCCCTGGGGAGGTGTCTGGTGGAGAAGGATAAATACCCAAGGTTGTAAGTGTTGGTTTAGTTATGACAGCGGTACTCCCCAGTGTGGACTCACTTCATGCTGTGTCCACCCAAGGGCTTCGCAGAGGCAGCTGTCAGGTGGGAAGTTTCACATTCATATCCAGGGTAACCAAGCTGGCAAATCTTTCCAGTGCGGCATAAGGCTGTGTGCACTGGCATTTAAATCTCCTTTCCCCTTGCTGTTCTGTCACTGATCAGGCCTGTGCTGTTTCATATTTTCAGATTCTAAGGACCTGGTTGAGGGTGGACTGGCCTAGCAGTTTGGCTACTGGGAGAGAGCAGGACCTGGGGCAGAGTCGAAAACAAGGGCCAGTCAAGGTTCAAAGACCAAATTACTAAAGATGAATGGACTTAATAAAAACCAGAGCCCAAAAGCAGAGCTAAGGATAGTCAGGATCCAGACTCACAAAAGCAAAACTTTTGGCTGATCTGCAGCCTGCTGCCATGGGTGAAGAGGTTGCTCTCACCACTATGGCCTTTGCTAAGGTCAGGATTTCTCTCCATGAACTTAGCCAGTGCCAGGTGATTCACAGGCAGGTATAAAACCCCTGAATGCGCCTGTGCCATTGTGCCAGACCGTGGAGGAAAGGGGAGTAGCTGTCCCTTGCTTTTTCTTGCACTTTTTTTTCAAAGTGGCTTTAATGCCTCCTGCTGTCTGCTTATTGTAAGGCCTTCGTAGCACAGCCAAGTCCAGGGATGTGTCAAGTGACCCAGAAATCATGAGAGTGTCTCAAAATCCTTGAGGGTAGGGCAGAACGGGGAAGGAAGCACTCTGAGGTAACAAAACAAGTCCTGATGCCAGTTCTTTGCCTCCTGGTATTAAAGCGGGTGGTGTGTGCTCAGACCACATTGGGGAGCGTTTCCCTGCCTACGGGTTAGAAAAGCCCTTTTTGCTCTTGAAGCAAAGAAACCTCAGGATGTCACGCCCCCAGGCCAGGGACGGGGCAGCCTTGCACCCACTGCTCATCTGCGCCACCCATCCTAGTGCAGCGCCTGCACCCCTACCCGCTCCTTTCTTTGCAGGGCAGCAGGGGGATGGGAAAGAAGCACGAGCCTCTCCGTCTGCACTCTCAGAGTGTGTGTGTGTCTCTTTAAGAACCAGCACACCGCTCCACCCCTCCCCCGGACAGGGAAGCACCGAGCATGCCCGGAGCGCTCCCGGTTCTGGAGGCTGAGGACCATAGAGTTCCCCAGGGTGCAGGAAGAGCGGGGTGCCCGTTCACTTCCTTTGGGCGGGGCGAGAGGTCTCTGGCCGCTCTCCGGGAGCCGTCTTGTCCCGCCCCCGGGGAGCCGTGCGCGTGGTCGGGTGGTGCCTCCGCTTGTGGGGCCTGGCAAAGTGCAGGCAGCTGCAAGCAGGGAGAGGCTCCGCACAAGCGTTCTGTAGCCTTTTTAAAAAAGGCTCTGAGTTACGGACTGGCTCAGATCACTGAACAGGGTTAGCTCCTCTACACGTTTGTCAGCTGCCTGTGTCCGCGCTTCAGGGTAGAAACAGCATACGCTTAGTGCAGCCTACACAGATACAAGCCACACGTTTTTCGACATTGGTGCCTAATGTACAGGAGGAGCTGCATAAGTATTGGAGAACCTATCCAGTTTTTGCTTCTAGCTTTATTACTGGTTCAGGTGGCAGCCGTTCACGTTTGAACTGCCACCAATCGTATAACCTCGTAATTCCACCTCACGTGGTTTAAATGAGTAGAGCTGATACTATCAAATACTATGAATGCAACAGCACAAGGTGCTAGCTAGGGCAATTACCCTACAATTTTAAGAGGTGGCTTTTGCTTAGCATTCATCTTAAGGGCATTCCTGCCCTGATTGTAGAATGTGGTTACTAGTGGGCGGGCATCTAAAACGTGTCAGAGGTAAAAAAACTACCGGTAGACTTCAGTTTAGCATCCCACACATGTATTTTGAGTAGTCCACTGTATTAATGAGCTTTTATGTGGAAGTTGTGGTGCCACAGAACTTGTGATGCTGCTGCTTGTGCTTCCAAAATGTTCAAGAAACCATTTAGATAATTTCAAGAATAGTTTTTAATGGGTTCCCCTTTGCCTATCAGGAGGGGGAGATAAATACATTTTACAACAATAGAAATGAAATGTCTAGGTTCTTCGCTGCTATTAAGCCTTTAGAAGCAAAGTGTCAGGCAGGAATCAAGTGTATGGAAATTTTGAAATATGGGGAACAAAACATATTAAAAGGATAATAATGGGCAATTCCAATTGTAGCTCCTGATTGTTGGGTTGTTAGTGAACAATATGGGACTGAGATGTTAGAAATGAGGTAGCAATTGAGTACCACATCACAGCCATGAGCTGAATAGCATGACCAGGCCCTCTGCACAAAAGTGTGAACAGTTAATTTGCATGTGTTCTCATTTCCCTTAGTGTTTTCAGCACAGTTGGCAATATAACACTGACATCATTAGGCTTGCACTTGGTCTAGTACAAAAATAAGTTTCCTTGCTTTATTCTCAGTGTACAAAGACTGTACATGAAGAAGATTTCTGAGCTCATTCCTGTTCTTGGTGCTAAGCAGAGCATGGAAGTTCCCAGTTCATGTTGATCATAGCTTTTTAAAAGCCCTCGAGAGAAGGACTGTCATTTTACAGCAAACACTAAAAACTTTTTAAATGTTCTGAATCATACTCTTTGATGAGGATTGAATCTTGAACTTGTTTGTCTCGACTAAGCCATATTTTTAAGTTCTCTAACTTTTCCTGTACGCCTTTCAAATACTGAACAGTAGTGCTACTTCTGTGTTGAGTAAAAGCCTGCAAAGTGCTATTTAAGGCAAAACTACAGTGTTACTCTGATGATTACTTTTTGAAACAGTAAGCCACTTGCAATGACAAAATTTGCAAAATCTTCAGAAGTTCATAATTTCTTTTATAGACTTATAGGAAACCATTGTTTTATAACTTCTACACTTTCCTTGTCTGGATCCTTCTAAGCACAGAAAGATTGAAATTGATTAAAGGTCAGCCCATAACTTTCTAGACATTTAAAAAATAATACATCATATTACTGCTCTTGTTTTATGACCCAGTGAAATAAACCACCATCCTGCCATTGCCAATGTTATATTCACATTAACCATTCCAAAAAGAGTAACATTACTGCCATTCTTACACCATCCCACAGTCTGATTATGGACGATCCGTTCAGTTGTAGGCATCAATGACAATTCGTCGACGAGCTGGAAAGCAAACTGCTCTCCCTCTAGATAATCCGACTTCACTGTATCTTCTACAATGTCTACAGATATGCAATACCTAACATATATATTGATGTCTTGACCTACAAAAATTATTTTGGGTAAATAACCATACTAAAATAATACAGTTCCTGATAACTGCAGATGCAGACTCCACTTCCTGAGCTCTGATCATACCCACAGTTTCCAAAGTGGGATGACTGCAGATGATGTCGACTTGCCTAAAGATTGCTGCTTGCATAGAGCAATCTAAGTTTAACGAACATGATACAAATGGACCCAGGACCCATGTCCTTCTGTTCACTTTGACCAATGTCACAGACTCTGTCCTGATTCCTGGGTCTGGGATTATGGCTCCAGGTTGATAATGCAGCCCCACATCTACATCAGCAGCGCTCTGAGCAGCTGTGGAGCCTTTCACATTATCAGCTGCTGAGACAAGATGCTCCAACCATGAAATTAAATCCAAGACAGTGTTGTACACTTTGTGTACTTTGCGTTTCTGGGACCATAAAAGTTCCAGTGCTGTCACCAGGTGTCCACAGTTCTCTGTACAGTTCAATGTACTTCACATCATTGTGCAGGTCTGCTACTGCTAACAGGCTGGCTAGTTCCTGTAGAACAGATGCATCCCCTTGTTCTGTTCGTTTTTGTTTCACAAACCTGTGGTAGAGACAGGAGTACTGTGCATGGTACTTGACACAATGGAACCATGTGCTCCACCTGGTCACAAATGGTTCTGGTGCAAGTGCTGGTGCATCAACACTGTTCCTCCAGGTATCTCAAGAACCATGCATGATGAGCTGGAGCTTTAACTAAAAGTAACTTCATTAAAGCAACAAAGCGATCAACTTGCCTGAATGTATCTCGCCAAGTATTTCCTGCCACAGCTGCTATATGTGCATAGCAATGAATATATACACAGTTTGACCGCAGACCACAAAGCACATCATTTCAAGCCTTCACCATGTAGTTCGCATTGTCTGTTACAAATCCAATATTTGCTCAAGTGGGATGGTGAATTTCATCAGAGAAAAAATCAAGGCTTGTGCAATGGTAGCATGATTAGTTTTCCTCAGGCACACTGTCTTTACCAGCTGTGGTGCAGGAATGTTAGCATGCTTAGGAGGCTGCACCTTCAGCACCTGAAATAAAATGTTGAAAACTGGTCTATTTTGGAAGTTGGTTGCTTCATTGGCAATCATGGCAATGAAGTTTCCCTCAAAGTCATGAAGAAGGCACTGTTTTTCATCTTTAAAAAGAGCTGGTAGGTGGGAGTATGCTATACAAATAGACTTTTTGCCTATTGCTTTTAATTTTATGTATTTTCTTGAGTTGCATTGCCTTAAGAAACTCCCCTTTGTGTTGTTCTGTAGCTTGAAATAAGTGTTCGACTTTTGTATGCTGTATGTGTGAGAGAATGGGTGAGAGTGTGTGGAAAAAGAAAACATCAGTTAGCAACTGGCTGAAGAATGCAGGCAGATAAAAGACCAAAACAAGAAGAATCCACCCCAGAACAGCAAGAGAACAATGGCAATCAACTTTCAAGGAAGAACAAACACAGTGATAACACAGCAAACCCCGGAGGACTCAGTGAATTGACAATACTATAAAAGATGAGGGCTGAGGCATATCAATTTTGGGTCTTGTTCTGCATGTCATCCTGGAGCATCAGTTTGTCTGATGGGATGGACCAGCATGAGCCCGGCTCCTACTCATGATCAACTTGGCTGGCCAGTAAGTTGATCCGAGTACTGATAAGACTGGTAATGTATAACAGCGCAGAACAAAAACTGGGGTATGAATGTGGTGCACGTGTGTGTGTATTAAGCGCTTAATCAGTAAATGGACATCTTGCCTTATCTTCCCTCATAAGATCTTGCTCGTGATTTGAGCAATTGGGAATTTGTGTAACATTTAAATGATGGAGAATGTGAAAAGGGGATATAGAGGAAGCTCCATGCTTTTTGTTCCTCTGGTGTGCACCCTCGGGGTTGTAGAATTCCCCAAGCCTATGGGAGAAGCTAGATTCTCACCAATTAGGAGATTCAGAGATGTTTTTGTTAGGAGAAAGAAGGAATGAGTTATAAACAAGCTTATGGAAACAAGTTTAGGGATGTCTCTCAGCTGTAGATTACCTGAGAAACTAGGGAGGGAATTTAGGATCTCCGCTTCTACCACTAATCCTTGGTTGTAGCTGTCCCTGAGGATTAGAAGGGGAAATTTAGGTGTTGTGCGGTTGGTGACCGCAGATTTTGAGATATATTGTGACTTAAGGCAAGTGGACTTTAAAGTGTGGAAATAAGCGGTATCTGAATAGAAGGTTGTAAGAAGTATAGGAGTTTATTAATTAACATCTAGAGAAACAGGTTAAGCAGTTAAAAAATCCTTAGTGTCAGCTGTCTGTTGAAACTTTGCAGATGACTATTATGCAAAAGATAAAAGCAAAGATTTGAGGGTCCCCGTCACCATTCCTTGGGGAGGGTTCCCAAGGCTGCCATGGACAGAGGGCATACCAGTAGACCATCTCATGCACCCCACTGGAGGGGGGCTGTGGGCATCAGAATCCCACCTCCAGACTGCTGACAGCTGATACACTTTGACTCTGATAACAACCCTAGGATTGGTAGATATAAAATGGTTTGTTTGTATTGTTGCTTTTTGTTACCGCTCTGTATCAATAAACTGTCTATTATCAACTGGCAGGTATTGTGATCAGTTTGAGGGTTATGCTTACCCGGAACAAAGGTATAGGAGCTGGTTCCTAAAATTCAGTCCAACTATTGGTCACTTTGCTGGGACACCAGGACAGTAATCTGACTGATCAGGGAATTTGTTGGTACAGAGCGACCCTTTCTAGAGGGGTTAGCTAAGATTTGTAGTATGGTAAAGTTATATGGTAATTGTGACTAGGGTTGTAAGTTTTGTGAAAGAGAGGTTCAATTTTCAGCTGTCACAAGTGTGTCCTGTCTTTTAAATAAACTCCACCCATTTTTTTCTTTATTCATTACTATATGAATGTTAACCTGTTCAAGGTCTTCAAACAAAGGTACCTGGTGGAGCATAACCTTTTGAAATATAGACAGACCTAATTTCCTCTGCAGTTCTTTGGCACCATCTAGCAGTTCGGTATCTGTGGCCCCTATACATTTTGTAACAGCCAATTGACTGCCTGCAAAGCATGGGTTAGTATCAAAGGTATTCAGGTCGATTAAATACTTCCTCTTTTTAGCAATGATTTGGAAATAGGGGATAGAGTTTATAACTCTACGACTCCCACCGCTCGCTCCTCACACAATGACCACAACCAGTCAAAATGTTGAGTCAAGCAATATTTCTCTCTGGCTTTGTAACAGGTTACTTATCCACTCTAAAAACAGCGCTGGGATCATCTGGTTTAAATTAATAGATTGAGAGTATAAACAGTTTGCCATTCTATCTGCCTGAATTCGTAACTGGTTATAGTCATTGTCCATGAATCTCTGGCGGAGTTTTGCTGCAATTTGTTCTACCCTTCTGCTTATGGCTTCGTATCCCACATGTAATGGCACATGCTCCAGATTCACAAAACGGAACTCCTCTGTGTACCTCGTGCCCCCACACCTAGCTACAGACCACTTTTCCTTCTCACCCGCACCATATGTATGTCTGGTAAAACATCCTCTGTTGACTCAGGAGACTGAGGACATTTGAGGGGTCCTCTAAAGTGTCTTCTAAACTAGATTTGCTATCCTATCACTGACTCTTCAGGTCTTGGTGGAGGGTTGGCTAGGGAACATTTGAGGGGCCCTCTAAAGGGCTTCCTAAATCGTATTTGCCATCTTCCCTCTCTGGCTCCATGGGTCCTGGTGGAGGGTCAGGCCTGGGAGGAGTGGGGAGTGTTTGAGAGGCCCTCTAAAGGACCTTCTAAAGCGCCATTACTCTTATTTTTTCTCAACAAGTGTTTAGGCTTCCCCACGCTCCTCTTTAACCAGGCCCTTACTTTTCAGCCCACAAGCCACTTGCTCATTAACTACCCATTCTTACTGCCCTCTTATGATGCATGTTACGACTGCTGTCCAAGTTACACAGACTACCTCCTCTCTGAATAAAATTTACCCTTTTGCTCCAATAGTAATCATGATCTTTCAAAGCCCTTTGTACACTCTTTCTGAGATATATATGCCTGTCAGCACCACCCTAACCCACCCCCTCTTTTTTTCACAATGATCATGATCTTTCAAGACAAGATGGTTACCCCCACCCTGAAACTCCTCTTTTTTCACAATAATCATGATCTTTCAAGACACCCCCCAAAAACACCGTCTTTTGTTTTTCACAGGAATCGTGACCTTCAAAAAAGGAGGAAGACTCTCCTCTTTCTCTGAAGTATGTAAGCAACCATTCCTGGGTTTCTTATTCACGGGGCCCAGATCATCTGTTTTAGGGGTATAAATCCTTGTTTTTTTACATATGGATTTCTCACAGGTAGATGGCATGTTTTCTTCCAAGGAACCATGCCCTTCTGTTCTATCCTGATGGTCTTATGATCCTTGGCTGTTATGATCTACAGGCTGAGCATTTCTGTGGTTTCTTGATGGTGTGTAGAGAGGTCTCCACCCTGGCCCCTGCTTTTCTTCAGGAGTGTTGAGTGTGATCACTTGGGAAATATAAAATTTACATCTCAGCATTGAGAATTCACTTTCCTCACACACTACAAATTTAAAATTTGCTTAACCCCACCTTCTATCTTCATGTTCACAGGGGACTAATTTATATACACACACACACACAACCTCTCCTCCCCAAGAAACACATAGTTTCAAAAGCTGATTTCAGAAAATTTACCTTCTACTACTGGATAAAAACATGAATGTATGTGTTTGTTCCGCTTTTCTATTTTAGAAGAGGTTGTGTTTGAAAACAGTTACAAACAGTTGTGTGGAATCAGAAAAAAAAATGCCTTAAACTTTGATCATTTGAGTTATAAGATGACATAACCGCTTTGTGGAGAATTGCTGGCTCTGTACAGTAGAACAGATAAGGGAAAGTGTTTGTTCTTTGTAACTCTTCTGCAACTGCTTCACTCACCGCGGCCTTGAAGATAGCAAAAAGTATGTACAACTCTGATTTCCAGGTGCAAGAAGGTTTGTGAACTAACCTTGCCTCCCCCATAAGTTCCCATCCTGATTACAGCAAAGAAGTAATGAAGTAATGTTATAGCCGCTTTTCATGCTAATTTCACTATATGATCACGTGAGTTGTAAGTGACTGTTAAAAAGTATATAAGCCTCCTGATTTTGTCTTGGGGGGGGAGGGGCGGACCCCTTCCAAGTGCTTGGGAAATCCATGTCACTTTGGAATCCCCCCTACAGCTGTAGTTTCTTTTGAATAAAAGCTTCTGCTGACCTGACCCAAAAGTATGCTGCATGTGTTTCCACGACAATTCCTGGTGCCGTGACTCGGATCCAGAACACGGGCTGAGGAAGGAGGACCGCGGACTGCCCCCCTCCGAACCCCGAGGCGCCAAACTTGAGAGGTAAGAGACCTAATTCAAAATCTCTATTGGGGTTTCGGAGGAGGACTGCCTGTAGGCTCCCAACTTGGCCATGTTAAAACAGGTCAGTCTGAACCTTACTGCCGGCTAAAATTTTCTGTCTGGTAAAGGATCCAATTTTGTGTCTGGTAACGTACGTTTTATTCAGGGAGAAACTGTTTGAAGCACCTTCATCCAACAGCACATCAGGCTTGTAGTTAATTAACTAAGACGGTATGGGGGAGGAGGTTTGGCTCACTGAATGAATGCACGTGTGTGTGTATTTAGAAATATGAGCCACTGACCAGGTCTGAGACTACGGTTGAGTTCAGCCGCCCCAATTCTGCCTGACAGGGCAGTTTTGAAAGCAAGGGGGCCCAACTGGAACCTCGTGACCCAGCGGACAGGGCTTTAGAATGATTTTGACTTTTTCTATCTGGCTATTGAATGAATGTGTGTGTGTATTTAGAAAAATGAGCCACTGACCAGGTCTGGGACTAAGGCTGGGTCTAGCCGCCCCGATTCTGCCTAAAAAGGTAGTGTCAAAAGCAAGGGGGCCCAGCTGAAACCTCGTGACCCAGTGGACAGGGTGTCTGAGTGATTTTGTCTTTTCCAAACCCCTTGTCCCAGTAGCTTCTGCCGAGAGCAGGAGTGAAAGGATCCCTCTTGTGTTTCCCTCCCCATTTCCATCTTATGAGCCGGTGTCGGGTCAGAAGCCTTTTGTCTGGGCGGTGAAAAACTGCGGGGCAAGGCACTGAGCAGCCCGGACATCCTAAGTAAGCCTATCCTACGTCTCCCTGTGTGACTGAAAATGGGAACAAGTCAGTCTAAACAAGTTCCTGTCCCCCCTAAGGGGACTCTGGCATACTTTATGTACACACACTATTCTCCCGAGGCTTGCAAGTACCTGGATAAGTGGAACTGGTATACTAGGGATGATCCCGTGAAGCATTTTCCACAGGAAGGAACATTTGATCAGGATAAAATAGCGCACTTAAGAGGGGCTTTAGAGTCCCGAGGATCCAAAACACCACAAAACCAGTGGGACGTGTTCTTTTATTGGTATGATGAGATGTCCAAAAGGCGGACAGAATCTCAAACTAGAAGTCTAAAAGACTCTCAAGAAAAATTAAAACAGCAGTTAAAAGTTGTTCGGGAGAAATTGGCTGCTCCCCCAAATTACACGCCGGCCACCGCTCCGATGTATCCAGCATTGCCTGGGGCACCGCCACCACTGGAGCCAGCAGAGGATATCCTTGACCTTTGTTCGAACCCTGCTCTCCTGGGACTCCCACATCAGCAACAACCGGTTCAACATCAGGCTGCAGCCCAGGCTAGTAACCCATTAGCTGAAGCTCCTTTGGTAAATTCATCCACGGAGCTTAATAGTTCGGACTCATCCACCATATCTGCCACTCAATCATCACCAGTGTGGCAATTTACTCCTGGGTCACAACCCACCACAGGTGCATTTAGAAGAATGGGAATAGGCACGGAAAGGTCTCCCATCAATCTTAGATACCGAGCTGCACAAGTTTACCCCCTAAGACAAATGCCAGGCATTGGCACCAATGGACAAAATATAGTAACTGTGCATGCACCCTGGACTCCAGGTGATCTCTACAATTTAACTCAAAAATTCCCCAAAATCAGGGAAGACCCAGAAAAATTTCAGGAAGAATTGCAGACTGTTATAAATTGTTATAATCCAACATGGGCTGACATTAATCAGCTCATGCGATCCATTTTGCCCAAGGAAACTGTGCTACGTCTGTACGCTGCCTGTACTTGGCCAGATCAAAACCCAGGGATTAGCCAAGACTACGGATGCCCGTGATGTATGGGGCTGGTGAGGGGGGCATATTCCACAGTCTCTTTAGAAAAGCCATCTGGCTTTTGAAAAGGGACCACGAGATTATTAAGCCCCATGTTAAGAACACAGCTCAAGTCATAGCCCAGGATGTGAATGGCCACATCTCCCAAGCTGTTCTGGATAAGGTGGGCCAGTCAACAAATCAGGATGGGTCCAGTCTTGTGTATATTAAAAAAAGGAGCCTTAAAAGAAAGAGCTGTGTCCTGCCCCCCGCATACAGGTCCGCCCCAACCCCTTAAAAGAAAGAAGCTAAGGCGTCAGGTCAGACAGAAATGAAAGACCAAGAAGCAGCTGTCTGGGAGGAAAAAGGGGCGCTGTTCTGGAAGAAAAAGAAATATATTATAACTGCCATCCATGGCTTTTGTTCATGTCGGATCTGAAGAGTGTACCAAATCTGAGCTGGTACACTCAGCCCCCATGCAGACCAGCACTGAGAAAAGTCTGTACATTGAGATTCCCCCCCCCCCCCCCAGCTATTACAGAGTCTGCCCCCCTTGACTTTTTCATTGCTGGGAATGGCGAAGATTATATGGATTTGAACAACACATTGCTGTACCTGTGTTGCAAGATTGTAAAAGATAATGGAATTGATTTAGATGATGGGGCTGCAGTAGGGATAGTGAGTTACCCTCTAGCCTCTATTTTCAGCCAGTTGGATGTCACTCTGGGAGATCATCTCATAAGCCAGAGCAACAACTGTTACCCTTACAGAGCCTTCATTGAATTGGTGCTCAACTACAGTGATGACACACTCGCCACTATGTTTTTGGCTGGCCTGTTTTACAAAGACACCCCCAGACAACATGAAGCAGTCGCCCCGGATGGTGATAACCACGGGTTTAGGAGATGGGCAAGCCTGACTGCTAGGAGCAGAAAAGTAGAGCTGCTAGGCCACCTCCACAGCGATTTGTTTTTTTAAGAAAAACTTTTATTGAATGGCATAGACGCGAAAATTTAATTGATTCACAGTAAAGACGCCTTCAGTTTGATGGGCGCCCCGGCAGTTGGACAGTGTAAACTACAAATCACATACGCCTCACTTTTTGCGAAGAAAGTGAAGGTGGCCCCGGGTGTCCGGCTGGGTCATGCAGAGGCCTTGCTTACAGCCAATGTTAAATATACCATAGACTGCGCAGGTTTGAAAGTATTTAGCATCCCTGCTGGCAGTCGAGTCAGTAATCAGGAGAATCTGTTTTTGGGACAGTTGCCCAAACTCGTTATCAGGTTTGTGGATCACGATGCCTTTAGTGAACCCCTTCAACTTTAAACACTACAATATTAATTTTGTTGCCCTTTATGCTGTTGGAGAACAAATCCCAGCAAAACTGCTACAACTGGATTTTGAGAATGGTAACTGTGAGAGAATATATGCATCTGGTGCAGACTGCTGGTAAGCATATGAAAGACTGTTTCCTATTTATCAACCATGAAGAGTTTGCCCGGGGGTATACCTTGTTTGCCTTTGACCTGTCTCCTGACCAGGAATGTGCTGACCATTATTACCTGATTAGAATTGGGAACCTGAGAGCAGAAATATGATTTGCAGGGCTTTGCCCACCACTGTCAACATGATCGTGTATGGGGTCTTTGACAACGTTTTAGAGATAAACCAGAGGAGAAATGTCCTGCTTGACTACATGCAAAGATGGACAGTGAACAGCTCTCCAGGGTTTTATCTGCAGACCCTTAGACTTTTTTAGATATGTTCCTCTGTGACTGGCTCCCTAAGGCTCGGCTGTCTCAAAGACCCCTGAGTCTGGTGGTCAGTATGCACCCACATAACCAACCTGGAGAACACTGGCTGGCTGTTTACCTGGTGGATAGGAACCATGGGGAGTTTTTTTTATTCGTACGGTCACTCCCCAAGCAGCGCTGTGTTTCCTCAAAAGTATTTTGTTATTTTTAAATAAAAATGCTACCAGGAATGCTTTTCAGATGAAACAATTACAAGACCCCACCTCTTTTGCCTGTGGATACCACTTTGTGTTTTTCCTGCACCACTAGAACAAGGGGTTGTCATTTGAACACACTTTAAAATCGTATTCTGATGATTTAGTACAAAATGACCACATGGTGATGCAGTTTGTAAATAGTAAATACAAATCTTTCCACGTGTCTGGGCCTGCCCAAATCATGTTTCAACATGCCCAGACATGTGTCTCTTGCAGTGACTTCCACAAAAATGTTATTTACATAAAAAATCCCCTCTGGTGGGTTTAAAAAAAAAAAAAGTGTATGTACTTTTCTTTTATCCCATATCACATTAAAAACACATTGTAGACAAAATTTTGAAGCAGTGTATAATAGTTTATTGCAAGTGTAAAACTTTACATGTTAATCCACTTGCTTTTAGAGACAACCTTTTGCTTCTTTGGTGATGGTGTTTCTTGGCCTGCAGCAGGGGTTTTCAGGTGTTCCAAATGAGCCCGATTTGCAGTATTTCCAGCTCTGCCAGGGCTTTCCTAAAGATGTCCCAGCCTTTAGGTGGCTGTTTACTAGAAGCAGTGTGAGTCTGGAGGGCCCCCTGGGCTAAGTCAAACATGTTAGAAGCCCTGATGAGCATTCCTTTGTATACCAAACCCCCTTGATCATCCCAAGAAGAAATATGTTTGTGCTGACTCAGTTTGTTGAGCAACACTTTAGCATTTTTCCTGTATCAGGTGGGCATGTTATCCAACACTTCCTGAACAGTGGGGTCAGGATTCGTTGGTGTACGTTGGGGTTTTGCCATTTCTAAGGGGTTCTGTTCTGGCATAAACAGGGTTAATTTCCCTTTATCCAAATCACCTTGCTTCACATGCACCAGGTATTTTTTTTGAAGCACAGCGGCATACAATTTAGCTTTATCATATTCTGCTAAACCCAGCCTTTGGAGAATGTCCCTCATTTCAGCATCCAATAATCGTGTTGCCCTCAGTTCTGATATTTTCCTGAGGTAGTGGAGGAGTCTACTTTGCTGGTGGCTGGGCACCAGGTACATTTTTTCTGCATACTCCATCACCAATTAGTCAAAAGTCCCGTGACCAGAGGGATGGCAAAACTTAACAGGGGGCCGATAAATCCCCTAGATTGTTTCACCAGCTGTTTCTTTTTTTTGAGAGAGAGTCTTTTGTTATTTAGGTTTTTTATGATTCTGCGTCTCTTTTTCAGTACACAGATTTGGTGGGGCGTCAAAGGGATGCTTCCTTTTAGGGTGTTCAGAGCAATTTCTGAAATGGTGGCTATTAAATCCTCAGAGGCCGAGCAGAGTTTAGCTTTCCTCTGTTGGGAGGAGGATTGAACAAGCAGTTTTAAGGCAGCCAAAATTTCTCTTCACGCAGTTAGACATGTTCCCCTTCTGCAGGCTCGGGGACTAAAAAAGAGCCCGCTGCTACATCATCTCTTTTTATTTCCACCCACCACTTTTTTCAAAGTGTAAACCAGTCAGGAGGGAAAAGCCCAGTTCTTAATCTAAAAGCCTCTGGGGTAGAAGTGTTTTTAAGTCTATCACCAGATACCTGTAAGGTTTTTTAGTGGCATCCTCAAAAGCTTCCAGAAAGAACTTGGCCTTCCCTGGGTACATCTATCTTGTCAGGGATACCACTTGTAGCTTAAACAGAACTATGTATTTTGTGTTGGGGGTGATGGTGCGGCTCCTTTTCCCTTGACAGAAAACATTCTGAACTATATACATGATGCTAAGGTTCCTGTGATGCACGTACTTGGTAAAGGCCTTCTCTGTTTCACCACTCTCACAAGCAGAGTCCATCAAGTCATCCACCACAACCATATTTACTTTATTCAGGGGAAACAAATGGTCGTCATTAAGACTGTGCGGCACCCCCTCCACAAATTTGATAAAAGGGTATTTACAAAGTAGTTCTTTATACAAAGGTTGCCAACAGCTATAACACCACATGATATTCTCAGGTGTGGGAGACAAACTATCAGCATTATCTAGCACGTTTTTTATAAAGTAACTTTTGCCACAGTTGCTAGGCTGTGCAAGAATCGCAGAAAAGGGATGCTTCCAATGCATATCCATATTAAAAAACCGTGGGGGGGGGGGGGGGGGGGATTTAAAGTTTTCTGCAAGGATCCTTTTATCATAAATGACTTTCCGTGTTTTCTTAAAAGTCTTGGTTTCGATTGTCCAGTGTTGTTTATTCCTGACAATCTAGTTCTGTTTTACTGCAATGGTTTTATGGGTGTCCCTGACAGGGTTTGCTTCGTAATCAAGAACAAGGTCTTTCAAGCTCTCAGAATTGACTTTTTCACAGTTGGCCACATTCAGGGTAATCCCCTTGACCTTTAAGCAGACCTTTCCTCCTGACAGTTTATACCTGTAGGTTTTGGGGCCTGTTGACACAAACTCTGTGATATGCTCATCTGGCAGGATCTCACTTGTGAGGTTGCCTAATTAATCGCCAAGCAGGAGGTTCTGGTCTCCCTCACAGCTCACAAAAATCACAGAGTCTGTATCATGGTATAGACATCGGTCTTGTAGGCTTTGCAACACCTCATACAGCTCTTAGCGTGCATATGCTGTGGTGAAGCACGCTATGAAGATGTTAGTGTTGCCTGACAATGTGTAATGCTCTTTGGCGTGCTTCCAAGACACACAGGCCATCTCATCATCGATAAAGTCACAGGAGGAAATGTCATTGGCCAGAGAAAAGAGATAGCCAAAGAGATCTTCGGGGTCTCTCACAGTACTGGTGTTTGGGAGATTTGTTCTCTGGCTGAATTTACCCCACAAAGAATTTGGAAATAATTTTGCAATATGACATTTTGCGGGGCTGTAAAAGACGCTCCTTCTTTTTGCAAGAAATTGGCCACGTATTGGTCTTTCCTTTCTTTGTAGGTACACCAGGTGGGATACCCCGAGACTTACTGTTTCTGTTGGAGGTGGAGTGCTATGTACTTTTTAAAAAGTGTGTTACTTATCTCAGGAAAATGCCAGACCTCATAGATTTTAGCTACTTTGTACCCCTTTGTGATACCTTTGTTCAATTGAGGTGTGCACCAAGTGCCCAGGAGGGCCCTTTCCTCGTCAGTGTGAGCACGCTTTGGCTGGTTTGTTTCTGCGCACGTGCAGCAGAGCGGGAACATGAGTTTCCCATTCACCCTGACAGGTAACACGGGGAAAAAGAGCCTGTATGGCAGGTACAATTTCACCTTGGCTAACCCAAAATAGCTTGACAGGAGCCGAAATTGTCGTGAATGATTTTGGGGTGCCCGATAGGGTATTCCTTTGTTTTGTTGATGAAGGGGTAGAGACTAGTAAAATCATAATAGTGAATTTGCTCACCTGGGTTAGCTTTGTAATATAACCAGATGGCATTAGTCCTCCCCAGAAAGACAGCATCCCTAGGTGTCAGAGGAGAAGGCAACTGGGCTCTGCTTAAGAAATCAGAGAGCTCCCCATCTGATTGTGACATAATCCTCCACTCATGCTCCCAAATGGTCCTGACGGTAAACCCCACTCTCTTAAGATAATCACCCTTGTGCTGAGTCTGATAATTCAGAAGCCCATAGGTTGTCTCTGTCAAAGGGTTCCACTCATTTTCATTGTAGCAGGTGACACAGCCGTGGAAAAAACAACCATTAAATTCAAAGGCTGTGGGTTTCCCATCAATGATGGCATAGCCATCTAAAAAACAGCCCCCCACCTGAAATTCCCCACCCTGTAAAGCGTGCTGAATTTGAATATTTTCTTTTTCAGAGAGATACATGAATCACTGGATAGCGGGGGTCGAAAATCTCTTTTTCTGTCTGTGGTAGTTGTCTGGGGGAAGTAGTGCAATGGTCTGGCCTTTCAAAAACATAAATCTGTACATGGCCATGCACACAGAAGTCAGCGTGATATATTGGAAAGGGTCTATGCAGAGATTTACACATTCAAGTTTACCCTCCATTTTCACCATCTGTACCTGCCAAATCATTTTCATAATCTCATTCCTATAGAGGCGACAGGCCTCCTTCAGAATTTTTACATCCCCCTGACAATAATAGTCCAGCTCTTTTTGTAAATCAGAGGTCTTATCACGGTTGCCCCAATACCAATCTAAAAATTGCTCTCTCTAACTAGGCATCATTCTTTCAACCCCATAGTACTCTGCTTCAGGGAGAGGCCCCACATAATTCAGATTTTCCCACGTGTTAAAAAAAGGTGGGAAATGTCCTTTGCATTCCTCAAAACCCATGGCCTGGAGGAGTTTGCTAAGTTTCATAGGTAGAAAGTTTAAAGAATCTATGAAACGGATATGCAGGCTGGTGACTTCTATGCACATGAGTTTACCTCCCTGGGTGATCAGATTCACGGCCATTTTTTCTTTTAATAGTTGGCTAACAATGAAGTAGCCATCATAGTCCTTGGCATTGTGAGCTATGAAGGTGTAGCCCTGATACTTTTTATCGATAAAGACCTTAATAAAGTCAGACAGACATTCTTCACCCTTAAATTTCCAAGTTTGTTCTGTCTCTTGGGTCTTATCCTCCCAGGGGGTTTCTAGAGCTAACTGCATTACAAAAATGTAATTTGGTATGTGCATCCCAGTCTCCTGCATACATTCAAAATCATAAAAAATGTAACCCTCCCCTATTTCAGGTTTAGTAATCCAAGGCATAAAGCACTGGTGCTTGTCTACATCCTTGATCTGCCCATAGCACTGTTTGCATTGCCTCCCTTTGCATTCATGGTTTTTATCCACATAAGATTTACTTTCATAACACAATGTTTTAGACAAGCAGCCAACCTTTTTCTCAGAAGCCAGAACTCTGTGTCTCTCTAAGCACCCTGAGGACCGATAGACCAGTTTACAGTTAGGATACCTCTGTGCCTCACCCACATTATCTGCTTAGTCTGGGGTCAGACAGAGGTGGCACCAGAACCTGCACGAGTGGCTATGGCTGTACAACGCCTGACAAAGTTCACAATAATTTCTTGCCCCAAAAACCTTTTTCACATTCAGAACACCATAATAATGTTCAACATGCAACATAAGGAAACAAGTGTTTGGATACCGAGGTGTGCTCTGTGTTTTAAAGAAACTCCACCCCATTTTCTCCTTATGCATAACTATGTTGATGTTAACTTTTACCAGGTCTTTGAACAATGCTACATCCTTCAGCATAACCTGTTTTTGTGCTGACCACCCCAACTTCTCGTGCAGTTGGTTGGCACCATGTAGCAGTTCTGCAACTGTGGCTCCTCTAAGAGTGGTTAGAGCAAGCAGACTACCAGCAAAAAAGGTGTTCAGATCAATTAAATACCATCTCTTTTTGGCAATAATTTGGGAAAAGGGGATAGAATTTATCACTCTCCGGGCACCACCGCCCACACCTCTTGCAATTACCACAATCAACCGAAATGTTGAATCACAGGGTATTTCTCTCTGACTTTGTAAGAGCTTGCTGATCCACTCTAAAAACAGGTCATTTGATATGTTGTTTAAATTAATAGCTGGGGAATATAAACAGTTGTGCATACCATTTGCTTCAGGATAGACAATTGTGAATGAAGCGTATTACGTCATTTTTCAGAGACGGCTACCATCCAGTCAACTCGACTCTTTGAATGGTCCAATCTATACCAGAGTGTTCTTGTTCATGAGCCAAAGCTATGAGGTCGATCACCCAGACATTTCTGGCATCACCCAGACTGGCGGCTTCTCTCCTCTCCTGGCAAGGATGAGGGCTGATGGCGTTTGCCATATACACCAATCCTGAAAAGCTTTTCTTTTGGATCAGTTTGTTTAAACTCAACTCCTGATGCTGAAGCCCAATTAAATCAACAGTGTCACGGGTTCTTGGTGTTACCTTCGACACAGGGCAAAGCCCACTTGTGTTGGGCAGTACCCAAGAAGAGCCCACCCTGGCCCCTTCTTTGGCTGCTAGATCACCTGTGTTATAGGAGCTTTCTGGTGTCAGTGCCTTTTGATGGGCCTTTACTTTGCTGAGAACAACTGGTGTTTTCCTTCCTTAGGCCAGATGCCAAACATACTGCTAAAAACTTAAATGCTTTACAGGCTTACCATCTGATGTTAGGAACCCTCTCAGCTTACACAGGGGAATCCAGTCCAATAAAGCTCTTACTACCCATTCCGAATCACTGTAAAAAACAGAGGTATAGTCATGAAGGGTGCTCTCCCTACATGAATGGCTGCAAATCCAGTATATTGGACATGTTCAACATAAAAACTGCTACCACCCATGAACCAGATAAAGTCCATGTCTGTGAGGACCTGTTCTGGAAATCTAGCTCCACCTGTAAAGAGATTCTTGTGGTTCTTAATTAATAACAGGAAGAGGACACTCATGTTGATTTCCTTCAATGATTAGTGAATATGGTGCTACTGGTATACTGCTTATTGATTTGGTTGTCGATTTTTGCTTAATAATGAGATTCTCCACTTAGCTAACAATGGGGAGGATACCCCAGTATTCTTGATTCTTCCAGTGAGTATGAGTTTAGTGGGGGTATATACAGTTCTCAAAATCATGTGAGACATCCCTGTGAAATAATTCCAATGATTTAATGCCCCAATGAGCACCAAGATTTCATATTCACACAGACAAAAAGCTTGGTTCATAGTAGACAATACAAGACTACCATATGTCATGGCTTTTTTCCTGTTCCATGGTCCTGATATAGGATGGCACCAATGCTCTTATTAGTTTTAGCCAGCCCCAGAATGAAAGGATTATTTACTCTTGGGTTAACGAGTGGAAGGGCTTGCATTACTGTTGTCTTTTAAATCATTGAAAGCTGTGAGCTGCTCATTCCCAGTTCCATAGGATTCCTAAATCCAATCCTAAATATCTGACACTAGCGAATTGCCCGTCAAGAATGACGTATGAATTTCAAATAACAAAAACAAACAGATAAGATTTTACTTTTTATATTTATTAAATAAATTAAATAGGTGTAAAACTTAAATAAGCTGAACATTCAATAAGTAGCTTCATTTTCAGAATCATTGTTACCCTTGAATCCGCACTATAGTATTTTTTTTCATTTCACCAGGCAGCAGAGTTATAATTTCTTTATTCAATTCCATGGAGTGTTTATTCTTAGGAGTTACGATAATTTTCTTTGCAAGGGAATCCAAGTTTTCTACTTCAGTATGTTTTCCATAAACTGCTTTGACAACAGACTTCATTTCAATAAAGTTTTCTAGTATTTCAATTACATCTGGTGGCAACCTATAAACATTTGACATTGTTCCTCACCAATTTTCAGAGTCCATTCACTGAATCAATGTTGTCCTTCAATTCGCATATTTTGTGATAATTTGATTTTTGTGAAATGTGACCACAAATGATTACTTTTTATGCATACCTCAATTGCTTCCATTCTTGTACTTCTTACTACCACTGGTAATGTTTGTGTGAAGTCTCCGCCTAATAAAATTATTTTAACTCAGGGGTGGGCAATTATTTTGGGAGGAGGGCTACTTACTGAGTTTTGGCAAGCCATCGAGGGCCACATGACAGGCAGTCAGGGGCAGATAAATATTAATTTTTTTAGGGGCCCCGCAGGCCAGATAGAATGGCTTGGCAGGTCACAACCAGCCCGCGAGCCACATTTTGCCCACCCCTGTTTTAACTCCAAAGGGCATATCATTTTGCATAATTTCTTTCAACAATAAATTAATGCATCAGTGCATGAGTGTGCATCGTAGTGGCTTCGTCAATTATAATTAGTGTGACTTTTTTAGTGTGGCAGCTTCAGTTGAACATAAACTCATATTTGAAGTAGCTGTTTCAGCTCTGTGGGATAGGTAATTTGAAGTTGCTGTGTATTGTTCTTCCTCCTTTTAAAAGAAGAGCAGTTATTCCTGTTGTTGCAAGAGGGAGAACAATTTGCCCAATTCCTCTAATACAGGGAGGGGTCGGCAACCCCCGGCATATGTGCTGAGCATGGCACATGAGGCCATTTTGCTTGGCTTGCGTTGCAGCTGGGAAGCCAGCAGCTGTTTGCAGCCTCCTGGCCCCAGCTCAGGGTAGCTGCTGCCAGCTGGGAGCCCAGGCTGCTCCCAGCAGGCAGCTGGGATGCTGCAAGCCCTGCTGGGAGCAGTCCGGGCTTCGTGGCTGTCCCGCCATGTCAGTGTACCAGGGGACAGGGAGGGAGGGGCCCTGCACAGGCTGCTATGCCCCAGGCCATGGGGGCTTGGCAGCACAGGCATGGTGGGCATTTCCAGTTTTGCTTTTGCTGTGTCAACAGGCATGCCAGTTAATAGAGCATGCCAGTTTGTAAGGTGTCATATAATGTGGCTTTTGCTGTATTAAGATTAAGTAGTGTTGTCTACAAAGGACCAACTCACAGTCTCACCATAAATTCTAGTTTATTAGATGGGATGTGAAGTTTTAATAAAAGTATAAATGCAAATTCTGGGGGGTTATGATGGGTACTGGTCACTTTAGCACATATGCACACACTCATGCACGCAATTGCTGCAATAATAGTGTAGCACCAGTGTTAGAAGACTCCAGTGCCTCAGATAGGTATAAACTGTCGATGGTCAGCTTCCTCCTAGGCTCTGTCTTCTCCAGAAGGGGGTCACCTGCTTGTCCTTCTGTCTCAGTAGGTTGGGTGCTGGATGAGAAGGCTCCACTGAGGGTCACACTTCATGGCCTTTTATCCCTTCTCTGGCAGACTTGTGTGATCCCCCAGCATCATCTTGGCTGCCCAATCTGGAGGTCGCTATCCCACGTGGGTCTTAAGTAGTGCAAGACAGCTATCAGTTACAGTCACTGGGAGTTTTGCCCGATGGTACAGTTTTGAGAATCCACCCTTGACTTAATTGACTCAATGGCTGTGTCATTGCAGGTTTCAGGTGGCTTGATTAGCTTAAAATGGCTTGTAGAGTAGAGTTTTGTAATGGTAAGTTTCTCTGGCTAGGCTATTGTCAATTAACAGCCAGAGGCTCTTGCTTTGCCATTCGATTATCTGCTGATTCATTCACTCAGAGGAATGGCTGGTACATTGTAAAGGAGATACAATTCAATAAGTTTTTACAGTTAGTTTCAATATTACAAGGCTTAGCTAATTTAAAGAGTATGAAATATAATGTAGAACATAAATAAAATGTAACACACAGGATGCCATGACGAAGATGAGACAGATGAAATATAAAAATGCACTGCGAGAAATACATAAAAATGCAATGTGAAGTAGTGAGGATCAAAGGCCACTGGGGACAGTAAGTGAGTTAGGTTAGATGCAGTCATGTACACTGATTTAGCATAAAACTTTAGACAGATATGGGAAGTTAGCTTTGGGAAATAGGTCTTAATCAAAGGGGGGATATCTTCAGGATATTACAGTCACGCTTTCAACGCATCTTGGCTTTTCTTGTCTCTTACAGGTTTTGCTTTGCAGTGGATATTTTAGTTCTTTTGTTTTCTTTAGTGACACTGAGCTCAATTGATATGTAGATGTAGTTTCTAGGTTTCTCGTATAGAAAGCCACTTCAGCTTTCTGGCTTGCTCTGAACCTTGCCACACCCATGCAATGACACCCCTTGAAGCCGTTTTCTGAGGCCCGAGGTGCTGTGATGGGAAATGAAAGTAAACAATGTACTTTTGTTTCGGTGGGGTTATGTGATACCACTTCCTGGGAGGTCTTTGAATATGGCTCGCCGGCCCACTGGGTGATAAAAAGTTTATGATCTGGCCCCACATTCAAAAAGGTTGGACACCCCTGCTATACTTTCTCTCTGAACCTCACTTACTCTTCCTTCCCCTTGACTTCCCTATTTACAGCAGCACTTCTTTTACCTAAGCCAAAGATTCCTGTAATGCCCAATACTACAGTGGGGTCTGCTCATCAAGGGAGTTACTACTAGGACCATTGTGACAAGAACTTGGGACGTGCTGAGTTTTGAGGTGCATGAGGGTATCAGCTGAAAGTGCTGATCGGACCCAGGCTGTTCAGACATACTCTGTTAGTCTGTGTGTATGTGGGTGCATCCACACATGCAAGCACATGCGCTTGCAGCAGCTCAAATAGCACCAGTGCAAATTTGAGCCGGGGCTTTTTGCTTCAGTGCACGTGCTTGGACATGCACTTTGTTGTGGAGCAAATTGTGCCACTTGGGGCAAAATAACCCTGCCTTACTCCTCCCAGATCTTCAGCCAGGGGAAGTTAGAGCCCGGGGTCAGCATCTGTGCTGTGTCCAGCAGTATAAAAACCTGCCCTGGCCAGCAGCTCAGGGTTACTTGACCTCAGGAGCTTCTTGGGGCCCAGGCCACTGGTATCTGGGGACACTAGCCCCTTGTGTCAGCTAGACTGCAGAGGCAGCATCCCAAATTCTCTTTTTAAAATACCCCAAAATCCATATTCTTCCATAATTAGAACAAAAGAGAGAGAGAAAGGGGGATTGATCAGATGGGCAATGTTTTATTGTTATATTTACAAAGTTAAAGAAATTTGGAAGCCTATCATTGTCTCTAGCATCATAATAAAATAAATCCTAAATATCTATATGTTTTAATGTTTGCTTTGGGTTTCCTTATCACATGGTGGGGGTGTGGTGCGGGGATGTGGGGTTTGCAGGAGGAGGTGGAAAGGGGGGTGGGGGGATGTGAGTCACTGTGTGGGTAGGTGTGGGGGCTGCTTAGGAGTGGTGGGTCCCCTACATGAATGCCACATGCTTCTGGTGGCTGGCAGGGCACGGCGGCGCTGGTGGCGGTGGGAGCGTGGTGGCAGTGGTAAGCAGGGCGCTTCCGCAGATGCCGCCAGCATTCTCAGTAGTGGGGCAAGCTGTGAGCACCCACAGACACCAGCAGCAGCGACAGCAGTGGCCAGTGGCAATCGCTGACTGCCCGCTGACACCACTGGCAGCGGGGGAGGGGTGGCAAGCAGCAACTGCCTACAGGCACCACTGACAGTGTTGGCAGCACCTTTTTTGAGGGGGTGCACCACCATGCTCAGGGAGTGCACATGCACCCTGTACGCATCTCCACTGGTCCCCTGCCCCCCCACAGGGCAGAGCCCCCCACCCCCCCCAGCACATGCCTGCAGGGTCCCAGGCCCCCCAGGGGCTACATCTCTCCCCCCACCCCACACTGGTCTCTAGCCCCCTGCTCATTCTCCTGCTCTTCTCCAGCCTCTAAAGGCTGGAGATGAGCAGGAGAACAAGCAGGAGGCTAGAGAAAATAGGAGAATGAACTAATGGCTCATTTCCTCCACCTCCGTTGGTTCCCCCTGCTCCCCATTCATTTCCCCCACCCACCGTTCATTCCCCCTTCCCCCTGTTCTTTCCTCCTGCTCCCCATTTATTCCCCTGCTCCCCACTCATTCCCCCATCTCCTGTTCATTGCTTCCACCCTCTGTTCATTCCCCCAGCTCCCAGCTTGCTCTCCCAGGCCCCCCACACTCACCGGCAGTAGCAGAGAATGAGCAGGAGGCTGGAGAGAGCAGGGAAAGTCTCCAGCTTATCTCCAGGGGCTTTTCTCCAGCCTCCTGCTGGTCTCCAGCCCCCTGCTCCTTCCCCTGCTTGTCTGCAGCCTCGGGAGGGAGCAGAAGGCTGGATACAGCCCCTGGAGACATTCCCCTGCTGTCTCCAGCCCCCTGCTCCTTCCCCAGCTCTCCCGAGGCTGGAGACAGCAGGGGAATGTCTCTGAGACTGTCTCTAGCCTCCGTGCCCTGACCCGTTTTTTTCCCCCGGGGTTTTGTTTGACCCCTGGATATCCAGGGTTCTAATTTTCTCCCCATGCTGCAAGTTTGCAGTGCGGGGAACATTTTTTCATTCCTGCATATACCTCTTGTCCTGTCTCAAAGGGGTTTGAGATGGGGCAAGAGGCACATGCGTTCTTGTCTGGATACGCCCTGTGTGTCTAACTGCATTATTATTGTCCTGCTGATATAAGGGATGAGTGGCGGTTTCCTCAAATTTGCATGTTGGCACTCAGGGCAGGCCTGGCAAAATTTTTCAATCTGTTCATACATTGTGGGCTAAAAGCACCATTTTACCAATCAAGCTTCGGTTTTGCTCTGGACCAAATGCCCTCCCAAAGGACTATCATGAGCCAACCTTAACAAGGGAATTGTAAACGGGTAAGGTATCAGCAGTTGGGGTACCTCTTGTCCTTCCTGTGATCCTTTCCTCGTCTTGTCCTTCCTGTGATCAATTATCTTGTCTTTGTTTGGCCAGCTTGGTCTCAATTATTGCTTGAAAATCTTGCTTGTCTGCCTGAGCCTCCCTAAAGTGCAAGCTGTTAGATAAACTGTCGAAATCAAACTCCCCTAGAGTGTCCATGTCTTCTTTTCCCCAATCAGGACCATTTCTGCTTGTTCTTTGGCCCTTATGATGTCTAACACATCATAAATCTTTTCAATCACAGCCTAGCACCATAGGATATGGTAAATCTCTAGCAAGTCCTACTGGCATCTCCTTGGAGACATTTAGAACAGTCACGCGGTAAATTCTCCGTGGATAGTGAGTAGCCTAGCCATGAATACAAGTAATCTTATTTGGGGTGTCCTTACGCATGTGTAGGTCTGGTGCCAGTGTAACTTGTATGAAGTTTTGAACACAACCGATGTCTACAATAGCTCTAAGTCTCCTTTTGTCTACCTTGACCATGATGGTAGATTTCTGTATGGGGTCATCTTCCCCCATCCTCCTGATGGTACATTGATTCAATTACATCTGGTTGCCTGGGTCCTGTCTTGGCTCCAACACTTGTAAACTGTGGGCCCTGTAGATGGGGCATGAGATGTGCCACATTAGTACAATCCCTGGATATATGCCCAGTTCTCCCACATAGGAAACAAATGATTGAACTACTGACAAACCTTCGGAATTCCTGGGGTTCTTTGCCGCTCAGTTTCACATTCGCTCATGGCTTTGAATAAGGATTCCCTTTTATATTCCTTTTTGCAAGGCCTTCTCCATGTGCACTGTCAAAGTTCTCTGCCAGTTGCAAGGCTTCAGCTGAGGATCTTGGCCAATGTTATCAAACCCATTGTTGAGTATCCTCATCTAAGTCTATCAAAAACTGTTCAAGCAGAATTTGGTCACAAATTTTGGCCTTTGAACTCTTGATGGGTTTCAACCATTTTGTCATTAAATCTGCCAGTCGCTGTAGCAAAGTTCTCGGGACCTTCTCTTCCCTTCTTTTCTTTGCCCTGAAGGACTGCATATAGGCTTCTGGATTTATGTCTAAACGATACAAGATTTCCCTTTTCACTTTGTGATAATCCAATGCATCGCCCCTTTCATAGCCCTATAAGCAGCTTGAGCTCAACCAATCAAAAGGCCCCCAATTGCTCTGTCCAGTGTCCTTTATCCAATCCTGACGAAAGAGCAGCTCTTTCAAACCTTTCTAAAAAATCTTCAGGATCGTCTTGTATAGTCATTTTTGGTACTTTCAACTTCACTGAATTTCTCTGGGTCCAAGCTTGTTGTTATATCCAGCTTTCCTCCAAAGCTAACTGACAAGCGGTCTGTTCTTGCTGTTGTAGTACTTGCTCCATTAGATGTAAAGTTTGCTGTACTGCTTCTGCCCCCGTCGTCATAGAAGTTGAGAATTCCATGTTTTCAATTTCCTCTAGGCCGTTGTTCATGTTCCCAATGTCCCGGTGTCTTGTGGGTATGCGTTGTGAGTCAGAGCCTCTTTTCCCTGAATAATTAACTGATAATCACAACCCGGTTCTCACCTGCCATGTCTTGATGTAATTTATAACTCAGGCGGTGTTGCTCTGTTGATGGTTAATTATTAGAGCATCCAGCTTGCTCATACTAGGGCTCCAACCTCCTCTTACATGCCAGCGAAACCATTTGTTAACATACACTTGGTAGTTGTCCAATATTTCTGTCAAATTACTTTCTCCTCTGCAAAAATAACTTCTGTATCTGGTTTTTCTCTACATTATCTCCAGCCTACCGTGCCTATTACTGTTTCTGCAAGGAAATCATCCACCTCACTGGAGATTGGGAAGAGAGACACCTTGAAGGACTAACATTAGGTAGGTATTTACCTTTCAGGAATTCAGTCTCATCTGCTTCCAGCAGTTTTTTTCCTTACGTATTTTCCTTCATTCCCCAGCTTCCTGCCTGAGGTTTCCTGATTTACCAACCACAGTCCGTAGAATTTCAACCAACTAAAAAACTCACAGTTAATCAACGCAGTCCATGACACTATTCATAGTCAGTTATGGGCCGATGAGAGGTAAAGCGCTGCTCGATCTGGTTCTAGCAACCGCGGATGACTTAATCAGCGACCTAATGATTAAAGGGAAGCTGCATGACTTTGATCACAAGCTGATCACCTTCACCATCCACTGTAAAGCTGTCCAGTCAGTAATAGAGAAGTCCTCGACTTCAGGAAAGCTGACTTTGACAAGCTCAGGAGGCTTGTCTGTGATGCCCTAAAGGGCCACAACCCAAAGGGGAGGGGAGTTCAGGACAAGTGGTTGCTCCTCAAGGCAGCAATCCTGGATGCGAAAGCAAAGTCCATCCTGTCTCGGAGGAAAGGCAGGAAAAGGGCACAGCAACCCCCTTGGCTCTCCAGGGAACTGGAGGACCTCCTGTGTCTTAAAAGGAAGACCTACAAAGTCTGGAGGACGGGATCCACCACCAAGGAGGAATATTCTGATCTGGTCCAGACCTGCAGAGAGCAAACCAGGAAAGCCAGGGCTGTGATGGAACTCCAGCTAGCTACAAATATCAAGGACAATAAAAAGTCCTTTTTTAGATATATGGGGAGCCGGAGAAAAAGCAAGGGCAACACTGGACCCCTGCTAAACCAGATGGGACAACTGACAACTGATGCCCAAGAAAAAGCCAACTTGCTAAATGGGTACTTTGCGTCAGTTTTTCACCAGTCCCATGGGACGCCCCTGCCCACTGTGGGACAGGGGACCGTTTCAGGTGAGGGAGATTCCTTACCATCCATCAAAGCTGACCTTGTGAAGGAACACCTTGATAGGCTGGATACCTTCAAGTCAGCCGGCCCTGACGGTTTATACCCAAGGGTACTTAAAGAGCTGGTAGGCATCATAGCTCAGCCTCTGGCGCAGATCTTTGAGAACTCCTGGTGCTCTGGTGAAGTGCCCGACGATTGGAAGAAGGCCAACATGATGCCTATCTTCAAGAAAGGGAGGAAAGTGGATCCAGCAAACTACAGACCCATCAGCCTGACCTCTATCCTGAAGAAGGTCTTGGAAAAGATTATCAAAGAGGCCATCCTATACAGGCTAGCTGATGGCAATATCCGGACAAATCCAGCATGTATTTGTTGCAGGTAGGTCTTGCTTGACCAATTTCATTTCCTTTTATGACCAGGTGACCTATCACTTGGACAAGAGAGAAGAGATTGATGTGATATATCTTGACCTTAAAAAAGCCTTTGATCTGGTATCCCATGATCTCCCCTTGGCAAAACTGGCTAACTGCGGCCTCAACCTCACCACGATCCACTGACTGGGGAATTGGCTCCATGGTCAGACCCAGAGGGTGGTGGTTTATGGAAGTCAATCATTGTGGTGCCCTGTGACCAGTGGGGTTCCTCAAGGCTTTGTCCTAGGGCCTTTACTTTTTAATATCTTCATCAATGATAGTTTCATAGTAGCTAGGGTCAGGAGGGACCGGAACAGATCATCTAGCCTGACCCCCTGCCACAGGCAGAAATGAATGCTGGGTTCACAAGACCCCAGACAGGTGATCATCTAACCTCTTTTTTAATTTACCCAAGGTAGGGGCGAGGACCACTTCCCTAGGAAGTTGGTTCCAGATTCTGGCCAACCTAACTGTAAAATATTGCCTCCTGATCTCTAACCTAAACCTATTCTCCATCAGTTTATGACCATTGTTCCTTGTCACCCCAGGTGGTGCTGGGGGGAATAGGGCTCTTCCTATTTGCTGATGACCTCCTCTGATGAGTTTGTAGGCAGCCACCAGGTCCCCCCTCAGCCTCCTCTTGCCGAGGCTGAACAGGTTCAGGTTCCTCAGTCTCTCCTCGTAGGGCCTGTCCTGCTGCCCTCTCACCAAATGGGTGGCCCTCCTCTGAACTCTCTCCAGGCTGGCCACATCCTTTTTAAAGTGTGGCACCCAGTACTGGACACAGTACTCCAATTGCAGCCTGACCAATGTCACATAGAGGGGGAGTATCACCTCTCTGGACCGGCTTGAGATGCATCTTTGGATGCATGACAAGGTATGGCTGGCCTTGCTGGCTGCGGTCTGGCATTGATGGCTCATGTTCATCTTGGAGTCAATAATTACTCCAAGATCCCTTTCCGCCTCTGTGCTTTCAAGAGGGGAACTCCCCAGCCTGTATGTATGCTGTGAATTCCTTTTCCCAAGGTGCAGAACCCTGCATTTATCTACGTTGAACCCCATCCTATTCTCATCTGCCCACTTCTGTAGTCTGTCTAAATTTAGTTTCAGCCTCTCTCTCCCTTCAAGTGTGCCCACCTTGCCCCACATCTCAGTGTCATCAGCAAACTTGGACAATGTGCTTTCAACCCCCTCGTCCAAGTCGCCGATGAAGATGTTAAACAGTGAGAGCCTGAGGACTGAGCCCTGGGATACCCCACTGCTCACATCCCACCAGGTTGAGTACAACCCATCCACCACTATTCTCTGGTGTGCCCCATCAGCCAATTTTTTTACCCATCCAACTGTGTAGGCATCAATGCCACAGTTGCTTAATTTATTAATGAGAATGGGGTGAGAGACAGTGTCAAAGGCCTTCTTAAAGTCTAGAAAGGCTACATCCACAGTGACACCATCATCCAAGGATTTAGTTACCTGGTCATAAAAGGCAATCAGGTTGGTCAGGCAGGACCTGCCTTTGATGAGCCCATGCTGGTTGCCCCTGAGCATGATCTCCCCTGCTGGCCCCCCATAGATGTGCTCCTTGATGATTTTCTCCAACATCTTCCTGAGGACCGAGCTGAGGCTTACAGGCCTATAGTTATTTGAGTCCTCCTTTTCTTAAAAATGGGGACCACATTAGCTAGTTTCCAATCCCCCGGCACCTGGCCAGATGACCACGAATGCTCATACAGCCGGGCCAAGGGCTCCGCCATGACCCCTGCCAGCTCCCTCAACACCCTTGGGTGGAGGGCATCTGGACCAGCAGATTTAAAAATGACCAGCCCTTCCAGAAGATCCCTAAATACATCTGCGCTGACCGAAGGCCTGACAGAGCTATCCCTGAGATTGTCCCTACCTCTGGCAGGAGGGATGTCCCAGTCTCTGTTCAACAAAACAGAGGCAAAGAAACTGTTAAAAATGTTGACATTGGTGTCAGAAGCTGGCTGGCCAAGTTCACCAATGACACCAAACTTTGGGGTAAAGCATCCACACCTAAGGACAGAAGGGTGATCCAGGCAGATCTTGACAGGTTTATGAAATGGGCAGATGAGAACCTGATGGTGTTTAACACCAAAAACCACTAGGTTGTCCACCTTGGGAGGAAAAACCTGCAGCATCCTTATAGGCTTGGCAGTGCTACACTGGCTAGCACTACGGATGAAAGGGACTTGGGGGTCATGATTGACCACAAGATAAACATGAGCCTTTAATATGATGCTGCAGCTGGAAAAGCGAGCAAAATGCTGGCTTGCATCCATAGATGCTTCTCATGCAAATCCCAGGACGTCATTCTCCCGTTGTACTCGGCCTTGGTGAGGCCGCAGCTGGAGTACTGCGTCCAGTTTTGGGCTCCACAATTCAAAAAGGATGTGGAGAAGCTTGAGAGAGTGCAGAGGAGAGCCACGTGCATGATCAGAGGTCAGGAAAACAGACCTTATGATGAAAGGCTGAGAGCCATGGGACTCTTCAGCCTGGAAAAGTGCAGGCTCAGGGGCTATCTGGTGGCCACCTATAAGTGGTGTTCACCAGGACCTGGGGGAACATCTGTTCACCAGTGTGCCTCAAGGGATGACAAGATCGAACAGTCACAAACTCCTCTGCGACTGTTTCAGGCTGGACATAAGGAAGAACTTCTTTACTGTCTGAGCCCCCAAGGTTTGGAATAGACTGCTGCTGGAAGTGGTTCAAGCACCCACTTTGAATGCCTTGAAGAGACATTTGGATGTTTGTCTTGCTGGGATCCTATGATCCCTGCTGACTTTCTGCCCCTGGGGCAGGGGGCTGGACTCGATGATCCTCCGGGGTCCCTTCCAGCCCGAATGTCTATGAAGTCTATTTACTCAGAGTCTGGCTCCCTTCTTCCTTTGGAAGCCCAGACTAGCCTTTTCCCATTCTCATTAGTTTTAAACATTAGGAAGAAAACAAATAACAAACTTTACTGCCTGTCCGGCATTTTACAGTTGATTCTTCCTTGTCTTCAGGTCCTGAGCTCTCAGGGTGCCGTGCTCTGCCATGCACTTCTGCAGCATCAGAGCTCCTCCGAGCTCTAAGACCAGTGTCTGGTGTTCATCCCATTCCTAGGATGAGGCTGCCAAGGCTTTAGGGAAAGGTTCCCACATTCCCCTGCTCCCTCTTCTCTGACAAGCTTCTTGCTGGGTTGGATTCCTTCCCAGAAATAGGGAAGGAATGGTGCAAGGCACCATTGTGAAGAACACAGCAGCTAGAAAGTCGTGGTTTTAGCTGCAGTAGCATTCCCGGCATCAGTGTCACTTCCCCCCGTGCTGGTAAGTTTTCCCCGGGTCTTCTTCACACTGCTCTTCTTACTCATAGTGTGATCAGTGACCTCACTAAAGAAAGGCTAGTCTCTACCCAGCAATATAGGGCATGGCAACTTCTTGCCCAAGAACACTGGCATGGATTTAGTTCTTTCCATTATTGTGAGTGGAATTTCCTGGGTCCTATAGCAGTAAGACTAGCTATAGATGCACACCGTCTGTACTGGCTCTCCTTCAGGGCTCACCTGATCTGGCACTAAGTCTGACCGCATCATGGTCTAGGCATAGCCTGAGTCTCTGATGGCTGACAGAATCATAGGTCCCACCTTTGCGTCCACTCTTACCATGGGTATTCTCAAAGGGCTACTTGTAGCATCTGTAGCATTTGGTTACACTTTTTTTTTATTATATAGTTGAATCTAGCACGAATGTAATGATTTAATTTCTGTCTTTTCAAAGGTAGCTGCTTGACTCTATTCTATAATGCTTCCAGCTTGACACAAGTGAATGAACTTTGTATGCCCTGGGCATGAGAGAGATATGGGCAAAGGGTGTGTGAGGAGTGAATGGGAGTTTGCATGAGAAAAGGAAAGAGGATGTAATTGTTTATGTAAGCAACAAGGTGCCAGATGTGTAAACTACCAGTCAGTAACTAACTAACAAACGGCTGAAGAATCCCTTTGAAGCTTGAGGGCACAAAGGAGATAACAGAAGAAGAAATGTTGGCATGTGGGCAACAAGAAAACTTCAAGGCTGATCCATTTTTACAACTAAAGTGACCTTGATGTAAGAAAAGAAGATGGATGAGAAGCAGCTGCTAAAAACACAGACTAAGCATGGAAAAACCCCAAGAAGCAAAACAAGGACTGAAACCATATATAAATAGAATACAAATGATGCTAAGTTGGGTGAGAAATCTGTCTTCCTTTTCAACAGCACAGACGCATCTGCTTCTCATCTTGTTCCAGCTGCTATCTTTCACCACCATCATCAGCTTCAACATCTCAGCTACTCAGTGAACACGGAGTTGGCCACCCCATGTTAACATTGAGCAACTATTGCTGGTAACTATATCTGGTGTCTGTCTGTATGCATGGAATGGTTGTTTTGTGTGTCTGTAGGTTTGTGTCTGATGATGTGCATGGTGATTTGTGTGTGTCTGTATGAATGGTGTGTCAGGACCTTTATGTCTAACTAATGTAAATGTGGCGTTATGCCTTATCCCCCTTTATAAAGTCTCGCTTGTGATTTAAGCAATTGGCAAATGGTGTAACACACTAATCTCTCAAAACTACAGTCCATAGCCTCATCCACCCATTCTAGCCTATGCTCTCCCATCTTGGCATTTTCACACTCTCCCCTTGGGACTTCTTTACTTCTTCAGGGATAGTTGTGTGCTAGGTTCCCCACTGCCTCTTATTCATATATCATGCCGGCTCTCTGGCCTCTGTACTTCTGGAGGCATAGGTAGGGCCTTCAACCTTGCGACTCTTAATTTTTTTATGCCAGGTCTATCAAAAACTGCTCCAAAGTGATCAGATCCATTACCTCTGCCACCGTCTTCAGTTGTGGCTACACCCAGCACTCTATCAAATCCTTCAGGTATTGTGATAATAGTTGGGGCTGTTTCTGTTCTGGCTTCTTGCGGTCCTTAAACTTCTGATAATATGTCTCTGGCACCACCCCGAGGCGATATAAAACTGCCTCCTTCACTTTGTTGTATCTTCTTGTGAGAGCGCTCTGTATGCTGCCTGAGCTGGACCCACCTAATAAAACTGGCTAGCCCACCTGTCTAGATTCCAGACTATGCTTATGGTGGCTCTTTCAAATGCTTTGAGGTAGGCCTCCACATCATCCTCTTTTGTCATTTTAGGCACTTTCAGACTCTCTGTCACTCTTAATAAAGTCATTTGTTGTGCCACCATTTTCTCACTTAGCTCTTGCTGGCGGTTGAGGATGGTCACCTGTACATCTGCTTCCCGAGCTCTGACTCCTGAGCACCATCTTCTCTATTTGGGAGTGCTGGTTCTGAAGGAGCTGCAGCATCATGGCCTGGCTTTGTCGCTACTCTGGCATCTTTGGATTCACTTCCATGGACTTCCTCATCAGCTATTCCAATTTTCATCTGAGGCACCAAAGGTTCTTTAATGGCGTTTCCAACCAATGCACCACTGGAACAGGAGTAGGGAACTCTCCTGTTAGGGCAGCCTGTTTCACTCTCACCTGCCATATCTTGATGAAAAGGTTGAAAGTATAGTGTGGGAGGCTGCCTTATATATGAGGCCCTGGTGTCATGGCCAAAGTACATGGCTCCGCCTTTCCCTATACCATTCCCATCTCCACCCTTGGATCTTAACAGTACTGGTCGATTAGCAGAGCCCTCAGTCCCTCAGGACACTCATGGTGTTCTTGTTCACACGCTGAACTTAGTTGCTAAGTTTGGAATGATTACCAGTCCTTGGTCTTCTTCCTCATATTATAATAATCACAAACCAAAATAATAACTTAAAGCAAAGAGCTGGTGTTTGCTAACAAATTTCCCTTCTGCTAGGACTTCTATTCCAGAGAAGCCCCTTGCTGTCCCGTCTCCAATGTCCTGGGGTTTTTTATCTACAATCCCCATTGTAATAAACCAAAAGTCACTGGCCACACTTAGCTGACTTGTACTTTCCCAGCTCAATATCTGTTCCCTTCAGAGATACTCTCCCAAGCTGTTAATCCTCACATCACAGGTCCAACTCTGCTTCCGTCAGTGATCAGGCTGTTTTGTTGTTTGAGGCTACCCACCACCCAACAATTACAGTCTTCCCCAACTAGGGTGCTCACCATCTGAATTGTGTCTTGCCCCTTGGTCAGAGCTTGACTCTTTACTCACAGTTTCTATCTGAAACCATCTCTCTCTCTCTCTTCTCCCGCAGGCCCAGGTACTCTTCTGCCATCAGCGTCTGGTAAATACCAGCAAAATCATCGTTGTTTGGCATCGCCTTATGGAATTGCTGCTCTGGTGTTTTTTCACCGGTGCCCCCAAGCCGGCCCAAGTAAGTTGCTGCACACAGTCCTGTCCCCATTCCAGGGGTCACTCTTTCAATCCCCAGAGCTTGGTGTCTTTTCTCCCCTACCTGGAGTCTCAGCGTTCTTTTTTGTCACCCTATGTCACTCTCATGTGCCGAGTTTAAAGGGACCACATCTGCTCTTAATTGAATCTCACCGCTGAATCCCCAGCATAGGCTCATCCGCAGGGTGGGCATAGCAGGGGCTAACTCTGACTCCCTGCTACAACCACTGACTCAGTCCACTGGATCATTCCAGTTGGATCCCCTTGTACTAGGCTCTGAAAAAAAACACCTGAGCCTGGTTCTGTGGCATCAGTGAAATGTTCAAGGGCCTTCAGGCTCACACAGCTCTTTCACACAAGTTGGGGAAATCTGCTTACCCCAGGGAAGACTCGCTCTTCTCAATGAAAATCCAAGGCTAACCGAGGTGACAAAAAAACAAAGTCCAGAAGACAGGACTTCCAAAGTATATGACTAGTGACTAAACACCGTGAATTCAAGGGGAGTCTTTACTCTTGTGAGCCACAAGATAGACTAGCACCTGCAGGACCTAGTCACTGATCTAGTAGTATTATGTCACAATGAGCAGTATGTCACAGTTCTTACAACACCCATGTCATCAAACATGCATCACCTAGGAGATTTCTGGCTATAAAAGGCACCACAGTTTTTCTTTTCAATCAACCTCCCATTTTAATTCAGTGTGACTGTTTTAAGGGTCAAGAATAGTTTCAGGCTCAGGTATGTCTCAAAATGGAGCCATGCCATTTGGCTTAAGTGATGCAGCACCAACATTCCAAAGATTAATGAATTGGATGTTAGCCCCACATCACAAGTATGCTGCAGCATACATTGATGACCTAGTGATTTACATTGAGGGGTGGGGACAACACCACAGAGCTGTATGAACAGTAGTAAAGGAACTCAGACATGGGATGACAGCTAACCCAAAGAAGTGCGCCCTCGGGCAAGCACAGACTCAGTACTTGGGATTTGTGGTAGGGCTGATAAGACCTCTTGCAGATAAAGTGGAGGCTATAAAGAATTATACTACCCCAATGAATAAAAGACAACTGAGAGCCTTTTTAGGGTTAGCTAGTTACTGATGTAGATTTACCCCCTGCTTTGTGGAGATTACGGACCCACTAACAGATGCCATCAAAGGAAGAGGGAATGGCCCAGTGACCTGGAACAAACAATGAGAAGAAGCATTCCAAGCTATTAAAGAAGCTTTATGCCAAGAAGTAGTACTTCACACCCTTGACTTTACACAGCCTTTCATATTACAGGCAAATGCTTCAGGAGAGGCCTTTGGAGCGGTACTCTCCCAGAAGAAAAAGGGTCAGGAGAGACCAGTGGCCTATGCCAGGTGGAAATTGAATGAACATCAAAGAAGGTATGCCACCATTGAATGGGAGGATTTAGCACTTAGGTGGAGTGTTGAATATTTCTGGTACTATCTATTGGACTGAGAATTTAAGTTAATTATAGATCATGCTCCACTAAAATGGTTACAGTCAACAAAAACGGACAATACTGATATTATGAGATGGGCTGTTGCTATGCAATCTTTCCAATCTTCTATTGAACACAGACCTGGCAAAACCAATGTTATGGCTGACTTCCTCTCATGGTGCCACTCAGAGGCAGCACCTGAACCAGAATAGGTTCCTGGTAAGAGATATAGAGAAGCAATCTGACCTAACAGGTACTAAAGGAAGAATGCCAAAAAGCTTGTTAAGAGAGGGAGAAGTATTGAGTCAGAGGAATCCCAGGGGAACCAACCCCTGACCCAAATCCTCCCTCTTTATAATTACCTCAGAGGAAGAAAGGAATGGCTGGCAGTCTCATATCCAGAGTGCATGCTGGCTTGAGATGGGGCCACACAGCATGGGAAGGGGAACTGCTGGCTTCAGTGCAGAAGGGAATCCCCTGCTTGAAGCCAGCGAGTGAATGCTGGAGGCAGAGGGGTTAGGCATGCCTGAGAGTCTCCAGTTCAAAGCTTGGAGAGGAGAGCTGGAGGCAGAGTAGCAGTGAAAGTCCCTGGTTTAAAGCTGGGAGAGGAGAGAGAGATGCTGAGGGGTAGGGCATGCCCAGGAGTATCCTGCTCGGAGTCAGGGAGAGACAGCAGGATGCCAAGGGGTGGAACCTGCTTGGAGAGCCCCAGCCCAGAGTTGGGAAGAGTAAGAGAAATACTGAGGGGCAAGATGCATCCGAAAATCTAGAGCTGGGAGCCAGATAAGAGCTGGAAGTGGAGGGGTGAGACATGCCCAGAGACCCCCAACTGGAAAAGAGAGAGAATCAGAAGAGGAGAGGCGGGGTAAGCCCAGGGATACCCTACTGGGAGCCAGAGGGAGAGAAGCCACATGTGGAAGGGCATAGCAGACCTGTACAGTCTCTGCCCTGAACCAGCAAGGGAGAGAGAAGGGTAGAACTGAAGGCTGGGAAGTTAACAGTCTTGCAATGGGGAAGAAAGAAATACAGTGAGACAGAACAATAATAAAAAGAGAACAAAGAATTAAGAAGTTCTGTTGAAACTGCAAAAAAGGCCAGGAACTGTTTATTCTTACTTTGTTTAATTTTCCTTGAACTCTAAGTTATACCCTGAAGGGATTCTCAGGGTTAAGGTGGCGTAAGGAAGGGGTGCAGGGGATGGTGGAGCCCCATAGTTATAAATAGCTGTGTGTTGCGGTGCTGTGCTTGTGAGAGAACTTTTCTTCTGTTTTTTTTTCTTGTGGAACATCCTCCCAGAAATAATAAAAACCATTATTAAACAAAGTTGTGGCAAGAAAGGTATTTTAATCTGGGAGGGGTTAAAAAGGGGTAACATAGGACTCTTTTTCCCTTATAAAGCAGAAGAGGAAAATGTCATCATGTAAGATTCATAAGCCCTAGAGCACCTACAGTTGACAAGTTCATAATTTGGTTTTTTTTCTGGTCCCCCAGACCTCAGTACCCTTCCTCCTCTGTCCAGGGCTTCTCTTCCCAGCAGCCAGAGGTTTCTTATGTGGGCTTCCAGGCTGCCACACACTGGTAGCGAGTCCCGGGGCATGGAATCAGGTGCTCCAGCCTACTGCCTGGGGCCTGCAGGAATCTTTGCCAGTGCGCAGGTAAGGAAGAGGGAGTGACTGGGGGATTCTCTAACCTGACCCCTCTCGCCCTGTTACAGGGACGTGGTAACTGTCCAAGAGAGAGAATTACAAAAATGATGGAAATTAGTCAATTTTGAATTTGATGATCATACCAGAATGATAACAGCATGGGTACTCACCATTCCTACAGCCACCGTTGTTAATGTTTACTGCATTGTGCCCCAAGGAATGTGGGTAAATGGAACATTCCTTTAAGCTGTCCTCAATTGAAAATGGGCAGTAAGACAAAATCAAACTTAAAAATCAATTAATACAGAAGGATGTACTAATGAAAATAGCTTAGGACTCATCTGCAAGGATCACTCTTATGCATCTGTGAGATCTAGTCTTAATGCTGACATTGGAAGATGTGACTTCATGCTGATAAGCGAAGCTTACAATAATGTCTCCATTGTCAGGCACACTGGATATTGATGTGTATGCATTAACATCATTTGCAAATATGTCATTATTAATGGATTATTTGATTTTTTTGTTAATAGTAGCAATAGTTGTTCTGTTTATGTAATATCAGTTAGGTGTGATTTTAATTTTATAGTACTGACAGTATTAACATATGAGATTAAAAGAAGCTTTGAGTTACATAATGAGGCTGCACCTATTCCAACTGGTATAAATTTGCAACTTATAAGAGAATCGATGCATCATGAAGATTTACAGAAGTTGCTAATTAATAATTTGGAACAAGCCAAAATACTAGTCATACAGGTGCAACATGGAAAAGATCATCTCAACACTTGAGAAAGTTAAACAACACAGTACACATCCTTGTACAGTACAGTACAGTACACTGATGGGAGACATTTTTCAGTTGGTCTCCAGCTGCCAGTGGATTGTTAAATTTTATGCTGCATCTAATTGTTTTTTTATGTACTGAAACAAGTTTGAGTGTTCTCATCTTAATTGTGCTGCTGGCTGAAAAGTTTTTGAGAAAGAGCCCACATGTTGGTGCAAAACCAGTTGCCCGATGTTACAAGAGTTCAAGTCAAGTGGAATTTTTCATCAACACTTTTAACTATTTATTCACATATTCATTAAGACAAAGGACAGTGCTATGGAAGCCACCTGCTGAACCACAGCAGCAACCTGTGGGTGGTACAGCATTTGAGTCTGCACCTTTTGGACCTAAAACCTGGTTATTTGAAATGATGACCATCTTTCAAGAAAGGGATCATCATGAAGGGGATTGATGCCCCAGGTTTTAGTTGTCTTACATATTTGATAACCATTTGTGCATATATTACTATATTGGCTTAAGGCACGCACAACATGTTTGAACTTACCAGAAGGTTTGAACTTTCCACCTTTTGTTCTACTTTTGAGAGCTTAGCTTGCACTGTGTGAATATGAGTTTGGCAGGAAAATGTGGCATGATTGATGTGTGAGTGTTAGCTACCTGCCTGAAGTAACTCAGAATATGATTGGATGAAGAGTGAGGTAATGTATCAAAGTGTGACTGACAGACCGATTGACAGCAAGAAACAGAGGATTCGTCACTAGAAGTAGGGTAATTTCGATTTATAAAAGTCAGTGACCAGAGCACTGTGGGTGGAATGAGTCGTGCGTTTTGGGTTGCGAGTTGTGGAGTGTGCATGTCAAGAGTCTTTGTGGTCAGAGCGGAATGTGTCTTTCTTTGCACTTGCCTTTGTGCATAAGCTAACCAGAGTGAATTTCAGTATCTGCAGCAGCTGCTAGCTACTTAAGGGACTGATTGAGCAAGGAGCTCTCTCCCTGAGTAGTATTTCTCTATTTTGTCTCCTGTTTTGTGAAGTGAGAGTCTGAGACTCATCTGTTCTTTTTTGGTAAAATAAACTTACGTGTGTTGAAGAGTGAGTTTTGAGAGTGAACTCTGTGGAGTGTGTGGAGCAGTGGCAAGTTGGTTTGTTGGAGCCGTTTGGATTTGTGAGAATTGTCAGTTTGAGAAGGTGTTCTTGTATTGGGTGTTGTTGAATCAGTGTGCCCAACAGAGATCCTGGTTTTTTCTGTTTAAAAAAAATCCCCAATTTTCAGTTTTAAAAAAGTGACCCCAAATCCACATTTTTCTGTGATTTAAATGAAACACTACTAATATCTATCTATCTATCTAGATGTGTAATTTTAATCATGGGAAAATGTGAATTTGGGGTTACTTTTTTTTAACCAAATGATGGGGATATTTTTTAAATCAGAGAAAACCAGGATCTTTGGTGCCCAGTCATTTGTCTGAGTGCTGTTTGTCTGTCCCTATGCTTGTGTGGCCTGTCAAGTGTTAAACCTCTGTCTTCCGTGAGCATGAGTGAGAGCAGCTGCTTAGCAAAAGAGCAGCATAGAAGTTGGGAGCAGCCCACCTGGCAGTTGGGAGCAGCCTCTGAAGGATTTCCTCTGTGGTCTCCTTACATTTTTCCTGAAGTTTCTTTGGTATTGTATCACCCTGTTTGTTTTCCTAGTTTTCCCCTTGGTGTTACTGTAGCAAGCCAAATTTTGGGAATTAAACCTGGGTCCCTGTAATCTACAAATATATTTATATTTGGTGGATGAGTTAATAAAAGTTAATACCAGGCTGAACAGCTTGGATTTTCTTAGAGTTGGGATACACAGACTAGGAGATAAAAATAAGGTTCAAAACAAAGGGAAATTTATTACAGATTTCCCTCAATTTATGCAGTAGATGCGTTCCCAGGGAACAGCACATAAATTAAATTTGCATAAAGCGAACCCAGTTTACAATGAAACAGATAGGGATGCATTCTCATGCCGGTGAGGGAGTGAGGGAATGAGGCTGGGGCTAGAAAACGAGTGGGGAGAGGGACACAGTGCAGCCCTGTGGCTACAAGCAGGCATCGTCTGCCACTTTTGGGGCTGCAGCACGGGCCAGCATCGGGCTCTTCACAGCACTCGGGGTGGGGGGCAGCCCCACTCACCCCACTTCTCCCCACTCACCGCAGCCCCTGTTGCAGCGGCCCTGGGAGTGGCTGATGCCAGCTGCCTGCAGCCACTGGGCTGCACCATGCCCCAAATGCCCTGGTGCAGCACAGCTCAGTGGCTGAAAGCAGGTAGCATCCACCACTCCCAGGGCTGCAGCAGGGGTGGGCAGCATCCTGCAGCAGGACGAGAGCAGGCTGGTGCCAGTGGCTGCTGCAGGCTGGGGCTGGCTGTGGCACCAGGCTTTTCCTGCCACTCAATAGCGGTGCTGGGAGGGCAGGTTGTGGTGGGGCTACGGCAAATTTTGGGGTGGCAGCAGCCCCCATCCCATCACCCTGGCCTACCCTAAGTGCCAGGAAGAGCCTGGTGGCACCTTCAGCCCCAGCCTCCAGCAGTCACCGCCCCCAGCCTGCTCTTATCCCACTGCAGGCTGCTGCTCTCCCTTGCTACAGCCCTGAGAGCGGCAGACACCACCTGCTTACAGCCACTAGGCTATACTGCACTGTGGGGTTCAGGGCATGGTGCCCCGGGGGAAGTGAAGCCCTGGGTGGTTCGGGGCATGGCGCAGCCCAGTGGCTGGAATCTGCTGGCATCAACCGCTCCCAGAGCAGCTGCAGCAGGGGCTGTGGTGAGTGGGGCCCCGCCTCCTCACCCCTCCCCTCCACTCATGGCCCTTTCCCCTCCCCTCACAAACTCACAGACTTACCTGCTTGGGGGAGGAGGGGCTGCACCTATACCAATCGCATAAAAGCTAATTTACCTTGCATATAATAAATTTCAGGTATAAAAAGGGTCATCGCATAAGAGCAAATTTGCATAAATCAAACCCGCATAAATCGAGGGAAACTTGTAATGTGAAATAAAGGGAATGGTGGCAATAACCAAATGGAATAATAACAATAAACCATGAATGAAAGGTTTATTCCTAGACAGAAAAAGGCTTATCATAAGACAGCTGATTCATAAATTCATAGATTGTTAGGGGGTAGAAGGGACCTTGCAAGATCATCAGGTCCAGCCCCCATGCACTAGGCTGGAAAGACAACTGGGGTCAGGTGACCATGGCAAGGTGACTGTCCAGATTGAAGATTTCCAGGGTAGGTGATTGTACCACCTCTGGAGGGAGTTTATTCCATAGTCTGGACACCCTAACTGTGAAGAAGTTTTTCCTAGTGTTAAGCCTGAAACGGTCTTCCAGGAGTTTCTGGCCATTACTCCTGATTTTCCCCAAGGGTGCCCTAGTGGACAGCTGTTTGCCAAGCCCTTGATGTATTCCCCTAACTGTGAAGAAGTTTTTCCCTCTCAGCTTTCCCTTATTTAGGCTGAAGAGACCCAAGTCCCTCAGCCTTTCCTTGTATGGCTTGCCTTGCAAGTCTCTGATCATACGGGTGGTTCTTCTCTGGACTCTCCCAAGCTTTTCCACATCCTTGTTGAAGTGCAGTGCCCAGAACTGGATGCAGTACTCCAGCTGTGGTCTTACCAATGCTGAGTAAAGCAGAAGAATCACTTCCTTGGTTTTGCTTGAGATGCACTAGTTGATGCAGAGTATAGTTTGCCCTGCTGGCTACAGCATTGCACTGACGGCTCATGTTCATAGTATGGTCTATCATTACCTCTAGGTCCCTTACAGTTCTGGTGCTAGTCAGTTTGGGGCCACAGAGTCTGTAAGTAAGTTGGGGATTATTTGTCCCCAGATGGAGCACTTTACACCTCTCAATGTTGAATTTCATCTGGTTCCGGTCCACCCAACTTACCAGCCTAAGTCTGCCTGTATCTGCAGCCTATTTTCAAGTGTGATCACGCTCCCCCATAACTTGGTGTCATCCACAAACTTGGCCAGTGAGCTTTTCACCCCCACACTCAATTGATAAAGATGTTGAAAAGCACTGAACCAAGCATGGACCCCTGAGGGACACCACTGGCCACTTCTCGCCAGGACAACACTGATCCATTCATTAGAACTCTCTGGGTCCTACCCTGCAGCCAGCTTCCTACACACCTAACTGTCGAGCAGCGAAGCCTGCAATCCTTCAATTTTCCTGTGAGAACATCATGGGATACCAGATCAAAGGCCTTTTGGAGGTCTAGGTATACAATGTTGACCTTCTCTTTCTTATCCAGGTGGTGAGTTACCCGGTTGTAGAAGGAGATGAGATTGGTGAGACAAAACCTGCCCGTGACGAAGCTATGCTGATTGTTGTTCAAAATCCTACCTTCTGCAAGTGTATCACATATAGACTCCTTGATTAATTTTTCCAGGATTTTCTCTGGGATAGAACGTAGGCTAATTGGCCTATAGTTGCCCGGGTCCTCTCTCCTCCCATTCTTGAAGATGGGCACAACATTCGCCTTCTTCCAGTCTTCAGGGACCTCCCCTGAGTGCCACGAGATTTGGAAGAGTTTTACCAGAGGTCCCATGATGACTTTGGCCAGTTCCTTCAGCACTCTCAGGTGAAGTTCATCCAGTCCTGCTGACTTATGTCTAACTTTTCTAACTGATCACGCACCAGCTCAACATCAACAGTAGGAAGGCAGTCATTCCCACCATGCCCACTCTGAACCTTATCTAGTATGATTTTCCTCTTAGTCTGATGAAATACCAAAGCAAAGTAGTCATTCAGAAGTTCAGTTTTCTCCTGAGTGTCAGTAACCATCCATCCTGAGTTAAGCAATGGCCCCACACTTCCATTTGTTTTCTTCCTGTTCTCTATATACCTAAAGAAAGACATCTTATTGTCCTTGTTTTCTGTTGCTAGTTTAAATTCAGTTGCCACCTTAGTCTTTCTAATCTCCTCCCTACAAGTGTGGGCCGTTGTTGTATAGTCCTCTTTGGGGGATGCTTGTAAGCATAAGCAAGATACATTGAAGAAAGAAATACCTAACCAGAAAGTTAAACTGCAGGCAATAAAGAAGTGAATGGATCAAGCACTAACTCCACCTCATTTTCTTGTGAACATTCTCAATCCTAAAGGTAGATGTCTAACTTCTGAAGAAGATGCTGCTGCCATGGCATGGACATCTTAAAATCACTCCTTAGTTATGCCAGTCATAATACATTTCAGGGCTGGAGGAGAACCATTTAAACAGTACATGTTTACTGATGATGTTTTGATGATGTTTCCCCTGAATTGGTGGAAATCATTAGCCAGGCACACTGAAACAGAGTTCCTTCAGTTGCTAAGCCAACTTTTCACAGCAGTAGCTTCCTCTGCAGGCACAGAAACTATTTTAATCGTTTGGTATTATTCACTCAAAGCTAAGAAATTGACTGGGAGTTGACAAAGCAGGAAAACTTGTATTTCTGTTTCAGTCTATGAATAAAAATGACAGTGGAAGTAGGGAAGATGAGATCTAGTTGCAGAAGTTTTAAGGACAGCGTATGTTTAGTGTTGTGATGACTTGTCTGTTAGAGTTAATAAAATTTGAAAATTAAAAAAAAGATTTTAAGGACAGATGATGTAAAATGCTGTACTAACTAGTAAATTAACATGTTTTAGTGATCAGATTTGCACCATTGTTTAAGAAATATGTGAAGAAGTATCAATGGGAAAGTATGAAGTATGTGAAGAAGTATCCACTCTTGATGATTTAAATCATGATTTAAATCGATCCACTAAAGCAATGGGAGCCAAACGTTTTGGCAGGCATGCTACAAGTTAGCCCTGCACTCTCCCGGGCATGTCTACCCGTGCACATTAATTTGATGTAATAAGGTCTGAGGCTTACCATGCCAAAGTTTATGGCTCCCGGATGTGCATTAACATACATGCCCAGGATTGCAGTGCACTGAGCTGGGTCGGAACAACTCCAACTGGTAGGGGCTGGAGGGATCAACCTACTAACCCAGGACTACTCCCCCCAGCTCAGCATGCTATGGAGGGGCTGGCTGGGGCGCACACAGACTGCCTGTGCTACTGCTCATCCTCCCATTGTGTAAAGAATTCAAACTTATGAGACAAGAAGGCCCTCTAACTCACTCCCCAAAGTGCACCATCAAATTATTTTGGTTTTAGGAACTCATACCCACATGTACTTTATACAAAAGCCAGGGAACCTGGCAAGAATATAAACAAACGTGTTTTGATGAAGTTCTTGTTCCTGTTATCAAACAGTGCTGAACCCCAGATTCTGATTTAGGCCATGCTGGCACATTTCAGTATGCAAGAGACTACTATACAAATAGTACAATGTTTGTACTATTAAAAAGTAGAAATACAACTTTTATTTTAGTTTTGGTTTCTCTCATATGGCAAACTACATTTCTTTTCCCTAAGTTCATTCTGCTGCAGAAGGCAAACAAATCAGATGTATGTTACTGATTACAAAGTCCATTTTGGGAATACCATGAAACCTCACATAGTGACACTGACAGTGATGTACATACATAAAGCATGCAGTAGAATTTCTGTTTTCTTTTTCGAAACCTCCTTACTTGTCAGTATTGTCCTGTATACACAAATGCAAGAGTAGTGCAAAGTGCCCAAGGGCACTTTTACACACGATCCAGCACATTCTGATTAGAATGTGTCAGAGCAGACTCAATTAAACAAGCTCTATTTAAAGCGCCCCTACCATTTTGAAATGCGGGATGCTGAATACATAAGACATTGCACGTTGCTCCCAAGAGCTGCTCTAATTAAAATGCGCCCCCTCACCCTGGAGCACATGTAAGTCTCTACAACTGAAAAGGACTTGACAGGTTGTGAGGAAAAATAAAAGTGAAAAAATTTAGGTTTGGGTGCCACATCGGCTCTGTAATCACCCTGCAATTTGAAGGGGGTTTAACAAACATGTTTTTGAATGTTGTTCTCTCCAACTGTTCTTTAAGAGTCTCACAGTTAAGGCTCTGGACTGGGACTCAGAAAAGCAGCATTCACTTCTGACTTTGCTGCAAACTGTCTACATGATATTAGGAAAGTCAATCAATTTCCACAGCTCCCCCTCTGTAAAGCACCTTGGATGCATTAATTCTCCCACCTCCTGTCTGTAAGCTCCGTAGGCAAGGGCTGTTGTGGTATGTGTTTATACAGTCTACTTTGCCACCAGGTCTCTCCCCCAACTCAGCATCTATCATACTGTTGCAGTATTGATAAGAATGGGGGTGCTATGCATGGCCTGGTTAACTGTGTCTTGTAGAAGAAAGCATTTGGGTGTGTGATCACAGGTGCGTGTGCGTTTGTTTTTGCTTTCATGAAGATTTTGCCGGAATGGAAGATTTTCCTCCTTCACACACCTCTGTATTGTCCAACCTACACTCTTCTTGCCAGTGGCTACTGAGTTCCTCCATGTGCACAGCTTCATGCTCCCCCCACCGGGAAGCCAGCATTTTACTCGAATCACGTGGGAAGACATGAGAAAAGAGCAAACTAAATGAGAAGAAAACTTGCAGTTAAAAAAAGACAAGAGCTGGGGATTAGCTTGGTACAAGATGAGCTGTCCCTTTCAGTTCTCAGGCTAAATGATTGCAAGAGGGGAAAAAAGGTAATTTTCTGAAAAGCACTCTAGTAAAAGAATTTGAAAGAGAGATGTTATTTGCAGGTTGCTGGAATTTTCCCATATAAAAACTCTCAAAGTTCCCAATAACTGATGACATATTTAGAATTTGTAACAAAACTTCTCTTTTTGAACTTAAATGTTTCTGTCAACCAAGCTAGCTCGGGAACAGTAAATTAGAATAATTATATAGTCTAATATCACTGCTCACAATTGAAGGACAAAAACAGCAATGCATAAGTAGGCACCTACTTAATTCATACCCCGTTCTGGTGGTATGGACATTGAGGCAAGCGACCTGAAGCCCAGAGATGGAGAGTTTGAGGCCATAGCAAAAGAGCTCATGGCACAGCCCTGTCAGATTCCAACAAATCTGTGAATTCTGCTAAATACTTTGTTGCAAGGACATGAGAAAGGAAAGACCTCGTTTATGACCAGACATAGGAATTTTTGAGGTTTGGTCATGGCATGAAGGGTTGATTTTGTGGACATTTCCTGGCGGCCCTGCCCCATGCCACTGATTGGCAGACAGGCCCCAAAGGGAGGAGGGATCATGGGGTGGCCGCCATCTTAGCATGCTGGTGGCCCTTCATGCTCCCCCTGGGGCACCATCATTTTATTTTGATTAAGTTTTTCTTTTAAGTTGATTTCACAGATAAATGTGGATTTTGTATTTTCGGTGAGATCTGCAAAATAGCAAATTAAGTAGATCCCAATCAATAAGGGGCTTGGATTTTTAATTAATTCTTTCACTTTTAAAAGCCTCAAATAGTGATGAAATAAGGATAAGAAAAACAGAACTTTAAGCCTCACCCATTTTTAAGTCACCAATGGATTTTTTTCCCAAAAAGTCCGCAAAAGAACACATTACAGACTGTACCTGCCTCCGTTCGACCAGGAGTTCACGCGCTGCCCTCACCCGGGCCCAAGATCTCGCGCACCCGGGCTTTGCTAGTGCGCCCCGGAGTTTACCCCAACTGGTATCAAGGGGGACCCCAGAACTCGCCTGCCACGACTTAGATGACGCCTTCAGTGGGGGGGTCTTCCCTTGGGGTGTACCCCGGCGCTGGCATGCTCCTCCGCGGGTACTCTCGGGGCTCTGTCCTCCCCTACACCCAGGCCATTCACCACCTTAGGGTCTTCCTATTCTGGCCTCTAACCCGTTCTTGCCTTGTCCTCTCTTGCCTCACTCCCTGTGGCCGTCAACAGCGGTCTTCGGACCAGGTATACCCTCAGTAGGGACACTGACTTGGTCCCTCCTTCCCTGGGATGCAGCTGGCCTCTTTGTTGCTCCAATAGCTTACACCGCGGTTACCCTCGCCATCGGCTCTGTGGTGCGGGGTGCAGTCGGCCCCTCTATGGGCGCTGCTGCCGGCCCTGCTGTCGCCTCGGCTGCCGGCTTCCCCACTGGCTGTGTCCCAACTTACAGAGCTGACTCCTCCCCTCCTCGTGCTGCTCCCGGCTGCTCCACCGCGTTGCTCGCAGCCATCTCCGCCTCCTTGTGCTGTCCTGCACTCTGCAGGTGGCGGCTGATTCCCCGCTTGCTGAGGCTCCGCGCTCCAGCTCTCTCCTCTCAGCCGCCCCGTTGCCTCGGCGGGGCCGCCTTTTGTTTCTCCCGGCAGGTGTGCCCCGCCCCCGCCGCTCAGCCGCAGCTGGATAAATGCCCGGCTGACGACCCGCACCGGCACAGCTGGCGCTTGGACTCCCTTTGGCTCCTCCGGCCCTGCGGGAGGTAAGCGAACCCCTTTGCCGCCGCGGGGGTCTCCCGGTGTCCCCGCTCCCCTGGGACACAGACCAACCACCAATGACACTAGGAAACACTGGAAACCTCCCCAGGGAATGAGATGCTTTACAACATTAACTGTTCCTCTCAAGACTGATGTCACTGCCAGCATATGTATATAATATTCAGCTGGGTTAAACAAGTTCCTTTTAAAGATTAGCTTTTTCTGCCTCCGCAGTATAATTAAAACAGCTCAAACTCATCCAAATGAGGCACGCTGGGGGGTACATACTATGCTGGAACAAGTATTCCAGAGTCCATAGGAGCACTCAGTCCCCTACTGGACACTCACCTCTGTATACAATTTCTTTGTTGTATGAACATTTTTGGCTCTGTATGACTGTTGGCATCTTTTATAGTTCCTCATTTCTGCCAGGATTTCCAGATGAGACTTTGGACCTTTCTGACTATCATCTGAAACAAAGCCAGGATAAAATAAATGGTTAGACAACTTCAAGACAAAACCAACCTTTGGTGCAACACATCAGAGCTTAAGACAGTGTAGCCCTTGTGTCTTAGAATACTGCTTTGAGCCACAACAGATAAGTTTGTGCAGAGTTCTTGTAAACAGAAGTTTCTCCAGTATTACCCTTTATACCAGTGGTGGGCAACCTGCAGCACACATGCTGCAAGTAGTATAGGAACCTGGTGCAGTAGGCTTTAGACCCAGGTGCAGAGTTAAAGGGAATACCAGTGACAGGAGTTGGGGCTGGAGTAGCACTCAGAGAAGGGAAGGGCATTAGAGCAGCACTCTGGGAAAGGCAGAAGTCTGTGCTGGATCAGGGGTTGGACTCCACAGGACCAGCAAGGGAGTGTTGCCACAGGAGCAATGGGATTTGGTAGCACTGAGCAATGCAGATGACCAATTACTAGAGTGGCACTTGTACTTTGGACTTAACTTGGGGCACACTTGTCAAAAATGCTGGCCACCAGCAATTTATATCATGACACCCTGTTTAGGGAGATAATGTGATTTCCACAAGAAGGATCAAACATAAAACACCAAAGCAACCGCACAACTCTTTAAAATGTGATCTCTGAGTCAGTCCAACACAGCAGCTTGCAAGAAGATGGTAACTCCTAAATACAGCCTCATTTTCAATTCCTGCATTACTGAACTGTGGAAGTCTGCAAACAGAAGTCAAAAGGTGGAGTCCTGCAGTGGGATCTGTGCATAGTAATCTAGAAGCACATACATGTGCAAGGAAAGCATATGTTTTAGAGTAAAAACACACATACTGGTGTGACCCAATAGCAACTGGGAAAGTTGTGAGCTGCATTGCTGGTTTATTTCTTTCTCAAGAATTTTTTTTCTTGAGAAAGAGGCCATGCATTATTTTTCCATTCAAATTCTAAATGTCAGTGCTCCATGCAGGATCCCTCATCTTGCCAAGATGAAGGCAGTAGGTAGAAGAGAAGAGCCATAGGACTGCTTGGACCACAAAAGAACAGAGGAAGGAGGAAATTGCAAAATTACAGCCAACAGGTAGGTATACATAGAACACTCCATTGCAGGAAGTTGAGGGCATCTTCTTGATTTTTTAAATGCCATCATTTTCTGTTTAAAGTAGAAAGTACAGAGTATTTGCAAACTCTTTTCTGGGATACTTTGCCATCTTTTTTGTCCTTTTGCTACAATGACCAAACCTACAATTTTGGCCATTGCTGTACACATTCAAAATTTTAAAGGCTTTCAACCACATCTACCCACCTGCACAAAGTGACATTTTAAAATGACAGACTCCAGAGCTAGATGGCTTCTCAAACCTTGACTGATTTTAGCTGCCAAATCCACAAAAAGGTCTTTGTCATTTTCTGTGAACTGTGACCTTGACCTTCAACAATGTACAGTAATTTTAGAGTGCAAGACAATCAGCTTGAGATGAGTCACACATGAAACGTTTATGATTTTGGGGAACTTCAATTGGCAGCAAAGAACTAGCGCCTAAAGATTGTAAGCAAAAAAATAATGTAAGTTACTATCCAACTCAACAGTACTTCACAAAGATAACATTGTGGGGAACAGCAACACCATGAATCTGAACTCTCACATCCTTTTCCCATGCAGCTGTAAGATGGACTTCTCTAGTCTTGAAGTTGGTAGCTTAAAAACTATCTTAGTGTATCTGATTCTAGGAGCTAAGTGGTATCTACTTTATGACATCACTGACATTTCATGAAGTGCCATCAAAAGGCCTCCAAGTTTCACTTTGGCTGCTCTTCCGTTAGATATTTACCTGGGTAGCCAAGAGGGCTCTCCTCCAGGGATTATTTGGGGGAAAGAGGGAGAGAATGTCCACAGAATAGAATCTAGCTAGCTGTTTAGAGTTGCCTGTGTTACACTATCAGTGATGGTCCTACAGCTTGCCAACTGCAATTAAAGAATGTTTTCATGCTAACTGTCCCAACTAGCATGCACAACAGGAAAACATATTTTGCAGCAGTCCAAGGGTCCACGTTTATACACTTGTTTCCAAAATATGAACCGCAAACTAGTTAGTTGCCATTGTCAGCAAGACCTGGAACTGGAGCCTCTAATGGCCTGGACAACTCAGCATCATCCATGTGATCAGAAAATTTTCAGGGAGGATCTAGGAAAGGCTGCCTTTTAACCACTTGCATGTGTAGGCTGCTTAAAACCCTGGTAAGAAGTAACATATGGACAAAAGCAATGATAGAACTAAAAGCACTGCCAAGCTGTTCTCAGTGGCATCTACACTGCTCATTAGCTATAAAATTAACAAGAGCTAGATTCATTTCTGGCTCTTGTTTCCCCAAAGTATTAACATTGCTGTCAATGGAAACCTTCCTGTTTCCTGGATAAGGGCTTAATTCCCTTCTCACCTCCCTGCCCCCCCCCCTCCCCGCCCCCGCCCCTGCCAAACCACACGAACAATTAGAGTGAATATCCTGAAATCGAAAACATAGGGTCTTCTAGGATTCTGCTTCAGAAATTACCCTGGTGGCAGTATAGCTGCATTAGTACTCACCCAAAGTTGCTGTACCTTGCTTGTCACCTGTGACAATTATCTCAGAAAAGGCACCATGCTGATGTGGCTGTGCTGTTTCCAGGACCTAAGCTGGCTCAGCTGTCTCCACAGACCGCTGCACGGTCCGCTCTCCACGGACCCTGCACTGAACTGGAAGTAGCCCAACTTTCAAAGCAATTCAAATAAAAATATGAATGTCCAGACACAGGCAGACAAAAATTTGAAGTACTTCAAAAGGCGAGTAAATAGATATAAAAAGAATCTGGAAAAAAACATTTAACTTCTCTGAACTGCTTCATTTTACCTATTACATCTTCATTCTCTATAGAGTATGACAGGGGGCTGCATTGTCCTCCAGCATCCATCCCCACCCCTAGGCAGATGGGGTGATGGGGGAATAAAGCAGACAGCCAACGAGAGCTCTCCTGTGAACTCAGCTGACATCAGGGGTGGAGAGAAGAAATCCCTGTGTACCTCCTTCCCAGTTCCAGAAAGCGGTGTGGGTGAGGAGGGTAGGAGAGTATGCTCCTGGAGATGAGAGACCAGGGAGTGCACAGAAGAGCACTCATTGGCTGCCTGTCCCACTTTGTCCCTTTGCCACCCTGGGAAAAGAGTGGAGTTTTAGCACTAAGCAAACCCCTACTGTACATCTTGGCTGGAGAACAGGCTAGTTTGTGCTATCATGGGAATTTTGAAGCATTCCCAAGTTTGAGGTGGAGGGCTGTACACCTGTCTGCAGCTGAAGTACTCCATTTCTTAAGTGCTTCAATCTACCCCTACCCTTCATTTCACTTCCTTTGCCAATTCAGTACTAAAAAAAAAAAAAAAAAAAAGAAACTGATTTTACATTTGTGCTGACTCTCATCTTGAATTTGTTCACCCTCCTTTGATTACTGTGAAGTGCTTTATGGAAGAGGATGCACACAGTAAAGTTGCCTATGCAAGTGTTGGCTACAAAGGACCAACTCACAGGATCATCATAAAATTCTAGTTTATTGGATGGATGCAAAAGTCAGACCATAAACCTTGGTGCTGATCCCCTCAAACACACACACATTCATGCACACTCGCTCACAGTAGCTAGCTCTGAACACTAAGCACTGGTGTCAAGATATACCTATCCCCAAGCACTGGAGCCTGCTGTCAATGGCCAGTAGAGGCTTCTTTCAGTGCGATGTTGCTGCAGAAGGAGGTTGCCAGCTGGTCCTTCTGGCTGGACAGGCAGGGTGCTGGTCAGGTCCAAAAGGGCATCATTGCGGGTCATTCTTCACTGCCTGTTATCCCTCTTTGGCAGACTTTGGTGACTCCCCAATTCTCAGGCTTACCCAATCCAGGGGTCGTTGACCTCGAGGGACGTCCCTCTTGGTAGCTGCTGGATGGTAGCTGTCAGCCCCAGGGGTCACGTCCACACGTACGTGCAGTCTCAGGAGTCTGTTGATGAATTTTGATTGATTCACTGCCATGATGAACAGATGTCTGGAGGTTGCTTGATCAGGGGGTATTTCAGCCCCAAGGATCTGTTTCCAGCATTAATTAGTTCAAATGGGGGCTTCCGTACCTTTAACAATGAAGTTTCCAGGAATTCCCGGCTCTTTATTGATTCTTTCTTCTCCTTGGTCTCTGATTTTGTAGGTGTTGATTGCCGCTCATTAACATGCTTATCCAAACTAGCTACTGTGTTACACAATCAACCATGATTCATTCAGGGACCTGCTCCATACAGAGATTCCTGCTCTTGCTAACATTGTTACATGGTACAACTTACTTTTAAACTTAAAGTACATTTGTAAAAGCATCTACAAGCTCTGTTTTCACTACAAATACACCTTATCTAAAAATAATAATGATATAATAAAGAGAGAGAGAGAGGAAGGAAGAAAAGGTAGAAAAGAGAAAGCATCCTCAAAAGGGGCAAATACTAAACGAGGGGCTTTTGCCATATGAAGGAGCTTCACATTTGGGGCGGGGGGGGAGGGGGGCAGACAAAAGGGTTTCTTGCTACACAAGTGCTCTAATACTTTGAGGTGGTATATTAAAACTCATACCCTTATGAGTTAAAAAAAAAATCCCTACATTACTGTGTCAACTTTCTTGCTCAACTTAGCCCCTTATTCTAAATCATGTCCATCTGACATTATGAATGTTTCAAAATAAACAGAGCATAAAGCATAAAAAATAATAAAGCATAGCATCCCTTATTTAGCACAATTTACTGGTTATCGCGGTCTTCCATATAAAATAATAAAAGAGACATTAGAATTAAAACAAATATAATCCTAAATGAAAGAGGCATGTGTTTCTAAAATACAACTTCATAAATAGGTTTAGGAGTTATTTGGTAAAGGAAAACAATTTGTGCAATGCTGTATTTTCCCCTTTAGATCAGTGGGTTTTTTTGTACCAGGACCCATTTGTAAACATCAATGGCCAGTTCTGACCCACTGCCCCCCACCCCCAGGCCCCAGCACCCCAATGTGTGGGGCAGTGGGGGGGCCCAAGCAGCCCCCTGCTGGCTGGAATGTTTTTCTCCTTTAAAGGGGAATCGATTTTTAAAGTTTGTTCATAACCCTTTTATATTCTCTTGTGACCCACTTTTAGGTTGTGACTCACAGGTTGAGAAACGCTGCTTTAGATCAGTTCAAGAGTGGCCATAGTAGAACAGGCTACAGAGATGTAACAGTGACATCTAGTGACTGAGACACTGTGCAATGCAGCATGTGGGACAAATTTCAGTATTCACTTATTTTCTTTGTAAATTGTTTGGGGTTTTGAACTTTCCTTAGGAACAGCCAATTTCAAATGTATTTGTGTCAGATCAAAGTTATATATTAATACCACCTCAACTTTGCTCTTCCATGGGAAATGCACACTTTCTCTAGACATGGTATAAATGTTATGGAAGTTTCCTGGTGCCTCCGTTCCAAAGGACTAATTCTAAGTGCTGCAGTTTCAACAGTGGAGAAACAAAATGAGACCAGAAAAGTCTGTGAACGACAACTGTGCTGCTGTAGTCAACTGCTGAGGTTGTAAGTTAGAAGAGCAACATCCACACTTCTCCTCCACCCTTGGGTACACATATTCTGATAACAGGATCAACAGGTTAACACAGTACCCTCTGGTGCCACAGTCCCTCCTACAGTACACTGTGGCTGTATTGCCTTCCTGCCATACACCTCTAGTCTTTCAAGGTCTGTCTTGATCACAGCTCTCAATCTTTTGGGAAACCCCTGCCTTTCTTTTCCTGGGCTTCCACCTGGTAATCAGAGAGCACCTAAAGAAAAACAAGATGCAGTTTCCCAACAGGTTGCCAAGATGTAGCCACCTTCCCACAAAGTGAAAAAAAACAGCCTCAAACCTATAGAGAAGTGTGGCAGGGCACTGTAGTTGCCTGCCACTTTAAGGGGCTGATGCTAGCAGCCACCAGATGCCTGATGAGGGCAGCCATTTTGAACCTAGGGTTGCTCATATAAACAGGGCATTTTTGCTGCTGGAAGTCAGGCAACAACATTGTTTGGCTGTAGGGCTGCTGGTATCATCTGGAGGTAAGGGAGGAGCTATAGGGGATGGTAAGGAGGCTCCTGGTCCTGGGCATGACCTAAAACTGCACCTTGCCAGGAGTGGGTGGTCTGGTGGGGCTCTGAGTGATACGGGAGCCCCCAGGAAATGCCAGGTCAGTTATCACCTCGGTGAAAGGTTGGTAGGGGCACCTTAACCCTAGGCCTCACTTTCAGGTGGGTTTGCATTCCATCGGAGGTAGTTGCGGGGGTGCGAGCCCTGAGGAGGAGAGTGGGGGCCAGGTATGGCTGAGGCTGCCTGAGCCCTGCAGGGGTTTGAGACCCTGAGAGGGAAAGTTGGGGGCTAGGTATGGCTGAGGCCACCTGAGCCCTGTGGGGGTTCGAGACCTTGAGAGGGAAGGTTGGGGCCAGGTACAGCTGTAGCCACCTAAGCCCTGTTGGGGGTTTGAGACCCCCAAAGGAGAGAGTGGGGCCAGGTACAGCTGAGGCTGCCTGAGCCCTGTGGGGGTGTGAGACCCCAAGAGGGAGGTTTGGGGCCAGGCACGGCTATGGCTACCTGAGCCCACCAGGGAGCAAACCCCCGCCCAGAGCCCCAGTGACAGGGGTTGAGATCAGTAGCCCCAAGTGAGGGGCAGGGTTATGGAGCCCAGTGAGGGGGTAGCCCCAGCAAAGGGGGCCAAGATCTATAGCCCCAGTAAGGGGTGGTGTGCTAGCCCCATGTGAGGGGCAGAGTTGTGGAGCCCCATGAGGGGGTAGCCCCAAGAAATGGGCAGAGATCTGGAGCCCCAACTGAGGGAGCAATGTGGAGCCCCAAGCTAGGGGAGTAGGCCCAAGTAAGTCTTCGGACACTTGAGGCCGAGGTTTGGGTCAGGGGCTGAGTGAACGGGGGCTCAGCCCCAAGCGAGAGAGGCGAGTCCTGACCCCGATAAGTCCTCCACTGCTGGGAGGCAGAGTGTGGGTCAAAAGTAACACCTGGAGTAGTGCCATGACCTGCTGCCTCAGGGGGGAGTGAGAGTCCCCTGTGAGACCCTGAGGTATCAGTCATGGTGTGAGGTACCCCAGATCCCCACATCCAGGAAGGGGGACCTGGAGACAGCGTGGGCTAGTGAGGCTGGAGGTAGAGTGCCCCTTGACTGGCCAATGCTGGGGCCAGGACCAAGAAGGTAAAAAGGGCCAGGTGCCCACTGTGAGGGGCACCCAGAGTCACGGGCCTGGGACCCTGCCTGGCCTTTGAGGTGAGGCCAGGGCCTGTGTAGGGCCAAAGGTCCTGAGTAGGGACCATGCCTGAAAGGGGAGCCAGCTAAGTGGAGCTTGGCAGCCTGGCTGAAGGCAGCATAGGCTGCCGGAGTGGGGGGACCAAAGGAGGGTCCTATGAGGAGGATTCTGGAGCCCAGTGTGGGGCTGGTGTGCTTATTAACATCTGGATACCACAGAGCTGTGGACACCTCTCCTTATATTGGGGGGGGGGGGGAAAGAAAAATGGGTAGCCTCCTGCCTTACTTAACAACTTATTAATTTTCCAGCAAGGTGTGGCAGGCGAGACAGGTGGGTGGTATGCCCGGAGGCAGGTGGGAGGTCAGCGAGGGCTGGCCTGAGAGAAGCCCACTTTGCCACAAGAGGCAGACACATACACTTCAGTCAACATTATTCTTCTAGATACTTGAAACAAAAGGAAACTGAAGGCTTCTTGTCTCTTGGAAAAATGAAAGAGTACTACACGTCACATATCTGATAACAAACACACATTGGCTTGGAGACGCAGGGGAAGAAATAAAAGTAGGAGGGAGGATTTCCTATCCAGGAAAAGGATTCCCAGCAGTGGTTATGAGGATGTGGGCCAAAAGGAGCCTGACACGGTTCTGGGACATGAGAGGCAGAAGCAAGGGAAGCTCAGGGAGCAGGAATGAATGAAGGGTCTTAAGCACTGGGGATTTTGACAGGAAGATGGCACTGCTGTTTCAGGAGCCTCCTGAACACTGCAGGCTGGATTGTTCAAGCCCAGAGAGCTTAAGTTGAGCATGAAGGGTTTCTACCCCAGCTGAATGAAAGGAGGAGACAATAGCTAAAGCAGCAAGTGAATATTGTGACAGCAAATAAAAACATAGCAACTGGGAAGGCTGGAAAAGAGACAGAGACCGTCTGCACAATCCAGAATTGGAGGAGAGTTCACACAGTAGGGAAGCTAGAGAATCTCTGGGTTGGCTTGGATATTCCACTTACCTCGACTGTAACTTCCACCTTCTTTTGCACTTAAAATTCTAGCTTGATTTCATAACATGGAACTGCAGATCTTTATCTGTAGAAATGGAGAACAGCATTTCAATGGGGTTCTACATCTGTGCCAAGTCCCCCCTGAGATAAGCACATACAGATATGCAGCATTGTAGATGAGGTGTACTGAATGTGCAGGCAGTGGATATTCTCAGGCTACATTGGTAGTATTTAACAAAATACCACCTGCCTCTCAGGAACTCTGCACCTTAATGGAAAAAATAGTCTAAAAATAGTTTGTCTTTTTAACCATCTATATTCTTATAACCATCCCATGCCATCAGTCCAGAAAACTGAGCCAAGCAAAAAATAAGATTTCTGTTTGCAAATATGTGGAAAAAAATCCAGTGATTCCCTCTTTTGTGTCTCCTTATACATCCATTCTCCTTAAGCCTGTTTTTTAAGGTTCTAAACTCATCATGGCAGGATCCATCAATTTGTGTTACTATGAATATGCATGAAATGCATTTTATGCACTTGATATCAACAGCAGTTTAATTGCAACTCTGCTATTTAAAGGAAGTTGAGTCACAGAAAATCATATTTTGATTACCTTGTCAGTTATCAACTTCAGTATGGTTCTTCTCCAATTTCTAGGGTTAATTATGTTTAAAAATAAAATGCAATACAGAGGGAAAAAAAAAAGAAATCTTCATGCAAGGAGATCCCACCAATTTACATGGGACTGCAATGAGAGCAGTGCACCATACTTTCTTTAGTAGCTCCACCACAATAGTTACTAAATCTCCTCAGAGATGTGACACACTGCTGAAGTGAGAGGATGAAGACATATGTGTGTGATCTATTAATACAGTCTATAAAGAATACTAGTAACAAAGCAATGGGAATTGCAAGCTGTCGTGGATGTGAGAAATATCAATCCATTTAAAAATGCCTTGCTAACTAGCAAGAGGTGAATGATAATTTCCTCTGAGGATTCTGAAAATGAACATGAGGGAGAAAACCTGCCAAATGGTGTTATGCTGAGAAAAAGAGGGGTATACAATAGTGACAGAAATAAAAAAAGTGATGAAGCCCAAAGAAGAATGGCATCTTCACTTGAAGCCTCACTTTCATAACCAAAGTCACATTTACCCATGTTTTTCTACATACCTTGAGGTAGCAGGCACGGCTCGTGATTGCTACGGTGCTGGGGTGCATGAAGTGTCCCACAGAAGTGCAAGGGGGCTCTCCACGTCCTCAGTGGCGACCCCAGAAGTGGACCAGAAGTACTTCCAGCCCACTTCTGGGTCTGCAAGGGAGTGTGCTGTCTTCCCTCCCCCGCCCCCACACCCTTTTGGCTCAGCGATCGGCCTCAGGGGGTCCCGGGTGCCCCCCTCAGACCCAGAGGCACCAGTCACTGAGCTGGGCGGGTGCAGGGGGGCTCCCTTGCATGTTTAAAAACACAGAAGCACTGGAAGTGCTTCTGGTCCACTTCCTGGTCTGCTGCCGAGTACGCTGGGGACCCCCCCGTGGTCCACCCGCCCCAGCATTGCAGCATTCACGAGCCCCTGCTACCTAGAGGTATGTAGAAAAAACATTTAAAGCTGTGTGTATGTCCGAATCACCGAATCTCTCTGAATCGATTCAGAGGGTTCCGATTCAATTCGGAGAGATTAACGGGTTCTCTGATTCGATTCTGATTCATAGATTCGGCCACCGAATCGGGCTGAATCTCTGCCAAATCGAATCAAAGACCAAAGCTTCTCGCAGCTCTAATAAATATGACAGGACCGTCACATCCATGTTAAGCCTCATGGAGTTCAGGTAGGCTGGCACAGGTGCATGAACTTGTTTGCATGGCTATGATTTCAGGATTGGACTCTTTTTCACATTTTGTGTAACTGAAAATTCAAGGCTGTCGCAAGCTATTTCCTTTCAGCATGAAGGAGAGACAAGTTACATTTTTTCCAATGAAACAAACAAAAAACATGTCAGAGAAGCAACAAAGTTAAAGAAAAAAATAGAAGCTACCTCCTCCTCTTTCGAGTAATCCAATTTCCTTAGCCTGCAGGAAGCCACGTGCTTTTCCAGAGAGGATTTTGGCATGTGGTGATTAGCATCATAGAGACACACGATTTTCTCATGCTGGCAAAAGCAAACAACAATCAGCAGAGGCTATGACAAGCAAAGAGCCTCAGGAGAGGGGCTGAAGAGCAGAGGTTTAACACTTCTGCCCAGTCCTAAGCTTGCCCTCTCTCCAAGTGCTGGCCAGGGCACTCTGTGGAGGCAGTCATTGTGGGAGCAAAGACCAGGTCACTGCCCAGTGATATTGAGTCCATACCCAAACAGCAACTCCTTAAAACACCAGACTAACAGGATGGCAGTAACCCCCACCCCAGCCAGGTGACACGCTTCAGCTCATGTATAGCAGGGGCCTGTAGTCAGTGAATGCAGGGTAAAGCAGTGGTTCTCAACCAGGGTGTTGCAGCACCTTGGGGCACCACAAGATCCTGTCATGGGTGTTGTGTGTGCACTGTTGAGTGGGGGGAGCCTAGGCAATGAAAAACAATGGTGTGGGCAGAAAACATACAAGTTGCCCAAATCCAACCCTGCCAGGGGAACTGAAGAGATTTGAACAAGCGCAAGTGCACACAGGCATGTACATACATGTGTGCATGCATGTATGTGACATGCCTACTTGAGGGTTGCCGTATTGCCAGTTGCAAAAAAGAGGACAGCTGTCGCACGTGCCAAGGGAGCTGCGCCCCCGCTCCCCCGAAGCCCCCCAGAAACCCTCCAGCAGCCGCGGAGCCCCCCGCTGACCCCCAGCGCAGCCGGGGTAAGCGGGGCCCGTGGAGAGAAGGGGCTAACCCCCTTAGTGTGTGTGTGGGAGGCGGCAGCTGAGTGGAGCCGGGCCGGGTCAAGCCCCGCCCAGGCCCCTACTTGGCCCAGCCCCCCAGGGAGCCACGCGAACAGGCTGCACAAACAGGCGCGCTTCTCTGCCGGCGCGTTAGTGCGGAGTTCGCGCGGGAGGGCGCCAGACCCTGCCTGCGCACCCCCCAGGGTAGACAGTCCCAGCCGTAGCCAGCCTACCTGAGGCATGACACGGATGGGCACGCGCCGCACCCCGAGGGTCCCCTCAGGCTCCGCGGCCCCCCCCTCTGGCACCTCAGAGACGGCCACCCAGACAGAGCCCCTGGTTCCGGGCTCCACGCAGACGGAGCCCCTGGCTCTCGGCTGCGGGGGCTGCCTGTCCCTTTTTCAGGCTCTGGGGCCTAGGAGCATGGCGACCTCCCCTTGCGGGGTCTGCTCCCTTTTGGGGTCTCTGGCGCGCCAGCTGGAGGAGCTCCAGGCCACAGTCCACAGACTGCGTGCCATCAGTGACTGCAAGCAGGAGATAGACTCCTACTGCCAGGCCCTTCTCCCCCGGGAGGCAGAGGGTAGATCACAGTCTCCCTCCAGGCCAGAGGAGGACTCTGGGACCTCCTGCTGTGTCCAGCCAGGGGCATGGACCAAGGTGGTCAAGGGCCCTAAGGCCCGCCGCACCAAGGCCCCTCCCCCACCAGAACTGAGCAACAGGTATGCACCTCTTGCTGCCCCAGCAGAGCCTGCTGAGTTGCCGGCCCCCACAGGCAACATGGGCCTAACTGCAACTCCCGCCCCTGCTCTCCCCAGGACAAAACGTAAGGTGTTTGTTGTGGGAGACTCCCTCCTGAGGGGGACGGAGGGGCCAATCTGCCACCCTGACCCCTTAGCCCGGCAAGTCTGCTGCTTCCCAGGGGCCTGCATCCAGGACATTGCGGAGAGGATCCCCAAGCTCCTCAAACCCACAGACCACTATCCCATGCTCCTTATTCATGTGGGCACCAATGACACGGCTCGGAGCACTCCCAGCCAGGTTATGAGGCGCTACAGGGATTTGGGAGTGGGGCTTAAGGGTCTGGGGGCACAGGTGGTGTTCTCGTCGATCCTCCCAGTCTCAGGCTATGGGCTGAGAAGGGACAGGAGGATCTATGTGGTCAGCCAAAGACTGCGGCGCTGGTGTCGTCAGGAAGGCTTTGGCTTTCATGACCACAGCCCGCTCTTTGGCGAGAGAGGCAGCGAGCTGCTGGGAAGAGATGGTCTCCACCTCTCTCCCCTAGGGAGGAGGCTCTTCTCAGCCAGACTGGCTGACCTGCTCCACCGGGCTTTAAACTAAGCCCGCTGGGGGACGGGGGGACTACCGCCACTGCTGGCCCGCTGAACAATCCTTGCAAAGCCAGCGGATCACAGCACTCAAGGGAGCCCGCCCCAGCCCCAGCCCTGGTAAAATCTGTGGGCAAGGAAGGAGCCCCCCAGGGGGCACTTGCCTGCCTGTACACAAATGCCAGGAGCTTGGGGAATAAGCAGGAGGAGCTCATCCTCCTGCTCAGTGCAAGCAATTACGATGTCATAGGGATCACGGAGACCTGGTGGGACTCCACCCACGACTGGACCACGGGGATAGATGGCTATACCCTGTACAGGAGGGATCGTGTAGAGAAAAGGGGCGGGGGTGTAGCTCTCTATGTTAAGGAAAGCTACGCGTCCCTGCAAGCCGATATTGGCGACCAGGGTGGACGGCTGGAGACCCTCTGGGTTAAAATCCGTGGGGAACACGGCACAGGGGACACAATGGTGGGAGTCTATTACAGACCTCCCACCCAAAGTCCTGAGCTAGACCAGGAGTTTGCCCAGGAACTGGCTGAGGCACCTTGCTCCAGGACCATGGTTGTCATGGGTGACTTCAATTACCCAGACATCTCGTGGGAGGATCGCTCAGCAAAATCTGAGCGGTCGCAGAGCTTTCTCTCATGCGTGGATGACCTCTACCTGACTCAAGAAGTCTATGGGCCAACGAGAGGCAAAGCGCTGCTCGACCTGGTGCTGGCTACTGGGGAGGACCTAGTCGGCGACCTAGTGATCGATGGGAAGCTGGGTGACAGCGACCACGAGCTGATCACCTTCACCATCCGCCGAAAAGCTGGCAAGTCAGTCAGCAACACGCAAGTCCTTGACTTCAGGAAAGCCGACTTTGACAAGCTCAGGAGGCTTGTCAGTGAGGCCCTAAGGGACTGTGACCGCAGGGAGAGGGGAGTTCAAGAAGAGTGGTTGCTCCTCAAGGGAGCGATCCTCAATGCACGAACTAAGTCTATTCCATCTCAGAGGAAAGGCAGTAAGAGGGCACAGCAGCCCCCCTGGCTCTCCAGGGACCTAGCAGACCTCCTGAGGCTAAAAAGAAAGGCCTACAAAGGATGGAGGATGGGAGTCACCTCCAAGGAGGATTATTCTGCACAGGTCCGGTCCTGTAGGGAGCAGACCAGGAAAGCCAAGGCTGGAACTGAACTCCAGCTAGCTTTGAGCATCAAGGAAAATAAAAAGTCCTTTTTCAGATATGTGGGGAGCCGGAGGAAAAGCAGGGGCAACGTTGGACCCCTGCTGAACCAGATGGGGCAACTGACAACTGACGCCCAGGAAAAAGCCAACCTATTAAATAGGTACTTTGCGTCGGTCTTTCATCAGCCCCATGGGACGCCCGTGCCCGCTACAGGGCCGGGAAGTCCGGGTGAGGGTGATCCCCTGCCCTCCATTAATGCTGACTTTGTGAAGGAACATCTTGAGAAGCTGGATACCTTCAAGTCAGCCGGCCCTGACAATCTTCACCCCAGGGTACTCAAGGAGCTGGCGAGCATCATAGCCCAGCCTCTAGCGCGGCTCTTTGAAAACTCTTGGCACTCTGGTGTAGTGCCCGAAGACTGGAAGAAGGCCAACGTGGTGCCTATCTTCAAGAAAGGGAGGAAAGTGGATCCGGCTAACTATAGGCACATCAGCCTGACTTCTATCCCTGGGAAGATCTTAGAAAAGTTTACTAAGGAGGCCATCCTTAATGGACTGGCCGACGCCAACATCTTAAGGGATAGCCAGCACGGGTTTGTTGCGGGTAGGTTTCCTTCTACGACCAGGTGACCTATCACCTGGACAAGGGAGATGAGATTGATGTCATATATCTTGACTTCAAAAAAGCCTTCGATCTGGTGTCCCATGATCGTCTCTTGGAGAAACTGGCCAATTGTCGCCTTGGGTCCTCCACGATCCACTGGCTGGAAAATTGGCTCCGGGGTCGGACCCAGAGGGTAGTAATTGATGGAAGTCACTCATCGTGGTGTCCTGTGACCAGTGGGGTCCCCCAGGGCTCTGTCCTTGGACCCATACTGTTCAACATCTTCATTAACGATGTGGACACTGGAGTCAGAAGCGGACTGGCCAAGTTCGCCGATGACACCAAACTTTGGGGCAAAGCATCCACACCAGAAGACAGGCGGGTGATCCAGGCTGACCTGGACAGGCTCAGCAAGTGGGCGGATGAGAATCTGATGGTGTTCAACGCCGATAAATGCAAGGTTTTCCACCTTGGGAAAAAAAACCTGCAGCATCCTTATAGGCTCGGCAGTGCTATGTTGGTTAGCACTATGGAAGAAAGAGACTTGGGGGTCATCATTGACCACAAGATGAACATGAGCCTGCAATGCGATGCTGTGGCTAGTAAAGCGACCAAAATGCTGGCTTGCATCCATAGATGCTTCTCAAGCAAATCCCGGGACGTCATTCTCCCCCTGTACTCGGCCTTAGTGAGGCCGCAGCTGGAGTACTGTGTCCAGTTTTGGGCTCCACAATTCAAAAAGGATGTGGAGAAGCTTGAGAGAGTCCAGAGAAGAGCCACGCGCATGATCAGAGGTCAGGGAAGCAGACCCTACGATGACAGGCTGAGAGCCCTGGGGCTCTTTAGCCTGGAAAAGCGCAGGCTCAGGGGTGATCTGATGGCCACCTACAAGTTTATCAGGGGTGACCACCAGTATCTGGGGGAACGTTTGTTCACCAGAGCGCCCCAAGGGATGACAAGGACGAATGGTCACAAACTACTACAAGATCGTTTCAGGCTGGACATAAGGAAGAATTTCTTTACTGTCCGAGCCCCCAAGGTCTGGAACAGCCTGCCGTCGGAGGTGGTTCAAAGCGCCTTCATTGAACACCTTCAAGATGAAACTGGATGCTTATCTTCCTGGGATCCTATGACCCCAGCTGACGTCCTGCCCTTTGGGCAGGGGGCTGGACTCGATGATCTTCCGAGGTCCCTTCCAGCCCTAATGTCTATGAAATCTATGAAATGATTGTGAGGGGCAGTGATATGCCAGTGCCCTGGCTCTGCCCATTCCAGTCATAGCCCCCCAGCCCTCCTGCTGCCCCTCACTCCTGACCCTGGGAGCCCTGGGCCATGCTGATGCCCCTCGTTCCCAACCCACAGCCCCCATCCCTGCAAAAGGAATAGATAGAAAAAGGCAGTCACTACGACCCTGGGGGCACCTTCTTAGCTGCTGCTGTGAAACTAAACTGAACTTGGCAGATGCTAGGACCTGGGGGACATCTCCTTGGCAGCCCGGTGGCCATGCAGAGCAGGTGCGCATGCATTCATGTCCACATGCGTGTTGCGGGGGGCGGCAGGGAGGAGGTTCCAGCCCAGACCATTGCCAGTAAGGGCAGCATGGTGTTGGGCTCAGCTGCAGCAGGAGCGGCCATGTTTGCTACAGGCACCCCTGCCCTTGTTTGAAGGGGCTCGCTGGGGGGAGGGGAAATGGTGTCCATCTTAAGTGAGGGCACCCTGAGGCCTCAACCAGGTGTGTTTGTGGACCACCGCACAGTCTTGGACTAGCCCTGCTGGGGGAAGAGGCATCTCATTGCAGCCCGTGGTGGCACAGGGCAGCCGCAGTTTTAAATGGGGCAGCACTGGTGTTCTGCATTTTTTTAACTGACTTTTCATTTCCCTCCCCAAGCAGCTTGCTGTAACTTTCTTTTCTGAAACCTTCCTACACAGGAACGGGCAGGTGCCGCTGGGTGATGTAATGTAGCATGAAAATGAAGAATCTGAAGAATCATGTGTTGTGCTAAGGCATCTCTTCTTGGCTAGCTCTGAGCTGCGCCCATGTTTCGTATGAAGGCTGTATTTCTCTGCAAGCCGACATGTCATAGCTGTTACCACCCAATGAGAAGTCACTTTTCTTGAGGAAAATTAAATTTGCAAATGCAAGAGAAGATTAAAAATGATATTTATACCAAGATCTCTTGTTTGGTCCTTTCAATCGTTATTAAAATCAACTATTTGAATGTTTGGCTTAAAGAAGTCCATGCTGGCGTGTCATTTCAGGATGTGCATCTCAGTAACCCAAAGCCTTCCTGCCACCCTACTGCCTAACTACCCACTGTGCTAGTATGTGCCTGTTCGTTGTGAACCCATGGGGTGTTCTGACATGCATAAGAGAGTGTGTGCATAAGAGAGGACATAATGCCAGCCCTGGTGTGAATATTCAGACTGAGAACAGTGGCAGGGGGATGTTAAGAAGACAGGTCTGTCTTGGGAGAAGGCAGTCATCCTTAAAAGATCTAAAGCAACTGTTGTCTGGCTGCTTTGCAGGCTGCGACCCAGCGTCCTTAGGCATCAGTATTAATCAGATGGCACTTGCAGGACTCCTGAACCCTTGCCATTGCGGTCTGCAGCATTGTGAGGATGAGGTCTTTGATTTCTGGTCTTGGATATTTTTGTCTGCTCTCTCTGTTCTTTGTAGCCTTTTGTGAGGTGTCTCATACAGTGATATCAGCTGATTCCTCAGAGCTGAAACTTTTTGGCTCCTCATGAATTGTTCATGGCAGCACAGCCTGGCAGAGAGCTGCTTCTGGCTGCTGCCAGTGCCTTAGCACTTGCTTGATACCTGTTTTGATTTGTGATAATGGCTTTGAAAATGTCAGTCATTTTTTTAAGGTGTAAAAAGCCAGTGTGTACACAGGAGGGAGGCTAAAAATAGAACATTTTGTGTCATAAATACCATGGAGATGGGAAATGACTAAGCAAAAATGCCGTGGGGACGTAGTAACCTTGAAACTTAGCAGCTTTTCTGTGATTCAGCATTCCCTTCCTATTCAGTTGCTCTAAAGTCCAATGCACTTCACATTTTAACCCATTCATACTGTTATCTCAAAGATGCTCTTTTGCTTTGTAGACTGGCTTAGTTGGTAGTTTGGTTTGGAAACCACCTAAATACTACACATACTTACCTTCTTTGCAAGAAGGGGTAAAAGAAGAGCTCAACCAGTCATCTATTTACTTATTATTTCTTTAGAGCAATCCTTCCTGGGGAAGATGAACAACTCCATCCCTTTCAGGTGAGACTTGTGTTGCTTAATGTTTATAGCAGAGAACTTGGGCTATGTCTGGACCACACAGCTGAGATACCTTGACTTAACTCTGTAACACCTGAGTGAAGAAGTCCACCTGGAAAATAATCCATGAGCTTCCCTGAAGGGTTATGTTCATTTGGGAAATAAGTGTGCACCACTCATAGGCCAGCCAGTGCATGTAAAAAGAGCCAGCCTGAGGGGTGGCTCAAAGGTTTGTGTGTAGATTTATGGGCCAAACTTAAGTCAACTCTGCTGTGAGGGTAAGCCCTCAGCGTCAACCCCGCAGGCCAACACTTTTAAATTTGGATGCCTAAATTTCAGAGTCTCTATAAAAGCAGCTGATTATTTAACAGGCCTTCTTCTTCAGTGGTACTTGTGAGTGCTCATCACCTCCAAAACCTAGGGTCTGGTCCAGTGTCAAGTTGAGCAGTAGAAAATACAGGAAATGTTAATTATGGAAACTTACTGGCAACACAGGTCTCCATGCTCCATTTCTCCACTGGGATTTTTTATCTATCTCAGAGATGTCCTGCAAGTTTCAGTGTACAGTAGTAATGAGAAGGGCTGTACCAATGAAGAGTGTAATTTCATTCCCTTCTCTTTGTGAGTATATTTCCTGCAGTAACAACAGCGAGTGCAGTGCCAAGTGCACTCCTGACAGCTTTGTCAGGATTGGCTTTAGCTCTTGCATCACTGTTGCATGCACTGAGTGAACATCAGTCATGCTTCACTTCTTGCACGCAGGGAACCTCTGCAGCTAATTACCCACATGAGGATAGCTTGGGTGTCAGCTGCACAATTGCTCCTGAAAGCAAGGAGTGAAAGAGCTTCCCAGCGAGGAAAAGACCTGTGAAATTTAACAAGGCTCCAGTTCCTTTTACAGCAACAATATCCTCTCACACACCTCAGCATGAGCCAGCCTAGCTGCTCAGTTTGTGCCGCATGACAGCCTGCAGTCTAAATACAGAGGCTCAGTTCCTCAAAGCCAACTGGTAAAAATACTAATTATGCACTAAACAGGCAATCCCTGGAGCTGGCTATGGGCTAGCAGTGCCCTGCTATGAGATCCCACTGCATGAATCCAGAGCCCCTTCAAGTTCTGGCAGATGAACTGCCACAAAAGTGTTTTGGAATAAAAGCAGTTCCTGATAGCCAAAGCCTAATACCTCCCTCCAGCCCAGCAGTATTAACAAACCCTCAGATGTCCACAGGGCGTACAAGTCACAGGAGCACTGTGGTAAATGAAACCGTTCAGCTACATTTGCAAACTTGCCTCTGAACCCACATATGCATTCATTCCACATGCACCTGTGTGCAGACTCCGAATCTGGAGCCAGAGAACGCCAACATCTCTTTGATTTATTTGTTTCTCTAAGTACTGAGAGAGAAAACAAAATGCCCGTATGTATTTGTGTGCTCAAGGCCCTACTACCTTCCTGCTTCTCCCTCAGGTCAATCTTGTGTTTGCTGTGCTCACGCTTGGCACCTTTGTTTGTACAGTGCCTAGTGCAAAGAAGCCTCAAGCGCCATGAGGATACAAATGATAAATCCTAGGGGTAACTTCTCTCTATGCTAGCTGCGTAGGTCTGTGCACACCTCCTGCATGAGCACGTATGTACAAGCATAGAGTGCACTTGGAAAATGTGGCTCATCCTGTAAGGCTCTATTATTACAGTAACAAGGCAGCTGTCACTGTGTATTACCAGCCCTTTTTATAAGACAATTTGTAACAGGAACAATTATTTTAAAACTAGTCTAACCTTTCAAAAGGAAAAAGTTACTTATCCTCAACAATTCATCTGGAAACAGAGTCAGCAGGAACAATGACAGGCCATCTTTTATAACAAGCTTGATATTCTGTGTGTGGATTCCAAAATGCTGCCTACACGCATCCTCTCCCCGGCAGGAGGATTAACTCAGTGGATTACAGTTTCCCTTCAAAGAGACTGGCCAGTGCTTGAAAGGTCACATTGTCTCACTAGTAATCTATCCACAGCCCTTATGGAGTCTAAATGGAAGGGGACAAAAATCTTGCTTAACAAAAGACATAGGGGAAAATGTGGTTCCATCTCCTTTTAAGTCATCACTCAAGGTCACTGACATTCTTCCATCTGAGTTCATACAGATACAGCTTCCTAGCAGAGCACTAGGTGCAGGAAGCTATCGGAAGAGATGGTCATCTGCTGAGATGTTTCACAGACCAGATTGTTTATGGTCCATAAGGATCCTATGTCATTTGCGTGTACATGTGTTGGAGGGGTGGGGGTTGGCCAGCTTCAGATGCAGAGTCCTAGGCATAACTGCAGGGAAACCCAGCCAGACTCTTTCTCTCGGGAGCTGGGGAAAGTTCAGCCTTTTGGGGTGACCTAGGAGGGTGGGAGAGATTGACCACTGAGCCTAGATGAAAATTGAGAAGGGAGCCTAACCCAGGTCACCACTTTCTTCTCTTGGTCTCATAAAGCTCCTTGTTCAGTGCTGGAAGAAAGTGGTGTTTCATTATTCTTTGCCAAGCTGCATTTTATGACCCTGTCAATAAAGACCAGTATGAACAAGTCTGCTTGGCAGATTCTGCCCAGGGTGACACCTGTGAATCACCCACTGCCTTCAGTGCAGTTACAGGGGTGCAAATGAATACAGGACTGGACCTGCAGCTGAAAATTCAACAATACTGTTGGTGACGCAGAAGGCAGAAGAGAATCCTGCTGCCTTAAGTAGTGCCAGTTCTTCGGAATAACAGAAAAATGAACAGTAAACACTTACGTGGCCTCTTGTAAGAAACAGATGCAACTCCAAACACACACTAGAAGCAGATCTGATGAATTAGGAGAGTGCCATTTAGCCAAAAGGAAGTACTAAAGCATGGCGCAGTAACTACCCATACTACACTGTACATGCAATGCATGGTTATTTTAGCACCTACTTTGCCACAGCGGCACACTATAATGTGGGGAGAGCACCGCTATGGTGAAGTAGCTGCTGGTCACATGTAGATAGATACCTATGGATGCTACATCACTATAGCACATCACTATGGCAACATAGGATCACATGTTGACATGCCCAATTACCCACAGTGAGTAAATGCCCTGCTCAAACTGTAAGCTGTTCAAGACAAGGGTTCTACATATTAATAAAAGGCAAAATGTAATGCATATCTGAGATCCTGAAGAAGAAGAAGAATATCATTTTATAATAGAAGATGTATTAGTCTCATGTATTAGTATACAATCTTCTATTTAAACCCTTAGTATTTATAAATACAAAAACAGTATAAGTACCTTTATTTACATTTTCTTTGGTTTTGAGCAGAAAACTAATGGACTTTGTTGCAGTCATTTTTACGGTAGAAATTTCAGCATATTATTAAAAGTAAACAGAATGCCAGTTTCTATGCCATGCAATAACAAGAAAAACAGGTTCCATTTTTCCTTGGCTCTTTGGAAATGTTCCTGGTAATCAAGTTGAAAAGTGGCATCAATTTGTCAATCAATTTAGCAATGCAGTCTGTTTCAACATGCTTAGGAGTACAATATCTATTGAGAGCAATAATCCTTGCAAAAGATCATTTGCAAGGTACATTAAAGATCAGAACAATTCTTGTTCAAGTGTTCATAAGATTTTTTGTGGCTTGGAACTAATTAATTAAAATCAATCTTCTCATATGTAGGAATAAAGAGTTTTGTAGATGATGCTAAATGCTTCTAAACCCAGAACTTGAAAAAAATTCAACATACATCTAATCTCTCATAGAATGGCAACTGCACAACTCAAAGGAAAGATAGTGGAATCTGGAGCCTTTCACTGCTATATAACAAACTCAAATCCATGTTAGCATTGAGCAGCAGTCACTATGAACTAATGGTTTTCAACTGGAGTTATACAAATGCAGTGAAAGAATACTGAATGGCTGCAAACATATTTTGAGCACTGTTTAAAAAAGTTTTTAGCAGAGTTGTTTAACTTGTATTCCATTATACTTTAGCAACTACAATCTTAAAAGCACCTAGGACTTCCAGAAACCAAACAAGGATCATGATTTTCCTCATTTGGGTATCATGGATATTCATAGATTCATAGATTCATAGATGCTAGGGTCGGAAGAGACCTCAATAGATCGAGTCCGACCCCCTGCATAGGCAGGAAAGAGTTCAGATGGGTTCAGATGACCCCAGCTAGACGCTTATCTAACCTCCTCTTGAAGACCCCCAGGGTAGGGGAGAGCACCACCTCCCTTGGGAGCCCATTCCAGACCTTGGCCACTCTAACTGTGAAGAAGTTCTTCCTAATGTCCAATCTAAATCTGCTCTCTGCTAGCTTGTGGCTGTTATTTCTTGTAACCCCCGGGGGCACCTTGGTGAATAAAGCCTCACCAATTCCCTTCTGTGCCTCCGTGATGAACTTATAGGCAGCCACAAGGTCGCCTCTCAACCTTCTCTTGCGGAGGCTGAAGAGGTCCAGGTGCCCTAGTTTCTCCTCACAGGGCTTGGCCTGCAAGCCCTTAACCATACGAGTGGCCCTTCTCTGGACCCTCTCCAGGTTATCCACATCCCTCTTGAAGTGTGGTGCCCAAAACTGCACGCAGTATTCCAACTGCGGTCTGACCAGTGCCCGATAGAGGGGAAGTATCACCTCCTTGGTTCTGTTTGTCATGCATCTGCTGATGCACGATAAAGTGCCATTAGCTTTTCCGATGGCTTCATCACACTGCCGACTCATGTTCATCTTGGAGTCCACTAGGACTCCAAGATCCCTTTCCGATTCCGTTCCACCAAGCAGGTCATTTCCTAAGCAGTAGGTATGCTGGACATTTTTCCTCCCTAGGTGCAGCACTTTTCATTTCTCCTTGTTGAACTGCATTCTGTTGTTTTCTACCCGTATGTCCAACCTGTCCAGGTCTGCTTGTAGTTGTTTCCTGCCCTCCGGCGTGTCCACTTCTCCCCACAGTTTTGTGTCATCTGCAAACTTGGACAGAGTACATTTCACTCCCTCGTCCAAGTTGCTAATGAAGACATTGAAGAGTATTGGTCCAAGGACTGAGCCCTGCGGGACCCCACTGCCCACACCCTTCCAGGTCGATACCAACCCATCCACTACGACTCTCTGTATCTATTAATTTAAATAGAATATACTATATTTGATTATTGGAAATTAATGAGAAAATCAGGTATGTAGAAAGCACACGGCGTGATGTACCTGAGAAAAGGATCAGGTCCACAAAAGAGTTATATTACTGATATTTGAAGAAAATGGAAATGAAGTTTTGCTTTGGAGTTATGAATTTATCTGTGTATTATCAAGTCTCTTCCTATTAAACTCCATGTTAGTTTTTGAGTGCCAAATCCTGCAACACATATACATATGTAACATCACAATCTGCAAGCAGTTCTATCAAATTCATATGGTCTGCTCATGAATTTAAGTTATATACAGACACACATTTGAAGAACTGGGATCTAAGATAATGCTATCATGATATTTTGTTCCATGACTCTACAATAGCTGAGCAATAAAGACAGTTTTTCCAGTTGAAACCTGAAGAGTCAAGTGTTCTCTCGAGCAACAACTAAGTAAATTGCCAGTTTCATGTTTCTTACAATAAAATTTGCTAAATTAATCTTCTCGTATATGCAGAAACATGAATTCTTATACAGACTACTTGTTGATTTTAAACCCCAAAATTTGAATATCATCATATCACCTCTTGTAAAATGGGAACTGGACTGTTTAGAGGAACTGTAATGGACATGGAGTCTTCCACAAGCTCAAACCCAGATTAGCATTGACCAAAACTCATCAAGTGATGATTTTCAGGCACTATACAAGTGCAGTAAAACATACTAATGTCCAGCAAGTTTATTTTCAGCACAGCTTTGAAAAGTTGCTCTCCCTCACAAATTTATTGCACAGCTGGATACGAACAGCACAGAATTTCTGTTCAAGCTTCCTTATGACTGTGAGTAAAACAGTATGTCCCATGGATCTTCAGACTAAACCGTGAAACTGAAGGAGCATGTGTCCAGGTAAGCACGGAATTGGTACTCAAAGCAGCGAGAGGCTGAGTACCTAAGGACAGAAGAGATTCTTTGGGTAAATCTGATATCTTTTATTAGATCAACTCAAATAATTGGAAAAATTCTTTTTAGCGAGCTTTCAGGCACAAACACCCTTCATCAGGCTGAGGAAGCATCTACAGATGGTTTGTGCTCTTCCTGCATGGAGTGGTAAAACAGCCAGAGGCCAGTACATATGCAAGAAGACCTTCATCTTAGACCAGGGGGCAGCAACCTTTTCAAGCTCCACTTCTTCCTGCCCTGTGCCTTGACCCTCCTCCTCTTCAGGTTTCAACTGGTCCAAAACAAGATGGCTCTAGTTTGATGTGGGCCGGGTGGTGCATCAGCAGTGGCTTTCCCTATGCCCTTGCCAGAGCTATGCAGCTGGGAGCAGCTTGGGCCACTGCCGCTTCTCCCAGGCCCCCATTCCCCAGCTGCAGTGAGCACAGCTTCCAGCTGGAGGGAAGCTACACCAGGGCCAGGGAAACTGCTTCCATGTTTCTGCCACTTCTCCACATCCCTGCTCCTTCCCAAAGCCCTGCCCAGCACAGCTCCTCTCCAGCTGGAAGCTAGGCCCATGCCGTAGGTTTGGGGAGGGGGTGAGAAGTGGTAGCAGACTGGGCACAGCTTCTAGCTCCTTGGCTCCTTCTGGCTGGAAGCTGTAATCATACCACAGCCTTGGGGAAGGAGGAGGGGCAAGGCACAGGGCAAGAAGAAGTGGAGTAGGCACAGCTTCCAGAGTGATCCTGCCTCAGCCAAGGGATTGGACTAGATGACCTATGGAGGTCCTTTCTAGCCCTAATGGCTATGATTTCTCAGCCCTAGCACAGCTCCAGCATGGGCATGGGGATAGACAAAGTCTCACAGGTCATATGCTAGCGATCCATAAGACTCTTTGTCCAGGTCATTGGTGACGCATGGGGGGTGTACATGCACCCCCTGAGATGGCCGTGCCCCCCGAGAGAAGCAGCCATCGCTGCCACCAGCACAAAACCAGAAGTTTTGTGCCAGCGGTGGCGATCAGCCACTGGGGGACCCTCCCCCAGTCGGCAATCAGCCACTGGTGCTCCCCGAGTATTAGGAGGCACCAGTCGCCCATGGTCCAAATGAAATGTGAGGGGAGACAGAGCTCTGTATTACAGCTGTCTTAGGACAGAACTGGATGCACACACAGAAGTGAGCAACATGGATGATCCAAACATCCCCAGGAAGAGACTTCTAGTCAAGCCAAACAGCAGGCATGAGGCTGAAGTTGGATCCTTATTCCCTGGGATCCAGAAATAAAGAATTGGGAACAAGGAACCAACTTCAGCCTCATGGTTGTCAGCATGAGGACCAGTGCAGTGGAGGGGTGGGGGCTATCACTATGTCACTTGGGAGCAGGCAGAGCCTCTCCTGATCATTGCTTCCCCAGTTGTACCCCAGAACCTTCCCTGGCCCTTAAGCATCAGGTACCTTCGTGCTGCCTTTCCAGCACACGGTTGGGACGAAATGGACAGCTGGAGGAGGAAGGGCAGTCTAGTCTTTGTGGCCATGGCCCAGGCCTTAAGTGATATCACAGAAAGTTAGGATTGGAAGGGATTGGAAGGGACCTTAGGAGGTCATCTAGTCCAACACCCTGCTCAAAGCAGGACCATCCCCAACTAGATCATCCCAGTCAAGGGTTTGTCTAGCTCAGTCTTAGAAATCTCCAAAGATAACTTTGGAGGTCCATAACCTCTCTGGGCAACCTGTTCCAGTAGTTTAGGAAAAATTTTCTCACTAGGAGGGTACTAATATCTAACCTAAACTTCCATTGCTGCAACTTGAGACTGTTGGTCCTTGTTCTGGTACATGCCACCACTGAGAACAGCATAGCTTCATCCTCTTTGGAGCCACCCTTCAGGTAGTTGAAGTCTGCTATTAAATTCCCCACTGTCTTCTCTTCTCCTGACTAAGTAAGCCCAGTTCCCTCAGCTTCTCCTCAGAAGTCAAGTGCCCCAATCCCCTATTTTCATTGCTCTCTACTGGACTCTCTCCAATTTGTCCACATCCTTTCTGTAGTGGTGGGGGAGGGGAATTGGATACAGTACTCTAGATATAACCTCACCAGTGATGAATAGAGGGGAACAATCACTTCCCTTGATCTGCTGACAACATTCCTACCAATGCAGCCCAGTATGCCATTAGCCTTCTTTGCAACAAGGGCACACTGCTCTCTCATATTCAGCTTACTGTCCACTGTAACCCCCAGGTCCTTTGCTGCAGAGCTACTGCTTAGCCAATCAGTCCCCAGCCTGTACTGGTGCATGGGATTGTTCCATCCTAAGTGAAGGACTTTGCACTTCTCCTTATTGAACTGAGTGAGATTTCTTTTAGCCCAATCCTCCAATTTGTCAAGGTTTCTCTGAAACCTAGCCCTACCTTCCAGCATGTCTACTACACCCCTCAGCTTGATGCCATCTGCAAACTTGCTGAGGGTATACTTCATCCTATTTTCCAGGTCACTGATGAAAATATTGTACAAAATGGACCAACCCCTGGGGAACTCCGCTTGATGCTTGCTGCCAAAAAGACATCAGGCCACTGACTACCACCCGTTGAGCTTGATGATCTAGCCAGTTTTCTACCTACCTTCCAGTCCATTCATCCAACCTGTACTTCCTTAGCTTGCCTGAGAGAATGTTGTGGGAGACCATATTGAAAGCCTTGCTAAAGTCAAAGTATATCACATACACTAGTCTCCCCACATCCAGAGCCAGTCATCTTGTCATAGAAGGCAATCAGATTGGTCAAGCATGATTTGCCATGCTGGCCATTCTTTATCGCTTTGTCCTCCAAGTGGTTAGAAATGGATTCCTTGAGGCTCCATGATTTTTCCAGGGACTGAGGTGAGGCTGACCAGTCTGCAGTTCTCTGGATCCTGTTCTTCCCTTTCTGGCCAGCAACTCTGCAATCACATGGGCAAACTCCCACAGCACCCTCAGGTGCATCCTTCTCAGCCCCATGGACATGTGCATGTCCAGCTTTTCTAAACAGTGCCTAACTTGTTCTTTTGCCACTATTGGCTGCTCACATCCTCCCCAAACTGTGCTGCCAGGTGCCATAGCTGACCTTGCCTGTGAAAACTGAGGTGGAAAAGTTATGTTTGGGATTAACTGTCAGGTTTAGAGGAGATCAAACAAACCAAGGAGGAATCTGCCATCATACTTTCAGGGAGCTACTCTGCAAGGAGGAGAAGAGAATGTTTCAGTTGCTTGTCGCTTTTACTTCATCTGTCTATTTGATAGGTTATTCAGGACTCCCTTTTGGTTTGTTTTTTTGAAGTCAACGTGTGTACACTTGTGATTCTGTGCATGTGCCCAAGAAAACAGTTAAGACAGACCTGTGAGAGAGAACAGGGAGAGAGAAGAGAAGGAGGGAAGGGAAGTACTTCTATGTAATCTGCACACTGGAGGAGGCAGGCTGAGCCCCTTCATAAGTCACCAACCACTAGGTCAGAGTGCTTGGAAGACTTCTTGTTATCCTGTTTTTTTTATTCCTTGATTTCCTTCAGATCAGGTTTTAAATAGCTGATTTAAAGAACGCCAAAGTAGAGGACTCGCTATATCACTGCCAAGACTGTCTGGAATGAGAACTGCACCAGAGAAGACCCTTCTAGCCAGAGTGGCATCAGTGGCAGATGGTTCTAAGATTCTGATAGTGGCTACAGTTTGCACCTGAACCTCAGAAATGCAGACCAGGGTCACTAGAAAGTACAGCACTTGGACAAAGACTGGCAATACACAATGATGCTGAATACAGCAACTTACCAAACATACATGCTCACCTGGACCATGAATCCTTGTGTGATACTTCTTCATCAAAAGCAAACACACATCACTTGAGCGTGCAGAGCTCTTTACTACAAACCTCACAAAATAGCAACTATTAATTTGGACAATATAACCCCCAACTCTTTCATCAGAGTGCAAGAAAATAGTCCAGACACCTGAGCACGTTGTTACACCAAATGGTACAGGAGACTGGCTCTGTAAATGATCCCTTACATACTGTAGGAATATCCAAGTCTCCCCCACTTTTAGACCAGAGCAGTGAACCAATATATAAAGGACACAAGGGATGGAGTGGGATAACTGCATAGGGCCACCACTATGGTCTACAGTGTTCTCTGACCATCCACATCTGGAAGAAGATCCGCACCCAGAAAAGGGCAATAAAGCACAGCCACACCAATCGCCTCCTTCACCAAACTCACCACTTTATCAGCACCTACAGTTGAGAAAGCTTATTCCTGCTTTCCCAGGAGATGAAAGACTTGGTTAGGCACGAGCTCCTGGGCTGGGTGACAAGGCAGCAATAATTGCCTACTTGCAAAGCATAGCACTTGACTGGATCCCCATGCTTTATGTTTGTTGCAGGGTCTGTAGGCAAGGCCTTAGCTCTGGAAAAGTCCTGAGACTGAGTTTTCACACAAGTGCTGGAATGAAATACTGAAGAGAAACGTCCTCATGAAGCAAAATGAAATGGACAATCCTTTTGCTTACAATATCTGGAAAAAAAGGCCTGATTAGATGAATCACCAGAAGCTTTTTACTTGTTAATGCACCCAATAGGAGGTATAATCAGACCAGCTCATGATGCAGAACCTCTACTTGGAGCAGCACTTGAGTTTTCACACTGTGAAACAAAAGGTGTGTGTTTTTTTGTTTTGTTTTTTGGATACTGAATGTATACCCATTTTGTCAGTATACTTAATGGTGACTGAAAATCAGTTGATCAGTGGATCTAAAAAACAGTCCTGAATACTAAAATATTCCTGACAGGGAAGTTTAGTTTAGAACCACTCTCATTTTCTAGAGATGATAATTTTGCCTTGGACTATCTAATTGTAAGCTGTCTGCTTAACAAAAAAGACTTATCCCATCTAACATAGCCTCAAGGTTCAAAAGTTGGGTACTTAACTGGATGCTGTGAAAAGGCTTGCCTGCTTCCCAGAAACAAATCTCAACACTTTTTGATAATCAGATTCCTTTTCTGGTGTTAAGGTGATCACCAAAATCATCAGTCACCTTTGAAAATTAAAAAGTTAAATTTGTGCAAAAAGAGCATTTATTAAATTATCCTTCAAACCCTTACAAATATGATTACATGGCAGTCTGAGCATGTTACAGTATTTTGTCCTACACCTTGTAAGCATGATAAGGAATGGTTTCTGCTAAGGACAAAGCTAGTGAACATACTGCACAAAGCTTTTGTGGGATTTACTTGCTGTCCAGCAAGTAGCTGCTGGAGCTTCCTGATGTCTACACGTGTTTTAGCCATGATTTCTGGATCTTGGTCCTGAGTAGAATTTTGAGAGTCGCCCTCTGATACTGAAATGGTACAAAACAGAAGGACCACATACAGAAAACAGACTAAGAGTCTCAATGCTAGCTGGCAAATATTTGTTTATATTTAAATAGGTTCTCTCCAGGATGGCTGGAAAAAAAATCCCATTTCTCCTACAAAATTCATAAGTATTCTCTTTGGGAAAAAAGTTTCCCATCAGATCACTTACTTTCTTTTCAATGATTCATTACTCTACTATAATTCAAACATGTGAAAGGAATGAGAAACAACATCTTTTGTCTGAATCATTCTAATGTGTGACTGCATATATGAAAAGTTACTTTCTCCAGGTATTAACAAGCTATTCTCCATACAAATTCTCAATCCCAAAACCTAAACAACAAGACAAAATGAACATTTCATGAGGCAAAATGAGAAGACTTACCCCACGAAGGATTTCCTAGATCTTTAAAATGAGTTGTAACAGACACTAAATCAGTTTCTATTTTTAAGTTCATTTCTCTACTTAGATTTGCTTCAATCACCTGCAATATAAGTAAGTTTCATTTTTCCCAACCATGCCATTAATCTGAAAATAAAACAAAGCACAGCTTATACAGTTGGCAGCAGCTTATCTTATGACGAGAACAGATAACATTCTCAAAAGTGCTCGTGCGATTTAGGAACTAAGGGCACTTTTACACATGCTCCAGGGATGGAGAGGGGGAGGGGGCATTTTAATTAGAGGGGCTCCGAGAGCTGGTCTAATTCAAGCACCGCCACATCTTGTGTATCAGTGTTCCTGCGCTTAAAAACGGCAGTGGCAGCACTGATATAAAAGACATGGGAGGCTAATGGAGTGTGGTAATTACAATTAATCGAGTCTTCTTCGACATGCTGTAATTATAGCATGTTGGAGCAGTCTCCATGCTTATGTACAGGTACCCTAAAATTACATTTTGAAAAGTAACTTGGATCCATAAGTCTTGGAGACTTTTGATGAAGCTCAGATTCACACATGCTTAACTCTTGAAAGGCAGTTTTCAGACTCATCATGCCTTCTTTTCCTAATAATGCCTTTCCCCAATGACTTTTTCATAGATTTCATAGACATTAGGGCTGGAAGGGACCTTGGAAGATCATCGAGTCCAGCCCCCTGCCCAAAGGGCAGGAAGTCAGCCGGGGTCATAGGATCCCAGCAAGATAAGCATCCAGTTTGCTCTTGAAGGTGTTCAATGTAGGTGCTCAAACCACCACTGGTGGCAGGCTGTTCCAGACCTTGGGGGCTCGGACAGTAAAGAAATTCTTCCTTATGTCCAGCCTGAAACGGTCTTGTAGTAGTTTATGACCATTCGACCTAGTTGTCATCCCTTGGGGCGCTCTGGTGAACAAACGTTCCCCCAGATACTGGTGGTCACTCCTGATAAACTTATAGGTGGCCATCAGATCACTACTGAGCCTGCGCTTTTCCAGGCTAAAGAGCCCCAGGGCTCTCAGCCTGTCTTCGTAGGGTCTGCTTCCCTGACCTCTGATCATGCGCGTGGCTCTTCTCTGGACTCTCTCAAGCTTCTCCACATCCTTTTTGAATTGTGTAGCCCAAAACTGGACGCGGTACTCCAGCTGCAGCCTCACTAAGGCCAAGTACAACAGGAGAATGACGTCCTGGGATTTGCTTAAGAAGCATCTACAGATGCAAGCCAGCGTTTTGGTCGCTTTACTAGCCGCAGCATCGCACTGCAGGCTCATGTTCATCTTGTGGTCAATGATGACCCCCAAGTCTCTTTCTTGCATAGTGCTAGCCAACATAGCACTGCCGAGCCTATAAGGATGCTGCGGGTTTTTCTTCCCAAGGTGGAGAACCTTGCATTTATCGGCGTTGAACACCATCAGATTCTCATCCGCCCACTTGCTGAGCCTGTCCAGGTCAGCCTGGATCACCCGCCTGTCTTCTGGTGTGGATGCTTTTCCCCAAAGTTTGGTGTCATCAGCGAACTTGGCCAGTCCGCTTCTGACTCCAGTTTCCCTTGACTAAGATTTGAGGAATATAAGAGGAGAACAAAGGAGAAACATCTGGAATTTCTTTTCATAGAGGCAAAGAAATTAGATTTCTCTTCAGTATTGTTAGAGCTAACAATTATTATGTAGCATTTAGGTGCTAAACAACTTCAGAACTGAATGGGGGTTTAAGTCAGGTATGAGTAAAAAATCTCTATACTGCTGATCCTTTACCACTTAAGTCTATGGAAGTGTTGTCATTGGCTATAAAGTAGTGCACCTGGCCCAGAGTTTTCAACAAAACACAAGATCCTTTGCAATAAAGGGTGCCAAGTGAAAACAAATTATTACTTAAAAGCTTCCAAAAATCCTTTCTACCACATGAATCCTGTTCACAACATTGAATCATAGCAATTTTCCTAACAAAGCAAAGACAACACTGACCTCTAGTTTTAAGGATGGAAACATCAGATAGCTCTATCCTTTTGAAAGTCACAGAAATATCAGAGAGAGCATTCCGTAGCGATGACTGTCATAGCTCAAAAACGTCAGAATGACTGACATGAGGCATATGCATTGTAAGTCACTCTTTGGTTACCCTGGAACAAAGTTTTGAATGTACTCTCCTGCTAATACCTTGCAATTCTAGAGCACCTTGCCTCAGATGATGTCAAAGCATTTTGAAAAGTAATACTTTAGCCACTTAACATTCCGGAGTGAGAAGTTAGGGATATACAAGTATGTGGCAAGACTGCCAATCCTGCTATGGAACCCAGCATCTTTAAAATGATGCTCAGCAACACTGTGCAACCATGTGAGGCAAGAAATGCAAATTTCCAGTTGAAATGCTACAAAGAGAATTTAAGCAGATAGTATGGTCAATACTACGCACTAAATTCTGGACAGATACATTCATGTTTAGTTTTGTGCCTCTGAATAGTCACGCTGAACCCACTTGAACTACAAACACGAATAAATTTAAGAAAATTTACAGTATTTGCAGCATTTGTTCTATATCAGACTAGCATTAACCCTCCTGCTGTTATCACCCAGGTAGGACTATAGATTGATAAAAAAAAAGATATGTAGGTTTTTGGTATATTTTGTTCTCTTGAAATATGTTTTCTGTCTGAATCAGACCAAATCAGTTTCTCTGCTAATAGAAACAGTGGCTTGCTGTCAATTTCACTGAGTAGCACAGCAGCAACTCCAGAGCAGATCTGCCAACAAATGTCCTGCAGCTAGGGACCCTACTCCCTGGTCCTGGGTTAGATCTTCCAGGAATCCAGGCAGGTCACCTCAGAAATCTGCCTTGGGTTTGCAGAAATGGTCAAACCTGAGATGAAATGAAACATTTGGATTAAATGAATTGTTGTTTATGGATGGAATACCAATCCTCTGGGAAATTTCCAACCAATTACATTCAAGACCTCAATTTTACATCTCACATGAAAGACAGAAATCAATTTAAGGATCAGCACCCAAAATAACAGGGACGTATTCTATGTAAAGGACGCAGCTGTGCTATTTTGCAAGGTTTCAGGAGGTCAGCTTGTACTCACAATGGAAGTGCCGAGGCTTTTCATTCTCTCTACAACACTCTTCATGGTATTCAGCACTGGTAGGTAAATACTTGCCTATAAAAAAGGAGGAGGATCGAGTGAATTATAAATAAAGAATACAGTGTTGTGCTATGATATTCCAAAGGGGATGAGTAATATGGAGGATGATTTAACTTTTCAGATCATACATACCATCATACAGAACAGCAGGCTACTGCTAGCAGTTGACTATCCCTGATTTTTCAGGGCAACACATTACTATGTACTGTAGATTTCTTATGCTCTCAACTTATTTTGTGGTCAACAACAAAACAGCAAGCCCAGTTTCTCCAAATAAAGAGCTAGAGTTCCTTTCAGTAAATAATGACCTGTCATGTGAACTCAGGCAGGGACATTCTTTGCTACATAATCATAGATCAGTAGGTTTGGAAGGGACCTCATGAGATCATCTAGTCTAAACTTTTGTACAAGGCACGATTGCCTCTGACTAAACTATCACAGTCAAGTCTGTCTAACCTGTTTTTAAAAATGCCCAAGGATAGAGAATCAACTACCTCTTTGGGTAGTCTGTTCCAAAGCTTAACCACCTTGAGCAAGAAAGTTCTTCCTAGTCTAACCTAAATTTCCCTTGTTACAATATAAAAACATTGCTTCTTGTCTTGTCCTTTGCAGCCATAGAGAATAGTTTATCTCCATTCTGCATATGACTACCCTTTCTGTTTTTTAAGACTTATCACATCTCCCTCCCCCACACCAAATCTTCTCTTCTCCAACCTAAATAGTTCTATTTCTTTCAGCCTGTTCTTTGATGTCATGTTTCCCAGTCCTCTCCTGATTCTGGTGCTCTGTTGGACTCAGTGGCAATGCATAGGAAATATTTACACCCGAATCAAAGGGAAAAGAAAACAATATCTGTTCTTAGTTATGTTAATCTATACCCAAATTAACTTTGGAACCATTGGAATTTCCTTAAAGTAGATCTGCAGCAACAGAACAAAATTAATCCAAGGTACTTCCAAGGTATGAGTTTAAAACAAGCACTTTCTATTAGTCTTCTTTTGTCCCTACATTTTTATTGACACAACTACTGCAGTAGACATGGTGAAGAGACAGGCAAACATAAAAATATAACCTTTTTAACAGAGAAAACTTTCCTTTTCTGTACATTTATATTCAAACAAATAGTTCCATTCAAATAAAATACATGGAAAATTTGGACTGTTCCTATTATCTTGCTTTGCTGGTACACCTTACATATACTCAACTTACAGTGTTGCACCCAAAATTTGTGCAGTTAAGAGTGACTCAAAAAATAGTTGCTTACATCAGTCAGGTACACTGGACTACAGCCTTCTTGGAATAACCCCAGCAGGAATGTCATGCATCACGATGCGACTACTGCTTGATAAGGAGGGCTAGATATAAGATAATGAGTTTGTTTGGTTAAAGCATTGGCTTTGGAGTTAGGAAGAAAATATCTAAGCTTTGCTCCACCAGCTGCTTTATGTGGCCTAAGCAAAATACTGTAGTTTCTATAGGTTAAAAGGAAATAGTTATTTAATGGGGCTTTAGCAAAGCTTAATTCATCAATATCTGTAAAACATCCTCAGAACTTCTAATAAAAACATGCTAGTACAGCATAGTGCCAGGCTCAGATCTAGTACAGACATGTCTAAAGGGAACAGAGGAAAGAGAAAAAAAGCACGTGAACACAATTAAAAAGATCAATTCTGTCCTATTCCCTTATGCGACCAAATTGACTTCATTGGGAATCTACAGGTGCAAATCAGGTAGGATAGGGCCCAGAGGATGAATAACGATTATTGTGAACAGTTAACAGGACAACTGGAAAAAGCATCCTCAGTTCTGTAATATTCTACCCCCATCTTTCTTGCCATCCCCTCCCAGTACCCTGCGCAATGTGCTAGGTACTTTCCAAGCACAAAAGCAGCAAGGTCCTACCAATGTTAGGTTGTTGTTTTCAGACTACTTGGAACAATTCACAGAAAAGAATGTCCATGAATGGAACATTTACTATTAGATCTTGGAATTGTACACCTTTAAGTCCAAATCATGCATTGTCACAAGGGTCATTTAAAAAAGCCTTTCTGGTGTTACCAGTTCCACAGCTACTGTAAGGCAGGGGCAGTGCTTGTTAGTCAACTTGATTTTCACTGTCTTGGCATTCTGGGCTGTTTTTAAAGCTTTTGATAGGTTTTCCGGTGTCAGCTCTAAATATATTTCATTGTGCTCTGCGGCTACTCCTGCCATCTGGAACTCATCAAAGAAGTTTTCCTTGAAAAAGCAAGAGGTGAGAAGGGAAGAGGCAAGAAAGCTGCTTAAGTTTCAAACTGAGCAAGTTACAGTTTGCAGAATTACAGTACTGATCTTTACATTCTGGACCACATGTCAAAAGGCTAGTTTCTCTCTGTTCCATATGCACGTTCTATAATAGACTCTGTGCACAAATAAGAATCCCCACATATGGACCCATTTGCAAAATCAGGGCTCACCCTGCTTCTACCATTCACAAACAGAGAGGCTAAATCACTTTTACATTCACCGCTACTCAAAAATCTGAGAAAAAAAATGGATGTTAAGATCACACTAGAAAAACAATTCCTACATGAGAAGACATGTCATCTATAAATAATAAAATTAACCCCACAATGGCCTACACACTACTGAAGCATTTGTAGCTCAGATACCGTACTACAGACATCAGGAAACACTACCTATACTGTTAACTGTAAATCTTCATCAGTGATTGAAAGATAATTAAGTGTTTATATATTGCAGGATGTCAGCATAGCTCTGTGGCACTTACCCGACTTAACTTGCACCACATGCTGACCCCTCTGTTAGGCCCCAGCTCAAGTCTGGGTTCGTGTCTCTATACCTGTGTTTCAGCTATGTATCTCATTAACATACATATATGTTTCATTAGCATATATCTTCCCCGCCTCGGGGTGTGATTTTTAGTATTATAATGAGCTCTTTGTTCCAGTAACTCTGATTCTGTTTTTTGTTTTCAAGCTTCCTCTATCTAAGACTGTCTGCTCCTTATCATTGCAGATGGGCATTCGACACATAACATTCACTTTTGCTTAGGCTTTGCATAGTAGTTTCTAGGTCGAATCTTACACCTCCATTCGCCATTTTGTCTATGAGGATGAAATAAACTTTGTTTGATGTAAGGTGCAGAGTGCAGGTCTTGGCAAATTTGGTGATTGTGGTGATCACACCTATGGATAAAATTCCATTAAGTAACTTCTAGCATGAGAAAAAAAAGAACGTGCTCACAAAGCTGTGGCCTGCAGTTCTGTAGCAGAAAGCCCCATTTCCTCTTGCCTGCATTTGGTCTCCCCTCTTTAAATATGTTTTTCCTCTTCTACCTTTTCTTCCTTCCTCTTTCTTTCACTTTAAGATAAGGAATTGTGTTTTAAAATGTGTATGTGTGCATTTTGTATCTCCCCGTGTATTTTGGTATTTTTATCTATTTGTGTGCCATGGCATTTGTAGCTTATATTTTATACTCCTCACCTTTCAACTATAAATGTGTTTAGTAACAATGTTAACAAGGGCAGGAATCAAACTGCCACTTCCCTGCATCAGGCTGGCCCCTGAAAGAGAGAGTGAATCAGTGATTGAATGTGTAACACTGTAGCAGCAGACAGCAATTAACACCTAAGGAAACTGCAGATCAACCAACGGAAGAACTCAATAGAAGACAATGTAACAACCAGGAAATCTCTAAACGTCACTGATCAAGGGCTAGAAGCCCTGGCCTGAGTTAATCAACATCGGGGATCAACTTTTGGGCTGAATATCTCCAAATCGACCGCTCCCAGAGCCCTATTCAAAATTCATCAACGGACTCCCAAACCTGCACATACATGTGGCCGACCCCTGGGGCTGACAGATGCCATCCAGTAGCCACCGAGGGGGGGAAGTCCCACGAGGGTCAATGACCCCTGGATTGGGCAAACCTGAAAACTGGGGAGTCACCAAAGTCTGCTAAGGACAGATAAAAAGCAGTGAAAAGTGACCCTCAGTGGTGCCCTGTTGATCTCCAACTCGACCAGACCTGTCCAGCCAGAAGGACCAGCCGGCGACCCCCTTCTGGAGGATAACACCACTCTGAAAGAAGCCTTGACTGGCCATCAATGGCAGACTCCAGCGCTTGTAGGATAGGTATACCTGACTCTTGTAGCTTGCATGTGTGTGCATGTGTGTGTGTGTGTGGGAGGGGACCAGCCCTAAGGTTTATGATTTAACTTCATTACAGTGTTTCAATCCGCCTAATAAACCAGAATTTTAAGGATCCCGAGTTGGACATTTGTAGCCAACAGTTCCAGAGGAAAGAGCATTACACAAATAAAGAAACCAATTACAAGCTGTGACTTCTGCTTTGAAATAACCTCTGTTTGTTTATTTATTCAATTTATGTGCCAACCTTCCCAACAAAAGCTCAGAACAGTTTACAATAAGAGAACAGAATAATTTATAAAACAGGAGAGGGAACAACAGAACAAGATAACTTAAAACGGAACTAAGGCCTCAACACAAAACAGAAATGTCCCAAACAATACCCCAGCCAAGGTCCATTTACTAAATGCCTGTCCAGTTTAGGAAGGCCTTACGCTACTTCCAAAAAATGTCCAGTCTTGGACTGCCCTTTCCATTAAAGAAATGCCAAGACACCTGTCTGTATTGAGGCTGCCTTTTGTTATATTTCACCTTTCTTTTTTAACCTACAGATTTGAACACAAACATCTTGTTAATTATTTAAAAATATATATATTTCTTTGTTATTGCTTTAAAAGACTAACAGTGCCCACCAAGGGACATTTTGAGAGCAAGAATGCAGGTCTTCAGATTCTGACTCAAACTTTGGGAGACTCTCCTAGCCTGCAATACAAGTGGTCACTGCACAGAGTTGCTCTAGGCCAGGGGTGTCCAACCTTTTTGAATGTGGGGCCAGATCACAAACTTTTTATCACCAGTGGGCCAGTGAGCCATATTCAAAGACATCACAGGAAGTGGTATCATATCAGGAAGTGATGTCATGTGACCTTTGACACCAATGAAGTTGCAGGGGTTGACATGGTGCTGGTTGACATGGCATGCATGCCCGGGTTGACATGGTGCTGCAGGAGCCACTTGACTAAAACCGGGTTGACCTGGTGCTGGAGAAACTGTGGGGCCAGGCTGGGGTTAACCTGGGGCCCACCTGACCTGCCGGTGCCATGCCCGGGTTGACATGGTGCTGCAGGACCCGCTGGGGCAGAAGCAGGTTGGCACCGACCAGGAAAAGCAGCATGCAGCTGAAGCTGGCTTCCCATGTGCTGCTGGGGATGGGTGGAGGCTGGCCAGGTCTGCACTGGCCAGCAGAAGCGGCGGCAGAGCCGTATGCCACTCGGGACTGACCGGCGCAGGCTCATCCAGTCCCAAGGGGCACATGGCTCCGCCGCCACTTCTGCTGGCAGGTGCAGACCTGGCCGGGCTCTTCCCGTCCCCAGCAGCACATGAGAAGCAGCCCCCTTGGGGCCTCATGTGCGGGAGGCCGGGCCCAGAGAATCGCAGCACCCAGGGGGAGACTGGCTGGGGGAGCAGGCGCCGCCTTGCTGTGGGGCAGGGCAGGGCAGCGGGGCTGGCTTGAAGCAGGCGGGTGAGGAGGCAGGCAAGGGCCGGCAGTGCCAGTGGCCGCTGCTTGGCCTCCCGCATGGGGCTGCTCCTCCGGGCCCCGTGGGAGTAAGCAGCTCCCCTCCCCTAGCTGCTGGCTGGGGCTCGCGGGCTGGCCCTGCCCGCCTTGCCATGGCCCTGCCGCTGCTGGTGCAGCTCTGCCGCAGCTCCACCTCCACTGCCGCCTCGGACCAGATAAAATGGCTTGGCGGGCTGCATGGTGGCCCGCGGGTCATATGTTGGACAAGTCTGCTCTAGGCTAATTCATGTGGAAGTAATTTTCCCTCAATCCAACCCCATCCCTCCCCACCGCCCCCTGAGTATGGGGCTCTGTTTATTACCCCTCTCCCACCTGACCTGAGGGGGAAGGTAAAAAGCCAACTGTCACCTGGGGCTGGAGGAAGAGGAAGGGGTGAAAAAGATTGGAAAATTATTCCTGCCCTCAGGATATCAAAACCCTCACGAGTGAGAGCAAGGACTGGCATATCCCAGGGCAGGGGACCGGTGCTCTGCTGAACAACAAGGGTCTCTGGCAGAGTGGCAGAGCTGTTCTGCAGCTGTGGGGCAAGGAGTTGATGAGGACACACTGCTCATTTCAGCCCAACTCATTAGCCACAAATCATCCCCTCGCAGTGCATTTCATGGAGGGATGAGGGCTGAAACAGTTGGGCTTTTCTTTCAAAGTCCAGCAACCATTTAGGGATGGCCAAAGGTGGCCAACCTGTGACATGGGTACCTTACGTGGCACAGGAAACCTCTGTGTATGGCACAGGGCAGACTGTGGAGGGGTCAAGCAACACAGAAATAGATAGGGCAGGGAGCAGATCAGGGAAGGAGCACAGGGCCATGCGGTCAAAGCAGGGCAATAGACTGAGTGAAGGAAAAGGATCAGAGTTGCATTCAAGGATGATGCATGGTTAATTTGTGGCACACCTGTCAAAAAGGCTGGCACCTGCTGGCACTCACAGGCCCCATGCCACAGCAGTGGTGGGTCTCAGGGAGGATGGTGCTAAGCACTCCCCACATCTGCTGATGCTCTGGACCCAGGGGTTGCTGCTCTCCCTAAGCTGGGTATTTGGTTTTGCCCACACATCCTGCCTGACAAGCAAACTCTTCACATTCAACTGCCATGAAATGGGACAATGGGAAAGCTTTGGCATTCAGGAACAAGCCTCAAGCCAAGGTTTCCTCTTGCAGGGTATCCTGCCCCCATCTGTTGGGCAGCAGCTCATGACCCCTTGAAAGTAAAAGGGCTGCCCCAGCTGTGAGCCAATATTACAGCTGATGGCACAAGCACCACATGCAGGCACACACTCAGAACAGGTCAGGTCTTGCACGCCTTGCACCAGCTTAGATTTAGTGTCCTGCACTTCCCAGGTTACTGAGCAGCTGCTAGCCTGAAATGAGAAGAAGGGGAATGCCTGGCTAGGAGGAGAGCCATGTAACTGGCAAACTAGCACTCCACAAGACCAAGTGACAGAGGCTTTTGTGGGAGGCATTTCTTTAAGGAGTAACAGAGATGCTGGTGCTGGACCCAGAGTTTGGGGTTCGGACAGAACTTCTCCGCTGCTTTAGATGCAAGGGGCTTTGACTGGCCTCAGGGTCCCCTGGGGGATTTGCTGTGACCCTCCTTTTTGGGCTCCAGAAACAGAATGGAGCCATCCTCCCGCTTTCCAGAGCTCAGGAAGGCCGTGGTGAGGTGGAGAGCAGTGCTCGTGCCACTGTGCATCCTCAGCACTGGCAGGTGTACAAGTCATCTCATTTGCAGGATCATTTCAACCCTTGTACAATGTACAATCAATAACAGTTAAAGTGTTCAAAACGAAGCATAATTTTTGAGGCAGCTCATTGCCTGGGGTTTTGCATACACTATATCAATCTGAGAGCCATAACTGGCTTTTGGGCTCACGGTCAGCACTTTCCTATGACGGCTCACCTCAAAAATAAAGAAATGCTTCAACTTGGACCCAGGTCTCACTCGCTCACTCACTACCGTGTTAGAGTGAGCAAGAGAAAGTAAAGAAGACTTATTTGCATATTTTTAGGGTACGATCATCGCACCTGCTGAAAAGTTATTTTAAGCTACGATAATTTAATATTTCAGATCGGGCAACGCTGGGGTTTGCCTCGTGAAGCCCGCCGGCAGTTCCCGAACACCCCACGCCTGCAGCAGTAGGGCGCGACAGGAGCTCAGGCGGCCTTATCCACGTACTTCCTGCTGCCCCGGAGTGAGCCCGCCCCGCCACGCCCCGCCCTCACGGGTGCAACGGCCGACTAGCAGGCTGGCTGGCGCTCCCGATGACGTAAGGGGCGGGACGTGGCCGTGGAGTGCCCGGGGCCCCGGTGACGCGTGGGGGCGGGGCGCTGCCGCTGATTGCTTCCCTCCCCCAGTCCCGCCTCTTGCCCCGTTCGCCCTCAAAGCGTCCCCGTCGCCATGGTGACGCCGGAGCGTACGGCAGTGCTGGCGGCGGGCGTCGCGCGCCTAGTACGGCCCGGCGGAGCGGGGAGTCTCGCGCCCAACGGCGGCGCGGGGAGGGGCGGGGCGGGGCGGGTTCCTCGTCCCGACGCCGCGTGTCCCCGCCTGTCCCCTGCAGGCCCGAGCCATGAGGAGCACGCGCAACGAGCCGCCCGGGCCTCTCGCCCGCCACGCGGCCTGCGGCAAGTATCCCCCGCCCCCCGCCGTTGCGCGCGGCAGGTGCCCGCTCTCTTCCGACACTTTGTCCCGGCCCCCGTGGGCCGGTCCCGCCACCTCTCCCTGGTGCAGCGTTGTCGGGTGTACCATAATTATGGACGATGTACGATCATTTCAACCCTTGTACCATGTGCCATCCATACTGGTAAAAGTGGTCAAAATGTACGATAATACTTGGGGCAAGTCGTTGAGGCAGCATAGGCACCTCCCAAGTCACTCTCAGAGAGCCCGAACTGGCATCTGGGCTCGCAGTCAGCACTTCTTGGGACAGCTCGCCTCAAAATAAAGATTCTATTTTGTCTATTTTGGTGACCCAGTTCTCACTCATTGGTAAGACAGTGAGCAATATAAAGTAAATAAGAAGGGTTGTTTGCATGCTTGTTTACATACTTAGATATTTTTCAGTGTACGATAGTTTTTCAGCAAATACGATCATCTGGAGCTTCCAATACGATAATTTCATAGTTAAGGACTGGCGACGCCATCCTGGGGGTAGCGAGTTGCACCCGCTGGTGACCCATGACATGAAAAAGAGCTGCTGCTCCTTAGTTTAAAAATGGTTCCATGCTACTTTCATTTTGTGACCCTTGGTTCTTGTCTAGTTCACCACCTCAGTAGTTTGTACTGATCCCAGCTGATTGCCCCTCTCACAAATTTCTGGGGGTCCAGGATGGAGCCAGAACAGGGAAGGCACAGGGCCAACCCACTGGTTACCTAGCAAATTAACTAGGTTGCAAAGGCTACCTATAATGAGGCACCTGAAACACTCACTCCTGGTGGACCAATTACTAAGCATGGCGAACTTGCTCCTGCCACTGAACAAAAGTGGGGTTTTTTTTTTTTAATGACTTTCTGTACTCTTCCTCCATAGACAGTGGGTGCAGTAGCCTAATAATACCGTGCGGTAACATATCGCAGTACAAACAGTGCTAATATACTACTGCGCAGTATGATTAGGCTCCTAAAAGGCATTCATCGCTAAAAAGGCATTCGGTGGTGCTACTGTACAGTATCTCTGGTTACTGCGTGTTTATTTATAAGGACGTGGTTATAGAAGTACTAAATTAAATGCACAGTAACCATTGTGCATTAATGAACATGTAGATGTGCCAAGTAGGTGGAATATAACTGATTCCAGTGAAATATATATTTAATTGGACACTGTCAACTTAAAAAACACAATGTAGTCTGAAATGTGTTCTGTCTAGACTGATTACAAGTAACATTGAGAAGTGTTGTAACTTTGGAAGACACTGTCTTTCCGTGTCTGTGTTTAGGATTTGGCAGCAGAACTGTGTATGCTTGGTTTAAGCTCTTTTCTCTAGAGTCAGTCCATTTTCCTTATTTGTTGGTTTCTACATAAATATTAAGGGAGACTCTTAAGGGGAAAAAGGGAATTATTATTAGTTTAAATCACAGAAATGGGGAGCAACTTTAAGAGAAACTGTTTCAATTTCCTTTGTGAGATTGGCATGCAAGAAAGTGCCTTTTGAAAGGACTGGAAGCCAAAAAGTTCAAAAGCAAAGGGCTTTGCCTCATTCCTGCTAATGCAGTGAAAGTTTTCCCATGCGGAATGGCTTGTCCCTCCTTTTAAAGTAGAAGAAATACTACATATTGTGTAAGTGGCATGTTTCAGTGCACTTAATTTTTATCATATTTTGTAGGTTACATTTTAAATTATTACTGAAACAGGTATAGCAGTTGTTGGCACTGCCTTTCATTATTTTTAGATGTAGAGAAAGGTAGAAAGAAAAAGAAACAATTGTACTTTCCACTCCTACTTTCATATAATAAAGGTTCTCCATATTTACAGGGGTAGATCTCTGAATATAATACTGCATTTTAGCACCGTTCAGTGACAATTTAAAGTAACAATTAAAACTTTTCAAACAAAGCTTTACAGTATCAGAATATTCTTTCAGTATATGTGAGCATGTGGGAGTTGGAAATACTATTTCTTTCCTAGCAAGCATATTGTATCTTTCCTTCATAAAAGCATAACTTATCTAATTGTGTTTTAGTCTGGACTTTGTTTTTCCAGATGAAAAAATTATGTCATTGTTAAAAGTTTAAATGTGTAAATAAAAATCTTCTTAATGATTATAGAATGGTACTGCCATGTACCATTGAAACCATCAGAGAAGTCAGAAATCCCACTCCCTCCAAAATCCCAGATCCCAGGATTGGGTGACTTCATGGAGCCTTCCAGTGAAATTACATTTGGGGGCCGCAGAAAATGGATAAAAGACACTGACTCAGAATATGTGAAGCTGGCAAAGCAAGGAGGACAACCTGGTGAACCTCAATTCATTTCCTTTTTATTAATTAGTGATAGTTAATCACATTTAAAATCTTTATTTTGCTGAAAATTGAGCAATGGAAAATGTAGCACATGGAATATTATAAGTCCTTAAGAAAACAATAACATAACTTTTAACCTAGCAATTCACTTTTTAATATTGGTAGCCTTACACCTTATTGTAGTAACCCTGATACTTCATTGTCTAAATTTTAACAGTTTTCAACCCTAGCTTCCCTAATATTCAAAGTTAAATTGCTTTTTTCAGATCTTATTTAAAGTATATATGAAGTATGAACCAGGATTATTTTTCTATTCTATTGGATTCAATTTAGGAAAGTGTTTGGTCTTCATGGTAAAACCTAGATATGTTAACTTTGGTGTAATCTAATTATAGTATACCATTATTGTCAATTTATCTGCATGATATGGGAATCTAAACACTTTTTTATATATTGGACCAAAAAGAGGATCTATATGAGTACTGAACTTTGAAAAGTAGGTAACTGTAAAAATACACCTTTTAGCATTAACTATGGTCTCATCCCAAAGGTTGATAAAGGTTGTAAAGGTTTTTTTTTTAATTTAATTTTCAGTTTTTGAGAGTAAATGCTTCCCCTACTATTTCAAACCTGTTTTGATTTCAGCTCAATAAAAAGAAAGGAATAACTTCCCAAATTACAGTTTTTCCACAGAGTAATAATGTTTCCTAATTTGTAAAATGCGGAGTACACATCCACATGCATAATTCAGCATTGAATTGTACAACTGTGTATCAGTACATTTAATACAAAATACCTGATGCAACTGAGATACTGCAACTGAGAGTTGAGAATAGTATAGGAAAATGAACTTGCACGACTCACTAGCAAGTTACCCCTGACTAGTTTGCTAGATTGTCTCTGCTGGGAGATTATCTAGTCAGGGAATAAAAAACTGTAAAATTCTGGTTGTCCTATTGAATTTTATACCATACATATGTACACAAATATATTTTCCTTTAAAGAAATTGTCACTAAAAGACAATATCAACATAAAAAACCCATGAACCAATGTAACATTAAATTATTTTAAAAAAGGGTGAGCAGATTTCCCTCTCAAGAGTGCACATCATCTGGTCTGATGTAATTGTTCTGCCTGTCCACTGTAACAGCAATATGAGTGTGCTGCACCACTGTAACTTTAATCTTGAGTGAAGCACTTAAGCCAGTACAGGAGCAGACAGACATAACAGTTATATTGGAATATCTTATACCATCTTACACTAATACTGGTATAACTGTTACATCTTTATGTGCCCAAAGTTATTTTCCATACCCATGGAAAATATTACAGCATTAATACAGTTTCATTCTCTTTTTGAACTTAAGATTTGTTGAAATATTATCCACCTACTACAAGAAAGTCATCCCCAGTAGTTTATGCGCTACCTGACTGGTACACACACCACACTAAAACACCAGTAACTGATGAATCTAAGTAAGTATGCTATGATTCTGTGGAAGCTGTTTACTGTTTTATAATCCATTCTGTGTTTCTTGGCAGTTTATTAATGTTTACAATTGATATTTTTTTCAATGAAAATATAATTTATTTATAATGGGCGGGGGGGCAAACTTGCATGGGGCCCTGGGCCAGATCTGGACTCTGGAACTTTTTGTAGGCAGGATCGATCCTGAGGCATGGAGGAAGCTGCTGTGGCCACTGTGGTAGTGGGGGTCTGGAGGCAGGAGGGGTCCACCAGCAGTGATGGGACTGGAGGCAGGGTCTGTTGTTGGCTGGAGGAATCTGGTGGTGGTGGTAGATCTCAGAGAAGGGTCTGGGGTGGCAATGACAGCGAGTCAAGCTTGCCTCTGGTAGCTATGGCCAAAGGGCCTCGATTTCTGTGGCAGGCCATACCGCCCAACTTCCAGTGGCCTGCTGGTGTCCTGGCAGGAAAAAGAGTGACTGTGGGCTGGATCCAGTCCACAGGGCGTATTTTGATACCTCTGATTTATAGCGTAAAAGTGTTTGACCTTTTTCCGCAGAACCTATGTCTCCTCAATGCCAGACTACATGGTTCATGAAGAGTTTAAGTCTGATCAACAAAATAGTAACTATGAAACAAAACAAGGGCCTTTTGATTTTGATGTGAAAAGTGTTTGGCAGAGGGATGCTGAGGATAAGGAGAACAAAGAGAAAAAAAAGGTATGATTTAGAGACTTTCTCTATAAAACTTCTGAAAAAATCCTAGGTAACCTTTTTGTTTGTTTCTTAGGTGATCAGAACATTTTTTTTTTAAATTAACATTATATGAGTTATTTTAAATAGTTATTTCTAGTCTTACTGCCCTATATTGTAGGCCAGGAATGCTTTTTCCAGTTGCATTGTACAGTTTGTGTATATTGCAAAGTTCTTGCCAATAACACATTCTCTACTTACTACTAATAACTCTTTAGATCTTTTATTCACTCTTTGTCGATATAGCCCCATTCTTTTAGGAGCAGGCAAGTGTTCAAATAACTACATGGGGTTTGTGTTTATTGTAAATTAAGGAAATACTACTGAAAAGTGCGGCATTGACAGTTCTGGAAACAGGTTCCTTCTGCTTACTTACAAAATAGGTACAACCAATGTGTGAGTGAAAATAATTGCGCTATTGTCCTCCTGGTTTGGAGCAGGCCTGACTGGACAGGAGCTACTTACGGTGGGAATTTAAATGCTTACATATTTTTTGGACCTCTATTTTTACATGTTTTGTTTGGTACACCTGAACCCAGATTTTTTTCAGAGGCATCAGCTTCTCATAACTTCCTTTGATTTCGGGAGAAATACAGCAGTTAGTAGTGAAGATCCCTGTCTACTCAGAACCTGACCAAGACTATCCTTTTATTCCATAGGAACAAATATACATTTGTCAGGTGATTTAAATTATAATTTAGGTGATGTCTTAGGAATATGAAGCTTTTTCCTGAGCTTTCTAGTCTTTGAAGTCCCTGAGGAGATGCTCAAACTCCCATATCAACTACTTCTGAGACATTGTAAGAGATAACAGAATTTTCAGGGATGAAAACAGAAGAGAGAAAATAATATGTATCCCTCTACCCTCCTAAGCATTACCCCAATATTTTCAGTACTTCAAATACTGAATTTATCTATGAAGGGAGCAAGCACAACTCGAGTTGATTTCAGTGAAAATTGGGCCTGTTTGTACCACAAACACAATTTGGCTTACAGCAGACAAAATCAGTGCAAGTCATATTCATCTCATACAGTCACTGAATACAAAATTGGAATAAGTTAGGCTATGCTACTTGTCGCTTTTTTGTCAGTTGATAACCAATATATAATTTGCATCACCACTTTCACTACAAGTTAATAGGACTGAAAATTCCTAAATCAAAGCCTAGCTTCCTGATGCTGGTTGGTTGTGGCCTGACAAAGGCTGGCATCTGATGATCGCTCATAGATTCACAGATTTTTAGGGGCTGGAAGGGATCTGGCAGATCATTGGATCCAGCCATTCCCCCCCCCCCCCACTCTAGGGAGGAAGACAACTGGGGTCAAGTGACCCCAGTGAGGTTCTAGTCTCCTCTTGAAAACCTCCAGGGTAGGTGACTGCACCATTTCTGGAGGGAGTTGATTCCATAGTCTGGACACCCTGACTGTGAAGGAGTTTTTCCTGGTATTAAGCCTGAAGCAGCCTTCTAGGAGTTTTTATCCATTGATCCTGGTCTTCCCCAAGGGTGCCCTAGTGAACTGTTGGTCACCAAGCTCCTGATGTAACTTTCTCAATTTTTAACTTCTATTTTGATTCCTGCTTGATTGCCCTTGCAGTCCTGCATCTGTATTTCCATTGTAATTTATGCTTCAGGACTTGTTCTTAAAGATCCTGGATGAATGGGACCCTATAGAAGACTGTGAACTCTTCTCTGAAATCTGTGACAGGTTGGAGAAGGAATGAATTTGTGAGAGTTTACTTAATCCAAAATACTTTGTATGATTAAACATGCTTTAGTGTACGGCTGGAGAAATGTCTGCCTTTTCTGAAGACAGTATCTTTGTCTGGGGCCTCATACAGACATTCAGTTTCTCCTTGGAAAGTTGCTACTCTCCCAGAAGAAATCACGAGTGTACAGATGTTCAAGCTTTTTCTCCCAGACTAAAAATGGCAGCTCCAGGAGAAAAATAACCTAGGCAAAACAAGGATTCACTTACTTGCAGAAGAGTTTCTCCTGGGAGAGCGAATATCTGTACGTGCTAACACTACAAACAGTCTGTGTTAGCCAGTCAGGGCTGCCCTATGCACTGCTGCCATCTGTTGCCAGGCAGACTAAGGGAGCCTGCAGAGCATTCTGAAATGTGTGCACGGGGCCCACCTCCCCACCCTGGTTGCACAATGTCAGCATTGCAAGCTCTCCACTTGTCAGGGTCTTAGCACTCACATGCTACTCCTCAGGGTTCTGGGTACAGACCATGAGAAGTAACTTGGGAGAATTCTCCCAGATTACTTGAATGTGTGTACACAGCCTGTACAAGAACCAAGAAAGCATATTGCTGTTTCTGTGCATGGTCTTCTGGTGTTTGCTTACGAGGAAAATCCTGTTTAATTTGAAACATCACAAAGAACCTCCAATTCTGTTAGTTTACTTTCTCCTATAATTGGTTTCTATGTATTGATGGAGAAGTCTTCTTACAAATTCTTCCAGTGTGAAAATGGAAGAAGCATTAAATAATAATTTTTATTCTCAGTCCGTGGCTCTGAAACCTATATGTTTGAAACTACAAATGGATCCAAAAAGCTGTTTAATAACATTTCCAATTCATCTTTCAGATTATTTTCTATAGATACTTTATGGTACTTTATGATACTTTGTTAATTTTGATAATTTGAAGTTATCTGCTATGATGGATTTTATGGCTTTGAATGCAGTGACAGGTCATAATCTTTGGTTAAAGAATTGAAAACAAAGTACCTTTTTCAAGTCCAGCATCTTGAGGCAATTTGTTCGGGTAGAAAAATTGTTTGGCAGTGTCATACAAAGAAATCCTTAAGGACATCCTTCAGGGCAAAGGCAAAAACACTATAACCCCCGAGGGTTCCTAGTCAGCCCAGATTAGAAAACACATAGTTCCCAAGTGGGCTGTAGCTCTAGTTTTTCAAGTTTTTATGCCTTTGTCTTTTGATTATTGGAAATGAAATTATTTCTGATATTGAAAGACGTATTTTGGATCTTTATCATTTAGTAAGGAAGACTGAGGACTAGAGACATCTTCCCTCTAATTTTTGCCTCTTTACTTAATTGTTAAGGCCAGTGTTTAATCTTGAGCTAGAAATCTCTTGCCAAAGATTAAGCACAAATTCCATATCAACCAGTTATTTTTACTACTTCTAATTTTTCCAAAGTTTTATTATCCCATGTTGGTTCTTGATATGGTAAGGTCTCTGACATTCAAGTGGACTGTTAAAAAAAAAGTTAATCTTTTGCTGCTGTTCTTATCATACAAGTGTAGACCTATTATTAATTTTCACTGTCGACTCAACTAGGGTGTGAGAAGCCACAATCCTAAGCTATATCCATGTGACTGTGTTGCCCTCAATGGCATATGTTGCTGAGACTTCTGGGAAAATGTTTTACAGTTCTTTGTGGTCTAATAACTGAGATACTTTAGCATTCTTTCCTAGTTAATTGTATGAGAACTTTTAGGCACTCGGGGATAGTTGCGGAAGGCTTCAGATTACTGACTACCTGTGTCTGAATGATTTACCAGGCATCCTCAGTGCAATGACTACTGATCCAAATGAAAGCAGGCCATTAGCCTTAGTTTTTAGCATACCGCCCCAGGTGAGCCAGCTACCTTTGATTGAAAACACCACTAAACTTGAGCAAGAAGATAGTAGAGGGGTAAGAGGCAGGAGTCAAGTGAGAACATGAGTTAACTCTGCAGTCAAGGCATATTCTAAGACTACTGTACCACTTAATTAATTTTCAGGCGTTTGCATAAGGGAAAGTACTGTTTTGCTCAAGCTTGTCCTTAGGTTTATAGATGGCATGGCCTTTTTCTGCGCTTGAAAGGATGGGTTTCCATATCTTCAGAGCACCATGATAGTAGAACAGTTAACATGACAGCTTTTGTTATGACAGTGTTGGAAATTTCTTTTTCTATCATAATCCTCTGCACTGTAGTTCTCCCTAGTCAAAGCTTATATTGGGAAAGAGGGAACAAAAAATACAAATAGATTATTCTACTACTTCCTTACTTGTTTTGCAGTTTGGTTTAACAGACAGAGCTTGGACTGGGACTCAGGAGTCCTGAGTTCTGATACCAAATTATGGGGTAAAGTTTAACACACTAGAGGGTAGGGAACAAATCCAGGTGGAAGGTTGGAAAAGTGGGCTGAACAGGATAGGATGCAGTTCGAGAAAGACAAGTGCAAAGTGCTGCACCTAGGGAGAAGGAATCGCCAACACACTTACAGGCTGGGGGAGGACCTTCTCAGCAGCACAGCACCAGAAAGGGATCTCAGAATCATAGTTGATTCCAAAATGAACATGAGTTGTCAACGTGACAAAGTGATCAGTAAAGCTAACCGGTTTATCATGCATTAGCAGGTGCATAACAAACAGGTCCAGGGAGGTGATACTTTCCCTCTATGTGGCACTGGTCAGGCTGCAGTTGGAGTACTGTGTCCAGTTTTGGGTGCCATACTTCAAGAGGGATGTGGATAACCTCGAGGGGGTTCAGTGAAGGGCCACTTATATGGTTAGGGGCCTGCAGGCAAAGCCCTAGGAGGAGAGATTGAGGGACCTGGATCTCTTCAGCCTCCGCAAGAGAAGGCTGAGAGGTGATCTTGTGGCTGCTTACAAATTTGTCAGGGGAGGGCAGCAAGGAACAGGAGATGCTGTGTTTACCAGGGCATCTCTTGGACTAGCTAGGAACAATGGCCACAAACTGATGGAGAGCAGATTTAGGTTAGACATCAGGAAGAACTTCTTTACGGTAAGGGTTGTCAGAATCTGGAATGGGCTTCCAAGGGAGGTGGTGCTCTTGCCTACCTTGGGTGTCTTTAAGAGGAGGCTAGACATGCACCTGGCTGGAGTCATCTAACTCCAGTGCTCTTTCCTACCCAGGGGTTCAGACTCGATGATCTACTGAGGTCTCTTCTGACCCAAACATCTGTGAATGCCTGCTCTGCCACTGGCTTGCTCCATACTTTTGGGCAATTCACTTTACCTTGCTTTGCCTCAGTTTCCCCATCCATAGGAGGTCCTCTGTAAAGCGCTTGCGTATTATAGGGGATTACCATTATCATCATCATCTATCAATAAATACAACTTTTTTTTCCTGTGCTAATGTGGAATTTCTCTAGAAAGGAGGTGAGCCGAGCTTTAATTTCTGTAATGGGATCATAGGAAAGTAGGACTGGAAGGGACCACACAAAGTCATTTAGTTCAACATTTAGGTTCATCCCTGACTAAACCTTCCCAGCCAGTGTCTGTCTAACTTGAAAACCTCTTCGAATGGAGATTCCACAGTATCTCTAAATATCCTGTTTCAATGCTTGATTGCTCTCACAGTCAGAAACTCTCCCACTCTCTTAATCTGCAACCTAAATTTCCCCTGCTGAAGCTGAAAGCCATTGTTTCTAGGGACAGGGCATGTTACTATCCACTGATTTAAAAAAATGTCATTCTTAGTTTGAAACCAGACTGTTTCATTGTGCTATGTGGGCATATTGGGCTGGGGGAGATTGCAAGACATCCCCACTTTTGTTAGCTAGGCACAGGGGCAGGGGACTGGATGTTGGGATTATTACTTCCAAATGGAATCACTAGAGGGCAGTGCTGTCTTTGTTTTTTGTTTCTGTTGTCCCTCCCCCTGAACCAGTCCAAACTCTGCCAGACACTGGAGCACTTTAATGTGTGTATCTGGAGTGTCTCTTTCTTGTAAACTTTCAGAAGACAAATTGCTCCCCTGAGGCATGATACCTCCTATTTTTTCCATTGGAGTGATTGCAGCTCTCTACTACTAATGAAGGGCAGTGGTGGAAAGCAACAATTCTTTTCTTAGTAAGTGCTAACGTTACATGTAAAGTGATCTGTTCTTCTGTATCTTAAGTAGACATGGCTCTTGAATTTTGTCAAACTGGAAGGGACTGTATACTTAATTGTTTCCTGCTTCATACTTCTTTCTGTGAGGCTGTTGTTCAGAGATAAATTTTCAAAGTTAGATATGAAGTGAAATTTGGACCTCAATTAAAATAATTTGGAGCTTTGTCATTAATTTTAATGGAGCCAAGAATTCACCCGTTGTCTTTAGCTTTTCAGATTGGCAGGAAGCAGCATTGGCTATGCCTTATTTATTAAGGTGGGGCTGGGGGGGGGGGGGGGATTCTGACCAATTAAGCTTTTTACATCTTATGTTATTGGAACTGTAGTTCTATCACCAGTATTGTTGAATATTATTTCAAGCAGTTATTTTAAAAATCATGATTTGGATTGATTTGAATCGTTATCACTGAAATGAACATCCCTAAAATTGTTTTTTCCATATGATATTCTAAATGCACAAGCAAAATAAATCATCTGTTTTTTTTTTAACAGGAATATGTGAATTTTTCATCCTATAGGGACACTTTTGTCAGAGAACAATAGGCTTATTAAAGAGAAGATTTCATAATGAGAAAGTGTTTTTCCAGCTGAAAACACTGTAATGTGATGGTTCAGCACTCTGTTCAGCTAAGGGTACCTGGCAGGATTCAAAGAACCCATTAAAAACCATTGTAATATGATTTTTAGTGTTCTCTCTCTCTCTCTCTCTCTCTCTCTCTCTCTCTTTGCTGCTAATTAATAGATTTAAATACTTTATTACAATCTACTTTTGGTGACCACAATTTATACTTTATATAAATCATGCCCACTTGAATGAATGAATGTAAAAATCTAAATTTTAAAATAGTGTGTATGTTTTGCCAGACACCTTGCATTCTGTGCTAACTTTGAAAGAAAATATTTGGAAACCCTCTTAGTTGGGTAGATCAAGTGGTTTGGATTTACCGGTAAGATCATCTTCCCTGAATAGTATTTGGTGGTTCTGTCGCATGTTAACAATACAAGTACAATGCAGCTTCATAAAAAACAAACAAACCCTGTTCGTTGAAAGCTATGGAACTGTAATCCCAACAACACAGGCACTGTTTTTTTTCATTATTATGATGCAGCAAATTGATTATCCGTACTATAAGAAGCATCCTTACTTAATGAACTTTTCTCCTAGTCCCATCTGGAGTGGATGCCTAAAATTTGCCACCATAGTGGGAGGATGTGAGCATAATTTGACAGTAATTATTCCCCAATGCTGTTTTCTTGGGGGGGAAGTAGAATATTATAATGAGATTGTGCTGTGTTTGTGAGAAATGCTTGGTACTTTCTTGTTCTTAAACTGTGTTGCAAGCGTGTAACAAAAACACATGTTTTTACATCTTATAATAAAACACAAATTGGGTATGTAAGGTCTCCATTTCAAACAATTATATATCATTTTTGGTACCTTTACAATTTCTCAATGCAGTCTGTTTATATTCTACTTCTCCCAAAAGTAATGTATGGAAATATTTTTTTGTTAAATTATGTTCATGTCTTTCTGCGGTTGTAGCAAATTTTAGGCATCCAGTTTGATTTGTTTTTGTTTCTTATATTCTTTTCCCTGGTTAGACATGTATTCCTGCTAATTTTTTCCTCATTTAGAAGATTCAAGGGCAAATGTGTATAGCTCAAGTAAAGAATCAAGCTAGTCAAATGAGATTAGGATTTTATTTTTCTCTGTCCCCTGCTTTAATATGTCATTATTTTAACTTTATTGTTATTTATAGCAGCCTTATTTTAGAAACTGCTGTTTTGTTCAGTATTATTATCTCTGTGTGTGAGACAAAAGTAAAACAAAAATTTGATGCCACAGGTTGCATGTCTCTTACAAACACACCTACTGAACTAGAGCCAAATAATGGACCAAAATAATGTTTGTGCAAGTGCTTAGAACTTTGGGGTCTGATTCTGATCTTGCTGCTTTTGGTTTTATACTAGTGTTACCAGATTTGCCCATCACTTTGGAGTGCACTCATTTATTAGGGGTACGTTTCTGAGGTCTCTGTAATTCTATCAGTGTGCTGTTTGTGTCACTTGTGTTTCTATATAGAGGTGTATCTCCCCCTTCAACAAGTCCTCACCCCCAATGGAGCTGTTTTGCAGGACTCAGGTTCAATGGGGCTGTGTTCCTCCAACCACCAAATCACACATACACACACTCACTCTCTCTCTCTCTCTCTCTGTAACAGAACACACCTGAGCCAGGCCGGGTTATTCAGCATTGATAGGCTGACACCCTCATGTGCCTTGAACTCAGTTTATCAGGGCAGCAATAAAATGCAGTCAGACACAAGCACATGGGTTAACAAAGCGCATCTGAGTCAGGCCAGGTTATTCAGCATTGGCAGGCTGACACCCTCATGTGCCTTGAACTCAGTTCGTCCCTTATTTCAGCAGGTCAATAATAAATGCATTTAGACACGCATACACATATACTAACAGAGTATGTTTGAGCAGGCTGGGTCCGATCAGCACTTTCAGCAGATAACCTCATGCAACTCAAAACTCAGCACATCCCAATCTCTCCTCACAATGGTCCTAGTAGTAACTCCCTTGATGAGCAGACCCCACTGTAGTATTGAGCATTACAGGGATCTTTGGCTTAGGTAAAAGAAGCATTGCTGCAGCGCAAATGGGGAGGTCAAGGGGAAGGAAGAGTAAGTGAGGTTCAGCGAGTATAGCAACAGCTTGACCATAAAAATTATTTATTGCCAGGTATATGAACTTATGATGATACCAATAGTAATAGCCATACAAGAAAGGCAAATCAAAGTTACAATATTACATAGTTTCAGTTAGGTGTTGGGGGAAGTCTAGCTAAAGTTTGATCAGCAAAAGTCTGGTTTAGAAAGCTGTGCCTGAAGTAAGAAAGCAAAAGTCAGGTTCCTGGAGTCGGAGAGAAAGAATAAAAGAGTTGGGGTCCCACCACTCGGCAAAGCTTGAACTAGTTGAGGTTCCCAGGTGTTTGTTGGAGCTTGCAGACAGGCAGAGCTCTGAGCATGATTAATGAAGGGATTCTAGGCAGAAAAGGAGTGGAACTGGTACAGTTTTTGGATCCAAGCACCAGGACAGAGACTTGAGCTTGGGTGGGGGTTTCTGTAGAGAACTAACAATGGCTCAAGGGAGAACACTATGTTTGTTTATGGGCTGGCTCATATGCTAGATAATAGGAACTGATCACTCCTGGCTATGGGTGGCATTATTTTGAGGCAGCTCACAATACAGATAGGCAGATTCAGTGTTTTGGGTACCAATAAAGGAGTGATTACTAGAATTGGTCTGATAAATGCTGAGCTGGGTGTGTGCAGACATGGGTTGATTAGCATTTGGAGCACGGATCCCCCATTATGCAGTGCTCCCCTGCTTCTCTGGTTCCAGAGTGCAGTGCGGTCCTCTCCTTGGAATCTCTGTTCTCCATTCTGAATGCTAATGAAGGTGCTTTCATGTCCCACCTCCCATGTAAATGAGTTGTCATCTGGTTCCATATCTGATGTAAATGAAACCAGGGGAGTTGCTTCACTCCTATCACCCTTGTCTGGAGGGATTTCGGTGCATTTCCTACTGCTTCTTCATTGTCTTTTGTAAGTCCTTCCTCTAATCAGTTCTTGTTCAGGCAGAGGTGGGGGAGAGTTGGGGGGGAGTCCTTTGTGAGTCAGACAGGCTGTGTACTGTGCTAGGCTTCCCCAAGAACACAGAGCTGATGGGTAATGCTAGTCAAGTTTAATTGACTTCAGGGGGATGAGTGGTGTGCAGGGGAAGATTGAGTGGTGTTCCTGAGTTCAGAATCAAGTCTTTATCCTAGGTGTTTTTCAACCCAGTTGGATATGTAATGTCTATTCTGTATCCTGAAAATGTCTGATTTGATGGACTGCAAAAGAGGAGTCTCAGCTTGTCCCCAGCACATAATTTGACTATATTAAAGTCATACTAGATGTGGCTGAGGTTAAAATTTTCCTGCTTCAGGTTGTATGATAAGACATTACCTATCTGATGTACAGAATAAGCATCAGACAAGTAACAGTGTGGACCATGATATGAATGATGGCTCTGAAAGGCCCAGGTATATTCATAGGCAATGCATAGGAGGGGCACCGGGGGGCACATGTCCCCTCTGAGAGCGCTGGTGCTCCCCCGCTGAGAGCAAGCACTCTGGCTGGCTGTTAGTGGGGTACGGAGAATGCTCGTGCCTTCCCTTGAATTTGGCTCCACTGGCAGGACGTTGGTGGCAGAAGTGCTGGCACTTCCATCACTGCTGTGCCTCATGCAGAAGTGTTGGTGCTTCTGACTGTGGTCGTCGGCTGGCCACTGGGAGACCCCCTCCCTCCCCTGGTTGTGTCCCGCTGGTGCCCCCACAGACTCTGGAGGTGCTGATGGGACCCTACCACAAAGATAAGTTAGTGCAGCCTATCTGAGTAAGACATATGGTAGCGCCCAAATGAGTGCAGTCCTCCTCCAGGCTGACTCTCTTTTGAGTCATGGTGAGCCACTACTTTGCCTACATTTTTTTTTTTCATCTTTACTCCTACAGCTGAGCTGCACCTTTCCCATTTCCAATTATTTGGACCTACCTAAATCGCAGCAGAAGCTTCCATTGCAGCACTGCATTTAATCTTGCTCTTTTCTCCATGCCCGCTCCCTGCCCTGCTGCCCGCCCCCCCCTCCCCCCCGTTAAGTGGCCAAGAGGCAATTAATGCCACAATTTTTGCCTTTCAGCCACTCAGCAGCACAGGGGGCGTGCAGCACACAGCAAAATTACAGGCATTGCTGTGTTGCAGACTTCTGCTGCAAGCTTCTGCTGCAATCTACCAGTGGTTCCAGTTTCTTCATCAGCCTTAAATATCTGGCAAACATCATCAAATGGGGCCCCAGACAGTTCACACAGAATCCTTCTGTCAGCCCCTCTCTCAGCCTGTTGCATGTGACCTCTGTGAAGTGAAGCTAGACCAAGGTGCCCTCATCTGGATATAAATTTTTGGAGGATCCTAGGGCTCATGACCAGAACATTTGGTTCCAGTCATGAGTGGTGAGCTAATTAGCACATGGGTCCTTTGTGGGGTGGGTGGGGGGTAGTATCTGGATTACACACACATATTGAGTAGTTCTGAGCTGTAAGGTCACCAGTGCTTGAAATATTGTTCACTCTTGTGGGGCTCAGCCCAATGACCTATATGGTAAATTATGAGGCTTTGGACTTTGGACTAATATCATGCATAGTTTGTGCTATATATAAGTAGGTGTCAAAGTGATGCTTAAAAGTGTGTTTATGGAGTACCCATGCTAAAATTTGCAGCCATTTCAAAAAAGGTTAAATGCATCAATTCTGGACAAACTAAGTCTATGGGTGCTATATACAAATTACTACAGCTATGTTTAGTTCAAGGTTAGATTTTTCAGGTTTGCTCCTTGCTTCCACGTGATCAGGGAAAGCAGGGTCTGACAGGGAGGAGGAGGAGGGAAGAAGCTGAAGGGGGAAGACATTAGGGGAGCAGAGGGCAAAAGGGCTACTTCCCCCCCCCGTTTTATTTTCCCTGATATGGCAGTGGGAGGGGGACAGATTCAAAACCAGCCTCCAAGAATTAGGTTCTGTACCTGGAAAGTTGTATCAAATTTATAATTTTTCCATATATAGAATCTAATTATTGAGAGAGCGTTCTTAGAATTGGGGTCACCTTATATTTGGGTAGATATGGTAAATGGGAGTTAAGTGCCTAAATACCTTTGCACATCTAGCATATACACTCCTTAAGTGGGGTTAAACGCTGAAGTCCAAAATTCCCAGAATCCCCACTTAACTGTCACCTAAAGCCCATATACATACCTATGTGTTTAACAGCAAAGTTCTCCTGATGTCTAAAATTCTTTTAGGCACCCCCAGAAGCATGTCAGTCTTAATAGGACTGAGCAGGTCAGTATCTATATAATGCCTAATCCCCATCAGGACCCATTAGTGCCTGAACCTTTCATTTAATAGGTCAGTGGTTAGAACACTCACCAGGATGTGGGAGACCTAGGTTATTTTTCTCTTCTGCCTGATAGGAGTCATATTGATATATCTAACCTCCCTAGAAAGCATCCTAACAACCAAAGTATAGGTTATTCTGAGGTGAGGTCACTTGTTCCCTGCTATTCCATTTTGGCTGGATTGCATTAGAACAGGGGTGGACAAAATATGGTGTAGGGCCCCTAAAAATGTTAGAAAATTAGTATTTATCTGCCCCTGGCTCCTGTCAAAGACGACAGGAGGCAGTAGGACCCAGGGGAAGCCACGGCAGGCTCCTGCTACAGCAGGGCCTGCCTGGCCCTGCCCCCCAGCTGGAAGCCACCGCCTAGCAGGGGCTTCTGCCCTGGGACTGTGGGGCTGTTTGTGCCTGTGCTGGCTTGGGAGCAGGAAATTGAGGTAAGAAGTGGCAGGGAGGCAGGGGAGGACCCCTGCTACATCCTACAGCAATGCAGCCGGGAGCCATGTAGTATAGAGTAGCTGGTGGGCAGGAAAGTGGGGAAAGCAGGGGCGGATGTGGGGGGAGTGGAAGCAAGTGGGAGCATGGTGCCTGCACAAGTGTCCCAGGGCCAGCACCAGCAGGGCCCAGAGAGGGGCGGCAGGAGCACAAGGTGCAGGCTCGCAAGGATCTGTGGAGCTGGGCTGGGCTGCACCAGCAGGGAGAGTGGGGAGCTGACTCGGCTCCATAAAGCTGCTGCTGGCCCAGGCCCCGTGCTCCTGCTGCCCTGCTCTGGGCGCTACCAGGACTGGCCCTAGGACACTGACACGGGTCCCATGCTCCTGCCTGGCTGCCGCTGACCTCTGCGCGCCCGTTCACTCCCAGTGCCGCCGCCCCACAGTACAGGTGGGGATGGGCGCACAGTGCCAATCCCACATGCCCCGCACTGCCTGTCTGGGCTGAGCAGTGGTGGCGGGGATGGTGCTCAGCACGAGAGAAAAGCATCCTCTCCCCCTCCCCGTGGCTGGTGTTTCCTGATGCAGCCTCTTGCAGCTCGCGCGGGGCTGTCCTGCCTCTCTGCCACGTCACCGCCACCTCTGGGCTGCCCCATAGGGTAGTGGTGGCAACAGAAAGCGGGCACAGGCAGCCCTGCGTGGGCTCCATGTGGCTGCAGCTCGGGGTGCTGGCAGCGGGTGGGGGAGCACCTGCTTTTCACCGGCGCTGAACACCAGTCTGTTCCCTGCCACTGCCGCCAGCCTGGGACCTATGCTGGCTCTGGGCTCGCCTGTTGGGGCTCACCAGCTGGGCAGAAATGGCTTCTTGGTGCAGAGGAAAGCACTTCCCTCCCCCCAACTTCCAGGCGGTGGGGAAAGCGGTGTCCCCCCCACCCTTGCTGCCGCTTTCCCCACTTTGCTCCCTGCCGGGCACTCTGCACTACATGGCTCCTATACCCACATACAAAGACACCCACACATCCCCACAAACCCCATGCCTACCCACCCATAGTCCCTGATACCCCTGCACACCCCACACTATATACAAGAGTAAGACTGAATTTTGAGCTATTATGCAATCACTTCTGCATAAACAGTAAAAATGCACATAAATCAGGAGAAAAATATATTTTTTAATTAAATTAAAATATATTATTATGGGTGTTTGATTTTTAGTATGTGATTTGGTTTTTTCCCCTAAGATGGCAAACCCTCTTCCCCAAAGGAATACTTCCAGGGGCAAAGGTCAGAGGTTAGGGTGTGTGAGTTCTGATCCCAAGATGGTGACCGGGGGGCGGGGCTCCTGTCAAGCGGCAGGGCTACCCATATGGCCCTCGACAGCTAGTCAAAACTTGGTAAGTGGCCCTCTGCCCAAAATAATTGCCCATCCATGCATTAGAATCATTGGGCTAGGAAGAAAAGCCACAAAAGTGAGCATGATTTTCTAACTTACTGGTTAGGGCACTGACCTGGCATGTGGCTTTGTGTTTTCATAAAAAAAAGTAATTGGCTGCAGTGCAGAGACACACTTGGGCACCTGGAACAAAGTGGAAGCAGCAACTTCAGGTTGCCACCCTGTTCGTGACTGAATGCAGGGCTGCCAGCAGCAACCGATTCTTTTCACCCTCTGCCCGAAATCAGGGCTTGGGGTGGCTGCCCCCATTACGCCTCCCTTCTGCCCCTCTACCCCCCTCCCACTTAGACCACTGGTCATTGAATAAAATACAGAAACAGCAGCATCAGCAGCCTTATTTTGAAAGAAAGAACAAACCTTTGTTCAGTTTTTGGAAGAGGGGGACCTACTTTCCAACACAGGCTTCCAGACAATGAGTCCTGAGTGAAGATACCTGAGCCCTAGAAAGAGGCAAGTTTTTAGACTTATTCCTGTGTTTTCCACTGGTTAGCTTTAACAGCTGCCCACTTAGTATCCTGGGTTTTTTTGTCAGTCCTATTTTGTGGCAGCTATTCTCACACATTGCAGAAGGAGTTAAAGTGCCTAGTTAAAGACTCTGGCTTCTGCTCTGGGAACCAGTCATCTTGAATTTTTTTTTGGAATTGCCCTTAGTCACATGCCATGGAAGAAGAAAACTCTCTTCCTCAATGACTATGATTAATACAGTACACTCTGAATTTAAACTTCCTTAGCATTTAGTTATGAGGTCACATGTTATTTGAAACTAGCTTTGGAATTCTCTAAAGAGTAATGTAAGAAACCATAGACGTGAGTAGTATACGTACACCAAATTGGAGATTTACTAAATATTACTAAAGCTGTCTGAGCCACTGTTTGCTCAGATTTCTTCTTCTCTTTCATTCTGCATGCCAAAACCAAACCTTAGATTCAGCTATTTTGTATTTAACCTGTGGGAAGGATTAGTATAATATCAGAGATGACAATACAGATGCTTAAGAATACGTAGATTTCATGTACCATTTACTTGTAGAAAATTTAAATGCCTCAGATGGTTTGTTTTCACTTGAAAGTTAAACTCATCTTCTAAGTGTTGCTTCTAACTCAGGTTGTGTCCATATATAAACCCTTAATTTTGGTGAGGTATATATTTAAAACTCAAGTTAGCTGGCTTATCAGGAGATATAGCCTTCGCAGCTATTTGGGTGTCATGACAGTTTGCTCTGTTGCCCCTCTTGGTAACTGGTAGCCATCCCAAGCTACCCTGCAGTGAAGGCATAACCTGAATGAACACTTTAGCACATCAGCAAGACAAACTGGTCACAAAATGCATACCCAAATCTTTCCACCAGATTTAAGGACAGATTTTTACTATTTTTAAGACCTTAGTGAGAACAGTTGTTTAGAAGCCATTTCCAGGTGATGTTTGAAGACCAAATATTGAGTAATAAGATCCTAAATGTGAAAATTACAATAAAAAGTGTGTGAAACTCACCCTGTTATAAATAGCCAGCACAAGGTTTCTGCAGGCACGTCTATGTGAGATGCTACTACACAGTGATTACTGCACATTTAGTTAGTACTTGTATAAGCAAGTACTTACTAAATGTGCAGTAACTGCAGTTACTGTGCAGTAGGGCTGGCAAATGCCTTTTAAGTGGTGCTACTGCGCAGTAGCCTAATACTGCTGTGCAATAGTATCTCGGCATGGTTTTTGCCATCCGATGCTACTGGGTAGTAGTATCAGGCTACTGCACAGTCAGTGTCTCCTGCAGACATGCCCTGTGTCACTTAAATATCACATATGCAGACAAAAGTGATACCTGAATTTTGTGCTGACCCTCTACGTAGGAGCAAATTTCACCCATTGAAACCAGCTTAATTCATCATTGTCTGAGGTAGGAGAAGCATAATAATAGGTAGAACATGTGGAATGGAAAGTAAGCATTTAACAATACCTTTTCTTAGTAATGGAAAATAATATGAGAAACAGGTAAAAATATTTATTTACAGTATTTTTAAAGTTATCAATATCCCTTTGAATAAAAGTTAAAGTACCTGGCGTGGGAAACTAGAACAGGACATACAGAAAATGGCTGACTTTTTGTGAGATGGCTTAAAATCAACAAGCCTGAACCAGAGCAATTAATACTTTACAAATAAATAACTGCGTGCATTAGCAGAAAGCAAGTGGCAACTGGTTGCTCCCCAGCTTTGTTTCTCTCTGTTGTTGCTATAGTGGCTGTTGTCTCAGAAACCCTGGAGACTGCTTTTCTTCGCTATTTGCTGTCTGATTGACTTTTACATGGTAGAAACAGACATTGCCTGACATTGCATGTGCCACCATAAAATGTTGTGGGAGCACAACTAGTGAGCAAATAGACATCCCTATCTTCTGTTGGACTACATCAGAGGAAAAATCAGTGGCATGACAAAAGGTAGTAATAAAATGTGCTGCTTTATTGAAGCAGATGTCTGTTAACTCTATGGTGGGACAGTGAAGGCAGCCTGAGCTGCCTGCAGTCTCCAGCTGCCCCAGGCAGGTGCTCTAGGGGCTTGAAGACCCCTCAAGGCCCTGGAGCACCTCTCTGGCTTTCCCTGCTTGCAGAGGGACACCTGAGGGAATCTTGGGGTGTCTTTCTGTATATGGTGAAGTTGAGATTCCCTGCTTATGGATATACACCTTGAGGTCTCCAGGGGTGCGTCTCTATGAGTAGGGAAAGCTCACGTGGGTCCCAGCTTGGAGGTAAAGGACCCAGAGAATCCTTGGAGCCCCATGCCCCCATGCTGGGACCTGCTTACCCAGCACTCCCCATTTACCCAGATGGGTTCCCTGGAGATTCCAGGGGTAGGTCTGGTAAGCAGGGAAAGCCCCACTTTTTTCCCTGCCTGCCCAGACACCCCGCCCCCCCCGAGATCGTAGGTGTAGCTCTGGGTAAGCAGGGAAAGATGGGCAGGTGCTCTTACAGCTAGATCTTGCCCAGAAATTCCTGGGGGTTACAGGACCAAGCCTCTCAAGTCTCGGAAGAACGCATTGCCCCTTGTCCCACACCATCAACGGGTGGGACAAGAGGTGAAGTCATTTTGCTCAATGAAGTGCATCGCATTGCGTTGCAGCACAGCTGATTTGCTTCATTTGGCAATATCCGTTTGTAGCTTCAGAGGATTCCAAGATTCTTTGCCACTAAAAGCAGTTGAAGAAACCTTTGATACAGAAGAAAGAGGAATTTTATTTTCCTACTTAAATCCAACTTCTAAAAAATGAATTCACATTTCCCTAAAATTAAGACTGAACTGTTTTTCTAACTTAAAATGTAGCTCTTCCATTCATTTTTAATTTAAGGAACTCTGATTACATGACATGTGCTTGGTATTATGTTTCCTCACAAAATGTGTATAAGTGAACATTATCAAACTTAGCCATAAAAATATCACAAGTATCTGTGTTAATCAAAGCCTGGATATAAAACTAGGTATGGTAAAATAGTCTTCTAGCTTTTTCATACCCATAAACAGGAATGGTTTTCAGAGCTTTAGGGACCAAATTACTGAATTGTTCCTTAGGCAGACAAGGTTCCTTGGGTGAATCTGATATCTTTTATTAGACCAACCCAAATAGTTGGAGAATAGTTATTAAGCAAGCTTTCGGGTTCAAAAACCCTTTGTCAGGCTGAGGAAGTTTCAGCAGTTGGTGTGTGCTCTTCCTGGATGGAATGAAAAGTAAAAAAGCCAGAGGCTGGGCTGGGGAGTCAGTTGTCAGGCAGATTGTGTGTCAAAAATCAAATGTCTATATTTAGTCCATGATTTTTAGTATCCAGGAGGCTGATGAAGTGGAGTTCATAGGCTCGTCTCTGGGAAGTGTTTTGTAAGTTTCCTTTGAGGATCAGGACTGAGAGATTGGAGAGAGAGTGGTTTTCTTGTGAGAAATGTGCCCCCACTGGTAATTGGGTATTTCTGTCTTTGATAGATTTCCGGTGTGCGTTCATTCTGGTGCGCAGTTGTTGTTTGGTCTCTCCTACATATTTTCCATCAGGACATTTGGTGCATTGGATGAAGTATATTACATTTCTGGAGGTGCAGCTGTAAGATCCTGGGATGCTGATGATGGCTGTGTTGTGGGGTGTAGTAATAGTTGGGGTAGTGGAGATGTGTTGGCAGGTTTTGCATTTCTTGTCATGGCACGGTCTGGATCCTTTTGGTGTGTTCTGGGCTTGAGGAAGTTTGCTTCTGGTGATGAGGTTAGCGAGGTTTGGTGCTTGTTTGAAGGCAAGGATGGGTGCCTCTGGGAAGATCTTTTAAAGAATAGGGTCTAGTATGGGTTGCAATTTTTTGAGGATTTTCCGTACAGGTTCAAGGGAGGGGTGATATGTCATAACCAGCAGTGTGCGATTTGTGGTGGTGGGGGGTCTGTAGCAGCAGTTCTTCACGTGGTATCCGGGTGGCTCTTTCAAATGTGCCATCTATCTCTCTGGAGGAGTGTCCTTGCTGGGTGAAAGCCTTTTTCAGATTGGTGAGGTGGCAATCCTGGGTGTTCTCTTTAGTACAAATGCGGTGGTATCTGAGGGCTTGGCTGTATATCACAGCTTTTTTGGTGTGTTTAGGGTGATTGCTGGTTCTGTGCAGATATGTATGTTGGTCTGTGGGTTTCTTATATAACGTGGTCTATATTTTATCATTCTGGATACTGATCATCGTGTCTAAAAAGGAGATGCTGGTGCTGGAGTATTCTAGAGAAAGTTGGATGGAGGGATGGTGATTGTTGAATTTCTGGTGGAACTCAATCAGAGATTGTAGGTTTTCAGTCCAAATGATGAAGATGTCATTGATATATCTTAAGTATAGCAAGGGCTTGATGGTGCAGTTCTTGAGGAAGTCTTCCAGGTGGCTCATAAAAAGGTTGGCATACTGTGGGGCCATTTTGGTGCCCATAGCTGTTCCCATCATCTGGAGGAAGTGTTGATTATTAAAAGTGAAATTGTTGTGTGCGAGGATGAAATGTATAAGGTCAGTAATATCTTTGGGTCTGTATTCTGAGTTGTAATCTTGTTCCTATAGATATGTAAGGCAGGCTTGGATGCCATCCAGGTGTGAGATGTTGGTATATAGGCTGGTAACGTCCATGGTGGCTAGGACTGTGTTGCTGGGAAGGTGGTCTATGTTTTTAAGTTTCCGTAGAAAGTCTGTAGTGTCTTGTACAAAACTTGCTCTGTGGGTGACAAGTGGTTTTAGGATTGGTTGAACTAAACCTGATATTTCCTCAGTTAGGGTCCCATGGTTGGATATGATAGGTCTGCCAGGATTCCCTTGTTTGTGGATTTTAGGGAGCATGTAAAAAGTCCCCGGGTTAGGTAGTGGGGGGATCAAGGTCCATAGTTTTTCTTGTGGTCTTGATGGAAATGATTTGATGGTATTGTTGAGTTTTTTGGTGAAAAGGGGAGTAGGATCTTCTTTTACTTCTCTGTAGTAGGTGGTGTCAGAGAGCTGTCTGTTGGCTTCCTTTATGTAATCTTCACAGTTTAGGATGACTATGGCTCTTCCTTTATCTGCTGGTTTTATTATTATTTGGTGGTTACATCTTAGAGATTCTATGGCTTCTTGGCCTTCATCTGCAGAATGGTTGTTTTTTTTTTATTTATTTACATGACAATGTTTGATAATCTTTTACTCACCTCTGCATTCTAGGTCTTCCTGTTCTACTTTTGTATTTACTTAGACTTCCTTTTCCTTTTCTGTGTTATATTCCAGTATATTCTCATTGTCAAAACAGATTCTCATCTCTTTCCTACTGCTACCAAGGCCCCTGACAAACATTCAATTAAAGACACGATGTGATTTGATCCTAGATCTCAACAATCATGCTTCCTGCCATGCCATGCCTGGCATGAGAGTTAACTGATCATTGGCTGGTTCTGGGGACCTCTAGGGCCGTTCAAGCCCCTGTGTCCCCCCAGGAGCAAGCCAGATGATCATGGGCAAATTGAAACTGTCCTGGGGCTCAACTCCTGGGGAAGTCCTGATCTGCCCATGATCTGCTGATTGGACTACCCTGGGGCTTGAGTCTCAGAATGGTCCTGATCAGCTGATTGTCAGCAGGATCTGGGCCGTTCTGATATGCACTCGGCTGGAAGGGACCACCCCAGGGTATGAGCCCCAGGGCTATCCCTGCCAGCTGATGATCAGTTGATTGGGACTGCTCTGGGGCTTAAGCCCTGGAATGGTCCCTGCCACACTTTCAGTTTAAGATGCAATAGAAACCAGCTGCAAAATTATTGCACATATTTTGTGTAATAACCTTGTAGCTGGTTTCCTGTTTTATTGCACCGTATATCCCCTGAACATGTGGCCAACTTAATCTTTAAGACATGTTTAACTGTTTAATTGCGTCTTAAGTATAATGTCTGCATCTGCATGGGGCCTAATAGTATGCAAGATCAAATTAAAGGCATGTTTCTGTGGTGCTTTGTGTACCAAGCATCACTCTGCTCACTATAATGTTAATATATAAAACATATTATTATCAAGATGTATCAATCATCTCTGAATAGTTCTGAACCTTGATTATAACCTGAAACAGTAAAAACATGAAATGGTAGTTTTTGGAAGTTACAAGATACTTTGCATCTGAAAGCTCATATTTCTGAAGTATAACGCTGGTTGTGGAATCATGCAACATGCATTGCAATATAACACATAGGCAAATTAATTAGAAAAACTAAGTGTCCATTGTTTTTAATGCTTCACGGAGTAAGAGAGCAGTCCTATGTAGCTAAAAGGGTTTTTTTTGTTTGTTTGTATGTTTTGGGGTTTTTTTTATGCTTCTGGGTTTGTTAAGGTGCCCAAGGTTTTTGTTATACACTGTTATGAGAGACCATTGTTCATGCAGTTTTTTATTATTAAAAAAAATCTAAAATCATCTTCCTCAGCCTCAGCTCTTCTATCTGTGGTTTTTATTTTTTCTGTAATGTAATAGCACATGTCTTTACTCATTACCAGACCCTTGATTTCTTGATCCTGGGTGAAAGGCTATCACTGCTGAAGTCATTAGGACTTTATGCTTCTTTCCCTTATTGGTTTTATGTCCTTTTCAGGAGTCTGTACTTAACCTTTAAAAAATTTTATTGCAGTCTTCGTAACTCCCATTCCACATCTGAAAATATTCTCTAAAATATCCGTAAATTTACTTGCATTTGTCAGAATAAGATGCATTTATTTTAGAACTGCATCAGTGGTATTTTGTTATCAATGCCACTATATAGAAATAAATTGTATTTTAGTGGTTTCAATCCAGTTGCCATTTCTTATACTTACTATAACTTTACAATTTTGTTCATTCAATATAAATATTTCTATTGCAAGAAATGGATGCACTTTAATACTATATACCTTTATGCCAAATAACGTACAGTTAATTTATCTAGCAATGTTTCACTTTTTGATCATTCAGTCTTCAAATGTTTGTATTAATATAACAGTGGTGTTAGGTGCTGCATGCCATTGCGACTCGGCTGTGCCAGCACTTGAAGCCAATGCCTGATCCCACATTCAGTGTGCTGAGTCCAACCCAGTACATAGCTCTGGAGGCAGTACATGAGGTTGGACTCGCACGCTGGGTCTGAGGCTATGTGCTGGGACTGACCTGGTGAACCAGGTCTAGTCGTGGGCCAGCCCCACACGCCAGCCCAGTCTGGCATGTGGTTGGGGAGGAGGGGTCTGGAAATTAGGTGATGGGCAAGGGAAGGAGGGAGCAGAAGGCAGTGTTAATTACCATAGCTCCTGGAGCCACAGCAGTTAACACTACCACTGCTGTACACTCCCCTCCCCCCCACCCCGCCAAATTTTCAGACCCATGGAGAGGCCTTTTCCTCACATATAATGCACACTATCATTTTCCCCAGCTGGTTTTGGAGAAAAAGGTGTTGTTCATATGCGAGAAAATATGCTAATTGGTTCAAAGAGGCACAAAATTTCATAGCTGAAAACCTACTTTATCAGACACTAAGGAATACTGAAAACCTACCATCTGATGGAGTAGGCTGTTGCCTACAAAAGCTTATGTCTCACTAAACCATTTCATCTGTAAGGTACCACCCTGCGCATGACTAGAATCACACGGCTCAGGTTTACTATCTCTCTGTATTGAAATCTTTGGGATCTTTAGGACAGATTCCCAATAGGTATTTAGGTAATTTCAGTAGGAGTTTAGGTACTATAATGAGACTCCAGGTGCCCAAGGCAGTAGTGGTGCCTCACTGATCCCAACTCCCACTCTGGCTTCTCAGGGTTCTGGCCTGCTATATTGCCTGCCACTCCTTGATGTAATGGATGTTTGGGAGGTGGCTTTTAATCCACCAGAGCGACTTCCTCAGGCGATTCCCTCTTTCTGCCTCAGTTGAGTACACTGAGCTCTCCAGAACTTGCTCACAGCACACAGGTCTTGGCAGTCTGGCAGACAAAACTATGGTGCCTCCCCGAATCTAATGGCCTCCTTCCACCCCTTCAACCAATTCCATTCCTCCTGGCCTTAAACAGTAACCTAAAAAAACCAACACAATGCAAAAACCACTTGGTTGCACATGGGCTTTTCTGCAGAACTCATTCCTCTCCAGGGATCAGGGCCAGAAGTTCCAATTCTAGCCCTGGAGCTCTGTGGCTATCTCTAGTCTGGCTCTCCCCCTTCCAGGCAGCTGCCTTCCCTTAATTCGGTGCTGGGGTTGTTAATTACCTCATCAGCCCTCTAAGTTCTGCTGCCTGCAGTCAGCTAATCAGCTTATCTGATGGGGGTCTGCAGCCTAGGGCTCTGTAGCCCTGTAACTCTGCTGCCTTCCTGCCAAGTAAGGTGGGGAGGAAAACTACAGGCATCTAAATAGCAGCTAGGCACCCAGATGCCCTTTTTGGATGTGGTTCTTTGCTTTTTATTTCAGGATTTTACCTGAGATTGTCTTATCATTTCCATGTGATATACTGAGCTATCATTTGACTCTAACTGCTAAAATTAAATTTTGCAGCTTAGTTTTGAAATCCACTACAGCTCCTGTGGTGTCAGTAGTGTTTATAGCTCAGCGCATGGGTGACACGTAGGGAGGGCATGGGGGACCATCCCTCCTCCCCCGGTCGCTGGCTGGCCACTGGGGGACCCGTCTCCCTCCCCAGACTCGGGAGGCACCAGTTGCCCAGGGTGCAGCACATTTTGTAGAGGTGTCATACTGAAAAAATTGTTAATATACCCAAAGATATGAAAGTAAAAAGAAATAATATTTTTTCATAAATGTCAGTACTCCCTGTACTTCCCTATAATTACTGTTGGTACCTTGGAGAATGCAGATACTGAAGACATCCAAGGCCACAAAAGTAATCCTGTGATATCCCCCAATTATATATATTTTTAACCATAACTATTTGCATTAAATTAATCTCTCTCTAACACAGGTAAAGCTTCCTGCTATAAAACCTAAGTACCCCAACAGAATGCAGAATGTTCCTACAAATAAGGAATTCCATGAAGGAAATAGGCTTTACTTTCCACCTATGTAAGTAGTACAAACACAGTAGTCACTAAGCTCCTGATCCTGCAAACATTAATGCATATGAGTAACTTGACTCACTGTATGAGTGTTTTATTGGGAGCATGGCTTGCATCTGTGGTAGTATTTGTGGTGTATCACTCACTTCTGTGACTTGCCATGGAACTACATTTGCTATATGAATGTGTTTGAATAGTTTTATAAATAACTTAAACATGTGGTTCTGAATTTAGAAATACAGTATTAAATGACCTTACGTTTGTAAATATAAGCATGAATATTCAAAATGTTTAGGTTTCCAGAATAATAAGTATTCTATTTCACCGAACACACAGTATTTTTATTGTTGTTTTTTTTTTTTTAAAGCACTTTAATTGTGCTTATTTTGGTGCTCAGTATATTAATACAAAATATAAACCATGAATCAGTTTGTTTACTGCAGCCTAATAGGGGCACATGTGCAACATTTACTGCAGAGCTAATTAGTCTACTCCACAGTAAATGTCTCGTGTAGATGTATGTACCCAGATAGTAGTTTTATAGAATGTTCCTAAATAGTGTAAATTCATTCATTAAAAAATTTCTATTTAAATGCACAAAAAAAAAAGGAATAGAAAATGTTATATTCCTGCAGTGCATGAATATGTCCATACAGTAAACTTACTACGCAACATTGTGGCATCGGCAACCATGGGGGGTTTCTCCAGGCAGGTTGCTTTCTAAACTGGAAGCATTTTTCCATTTTTGTGTATGTGGGTTGGTTAGTTTGAGGGCGGGCTAATAGGCATTGTCACCCACCCAAAGTTCCAAGTTGATTGGTTCTGATGTCAGAGGAGTTCATAGATTGTAGAGTTGGAAGGGACCACAATGGATCATCGTGTACGACCCTCTGCCCCTGGCAGGAAAGAGGACCGAGGTCAGATGACCCCAGCCAGGTGACTATCTAGCCTCCTCTTGAAGACCTCCAAGCTAGGTGATAGCACCTCTTGGAAGCCCATTCCAGATCCTGGCCACACTCACTATGAAAAATTTCTTCCTAATATCTAACCTAAATCCACTCAACTAGTTTACACCCGTTATTCCTAGTCACTCCCTGGGGTGCCTTAGTAAACAGCGCTTCCCCTATTCCCCGTTGACCTCCCCTAATAAATTTATAGGTGGCCACAAGATCTCCCCTCAGCCGTCTCTTGTGAAGGCTGAAGAGATTCAGGTCTCTCAATCTCCCTCCATAGGGTCTATCATGAAGGCCACTAATCATGTGAGTGGCCCTCCTCTGGACCCTCTTGAGATTCCCTTAAGTACCTCTTGAAGTGTGGCGCCCAAAACTGGACACAGTACTCCAACTGCAGCCTGACCAGGCCGCATAGAGGGGGAGCATCACCTCCTTTGTTCTATTAGTCATCCACTTGCTAATGCATGACAAGGTGCGATTGGCCTTGTTGATGGCCTCGTTACACTGCCAACTCATGTTCATCTTGGAGTCAACTGTGACTCCAAGATCCCTCTTTGTCTCTGAGCTGCTGAGAAGGACACTCCCCAACCTATAGGTGTGCTGGGGGTTCCTCCTTCCCAGGTGGAGTACCTTACATTTATCTTTATTAAATTGCATCCTATTTTTCTGTGCCCATTGATCCAACCTGTCCAGGTCAGCCTGAATCTGCTCCATGCCGTCCGGTGTACTAACTTTGTCCCATAACTTGGTATCATCAGAGAACTTGGAGAGGGTGCTCTCCACATCCTCGTCCAAATTGCTGATGAAGATACTAAATAATATCGGTCCGAGGCCCGAACCCTGCGGGACCTCACTGCCCACCTCCCTCTAGGCCGAGAAGGAACCATCCACCACCACTCTCTGGGTGCTGTCCCTAAGCCAGTTGGCCACCCAGCTGACCGTGTAGGCGTCCACTCCACAGTCTGCTAGCTTCCCAGTGAGGATAGGGTGCAAAACTGTGTCAAAGGCTTTCCTGAAGTCCAGGAAGATGACATCAGCCTCGGCTCCCACGTCCAGGCAGCGTGTGACCTGGTCATAGAAGGCTACAAGGTTTGTCAGGCAGGATTTACCTGTGACAAACCCGTGCTGGTTTCCCCTCAGCATCGTTTCCCCTGCTGGGCCTGCACAAATGTGTTCTTTGATTATTTTCTCTAGCATTTTTCCAGGAATAGAGGTAAGACTGACTGGTCTAAAGTTACCCAGCTCATCCCTTCTCCCTTTCTTGAAAATGGGCACCACATTAGCCCTTCTCCAGTCCTCAGGGACCTGGCTGGAGCACCACGAGTACTTGAACAGCTGTGCCAGTGGCTCAGCTATGACACTGGCCAACTCTTCCAGCAGCCGTGGATGGAGGTCATCTGGGCCTGCTGACTTGTACCCATCCAGGTCCTCCAGGAGCTCCTTAACTATTTCAGTCCACTTAGAGTAGTGAGCTGTAAGGTAAGCAGGAAGTTTATCAGGGAAAGTGAAGTGTGCTGTATAGATCTAGCCATAGAGTTAATATTACTTAGGAATCTTAGGTTTTTTAATGTGACTTGTATTTGATTAAATTTTTCATTCGTGACATGAACTACCTTGTCACTTTATCTCATTTCCCCAACTATTCTAAAGCCCAAGTCCTTCAAATGTTACACATATGTAGTCTCTTTGAAATGGGAGGCATTGCTTACAGAAAATTATTTGCATCCAAGGTTGCAAGATCATGTCTTAAGAGTCTATGTTCACTATATTAGATATAGCTATGATGTATATTGTAATGGCAACATGGCATATGCACTGATAGCTATTAATTTTATCTTTCATGTAACTGTTTACCTTGCTGTTTTGGAGCAAAATGTTTGTAACCTTGTCAGTCAAAATCCCTATTAATTGAGTTTTGCATGACAGAAGACTGCTGCATTTTCTCTGTGGTGATGATAAAAAAAATGTTATTTGTTATCTGAACATTTATTCAAATGTTAGAATATTTTCTAAAATTCATATTAAATTAATATTATGCTATTTAAGCACTTGAAAAATAAATAGTATAACATAAATCTTAGGAAAAGAGAATACTTTTTGTAAGTTAAGAAGTTTGCTATTCGTCCCTTCTTAAGGTTTATTTGATTTCTTTTTTTCTCCCCCGTAATGTGTGTGCTCTTGCAGGCCTGTTCAGAAAAACGGTGAACCAGTAAACTTCAGTAAACTGATCAGTAATGGTTACAGCAATGACCAGATTCAGCAACATGGTGAAGGGGAGAAAAAGAGTCAGCAAACACCAAAAAATAACGGGCAAGCTGAAGGTATCGCATTTTGCAACTATTTTTGTTCTTAATTTATCAGTTATCTCAAGCTACCAGCCAGGATTATTCCTAGCAACTTGTATATATCTTGTTTTTAACATAATTAATATTAAACACAAAAATGATGTAGTTCTAGAGTCTCAGATTTTTATATTTCATTTCCGTTATATAACCTGTTTTTTTTCCCTTTAAGAGTTAGCAATATTTCTAAGTATTTTGCTAGCCCTTTGCAAGTAATCTCTAATGCCTCCCACTTGTGTGACTTCTCCATATACTTTAGGAGCATACAAACTTTTCAGGTTTACTGATACTTGAAGGGACTAAGGAATTGCCATATCTTAAATCTGAGTATTTAATACTTCTGTTTCAAAGATATTTATGTTTATTTTTGTTTATACAGCAAAAGCTGTGTTATCTGGCACTTTATCAAACGGAAAGCTCCACTAATCGACATCCGAGGGACACAGCAAAAGTGAAACCAGAAGTCCCATTTCTGGTTTCACTGCCGCGAGCAGAGTTCTTCTCCTTCATTTCCTTGGCCCACAACCCAGAGCAAAGCAGCCTGTGTGGGGCAAAGCAGACTGCGTGGGGCCCCACTCCCTGTCCCCCGGCACAGTGACGCCAGGGAGTGCACCAGATGGTGCATTTTTTATTAACCAGCATATTTGATTAACTGGCATCCCCCATTCCCATTGGATAACAGAGCTTTTGCTCTATATTTATTCATTTATGTATCTAATGATGTTTATTTCATTTATGGATCTTAATTATTTTACATCATTAACTTTTATTAATAAATGTTTATGGGTTTTTTAATATTCGCCTTTATTCTTGATCACAAATATGTTATTCCTAACAGCCAAATCTAAAAATATGTGTAGCATGGTCTTGATATTGCTACCAAGACTTAGTTCTTATGCTTTTACTATTACATTAATTTTAGTCTGGATCTGAAATACGTGCCCAGCCTGAGAAGCAACTCTTCAAACTCACATGTATGCACCCCCTATGCTTATACATGCAGAACCCACAATTATCCTGAGAATTAAAGACCTCGTTAATCAACCAAGAAGCCTAAAGTGAACTTTTCCTAACAAGTTGATGGTCAATTTTTCGATAACTTTTACTTTTGATTCTATCTTACATTTTGTGCATTAATATTTTTTTCCCAAAATTTTTGGGAGGTAATGCTAAGGATTTCAGGATTCTTGGACTTTCAAATTAATTGTTAAAGGCAGACTTCTGCGTGAGTCCAGCAGAGAGAACCTCAAGAAACAAAGGGCAAGTGCATAAACTGAATCAGATTAGAATATGCTTGCTCTTCTGTACTTTTAAAAAACCGTCGTTTTGAATCTTAAATAAGGTAGCTTGACCCAACCATTTCTGACTCAAAGTACGTGCAGCTAAATATTGCTTCACAGTGATGCAAGAAATACAGGGTAATAGCTAATTGTGTTGATTTCCTTTTTTCAATTTTTTTTTTTTATATAACTTCAAATAGAATTGAAAAATCAACCAAATGAGAGAGAGAAAGGAAGGACAGGCATAATATGTAAAAAGATGAACATTCTGTAAGTTTTATATAGTATCCTGAATTTTTTTTCTACATGTTGTTAGAATGAGATCATGCTTGCTTCTTATCTCATTATCGCCCTTGTATGCACATCACATCTGCGCAGGTTCAGATATACTCTGTGCAAAGGAGAGGTGTCCACTAGTACTGCTAAAAGTGTTGACTAGCCCCAAATGTGTAGTTTAGCCTTATCCTCTTCACACTGGCTGGTCATGAACCCTTTCAAAGGCTTACTGCTTCCAGTCAGTACTATTGCAGGAGTACATCTTTTCCCCCTTCACAACAAGGCTCAGGTTTGAGAAGGCTATAATTCATAATTTCAGACATGACACCATCACCTATTATATCCATGCACATTTGCAGTGTGCTCTTGGCAACGGCTACATCATGTTTAAATGGCAGCAGTCCTTCAAAAAACCTAACATAAAAAATTGAAGGGACTCTGTGAACATCTGTCACACTGACTAGTGTTGTTCAAGATGCCAGAAAATACTGAGATTTTGAAGTTCCATGGCATATCAGAGAGACCCCAGTTGACCCTAAACTAACTAGTCAGCTTGTTAGGTGTCATGTGTTCAATGAAGCAGAGAGAGACAGTGAGCAAGAGGAGTTCTTATTTTGCCACTTTTCATGAGAGTTGATATTGTCTCCAGTCATGTCACCCACTTCTTAATTCACATTACACAGTTATTGTCATCAAAAATATTAATCTGAATATCAAACGTGGAAAGAAACATTTAAAAGAGCATAGGATGTGGGGATCCCTTGATTGCTATAAATTATATCTCCCACATGAAATATAACCTTTTTAAAATTTTCCAAGATTAATTAGAAAGGGAAACCAAGCTGTTGTATGCACAGTATGATTCATATACATATTGCTTTCCAGTTTGGTATTCCATACAGTAATCAATATGGAAATTATATAAGGTACCATGGTTAGGATTATAAATTGTACTTTTGCATTTTGTATTTGCTCTTTCTTTGTTTCCTTTTTCTGTCCATCATTCCCTCCTTTACCACACTCCTTGCCCCATCTTATCTTACATCATTATTTGTTATCTTGTGCCCAACCTCTTTGTTGGTTAACTGCAGTTAGCAGAAGTAGTGATCCCACTCAACTTTGTATATAGGAGAGTCAAGCGTTACAAAGATAGAGCTCTGCAATTAATGCAGAGAAAAGTGACTTCTGCTAACGAATTGAAAATTTACATTTGAATGAAATTACACATCTTGTCCTTTCTTTAACAATATGAAAGGCTTCAGGTACAGCACAGCAGATGTGATTCTGAGGCAATATCACAATTTGAGAAGCCCAGATAGGGAGTATATATGCCTAGAAGAAACAAGAGTTCACTTCTGCTGGGGTTCTGTGTGTTCTTTTATGGTCAGTCTTGGTAAAATTGGGCTAGAATGATTAATCTACTGCTACATCTCTCCACTAGCCATCGACTTCAGTGAATTTCTGCATAAGTACTGGGGGCAGTCCACACTGACCAGTCCAACCGGCTTAATGAGGGTCTTAGTCTCCATGTGCTACTCACTTAACATGAGCTTTATTTGCTAGTACTTTAACAGCTATCTACCATGCTAAATACAAGTAACAAGCAAAAGAAGCATTACAAAGCATGTGTGCTTGGCTTGTACACTGCAGACTTTATATGAAGTATTGTCTTTCTTCCTGGTCAGCTACTAGAATTGGAGTTTGTGACTACTTTTTGATTTTGGGAAAGGGAAATGTTATAGCATTTGGCCATACCTTTTTAAAATGACAGAAGTTGTCACTTGTGCTCTCATCTTTTGAATTGCATTTCAGACGCATTCCAGCCCGAATCAACTCCCACGCAGGACAAGTGAAAGTTGCACCTTCAGGGATGTAACAAATATGAACACTTAGAGAGCATCAAGAAGAGTAAAGCTTGAGATGGCTTATGAAACAAGTGTCTATATTTATAAGCTAATGTTTGTTTCATTGCAGGTATCTAACCATTGTAGCAAAATGTATCCCTTGTGTTTAGCTTATAGGTTTATACCACAGATGCATTTGGTTTGGCACTTCACTTCAGCAAATGTTAAAGTGCATAGGTCATAGCTACCTCAGTTATATTTAAGTCTGGTTTAATGTAGATTTAGCATACAACATTGAAGATTTTATCATCAAATGTACCACTAGACTAGTACTGCTTTGTTGCCATTGTTTTAACTTGCTGGAAGGACTTGGTTGCACACAAATACCATTCCAATATAATTCAAGAAATACAACCCCTTAATGTGTACACGGTTATACTGGTATAGCATATTCCCATAACGGATGATGCTTGGTAGCTATGCTGTACAGGTATAACAATGTTTACATTAGGGATTGTTCTGTGTAGCTGTTTAAGGGAGGGGGGGACACATTCCTTACTGAAAAGCTACACTATTAAAAAAAACCGTGCTTGGACCAGATGTAGGACTTTTTTTTAAGAGTCCTGCAAAACTATACCTGCTGTATAAGAACTTGCTGATCAGTAGCACTTTTGTAGGGAGAAGACTTAATCAGCAAATTCTTTAGAAAACTAAATCATACTTTTGAACTACAGGAGCAGTTCAGTAGAGCAAATGATGTTAATGTGAGCAATGGATGCGGTCTGCACTTTGAGCCTTAAAATCTTAATAATATTTTTGTCCGACTTGAAGTTTTGACTGGGTCAGCAAAATTCTATTTAATGCCAGATTTCTCTATTCTTGAATGTTAAGAAAAAATTTTATATTTTTTTGAAAAAGTAGTGTATATTAACAGTAAAGATGGCACTATGAAAGCTGGAATATACTGTACATTTTCAATATGTGAATCTTGCTCTTATGTCTGTTTGAACTAGGGCTTATCCAACAAATTTCACATATACATATGTTGAGTCTGTCTGAGGAAATGTTGCTAAAAGATGGGCATAATTTTTAATTTGTTTTATTAAGAAGTTTCCTACGAAAAAATATTTTTTTATTCCACTGGAATATAAATGTGATTATTTCTTTCAGAATGCACCCACAGGACATTATCTATTTCTTAACCTCAAACTGAAAATTGTAAGAATATTATTGGAAAGATACCTGCCTGGATAGTCTTTTAAGAATTAAAATATATTGCAAATTCAGTGCAAATTAAATTAGCTTATCATGAAAGTTGGTTAGACACAGTTATAAGGATGGATCTGTTACTAATTCATAACCAAAAAACATTGGTCAAAATTATATCCCTATTGAAACTAAGGGGAGTCTTGCTGTTGCCTTCAATGATGCCAGGATTTAATTTTTCATTTCAAATATATGTAATCATATATTTAGTTCTGGTTTCTAAATAAATGGCAAGCAACATACTTAAACATTGTATTATTTGTGAAATCAGAGTGCTTAAATGTATGGAAGTGGCTCAAGAAGGACGTAATACATTTTATAGTGTCCATATAATAGGCAATCCCATTTCTATTACACATAAAGAAATGTATTTTTAAGGCAATTAAACTATTTAGAAAGGTTGAAAAGGTTGTAACAAGCTGTTTGTAACAGGAATGCAAATAAATGTTTGTTAAAAGTTATGATTTCAGTTCAGGACAATTTGTTTATGACCTGTAATTCACATATCATTGGACAGATAGTCTTCATGCTTTTGCAGAATTCTCCATGGTTTTCAGAGTAAATGTAGAATGTTTTGTCCAAATAAAATTGGGTGCTAAAAACAGTCCTTTATTACAGAAAGATAAAACAAACTGAAATATGTAACAGTCTGAAATATGGAGAGTCTAATGCCAATAATAGAAGAGTTATTTTAGACCAAAGATAATCTATGTTGGGAAATTCTTTACATATAGCAAGCAGATTAAACCAGTTACATAAGACAGAGTTTTCAGCAAAATTTGTACTGCATATAGCTTTATGGAAATTCTGGGAATTTAACACTTTTCAGCTGATACAGAGCATATTAAAGGGAAGACAGATAAGGGAAGAAGAGTTATAAACAGTTTTCCAAATCCAAGGTGCTTAACTTCTATGATGTCTAAAAGCAAAATCTTCTTTGAAGCTCTTTTAAATATTATTTATCAATGGTATGAATTTTTTTCCTCTTTAAATATTCTAGTAATTGGTTCCTTAAGTAGTTAAAATATACACCAAATATGTCTGTGCTCCATGCAGGTTGGATGGCTGTGACTAAAAAATAAGCACCACTTACTTTTTTCTACTTTGCATGCTCTGAACCAGGGAGCATGGGGATGTTTTGGAGATGGCCTCTGCTACAACTCTGGAGTTTTTCATCTCTGGGTTTCAGAGCATCAGCAGTAGGTTAATGATCTGAAGGCTCCTGAACATCTTTACTGTAGCCTTTTTGGATTTGGATTCTGTGGGCACATCCAAATGAGCGTGGCCATGTAGTATGTGGCGCCGCAAACACGTCTGCAATGCCACATAACCACACAGTCAGGTGTTCTCTGCATTGCAAAGGCATGCTGCCTGTGCACGCGCTACTGGTTTTTTTTTTCCCCCATGGGGAAAAAAACGGAGCAGCACATGTATGGGCAGTGCATGCTGCTGAAAAGCAGAGCTGGGCTGCCCAGAGTCATACGCAGTTTTCCAGTACTAATGTGGAAAAGGGAATTGCTGCAAAGCAAGGAAAGATTATGATTGGGCCCTCCTTTTCTATACTGTGCGTTCTCTTCCTTTCATAACTTTAATATTTCCTGCTGGGGTGGATCCAGGATTTGGCAAAGGGGGTGGGGGAGAAGCCACAGAATCTGCAGGGGTGGTTGTACCCTCTCTTCTAGCCTCCCTCACAACCCAGCAATGTGGACAGGGCGGATGAGACTGCAGGAACCACTGGGGACTTTTTTTAAAGAAGGTAAGAATTTTCCCTGCACCCTCCTTTCCTCTCCATGCTCAAAGGCATGTCCCTTCCTCTCCTCCCCCCCCCCCTCCCCAATGCTCCTCTGCCTATCCCTACTGCTTTCTCTGCTGTGCCTGTGGTGGGGCAAACTTCAAAGGCCTTCCTGCCCTCCAGCTAGGCTATGTAGGGGCTGCACTGAGTGACAGTAACAGTGATGTCAATGGACTGGGGGCTGGGTTCCTACACAATTCCCAGTCCCCTAGGAACAGGTGCAGGGAGTGGGAACTCAAACTTCCACCCATCTCTGCTCTCACTGTCACTGTTCCCAGCTAAGTGCAGCTGGAGGAGTAACATCAGCTTTTCCCTGTCCCAGGAACAGCAGGGAAAGGTGCTGCAGGGAGGGAAGTGGGGAAAGGATAATGGAGGGGATGTGTTTCTGAGGACAGAGGGGAAGGGAGGATTCTCTTCTGCTTTCAGGACTTTTTTGAAGTACCCAGAGGCTCCAGCAGCATGGTCAGCCTGAAACGGGGTGCAGCCATGCCACTGCACTCCCTCTGGATCTTCTCCTACTTCCTTCTCACACAGCTGTCTCTAAGTTTTCCCAAGTAATTAAAAATGTGTCTCAGATGCATAAGCCTTACCCTTTTTGTGGTTTTCTCGCCAATATAGTTTTGCTTAAAAAGGAGAGTGTGTGATAAATAGGACAGAGGAAAGGAAGTCAGGATGGATGAATTCACTTGGCTGTCAATCATTCTATAACCTCTCTGCCATAATTAACTCACTTAAATGTGATAACCAGGGGCAAACTTCTTCAGAATATGCTGCATTTGAATAGAAAGTTTATCTCATGCTTTCTTAGTCCCAACTGCATAATCTGCCTGTGGCAGTTCTTAAATACCTATTAATAGTCCATGTAATGTATATTCAGCTACTTCTACTGTGATTTAGCAAGTGGAAACAAAGAGGACAGCTGGTTGAGGGGATGTCTGCACATGCAGTACCATGCAGCACCTTGGCTAGCTAAATAAGCTAGTTTTGGTAATGAGAGCATTAATAGTCACTTCAGCACAGTATTCCACCTGGCTAATATAGGTTTCTATGCTAATGGGGCTACGTTGCTTGCAACAGCGATGCTAACTCATGTCTAGCTAGTTTGGATATCTCTATACAGTACAGCTATGTTGCATAAACAGATTCCAAATACCATGAGAATTACAATATTAATTAGCTTTGATATTGTAACTTGCAGGCACTTTGTGACATTCCATGTTCGTAAAGCACTTTGAGATCCTTTAAGTAGATTTGATCTTTTTGAGTGCCTACACATGACCACAGAAGCTGCTCCAATGCACAGGAGCACATGTTAGAGCAGACTTAATTAGCCTGCTGGAGTGTGGTAATTGCCCTGCCAAGCACGTGTAAAAGTGCTATTTCTGATCTTGGAAAACGTAGGGCTAGAGCAGAAGCACACATTTCAGTCTGTCCTATGGAGTTCTAATCCAAATATTATGATTAAATGAGTCAGAGAATCCAGGATGAATTTAAATTCACCCTGCAAACTTAGTTGGCTACACTTAGTCTTAGTTTGCTCTAAGCAAATGTGATCTAGTCACTTACAGTAAAGTGACTAGAGTTTCAAACTTATCAGTACACAACAGTTCAAGCTGAAAGCTTTGAAATCTGCTGAATACTGAACACTTTTGAATACCTGACTGCTTTATTTAGGTACTCAAACTGAAGCTGGGTTATTTTAAAAATCCAGCTGTTCCTGTCTAAACTACTGAAATGGTTATATGGTATTGTGTTCCATGCATCCTACCCATGGTTGCCTTCAAGTGACTCATGAAGAGATTTCTTTTTTGTATGTGTATTGTTTAACATTCCCAAACAAAAAACAAAGTACAAATAAGGCTGGTAAGTTATTCTTCCCTGAATGTGTTTAAACATTCCAGTTAAAAATATATAAGTTTAAAAAAGAGTTAAGATGTCTAAAATATATATTTAATTGTATAAAAGTATGTGTGTATATGATATATGTATAATAGGCAACCATCAATCCTTCTGGATCATGGTATATGTATGAATGAGAGTCGCCAGGACCTTCAATACATGTGCCTAGACAGGAGTGGAGGCTGTCCAGACCTTCCATCCCCTCTTTAGACTATTGAGACAGTATCCAAAGGCCAAATCAAGTCCGGACATCTGGTACCTTGATGGCTGTAGCTATATGCGTGTCCAGAAATCAAACCCAGGTCTCTCACATGGCAGACAAGGATTCTACCACTGAATCATAACAGCAGCAGCTGTGTGTATGTATATGTGTGTGCATATATAAAAGCATATAATAACTTTTAAAATATAGAGCCACTGAAGGCTGAATCCTGTTTCACCTTTACATATCTAAGTGTTTTTTATGTGTCTGAATATAGCTGCTTAAGTGACAAAAACTGTCATTTATGTGGGGTTTATCATTCCACCTGCAGTTCTCTATTGAACATGCTCAAAAAGCTCAACTATGGCTGCATATATTGTGATGGAATAGGATTGCCAGGTAGGTGTGTAGCTCAGTGCAAGTACCCCAAGGCATAGTTAGAACACTACCATGGCAAAGAGGACAACACTCATTTTAGCTCCAGATTCTAGTCGTAAGTGTGCTTGCCCAGTAAGCAGGAAATAAAGATTCTGGACCACCTTTATCAAGAAATGGTTTGAACCTGTGCTGCCTGCTTCCCTTCTCAGGAATGTATTCTAATAAGGCCACAGGCTATGTATTCCTCAAGTACCCTCTATCCTCCCTCTTAAACCTAGCCCTCTAGGGCCAAAGATGGAACAAGTTGGAGGCTCAGGGAGATGAATGCTACCCTGGAAGGATTCTAGGTTTGGTCCCAATACAGGAAAAGCCATTCCACTGCTCTGTCCAATTTAACTAAGAAGCAAGGGTTTTTTATTGGACCAATTGTATAGTTTGGAGAGGTGGTAGACACTTTCAGGCCTTTTCAGGTCTCAATTTTATCCAGGGATAACTGCCATGGATGAGCTATTGTATCCATCCAATGCTGGTCCCAACCCCAGATAAAGGGGGAGGGTTAGTGCCAGGAAGGGCATCCAGCTGTAGAAACCTCTGCCAAATCATGATGCAGATCCAAGGAACAAACCTAGTTAAGGCATATCCTGTAGGGAATGCACAGGATCAACACCTGGATTCTGTGGGAAATGGGCAAGGGCTACCACACCAAGGACTGATGTGGCAAAAGAAACTAGTGCAAAGAAAGGATTTGAGAGCTGTGACACTCAGTGTGGGGAATATGACGGGGAGAAGTGGCAGACTTGTTGGAAAGGAGGAAAGTACATATTGTGTGTGTGCAGGAAACAGAGATTGGAGGAGGATTTAAACTCTTACAGGGGTGGAGATGGGAGAAGAAATGGAGTCAGGATCATCTGTGCAAGCAACTGAAGGACAAATTTTTGGAAGTTGAACAGAAGAACAACAGGGTTATGAGACTGAAACTGTACAGCGGAGGCCAACTGATGAGTATGATGAGCATGTATGCCCCATACGTAGGGAGTCCAGTAGGGGAGAACTTCTGGGAAAAGGTGGATGAGGTAACGCAACAGGTGCCAGACACTGAAGCAGTCATTGTGGGGGGAAACCTCAATGCACACAATGAGTGAAGCAGAGATGGCTGTGAGAGGATCCATAGGGGACATGGATTCAGAGATCTGTCTGGAGGGGCAAAGGATAGTAGATTTTTCAGTATCTTATGGACTCGCAGTTTCAAATACATTCTTCAGAAACGAAAAGAACATTTGATCACAGGAGTGGTAGAGAAACTCAAGTGGATTATTTGCTAGTGAGAAAATGGGATTGGAAAGAAGTGAAAAACTGCAAGGTGATCCCAGGAGAGGAAGTTACCACGCAACATAGAATGGTAGTCATGCACATGAGGGTGAAAGGAGTGAAGCATATTAAATATCAAGGAGTTCAGAAAATTAAGCGGTGGAGGCTATGGCAGGACAAGGAAATGAGAGATCTTCAGAGCAAGAGTGTTGGAAGAAATACAGACTGAAGAAATAGAAGACCATGAAAGTTGGTGGCAAGAGGCAGCAGATGAGATTAGGAAAGCAGGAAAAGAAATCTGTGGAGTGTCATTGGGAAAGATGCCTGACAGAAGAAAGCATGCTGGTGGAATGAAGAGGTCCAGGAAGCAGTAAGAGAAAAGAAGGAGAAATGTAAGAAATGGAAACATACAGGGGACCCTCTGGACTTTGAAGCAGGCAAAGTAGAGGGGAAGAGGGCAAAGAAGACCGTTGCTAAAGCCAAAAATTTTGCAATGGACAATATGTACCAAAGGCTAGAAACAAAAAAGGAACAGAAGGAAGTGTACAGGTTTACTAAATTAAAAGAGAGATTGAAAAGGGATGTGACACATGAAAACAATCAATGATGAATACGGGAGACTGTTGATGAACAAAGAGATTAAGGACAGGTGGAAGAACTATTTTGAAGATACGATGAACAAAGAGAACCCAAGAAGTTCACAAGCAAGAACTTGTTGTGCCACAGAAAACCAAAGCATGACGCCTGACATCAGCAGAATGGAGGTGAAAAGAGCACTGAACAAAATTAAGAATGATATACCAGTAGAAGTTTGGAAAGTTTTGGGGGAAGAGGAATTGATATTCTGTGGAAGCTGTTTAAAGCAATATTCGCAACAGAGAAAATGCCAAATGAATGGAGAGGGAGTGTGTTGGTGCTAATATTCAAGCATAAATGTAATGCTATGGTCTAGGATTATGGCAAATATCATGGAGTCAAACTGATGTCTCACACTTTGGAAGTGTGGGAAAGAATGGTGAAGAATCAGTTAAGGACTGAAATGGTCATTGGAGAAGACCAGTACAGATTCATGCCAGGATAAAGTATCATGCATCCGTTTTTTACGGTAAGACATTTTAGAGAAATACAGGGAAGGATGTAAAGATATCCATTTTGTTTTTATTGACCTGGATAAAGACTAAGGGAGGAAATAGGGGAGTGTCTGAGAGTTAAGGAGGTGTTGGAGGAATATATCAGAACCATCAAGGGCATGTATTGGAAATGTACAATGAAAATGAGCAGTTCAGAAGAGGCAAAGAATTTTGAGGTGAAGGTGAGTGTATATCAAGGGTCAGCTTTGAACCCATTCGTGTTTGTGGTCATGAGGGAAGTGCTAGAGGGAGAGGAATGAAGATTTGTCAGTCCAAAATGGAATATATGCACTGTGATATCTCTGTGGTACCTGATCTTGGAAATGTGATAATTGATGAGAAACATGTTTGACAAGTTAACCAGTTCAAGTATCTGGGGTCAGCCATTCAGCAGAAAGCAGAGTTAGATGAGGAGTTGAACCATTGAATAACACCAGGGTGGACACGCTGGAAATTGGCAGCAGGAATATTGTGCGACAGGAGAGTATCAGTGAAGCTGAAGGGGAGAGTCTACAAGACATGCGAGTCCAGTGCTATTGTACTGTGCAGAGACATGACCCCTGAAGAAAACTCAAGAAAGGACATTGAACTTGACAGAGATGAGAATGCTCCAATGGATGTGTGGAGTGGTGGAGATGGATAAAGTAAGGAATACTTACATCAGAGGATTGATGATGATAGTGGAGGCATCAAAGAAAGTACAAGAGAGAAGACCGGCATGGTATGGGTGTGTTCAAAGGAGTCTGGAAGAATACATGGTAAAAGAAATCAGAATGGCACTATGAAGGAGAAGGGGAAGAGGTAGACTGAAGATGAGCTAGAGAGATATAGTGGAGACGGACATGACAGAAGGAGATGGAAGAAGCTGGTGGAGAGCCAGGATCCACAACAGCAACCCCATTTAGACAGGACAGGTGAGGGAAGAAGATTTTATTCAAGAATATTTAATGAAGGACCACAGGCTGAATCCTGCCCTCTAAGTTGGGGGATGGAAGGGGGCTACAGTACTGTTCTTCTCTCTGGGCATGTGCCCTAACCACTGAGCTACCAGAGCACTGAACTAAAAGGCGAGAGTGTCCTCCTTCTCCCCCTACGCCCACCCATTTGTTTCTTTGACTACACTTTCAGTGACTTGCACAAAGTGATATACTTACTTGAGTGATCCTTTCTGACACAGATCGTATGTGGCCATAATAAAATCTCCAGAAAACAAGCACAGCTACATGAGTAGAGACTAGCCTCTGAGCCTGGGCTGGTGTTGGCCTCTGGCTACACATTACATTGTTTCATTTTATTGGACAAATATTGTGACATTTAAGCTGGGGGATGGAAGAGGGCTACAGTACTGGAATTTGCATTAAATGAGACGGCTTTGTTGCACCCTGTTGCCAGTGTTGCCCTTTGTACTTTCAGTATTGCTCAGTGAGACGTTAGTGCCTAATGGAAGGAACAGACCCTGAACTGTGGCCATATGCCTTTGCCAGACCTCTCAGTGGAAGGTGAGGCCCTTTGCTTGAGCTGCTCTTAATTGTAGTCCAGTAATTACTGTAATCCAGTAATGTGGTGTACCTTGATTTAAGCAAGGATTTTGATAATGTCTCCCACAACATTCTCACAGGCCAGCTAAGGAAGTATGGGCTGGATGAATGTACTGTGGGTAGAAAACTGGCTGTAGAATCGGGTTCAGAGAGTACTGATCAATGGCTCGATGTTCAGCTGGCAGCCAGTATCAAGTGGAGTGCTCCAGGGATCAGTCCTGGGGCCGGTATTGTTCGATGTCTTCATCAACGACCTGGAAAATGGCATAGAGTGCACCCTCAGCAAGTTCGCAGATGACACGAATATGAGGGGAATAGTAGATACGCTGGAGGGTAGGGTTAGGATTCAGAGACACCTAGACAAATTGGAGGATTGGACCAAAAGAAATCTCATGAGGCTCAACAAGGACAAGTGCAAAGTCCTGCACTTAGGAAAGAACAATCCCATGAACCCAGTACAGGCTGGGGGCTGACTGGCTGGGCAGCAGCTCTGCAGAAAAGGACCTGGGGGTACAGTGGACAATAAGCTGAATATGAGCCATCAGTGTGTTCAGTGTTGGGCCCTCCACTACAGAAAGGATGTGGACAAATTGGAGAGACTCCAGCAGAGGGCAACAAAAATGCTGAGGTGGCTGGGGCACACAAGATAATGAGGAAAGATTGAGGGAACTAGATTTATTTAGTCTATAGAAGAGGGGACTTAATAGCAGCCTTCAACTACCTGAAGATGGGTTCGAAGAGGATGGAGCTAGACTATTCTCAATGGTGGCAGATGATAAAACAAGGAGCAACAGTTTCAAGTTGCAGCAAGGGAAGTTTAGGTTAGATATTAGGAAGAATTTTCTCACTAGGAGGATAGTAAAATACTGGAACAGGTTAACCAGAGAGGTGGTGGAAGCTGCATCCTTGGAGGTTTTCAAAACCCGGCTAGACAAAGCTTTGGCTGGGATGATGTAGTTGGGGAGTGTTCTGCTTTGAGCAGGGGGTTGGACTAGATGACCTCCTGAGGTCCCTTCCAACCCTAACTTTCTATGATTCTAACTCACCTGCAAAGAAATTATTGTTCAGTTGTACTCAGTCCTCCACAACAGTCTTAGTCTCTCTCCCCTGTTCCTCTGATTGCCCTTGGGGAAAGGCAGAGGGGGCCATTACGGAATTTAAATTTCCTTTTAATTTGGTTTAATTTTTTTTTTTTCTCTGCTATCACTATCCAGTGTTCAGCTGGACTTTAAATGCTGAAGGCTGCAAGTGGGAGAGGAAAGGGAAAAATCTTGGTCACTCCTTTTCAGCATCTACTCACTGCCACTGTGACACAAGATATTGAGCAAGATGGACTTATAGCGTGATCCAGTACATGGCGCTTCTTATGCTCTTAACTAGAATTAAAAAATATAAAAATGTATTTAAAGACCAAATATTCAGACATTAACTTTTCTTGCCTGGTCAATACATACAAGCAAAGTAAATAAAATTGGGCCATGCTTTCCCTGGGTACCTAAAATGCCTGCTGACTGCAGTGGTAGTTTTGAGTATATAAGGCAGGGATAGACTACTTTTTTCCAGATGAGGATTGGAATGACCCATCCCACGTCAGAGGGATGAGTGGGCACCAAGACTCTGCTACCACCACTGCCTATCTCCCCAGTTGCACAGGGAAAGTGCCCAGAGCTGGTGTTCGTCCCTACAGCAGCATGGAGGGGAGTGCCTGCAGAAGGTGGCCCCTGACACCGAATGCTGCTGAAGCATCGTGTCCACAAGCTGGATTAATTTTTATTATCTAATTTGGGCCTTTACATTTCCATATCTATCTTGTATGTGATTTCTTTCTTGGACAGTAATACAAATACACCTAACCACTCTGTGTCCTAAATTTGCCATTCTAAATTAGACCACATGGCCAAGGTGAGTTGATAAAGATCAGTAACTGTACAAGCTTGCTGAACTGCCAGCATAATGGATTAGAACAGTATTGATATCTGAGGGACAAATTTTACTGTCATGTATATATAGATAATCCTAGGGTTTTCAAAAATGAAAACAAGGGTGAAATTAACCCTTTTATTCAAAAATCTTAAAATTGACAGGGGGGAAATTGTAATTTATTTTTTCAAGAATCCCTGATTTGTGTTAACATATTGATCAAAGGAACATGTCTGCCATAATTAAACTGAGCAATTCACAGTCCTACCCACACTACAGTCTCTGCATTACATGGTTTCTAGAAGTAGCTGAATAAGTGACTTGCAGATCAGTGTTTCCCTTACATTTTTAAAACCTTGTCTATTTTTTCCCCCCCCTTGCAAATGATCGTTAAAAGCACATTTGATATTTCATACACGTTTTGATGTCTTCCTCTGGAATTATTAAAATACAAAATGGAATAAAAAGCCAAAGGCAATAATTCCAAGTCCTAAACAAGAGCAAGCTTCAATATTTAATTTTAAAAAGTTTAAAACCCATTTTAATTTTTTATAGTATTTTCTAATGGAAATTGAAACAAAAGTTACCACAGTAACCATTTATTAGATTCTGAGAAATGCATTATTCATTGTGCTTTTTGATCAGAGTATCCATGGAAACTAGGTTATTCTTTATTTGTGAACTAAATATTTTATATGGTTACTCTGAATAAGTAGTCACAGCAGCTCATTTGGTGGATGCTAGGAAGGAGTATTCATGATATTTTACTCCATTATAGATTTCATAGATTTCATAGACATTAGGGCTGGAAGGGACCTCGGAAGATCATCGAGTCCAGCCCCCTGCCCAAAGGTCAGGAAGTCAGCTGGGGTCATAGGATCCCAGCAAGATAAGCATCCAGTTTGCTCTTGAAGGTGTTCAATGTAGGCGTTTGAACCACCTCCGGTGGCAGGCTGTTCCAGACAGCTGTTCAATATTATGTATTGATATAGAAAAAAGCAACTTCTGTGGAATTGACAGTTTATATGTGCTTTGCCTGATTTCTATTTGTCCAGCACTGCCTCTTTTGTTTTAGATTTCAATTATTGTCCGGGAATATATCACCTGGAGGACGTAATGGTACCACATACACTTCTGCTTGACCAGCTTGACCTGTTTGAGTTAATAAGTCAGGTCACAATTTTCTTGAAATGTGATGAGCAATACACTTCAGATTCTCTCATATACCATTCATGCTTGAAACAAATTTTCTATGCAAGCTCCCTCTGATCTCTTCTGTTACTACACAAAATCCTATATTTGTATGTGACACAAAGATTTCTGATACCATATTCCATGGTTCTTTACATTGCAGTAAGCTGAGCTTCAGAATGATTTCCTTGTGAACCGTAACAGAACTTGTCTACCTTTTACTAGGCCCTCGGTAGAAGGCAAAAAAGGATGAGCAGTATGTTAGCTGCTTGCTTCCATGCTGCTTAGTGAATCTGTTAGTAGTTGATCAGTTGTGCTAACCTGGGTTTTGACTGTTACTACTGCTGGGCCAGCCAAGTTGAATTAAAAGATTTGCCATGCCAAGACTTTTGAGTATGTTTGAGACTCTAGTCATAACTCAAGTTAGCTTCACAGTGGGTGTGTCTACATGAGATGCTGAGCAGTAACTTAATAACCCAATGCAGTAGTGTGTCACAGCATAAACAGTGCTAATACACTACTGCACAATATTATTAAGCTACTGCACAGCAGTGTCACTAAAAAGGTGTGTGCCAGTGCTACAGTGCAGTAACTCCTGTTACTGGGCATTTATTTAGTACTTGATTAGACAAGTACTAAATTGAATACACAGTCACTATTGCACATTAATGAACGTGTAGGCATGCCCAGTTAAAACAAGCCCTTGGTTAATCTGTTCTATTTTTGCACTTTGTGTCTTGTTCCAAGCAAGAAATTGTGACCTGAGTCAAAGGCCTTTCAAGGATTTGAGCATGACGTTGGCTTTCCTTCCTTGAGTGGTAAAGCAGCCCATTAAGCTTTTGTTCTGCAAAGGGCTAGAGACCAATTGTATGGTTCATGTGTCACGTAGCATGTAGGAATAAAAATGACAGTCAGTAAGCTACTGTAAGGAAGCTGTTTGGCAATACTCTACTTCCCCTCCAGAACTCTGGGTGTCATCTGAGGAAACTAAACCATAGATCTTTATATGCAAGAGGCTCCTGGTTTCCTAACACCTCAGTCCTGATCCCTGATATCTGTAAAAGACTATTAGTGGTAACTGCTTTGCTTGGTGGCTGAAAGGATCTTATGCCTGGTCCTGTCATAGTAAGGAAGCTGAGTAGGAAGGAAGGAAAAAGCAGAGATAGCCGGCAACAACTGGAATGTTTCCCCTCACACATTTTCCTGCCAAACCAAACAGCTCCTGAAAGGGGCAAAACCCATGCTAATATGCTATGTCACCGCACAATAGCATTAGGTTACTGCACAGTTAGCGTCACTAAAAAGCTGACCAGTGTTACTGTGAAGTAGTACCAGTTACTGTACGTTGATTGAGTACTTGGTTATCCAAGTACTAAACCTAATGCACCATAACTACGGCACATTACCACAGGTGCAGAACAGAGCATCTCAAACTTTTCCTCAGCATGACTATTTATGGCCCCATTTCCTCAGCGTAGCCCCAGCCCACAGCCCCCAACCCCATCCGCTGCTCTTGCGGACCCGTTAGGGAACCGCTGGTGCAAAGGCACCCAACGAGGCGCCACCAGGGAGGTCTGGATCTCTAGGCACACAGATGTGAACCGGAGTTTCTCTGTAGCGCCAGCACAGCTCCTCTCAGGACACACCCGGGCTTCGACGCCCGCCGGCGCGGAGGGGAGTGCCAGGCGTCGCACTTACGCGCGCTGGGCGGCGGCGATGATGCGGAGCGGTGACCCGGTGCGTGCGCACCTGCCGGCCGCGCCCGGCTTCCCGCGGGGCTGTCGCTGCTACTCTTGCCCGAGCCCCTGAGGAGGTGCCGTTGCCCAGCTGAGCTCCGTGCTGCAGGTAGGCGACGGCGGCAGCGGGGGGAGAGGAGGGAGGTTCGCCCGCCCATCCATTGCGGCCCGCAGCAACCGCCCGGCTGGGACAAGACCCCCGGGCCGGGCGGGATGCATGTGGGGCTGGTGCTGCTCGGAGCGGGGCTGCGGCTCGCTGCCCCCTGAGCCCCCTCTCCGAGCCGTGGGTCTCTGCCAGCGCTGCTCCGCCGGCCATATTTAGTCCAGTAAAAGATTGCCCTAAGAAACCCTTGCCTCTATGATTCATCATCTGAGACGGAAGGGTTTCTTAGGGCAATATCTTTTCCTGGAAAAATATGTAGTTGAGATAATGTTAGACAAGCTTTCAAATGCAGGACGTTCAAAAGCTGGTCTGACTATCTCAACTACATATTTAATTCAATAAAAGAGATCATCCTAAGAAATCCTTGCCTCATAATTTCTGGCATATCACTCTTCTACTTCATTATCTGAGGGCTGTCTTAAATTCATACAGGAAGTTGGTTATATTTTCTTGGTTTGTTCTGGTGATCAGAATTTCAGTTAGCTTCTTTTTAGTTACTGCATTCTAGTTTTGTGGGTTTGTGTTATGCTATGCATCCAGGCTATTATGTACCTTTGCTGATATAAGGTTTGGTCCCTTTAGTACAGGGGACCAAAGGGCCAGAATGAAAAAGGCATGATGTGATTAATTTAATTTAATCATTTATTCTCTTATGCACTAATCAAACTGTGAAAAATTCCTCCCTCTGTCATTGTGGCTTTTGGTATGTAATAATCACCTAACTATTAATCAAATACATTCCCATTACAGGAGTTAGGAATTTCCCAGTATAGGAAATAGTATGATTTCAGGGTTCTCATGTACTTGAATCTAGAAATAGCTCTTTAAAATATACTTATCCACATAGCAAATTATGTTTTTTTTTCCTCCTTTATCAGGTATTTGGACTACTGCTTGAGTATAAATAACTATGTAGTCTTTTCTATCACTAATAATGATTATTTTTACTTTTATATTTACTGCAATTTTTATTTAATCTTAATAACATTTAATACTGATGCTTTATTTAAACCTGAATTGCCCTAAATAAAGGAAAGAAATTTTCTGGTAAGTATCAATGTATTTCCAGTACACAGAATACAGTAAAAAAGGGAGTGAGTGTACATTGTACACCCCCTTTTGTTTACGTGCAGCAGTTCAAGCTTGTTTCTTCAGGTCTCTTCTACTTCCTTCTCAGAATTAACTGTTTTGGTAATGCTGTTGCAAAATTTCACTCTTCCCTTGGATTCCTTTCTTAAGCTTTGGTAGCTTTTTAAGGAGAGCAATTACTAACTCAACAGGATGTATGTGTCATAAGTTTTTAGGGAGGGAGGGGAAATTGAACAATAACTTAAAACTTCCTTTACAGGTATTGTTAATATGTTAACTTTTGTGGTTTGTCTTATTCATTATGCAGAATATATGTAAATCGGAATTGACAACACTGATAGCTGTTTCTCTACATTTTCCATGCTGTATTACAGTGCTGATTCATGGGCAGCCATTGTAAATCTGTCCACATTAATTTATGGCAAATGTCTATTTAAAAAAAATAATCAGATGGATAAATGTCCATGTGGTTGAACTATTTTGAAGGAGCTGGGTTCTTTAATATCTTTACGATAACTGTTTTTATTTGACTTTTTGCTGTTAAGCTTAATGCCTGTATAGTCTAGATGCCTTATCTATGTTACAATTAATGAAATTTAAATTAAAAAAATGGGATGGCTGCTTTCACAGAATCAGGGTCTTATTCTGTAATGGAACATACAAAACTAAAATTGCATATACTGTTTTCTTTCTCAAGGTCTAACTATACGGAATGGCTCCTGGACTGCCGGATAAAAAAAAGGCTGAGGATGAACAGTCTTCCAAGTAAGGACCAAAAACAAATTCATTATCTAGTTTGAGTTTACTTAACTACTTTGAAAGCTCTAACACATTCATTACATACTTTTCTTTTTTTTAAAGGTAAATGCCTACAGGCTAAATGTAGACTTTCCACAGGTTTATGCTTATCACATTTGATGAAGTAATTATGTTGGTTATTGTCGATGCTATTTTTGTTGGGGGGTTTTTTGTTTTGTTTTTTTTTTTTACATTTCTTTACTAGCAAAAGTGTAAATGTAGGTGTGGTTATACTGACATTTCAAGGAATTGGAATAAGATATACAGATGAAACAGTCTTTGCTTTATAAGGAGTGTCAGTTAATTATCTTAAGTGAGTGATATTCCATGCCAGTGAATCTTTTCTGGTGTAGGCTAATCAGTAGGTGAAATTTTGGCTTTAGTGGATTCAGGAGGATCTTTACAACTGACTTGAATAGAGCCAATTTTAACCACATCTTTTTTGAAGAGCGGATTTTGAACAAATATTTCATTTTTACTACAAATTAATCTCAGTGTAAGAAAACGAAACTTAAGCCAAGGATGAATGATTGGTGTTCAAATACTTCTGTTTTCTCTATCTAGCAGCTGAAATATGCTAAGCGTTGTATATAGATGCAAGAGGATAAGTTCTGTAGTTTAATATTCACTTGCAATGTATTATAGTCTATTTACTTGTGTCTTAGCTTTATTTGTTTAATTGAAAAAATAGCTGATATCCTATAGAAATGAATGGTTTTCTGCTTGTACAAGAAAAATGTAAAATGCTTCTAAATCAAGTCCTAACTGAATTTTATAACTTCTTATATGTATCCCCAGAGCCAAATATTTGGTCTGTGTTATTGGTCTGTTACAGAAAGTCAGGGAGCCCCGGATCATCTAGCAAGAATAATTTTGAGCCATGTGGAGAATTAGAATCAGACTGAGAGTGCTGATTTTCCACAGCCACGCTCTGCAGGGTTCTCTGGCCTTTGGAAAGATCTAGCCACTCATCATCTCATAAGGATGTGGCTGGGTTTCCCATTGCTCTTGTTGTCTGCCAGTTCCTTTGTCAGGTTTCCTGGGACTACTCCCTCTTTGCAATAACTGCCCTGATGGGATGAATTCTAGGAGAATGGTTCTCTTGTTCTTTGCTTTTTCTTCCCTTTCTGTTCTTTTTCACATTCTTTCTTTTCTCTCAGTGCCTCTGATTTTCTCTTCTTACGCATTGCCTCTCTCTTCTTTCCAGTTACCTTTCCTCTTGCTACCTCTGTTTTTACTGAATTATTATAAACTTTTTCCTACTAGGATTTCTTTTCAGTAACCATCTGAAGCCAGCCTGGTAAAATTTCAGAGAATAATGGTCCTTTCCCTCCCTCCCACATCTGATAATCTGGTTACAATGCCAGACATTCAGGGGGTGGGGTAGGCCATTAACCCTGCCCTTCTGCCACCAAAGAGTGTAGGAGGGAGCAATGTTTTGATGGCTGAGTTTGTATATTAACATTGCTGCAGATTGTACATTCTCCACACAGTGAAGAGGTGCAGTCTCCCAACCCTCTCCCGTCATGGATCACTGCTCAGTTTCCTTTGCTCTAATATTTAATTATGATAGGCAAGTCTGTTACTAAGCTTGCCTGACATTCCCTACTATAAGACCCTGTTTTTCAGTTGCTTATAGCTGCCAAGGTGAAACACTTTGCTCTGAAATTTTCCTTGCCAGGTGTCTACTTCAGGCTGTATTTTTCTGGAAAATGTTATCCAAAAGAGTTCAGAGATTTCCAAAAAACAAAGCTAGGATAAACTATAAGAAAATACTTTTTAAAAGTCTGGCAGTGTTGTCAGAGATGGGCCTTTTGCTGGTCCCTTGTCTAAATCTGTCCGTGTCTTAAACATTTGCTGCTTGTTACAAAGATTGCAGTTTGTGTGTGCTCAGTAGAGATTTTGCCACTAAGTTCTGTAAAGATTCTGTTCTCACGGAGGTTGCTCCATACCCTCGCTGCTGGTAGTGCTGGCCAGTCTGTATGTGCCCTTTCCCCAGACAGTTGGTTAATGGAACTGAGAGTAGGAATTCCTTGCTTCCTCCTCTTTTGCAACTGGAGCTCAGGCAGTGAAGAGGAAGAAATCATTTGAGCTAAAAGTAGAGCAGAACCAAGAAGAGAGGGGAGGGTAAGGAGTAGATTGGGGTAAAGGTTGTGGTAAGGCTAGGATAAGTGGGGATAGAAAAACTGAAACTAGGAATTGTGGAGGAAACTGGGAGGCTGTAGCGAGAATGGTTTGACTGGTTGAGCAAGGAACTGCCAGCGGTGGGGACCAGGTCATCTGAAGAGATGAGGTGGAAGACAGTGAGTGGCTAGAGGCATGGTAGATCCAGAATTTTGAAACAGCGGGGTGCAGATGGTATGGCGGATTACTACGTATAACACAGCACATATTTTTCTCTAGTTAAAAAGAAACTAGAAGCTTTACTGATACGTTAGGGGACTAGGGTTATACTAGTTAGTTTATGATAGAAGCAAAAACAAATATATCTATATTGGAATGTGCATTAATTTGCTCTACCATATATCATTTATAGAAAAAAAGCAACAAACTAGGCAAAAGTAATCAAAATATGTTATTTTGTTAGTCCTGTAGCCATTACAATTAAATGTACATCTCTCTTTCAGATTCTTGAAGCACAATCTAATCTTGAACATTTTGACTGTGCTTGACAATGCTTCACTGAAAGTTATTTCCACACCTTTAGCTAGTTAAAGAAGTGTCTTCAGGACTGTGAAATGGGAACTACAATTATCAGGAACAGCTCACAGACAACAATATTTTAGAAGAAAGGGAGCTTTATTAGTGCAACATCAAGACCATTTAAAATGAGAGAGGGCCATTATCAACTGTGGAAGGAAGAGTTTGGGAAGAATAAGGTAGATTAGTCCTAAAGTCAGTTGACTTCCTCCTTGCTGCCTGAATAGAAATGTTGCTTCCACTTTCAGGCAGTTGGTTTTAAACTTTGGGTGAACCAGGAGTCAAAGCGGAAAGGGGTGCCACTACAACCCTGTATTTACCCCTGGCTGGAGGTATATGAGTGGAAGTATAGAGACACTGGAGGTGTACAACACCTGGCCACCTTGACCACTCAGCAGGTTGCAGTCATGGGACTCAATTGCTGAATCCTAGGGGTGTTTTAAGTCTCTGGAATCTGGTGACAGTGTGGGCACTGCCTTTCAATTTGGGATCTTGGTGTACAGTCCCCAACATCCAGGCTTTGCTCTTCAGACTACACAAAGTCCTCTCCTAGAGTCTTCACGAAGGAGTGAACTCTTAGTTTAGCGCGTAAGTCTTCAGGATATATGTGACAGGACCAAGGAATCCCATGCAGATCCACAGAGGTTTTGTTCAGGTTTTCTAAATACATTGGCTCTATTTTTGAGACAAAGTCCAACAGTTACAGTTCATTTAGAAAATGGCAAACCTCCTAAAGGCAGTGCCCTGTATAATCTAGCTCTGACTTTCCCTGGGAGTCTTGCATGGGGCAGGCATATCTGTTCTTAGGATTCCTCCTGCCTTATTAGGCTCCTGCACACAGGAGCGCTTCTTTAGTTTTTTTGAATGACTGAGACGTTCTTTGGGCTGAGGTCAGGTCCCCAAGAGTGGTCTAGGATTCTTCTACTGGTAGGCTTCTGTACTGGGGAGTCTCCCAGCCTATCTCATCTTCCTCACCCGCAGTTTGTGCCTAGTAAAAATGCATCCCCTGCTACAAAAGCATGTTCTAGTACTTTCCCTCCTACCGAGAGCTGCTTGTATTTCTCTCCCCTTATCTTGCCCAGAAGAATAGTATGCCCCCTCCCTCATGTCTTCCTCCCAGAAGAGCAACTCCTCTCCTTTCATAATGTTCATTCAGCTTTTAAGGACAGTCTCTGATCAGCTCCAACAGGTGAAATAGGTCACCACTACATCACTTTTCTGTCCATTTCTGTCTCACAAACCAGATCTCTAGGGCTGGAGATAGCATATTGCACAAGAAGTTTGCAATTGAATGGCAGAGCATTCAGCAGCTAGTCCAACAGCCCTTGGGCTTGTAGGCCAAGTAGAAATAAAAAGGCAGCAGGAAAGTGAAGGCCTACCCTACCTGCAAAATGAAGCTTGCAATCATGATTGTGGGTAGAATCCATTAGCTGTATCGAGATTGTCTGAGTTATTAAGAAGGGACACTGATATTAGATGAGGGGCAGAGGAAGGGTAATGTGGGACTGGAATTTAGAGAGAGGGAAAATGGGGGTTTAGGGGCTATGAGACAGAGCTTATAAGGATTTGCGATATGGGAAGAAAACTAGTATTTATTTGGGTGAGAGGACCGAGGACAAGGAGTTGTACATGGGACTGGGTAGGCAAGAAGGCTAAGGAAGTGGAGGAAGTATAGAACTGGCTTGACAGGGACAGAATACATGAGGAGAATGGGGCTGAGCAAGTTGCTGCAGCCACAGAAGACAAGACTAGGATAGGGCTGAAGGGCACAAGATTTGGGAGAAACAAAAAGGTCCCCAGGAACCAAGCTCCCCGCAGAACCCAGGATGGAACCCATGGTTCTTGCCCACGTGGTTCTGTCATCAGCACGTATCTGTGAAAAACACAAGCAAAACGCACCTCAAGCAGTGTTGTTCCCCTAGAAGATGACAACTTATTAGTGCTTCACAACCTTGAGGAGCTTTGTCCTGTCTAACAAATGATGCTAGGCCCTTTGGGAAAAATAATACATGATTAAAGACCCAATGAATGCTGTCATGCAACAGAATGGAATGAAAACAGCACAAGCAGCTTTAATTATGATTATACCCCAGCATCTAGTGCTTGTCTTTGCATACCTGAGGACCTTTTAAAGTAGGATATTGTGTGTAACTTATACTTTCCACTGTTCTGCTGTCATGACAGAAAGAATCTCATTCATCTCTGCAACCCTCACCTTGAGCAAATGAAAGAAGATGTCCTGTACCATTTTGCTCTTGGGACTGGTACCCAGGATTTTCCTACCTTGTTTGGAGATGTGAAGGTAAGATACTTGATTTCATTCTAAAAGCCGAAACTTTTAATCAGAAAGGAAAAAGTTAAACTGCACCTTAAATTAAATTAAAAACAGCAGTCTAAATCAGTCTGGGAAAGGCCTGGAGAGAAGATATGGCCTTCCCACTGGGAACACTGTTGTCATCTTCAGATGGTTTTATGGCTTAGCAAACCTAACTGCTTTTTTCTGTATTGGGCCAAACAGTGATTCCTCTCTCATTTCCACTGAAGTCAATAACAAACTTCCACCTGTTTTTGAGTGAATGCAGGACCAAGGCCTAAGTCCCAGAGATTTATCAGGATCAGGACTGAGTGTGTTTTCAGCCTTTGGAGCATCTTCTGCAAGTTGATGACGTGAGCATGTCAGTCTGGCTTTGTAGCAGCTGTGGCAGTTCTTTCTCCTAAGTCAAAATGCAGGGACTTGTCCCCTTCATTCCAAACCAAGAACAAGACCTGAAATAGCACCTCTGAACCCACAGAGAGAGAGAGCCTCAACAGCAAACTCTCCTATGAGACTTCATATCATCTTTTAGGACACAGCATTGCTGACAGTTGCTCTGTGCCCTGGAAATGGGTTCTATGGGGATTAGGGGACAGAAATAAACCTCATTTAAGTTTGAGTTTGGCAGTGCTTTTTTTCCCTGTTAGGAAGGGCACTCTTAGCCTCTAGTTCATTCTTGGGTAGCCTCTGAGTCTGCCAGGATAGATATAAAGCCTTCCCTATTGACCTAGTCGGAGCATTTCTCTTTGGTGCCTTTTTACATCTCCCACTTCACAGCAAAAATCCCTCTCTGGCTTGGAGAGGCTAACATTTTTAAATGTCTGTAAACAAGCTGCCCTAGTTCTGCAGCTTTTTAGTATACAAGTGCTGCAAGTAGCAAACAAGGCAATGATAAACAACTTATTTGAAACTATTTTAAACCTGGCCTTTAGACATTTCTCATAATAGCTTCCTATAAAAATCAGAACAATGGAAAATCATAGTTAGGAACAGTTTTGATTTAACTTGAGCTTTTTCATCCTTATATCTATCTTTGCTGCTTCTTTGATGTTATACTGCATCATGTATGTTAGATGTGTTTTGTTGAATGCTGTCCACACTAGTTTGTATGTGTTGGAGGAAGCCCTTCACGGATGAAAGCTTTTATCACCTACGTAGCTGAAGAGCTTGGACTCAGGACCCCTGGCTATGACCATCCTAACATCTGTGCAGGGACTGACCGGTATGCCATGTACAAAGCAGGACCTGTCTTATCAGTTAGTGTAAGTATCAAACATTATGAGTGGTGGTGGGAGAATGATATTTCCATTCTTCTTAAAAGAAGGCAGGCTTGGTTTTGGAAGAATAGAGGTGTTCCAATATGTAGTGTAACCCTTTTAATTGAAGTCATTTGTGTGGTATTGGGCATGAATGCGTGTAGCCTCTGAAAGATCTACAGCCACATTCCTAGGTCTGTTTCAGAAGTGCAAAATCTCTGGCTCAGTAAGGCCTTAGCAAAATCTTGCTTCCCTTTCCCTGTTACCCAGGGAAAATGGCTGGGCAATACTTAGCCCCCAGGGTCTCAGACATTCCAGAGAGAAAGGAGATGCAGCAGGGATGTCCCAGTGATGTAGTGACCCCTGGCTTCTGCAGCGTCTCCATGCTGCACTTGAAATGGGAGAACAGACCTCTATGGAGCAAGGGACAGATGTCTGTATCTCACCCAGGATGGATCCAAATTTGGATATTGAAAAGTGCAAAGGTGACTTGGAAGTACCAAAAACAGTCTTTGTACTTAATCATTGCAGGAAGCCACACTATTAACCTGCCATGTCAGCCCCTGGTGTTATGAGTTTTCTGCTGTCTTCCCTTCAAGCTGTGACTTAACTCAGTGTGTTACAAATTGAGGGAGATTCTGGCTTGCTGAACTTAGTGCTTTATACCACAAGCTCTGCCTTTTGTAAAGTTGTAGCACAGCTATAGTTGCTATCTTTCGAGATTGTTATAAATTTGTGTAAGCATTATTCTTGAGCTATATAGAAGCTTTGTGTAGGCATGTAACTGTGAAGAATTAGGGCAGGGATTTGGCATTTCAAAATTAACCTATCTGGACCTGATGTAGTGTCAATGGACATCAGGAGGTGACTTCGTCTTTCCTGCAGTAGGCTTCCAGTCAGGCCTGTAGGTTTGGTTTTTATGAAAACACTTTTGACTTAATTCTTCAAATAATAACAGGACAGCAATATGCTCCAACTTCTTATTTTTCCGCACCAGTTTATATGAACTCTCACTGTAAATTTCTGTTTTTGTTTCAGCATGGTATGGGTATTCCCTCTATAGCAATCATGTTACATGAGCTGATCAAACTGTTGCATCATGCCAAGTGTTCCAGTGTAACAGTTATTCGCATTGGCACTTCTGGTGGAATAGGTAATTTTCCTCTGGATTTCTTTCTTTTTAAATGAAAATATTCTGTACTTTAAGGTTTGTAGACATAATAATACCTCATTAAAAATGTTTAACATTTATTTAGTTTTTAAAAGAGCTTTATAAATGAATTAATGCTCATCTTGGGAAAAGTAAATATTATAGTCCTGACAGTATACATAAAACCAGTGCTAAGAGTGACTTGCAAAGGATAAGAATTTGCACCCTTTTTCCTTATATATGATTGTGGCAGTGCATTTGTAGTGCCTGCCATGTTAAGGGCTGAGTCAGGCAGCCAGTAGGTGCCTGATTGTGGTGGCCATTTTACAATACAGGCCAGCTATATAACCACAGCAGTTCGCTGCTGGCAGCCAGGCAGAAACATCGCTTGGCTGAACTGCTGTATGAAACATGTGGCAGGTAAGAGCAGGGAGCTCTTGGTCCTGGGCATGACTGAAAACTACACCCTGCTGGGATAGGGAGGCCTGGTGGGACTGCCGGTGATGTGGCAGCCCCACTCAAATACCAGGATTTCTTACCTCCCTGGTGAAAGGTGGGTCAGGATGCCTCGATAACCCCTAGCCCCCACAACAACATGAGTATAAGGGGGCCAGGCATGGCTGCGGCTACCTGAGCCCCCACAGGGGAACATGACCCCAGAGGCCCCAGGGATGGGATAGATGTGTAGCCTCAGAGAGGGGGTGGTAATTGTGCGGGCCGGGCGCGAGGCGCGGCCCGTCTTTGCGCACGTGGGCTGTGGCCAGCAGCCCGGGCACGCGGGGTCGGAGAAGACCGGGGTCGAGCTAGAATTAGTCACGGACGCATAGTGGTTGATTTTAAAGATTGTTTACTTACACCAAAGATGGTCGTGGTGTAGGCTGGACAGTTTTCCAGGCACAGCTCCGCTTAAATCCTCATTTGAGGATTACGACAAATTCGCTCTCTCCAACGGAGTTGTTGAAGCTCCGTGGGTCCGTCTCTTTTGTTCCAGGAAGGGATATGTCTAGGACTCTATCGGCAATGGGGAGAGGCCAGAGGCTGTTCAGGCCCCTGTTGCCTTTTAAGAAATACGTTGGGTCCGTAAGGATCCGCAGCTCTTAGAGATCTTCACACAAGGCGAAGGTTTTTCTCTCTCTAACTCCAATTTCTCTCCAGCTTGGGCAGAAACTACCCAAGCTCTTTATACGGCTAGCAAGCCAATCGCTAGCCGCCCCATGTGCATAATTTCACGTGAACCAATAATGTGGTTCGAATTTGAATACAAATGGCGGGAACTCTGCACCGAGCATTTCTTAGATGCAAAAAGAAATGCACCATGCAAAGAAAGCTACAAATTGGCGGGAAATTCTCCGTTGCACTGGGGTTCTCTTCTGCAGCAGAAAACTGTACTGTGCAAAGAAGCTGCAATTTAGCGGGAAAATAATTTAGCAGTGCCAAAGCACACACAAAACAAAAATCACACCCTTGGGTTGTGACAGTAGTAACGGCCCTGATAAGGGTTGAGTAGGGTTGTGGGATAGACTGAAGGGCAGCGCATGGGCCAACCCCCTGGGGAACAAATGTTGGATATGAGAAGCTCGGTGAGGGGCTAGGGTGGAGTTAGTTCTCCGTGTAGTGGATTGGCTGGCCACAACCCAGGTGAGGGTCGTGGGAGAGGCCCAACAGACTGCATGTCACCACCCGAGGCGTGATCCGGATAAAGCCCTGAGGCCTACAGGAGCTGCTCCAAGAGGGAGCAGAGTGGAACAAGTTGTCAATGCAAGAGAGAGACCCTGTGAGAGCAGGTGGAGTGCAAGAGGCCCTAGTGAGAGGAGGGCAGTATGAATGTGTCTATGAAAGAGGCCTGATGAAGGACTAAGTTGGCCCGGCTTTTGGCTGGGAGCATAATGTCATCTTGGATGCCATCTGTGAGGCATGGGCCACTGGGTAGGGGAGGTTTGGAGCGGTGGATAGTGCCCCTGGAATCAGGGCATGTAATGGGTAGTCTCCCACATTTTCCACCAGTTATGGGAACAGTAAAATCATGGCAGGCGAGGCTGGGTGAACTGTCCCATAGAGGTAGGTGAGCGGGCCAACTTGAGACTGAACCCTGAGCTTGCCGCCTGTCACGATGTATAAAAATATGAAATTTTACTTTTTCTCTTGTTTTTTTTTCCCATTCTGCTTTTTCATTAACTATTCTGTTTTTGTCTAGCCCACAGTTACTCTGAGTGGCTGGAAGACTAGGAAAAAGGTCGCAGAACAGTTAGAGAATCATAGAAAAATAGGGCTAGAAAGAGCATGAGAAGTCCTGGGTTTGGCAGGAAGTCAGAGCTGAGCAACTTGGAGGGATTCTGGATTATAATTTGTTTCTGTTCATCCTTGTTTAATTCCAATAACTATTTGAGTAGGGCGCTTCTGGTTTTGCTCCTATTCTTGTTTGTCAGAAAAAATAGACGCTGGGAAGGAGAGGGATGTAGAGTTGCCTCCTTTCTCCCAGCCTGCTGCAGGGGGCTCAATTGCTTCCCCTGTTCTGCCTATCGGTGTCGAGCTGGCTGTACTGTTCCTGCCTGCTCCAGGAGCCTCAGCATGTCTGGCACGCTGCACACCAGCGTGCTTCCTTGCTCTTTCTGCCCCCCAGGTTCCGGTGGGGCTTTTAAATCTTCCCGCGGTGGCCGCTCTTGCCACCACGATTGGCTCGGCTTTTCCCTGCCCGGGGAACAGCTGATTAAACAGCTGGTGTAACGCTGGCTCACGCAGCCGTGGCCACGGTTCCTGCTCTGGCTCCGGCTGAGCCCCTGGAAGTAAGTTTCCCCCGCGGGGGGGCTGTTTGTGGGATTTGGGGCCTGTGGGGACTGCCCTCTCCCCTTCAGGAGAGCTGTGGGGGCTACTCGTTGCCACAGGGAGATAGGACATAAGTGACTTTTCTCCTTGCTTATCAATCTGAAATTGTCTTTGGTAGTTCAGATCATCAAGGCCATTAGATTTTACTTCATGGCACTTTTGCCTTTTTATCTTTTTTTTTTTTTTTTTTTTTTAATTGGTGATATGCTGCATCTTGCATGCAGACAATTTTTTAAAAGCACTTGTAATAATAACATGAATTCACTCATGTAGATTCCATACTTTTTCCCATTGAATTTTGTAGGAGCAGGATTGAGCCCTAAAATATCTTGTTTATATTAGAGAAGAAGGAGGTTGAACTGCTAATTACCTTATGTATATTATATTAATACATATATTTTACAGTTAAAAAAAGCTGTTTTTTGTTGTTTTTTTTAATGTAGGTTTGGATCCAGGCTCAGTGGTCATAACCAGGCAGGCTGTAGATGCCACCTTCAAGCCTCAATTTGAACAGCTTATACTAGGGAAGAATGTAATTCGCAGTACAGACCTAGACGAACAGCTAGCTAACGAACTGATGCAGTGTAGTAACGAGATAGCTCAGTTCAATACAGTCATTGGAAATACGATGTGCACTTTGGATTTCTATGAAGGTAAGTCTCACCATAAACTAGGGAAAGAACATTAGTAAACAGCAACATATGAAAATCCAACTTTACTTTGGTATAAAGGCCCCAGTCCAACAAAGCACTTACACTCTCAACTTTTGAGATGAGCAAACCTGTTAACTCCAATGAAATGAATGACTTTGCTTGGAGGAATATTTAGCCTGAAGGTCTGCCAACAATGTACAAGGCAAGTCCCAGGCAAAGCAGTGTTAGTTTGTGCCTTTCTTCAAGCAGTTTGAAGGGATGATGAAGTTATTGTTTATGCATTAGGGCTGAAAATCAAAGCAGCAGGTTTCCAGCTTGTGCCACAAAATGTATTACAAAAACTGAGTTTGGGTGTAAGCACTTTCTTGTTTGTGAGTACAACTCCTGAAAACAGAAAGATACAAGCTTGAGAACCATGTTATATTTATCTTGGTTGCATATAGCTTAGAATTGCATGATAGAAAATATCTAATCCTACTGGTGTTGAAGCTCCAAGTGGCTGGCATAAGCCACTTCAGAAAACAGGCACCAGTATTACCTGAGTTTAAGAAATTCTTGATCCCTTATCTTAAAACGTCTTGTATACAAAAGTGGCTTCAGTTGTTTCTCCTCTTAATATAATAAAGGAGTATCACAACAGCATTTATAGGTCTGGAGGGGGTTTTTTTCTAGGGAACTGTTAAGCTTAAATGTACACAGTATCTCAAACCAGCTCAAAGTGAGCATAACCTCAATTAAAATTCTTCATATATCATTCACTTGGGAGATTGTCCTACATTTTCTTGTGTGTGGATGTGAAAATTTAGTTGATTTTTTTTTCCCATTTCAAATTATTGTGTCCTAACTATGAATAATAACAACTTCCACTAATATTAGTATCATATCTATTACTGTAAAGCTTGGGAGTTCCAGTCATGGACTGTGCTATCCACTATCTTTCATGTGCAAAAGGTAAGCAACACAATGATAAATTGAGATGGATGTATTAGAGTGTAACAGTCATGTGGCCCTTGCAGTCTGGAATGTCCCTTGATTTCATCAATATGAAAAAAGTCTCTATGCATCTAATTGATAGGCCAAGCCCGTCTGGATGGTGCAATCTGCAGTTACACTGAAGGAGAGAAACTGCAGTATTTGAAGGAAGCATATGATGCCGGAGTTAGAAACATTGAGATGGAATCGTCAGTTTTTGCTGCTATGTGTAAGCTTAGTGGTATCAAAGGTAATTGATTACATGCCATTTTATTCAATATTTTTTACAATAAAAATGACTAAACTCGTGAACTAAAAACAAACATTAAGTGAATTCCAATAGAAAATTATGATAACACTACCATCAGCAATGTATAGTTCATGTTAAATTCATTTTAGGATGCTTGCTAGAGCTATGCAATGAAGGTCTATGCAAACACCTTCACAGCTTTCATCCAGTTTAGTCCTGACTAATACCTATTTCTGCTCTTGGAAAGCACTAAAAAGAAAACATAGCTAAATTACTCGTCAGGTCAACTGAACTTAAATTCAGTTAACTTCTTAAGTTCCAATAAATAAACTAGTTTATCTGAGTCAGTCAGGAAGCCTCTACATGCATAAAACTATAGTTGCTTTCTATAAGTGTTATGTCAAATTGGAAAATTTATTACTTGCATTTGCAATTCTGAAACAGTTAAGAAGGGTGTTTTGTAGCTTGGTGAATAATCTGGTGGCCACTTTATAAAAGTCTGATCTCCTGTGAATTTTCAGTTGTTAGGAAGTTGAAACTTGAGGTAACTGACCTTGGAGAAACAAACTAAATGTTTGCCATATTCACAGGGCTTGCAGCAAAGAAGAGGATTTGTGGGGAAAAAAATGAAAAGTACTGAAAGATTATGTACCTGAATGCAAATTTGCATAGAGTACTTAAACTAGATTTTGACTTTCACCTTTCTTGGGAAGTCTGGAAAACAAAAAATCCTCCCAAGGGCAAAATACCGCATACCACCTCAGAGTGATTAGAGAATATTTGTCATAGATTTCATTTTTCCAAGTGGTCTGGAGCATGAAAGAGTCACTTCATATGGGGAAACTGTTGCTTCTTTTTCTCTCCTCTTGGTTTAGAGAGGGAGAGTGCCTTTGGTGCCCACTGACTTTATTGGAAGTGAAAGTCACTCGGTGCCTGGTAAAGTTGACTTTGAGAGAGATGTTTCCTCTCCGGCTCTCTCTCACTCTAACCCTGCTCTGTACTCATTCTACTCAGGAAACTGTCCCTAGAAATTGGTCAGATGAAGTAAATGAGGTAGAGCTTGATCTTTAGTGGAATAGAGCCTTAGGGCTAAATTGTATTTCACTTTGTGTGTCTAAATGGCATGCAAATAGCCACCTAACTGTAGTTTTGGGCACTCACACAGTTTGGGATTTTATTTTGCCCTGTGGTGAAATAGAATCACCCTGCATGTATACTTGCTCAGAGAGCAGATGACCTAGGTTCTAGGCCTCCTCATGGGTCTTTGATTTCACATCTTCTTCCCAGCGCAATGCACTAGCCACAGGCTAGGCATTAGTCAGGCTTCTCTCTAGCCTTCCTCTTAAAGCTGACCCATTTCAACTTGCATTAACTACACATTGGATAAAATGGATGGGGAGCAGTAGAGAATATTCTGCCCCATTGGGAGCAAAGGTCCAGTCTAGGATCTAGGATTTTCTCTATTCCAAGGCAACATCCATCTCACTGAGGCACACACCCTGTGTCTCGTACTCTTCCTCCAAATGTCACATATCTCCCTCTCTTTGCTGGCTGTCCAGGGGCCTAGCTTCAAGAGAAGGTTTGAAGTGGGGTGTGGGTCATGTTTAAGCTTGACTTGGCAGTTAGAGTACTTCCCTGTGAAGCAGGAGTTAGCCATTCAAACAGCTTCTGGCTGGGTGGGGAGCTAGATATTGGGTTTCCACCTCCCATGTGCTGTAAACACTAGACTATTGGGCTAAGTGGTTGCCTCACCTCCTTCTTGTGGTTTTTGCTCAACTAAAATTTAGTACTTACCTGGCCTTGTGCACGAACCCAGCCAATCATGTGTTCTCGCATACCTGCTGAGGCATAGTGAAACCCTGCCAGACAATCTCATTAGGCACATACTTCCATGCCCAGACCTAAACCTCAAAACTCTGAGTAAGTAGCAAAAACTGTAGGCATGGGGCTGCATACATGTCATTTAGATGTGGAAAGGGAAAAAGGATTTAGCTGTTAGTCTTGAAATTATACCAGGCAGGCTTCAAATGCTTACTGAAAAAGAAATCCTCCTTGGAAAAAGTTTATAATAATTCAGCAGCAACACATTTTCAGAATGGGCCTCTGACTTTATTAATATCTTGGTAGCTTTTAGAAGCAATTAGTAAAAGCACGTGTGTGTGTGTGTACATATATATGTATATATGTGAAGCATGCTGGTCTAGTTATTTTAATTGGCAAGTTCGATTGTGAACTGATTGTACCCTCTGCTGGGTCATTGTTTCCCTGCCTATTTACTCTCCCTTTGTTTTGATGTCTTGGTTTGTTGTAGGAATAGAAGATGCCTTTATGTTTTTTCACTGTGAAATTACTAAACTGTCATTTCTAACTAATGCCATCTTTATCATCTCTAGCTGCTGTGGTGTGCGTCACACTGCTGAATCGACTTGAAGGGGATCAGATCAACACCCCTCATGATGTACTTGTGGAGTATCAGCAGAGACCACAAAAATTAGTGGGACACTTTATTAAGAAGTACCTTGGGAAGGTGTGAAGCACCTACACCTGTGTTTGTTATAAGCAGAAGGCCAGTGTTTCTCCATAAAGGTCTCTCTTGCTTCCAATAGCTTATATGCTACCAAATAGTATTGAGATGAATACTTTCTTTGCAGTATGCTTCAGTAAGAGAATGAGCTGAATTGTTTTAAATGAAGTTTTAGCTTATGTATATTATAGGGGGCATAAGATATTTTTCACTTCAGTACCTTAAAATAGTATAATTATGTACAACAGGTCCTATGTTATGTAAAAATGAGATTTTATTTATGCTCTAAGAAAGAAGATAAAGCATGCTTCTTTAAAAGGACTTGCAAAGCCAAAAATTAAAATATATAAAAAAAATCGCTACATTCCTCATTGTATCAAAAAGTCATGTCAGCTCTTAAAATTGCCTTTGGAACTTCACTTCATACAACTAAACTTTGGTAACCATGTCTTCAAGAAGCCCTTAGTGTTTCGTCTGTGACAAGTCGGACACATCATTCTCACATTTTAATTATGGTTTTGAGAAGCAAAAAAGCATGGACTGAATTGCCAAAGCTTTAAGGACCTGATTCTAAGCTGTTGTGAGAGCCCTCAGCTCCCAGGCAGTGATTTAGCAAAGCACTTAATTAAGTCCATGCCCTTTCAGCAAAGTACTTAAGCACATGAATAACTTTATGCTGTGGAACTTTCATTTTGCCAGATACAGGCCTTCAATAGCCTCAATAAGGTCTGAAGATTTTGCCAGAACTCTTGCAGGGTTGCATCTGACCGACTTATTTTTTTTCTCCTCCCTGTTCTGCCCCTCCACATCCTCCAGAGATGATAGGCTGTCCTGTAAGCACTCCTGGTTCTTTTGGAGAACTGCAGAAAACTTGTAGCTACAAATTTGCATTTGATCCTTTGGTGTAGCTTCTCTGGTGTATAGCATTGCTGCCAGCAGAGTAGTGGTTTTTAAATGTCATCTTTCACAATTTTGCCTCTGCTAATATAACAAACCTGTCATTATATACAGGGAAAGTGCATTGCTTTCTGCAAAGAATGTTTTACCTGGACTAGGAGTAATAGGAGTCATGGATAAACGGACCCTAAAACACAGCATTGATCTAGACCTAGCAAATTTCCTTGAGGAATATTGCAGTCATCAACACTCTGAGAACTGCTTCAGGCTGTACCCAAAAGGGAGTGAAGAGTTACAGATGTATTCCCCATGAAAATGGGGAAAATGATGAAAGCAATTTTGTAAAAAAGCTATCAGTAAAAGTGCCAAGGGTTAAAGCTTTTAGAAGACAGTTACAGTGGGCTCTTAATCTCATAGATTCATCAAGCGCTAGGTAGAGAAAAGCTCCTGCTGGCCCTACCTGATCATGGGGAAGAATATAGCAAAGGATGTCTTTCCTCAGCAACCTTGTGCATTCAGGCAGCACTCCGGGAGAAAAACAGGAAGAAATGTTACTTTTTATAAGAGGCTGCACCCCAGAGAGGAAAGAAACCTGCAAGTAGCTGGGCACATCTCCACAGTATGGATATTTCCAGAGACAGAAGGGACAATTGGTTTACCAGGACAAAGAACTCAAAACGATTTCTCCAGGGTGTTGTGTAGATGAGGGTGAAAGGTAGTATTAAGTCAACAGATGGCAGCAAGGGAAAAAAACAGACTGTATTTGTAAGTGAGAAGCAGTCTGTTTGCAGTCGGTAAGGGGCAGTATTATACTGTGCAGTCTTAGTATAGGAGTTTAAGTCTGTGGTCTTGTGGAAACAGTAAAAAGAGGAAAGAGTAGAGAGATTCTGGAGCTTGTTTTAGATACAGAAAATAGAAGATTACTTAAGGACTCTTAACAAATCCATCCATTTAGATTAAAAAGGTCATATTAGAAATCAGACATAGCAGTCATCTCTATACAGCCTACCATGAGCAGTGAGAAAGCAGCTAGCTGCCACCCTCCTGCTGAAATGTAACTCAGACTTTGGCCTGGCTTAACCTAAGCTAAGGTTCCAGCTTTCCGGAATAGCATTTGCTTCCTACTATGATGTTGGAGAACAGCATTTCAGTCCCTGGGCTCACTTCTTTGAAAAGTTTAGTCACTAAAACCCAATCTAGTGTGTTGATCCTGGCACTTACTTGCTATATCTATATAGATTTTCTCTTTCTGAAAGCATTTCTGTATCTATCATGCAGAATACAGAAGACATCTCTGCCAAGAAACTGCTCAGAAACAAACAAATCCAAAATAGATCCCACAATAATTCATATAGTTAGCAGTTTTCCACAGTTTAATGGGAAGCTGCAATGCAGCCTTCCTTGCAGTGCTGTATTCCTAAAACCAGAGTGTTATGTAAGCATAAAATCTAGCCCACACCCCACCTTCATTTCTTCATCTGGAATGGAAAGTGGCACCCACCATGTTTCCTCCTTGTTCCAGAGAAAACTTCGCTGAAGCATTCCTTCACAGTAAGTACCAAGTTGTCTACTGGCCAAGGAAGGAAGAAGGCACCCTGAAGAGTGCACTTTGTGGTCCAAGTCTCCTTCCTTATCTTCTCTTGAGATTTTACATACAAGTTGGTGGGATTGCCGTGTGTTTAACAGGCTTGTGTGTTTTAAACTATCCTTCTAACAGATCCAGGGCATTGGTTTTTCATTTTCTCTCTGCATTGTCACTTTGGGGGGGTAGGGAGGGCTGCAAAGGCAGGGTATAAGCTCTAAGATGTGTTGGTGTTCTTCTGAAAGGTGCAGAGAGCTTGCATTTCAGTTACTTTGTTGTAACATTGCCTGCCACACCAATTTGGTTCTGTTGTGACCCAGTCAGCTCCAGCGTGTCCTGAAATCACTCCCGTCCCAGACCAAGTTCCCTTAGAAGATGGAGGACAGTCTTTGACTTTTGAAGCGACCTCTTATCTTGGGGGCGGGCAGTTATTTTGGGCAGAGGGCCGCTTACCGTGTTTTGACAAGCTGTTGAGGGCCACATGGGTAGCTCTGCCCCTTGACAGGTGCCGCCCCTCCCCCTGGTTGCCATCTTGTGACCGGAAGTCCTGGCCTCTAACCCCTGACCATTGCCACCCAAAGTCCCTCCCCTTGCCCCTGGAAGTACTCCTTTCAGCAAGGGGTTTTGCCATCTCAGAACCAGAAAAATACCAAATTATTTTAAAAAGCAAACTTCTACAGCATTCATTAATTTGATTTCAAAAAATATTTTTGTCCTGATTTACATGCATTTGTGTAGTATAGAGGTGATTGCACAATAGCTTAAAATGAAGTCTTACTTTTGTATATCATGGGGGGTGCATATAGGCTTGTGGGGGGCTGTGGGTTTGTGGGGGGAGGGGGGCTGGGGTGTACGAGGGGGTATGGGGGTCTGCGTGTATGGCAGTGTGAGGTGGGGTGTGGGTGCATGTGAATGGTGGGGGGGGACTCGCCCTATGAATACACACACACACGCACACATACTCTGCCCTGCCTATGCACACAGACACACTGCTCCTGCCTGCACGCACACACATGTATGTACCGGCATGGCCCCGTGCTCCCCTGTCTGGTGATTCATCTGGGAGCCGCATGGTGCCGAAGGGCAGAGGTAAGAAGAGAGTGAAATGGCTGAGGGTGGGAGGAGCTGGGTTGCTCAGTTCTGCTCAGGGCTCCCCCTGGTTCCTACTGCCCCTGGTGCCTGTTAGCTTTGACAGACAGCCAGGAGCAAATAAATATTGATTTACTATTTTTTTTTAGGGGCCCCCCAGGCCGGATAGAATGGGCTGGCAGGCCAGATGCAGCCTGCGGGCTGTATTTTGCCTGCCCCTCTCTTACCTAATAACGGCACTTGTTCCACATAAGATCAGTTTACTGGAGGAGGCTGAAATTGCCCTGGTCCTTGCCAGACACTCTAGCCATAAAGTTTGTACTGGATGAGAAGACTCCACAGACCAGTTGGTAGAGGGACTAGAGGTCAAATTTCCTGTGGTGGGTATTGTGAGGGCAGAGAACAAGAGGAGAGAGATTACAGAAGCTATCAGAAGGATAAGAGAACATGAGATTAGGCATAGATCAAAGGAGATGTGCAAAGCCATGGAGAACCTGGCCCATAGCATAGCTAAAACTCATCTGTTCTGTTTTGGTAGCAAGTCAGTGGGAGAACAGATCCTTGGTGCTGAACAAAGGAGAGGGAATTACAAGAAAGAGGAAATGCATGCTCTAATATGTTTGGATAAAGGAATGAGAGCTCGGGTAGAATACGCAGGAATGAATATAAGGGATGATTGTAGCAAGCAAGGTGAAAGAAAATTTAGGAGAGGCAGACAAGTGCAAAATAAGTAAAGAGAATTTTGTGAGAGCACAATAATGGGGAGACAGGTTTATACTTTAATTAGCTATTTAGCAGAGAATGGTAGTGAAGTACCATCAAATAGTGCGGCATGTGGTACTTTCTGTCATTTGTGTGTACATGCATGCAGGCAATTTGAAGTGAACAGGGCATGAGAATGTATAGTTCCAACAGAACATATGGAAAACAGGTAACAATATTTTAAAAAGTTGAGAAAAAAGAAACAAAGAGTTGACACTATTCAACTAGGCCTTTTAACGTGGCTTCTCTGTCAGGTGGTCAAGGGTTGTGGTGGCAGACTGATTCAAACAGCTCACTATGCTTTTTCAGTCACAAGCGTGAGTTTGCTATGGACTCGGGATGATGCGGCTAAAAGTGGGCACCCCTCGTTTTGGCCATACATGTGTCTAGACAATTAGTAGCATCACTCCCTTGTTTGCTGTTGGTGAGAAAAATTGGCATGTTATGATCATGATAGCAATATGGGCTGCTAGGCTCTGGAGGACCTTTCATACCTTATTTTAATAGCTGGCAAAAACTTGAGTGTATTTCAGGTTCAGGAGTTGATTGGTTTATAGTGTTCTTTTGAGTGGAAAACACATAAATATTACGGCTGTGCGAAAGAGCAGCATTCTGCTTTGACTTCAGTTTTGACATTTCAACAGAACTGTTTCATTTAGAGTTTTGTTTGATTCTGAAAGCACTGTTCCGATTTGTTTCATCAAAACTATTTTGCTGTTTCGATGCTCTTTCGCTGTTTTTACCCATAGATTATAATGGGGAATCATAAAATGCAGTGGGCAGGCAGATCGGGGGCTCACCGCACCCCGGGGAGGGCTGCGGGGGCTGTGCTGGACTCCTCTCGGGGGTGCGGGCCCCCGATCTGCCTACCAGATGACAGACTTGCACTGGGCGCAGCCCACACCCAGCGCCGGGAAGATCGGTGCTGCCGTTGGCCCCAGGCGGCAGCACCTGCCTCCTGTCATCCAGCAGGCAGATTGGGGGCCCACACCCCTGGGAGGACTCCAGCGCAGCCCCTGCAGCCCTCCCGGGGGGGGGCGCAGACTCCTGATCTGTGCAGCCAGCAGGACCCACCTCTGGCAGGCAGATCAGGGGCAGCACCAGAGTTGACCTGAGGAGGCTGCGGGGCCCAAGGCAAATCAGTTCATGTGGGGACCTGCTCCCGCCCGGATCCTGCGCACACTGGATGTAAAGAAGTGAGGTAGCGAGTGGCCAGATGTGAAGCCAGCAGCTGCACCGAGTCCCCATGGCCACTCCGCCCAGCTCTGCAGGGCCCCCCAAAGCGCGGGGCCCGGGGCAGTCACCCTGATTCACTCCCCCTCCCAGGACAGCACTGGCTACTGCTGGCTCCAGGCAGCAGAACCAGCCTCCTGTAATCCCATGCACAGATTGAGGGGGCTGCTGGCACCCCCAGGAGGGCTGTGGGGATTGTGTCGGAGTCCTCCCAGGGATGCAGGCCCCCGATCTGCCTGCTGATTGACAGGAGGCGAGTGCTGCTGCCTGGGGCCAGATGACAGACCAGCACTGGTCTGTCATCTGGCAGAAAGATCGGGGGCCTGCAGCCCCAGGAGGACTCCGGCACAGCCCACGCAGCCCTCCTGGGGATGTGGGCGAGCCCCCAATCTTCCTGCCAGATGACAGGAGGTGAGTGCTGCGAGCTGGGACCAGTGCTGAAGCTAGTAAGCCTGGCTTCGAAACATTTTGAGTTCCCTTGTTTCATTTTAAAGCTTTTTCGAAGGCTTTTTTTTTCATTTTGATTTCGTTATTTTGAGCTCAAAACGCATCAAAACAGCTTTGAAATGAAATGCCGGGCGAAATTTCACATAGCCCTAATAAATATCCATTAAATGGAACCATTTAGTTGCAAGGCTTCATTAATAGCAAGATTTCTGTGTGTGGTTCAAAGCTATAAATTGAGCAAATTATTTTAATACAACAGCAGAATAATGAAGCCAGGATTAATTTTCTTGGGAAATTCTCTAGAACCTCCTAAGATGCTGACTTGAGTCCAGAAGTCTTCTAGTTAAGTACCCAAATTCTTAAAACCCAACAACTATTACCACAAGACAAATGGCAGAGCAGTGTCCTGTTTGTTGACTTCAGTGATCAGACACCTGGCTTTATGATGCCACGCAAAATACAGATTTCAGCAAGCCACACCTGTTCTTCACACAGATGCTGCAGCTGCCTACTACACAAATGGAAAATGAAGGACAAACAGTGTAATTGTGAAGAAGACCTCCAACCCATGGAACATCTGGGAAGAACTGTCTGGATTCTTCCACAGAGTGAAAGACAGAGTTGGATGTCAACCTTTCAGTCTGCCTTTTGAGTTGTCAAGCAAAAGAAATAGTAACTCCACTGCAGAGTTACCAAAGCTGGCATTACTGTCAGCCCAACTGCCATGAGTCAGGAAACTGACTTAAGGATCTTTGTTTTTTAAACAACATAGTGTGTTTTGTTTTTTTTCCCCTTAGCTTCCTATTTTGAGTCTAGGAGGGGTGGCTGTCCAGTTTCCTTTTTGTCTTTGGGTTGTTTTTTTGTTTCAGATGTAATTGTAACCAAACACCCAGTAATGTAGGCTTTCCCTCCCTGCCACAGAGGAGGGTACCATTCTCAGGCTTGGAGAGCTTGTAGAAGCCGTCCTCTCCCTTGTCAGCTTCCCAAGCCCTTCCTGTCCTTACCCAGCTCTCTCTCCCCCATCCCACTCACACATGCTTTCACTGCTCGGTCTTCTTCCTATTCACACTGTCCTTCGATGCTCCCCCTCCATCTCCTGTTCCTAATGTGTTTCTACACCATCTCCTAAGCCTCAGTGTTTCCCTTTCAGCTTCTCATTTGCCTGTACCCTGTTCAATCTCTCCCCACTTCACAACATTAATTTTCATTTAGAAACTATCTTCCTAGCAGCCTCATCTATCTTCCCCCTTTCTCCATCTTTCTCTGCAGCTCTTAAGTACAGCTCCCTCCCTCAGTCTCCACTTAAGCTTCTCTACTCAACCCATCCTGGCCACTTTCTGCCTCCTGTAACGCTATTCCTCAGCCATCTGTCCCATATGAAGCGGATGGCTTTGGTTTTGCCATATACAGAGAACTTAAAAACATTTCTGAAGAAGTGGCAGCAAAAGAATGCTTTGCTTAGAATCCAGATGCAATCACTTCCCACGAGATAAGTACTAGCTAACAGACAGAGACAACTTAATTGGCCTTGATGCAAGAAGCTTAAATCATAAATGAAACTAAAAACGAGTTCCCGATCACTTAGTTCCCTAGAGTTCCCCCAGCCTACAAGCAAGAAATAGGCAATCCCTTAAAAATTTAAAACAACAGCACAGTTTCTTAACATTGCACAGATGTCCCTTATAAATTCGTTAAATAACTCCTAACATAAAAAAAAAAATCCCAAATTTAGCCTTCTGCATTTCTCTATGAATTTATTGTTCCTGGTGTGCCTGTCTGAACTCAACAGGAGTGTTTCTTGGTTTCCATTGGCAGATCTCCTGACCAACCAAAGCTAGAACCATCTTTATTAAATCCAGGGGCACATCTTGTAAACATCTCCAGCTTCTATCTGGTAACAATCAGTTAGTGTTGTTCTTTATCCCCCTCTTTCACTTCCAATAAACATTTCACTGCCCTCATTCCCTACTGTGCCACAACTTTTCCCACCTCTTTCCTCTCTTGTAATTAGGTACCAGTGCTGTGTGTCTAAAGTAGGGGAAGCGGGGGTGGTGGGGAGGGAACCCCCCAAAAACCTTGGAGGATCTATGGATTTTTCAATATTTGCAGGTTTGGTAAATCTGTTTTCATTCAATCAAATCTAGCTATGTCCTAAAACAGCTCTACGGGAGTCTTCCGCATCATGGTATGCAGATTGGACTGGTGTACAAATAGAAAGCTCACAGTGCAATATGGCAGGATTCTTCCACTTTTTTTGCTTAATGCCTGTGTCAGTGTCTTCATAAAACACTTTGTCAGTCCACTTGGTGATAGGTGATATATAGCTAGTCTAATGGGTCTTACTGAATTTTGCAGTGAAAATGTTTGAAAACTTCAAAAATAAATTATGAACCATAATGGGGAACCCCCCAGAGTGGAAAACATTGCAAAGTACCCTCCACTTATTTTTTGTTAACAGTAGAGTGTTTCTCACATGTATTGTTCCTGGCTTTTATGATCACAAAGCAGCCACGACAAAATGCTTTTCTTTTTTGCTTCTGCAAGATCCCGGTGCAGCCTTTGCCAGGGCTTCATAGGCTACTTCTGCATGTTTCATGCAGAACATGCCAGAAATATCCTGTTCTGATTGCTGCTGCAGGAGTTGCTCTGAACACTTTGCTGTAAAGCTGGTTATCAAAAATTACTTGCAGCTATCCATTTCAGTTTTACCACCAGCTCAGATCATTCCACTAATATTCTTTTTCATGAACTTTTGGGGAATATTACTTATAATCTCTAAGGGTGTTTACACATTTTTTGTGCAGTCTGCATCCTGAAAGTGCTCTACAGCTGTGACATAACACACTTGTATAGCTGCAGAGTGCCTTTACAGTGTCTAGTTGCACAGAAAATTAAGTCTCAATAAATCAGCTATTAGTAGAAGGTGCTCTAGAGCAGAGTGCTTTAGAGAACTAACCTTGAGAGTTAAATTTTTGCATGTTCAGGGCTGGGCTGGTGCTTGTGCTGGTGAGCACCAGCCCAAACCACCCCCTGGGGTTGTCACAGAAAGGAAAGAGTCTCTTTCCCTGTGCAGGGAGGGAGAGGAGACAGCATACAGCTGCCACCTGGGCTTTGCCTTGGCCAGAGCTGAGATAGGGGGTGGGGTGGAGCAGAGCCCCCTTGTCTCACAGGACCCCCCAGCTACCTTAGCTGTGGTATTGGGGGGGAGGGGGCTAGTCCCATAGGGTGAGGGGGCTCCATGCCACCCCCACTGCCCAGGCTCCGGCTGCAGCAAAGCCCAGCTGGCAGGTGTGAGCTGGCAGCTGCATGCTGCTGCTGTCAAGGGGCTTGGGCCAGGGGTGGGGGAAGGAAGCTGTGGCCAAAGCTGGGGCAGGATGGGGCTAGAGAGAGGGACAGTTCAGCAGCTTCCCAGGAGGCTGCTGGAGCACCTCTGCCTGCTGATCAGGGCTAGTGCAGACAGGCTTGAGCCCCAACTGACCCGATTTAAGATGAAGATTAGAAGGAACTTTCTGCCTATGAGTGGTCAAGCATTGAGCAGGTTACCCAGAGATGTTGGGGATCTCCATGCTTGAAGATTTTCAAAAGCAGGTTAGACAGACACTTGTCTGGGATGGTTTAGTTGGCCATGATCTTGCATTGAGCAGGTGACCTTGTGAGGTCCAAATAACAGGCAACACCAATTGCCTCTTGCAGTACTGGTCTCATTGTTTTTTGAAAGTCAGCATGTACCATGGCTTCTTATAGGGTATGCTGAATAACCCTTTAGATGCCTACCATCAGAAAGTTTGGGGACTTCGGCTCCAATGCTGCCTATTGGAAGACTTCAGAGTACACACAACTGTTATTTCAGCCTCGCTACTAGAGAGACCTCTCTGTTCTGCTCATCATTTTCAGGTGGGAGGAAACCTGAGCTTGATATTCTCCAAACAGTTCCTTGAGGGAAATCTCCATCTGGGAAAGAGCGCAGGGGTAGGAGGTGGGAGAAGCAAGCCTACTTTTCAACCCTTAAGAATCATTTCAGGCTCAATCCAGAGACAGAAAAGTGTGAGTGAGAGAAAGTGGGGAGGGAGAGGCAGAGACCCAGTCAATGTTTGGGGAATGTAGGGATGTTTTTACTTAAAAGTCAATGGTAGTGCCAAAGTAGTCATTCTTGTTTTCCATGATCCTCCATGGATTTGGAGGCACCCCTCTAGGATTTATCAGGGTAGTCAAGTTTATTTCCATTAACTGGTCAGGGGAAGAATGTGAAAGCAAAATAATGGTTTGTCTTCCTCCCCGCCCCCCGCCCTTGCAGGTAGAATAGTGTATACAGTGAACTAATAACCTTGGGGGCTGGCGTGTGTGTGGCCACAAAGCCTACAAACCACACCAATGTAATCGAAGGAGACTTGTATCGTCTCCTACAGAAAGTGGATATTCTTTTCCCTTCAAAGGTTCTATCTTTAGGGCCCAATGATTTGTTTTCTTCTCAATTCCTACAACAGTGGTAAGTTAAAATAGCTGCAATTCAATATTTTTCCTTTAGTAAAATAACAGGATTGAAGAGGGAATGGGAATAACGATTTAGAAAAAAGAAAAAAAAGAAAAAAGTCATCTGGTTACTGTGTAATGGAGAGGAAGGAGGTTACTGAGCAGAACAAAGTTAAATCTGAAACTCTCTGGTTTAATAATAGCAGCGGAATGGGTTGTGATGAGGGACATTGTTTCTGCTAAAGCTACAAAGGAAAAAGAACAGCTGAAAGTGTCAGACAAAGAGGTTTTTACACAACACAGAAACCTGATTCCAGACGCTTCTTGCTGGTTATGAGTGTGTAACTGCGAGAGAGTTTGCAAGAACCTATTATCAACCTGTCAAGTTTTGATAATAGAACTCTTAGGACTGCTTAGGAGCTCAAATGAGACATTGTATCTGCTGTGAGACCTAGAGTGCATTGTGTTTGTTGAATACACTGATCCATCCCCCCTTTTAAAAAATGCCCTGTGTTCACCTTTCGCATTACCAGCTAGCATGTTACTTCTGGTCTTTTTGGAAGGATAAATGAGCATCTCCCAGAAAACATGTTGCTGACTGGCTGTAGCCTGCACGCTCCCTGCAGGAACATCTCTGATTTGCAAGGTAAATATTTAAAACCACTAATACTATTAAAGGAAAGTCCAAAATCACATTGTATGTAACTTTAGCCAAACAGCTGCTGACAGGATTAAAAATATAAGTGATCACCAGATTCCCTGACCCTAGTATCAAAGTATTAGACCGTTTCCTTCCTCACCAAACAGTATTTGCAATTATTGGGTTTTGTCTGGAGAAGAATGGTAAGCTACCTGTTCTGACTAGCACATCTGAAGTCTAATGTAAATAAGGTGTACACTATATGAGCTCATCTGGATGAGGTCTGGACACTTGGGATGTCAGCATGTGTAAAATATCAATGCTGCCTTGTCTCCATTAGACTTTTAGAGCATGCTGATAAGAACATTTTATGATACACCTTAGAATACTAGACAAGATCTTGGATAGGTGAACATCTGTGAAAAAGTGTGGCGATCACTTTTTCCTGTCAACTTTAGGGATTCTAAAATCAGCTCTGGATGAAACATGGTCTGCTGACTTGTATATGATCTAGAATTTGCATAGTGTGATGGTCTACTGTGGATACTACAGTCAGCTGAGTCCTAAGCTAAATTACTGACTCACAAGTAATGTCCTTCTGGTTTAATTTTTTAAGCTCCTCAAACAAGCAGATCCTAAGGAAAACTTTTCTGTGGATATACAGTCTACTGTTTAGCTGATGAAACCAATACAGAGTGGCACCAGCATGGCCAAAATTCCTGCAGAAAAAATTCGAAATAGGTGTATTGTTTAGATTGAATGCAAAACATTAGTTTATCTTTTAATATAGACTGCTATATTCCATTTGCATTTACTTGGGTTTTGTATACTATCTTTATAGTTCTCATCCTTCCACAATGCCACAAACCATGAATGATGTGTGCCCTCGGCAGCTGTGGGGGCACGGCTGCGCTGGTGGTGGCGGGAGCGCGAAGGCGGCAGTGGGAGCGTGGTGGCAGTAAGCACGAAGCTCCCGCAGACGCTGCTGGTACTGTAGGTGGGGGGGGGGCAGCGCCTTTTTGTTGGGGGTGCACTGCCATGCTCAGAGGGTGCGTGTTCACCTGCGTAAACCCCCTATGCTTCGCCCATGCCACAAACAGTTTCCCAAGCTCATACATTTACAAGTTTCCTTAGCTTGTTACAGACTTCTGATTGTTCTTCATATTGTAGTCATCAGAGTATTGTAGATTTCTGAATTTGGTTTTAATGCAAAACTCAAATCTTTGAGGAAAATATAGTGCACTCAGCAAGAATGAAATCTTGAGGTTATTGAAGTTGATAGAACAGGAAACAAGTGCAAAGGATTAAAGTTAAGGACTTTTTCTTCGGTGGATGCCTATTGCAATAAAAATAAAATATTTAGGTCAGTAGTAATTAATAACTACAACAATCTAACAGAATATTAATTGAACACATTCCAAAAGGCCATTTAACACAGACAAAATGGGCATTTCAGCTATAATTTCTTAGGAATAGCTCCATAACACCTTCTCCCTCCTCCCCCCAACCCTCTTTTTCAGTGATTTAGTGGTTCGATTTCACATTTGTATCATAGTTAATGGAAGAGTCACTTAAAAGTCATATTTAAATGTTCTAATTAAAAAGCCTTAGGGCTATTCACCCCTCTGCCTCCACTGGCTGGAGAAAATGAGAGCCTGTACAATGGAAGTATGAAAAGCACATATGGAAGATATCCTAGTTCTGCAACACTGTTTGTCCCAATTACTGACCTCACTGATGCACCTCTACCAAACTGACAGGGCATTTGTGCTCTACAGGATGGGGAAAGCTGACACACAATGATATGCAGTCAGCATCAAGTTGTCTATCATAGCAGAATTTGGCTCATAGTGTGCTAGTATTAGAGTGAACAAAATTCAGATACAGATATGAACTTTCATAAAGCTTGTAAGTGGAAATTCTGGTCTTGGGCATGTGATGGAAATGAGTTCCAGTTATGAAGGTTGGACTCCATTCCAAATATTCTTTGTCATGAAAGAACATTTTAATATGATCCTGTTAGGATCATCTCTTGAGCATTTCTCTGTACATATGTTATATGCACATGTGGAGACTGGACACAAAGGGCAAGAAGCACAATTACAAACAAGGTCATGACAACCATGCTGAATCTTTTGAGGCTATGGGTAATTCAACAAGTGATTGTTAATTACAGTCATAGAATGCACCAATAGTGAATACATAGTGGTATGCTAGCTAAAGCTGAGAGGTGTCTCTGTGTGTGTGTCTCCAATTTCACTAGGACAGGTAGACACAGCAGTGTGTCCTTAGGGCTTTTTGGAGCTAAACAACAGGTCAGCTGGTAATGTCCCTCTGTTACTTGCTTGGAAAAAGTTGTTTAAAAGCTTAAACTAATGAGAGAGGCTTTTGTTTTCTTGATGAGCTGATAACGCAGTGTTTATCAGCTCCCTGGTGGCTTCCTCGCCTGTCAGGTTTGCAGACAGTATGAAGAAGCAGGGAGAGGGAGATTGAAAAGCTCAGTATCATCTCAACAAATGCATGCACTGCACACCCCACCTTTGCCTCAGAGTGCTAGCCAGGGGCTGGGGGCTGGCAACACTCCTGCCCCTTGAGCAGCAAGTGGGGAAATGCCTGGAATGATGCAGGCAGAGTTGGGGTTTACACCTGTCCCTAATCAGAGCATCCTGCCTGGCCATGTACCACCTCAGCTCAGCATTGTGGAAGGGAAAGGAGGGCTAGTGCCCCCCTGACTTCTAGCCTGAGCCACTGCAGGCATGTGCCTGCATTTCCTCAGTCCAGAGAGAATGTCTGTGCAGTTGTGAACCAGTTCAACCTAGGCAGGTTAGACTAACCTGCAAAGATTAAACCAGTTCAGGCTCAGACTTTTTGAATGTCTGTCCCTAGCCGTTGTGGTACTCCTGGGTTCTGCAGAACACAGTTGGAAAGCCATCGATATAGTACATTATAAACAGTGTGTGACACAGTTGAGAGCGATATTCATATTAAACAATGTAGTAAGTTAATTTATTTAATTTTTATTTGTGAAGTACTTTCTGAGGTATTACAGATTCACTTGTTCAAAATGATGTGACAGTTTATGTGAAAATTTTCAGCCAATAGATTACTTAAGAATTATTTATCATATATATTGTCTTTATTTCCTTTTCCCATTTTCTCATTTAAATTATGTGGTTTATCATGTGAGTCACAGAAGACGATATTGATTCTATTCCCTGACTAGATAGTTCCCAATTCCACAAATCTTTCCCAGATGGTTGTGAGATTTCTTGGGCAGTGTCTCTACAAGCTGGAAACCCTAGCTTGCCTGGCTTACAGAGACCTGGCCCCGAGATTCTCCAGGGCATGTCTCTGTATGAAGAGGAACCTGGGAAAGCACTCCTGGGGCCTGAGGGGCCCTATCTTATGAGGGAATTCCCAGACCTTGTAGGTTCAGGCCCCTCAAGCCATGGAAGCATCTGCCCAAGACAACTTGGAGGGAGCAGGCAGCTCTAGGCTACCCACACTATTTCTCCATAAAACTAGCAGACATCTGCCACAGTAAAGCAGCAGAAACTATTGCCACCCTTCATTGGGGCCACAAATTTGGGCATTTATAGTGCAAAACATGATATAGTTGTATGTTTGCTTTCCTTTTGTGCCATCCTAAAAATTCTTATGGCAGCACAAAGGCAACATCTCTTTGCATCATGTTTAAAATACTCTTGCAAATGCATGTTCACTTACCAATGGGTGCCTTCAAATATAGTCATACAGCACTTTCATTTCTATTAATGATCTCGTGAACAAATTTTGCTCACGTGTATTCACAAAGGTCACAATATATCAGAGCATTTAAACATAACTGTAAATAATTTTAGTTTAAATTATCAGCATAACCTGATTGAGGAAAACACCCATCATTTTAATTTTACATATGGGCTTGGAATTGAAGTTTGACAGCTAAATGAAAGCTTCATACTTTTATTTTTCTTAATCAGAACGAGAATGTATAGAAGTAAACAGCGTTTCAGTGATTTCCTATTTCTGTAGGAATAAGAATTCTCAAGTGCTTCAATCATATCTGCATTTACAGTTTTTTGTGTTGCCAGGAGGAAGTTATCTATAGGATTTAAAAATAATACCAATTACAGAAATTGTTAATTTAATAATTCCCATGCTATTTCATGGGGCCTGTTTGATTTCTTTCATTATCATTCTTGTGTCTGTGGAAGCTAGATGCTTTATATGCAGAACTTAAAATGCAATCGTGTAAAACAAGCGAAATTTCAAATATAAAATTTTTAAAAAAATCAGTCAAGCATTAAATTGAACTTTATACCATGCCATAAAGACTGTGAGAGTTGGATCCTGGGCTTCCAGGATGAGCAAACTGCAACCAAGACGCTCTGAGCTGAGAGCACCGCACCACTAGAAATAATGGGCCAGCTCTTCAGTTGTTGTACGATGTCATAGCTCCTGCACCAATGAATTGGTACTACTCAGTTTTTTAACTATATACAAAATTATATTTTTTAATTCTACTCCTCATTGCAAATCTAATTCAAGTCTGCTCAAGAAGGATGGGCTACGTGGAGAAAAGTTTATAGTCTTCTAAATTATTGCTGAGCAAAAAAATAGCTGTAAGTGCTACAGGGAAAAAGCCTGTTTTAACTAAACAATAAAAAAACCACCTCTGTGCTTGCACTATTACATAGCTACATTCCTAATCATCAGGGATCCTGGTTTTCTCTGTTTAAAAAACCTGAATTCCCTGATTAACGCCCCCAAAATCCGCATTATATATAAGTATCAGTTGAACACAATGTTCTAGTGATAGATTTATAATTTTAAAGCAATCTGGACACCTACCAGTGCCTCAGTCATTATAACACAATACATTCTAAATACCTATAATTTTTGGCATTTGATCTTGTTTTTTTATCATGGAAAATCAGAGTTCCACCTTCTCCCTTCACTCACCAGGACGCGGGTCTAGCTGCTGCTATTCTCCACCCTGTCTTGTGGCACACAGCACTCCTGATACACCAGAGTCCTGCGTCTGCCCCTTACTCCCAATGCACAGCCCCCTGTCCTTGCCGCTGCCCCTCACTCCCAGCCCACAGCCCCCCCAGTACTGCTGGTGCCCCTCACTCTTGACCTGCTCTGCCCCCGTCCCAGGCCCCAGCCCCCCTAGTGTGTGGGGAAGGGGGTGGGTGTGTGGGGAAGGGACAGTTGTGAGCACAGGTGACGTGGGTGGGACAGGGTACCCCCACTGCATAGACTTACCTGGAGGGAGCTGTGGGAGGTGCTGTCCACCACACTGCCTGGCTTCCATGTGCATGTCTGCATGTGCACATGCATGTGGGCCCCTGCTCCCTGCATCCCACTCCCACTAGCCCCAAGCAGCCCCTTACAGGCTGGATCCCTGCCAGCCTTCAAGAGGAATCCCTCCATTTCTTGGGGTTTTTTCCTTTAAAGTAGAAAATCTGTGATTTTTAGGGAGAAAATCCATGTTTTTCCACAGCAAATGGAAAACCCAGATCCCAGCTAATCAGTTACAGAAATCAGTGAAGTACTATGTAGATCACAGAGGGCAGAATGTGCCCCTCCTTATTAGTTTGACTTTGAGAACTGCTGCGTTGTAGTAGGGTTCTGTGGAGTCTCTGTTCTCATGAAAATCAGGCCCAGCTCTTCCCCATTAAGGAGAAAGAACAGGTATGCAACATTTAATCTTTCATTCAACCTCAGACATCAGATGTGTTCAGGGAAGAATACTGGAAAAGAAGTAGATTAAGCATCTACTGAGATAAATATATGAATAATCAGAAATACTATTCTGTATGTTAGAGTTAAGGTGGTTCTATATATAATATTTTTAACACTAAATGACAAAGGCAGGTAAATTAGAAGTGAAGCTACCTCACATGAAGCATCTTTTACTCCTCTTCCATAAGTCACACACCTCACCCTTAAACCAAGCAAGAGAAAACACAGACAACATGCTACAGTGTTAGCTCTGCTCCAGTTAGGTTAGAAACAGAAGTTGCCTGATGTTGCATTTGTGGCTCTGTAAAAATGTTTATGGCAGCAAAAATGGTGAGAAAATTGATTTAATAGATTTCATAGACATTAGGGCTGGAAGGGACCCCAGAGGATCATTGACTCCAGCCCCCTGCCCCAGGGGCAGAAAGTCAACTGGGGTCAAAGGATCCCAGCAAGAAAAACATCCAGGTTTCTCTTCAAAGCATTCAAAGTAGGTGCTTGAACCACCTCCGGCGGTAGGCCATTCCAGACCTTGGGGGCTCGGACAATAAAGAAGTTCTTCCTTAAGTCTAGTCTGAAATGGTCTTGCAGGAGTTTATAATCATTCGACCTTGTCATCCCTTGGGGTGCTCTGGTGAGCAATCATTCCCCCAGATACTGGTGAACACCCCTTATAAACTTATAGGTGGCCATCAGGTCGCCCCTGAGCCTGTGCTTTTCCAAGCTGAAGAGTCCCATAGCTCTCAGCCTCTTGTCATAAGGTCTGTTTTCTTGACCTCTGATCATGCGCATGGCTCTCCTCTGGACTCTCTCAAGCTTCTCCACATCCTTTTTGAATTGTGGAGCCCAGAACTGGATGCAGTACTCCAGCTGTGGCCTCACCAAGGCTGAGTACAACAGAATGACGCCCTGGGATTTGCTTGAGAAGCATCTATGAATGCAAGCCAGCATTTTGCTTGCTTTACTGGCTGCAGCATTACATTGCTGGCTCATGTTAATCTTGTGGTCAATCCTGACCCTCAAGTCCCTATCGTCCGTAGTGCTAGTCAGCGTAGCACTGCTGAGCCTATAGACATGCTGCAGGTTTTTCCTCCCAAGGTGGAGAACCTTGCATTTTTCAGTGTTAAACACCATCAGGTTCTCATCCGCCCATTTGCTGAGCCTGTCAAGGTCACCCTGGATTACCCCCCTATCCTCAGGTGTGGATGCTTTACCCCAGAGTTTGGTATCATCGGCGAACGTGACCAGTCTGCTTCTGACTCCAATGTCCACATCATTAATGAAGAGTTTGAACAAAATAGGTCCAAGGATAGAGCCTTGAAGGACCCCACTGGTCACAGGGCACCATGACAATTGACTTCCATCAACCACCACCCTCTGGGTCCAACCACGGAGCCAATTCCCCAGCTAGTGGATCGTGGTGGACCCGAGGCCGCAGTTGGCCAGTTTTGCCAAAAGGTGATCATTGGATACCAGATCAAAGGCTTTTTTAAAGTCAAGATATAGGACATCAATCTCTTCCCCCTTGAACAGGTGATAGGTCATCTGGTCATAAAAAGAAATGAGATTGGTCAAGCATGACCTACCTGCAACAAACCCGTGCTGGCTATCCCTCAGGGTGTTGCCATCGGCCAGTCCATTAAGAATGGCCTCCTTGATGATTTTTTCTAAGACCTTCCCCAGGATAGAGGTCAGGCTGATGGGCCTGTAGTTTTCCAGATCCACTTTCCTCCATTTCTTGAAGATAGGCACCACATTGGCCTTCTTCCAATCATCGGGCACTTCATCAGAGCGCCAGGAGCTCTCGAAGATCATTGCCAGGGGCTGAGCTCTGATGCTGGCCAGCTCCTTGAGTACTCTGGGGTGTAAATTGTCAGGGTCAGCTGACTTGAAGGTGTCCAGCCTCTCAAGCTGTTCCTTCACAAGGTCAGCATTGATAGAGGGCAAGGAACCACCCTCACTTAGGTGTCCCTATCCCGTAATGGGCAGGGGCGTCCCATGGAACTTGTAAAAGACTGACGCAAAGTACCCATTTAGCAAGCTGACTTTTTCCTGGGCGTCAGTCATCAGTTCTCCCTTTTGGTTTAGCAGGGGTCCAGTGTTGCCTGTAAGATGCCCCTATAGATGTCCTTACCCATTCTTGTGTCACATCAGAGGGGAATTAGTGGCACATCTATTAGATCTGTAGTAGGAGATCTCGGGGGCAGGTCTGGGTAAACAGGAAAAATCGGGGTTTCACTGCTTTTCCAGACTTACCCCTGGGATCTCTGGGGACATAGCCGAACAAACCCAACTTCCCCTGCTTATCCAGATGTGTTCCTGAAGATCCTGGGGATGTGCCTGGGTAAGTGGAGAAAGCCAAGCAGGTAGTCTTAAGGCTTGGAGCGACCCAGTCCTGCCTGGGAATTCCCAGCGTTTGCAGGACCAGACCTATCAAGCCCTGAGAGAACACATCATTCCTAGTCCTGCACCATCAATGGTTGGGACAAGGGGTGATGTATTTTGCCCAATGAAGTGAATCAGCTGGGCCATGACACTTTGTGGCACAGCTTTTCCACTTCATTTGGTGATATCTGTTTCTAGCCTTAGACTATCAGACTTCCAGCCATTCTTTACTTATGTTCCCCCACCCCACAAGAAAGCAGCATTTCCTGCAATTCTGCACATCTCTGCCTTTCTGAAAATTACACACAACACTTGCTTAGAGAAAATGGTACCAGAAGGCTAACATCATTCCTGGGGCTCTTGAGGAGCACTTGGAAATGAACTGGTAATTTTTTCTTGACTATATTCAAGCTTCACGCAGTGCTTGGTTAAAAGTTCAGGCAGTTTCATGTAAAACTGAGTGCATAAGCTCTCATTAGAAATGCAGAACTGAATACGGGCTTAGGCTGAGGCAGTAGCATGACCATAATGTTGTATGCATGAGCATGCATACGTACACTATAGAAATTGTCTGACATTTATGTGAGGAGAACTGGTTAAGAAAAGAGATCCACTGCTTGTACTGCTATTCTTAAAAAGAATATATATACACAGTGACATAATTGCTGCAGTAAAAATGGTAACTTTGTTCTGGAGAAGGCAAAGGAAGCAAATTTTAAACAACCACATGTGTACTGTTAAGTTTAACTTATTTGCTTTTATTCCTGACAAGTCAAAGCAAGTGCGGAATATGTGCCAGAGAGAGAGTAAACCACCCTGAAGGCATTTATATAAACCCATCCCCTTACTGTTCGTTTCACTGAGCAGCAAGTGGAAAAATGAGATTCCTCAGTGAGTGCAGAACAAGGGGCAGAAACACAATCTAATCTTTTTCTTAGTACGTGGGCGTATCTGTTGCACCTTTCCCTTGTACTGGAATTAACAAATTACTGAGTGCTCTTTCAGGCTACCTGGTCAGATGAGTATGAGTCTTTAAGGATCCAGTCCTGAAGTGGACAGGGGAATGGGAAGGCAATATGGGGCGTTCAGTTCATCAGTTCAAGGCTCTCTTCTGGAAGAATTGGCTTTGTTGTTTGAGGCAACCGGTAAGTTTTTGCAAGTGCTCATCTCCTCTGCTGTGGGGGCGGGGGGAGGCTGTGTCCATCCTTCTCAATATTCCTTTTGCCTTAGAGAGTATTAAGGATCAGTTGGCTGCAGACAGTCATGTTTTGCCTTTGAGGTCCTGATGATTTAAAAGAGGAGGAGGGCAGAACCTTCCACTTTAACTTGCCAGATGGCAGATTTAAGGGAAGGCATTTAAAAGTTTTTGAAGAGAAAGAATAACCATATACCATCATTAGATACTGCTTGTGCTTGGGGATAAAAAAAATGAATTGTCGTTCACCTTTGGAGTGCCCACTGGCAGTGGAAGAAAAAATAGTGCAAAAGAAATTGGAATCCAGGCTTGGGAAGTACAAATATTAGCTAGAACTGTTAGCTGATTTGTTGTAGTTTCCCTTCTTTTTCACTTAGTAAGCCCTAGTTTACAGCACTAAAGTAAAATATGCAGAGGAAGCTAGAAATTGCCATAAAAATGCAGACAATCACAATATCTCTCAAGAATGAGAGACAATATGTTCTTCTGCGTCCACACCCTGACTGAGACATGATTTTTAAACTTTTAAAGATAGTAAAAGAAGGCCCTATTAACTGATGCAGGGTTTAATCCATTAGTGTCACTGTCGTTGCTGCCTTGCCATTGATTTCCCTTGTTTATACTGATTTGGGGATTTCCATACTTGCTGTTTTAAATAATCCTTTTGGAAAGTAAGTTAAGACATGGGTTTTTATCTCAACAACATTTTTAGTTAACTGGAGGCATCTGTGACTGGGAGAAACACTACGTCTTTGTCCCACTGAACATCTCACAATTACAAGTGACTTTTTAATGTGAGGGAATCTTATTCTTCACAGGAGTGATCATTTTCTTTCCTATTTACTCCCTTCCTTGAATTCTGTGACTGCAAGTGCTCCTCACACTTCACCTGCAGCTCTCACATTGCTTCCTTTAGTACTTCCTATCCTTTTCCCCACCTTCTTGGTAAGCTTCCTTTCCTATGCTGCCCATTGCCCTTCTCTTCTTTTTTCTGCAGTGATAAAAGCCTTCATGGATGTAGACTAAAGTTAATTGTTGATAACCAGTTGATTCTATTGCATCTACTAAGTGCTTAGTACAATCTAATTCCATCCTGCTTGGGTTCCTGAAAAATTGTGATACAAAAGGTTGTTGTGACCTCCTCCACTTCCTGCTTTTTGGTGTTTCAGTCTTAAGGGTAAGGAGATGGTGTGTTACAACATTGAGGGATGCAACAGAATGGAATAGAATCTGACCTTTTATGCCTTGAGAGAATGCTGAATTTAGCAAAACGCAAATGCCTGAATATGAAAAATAAAGGGATACAGTCCCAGGTAGCCTTAACTCTCCCCCATTTACTTCCACCTTATACAGTTCTGGAAAATGCCAATGGGAATTATTTTGCAGGACTCCCGTGCATTCACTGCACTAGGGAGGAACTATAATGAATTGTGGTGGCATTAGCTGGAGGGGCTTGGCAGATCTGGGATTATGATGAGGCAACCTGTGTGGTCTGTCTCTCTGGGGAGTAGGAGCCCCTGTGTTTGACCTCCATGTACTTGATCAAAGGTAAGAGATGTATTGCTCCCTTGAGAAATCCAGTACAGATTTCCATATTGCCTTGTGTAGCTTCTGTCAGAAGTCAGGCACAGAGGGTCTCCTTGCCATGGGGTTTGTCAGCATTTAGGTGGAGATGAGCATGGGGGATGATGGGTAAGTGACAGTCAGATATCATGTTTATAAGGGCAAATTGATTGTCAAAGGATTGTATAATTTAGCAGAGGTACCGTTCTTTCTGTACAGTACAGTACATTGGATGAAATGCAGATGTAATGAACTTATGTTCAGTACAACTCAAAGAACACATATTTGGCACTGAACTACTGCTCAAAGAGGGTTAGACTTAAGGTGGCCTGGTCATGTACCTTAACTCTTCATTTTATGATTTTTAAAAATTGTAAGTTTCATTGACCTACATGTGTTGGAAAGGCATAAAATACCATTAGGCAATCTTGATATTTGTATTAAATAAGTTCCTTTTGTTACTGATTTTCATAGTTTTTTAATGAAATAAAAGAAAGAGAAATGTTTCTTGTTGGAGTAAGTGATCACATTCACACCATTTAGCTATTATGTAGGCTTGCAGCAGAAGTGGTAGGTGATTAGGTAAAGGATGCTTCTCTTCCCACTTAGTTATATTTCATTATGGAGGTAATATTTATACATGGAAATGCTCGCATCTACACATGCACTTTACTGTGGTGACCATATTAGGGTGCAGTAAAGTAATTAACTCCACCACAGGATAGTACTGTTTGGGACAAGTACTATCCTACGGTGGAGTAGTTTACACCAGCACAATGTACATGTAGATAGTGACCGGGGCTAGCTTGGGCACGAGTGAGCTACAGTCCGGAGGCTGCCTTCTGGCTTGCCCTGCACTGTAGCACCCTTGTGCTCCAGCCAGCCCCTCTGACTCCCACCTGGAGCCCGGGGCTGACCCCCTGAACCTGCTGCCAGCTCAGGGCTGCTCTGCCCCAGCTCAATGTGCTATGATTCCAGGCACGCATGTAGATGCACCCAACAGGTAGTTAAGAAAACCGTGGAAAAAATCACACAAAAAAGAAATCCATGCTCCAGTTTTATTAAATGGTGATTATGGCATCTATAAGCATGAGAGAGAGGACTGCTGTGTCTTTCCTCTTCTACTTCATCCCACTATCCTTTGCAACTGATAGCCCCTCTGTCACCACTTCCAGCTCTTACTTTCCTCCCCCACTTCCATTAGCATTTCCAAAGTCATAGCATGTCAGTATTTCTCCTTCATGGTATAACTAGTGGGAGATGATAGGGACAACTGTTCTGGGTGCTAAATAGATGGAGAGGGACAAAAAAAAAGGCAGCTGTTGCTCACAGCTGCATGTTTGTGATGATGAATTAGAAGGTGCCAGTTCCACTTTGCCCTGGGTACTTGGCTGTGTCCCTATGCTGCTGTGTCTTCTTACTGCCTGACACCCTCTGTTGCTGTGTATCATAGTTGATAGCTTAGTGGCTGATTGGTTACATGCTTCTTTCATTATGTAGGCTGAGCAGTACACCAAACCAGTCCCCAGAGTACCTATCATGGCATATTCCCAGCTGAGGTTCCTACCTCTGCCATGGCCAGGCTCTTCCAGACAGAATCCAGGTCTACCCATTCACCTCCCAGTGATGTTTTCACTTCAGTGAAGACATCCCATGAAGACAAATACAGTTTGGAATAAGATCTCTGAGAGGGGTGACCTGAATGTTCAGTTGTAATTAGACTGGCTGATGTTAGCAACATGGATTTTTAAGAAATATTTCTGTCAGTAGTTGGGTTCAGACTTGCATCAGCTGGGTGCAGGTTATGTTCAATGGTGACTGCATCTCCCCTTGAGGTACCAAACTCATTTGAAAACTGGAGCCTTTTGGCTGTTCATTTCACATAGGCTCTGTGAGCATTAGGCCTGCATCCAGCTAAAAAGGGACACAGGGTACATCTACACATCTCCCTACAATGTCCCCACTGTATGGCACGCTAGGGTGATGTAGTGATCACATAGGTCTACACGTGATTGCCGACTACATCGCCATAGCAGTGCACTGCCTGGCTATACTGCGCTGCTATGGCAACTTAGCCAGTGAATCTAACCATGCTCTGCTCGTATGCCACAGTATGGCTCATAGTGTGCCATGTTTTAGTACTTCCCCCAAGCAAGTAGTAAAAGATGGCGCAGTACAAATGTCACCATATGGCGACGTGTAGACACGCCTATAGTTTTCAATCTTGCTTCTTTACAGGAGCAGTGGGTGTCCTGCATCAAGTAAAGCAAATGTTGAGTGACTGCACCTATTTCAGGGAGTCACAGCCAATGTGAATTTGGTCCATTCCAAACTGCAGTTGGATTGCCAAATGGCAGCACAAAATTAGAGCTGAAGAGAGGGGAAGAAGTCCGCAGTATATAAGCTTGGGAGTCACCTGTATAGAAATACTAGCTGAGACTGAAAATGGATAGTGTTTAAGAATATTCACTGTTCTGAATACCTGGGAAAGTTTCTTCTCCCTTGTCGTTGATGATTTATTTATTTGCACAAAGGAAACCTTAATTAAAAATAATTCATGGTTTTCATTCTTGCAGATAAATAGAGTTGATTATATAATTTCTTTAAAGCCATTTGTATGTAGGGCAAAGTCAGCTTATAATACTAATGTTTTGCTATACCCCTCAATTGGTTTTAGCTATAGAATATCATGATTTTGGGGTCCCTTCCCTGCTCTACCAGTGAGATTTAATCACAACTGTTCCCTCCTCCAGAGTGGCCTTTGTGATAATGATAAGCTCTTAATTCTATCCTGTTGTGTTAATACAAGCACGTATTTCTTACCAAGGCACTTAATCCCCTCTGGTTTCCCATTTGAAATTTAAACCTTATGGATGAAATCGGGGCTGTACTGAGGTCAATGGCAAAATTCCCATTGGCTTCCAGTGGGGCAATGATGGCATTTACCTCTACAGGATACTTCTACAGTAGAATGTATGCCAGTGGCCAGATTGCCAAGACTGACCATCCATCATCAACCCAATGCAGCTTATATAGTTGTGATCAAGCAGTTTAAAACCACCTGCACACCTTTGACTCTAGTAAGTGCTAGTAAGTTCCTCAGGACCTATTTAGGCTAAGGACAGACATTACACATAAACCAATTTAAATGATCAGAAACTGGTTTAAACCTATAACAGAACAGATGTTTAGGGCACATAAATCAGTTTGAAAATGGCTGAAACCAGTTTGAGATGAACCTGGTTGAATGTAGTATCAGAATTAATTGATTTGGGTCAAATCAGTTTATGCAATGTCTGTCCCAGAGCCCTTCCTGGTTTAAGTTAAATTAGAGCTCCCCAGAAACCCAGATGCTTTGCTGGGTGGGGCTCTGCTCTCTGCCGTAGCCCACCAGGGATGGCCCCTCACTTCTTCTCCCTGGCTGCAGCTCCAGCAGAGATTGCAGACACAGCAGGGTCAGACTGGCTTCCTCCTTCTCCCACCCTCGCCCCACCACTCCCTGTTCAAGCTGGGATTTCCCCCTTCCCTCTGCCTTAGACACCTCTCAGCATTAGCTAGCATACCACATACTGGCTTCGTGCTGTGCTGTGGGAGACGGGACAACAGCAGACAGGACAGTGCCAATATAGGGATTTTTGAAGCCAATCAGCAGGTAGCTGGTAATGTCCCTGCGTTCCTTCCTTGGAAAAACTGTTTAAGAAGAGCTTGAACTAGTGGAGAGAGGTTTGTTTTCTCAATAGGTTGATAAACACTGAGTTAGGGGTGATAAACACTGTGTTTATCAACTCCCGGCTGGCCTGCTCAGGGGAGGAGGGGAACCCCTCCCTAATCAGAGCCTGGCCACACCCCCCTCAGCTCAGCTTTGTGGAAGGGAAGGGAGGGCTGCTCTAGTGCCCTCCAGCTTTCAGCCTGAGCCACTGCTAGCATGTACCTGCATTTTTTCAGTCTAGAGGGGATGTCTGCGCGTTACAAACTGGTTTAGCCTACCTAGGTTAGACTAACCTGCAAAGATTGAATCAATTCAGGCTCAGGCTTTTTGAATCTGTCCCTAGCCTTAGAGTCCAAGGGCTGCTTTAAATTATGTCATCTGGCAGTGACATCCCGGGTTTGCTCTGGCCCTTTAACCTGTGATGAGTTGCTTAGAATTTGCTACAATGCCTCCCCATGCTTTAGAAATCTTTTCCATGTTTCTTCTGCATGGTTGATTCTTCTGGAACATCTGGTGCAGAGATGTTTTGGTTGACTTTGTAGGTGTTGAGCCTTGCAAGACTTGAATTGTTTGTTTATATAGCTCAGGGGATGTGTATTGTACTTGTCAGGCACAGAAGAGGAAGAAAAAGTGGGTTCTTAGATCAAGGAGCTTATAGATGGATGTTGTGGTCCAAAACACTGGACTGGGAATGAGGAGACTTGAATGCTCTCTCTTGCTTTCCTGTGGGGCTCGTTAATCAAGCCTGCCTGTGCGTCGGCTTCCTCACCTATATTACAGGGCTAATAATAAGGATTAACCTGCTACATAAAAGACTCTGAGGTCTGTGGAGATAAATGTGATGAATGTCACATGTGATTTTCAGTCTTTTTAATCATTTAATTATGGTTCATTATTTAATTATCCTGATTTAGCTGGATAGCCCAATAAAGAAAGCAAGCAGACGAAGGTATTTTGGGAATATATAAAGTGTTGCAGGAGAGCACAGAGGCCCCAGATGACATGAGGGTTCCACTGAGATGCTGCACCTATTCATAGCACCTTCCCCAAAAAGCTTGGTCTAAATGGGCAAGATTGGGTGGTGGTGGTGGGTGGGTGGCGTGGGGGGGGTAGGAAGGATTGTCAGCCCTTCTTATAATAAAATGATTAAGGCACAAAGATTTTATCACTCTCTGAAGTTTTGAAAAGGGAGGTGCAGATGGTGCTATAGGGTTTGTGCTTTGCATAGTAGAGTCATACCTAACAGGGTTTGTGCCCTGGGGTGCCAAAATAGGGAGATTTAATGTTCTGAGTACATGGAGCAGAGCAGGGGCAAGGATGCTGCTGTGAAGAGAAGTGTCTCTGCATACAGGAATGTTAACCTTCCCCTGCCCTGTAACTGCTATCGTTTTATATGGTGAGCAAGGATCCAAAGTCCTTAATTCAGAGGTGGCTACAGAGCCAGGAAAGAATTAATGTCACTCCTGGCAATAACACCTAACACCTTGAAGCAACAGTGTCTGTCATGGGGAGAGGCAGTGGAAGAACTGGGGATAGGAATCCTGACCCTGTTGCGCTCCTTGCGCGTGTCAACACATGCAGGTAGGTACACTTGCAGCAGCTCAAATAGGAGCAGCACAAATTTGTGCCAGGGATTTTTGCCTCAGCGCACGTGCCTGGACATGCACTTTGGTGTGGGGCAAGATGTGCCACTTGGGGCAAAATGACCCTGCCCAGCTCCTCCTGGATCTGCAGCCCTGGATCTGCAGCCAAGGAGAGCTAGAGGCTGGGGCCAGCACCTGTGCTGGAACCAGCAGTATAAAAACCTGCCCTGTGCTGGCCCCAGCAATAGAAAAACCTGCCCTTGTTGGCTACAAATGTGCAACTCGGGATCCTTAAAATTCTAGTTTATTAGGCGGATTGAAACACTGTAATGAGTTAAATCATAAACCTTGGGGCTGGTCCCCACACACACACACACGCACATGCACACACATACACACACACACAGTAGCAAGCTACAGAGTCAGGTATACCTATCCTACAAGCGCTGGAGTCTGCCGTCGATGGCCAGTCGAGGCTATCCTCCAGAAGGGGGTCGCCGGTTGGTCATTCTGGCTGGACAGGTCTGGTCGAGTTGGAGATCAAGAAGGCGCCACTGAGGGTCACTTTTCACTGCCTTTTATCTGTCCTTGGCAGACTTTGGTGACTCCCCAGTTTTCAGGTTTGCCCAATCCAGGGGTCGTTGACCCTCGTGGGACTTTCCCCCCCTCGGTGGCTACTGGATGGCATCTGTCAGCCCCAGGGGTCATCCGCATGAACGTGCAGGTTTGGAAGTCCGTTGATGAATTTCGAATAGGGCTCTGGGAGTGGTCGATCTGGAGATATTCAGCCCAAAAGTTAGTCTCTGGTGTTGATTAACCAGGCCAGGGCTTCTAGCCCTTGATCAGTGACGTTTAGAGATTTCCCGGTTGTTACATTGTCTTCTATTGAGTTCTTCCCTTGGTTGATCTGCAGCTTCCAGGTGATAATTGCTGTCTGCTACTATGTTACACATTCAATCACGTTACACATTCAATCACTGATTCACTCGCTTTTTCAGGGGCCAGCCTGATACAGGGAAAGACAGTTTGATTCCTGCCCTTGTTAACATTGTTACAATATATAATTTACTTATGAAACTAAACACATTCAGTTGAAAGTTGAAAGGTGAGGAGTATAAAATATAAGCTACAAATGCCATGGCACACAAATAGATAAAAATACCAAAATACAAGGGGAGATACAAAATGCACACATACAAATTTTAAAACACAATTCCTTATCTTAAAGTGAGAGAGAGAGGAAGGAAGAAAAGGTAGAAAAAGAGAAACATATCCAAAGAGGGGAGAGCAAATGCAGGCAAGAGGAAAAGGGGGCTTTCTGCTACACCCTGGCAGAAGCTCAGAGCTACTTGCCCTCAAGAGCTTCTGAGGCTCAGCCACTTGGTATCTGGGGACACTACCCTTTGTGCCAGCTGGACTGCTGAAACAGCCCTAACCTGGAGTGGCCCCTGCACCTTCTACCCACTGCAGCAGTCTGGCAGTGGGGGCTGCTGCCTGGCTGTGACCTGCTGCCACCTGCAGCAGCATCCACCCTCTTGGACCTGGAGCCCCATGGCTGTGCCCCTGCCAGACCCAGAAGGGGTGCCCTCACTCTGCCATTTGGGCAGCCATTGCCCAGAAGATGTGTTCCTTGTGGTGGCCCACTTTGAACTGTCAACATGTTGTCCTCAGGGCCCCAAATGGCCAAGATGTCACCCACCTCATCTGCCCTCCAGCTGGGCCACCAGTGCTGGCTCTGGACAGGATCCTCTGCACAGGTCACACCACTTGTCTCACCAGCAGAGATCCTGGTGTTCCCTGTTTAAAAATTGCAAATACTCTGGTAAGAAATGTTGCACATTTTGTTGCACAGAGAATGGGATGCTTAGTGCTTAGAAAGACTGACATGATAATTCCATCAATAGTTAACAGAAAGGCTTTACTAATTAAATAATGAGTTCTTACAGGAAAATGACAGGTAGGCTTATTGCAATCTACAAACAAAACAAGCTATAATCAAGTCCAATACTTATTAGCCGTAATAGTGATTTGCTCACCACCATGGGCAAGGAAGTGGTTCTGGTCTTTGCAGCTTCTCACCAGGCATGGATCCATCGCCAAGGGTGGTCAGCTGGGCAGTGTTATGGCGGGTCAGCGTGTTGTTTCTCTTCTGGAATGAGTGCTTCTTGCTGGTAGCTTCCTTCTTCTCTTATACACCTTCTTCAAAGCATATTTCTCTTAATGGGTTGATGACCAGGGTCCAGACAAAGCTGGTAGGGTGGAGGGTTATTGTTCTTTGGTTGTGATGTGAATGTTAGCCTTTTGGATCCATCTCTGGTTGTTGTGGGTGAAACTGTCATGCATAAAATTCTTGATTGCTTTGGAAGTTTATCATTTGCTTACCTATAGTATGGTTTGATTGCTTTAGCCCAACACCCTAAACCAGAGGCACACTACTTGATTTAATTTCAGTAGGACTTGGTTTCCTGAATTATGCACCTTAGATCCTAAATTGTAGGATGCAGTGTAGATTATTGTGATAGCAGGGTGGAACTCCAAACATTTTCCAACTAGCAGAGACACCTAGATTGGCAAGGAATGTCATAGCAAGGGGGATGTAATCACTCGGAAGGGGAGCTTGTTCATAACCAAATTAGAATAGTTGGTCATGGGTTGTACTTAATACTAGAGTCAGAGATGAGATTACCTGTATTGTTATGCTTTAGGTGGTTCCAGTCATGAGTTTATATTCTTGTGCAAAAAGGCACTGATATTATAATTTTGTTATTTAAATTTTACATGTAGGTCTGTGTCCAGCAAGAAACTCAAATTCTCTCATTAAAATACCCAAAATAGTGTTCTTCTGCTATTAAAATGAAGCACCACTATATATCGAGAAATCAGGTGGTCAATGTTTTATTGATATATTTACAGGTGTAAAGCAATTTGGAGGGAGGGGGTTGGGGGAATTTGTGGGTGTAGGGTTTGTGGGGGTGTGGAGCTTGTATGGGGGCTTGGGGTTCGTGACAGGGTATGTGGGTGAGGGGCTTGTGGGGGTGACTTGAGGATGTAGGTTTTGTGGGTGGATTGTGGGGGGACTGTGGTCGTGGGGGGGGGCTGTGTGTGGGGGCCTTCTCAGGAGGGGTGGGTCCCCTGCCCCCCACAGGGTGAAGCTCTTCCGCACAGCAGATGGACTGTCCGCAGGGCCCACAGACCCCCCCCCCCCCGAGCCACAGCCCCTCCTACAGGACCACAGCTTCCTTCCACAGGACCACAGCTTCCCCTCATAGGGCCACAGCGCCCCCCTACAGGATCACAGCACCCCCCTGCAAGACCCACATGCCTGAAGAACTTCAAACCCAACTAAATGAACCACTTTTGGCATGACAAAATACCTTCACATCTAACAGAAGGACAGCAGTTTGGTTATAGAGGCCCCTAAAACTGCCTGATGGATTAGCTACATCCATGCTATCTGTTTCCTGATGGGATTGTAACTAATTTAGCAGATTTGGAAGCCAGCTTCTCTACAGAATGAGCTGTGTTTGCACAAAATTACTGAAGCCCATTTCAGTTGACTGCACTTCAATGTCTAGTGCTCTGATCCTGCCAAGTGTTGCCTGCGGCAACATGCTGAGCCTCACAGGTGCAAGGATTTCCCCTACGTGGTACTCAATGGAGTCAGGACCAGAGCCGGTTACTGCAACACTAGTGCATCATGCAGTATGGCATTTATTTAGCACCTGGCCTTGCTATCCTTATTCATGCTGAGAAATATGCCAGCATGCCTCTTGCATACTTTGTGGAGTCAAGTGAGTGACTTCACTACTCAGATGTTTCTGCAGAATGGCCACAAAAGATGAGAGCATGAAAGAAGAGAATCCAGTTTTACATTTGATCAAATGCTCCCAGCCTTTATTGGTGCTGGTATGTACTGAGTGCTTTTCAGAAGTTTGTCTTTCCTCAAAACAGAACAGAACAGAACCCCCTTCCCCCAGCCCAGCAAACATACACAGAAAAAGCCCACCTTCATCTTCTCATCTAATTTAGTCCCAAAGGAACCTGTCTGCTTGCCTGCCTGCCTATCTCGGTCTCTCTCCCCTTCTCTCTTAATATTCCATCTATCCTTGGTTCCTTCTAAGTGCCTTGGTAGTCTACTGAGTTTGGTAGAAATGTCAGTACTGTTTTTCCAATACACAATATTTTGCAGCGTGAAGTTGAGATCTTGCATTTTCCCTGGATTTATGTTGTGATTTTGCTTCCAGTTGGGGTGTCACGCCCATGTAAAAAGATCTCAGACCTCTTGGATTTTTTTGTCCTTTTCACTACAAGCAGTGCACTTCTTTTCATATGTAATCAGTCACTTAATCTTTGTCCTCTCTTCTAACCTTGCTCCAGCTCCTCTTTCTCTCTTTCCTGTGAAGTGTTAGAGGATGCATAGTCAAATAGCACAGGCATAAAAAAAGCTCTGAGAACAGTGTAGAAGGTGGGGCTGTAACTCTAACAGCAACCTGGAGGGCTGTCTTCAGCAAAGAGCAGCCTTGGCTTCTAGTTGCACCCTTGCGACCTGCAGTGTTGGGTGATGGATCTCTGCCAGTTGTAGAAAGGAATAAAGGGGGACATGTTAACTCAAAATTAACCCTCACAGGGATCCTGTGCAAAACTTCCCTAAGGCACTCTGCATTAGAGCACCTTCAGCTAATTGCTGATTAAACAAGGGTTATTTTTTTCACGTAATCAGCTATTTTAAAAGCGCTCTGCCGCTGTGAACTTTTGTTAATTTTATGGCTGGACCATAGAGTGCTTTCAGCGGCCTTACCACATGAAAAATGTAATTTCTGTAATCTCTCAAATACTGAGGTAGTTCCTATTTCTCTTTCTGAGGAAGGATCGCACAGAGGACTGCCTGGTTCCCTGTATGTGATTTACCCACATATGTGTTCAGCGGAATGAATTTCATTTCCTTCAGATTTCTGTCAGGAAGTTGCATCAGTGCATGATGCTCAGGACAACATCCCTTTCTCACATAGTAGAGAAACATTCTGACCTTTTAAGCAGCTTTGAAAAACAAAAACAAGTCTTATGTAATACTGGATTAATTCTAGTTGATATTTCCTGGGTATTATCATGGGGGCATTCCCATACCAAATGCATTCAGTTTCCTTTGACACACCCAGAGGGAGTGTCAAATGTATTCAGTTGTATTTCACAGGGCCACACACCAGACTTGTTTATAAATTTGCATTGTGCACTTTTACAGTAATTCATCATTTCACCTGTTCAGTGTTTCTTTTTTCTCTCACAGTTCAGTGACCTGATACTGCATCTTATTCTCATACAGTCGCTTTTAACTTGCTTGTGTGCTGGACAGAACATATAAACTGGAAAACATTTACTGATGTAGTGCCTCAATGGGATATGCTGAAGGCCTCTTAGTACATGCACTGAGTTGCCAATAATGGATTTTTAAAATGTCTTATGGTCTGGTGTCTTAACTCTTAGCTTAGAAGTTACTCACTTTGTAAAAATGTTTGTTAAAAGCTCATTTAAAATGATTAATTAAAAACATGGGGACTTTTTGCAGAAAATTGTTGTATTTTCCTTTCTACTTCTTGACCAGCTGTACTGCTTATTGATTTGGGGTTTTGTCAAAGAGAATGTATTTATCATCTTGCCTTATATGCAAGACATGATATCATGAGACATAACAACTCTCAGTTATGATGGGGATATCAGAGGTGTCCTGGAGCACCTAATTTCTTCATCTTATTGTGGATCAATCTTGTTTCAGGTTTGGTGAAGCTTATTTCAATTTGGGAAAGGCTTTCGAAGACAGTGTCAGTGCCAAAATCCAGCTTTTCTTCTTAAGGACGGAGGACCATCCTATCACGTTTTTCTTTGTAATAATTTTAAGTTTATGAGCTGCTTCCCTAATATGAACAGATGACTCAACTTCTGCATCTGGCATTTAGATACTGGAGTGGTACTGGAATGGTGTCAACATGAGATGCTGACTGTGCAGTAGATCATTACTACTGTACAGTAGCATTGCACAGCATGAAGCGTGATGCAACACTACAGCATCAGTGTGTTCAGTCAGCGTCACCTAAAAGCCATTCAGTGACACTACTGTGCAGTAACTCCGCTTACTGTGCAGTAACAACTGTGCAATCAGGTTCTTGTGTAGACACAGCCTGGAACAATAATCCTCCAAGACTCTCAGGGGCAAATCTGACATCTTGTCTAACTTCCTTATTTCTTTGATTTAATATTTTCAGTGATTCCCTACCATTTCTGTTTCTTCTACAATACAAAATGGTATTGACATAATAAGAGTCTACATTAATTTAACACTTTTAATCTGAGGCGCTAAAAGCTTTTTACAAAGTTGGTGAACTAGCCTCACCTCTGTTTTGCAGCTGGAGCAAGTGAGGCAGAAAAATTAATGCTTTGTGCCTTCAGTTGGAGTACCTGTAATTGCAATCTGGTTCTATTAAAGTTATTTTGTATTATCACAGAAGATGATACAAGAAAGCAGTGTAACTAGCAAGATAGTAACCATTATTCTCAGAAAACTTTCTTTTAGTGATTTTGTTAAGAAACACAGATACCAAGTCTAAGTAAAATATAGGTCTTAGTGAAATAATCTGGTCTGCTTTTAGTGGCTTCTTTTGCCTTAGATAGATCCTGAGTGGGAAATCTATTAGTATGTTAAATGTTTTCCCAGGTCTTGATGGATACTTGACTGATACAGTTCTAATTCTCATTTTCTGTAATGTTGATATTGTACTTTTGGTTCACTTTTCAGATCCTGTCTCTCTCTGAAGTATTGTGGCCTTGCACACTATTCTTAATTCTGGCTGCAGTTCGTTTCCAGGAACCTCCCAAACACAAGGAACACTGTATGTTTGAGTTTAATCTGTATTTCTTTGCACAGCTGCACACAACATTGTAAAGACAGCTTCTCAATAAGAAAATATCAGAAAGGTGAAACATAATGGCCTAAGTCAAAGCCACTGCAGTCAACTGAAAAAACTCCTAGGCTATGTCTGCATGGCACGATGCAGTGCCATGTGGACGTTCCCAGGGTGGTTCCTAACACGGTAACTTGGGTACTAGGAGCATGATAGCTGTGTTACCACAGCAGTCCACCTGGCCAATATACTTTGCTTCTTGGAAGGGCTGTGGAGCCCAGATGAAACACCACACTATTGAAGCTACACTGCTCCCAGTACCAGATTAGTGTGTATAGAGCTACCTTGGGTATCTCTATGTAGTACTGTGCTGTGCAGACATATCCGTATTGATTTCACTGGGCATTAAATCAAGACATAAATTAATTTTTAAAACAGTGGCTCCTTTATTTTCTGCAAATTTATAAAACCTGGGATTTTTTATCTAAATCTATAGTTAATTTTGCTAAATCCTTATCAAGCATTATCTTGTATAAAGAAGCATGAATCATATTACTATGTCATTGTTCATTCAGTTTGTGCAATTAGGGGGAATTTCAGCATGGCCTATATTTTATAATCTAATTGGAAATGTGAACTTGTATTCAAGCTACACAATTGCCAACTTCCCAGAATGTAATGAAGCACAAGGCTAATGAAAACAAGGACCAGGGGGAAAAAATCCACAGTGAAATCAATTACACCATGGTACAACTGCTTGAATTTAAGGCAGAAATGTGAAGCCTGTTGCCTCATAAAAGGCCTATGAGAATTTAAGCCTTGGATTGCTTTCTTTATGATTATATATAGATTAAGCACAGATCTACTAGGAATGTAGAAACCTTTAGATCAGCAGTTTTCAAACTTTCTTAGCTGAGCCCTGCTTTGGGTTACAATTTTTTTTGTACCCCACCCGCCCTGGCCCCCTCACCCCAGAGGAGCAGCAGCCAGGCACAGGGCGCCTCTCACCCTGGCAGCCACTGCAGCTTGGCTTGGCTTGGCTTGGTGGGGCTGGCTCTAACTGCCCTGGCTCCAGCACCTCCTGCCTTGGGCCTGCTGTGGATCTAGGCTATGCGACCTCTGCATCAGGTTCCCAGAGCCGCAGCAGCTCACTGGCAGAGCCTGCCTGAGACTCCCTCCCCTGCATCCCCCCATGAGGTTGCAGCAGTGCCGGCTCCTTGCAAACTTCTCGCCCATGCCCCCATGTGCTGCGGCCTTCCTGTGTTCCTTCTTGTCCCCCAGGGGACGTGCCCACAGTTTGAAAACTGCTCCTTTAGACTTAGTGGTACTGAGTAAGCCTGCATTTGAAGTAATGCTACAAACAGTGAGCTATCCGGAATTTTGGTACATATATAGTGTCAGTGGAACACACATTCATTCTTTCTAATTCATATTCAGTAGACTATATTCTATGCACTGAAATAATAACTTTTACAGTAACTTCATTATCCCGTTTCTCTAAAACAGGACAGATACTGTTAGGAATGCTTCATTCTTAGAAGTCTGAGAGACTCATAGACTAGGTCCAGACATTCAAGAAGCCAAAGGCAGAACTGATCTAAGTTACGTAGTTTTCTGTAAGTGGCATAGTTTAGATCAGTTGTGTGGGTTTGATCAGTTTGAGATTGATGGCATTAGAGTTAATAATGTACCTTTACAAAATGACAGTAATTTTCAAGTATCTCCATTTCAAAGCACATGATAAAGCGTGTGTGCACATGTGATACCTTGGGTATTGCTATGTGGTACTGCACTGTGCTGTGCAGAAATAACCCTTGTGATTTCACTGGGCATTGGATCAAGCCATAAAATTATTTTTTTTAACAATGACTCCTTTGTACACAAGCACATGTGCATGCACAAACTACACAAGAATATTCTAGCAATGTTCCAGCTTGTGTATGACGTTCCAACTACTTTAATGCTTTTTGTAGTTCAGATGGAGCACCTATGCTCTACTTCTGATACTGTTTTAAATAAAATTATTTTACTTACAGTGAATGAATGAATATATCTATATGTATATCTATTGTATTCTCACAGATTCAGAGTGTAGGTTCAATCAGTTTTAAATCTGATGGGATTAGAGTTAATAAAGTAGATAGAGTATATGTGTGTATACACACGCTCCCACATGATATATATGTATGCATAGATACACATATACACATTATATATATGTGTGTGTGTGTATACACACACTGGTCACGTCTACATGTGCATCTGCTGCAGCACCAGTTTACTTGTGAGTAAATTACTCATCAGTAAATGGTACTGGGCAAGCATCTACACGTGCAGGAAAGCGGGAGCAGATTCATTGCCAATCTGCTCCCGCTTCCTGGGACCCTGCAGGTGGCCCTTGCCACCACTCGGGGGAACTCCAGGCTCTGGCTGCAGCTGCCAGTAGTCAGCAGCCCTCTTTAAAAGTAAGCCGTGCTTGCTGCTCTCTGGCCAGCCATTTTCCTGGTTAGGACAGTGTGCCCAGTGTAGGGACAGCATGTGCCAGCCCTCTCCTTGCCACTTCTGCCTCCCGCGCTATTGGCTGCTCCAGCTCCTGGCCCTGGCAGTGACCACCATCACCCTGGGCTTCTGTTGGCTGCTGCACTAGTTTGCCATACAGACAGCCACCAGGTCCACAGTCATTTTGCTCTTCCTGGCTCCCCTGTGCACAGCGACTGTCTGCCAGGCCGCTGTGCACCGTCCCAGGACTGCTGCCATGCACCTGCTGCCTCAGTCCTGTCTGTCTGTCTGGATCCTGGCAGGGATACCAACGACAGGCTGTCCAGGATGCCACCACTGGGGCTACCATCATACTCTTGGGCCTCCAACCCCCTGCTTCTGGGCCTGCTGGGCTAGCCAGGACTGGTGGCAGCATGTAATCCAGCACACCTGGGATGATGAACAGTGGCTGGAGGCCTTCTGCATCACCTGGGCCACCTTCTGAGATCTCCTGGACCAGCTCTAGGCATGCTTGGTATGGTAGCACACTGGCGTGTGGCTGCCACTCCACACTGGCATGTGGCTGCCTCTCCCACCTGGTCCTCACGTTGCTCAAGCTGGCTATGCCTGCCAGCCTGCAGTACATCAGCCATCTGTTTGGCGTCGGCAAAGCCATCACCAGGGAGGCCATCCTGGAGGTGTGCAGGGTCCTTCAGGTCATGTTGGGGAACACTGTGCTCCACATACATGATCCCCTGGTGGTGTTGGCAGGGTTCATTGCCCTGGGATTCCCCCAGTGCACCAGGGCCCTGGACGGGACCCACATCCCGATCACGTGCCCACCCCATGAAGACTGCCCCTGTTACAGCCAGAGGGGCTTTCACTCCCTGATGTTCCAGGTCATTGTGGATCACCACAGAGCCTTCATGCATGTCAGCTCTGGCTGCATGGGCAGCACCCACAATACCCATGTCTTCAGGAACTTTAGCTTGCCAGACCTAGTGGAGAGTGGGTGCTTTGCACCAGAGGTGCTAGATCTGAAGCTGGGTGCTGTGGCCATCCCACCCCTCCTCACTGGGGACTCCACCTACCCGCTCTGGCTCATGCAGCCCTACACCAGCCACCTGGACCCCCAATAGGCCCACTTTAACTGCTGCTTGAGCTGGACCTGTACCTTGGTGGAGTGTGCCTTCAGTTGCCTCAAGGGCTTCTGGCATACCTCACCACCCACTTCAAACTTCCCTAGGACAAACTTCCCTGGGTCATCATCACAGACTGTGCTACATAACATCTGCAAAGCCCAGGGGAGCTCTTCTGTAAGGCCTGGGTGGAGGAGGCATGGCACATGGAGGATGCCTGGCAGTGGAAGCACTACCTCTATTGATTGCAGCAGGAGTGGCTTCACCCCATTGAGGCCCCAGGAAAACCATGCACCCTCTAGCAAGGGCCAGAGCACCAGGTGTGGGAGGTGATAGCTGACCACCTCCTCCTTCACTCTTCATTCTAACCCACCTGTACTGCAGCCCACAGGCCCCCCTCTCCCTGCCAACCCCCAGCAACACACTCACTGAGCAAGAAGTTTTTATTTCCCTCACATCAACCAGAGCCCTCTCTCTCCTCCCTCCCCAACAGAGTCCCCTCCTCCCTTAAACAGAGCCCCTCCACCACCCACCCAACCACCACGGCATGGAGGGTATGGACTTACAGACATTCCCTGACCGACAATTGTGGTTGGTGATGGCCATGCACTGTGCCTGCAAGGTCCTGACCTTTATGAGGCAATGCCGTGCTGACTGGTCGTGCCCACACTCCTGCATCCAAGCTGACAGCCCCTCATAGACGTGGGTGTTTGAGTGCTTGCCCTGCTTGAACTGCTGCTACACCTCTGCCTTGACCCACAGTGCCATGAGGACACCAGTCTCCTCCTGTGACCAGCTGGGGCCCCAGGTGGCAGTCACAGGTGTGGGCATGAGTGTTGGTGAGGACATCACCACTGGGAATGCTGAACTGGCTCTCTCGGCCTTTATTTGGCTGTCCCTGTGCTGATGGGCCTGGGCAGCTGCCTGCAGTGTCCAGTGCAAGGGCCTGGTGTGTGACTGGCAGCTGTGAGGCAGAGGCAATGCCCCACAGCACCTGCAGGCTCAAGGAAGGCTGCTGGGGGTGGGCTGCAGGCAGGTGAGGCTGGCCCTGACAGTCATAAGCTGGCTGTAGCTAGGTCTGGGTGCTGGCAGGCCTGGCTGGAGCCTGCAGCAGTCTGGAGCAGCCTGCAGGCTTGGATGGCTCAGGCCTGGCAGCCACACAGCACTGTGGTACCAGACAGTGGCACTGGGGTGCAGGCAGGCTGGGGCAGCTGGCCTGTGGCCTGCCTAGGGGAACACAGGGGCCTGGAATGCCCTCAGGCTCCCTGCTGGTGTGCCCCAGGGGTCAGAATGCCTGCAGGCTTTTAAAGGCCTGAGGTAGGGGCTGCCATAGAGGCAGCCCAGCCCTGGGGCAGGAGAGGCTCCCAGCCCAGAGCCCTAGGGCTAGCCTCAGACCAGCCCCCTAGTGACAGGGCTGATCTGGGAGAAAATTTGCTCCCAGGTCATGTTTACTGTGCAGTAACTAATCATGAGTAAATTTGATACCTGCAGTTGCAGACATCGAATTTACTCACGGTTAGGGGTTTTTACTGAACAGGAAGCATGCACACATGTAGATGCACTCACTTCCTGCGCAGTAAACTATGGTACTGTGCAGTTAAGTGTCTCGTGTAGACAATATGTGCCCATATTCATGTGCTCCTTTGATATGGAGATGCTTGCAAATTAATATACCTTTTGTAGAGGTACTTTATTAACTCTAATACGATCAAATTTGAAACAGATTAAACCCACGGTTTGAGTCTGTAGCAATATATGATATATATATTCATTCATTAATTTCTTCTATCAGTAAATGGAATAGAAATTTTTGTTAAAAAGAAGATAGGGAGTGAAACATAGCTGCTCCAGTTGAGCTACAAGGGGCATTTTAGTAGGCAGGACATACATGACCTGGAACATTGCTAGAACATTTTTGCGTATTGCCATGTGAAGTTGTCATTCCCACAAAGAACCAGCATTTTTATTAACCTCCTTTGCTTTACTTCTGAAAAGAGAGAAATTCATTGCTTAACAAGATATATTTGCATAAATAAAAGACAACACCATAACTTCTTTGGCAAAGATGTCTTTCTTAGCCAAATTCTGCCCTGTTACATTGCTGGAAACTGAAAGCAACTCCTCACTAAATTCAACAGTGTAACTGAAATTTTACTTGTAGCTGAGAGCACAATATGATTCTTTGTCTATGGTGGATGGTCCCTGTTCTGCAATTCAGGATCAAGGTGAACGAATATATCTATGAAGATAATGAGGAGGGCAATCCAGGCTGACCTGGACAGGCTCAGCAAATGGGCAGATGAGAACCTGATGGTGTTTAACACTAAAAAATGCAAGGTTCTCCACCTTGGGAGGAAAAACCTGCAGCATCCCTATAGGCTCAGCAGTGCTACACTGGCTAGTACTACAGAAGAAAGAGACTTGGGGGTCATCATTGACCACAAGATGAACATGAGCCTGCAATGCGATGCTGCAGCTAGTAAAGCGACCAAAACGCTGGCTTGCATCCAGACATGCTTCTCAAGCAAATCCCGGGACATCATTCTCCCCTTATACTTGGCCTTGGTGAGGCCTCAGCTGGAGTACTGCATCCAGTTTTGGGCTCCACAATTCAAAAAGGATGTGGAGAAGCTTGAGAGAGTCCAGAGAAGAGCCATGCGCATGATCAGAGGTCAGGAAAACAGACCTTATGACGACAGGCTGAGAGCCATGGGGCTCTTTAGCCTGGAAAAGCTCAGGCTCAGGGGTGATCTGATGGCCACCTATAAGTTTATCAGGAGTGACCACCAGGATCTGGGGGAATGTTTGTTCACCAGAGCGCCCCAAGGGATGACGAGGTCGAACGGTTATAAACTACTGCAAGACCATTTCAGGCTGGACATATGGAAGAGTTTCTTTACTGTCCGAGCCCCCAAGGTCTGGAACAGCCTGCCATCGGAGGTGGTTCAAGCACCTACATTGAACACCTTCAAGAGTAAATTGGATGCTTATCTTGCTGGGATCCTATGACCCCAGTTGACTTCCTGCCCTTCAGGCAGGGGGCTGGACTCGGTGATCTTCTGAGGTCCCTTCTGTCACAACCCAAAGTTGTGATTTTTTGTTTGTGTGTGTGCTTCGGCACCGCTAAATTATTTCCCACCAATTTGTCGCTTTCTTTGCACGGTAGAGTTCTCTGCTGCAAGAGAGAACTCTGGTGCAACGGGGGATTTCCCGCCAGATTACAGCTTCTTTGCAGTGTGCATCTCTTTTTTGCATCGTAGTGATACACGCTGTAAAGAAGTTCCCACCATTTGTATTAGGATTCGCGCCACGTTATTGGCCCATTCCTAATGTAGGCACACGTGGCAGCTAGCGATTGGCTTGCTAGCCATACAAAAGGCTTGTGTGGTTTCCGCCCAAGTTGGAGGACTCCACGAACACCGGAGGAGGGAGGACGAGAGAGATTCTGTGTGAAGATCTCCAAGCGCTGAGGACCCTCGCGGACCCAACACGCCTCCCCTAAGCAGGCAATAGAGGCAATAGAACCGAGCCTATGGAGCTTTTGCTTCTCGCCTCTCCCCGTCGCCGAGCGCAATCCTAGACTTATCCCTTTCCTGTAACTTCGGACCCGCGGAGCCTAAGTAACTCCGGGGAAACTTTTCGAACCCAACCGAACCGGACCTGTGGAGCTTCAGCAACTCCGGGGAATAGAAACCGGACCGAGCCCAATTTTCGAACCCACGGAGTCTTAACAGCTCCGGGGGCCTGGGAACCGAATAACAAAACCCACGGAGCCTAGCAAACTCCGCGGGAGCAACTGAGTTTGTCATAATCCTCCAATGGGGATTCAAGAGGGAGCTGTGCCTGGAAACCTGTCCAGCCTACACCAATACCATCTTTGGGTGTAAGTAAACAATCTTTTCAATCAACCATTACACCTCCGTAACTAATTCTAACTCGCATGCGCTAAACCGCCCCGCGGTTCTCTCCAGCCCCGTGTGCCCGGGCTGCTGGCCACAGCCCGTGTGCAATGAAGACGGGTCCAGTACGACCCCGGTTCGCCCCCGGCTCACCCATGGCGGCCAGAATGGGATCGGAATCACCGCCGCACATGGCGACGAGGGCGGGATCGGGGCCCGGCCCGCACACCTTCCAGCCCTAATGTCTATGAAATCTGAGTTAAATTTGGAAAATAGTTTAACTTGTTCAAGATGGGGACATTTTCAAAATGGTGGTGGTCATACACAGTCAGAACAAAGTGTCATGATTTTTAGGCCTTGGGTGTCCACAGTTTCTGGTGAGGTAAGTTGGGGGCATTGCTTAACTAGTAGTTTGATTTCTAATGATGAGTGCCTCAAAACTGGTGATAGCTCAAATACTATTTTAAAGTGTTATAAGATACTTGAATAGACAGCTTCTACCAGTTTTCAGCTTTTAACTGTAATGCTAGGGAGAGAAGTTACACATAAACTGGTTTAAGTGATTGGAAACTGGTTTAAACCTGTAACAGAACAGCAGCTCAGTGCACATGAACTGCTTTCAAAATGGCCCAAACCAGTTTAAGATAAACCTAGTTGGATATAGTATCCGACTTAACTGATTTAGGTCATCCTGGTTTATGGAACTTCTGTTTCCTTCTGGTGGAAACGTCTGCTTCCTTCCTGCCTTTCCTAATTGAAAACTGAATGTCACTTCAGTTGGTTATTGCTTCAACCTAATCTTTGATAATTTATGAAGCTGTATTAAGGAATTTATCATACCAGTGGAGTCTTAATGCCGTATAGACAGCTTTCATTTACAGCTGTCCAACATCATTGGATTCGTTCTGATTGTACGAAAGTAATACTGGTGACATTTGGTTTTTAAGTGGTAATTTACCTCTATTTACTCAGTTTAGAGGAAGCTGCCTAGATTGAATCGATTCTGCCTCAGGCTTCTTGACTGTCTGTACTTAGTCCAGATGTTCCAGGTGAATGTTAACACAGCATCTCCATTCAAAACTAACTCAATACGGGTAACTATTCTTGGTTTACCTAAAGTCATCCTGCAATTTCAGTTGGATCAGATAATTTTCTTCATTTCCTGCCCTTAAATTCTTCCATAGCAATTTACTCACAAGTAAACTGGTGCTGCAGCAGATGCACATGTAGACGTGACCAGTGTGTGTGTACACACACACATATATATCATGTGTATATGTGTATCTATGCATACATATATACATACATATGTATATCATGTGGGAGTGTGTGTATACACACATATACTCTATCTACTTTATTAACTCTAATCCCATCAAATTTAAAACTGATTGAACCTACACTCTGAATCTGTGAGAATACAATAGATATGGATATAGATATAGATATATTCATTCAATCACTGAAAGTAAAATAACAATTTTATTAAAAAGAGGATCAGAAGTAGAGTATTGCTGCTCCACTTGAACTAAAAGAAGCATTAAAGCAGTTAGAATGTCATACACAAGCTGGAACATTGCTAGAATATTCTTGTGTAGTTTGTGCATGCACATGTACTTGTGTACAAAGGAGTCACTGTTTAAAAAATGATGTTATGGCTTGATCCACTGTCCAGTGAAATCACTAGAGTTATTTCGCACAGCACAGATACCCAAGGTATCACATGTGCACACATGCTCTACCACGTGCTTTAGGACCCTTTGAAATGGAGATGCTTGAAAATTAGTGCTATTTTGTAAATGTACATTATCAACTCTAATACCATCAATATCAATTTAAATATCAATTTAAAACTGATCAAACCCACACTACTGATCTAGACTATGCCACTTACAGAAAACCATGTAAGCTAGGGTTTGCTGGAGAAAGGGAGAACTTCAGTTTCACCAAAAAAGGGGAGTCTGTCTCTCTGATAGTTGTAAAGAGGAACTTCAAAATGTGATGTAAATATAACTAATGTAGGCATGTCTGCTTCAGCTAACAGAAAAGTGGTAACAATCACTTTGAGCGCATCTACACGTGCCCCTATGGTGCTGTTCTTAGTGCAACATCATTTAGTACGTCCTTTTGGAAGTACTAAATGATGTCACAGTAACAGCCCGTACTGTGATGCGCTGGCACCGCACAATTATTTTTAGATGCTATGTTGCCATAGCAATGTGCTATAATGAAGGAGTGCATTGCTACGGTGATGTAGCTGCAGCATCATGGTTTGTTCCCACCAACGCTATGTCACGGAATCACGTTGCTACAGTGATGTAGCATCATGTGTAGATGTGCCCTGTGAGATGCAAATTGCCCCATTGATTTCACTGAGTGCTAATCCAGGTGTGTCTGCACTGTTAACTATTTCACCATTCTTGAAAACATGGAAGGAAACAGGGGAACCATCTTTTTATGAAGACTCTTATGAAGATTTTGATGAAGATTTGCACAGTCTCCTCTGTATGATCAGCCAGGTTGGCTTAAGCCAGTTACAAGCCCAGTGGCATGACTCACTTCATTTTCTGGAAGGGAAACTGAGCTCTCAAAAGTTTGGAGAGTACTGCAGCACAAGATCACTGTCTTGCCATGCTGTAGTCCAGAAATGCCTCCACTTCAGTGCTGGATGAATCATTTCTGTGTAGATTACATAAAACTGGGATAGTTGCAGTACAATAAAGGGAACAGTATTGTTGTTGAAGCTTTATAACTTTTCTTTGTTGCTGCTCTAATGTTGTCTGCTACTTGATTTTTAGGTTATCTAGAAGCCCGAGATTTGCCAAATCGTGGCCTTTATCCTTTTGTTCAGAGCCTCTTTTGTAATGTTGGCTCAAGGTGCAAGAACAGCAGTTATTCCACTCCAAAAAACAACAGTTTCCGGTAAGATGTACCAGTGTGTCAGGCTTCATGGTCAAAGAATCTTTTCCCCACAAAAGGGCCATTTTTTGTGTGTGGCTAGGAATGATAGGCATTTGACTGCTGCAGGCTAGATCACACTCTCCTTGGTATGCTGTTTGAGATGGAGAAGCAGAGCCAGCAGCAGGCCTGACCTTTCTGCCCTCTTACGAGTGCTTTTGCTCCCCAGTTAGCAAGTCATCACAGTGCCTTTTCAAAGGGAATTTTCTGAGAAACTGAGGCAGAAGATGGTGAGGGATTCTCTGGCTTTGGTGCTGCTACATGGGAGAGAATTTACCCTTTGAGGGAGCTTCTGTGGGGCTGAACATGGAAGTGAGAACACCATTTGGGTTTCAGATATACAACGTGTTGGGTTTTAGATAGGATAGGCCTGGATCGGGCTTTCTGATATGGGGTGCAGAGAGAATGGAAGAAATCAGGGACACAATCCTTTGGGAGACCAATACAAAATTAGAAAAAGGAATAAGAGAAGCTACCGACATAGTCTCCAAAGAAATGGCCAGAGAAAACAAGCAAAACAAAGGTGAGAGTCAAGAAGACCAGAAAGGACCCAAGAGTTCAGCAATGAAAGAATGAACTAAAATAAACTTAAAACCTCTCTTGCTTTGGGAACAATTAAGTACGGTAGCAAACATGAAGTTCTTTCAGCTACTTTTAAAATGTTGGCAAGGATGGATAAATGTGAAGGCAAGTAAGCAGCATGCTCCCTTGATGATGGATGTAGTTGCAAGCAGCCTATTTTCAAGGTTCTATTCCAGGCAAACTACACAGTCAGTCGGATTAGAGACAATCAGTCAATGTGGATTTAATGGGCTTAATAATCATAAACATAATTTGAAAGGGATGATGGACCTTTGTGTCGATCACATGTACAAATTTCAATATTGTAGCAATAAGTAGAGACCTACTCAGTTCATGATTTAATGGAAAGCACGAAATCAGGCAGTCTGAGATATTGGGCAGTGTCCATGAAATCTGCCACCCCCCCCCCCCAAAAAAAATTTAAAATACAATGCTGTCTCCCTAGTGGGAGCCAGCGGTCCTTATGGCTTCTGTAGCCTGACCACACAGCCTGAGGTGAGGAGGGTGGGGGGGCACTGAAGTGATGAAGAGCAGCTAAGATGATGGCTGCATCCCCTGCCGCTTGCTGCTGTTTGGCTGAGAGGGCTGCCTGTTGTGCAGCCCCATCCTTCTCCACCAATCAGTGATGAGTGGCGGGGCTGCATGCTGGGCAGCCCCCTTGGCTAATCAGTGGTGCAGGGTTGGGCTGCATGGTGGACAGCCCTTTTGACCAATCAGCAGCAAGGGATGGGGCCACTGGGGCCCCCTGGCCAATCAGAGGCATGGGGGGGGCGCACCACATGATAAGCCCACAAAATGGTGGCTGGTCCCATGATCTGCCTACAAATCGACTGCCTGCCTCCTCGTCATGCCCTTAGCTTACTTTCTGTGTTATGTGCCACTGCATTCTAAATCATTTTAGTTCTCTGTATATGTCAATAAATATAATTTGCTCATACTGGTATTTGACTGGAGTGGTACATTCCCTTAGGTTGTATTATAAAATTTTATCTTAATTTATATGATTGCACAAACTGCTACTAAATTAAGGATGCACAGTGCACTGACAGAAGCTTTATTTTCTAAAGCAAGCAAGGTTTTCTCTGTCTCAAATGGCTGGAGACCCCCCAATGTTACACTGCAACATGAAGTAGTGGGACACCTAACTCTGAGCTGTAGTGACTTTTAGCTCTGAATGAGCATCCACACAGCTTGAACTAAACTCTTAATGTCAGATGTAAAAACAGGAAAGGTTTTCCTCAAGGCAGTTTATTTTATCCCAGAGACCTACTGAGGAATCTGAAGGGAGATATTGGAAGACTTTCATCTCCTTGGTTTAGAAAGAATTATGTGCATTTATTATGTTGTTTTATATATTACATGTGCAGCTGCATGTAGACATGCATGTATGAATGTGTGTTGCAGACATGGCTGAGGAGCATGCCAGCCAGTTCAAAAGGATGAAAGTGTTATAAGGTTCATCCTGAGGTCAGTCTGTTGCAGGCAAGTCCATCAGTATAAATTAGATCAGCCTGAGGGCACCTGTGAATTATTCTGGCTGGCACCAACCCTGAGAGTCCATATTATCAGCCAGAGATGATACAAGTGTCACTGTCTTTGCAACATTCCCTCTCCTGACAAGGGGTGAGTGGGTGGGTGGGGATAACTGGCACAGAACTGTGGGGACAGCCCTATTCTACCATAGCATCCTCATTCAGTGACTATCACTGGGACTAGGGAAAGACATTACACATAAACCAGTTTAAGTGATCAGAAACGGGTTTAAATCTGTAACAAAACAGTGTTTAGTGCGCATAAACCAGTTTGAAAATGGCTGGAACCAGTTTGAGATAAACCTGGTTGAATGTAGTATCAGACTTAACTGATTTGACTCAAACTGGTTTATGCAACATCTGTCCCAGACCCCTTGCTGGTTTAAGATAAAACAAACTCCCCCAGCATCCCAGAATGCTCTCTGGGCTGGGTGGGGCTCTCTGCTCCACAGCAGAGCTGGCCCATCCCCTCTGCTCCCTGGCTGGAGCTCTGGCAGAGATTGCAGGTACAGCAGGGTCTGCCTGGCTTCCCTCTGCCGTACCCCACCTCGTTGCTGGCTGCTCAAGCAGGAATCCTGCCCTCCTTCCCTCCCATCTCCCACAGCGCAGATCCCAGCCCCATGGACCCTATGCATGTGGTAAGCTAGCTAATGCTGAGAGATGTCTGTGTGTGCATCTCTTCAATTTCACTGGGACAGGCAGACAGAACAGTGACCGCTTAGGGCTTTTTTGAGCCAATCAACAGGTCAGCTGGTAAGCTATTTACGAAGAGTTTGAACTAATGGAGAGAGGCTATTGTTTTGCTGATGGGGTGATAAACACTGTTATCAGCTCCCTGTGGCTTCCTCGCCTATCAGTTTGCTGCAGACAGTATAAAGAAGTAGGGAGAGGAAAATTGAAAAGTTCTGCATCGTCAACAGATGCATGTGCTGCACCTCCCTCCCCTCCCCTCCCTCCCTCCCCCCCACCCCTTGCTTCAGAGTGCTAGCAGGGGACTGGGGGCTGTCAACACTCTGACCCCTTAAGCAGCCAGCAGGAAAAAACCTGGGATGGATGGTGCAGGCAGACCACTCTAATCAGAAGTCCTGCTGGGGCCTGGGCACACCCTGCTCAGCTCAGCATTGTCCAAGGGAAGGGAGGGCTGGTCTAGCACCCCCTGGCTTGTAGCCTGAGCCACTGCAGGCATGTGCCTGGATTTCCTCAGTTCAGAGAGAATGCCTCTCCAGTTACAAACCTGTTCAGGCTAGAATTGGATGGAATTTCAACTGTGCTGTTAATACATCTGTTACTAAAACTTGAATGTCTATTACGCTTTAACAGGTTGTACTCGGGGCCTGGGAAATCAGTCTTGGGCCAAGGTAGGCAGGAACACAAAGTCCAGGAGGAAAGCCTAAGGAGGCAATGATAGCACTATAAGGAGGCAGTGATAGCACTTGCATATATATTATTTAGAGGTAATTATTGCATGTAATGTTTATTATTTAAAATGCGCAACCCAAGTATTGCATAAACTGGCTGTATGTGTACTGTATGCTCAAAGCAAGCTTTGACTAAAAAAGATGCTTTACCTTTGCAGAGCCACCATCCTGGCATCAGGTTGAAAGTTAAGCTTATATAATCTTCAGAGGACCCTGCTAAGCACTTATGTTCTGAGGCATGACACATTTAAACAAAACTCTAAATCACATGCCTGCTCTGTCTCAAAGACCAAAATGTCTTTGAGACAGAGCAGGCAAGTGAATGAATTGGGGATAAGTCATTCCAAAAAGGTGCTTGCCTCATTTCTGCAATAAATTGAGAATACTGTTGTTTGCATGTTCAGCACCTAATTCTGTGTATTACCCTGTGCCTTGCTCTGAAGTGGAAGCAGTAAAGTACTGTGCTGCAACAGCATGCAATGAGCTGTTGATGCCTGATGTGCATATTACTGATGATGTGAGTAGGATGTCTCTGAGCTGTTCTGAGATCATGCCCAATACAAATCTGCACAGTTGTGGCTTCCCTTTTCTAGGGAAGAGCATCTAACAAATAATACGATGGCAGGGGTCAGGTTCATACAAGAATTTGCTGAAAGGCTTATGAAAATCACAAATTTAAGTGACATTGCACATCATAGCACACACATCAGAGGGACTTCTTATATTCTGTGTAACTGGGTAACTTGGACAGCATTTGAATTTCAAAGTCACAGCTTCAGGCAAAGCCAATTGCTTTTGTGCACTCAAGTGCTGCAAGAGACTATTTTTGTTCTTTTCCATTCAATGCCTTTTCAGTCAGAACTATTATGAATCTGGGTGAATTCAGAGTTCATTTTCTGGCATCACCCCTTCATTTTTGGTAATGGCAGAGCTGTTATCAAAATGGGACAGTGATATAGATGCCTTCCATCAGTATCCTGATACTAATGGACTAGGGATAGAAATTACGTATAAGCTGGTATAAGTGATCAGAAACCAATTCAAATCTGTAACACAACAGTGGTTCAGTGCATATAAACCACTTTCAAAATGGCCAAAACTGGTTTAAGACAAATCTGGATGGATGTAGTATCAGAGTTAACGGATTTAGGTGAAATCAGTTTAAAGAACTTCTGTCCCAGATCCCCTCCAGATTCAAGTTAACTCACAGTCCCCCAAAATCCAGGATGTTTTGCACCTTCTCCGCAAACCCCACCGCACATGTTGGGCTAGCTAGCCTTTACTCAATTACATCAGGTGACCCCCCCTCACACTTTACAAGTCAGTTAAATCATTCTTTGCTGTCAAGCGTCCACCTGCCAGCTGATATACTATAACATTTCTTCTGCAAATATTGCAGGCTTATGAAAAAGAAGTTACAGTAACAGCACTGAGACCTGGTATTTAGTCACAGAACTAACTATGGGGAAATCACATCATCTCCAAACACTAGTTATTCACACCCACAAAAATGGGCCAAGAGTCCCACACTTGAAGAATGTCATAGGCTTTTTTTAGAACTGCTATTCCTGATTTGCAGCAGTGGATGCTTCATCTAGATCACACTGAGCCACAAAACCAGCGTCAACCCTTAATACTTTCCTTCTTTTCTGTTAAAAATCTATTAATAATGACTCCTCTTTTTACAATCCTTGCATTTATTTTGAATCCAGGTCAGAGACATAAAAACAAAGTAAATTAAACACTAGAATCAAATACTAAACTGGAACTCAGCTGAAGATCTCCCTCCTCCTCCATCTATCCTCCAGAGTCCTCCTGGGCCCAACAGAAACATTACTACTGAGAGAATTGAGGCACCTGCCTTCATTTATTATTTAGTTTATTAAAGAGGCCATTAGTTTATTAAAGAGGCCATCCTTAATGGACTGGCCGACGCCAACATCTTAAGGGATAGCCAGCACGGGTTTGTTGCGGGTAGGTCTTGCTTGACCAATCTCATTTCCTTCTACGACCAGGTGACCTATCACCTGGACAAGGGAGATGAGATTGATGTCATATATCTTGACTTCAAAAAAGCCTTCGATCTGGTGTCCCATGATTGCCTCTTGGAGAAACTGGCCAATTGTCGCCTTGGGTCCTCCACGATCCACTGGCTGGAAAATTGGCTCCGGGGTCGGACCCAGAGGGTAGTAATTGATGGAAGTCACTCATCGTGGTGTCCTGTGACCAGTGGGGTCCTCCAGGGCTCTGTCCTTGGACCCATACTGTTCAACATCTTCATTAATGATGTGGACACTGGAGTCAGAAGCGGAGTGGCCAAGTTTGCAGATGACACCAAACTTTGGGGCAAAGCATCCACACCAGAAGACAGGCGGATGATCCAGGCTGACCTGGACAGGCTCAGCAAGTGGGCGGACGAGAATCTGATGGTGTTCAACGCCGATAAATGCAAGGTTCTCCACCTTGGGAAAAAAAACCTGCAGCATCCTTATAGGCTCGGCAGTGCTATGTTGGCTAGCACTATGCAAGAAAGAGACTTGGGGGTCATCATTGACCACAAGATGAACATGAGCCTGCAATGCGATGCTGTGGCTAGTAAAGCGACCAAAACGCTGGCTTGCATCCATAGATGCTTCTCAAGCAAATCCCGGGACGTCATTCTCCCCCTGTACTCGGCCTTAGTGAGGCCGCAGCTGGAGTACTGCGTCCAGTTTTGGGCTCCACAATTCAAAAAGGATGGGGAGAAGCTTGAGAGAGTCCAGAGAAGAGCCACGCGCGTGATCAGAGGTCAGGGAAGCAGACCCTACGATGACAGGCTGAGAGCCCTGGGGCTCTTTAGCCTGGAAAAGCGCAGGCTCAGGGGTGATCTGATGGCCACCTACAAGTTTATCAGGGGTGACCACCAGTATCTGGGGGAATGTTTGTTCACCAGAACGCCCCAAGGGATGACGAGGTCGAATGGTCACAAACTACTACTAGATCGTTTCAGGCTGGCATAAGGAAGAATTTCTTTACTGTCCGAGCCCCCAAGGTCTGGAACAGCCTGCCACCAGAGGTGGTTCAAGCGCCTTCATTGAACACCTTCAAGATGAAACTGGATGCTTATCTTGCTGGGATCCTATGACCCCAGCTGACTTCCTGCCCTTTGGGCGGGGGGCTGGACTCGATGATCTTCCGAGGTCCCTTCCAGCCCTAATGTCTATGAAATCTATGAAATCTATGAAATTTAAAGTGTGCCTCTAAATGGCAATCCCCAGGGAACCTGTGTAATAGCGATAGCAGGTGTTCAGGGAGCCCATGTTGCAGTTACAGCTTGCCCCCCCCCATTGTGTTGTGATCAGTGATTTAACTGGGAGAGAGGGAAGTAGGAGGCTGATAGGGATAGCAGCCCCAAATGCCAATGACAACACAAAAATAGCAGCTGCTGCTAGCTAGCCAAGCTGCCTATGCTCTGTATGCCATCACTGCAACATAGCATCACTATACCACTGGTTGAAATTGCTAATATGCCTCTGGGACCAAGAGTGAGGTAGGGAAACTCCTCTCCCCAAACTCTAGGGACATTAGGATCTGCGTGGTGCCTTTCTTCCTGCTGACCCCAGTCTTCAGAGAAAATCTACAGGGAGAAACCAGTCAGAGAGTGAGGAGCTAAAGCAGGGACCTTTGGCTTTCTGAGATCTCTCTACAGTCTTGTAAGGACTTTCTCTTCTCTTCACTGTGTAGCTGTTCACTTTGTTCACTCTTGCAGTCCCTTCATTTTCACACCCTTTGTTCTTGCCTCCTTTTCCCTTGTGTCCCTTCCCTTGATTTTTTCCAGATAGTTGATCCTTTTTAACTACACACATTTTCCTAGCCTCCCTACACTGTAGCACTAGTGTGTTGTTTGCTGTCCTTGCTGGGTTCACTCTGCTGGTGTGTTATAACCCTTCCCTGCCCTGTGCCCATCTTCTCTATCTAGCAGTCTCTCTGCAGCCAGGACTCTGTGTTTGTAGGGTGTCTGGGGTTACAGTAACAAATTGGATTTAATCAGTACCATTACTGAGGGGGTGTGGAGTGGTGACTGGAACAGCAGCCCCTGATTCTGCCTCTTGTGGGAGGATGCAAAAATAGCTGCAACCACAGCAACAGCTGCTTGTGCTCCTGCAAACAGCATGGAGGCAACTGTCCCTACCCCAGGCATCTCATGGCTGCCAAGGGTATGGACTGCCGAGCTACACCTCTGGACTGAATATTAATAGTATATGTGAGGGTCTAAAAAGAATACCCGCATGTCACATTAAGGTCCTCTGATTTCAGTGAGCATGAGAAGGAATTTCTTTCTTTCTTTCTTTCTTTCTTTCTTTCAAGATGGCCGCCGACAGCTGAAGCCCTTCTAAGCTCCTCCAGCTCAGGTGCTTTCAGCTTGTTGCCTCGCACTCCCTGCCCGCCTTTTCCTGTCCCCCCACCCAAAAAAACCCCTTGCCTCTCCCCACCCTGTCCCTGGGGACCCCCTCCCTGCCCCTTCCCCCCACTTTCTGAGCCTTTTTCCCCTGGGCTCTGGCAGCCTCGTTTGCCTCTGCCCCTCCCCCACCCCCGCCTGAGTTGTCTCTTTGATTTCTGCTGCCTCCCTCCCCCAGGGCCCCTTCCCTTGGTCCCTGCCATCTCCCCTTGCCTTGGGGCTTGCCCTGAGCCCCTGCGGGGTTGCTCTGCTCCCCCTCAGGCCGATTTTGGGGCGTTTTCAGCCCCCTCCCAGTCCCAGTCCCCGGGCCAGCCTGAGGCTTTTTTTTTTTTTTTTTGCTGCGCTTCGCAGTTTAACCCTGTCCTGGCGAGGAATGGCGGCTCCTACGCCTGGCAGCTGGCATTAGGATGTCTCTCAGGACCTCCCACTGTCTCATGGCCTGAGGGTTCATGCCCCTCTCCATGTGGGGCTCGAGGCTTGCGTGGAGGCTCTGGCCGCCCTCCTGGGATGGCGTACCATCCGCTACGCGGGGCGCGTGAACACGGTCCCGATGATCTATTTGAGCAAGCCCGCCTTGGTTGACAGGGTGTGTGCGGAGGGCCTGGACATTGTGGGCATCCACTACCCTGTCACGCCCCTAGAGACTCAGGCAGTGAGGGTGGTGATTTCCAACGTCCCACCGCACGTTTCCAATCGGGAGCTGGCCAGGGGACTCGAGGCCTATGGGGTTCCCGCGAGTCCTTTTCGCCGCCTGCCGATGGGAAACAAGAACCCTCAGGGCAAGCACGTCCTGTCCTTTCGGAGGCAGGTCTTCATGCTCCTCAAGGAGGGCCCCCAGTCGCTGCCTCGCTCCCTGAGCCTCACGCTCGAGGGGCGGCGGTTCATTATCTATCTGTCTGTGGGAGAGACCACGTGCTTCAAGTGCGGCGGCTCCTCCCACCTGGCCGCGCAGTGCCCTCGGGGCAAGGCGGCCGGACCATCGCCGCCTGCGGCAGCGCCGAGAGACGGCGCGTCGACCTCTGGGGCACGCGGCAGGCCCAGGGAGGCTGGGAGCTCTTCCTCCCGACCTCCTTCCCCCCCCATTCCATCTCAGGGGACCGGGGTCTCCAGTGGGAAGCCATCGTCCAGCCGAGGGGCTGGTGCTACTACCATGGCCCCACCACCCCCTCCCCCATCTGTGGCGCCCCCTGCCCTCGGTGCGGCAGCCCCACTGGGTGGAGAGGCGGACGCCTCCCCTTGCCCCCTGCCTGCCCTGGCCGAAGTGGCTGGGGTGTCCGGGGACTGCGGTGCTGGAGCCTCATCGGATGATGGGGCTCGGGCATCCTCCCAACCACCCGACAAAGAGAGGGAGATGAGGGGGGCCTCTCAGGACACCCCATCCCTGACAGACCCCTCCTCGGCCAGTGCCGAGGGCCCCCCCCACTACAGAGCCGGACCCCGTTCCGGCCGCCACACCACCCGCCCCGTCGGATGTAGCCACCGACGAGGCAGACTTAGCGGGTGGGGGGGAGGGGCCTTCAGGGGTCCCCCTCCCCTCGCCTGTCCCCCAGCCTCCGGAGTCAGGCGGCAGCAGGGATAGTGGCGAATGTCTCTCTTCTGGTGGCCTGGCCCCGGGGGTGGCGGGAGAGCCCGCTGCCCCTTTGGTCACGCCCCAGCCTACCAGAGCAGATGGGGACGTTAGCAAGATGGAGATCCAGCTCTCGGAGTCTCGCAAGAGACGTCGTGAGCGGGATGGCCCCTCCCCCCCAAGAAGACAGGGAATGTCCTCGCGGAGCCGGTCCTCGACTCGGACGACGAGAGGCGGCTGATGTGCCTGGACATTGAGGGGGTCGACGCTGCAGTTGCGGGCGAGCTCCCGCCGGGGGTGCGGCCTCGCCGCTCTTCCGTAGGCAACATCCACCCCAAGCTGGCGGAGCCCCCCTGGGTCTCTCCTGACTATGGGGGACTCCTGTCCTTGCTGAAGCTAACCAAGGGGCAGAAAAATGTAGCGGGGCACATCACCCAGTGGTGTGCGGACCCCAAAGTGTTTGTCAAGGCTGCCAGGGCGGCAGTCAAGCTCATGAAGCAAGATCGGGGCACACGTCAGATGGCCTACCGTCTGGACAAGCTTGCCCAGAGGGTGAGAGTGGAGTGGGGCCTGGGCGGGTCCCTCGACTAGAGTAGGGCACGGTAGGCCTTCCCTGACCTGTCTGTATTGCCTTGCTCTGCTCTTGGGTGCTCGCTCTTCCACCCGCACTCTGCTTTGCTCCTCCTCTCCCACACCCACACCCATGGCAGCCACAACCATTGGCACCTTCAACGTCAACGGCTGTCGAGACGCGGTGAAGCGCTAGGCCGTCCTGGAGCTCCTGCGACAGAAGAGGCTGGCCATCGCCTTCCTACAAGAGACCCACTCTGACAGGTTCAACCAGGCGGCCTGGCGGGCTGCCTGGCGAGGACAGGTGTTCCTGAGCCACGGCACCAACCTCTGCGCGGGGGTCGCGACACTCTTATCGCTGCAGCTGCAGCTTGACGCGGCGGTGCCGCGGGAGGTTGTCCCCGGCCGCCTGCTGACCGTCCGCGTCACCCTCGCGCAACACCGTCTGCTGCTCGTCAACATCTACGCGCCCTCCGATGGCCAGGAGAGGGTCGCTTTCTTTGAGAGCTTGGCTGCCCTCCTGCGCGACGCTAGCGAGGATGATGACCTGCTCCTCCTCGGGGGCGATTTCAATTGCACCACTGCCCCGCGCCTCGACCGCACAGGGCCTGAGCCCCACCTGCCCTCCGCTCGCAAGCTGCAAGCTGCCCTGGAGGGGGCAGACCTCGTGGACGTCTGGCGAGCCCTGCATCCCGATGCGCGCCAGTACACCTGGGCCAAGATGAGTGCCGGCGGTCTCACCATGGCTCGCCTCAACCGCCTTTATATCACCAGGCACCACCTGTCACTCCTGCGCAGCAGCCGCATCGCTCCCTCGGGTCTATCAGATCATGGCCTGGCCTTCAGCGAACTGAGCCTGCCGGGGAGAGCCTGTGCACAGGCACCGTATTGGTGTTTGAACATTAGTCTGCTCCAGGACTCTTATTTCCGGGACTGCTTTGCCCACTTTTGGCGGAGGTGGGAGGCTGCGAGACCGAGCCACTCCTCCTGGAAGCTGTGGTGGGACGTGGGCAAGGTCCAGACCCAAGCCTTCTGCCAGCAGTACACCCAGCTGGCCACGAACGAGACGCGCCGCCGTATCCGGAAGCTGGAGGAGGACGTGGCGGAGCTCGAGGCTGCTCTCCTGGCCGCTGGCAGCGACGCAGCACTGAGCGAGAGCCTCCGGCTCCGCAGGAAATGCCTGCGCGACTTGGCGGAGAGCGCGGCCCGCGGCGCGAGGATCCGCGCCCGCTGCCAGGAGCTGGTGGAAACCGACGCCCTGACCCGCTTCTTTTTCGACCTGGAGCGGCGGCGGGCAGTGAGCAAAGTCTTGGACCATGTCAAGACTCCTGAGGGCCGGGTCATTACAGAGCCGGGCGAAGTCCGCGAACGTGCCGTCGCCTTCTATCGCGACCTGTTCGCGGCCGAGCCGTCGTGCCCCGAGGCCACGCGGGAACTCCACGAGGGCCTACCGCGTCTCGATGCCCTGGAGGCCGGCGAGCTGGAGCGGGACTTGTCCCTGGAAGAGCTGGCGGCCGCCACGGCCGGCCTCGCCTCCGGCAAAGCCCCGGGCCTCGACGGGCTGCCTGCCGAGTTCTACAAGACCTTCTGGCCTCTCCTCGGCCCCAGCCTCCTGCGCGTTTTCCAGGAGAGCCTCGCCGACAAGGTCTTGCCGATCAGCTGCCGCTGAGCGGTGCTGACCCTGCTGCCCAAGAAGGGAGACCTGGGCTACATGAAGAACTGGCGGCCGGTCTCCCTGCTGTGCGCGGACTACAAGATTCTGGCCAAAGCGCTGGCCACCCGCCTCCGCGCGGTCATGGCCTCTCTCACCGGGCCCGAGCAGAGCTACTGCGTGCCGGGCAGGACCATACAAGACAACCTGTTCCTGCTGCGGGACCTGCTCACGGCTAGCGAGCTCTTTGGCCTCGACGTCGGCCTCCTCTCTCTCGACCAGGAGAAGGCCTTTGACCGCGTGGGCCACGCCTACCTCTTCCGCACGCTGGAGGCCTTTGGCTTTGGGCCCCTCTTCACCGGGGCCCTCCAGGTCTTGTACCGGGACATTTCCAGCCTGCTCAAGGTGAACGGGGTGCTTTGCGCTCCGTTCCCCGCGCGCAGGGGCATTCGCCAGGGCTGTCCGCTGTCGGGCATGCTCTACGCCCTGGCCATCGAGCCGCTGTTACACGCGCTGCGCCGCCGCCTGAGTGGGGTGGCCCTGCCATCGGCCACGGGCCCGTCCGCTGGCCCTCGTCTCCGACTGTCGGCCTATGCGGACGACGTCACCGTCTTCCTCGCCACCCAGGAAGACGTGCGGGCTCTGGCAGATTGCCAGCGGGCCTACGAGCGCGCCTCCTCCGCCCGCATCAACTGGGGCAAGAGTGACACTCTGCTGCTTGGCGCATGGACTGGCAGGCCTCCGCCGGACTTGCCGGGGGGCCTCGCCTGGCGCTGCGAGGGCCTCAAGGTCTTGGGCGTGTTCCTGGGGCCGACGACCTTCATGGCGCGCAACTGGGACGGCCTCGAGGAGGGAGTGGAGGCCCGCCTGCAGCGGTGGCGCTGGCGCCTGCCCAGCCTTTCCTACCGGGGGCGCGTCCTCGTCATCAATAACCTGGCGGCGGCCACCCTGTGGCACTGCTGCGCGGTGCTGGACCCTCCGCCGGAGCTACTGGAGAGATTGCAGCGGCTCCTGGTCGATTTCCTGTGGGACGGACGCCACTGGCTCCCACGAGCTGCCCTCTACCTGCCCACCGGCGAGGGGGGCCAGGGCCTGATTGATCTGGCCAGCAGGGTGGCCGCCTATCGGCTGCAGGCCCTCCAGCGGCTCCTGTACACCGAAGGCCACCTCCCGTGGCGACAGCTGGCGTGCCGATTCCTGCGGCGAGTGGGGGGCCTCGGCTTTGACCGGGAGCTGTTTCAACTGGACCTCACCTTCCTGAACGGGGCGGTCCTTCCCCCGTTCTACCGCAGCGTGGTGCGGGCCTGGCGGGCGGCCTTCCATCTCTGTCCCCAGGCCAGGCACCTGCGGTTCCCGCAGCTCCTTCGAGAGCCCTTGGTCCACAACCCGGCCCTGCACCGTGTCGTGCCGAGCCTGGCCTCCGCCAGCCTCACGGCAGCTCTCGTCGAGGCGCGCTCCACCCGCCTGGAGCACCTCCTGGACCCCGCTCGGTCGGACTGGCTGTCACCCGAGGCCCTGGCTGCCCGGCTGGCGATGCGCTCCGTCCGCACCGCGGGGCGGCTTCTGCGGGCCGCTAGGGCCGCCCTCCCGACGGAGGCAGCGACCGCCCTGGAAGCCCATCTCCAGACTCGCCGGCCCCTCCCCACCGCAGACGCCGCAGAAGACGCCTTCCCACCGCTACCCATCATCCCAGCGGTACCCGGCGAGCTGGCCGAGCGGCCCAACACGCTGCTCAGGCTCCTGGTGCCCCCCAGCAGCAATACGGGCTGCCCTTTTGGCACCCTGCCCCGCAAGGGCCTCTACATGTGGGTGGTGCGCACCCGGCACGCCCAGGTGCTCGCCGGCCGCCCTGACACTGCGTGGCGGCGGCGCCTGGCGCGGCCCGGGACCCCGGCGTGGCGCACACTGTATAAGGCGCCCATCGCCAAGAAGACCGGCGACCTGCAGTGGCGGCTCGTGCACGGCATCCTGGCCACCGGCACCTTTGTGCGTCACTTGGACCCAGCGGCCTCGGCGGCCTGCCCCTTCTGCCCGGGGGTGCTGGACGAGGACATTTTCCACGCCTTCCTCGACTGCCCCCGGCTGCAGCCTCTCTTTGCCGCCCTGGGCGCACTGCTTCGGGTACTGGGCCGAGACTTCTCCAAAGACGCCTACGTCCACTCCTTTCCATACCGGGCAGCCGAGCGGGCCACGGTCAGCCTGGCCAACTTCCTGCTGGGCCAGGCCAAGATGGCCACCCTGAAGAGCCGGCGAAACCAGCTCAGCGGCACCGGGATGGTCGACGCCCTGCAGCTCTTCCGCCTGCTGGTGCGGGCCCGCCTCTCGCTCGAGTTTGAGCACGCTGTCCTCCGGCGGACGGTGCCTGCCTTTGAGGAGCGCTGGGCCCTCGAGGGGGTGCTGTGCCGGGTCGAGGCGGGACGCCTGATCCTCGTTCTGTGATGCCACCGGCTGCTCAAGCCGCAGAGACGCGTCAAGCGGGCCGAGGCCCTGGACTTTTGCTCGTGCGGGTCGACCCCGGAGGCCTCCATGGGTGTCCCTGCTGGCAGAACTGTAAATACTGTAAATAGTCCTTATGTTCGTTGTGTTGGTTGGTTTTTTTTTTGTCTAGAGTGTACGGGCAGGCCTTGCAGGCCATGAGCCCAGGCCTTGTCCATGAGGCCCAGAGCTTCGGGCGTCCTTGTACATGCTTTTTACTGGCTCCGAGTCATCACCCTCCGGGGAATAAAGGTTTCTTAAAAGTCAAAAGTCTTATAGTGAGTATCCAGAAGCCCATTATGTTGTGGAGGTTTGTGGTGTGTCATTAATATTCTGTTGTGTTTTATTGTACTAATATAGCATATGTGGTCTCAGTGGAAAGCGCCTTGTTACTCATAGTTTCATCGTAGCTAGGGTCAGGAGGGACCTGAACAGATCATCTAGCCTAACCCCCTGCCACAGGCAGGAATGAATGCTGGGTTCACAAGACCCCAGACAGGTGATCATTCAACCTCCTCTTGAATTTGCCCAAGGTAGGGGCGAGGGCCACTTCCCTGGGAAGCTGGTTCCAGATTTTGGCCACCCTAACTGTAAAATATTGCCTTCTGATCTCTAACCTAAACCTATTCTCCATCAGTTTATGACCATTGTTCCTTGTCACCCCAGGTGGTGCTGGGGAGAAAAGGGCTCTACCTATTTGCTGTTGATCTCCCCTGATGCTTGTAGGCAGCCACTAGGTCTCCCCTCAGCCTCCTCTTGCTGAGGCTGAACAGGTTCAGGTTCCTCAGTCTGTCCTCATAGGGCCTGTCCTCCTGCCCTCTCACCAAGTGGGTAGTCCTCCTCTGAACCCTCTCCAGGCTGGCCACATCCCCTTTGAAGTGCGGCGCCCAGTACTGGATGCAGTACTCCAACTGTAGCCTGACCAAAGTCACATAGAGGGGGAGTATCACCTCTCTGGACTGGCTTGAGATGCACCTTTGGATGCATGACAAGGTATGGTTGACCTTACTGGCTGGATACTTTGTATCCATTTATGTTGCTTTTATCACCCTAAACATTATGTTATGCTGGCTTTGTATATCTTCATAGTTTTGGACATGGTTCAATCAAAGGTCTGGGGCATACATACACTATTTGCTTGTTATGGGGGAAATCTATTCCACAACAGCAAGACAACTGATGAGAGTAATGTCCCTTTAGCCAGAAGGGGCTCCAGGTGTCATGGGATACAAGAACTCCCTGGAGGATTCTGGTGACTCATGAGAACGCTGGTGGGGTGGGGGTTAGAAGTGAGTTAGGAAGCTAGCTGGGTGGTTACTTTGTCTTTGGATGGTTTTTTACTGCTCAGTAAAAGCAGTGTGAAGCGGCACAGTGTGAAGACAATAGGCTTGCACAGGTGTATGCATGAGCAGAATTTGTCCTGAAAAACTGTTATTGGTAATGGTGGTTTGAGACATGGAAAAACTTGATAAAGATATGGGGAGTTTAGCCTGAGTTTGTGGGGTTGAATCTAACATGAGTGGTCTTACATTTCAGTCCAGCAAGTACTTCCAAATATATTTAACTCTGTTTGTTTGTTTTAACCAATGGAGCCACTCATCTCCCTGTAGGAGAACGTTTGCAGGATAATGGCCTTAGCACTGAAAATCCTGCAGAGGCTGACTCCCCAATACCTCACATGGTTGCTTTTGGAATAGATCTGCATTTTGAGTGAGTTGGAACATTGCATTTCTGTAAAATATTCATCTCTTTTTTTGATCTGCAAACCACTGACTCTAGTGCTTTTCAGTATAATCAAGACATGTCCCTGTTTTTCTCCTCCAAATGTCCATGTTTATAGTTTTCAGATGTTGTTGTGTTGGTAGTGTAAGTAGTATAGTAATAATAGTATAATCTGAAAAATGCAAACATTAGTTCCTAACAAAAACTCTTTGTTAACCGAGACTTGCCTATTAGAACACTTCAGAAACAATTGCATTGTTTTGCTTGTAATCCATTTGGGTTTGAGGCAGATAAGAATGAGTTTTCTATAATTCCCAGGCTAAAACTAAAACAAGCTTTATTTAAGACAAAGAATGCCTTGGAAAAGTTAAGATTATGTCCTGTCCTACTTTACAAAAACACTCTGGAATACAAAACTTTTGTGAGAAGTAGGAGTGTTCTTACCAAGATGTAGTTTTGCAGATAGGGTTTTTACAGTGTTCCTTGGAAGAACAAGGCGACGTGAGATTTCTAACGGACAAAGGGCATCAGACTCACCCATAGCCCTCGGAGGGATTCAGACCTGGCGGTGGTGTTGAGACAAGGGACAGCCTTCCAGTATTTACTTAATTCCCTGCTCGCATTTACTCTTAATTAAAATCTGCTTCATGATTATATTACTTTCAAGATTAAAAAAGGACACAAAGGTCAGTTAACCAGGTATTATCCTGTTACCACACTTTAGCCAAGCTAGTTTAAAATAGGCAATATCCAGTTACTTCAGTCTTAATCTGATAAACCTGTGGTTCATCAGCAATTTCCTATCTGCTGCCTTGAGAGTGGCCTCCAGAGCTTTCATTTCAGTCTTGTAAAATCTTCTAGATCTGCTCCTGCAGTTAATTGTGTTGGAGGTAGTTCCCATGGCTATCTTTGTGGAAATGCAGTGTGCAAGAGATCTATAGCAGCTGTAATGAAGCTTTAGCAAATACTCCAGTCATCAGAAGACCAGTCTTGCATGAGACTGGTGCAGTTGTTATATGGGGGTGCCCGGGGCTTGCCCAGAGATCCATCTATTGTGCATCCATCTGTTGGGAAAAGCATAACTTGTGTGTGTGTGTGTGTGTGTGTGTGTGTGTGTGTGTGTGTGAGAGAGGGGCACTAGAGGGGGTCCCAGAATGGCATCCTTTCCTTCCCTGAAGTTTGCAGGATCAGGAATAGTTTCGCTTCACTAAGAACTAGGTGTGAGAACACAGCAGCAGCAGCATAGGTCTTTCTTGTCCCCAATGGCAGATAAGACTGACCACCCTCCATCTACTCTCCCTACGCCACCACCTCTCCCTTCCCATGCTTGAAAACCCCCTCCCCCCTGGGGAGATTTGCCCAAATAATCCTCTAGTGCTACAAAACCCATGTGGTAGCCATTACAACAGTCAAGTGTGAGTCAGGACAGACTTTGGGATGCCTACCTTAAGCCAGTAGCCTAGCAAACCCTATGGCTCCATGCTGGTATTAGGAAGAGCCAAGGCCTGACTCTCCAGCTGATGTCCCTTAGATCTCAAGAAGGTGATTATGTTTCCTGAATCAGTTTCACAACCATACCTAACTATTGCTGCTGTTTGTTGTGTATGTGTGCTATTTCTTTCTCAGGTTTTCAGGGGCTCTATACAAACTGGAATATGGATGACTGTAGGAATACTTCCACAAGTTGTTCAGGAAAGGGGCTAGTTTTGAGAAGGGATAGGGGATTGTTACTTTTGGAGTGTTTATGAGGAGATGTGAGTTGTCTGACTTGACTAGAGGTTTTACCCAGTGTCTGGATGTGTGCAAAGGCTTTTGCTAAATATTTCTTCCATTCAAGACCAATTGGATGACAGTGGATCTGGGGAAAAAAATTGATAGAAACAGAAAGTTATGTATCAGTGTTGTTGACTGAAGGAGGAAATTAGAGAACAGTGACTTTGTTTACTTAGTTTTGCAGTTGAGAGGTCTTCACTTGCCCTTTGTGAACAAGTAGAAAATGTAGCCTTTAGCCACAGGTTCTATTTGACTTGATGGGAAGGAGTGGTAGTTTTTTGAATGGGGTCCTTGCTAATGTTGCCTCTGTCACAGCTTGCAATATATTAGGGAGATTTTTTTTCTATTGTTTACTGTGGTTCTTCTAAGGAATATTGTGGGATAAAGAAAAAGGAAGAGAGAAATATGGTCCTTTTGCTTTGTTTCTATCTGGGAATTAATATACATTGCCTGAATTTTTAATATTAGCAGGTGGCCACTAGATATCACTATTATAGCCAGCATGTACAATTTTGTTTAGCTGAAAATGTAAGAGCTAAGAGAAATTGAGTGCCTGTAATGTGATGTTCGTCTCCTAAGTAAGCTCTTGCATATCTTCATAAAATTGTTATGAACCACATATGCAATATAGAGACACTGTTTACAGTAAAGCAGATACTTACTACATCATCTCAGACTTGCCTATATTGGACTGTCAAAAGACTGAGAGTTTAGTTACATGAAATTTGCATATTTTGTTTGAAAGCGACATCATAACAACTTTTGTTAGCTTGGTATGTGTTGGTCCAAAGCTTCACTATATTGTTTTATTGTCAATTTTATCATGGACTTCAGTGCAAGGCAATAAATTTCCAACCCACCCTACCATCCTAACAGTTGATTCTAGAAGGAAAACTGTACTTTGAGTATTAAGAATCTGTCTTAGAAACTGTTGCTGCTATACTAAGGATTTTAGTGGTCATTCTTACTGTTTGCTTATAAACACATCAGATGTTTGCAAGGCAGTTTGGTAGGTTAGATAGTCAGAGAAGGTAAAACTGCTCCTTGTTCAGGGAGGCAGAATAAAGGTTTTGCTTTAGTTGCATCTCTTGAGTAGGTCACGGCTCTCACTATTGTGCAGTGACTCTGTTTGCATAGCCTGGGTAGAATAGCAGAGATGGTTAGTCAGTGATTTTTTTTTTTTCATATCTTGAGTGACCCGTCAGACTTATGAAGAAGTCCCCTCCTATTATCAATCATCTGCTTCAGTGCACTTTAGTTGATTAACAACTTTTTTTTTTTGGAAGTGCTTATCACTTGAGATGGAGTTATTGCATGCACAAATACAGACTGGGGGATGACTGGCTAGGCTGCAGTACTATGGAGAGGGATGTGGAGGGTTACAGTGAATCCTATGCTGAATATGAGCCAACAGTGTGCTCTTGTGAAAAAAAATGCTAACAATATATAATGTTGCACTGTGGGGTTAGGCCAACTGTCAGGATCTCAATATTGCGCTGTTAGATAGGAGGGTGTGACACAATTGCACATATACAAACACACAAATCAATTAGGTGCATACATACACACACACACTACCAGCTCAGGCACATACACATCCAAACCAGCCTAGGCATATGCATACCTATCACCAATTCAAGCACATACACTATACACCCCAAAAGTTAGACACAGATCACTAATTCATATATCATACACACAATGCCCCCCCCCACACACACACATACAACCCACCTACACATACACACAGGTGAGTTCCTAAGTTGGGTGTTGCGATGTGTATGTATGTAAGTGCTTGGTGTACTTGGGATACCTGGGGAAAGGTTAACGTAAGAAAGTAGAAGTGTACGGAGTGAAAGTCACTGGGACTGGGATTAGAACCGGTAGACTAGAGGGGCCTGGGCTGAAGAACTGAGGCTTGGGGGTAACTTTAGGTTAATTGATTTTAATTGATTAAAAGACAATGCCCAAATCCTACAGAACATGCCGCACAGAGGCTGGGACTAGAGCCAGAGCTATGGGGGAGCTGAAAAGGTAGGTGGGGTGAGGGAAAATGGGACTAAGGGAAGGTGTGGGGAGCCAGAGGATGGCTCCTGGGCAGCTAGAGAAGTTGCAGGGAGTGGCAGTAGGTGCTGGGAGCTGGAGAAAGGCTCCAGCTGCTGGAGAAAACTGCAGGACAGCCATAAGGAGCTGCCGGGGGGGGGGGGGGGGCAATGACACAGAAGTTGCGGGGGAAACCTGAAAACAGAGAGACGGACAGCAGAAAATCACAGGAAAAGCAGCAGGAGAGACTGAAAGGTGGCAGGGCAGCAGGAAAGCAGAGAAAGGCAGCAGAAAGTCACAGGGAAAAGGCAGTAGGAACAGGGGGAGGGCAGAAAATCACAGGAAAAGCAGCAGGAGAGACTGAAAGGTGGCAGTGAGCCAGAAGCAGGAGCGGGTGAAATGAGACAGAAGTTAGAGGGGTGAGGAGCAGAGATTGGAGCAGGGCCAAGCCATGGTAAAGCAAAACCCAACTTAGGGGTCCAAATAACAGTTTTATTACACAGGCAACACACTACACAGCCCCATGAAATTATTGGTTCACACACATGCACATGTGCACATGCACACACACGCACTGGTAGCAAGAGAAAGAGACTCAGTGGAAGGGCTGGAGTCCAGGTAGGGAAGAGAAGCAGAGTCCAAGTCCCTGGTTGAAGAGAGGGTGGGGGGTGATAGCTACCTATCCAGGCTGGAAAGGGGTCCTTGTCCAGTAGGTGTTGTCCAGAGCGGGGTCGCCAGCAGGGCCTCTGGGTGGATAGGTGGTGTGGCATGGTGCTGGTCCAGATGGAGAGGGCATCCCACTGGGTCTGTTTTCACTACCCCTTTTTATAGGGGCAGACCTTGTGTGACCCTAGTGACAGGATGCATGCCCAGGCAAGGGTCAGCCCCTGGCATACGGAGCATGTGTGCTCCATGCAGGGATGTGCAGCTTTGGGGGTCTGTAGTGGTGGGGTACAATGGTAAGAGTTGCTGGTTCTGCAGGGTCTTTTGTCTTTCAAATGCTGGGTTCTTGTCTCTGTTCCTGGGTGAAGTCCGTGGTTCCTGGATGAATCAATGTGAGGTGATGGCCCAGTCATTACACACCATTCAGTAGAGGCCTGCTACCATTGTATTTCAATCATTCCCAATCATTCTCATTCATCTAGGAACCAATTTACATGGGAGGGAGTACGTGACTCATACAGTTGCAATATGGAATGCCCGGGCAGAGGACACAAGATGGAGGCTTGACATGTAAAATGGAAACTTGACATGACTGGTTCAGTTACAAACACAGGCCTAAACCATACAATAGCCATATGAAACAATAACAATCAATACGAAAATGATAATAATACAATATACAACAGTAAGAATCAATACAAACCTAATAATAATACAATATAAAACAGTGAATATCCAAAACCAAAAACTTGCTACCAAAATAAAAATGTTAAAGCTTATCCTAAGTCTGAGCTTACTTACAGTTATCTATAGGGAATAGAGAGGGAGAGAAAAAGTCAGAAATGGTTGGGGAAGGGGAGGGAATGCATTTTAAAATAAATCAAAAAAAAAAAAAGGGGGGGGGTTTGCTACAACAGTACTAGGTTGTACTAATAGGAGTGTCACTTGCAAATCTAAGTAAGTGATTCTGAAACTCGGTTCAGCACTGGAGAGACTTCAACTGGAGTGCTGCATCTAGTTTGGGGCACCACACTTCAAGAGGGATGTGGAGAGATGGAAAAGAGTCTAGAAGAGAACAAAAGCTATTAGGAGCCTGGGAGACAAGACTTAGGAGGAAAGGCTAAAAGAACTAAGGTGATTTAGTCTGGAAAAGGGAAGATTGAGGGGGATTTGATAACGGTTTTGAAGGGAGATCATAGAGAGGATGGAGATGAGTTTTTTCTGTGGCCTCAGGGGACAGAAGTAGGAGCAATGGCCTCAAGCTGCAGCAGAGGAAATTTAGGTTGCAGATTAGAAGGAACTTTCTGATTATGAGGGTGGTCAAACATTGGAACAGGATTCTTAGAGAAATTGTGGAATCTCATCTTTGGAAGTTTTCAAGAGCAGGTTGGGCAGACGTGTCTGGGATAGTTTTGGTTAGGGATGATCCTGCCTTGAGCAGGGGGATGGACTAGATGACCTCCTGAGGTCCCTTCCAGCCCCACTTCCTTATGATCCTATGATCACTGGTCATTGTCTCAGTCATGACATCAAACTAGAGGAGGTGTCTATGCCAGAGTTCATTTGTCTCCCTTCGCTCCCCCCCCCCCAACTTTTGGGAGTTTTATTGCAACAGAAACTGTAAGGAACTTGGGGAAAAGATAAAATAAAAATCAGGTAAATATAGACCATTGAAATCCTCACTTACACCCTACATGCCTGAGCTCACAGGTGACAGAGACATATTTTCTTTCCAAACACTATTTTAAAATGATGTGGTCTTTGCTCCTCCTACAAAAAGAGCCTCCAATTTCCAAGATGGTCCAGAGAGTCTTTTGGGAAATGACATGGCCTTCCTGAAAGAAATACAAGACCTTGCAGAGGAAATCTTAGAGACTACTGAGAAAGCCATTGTTTTACAAAAAGTGTGGGGAAAAGAATCAAAGTTATCAGGTAAGCTACCATTTTATAGATACTGACTGTCTTGTGTATAAGATAGCAAGTGACAACCATTTAAAATGGATAGCAGCTCTTTTTGCCATGAAAAAATCATGTTCTAGTTCAGAAATTGATCAGGAAGTAGCATCATTTCAATAATTACTATTGGTTTTTCTGTCTCGGGGAACCCAAAGGTGACACACAGTAGGATAGATGCCTGATCCCCATAAACTTTTAATCTAAATATGAAACCTGACAAAATATTTGTGGATGCTAAATAAAAGAAGGGATTAGGGAGAGTAATATGATGAGTGGAGCTTGAGAAAAGAGGGTCAGGCTGTAAGAAGGGTTCTCTATTGAGGCTGGGGTAGACCACATGTTTATATTGGTATAAGAGAAGTGGACAATATAAGCTCCTTCACCACTGTAGCCTACTTGAATCTGATGTAGAATTACTTCAGGAAAAATCGGGGGTAAAACACCGGTGTAAGTTACACTGGTGTAAATGTTATCTGTTTGCCTCCATCCCAGGATAGAAAGTTCTCAGTGCAAATCTCAAAATTGGTAAAATTTTGGGCATGTTACGATTAATTGCATGATAACCACATATAACATGCTACAAGCGTAACATCTATCTAAAACACTAACCACCACTTGCATCACTTATTACTAACAAAATAGACTTTGGAGGTGGGAGGAATTATAGGGACAAGGTTCAGTAATGTGATCATATGGGCACATTGATATTCAAGAGTATCCCTAGCTCCCAGGGCTGAGCAGGCACAGTATATAAGCTAGTGCAGTGATCTAACTTCTTGTTTTTCCTAGTACTTATGATGCAGTATATACATGTGCTACACTTTTTTTGAGGAGAGTGTTGAGTCATTTAGTCAATTCCCTGAGTGGAGGAGGCAGTAAAATCCTACCAATTTATGGTGGCTCTTTAGGAAGAGGCTACATTGTGGAAAGCTAGAGCTGGTCAGATCTTGCACTGGATATGCACTTGCCTCAAACACCTTAATCTGTGTTAGCAAATTCATCTTGATCTGTGTTGATAGGTATACAGCCAGCACCCTTCTCTAGCCTATCCTCAAGCACCATCTAACATCTCCATCATCTTGGACGGCCCTTAGTATCTAAGCAGAATAGTTAGAGATACCATAGTCATCACCAATAAATAATGTTGTTAAATAATATACTTGCAAATACTGGGAAACAGTAAGTTTACATACTGGTGTACTCTGAGTCTCAAGCCTCTTTTCCTTAATAAACAGTGTGTATGTGTGTGTATATATGTGTGTATACATATACACACAAATATAAGTTACATACGTGTATGTATATAATTTATAATATGATATATGAATGTCTACAAGTTGTATGGTAGCAAAGGTTCTGCTGTTACTAATGATATATCTCTGGAATATTCTTGTTTTTACAGGGGTGAACAACAGCTCTGTTTTGTTAGCTGTAAGTATCTTCACTTTTCATTCTGAAATTATCATGTCAGCTTTAGAGTTTGTATCATTATAGTATTGAAGAGTAGACATTATAGTATTAAAGAGTAGAAAATGTGATACTTTTCATGTTTTGGTCAGAGTGTATTTGTAAAGGCTGGGATATTGCTGAGAAAACAGTGTAGTCTCTTGGACTTAATAAAGAGCCATTAATTGCTAGATCACTAATTTGCACCTGGCTTAGGTTGTTACTGGCTTAAAGCCATTGCTGTATGTCTGTTATGAGATTTTTAAAAGGTGTACCTATCAGGCCATTCTATCTATTTGTACAAAATGGGTAAAAGTGTAATACAAAATACTCTTAACAAAAAGGCTTTTTCATCCTCGTGTTTTGAGTGTTTGTGGTTTCCAACAGCATGTAAAAAATGCTCATTACAGCAAAAGCAGAAAGATGTGGGTGCTGTCTAGAAGAGATTGTGTCTAATTTAGATTTGATGCAGTGATCCTGGCTGATGAATAGCAGAATAGAGATGGAGTGAAAAAAGACAGGGTGACCGAGTTTAGGAGAAATGTCCCTCTCGAGTCCTTTGGGTAGTCCCTTTTGATATGTGTTTGCCATCCGTCCCATCCCTAGTGTAGATAAATCATCTGTTATCGCAGCTTGTTTGCAATTCTGGTGGAAAGACAAAAACTGAATGGGCACAGAATTCAATTTCCAAGGCTGTCAATTCTATAGTTTTTCACAAATCACTAACTTTCAATAGCCAAAGTAAATTTGCTCCATAGTTTCAGTGATGTCTGCCTCTTTGTAAAATGAAGTTTTAGGCCATACAATCTGAGATGGATTAGATGGCATTTTACAGGCAATATCTGTAAATTGCTCTTTTACATATTTAACTGGAAGGAGCCGCATAATGGCAAGGTTTTCTTTCTGGAACTGAGTATAAAATAAAAAGAGAATCACATTCATCAATGTGTTAAATCTCAGTTATTATTGAACTTGGCCTTGAACCTTTTTCCCCCCTTTTTCTTCCCAGTAATGAGAGAAAATGTACAAAGGTCTTGGTTTCCACCATTAGCCTTGGTCATCTTGGTAAACACTTATGCTAGAGTCCCACTGAAGGGTTTCCCCCTGTGAATGGCATCATAATAAGCACTGGCACATTTTCCTGTTTATGTTTTGCAGAATCATATGAAGGTATTACCCAACGTAATAGATGTCATCTTTATCAAATCACTAATCAGAGTAGGGTCAACTGGACTGAATGAAAATCCCTTTTCATTCTTCCTGGCCTGTTTCATGGAAGCTTTTCACAAAGAGCTGGAAAAGCAAGGATGGAATGGAGGCTTCACCTCTCTCATCATTCCTTGACCATACCTAGTTGTTATTCCCCCAGAGACATTGTATTTCTGTTGCAGGGCTACAGAACACTTTGCTTTTTGGATTTCAGAGTTAATCCTTCTCTTTTCTCTGAGCAGAAGCTGAGGAAGGGGATGCCTTGGGTTTTTCATAATTCTGTTTTCCCACCAGGAATGCATGTATAGTTAAGTTATGACTGCTAGGCATTCAAAAAGCAGTGAATGTGTCACAGGGTGAATGTACAAAGCCAGTTAATTCCTTTCTTAAAAGGTTTCTAATGGTTAATAATTCTTGGGAAGTGATAGGGGGAGTTAGGAAAAGGCAGGTCACTGGTCCTCCCTCTCTCCTGAATATTTAACACACACACCTTTTTTAATAAAGGTGGATTTGAATAAAGCAGAAGAGATCATTTCTACAGTTGAAAGCCTTTACAAACAACCCTACTTTTGGGACCTTCTTCACTTGCTCCCTGGACTGCAGGCAAGCAGCCTTTACAAAGATGATTTGATACATACTCTAGCACAGTTTCTGGAGACCTTTAAAAAGTAAGTACTAAAATCTGGAAAATGTATGGGTTGATTCTTGTTTTCTCTTGTTTGCCAGGATTAATATATCTGTCTAATTTATCGTGCTGCCCACAAGCACTTTTAATGGCAGAGAATCCCTATATAGACATGCAATGCACATAGAGGGAGAGAGAGAAAAATGGAGTTCCCCACTTGGGCTTATCCATGGGAGATATGGATTGGGAAAAATATCAATGGGGAAAAATGGAATTCCCCACTTGCTATCCATGGGAGACTGATGCTAGATCAGGGCTGGGCAAAATATTGCCCATGGGCTGGATTTGGTCTGCCAGGCAATCAGTCTTGCTCATGGGGCCTCTCCGTAAGCCCTGGCCCTGGGCTGCCCCTCTGCAAACTGGGGCCTCCATGCAGGAGGTGTGGCTCTGGCTGCTAGCAACCAATCCCCACCCAGCTTGGCCTGACCCACCCTAGCCCCAAGCCAGGGGGTGCTAAAGACAAGCATGAACAAATAGAAATACTTATTAAAAGGTCTCATACAAGTAGCCAACCAGGCAACAATCAAAAACATAAGTGCTTTTATACTAATGCCAGAAGTCTAAGATCCAAGATGGAGGAACTTGAATGTTTAGCAGTAAATAACAATATTGATATAATAAGTATCTCAGAATTGTGGTGGAATGAGGAATACCAATGGGATGCTTTAATACCAGGACACAAACTATAAAGGAATGATTGAATAGGTTGTACTGGTGGGGGACTGACACTCTACATCAGACTGCATCAAATTAAATAGGGTAGATTTTTTCAACGGATAAGAGATACTGTAGAATCTCTGTGGATATAAATTCTGCATTTTTAATAAAAATAAATAAATCTCAGTATATACTATTGACCCTAAGACCAGGATGGTAACAGTAAGCTAGAAATGCTAAGGGAGTTGAGGGTGCCTGCAAGAGCATAAAGCACAGTAATAATACGTGAATTATCCACAAATAGACTTGGCCAATCTAACCTCAGGAAGGGCTAAAGAAACAAATGTCTTGATATTATAAAAGATTCTTTTTTGGAGCAATTAGTCCTGGAATACAAGAGAAAAGGCCATTCTTAATCTACCTGTAAGTAGTGCTCAGGATTTGCTGCAAAATGTAAGTGCTGAGCCTTTGTGCAGTTGTGACCTCAAAGCAGTTGGTTTAACAACCAAGTAGGTGGGGAAGTGAAAAGAAAATCTACTACAGTAACCTTTAACTTTAAAAGGGGAGACTATACCAAAATGAGGACGCTAGTGAGACAAAAGCTAAAAGGGGCCCACCCCTATGGAAGTGAAAAACTTGGAAACATCATGGAAACTGCTTAGGAACATGATATTGGAAGCACAGAGCAAATGCATACAGAAAATCAAAAAGTGGAAAGTGGACCAAAAGAAAACCAGCATGATTTAATGGTAGAGTTGTAGATGCAATAAACAACAACAACAAAAAAGGCTTAGTTCAAAAGATGGAAGACAAATCCTAATGTGGAAAATAAGAAAGAGCACAAACAGTAGAAAATCAAATCTAGAAATGTGATAAGACAAGCTAAGAGATTTTGAGAGAGAACTTGCTAGAGACCTAAAAGGAAACTAACATTTTCTTAAGTACATTTGAAGCTGAAGACCTGCCAGGGGGTCACTGGGGCTTTTGGATGATCAGGGTGTAAAAGGGGTGCTAAAGGATGACAGGGGCATTGCTGAGAAACTAAATGCATTCTTTGCATCTGTTTTCATTGTGGAAAATGTTGGGGAGATTCCCTTAGTCAATCCACTTCTCTCTAGGGACAAGTCAATGGATCTGACTGAAATTGAGGTTTCAACTGATTAGGTGATAGAGGAAATTGATAAAATACACAGTAGTGAATCGCCAGGACCTGATGGCATTCACCTTAGGGTCCTGAAGGAGTTTATATCAGAAATTGCTGAAGGGTAGTCACTGACTGGAGGGTTGCCACTGTGACTTCCGTATTTAAGAAAGGCTCTAAAGAGGAGAAGACCCAGGGAACTACAGCTGGTGAGTCTAACTTGTTCCTGGAAAACTGGTAAAAACAGTAATAAAAAAAAGAATTGTTCAATCCATGGATGACCATAACTTGCTGGGGAAGAATAAACCTGGTTTTATCAATGGGAAATCATGCCTCACCAACCTAATAGAGTGCTTTGAGAGTATGAGTAAGTAGGTGGATGAGGGGGATGCAGTTGACACAGTATATCTAGGCTTCCAAAAAAGTCTTTGACAAGGTCCCCCATCAGAGGCTCTTAACAAAGTTAAGTAGTCATGAGATGACAGAGAAGGTACATTTTTGGATTAGAAATTGGCTTAAAGATAAAAATCAAAGAATATAAGCGGTCAGTTTTTGGGATGGAAAGAAGTAAATAGTAGGGTCCTTCAGGGCTTGTGCGTTGGGACCAGTGCTGTTTAACATATTCATAAATGATCTGGAAAAGGGGGTAAATAGCAAGGTGGCCATGTTTGTGGATAACACAACATTTTTCAGAGGGCTAAAGCCCAAGGTGGACTGTGAAGAACTACAAGAGGATCTGGGACTATTGAGTGAATGAGCAACTAAATGGCAGATGAAATTCAATGTAGATTTGTATAAAGTGATGCACATGAGCAAAATAACCCAAACTATACCTGCATTATGATGGGCTCTATATTAGCTGTTCCTCTATATTAGGAAAAAGATCTGGAAGTTGTGGACAGTTCACTAAAAACATCAGCTCAATGCTTAGCAGCTGTCAAGAAGGCAAACAAAAGGTTAGGAATCATTGAGAAGCAAATTTGTAAACTAAATATAAAGTATCATTGTGCTCCTTCATAAATCCATGGTGCATATACACCTTGAATAGTGTCCAGTTTTCATCCTCACACCTCAAAAAGAATATAGAAGAACTAGAGAAGGTACAGAGAAGAACAAAAAGGAGGATTAGCGAAATGGAGGGGCTTCCATATAAGGAGAGACTAAAGAGTCTAGGCCAGGGGTGGGCAATTATTTCAGCCTGAGGACCACATAGGCAGTTCTGGGGAGCTGTTGTGGGCCACTCAGCACCCTTCCCCCCACTTGTGAACAGCCCAGAGCCCATGCACCTTGTGGCTTCTCCAGTGGTGGGGGGAGGGAGTGTGGCTGGAGCCGGGGCTGTACAGCTGGGGCAGAGTACGGGAATGAGCCTCATGGGGGGTGGCTCCCACAGCTACACACACCACAGGAGGGCACGGGACAGGGCAGGCTGCTGCTGTGGGCTGGGACTGGTGCTGGGCTTTTTCCAGCGGGGGCTGGGCCAGCCTGTGCTTGGTGCACACAGTGGCAGTGCTAGGAGGGAGGGTTGCAAGGGCTATGGCAAATTCTGGGGTGGTTGCAACCCCCTCTCTATAGCCCTCTCCCAGTGGTGCCTGCCCTGAGTGCAGCCTGGCCTAGCCATTGCCAGAAAGAGCCTGGTGCAACCCCAGACTCAGCCCACAGCTTCAGCCTGCCCTGCCCTGGGTGAAGATCTGGGGGACATGACCCCTGTGCCCTCCTGGGGTGTGCACAGCTGGGGGAACCACCCTCCCCCAAGATCCCTGGATGAGCTACTCATACCCCAGCTGGGCAGCCCCAGCCCCAGCCTTACTCCATCCCTCACCACAGAGGCCTTGATCAAGGCTGCAAGCGGCTCATCTGGTGGGCATGGGGAGTGGGGAGGGAGGCTCCCCCTGCAGCTATGTGCACCCTGAGAGGGCATGGGGGGGGGGGGCATGTGCCCCTGGAACTGCACATGGGGTAGGGCAGGCTGCCACTGCAGTCCGGGGCTGGCGCTGAGCTATTCCTGGTGGGCGGCTCACCTGGGGCTGTGCTGGGGGTGGGCAGTATTGGCACTAGAAGGGGGCTATGGGGGGCGGGGGGGTTACAACAAATTCTGGAGTGACTGCAGCTCCTCCCATAGCCTCACTCCCAATGCCACCGCTGCCTGCCCTGAGCATAGCCTGGCCCAGCCCCCCACTGAGAAGAGCCCTGTGCATCCCTGGTCCCAGCACAGCCAGCAGCAGCAGTCCTCTGTGCCCCACATGCAAATCAGTCCTCTATGCAGCTCAGTCTGGCACCCTGCCCTGGCTTGGTAGCCCCAGCCCCACTCCCTCCCCCACTGCTGGGGCCTCAGTCTGCACCCCCTCCATACCCCCACCTTCCTTCACTAACACATTTACCAGCCAGACCTGGGCTCTCCTGGCTAACTGCGTGTTGTGATGCAGCTGCGCACGCACACACAACATTTATCAGCCACATTAGGTCGGTGGACCCCCTAGGACCTTTTTAAGTACCCTTAGGAGTATACATCCTCCTGGTTGACAACCACTGTCCTAGACCTTAAATGCTGGATTCTGAAAATGGGAGAGTAACAGTGGAAAAGGCCTGGTTCTACCCTTTTCACCTGCATTTTCTACATCCACTCTCAGTCACTGTGTGATTCAGGATACTGGGCAAGATGAACCTACAGTCTGAACCAGTAACTGGCAGTTCTTATGACATCCACCATCCCAAAACATTGTCATGAGAAGTCAGCTGGCTCTGCATCATATTTCTCCTGCTCTTTAAAGAGCATACTGCACTGCTGTAGTTTGAAAAGTATTTCCTTTTTTTTTCCATTTTTCCTTTCAGTTCCATAACATCTTTGGAAGAGTTCGATGTAATGCCATCAAACCAAAGTTTCTACAGAGCAGTGAAATTAGGACTGAATACCTCTATCACAGCACTACATTTCTTAGAAGACTGGAGCCTGGAAGGTAAATGATATCTTTTTTTTTTCTTTTAAAGGTGGTCCAAGAATTTTAGGAATTTGGGATGAAGACAACTAGATGAGCTCTTGAAGAATTAATTATTTAATGCTGCTGCAATTTAAAATGGTATTGATAATGTCTGTTTAGGATAGCCAGAGCCTTTTGCAGGCATCTCCTTTAGTAGAAATCAGTAGATAGCACTGGTTATGGCAATCCTTTCATGGTGCCAGTTTTACAGTCCAAACTTACCATGTTTTGAATACTGTTTACGATGAATTTTTTGGGGAGGATGCTTTGTAATTGGTATGTCTAGTTTTGAAGAATTGTGAAAGAAGCTGAATTCAGTTTGAGCTTAGATCCAAATGAAAATGAATGCTATAGGTCAGGGCAAGATAGTCAAGGGAACTAGTCTTTGTTCAAGGGCTAAAGACCACTATCTACTACACACATCTGGGCAGAGAGTTTAAATAGGAAAGATGAGCTTTGGGAGCAGCTTCTTTCTGTGCATTTAGTAGGATGTGATTTTTTTTTTTTTTTGGCCTGTAACATAAACACACTGTGGCTTATCTCTCACTACTATGATGCCCTTGAAAGCACTGTTGAGAAGCACTGCCCCACCCTCCCACTCCTGTTCTACATGTGCCAAACCTGGGAAGGTGGTGGTGAAGCTTAACTGGGTTGCTTCCTTCAGTTCTCTCGAGTTATTTGTCTCTGTCTCCCCTTTTCCTCTGCTGATTCTTCAAGGTAAGATCAGGATCTGCTCAAGTTGGGTCACATTCTTTTCTCTGGAGAATGTCATGCCAAGTCCTTTACATTTCTTACCCTTTCAAAACAAGGGAACCAGAGATCTGGTGCTCGGTCCTTGCACAGGGCCTATTAAATTTAATTTTGCCTATTAAAACATGCTGCTGCTGTCATTCCTGTTGTTCCTTTACTTTTTTGTGTTCTAAATTCCATTGTTATCCAAGCATGTGCAACAGAAAATTGGTTTTGTGTGGCTTTGGATGGATGGAGGGCCTTTCTAGACAGTGGTTTGGATGGCACCTCACCTGTCAATTGCAGCATAAATTGCTTTCTGACAGTTAAAATAATTATAGTTTGCAGTATAGTTACAGTGCCAACCAGATGTGCAGCTATCTTACAGAGGGGAGAGAACTGAAACTTGTGATGGTAGTCCACGCAGGCTGTTGTGACTCAGGCTTTATCTAGTGGGTGTGGGTAACAACATCAGTGAAGAGAGTAGTATGAACATCTGTGCAGACTGGGCGGTCTTGATGGAAACTCTGGCTAACGCATTTAGGCTCCAAGTCCATCATACATCATCTACTATAGTTTCCTGAGCTAGCTAGATTAAAGGCATATCTGTGTATGCTGCAGTGATGTGTCTGGTTGCAGTGTAGATTTGCCCAGCTTAAACTTTGAATAGTTTGTGAACACTCTAAGAAATGCAAGAGCAAAGAAGTTCCATCTTCATTCATAAAATTCAAACCTGTCTATCCAATGTGGTTTGTTTCCCCTGCTCAGTGATTGTTCACTCCAGCACAGATGCCTGCTGTTTCAATACTGCATGCTGAATTATACATGCTAATCCAGATAAATGGCACACTGCAGGGACTGTTGGCACCCACTGCATGGGAGAGCATGTCACCACCATCTGCTCTGCTGTTTACATCTGTGTTTTCCATGTTCTGTCACATTCTGAGCTGTAGCTTCTCTGTGAGAAGCCTGTTTTCATATGAGTGGCTGTGTCTGCTTCTGGCACTGAATGCCAAGTAAAGGTTAAATTGATATGGTCATATGAGAAATGTGACGGCGTGCTTACCAAACTGATCAAAAAAGGATGGGGGCAGGGATTGCACTGGATTCATAGGTGCCAGAGAAGTTTATCTACAGTACCAGTAGTACCTTCTGGGTAGATTGGTTCTGACCTGGATAGCTGGGTTCGTAGAGAAAATGATTAGGTTCTCATAATTGCATCAAAAAGTTTCAGAGTAAGCAAGGTACTATCCTATCCCATTGTCCCTGTGAGACTGCCAAGGGCTGGATGTGGGAGGCAGGGCCAAATGAATTCAAACAGGACATTCAAAATGCTGTGTGATTCTCATGGCTTCTGTGGCCTCTCCTTCATGTTTCATTAGTTCCAATGCAAATAATTTTTAAAAAGAAAAGTGAAGAAATGCTGAAGTTGAGTAACTTTGGACCTCAAATAAATGAAGTCTCTGAAATCAAGGAAGTTAGATGTGCTTGATAATATCTTTACTGCACTGACTACGTTGTTTTGGAAAAAAGTTAGACAAGTTTTCAGCAAAAAAAAATCCTTCCTATTTTGTGAGCAAAAACTTTTCTAGCATTTCTCCCAATTGCATAGTTGTCCAAAGAGATAATACCAATGAAATCTGGCTTCTTGCATTTTCTCTGCCCCATCATGACTACAACCTTCCTACATGGAATGAGGAATTTTGTAGAGTTGCCCCACAGTTTAGGTCTTGATCATGTAGATTTTACAAAACCTAATTTGTATATAGTAATTTTCCTGTGAAGTCAAGGATTGTCTTTTACATACAAGATTTGTGGACTGTGATCCATAGTGGGATGGAATATTTCCAGCCTTCATGTATACTATATAAGACAATACTGCTGAATGAACTTGCAGTATTTTGTCTTTGCTTATTAACTCACCGATTAAAAAACTCCTGGAAAATCAAGGGTTTTTTTTATGGCACAAGATTCCTTTTGGAAAAAAAACAATTCATGCAGGATCTAGGCTCAGCTCCTGTTTCTTTGTTATTTCAGCTGAAACCTGCTAGAAAAGCTTAAATGTGAAAATGTAAAAAGCTTTAATTTATTCTTTAAGCTTAAAGAATAAATGTGAATGCTGAGATTTTCAAATGCACTCAGTATTGGCTGAATTCTACTCCTATTGCAGTCGCCAGGACTTCAGCAGAAGTTGAATTTAAGGAAAATCTCTAGCAGTTTTGAAAATCCAAACTTTAAGTCTCTGATTCTGCAGTTTTCCTGTTCAAGAAATGGTTTGTGTTAGGGGCAGGGTGGCCATTATAGTGGACACTCCAGTTTTCTGCTACTCTGTCCTCTGTCCTCTAGCGATACGAAACCTGACACCTTTATGTCCTCTATACCAATATATATGTTCTCCATTGTTGTGTTCTCAGCGGTAAAAATTATTTTCAAAGATTGATTCAGTATGGGTAAAGTTAGTATTTGAGATTGGACAAAATGGACAAATAATTCAGCAAATGCATAGTTGTCAGAGATTGGCTCCATTCCCTGTGTTAGTAAGGAAATCATATTCAGTATTTCTGTCTCTAACTGTACCCAATGCATGTGAACATGCTCAAATTCTCTGTTGTAAAAAAGCTTACCAGGTTGCATATAGGTCCTGTCAGATATGGATTAGTAAGATATGGGATGGAACATGAGCAAAATGTGAGAAATATTAAACCAGATATTTTTTTCTTACAGGTTCTCAGTATAACCTTTCTCTTTGGGATGTGATGTGGGATCCATATGCAGTCAAAATGGAACTTGAATCCAGATTTGGTTTCAGTGAACTTCATGCTAAGAAACTTCTGAATGATATGGCAGTGTTAAATAAGGTGGGAAACATAAAAATGTCAGTGTTCTGATATTTTTTTACATTTTGCTGCTTTTATATTTTTATGCAGCCACAAGTAAGTGTCAGGGGGGTGATGAGCACATATTTGGGGTGCTGGGGAAGGCGGGAGCAGTGGGCCTGATCCAGGCCAGCAGGGCAGGGGGCAAGTGGGGTGTTTACACTAAAGTGTAGCATAAAATGGTTAATGTAAGACAAGTTGGATAACATAGATCGGAGATGATACTGCTCTGGAGTGGTGTAACTTTGAGCTGTGTAACAAGTACGTAATATTGGTTTCACATGTTAATGTGTGGACAATCCAGGTGTTAAGAGCTCCAGGAGTCATCCAAAATTATTGTGTAACAAGGCTCTGAGAGCAGCTTATCCATATGTATAACTATTGCAAATGCAGTGCCATTTAATTAATTCAGTCATTGGTAAATTCGATCGTCAGATTACTTGATCCATGAGGTAGTCACCTACTTAAATGGAATTAAAATTACAACTCCCTCCCCTTCCTTTACTGCTATAAACTATGATTGCTTTAGACTGGAATTGTTTAGCAGTTTTATCTAGAAGGTTTCCATTAATAAGGAAAGTTAAGATCCTAAATGAAAGAAGAGAAAAATGAGTCAAAGAAGGACATGCAATAATAAGGGATGCTTGACTACAATTAAGGTGAATGTCATTGTCACCTTTTATAAATGCTACCTTGTATCATATGGTCCTTGTTAGATATGGGTGAAAGGTGCACTCCTTATTTCAAGGAATGTTTCTTGTTTTCAGAAATTAGAAATTGCTGTCTTATAAATGTGTCCCCGTGTATTGAGCTGCAATCTAATGGATTTATATGGCATTTCTGGATTTAAATAGCAATGGATTTATATGGCATTTATCCGGCATCTCCTTTTACTAGAATAGAAAAGCTAGTTTGGAGTAAGATTAAAATGTCCCAAATTGAGAAAGAAGCATAAGTGTGTGCCTAACTTTGTCTCATTGAAGTCAATTTATAATTTTTTAGAAATATAGATGTAGGTAGAATCAACAGTGCTACTTCAAAGCATAAACTTAGGCCAAAGCATTGACATCTTGCTAACGTTTAATTTAATTTATTTTTTAAATTTAGCATCCCTTTCCTATGTTGTTGTTTCTATAAAAGTCTAGTTATAATTTACTCTCTTTGTTGGTATCTGTTTACAGAGTTCTTCTCCTGCCAAACCCTTTCCCATGCTTATGGACTAACTTGGTGGAGGATGTCTCTTATCAAGTGTATTGTTTCTTCTGACACTACAAATGAGCTTTTTATATATTAAAGTTAAATAATAATGTGGCAAAAATTAGCAAGTTTAGGGCCCATATTTGGCTTTTGGTTGGTTAGTCAGTTGAGTGGCTTCGTAGAGATTTAAAGCCTTCTGTCAAGTGCCTTTCTTTAATATTAAACATGTGATTGTCATGTGAGTACATTCTAGTGAATAGTTTTATTAAACTCAGTGAAACTCTCCACATGAGCAAAAGTGGTAGAAAAGAAAGGCGTTTCTAATTCTGAACAAAATTTGGCTTTAAAAGTCCTTTTGGGGAAAACATTTAACCAGATTCTTGGCTGCTTTCTTTTTTTCTTCCCCTGGACCAAAAATAACTATTATGATGATATAGTTTAATCATGTTTAAATAAATACATACCTACATAATAATCTATCATTTGTCAGCTATATCCTTTGTTTGGGCTAGAACTTGTTGCCATTTATCAAAGATCTCTTGTTTGCTGCTCTCCACCTGAGTTTTAGGGGCAAATTTTCATGTGCCTATCAGGGGTTTTCATTGAAAAATTTAAGCGGCTTGGTCATAGAATACCTTGGTTCTCAGTATTCTTGGAAGGGAATGGTCACTGAGGGCCAGGATGGTCCAGTAAACTGAATGAAGGACTATCAGTCACCACAGTGCTCTTGGTTTGTTGTGTCACCGGCAGCCAGGTGCTTCTGTTGCGTTTATGCCAGCTGAGGATTCTGGTAGGGAGTCTCAGAATGGACCGTGGCACACCTGCTCCTTGGCATGGTCCTCAAGTGGTGCAGACATGCTGTCTGTCTCAGGTTGGTCATCTGTACAGTTGGGATGATATCTGACTCAGTGCTACTTCACAAAGAACTATACAGGACTGTGACTGTCAGCCCTGAGCAGTCATCAATGTATTGGTTCCTGAGTTTCATTGCATTGCTGACTAAATGTTTTGAAAAAATTCTAGTGTTTCTGTAGTCACAGATAACATGAGTCATAATTTAAACCACATTGTGTCAGGGTTGTTGTTGGCATGGATTAGTGAGGGCACAGTGATTTTAAATACTCTCGTTAAAGAAGAGAGAGAACTTGTTCAGTAAATTTAAAAATTCTGACCTGGAAGTTGGATGGATTCAGCATGAGGAAAACAACTGTCTGGCAGCCCTCCGCAGTTGCTACTTCAGTTAAATTATTTTTATTAAAAAAAAAAAAAAAGCCAGTTTGATACATAATTGCATTTAAAAGCTTGTTTGCGTCTATGCATTTACACCAAAGCAGTTATCCTGGTGCAAAACTCCAAAAGAGAAATGATTCATCCATATGAAACAAGATTTGCATCAGTGTCTTTATTCCAGTTTCAAAGTGGGAGCTTATGTCAATGTGGCCTCAATATTACGGCTACCCCAGATTAAAAGTTCCAGATGCAGAGGAACCCTGAAATGCACATGGCTGGTTAGTAGTTAATGAAGCTTCTGGTGCAGGATGCATTTGCAAGCTCTACTCCAACATCACCAGGTTTGAATAATTGGCCTTTGTTCATCCTGAAAGTGGCCTCATGGCTATTCTTTTTTTTTTATCAGGTAAGTAAGCTGATATGAGTGATAATACCAAGCTGCTTTCTGACATGCTCATCTGTTTCTTGTGTCACTGCCAGATTCCCACTGAAGACACACTGGAGCATTTTGTGTGCTCAGCCCTGTCCAACATGTCAGAAGCCGGAGCTGACAGTCAGGATAATGAGGGTGGCTGTATCCCTGCATGGCTGGAGGCCAAACTCTATCTTGTCTGTTCTGTCAACAAGATCAAACTCTACACACAGGTATGCTTTAATAGGTCAATTGCTAGAATACACAATTTTGCAGTATACTCTTGGTCAGTGACTAACAATTATGTAATTAAAACTTATGAATGAGGGCAGGCAATACTACAGTTAGTAAAATATTCAGCTGACAAAAAGGCAGGTGATATTTTGCTTTAAAATAATAGAGTTCTTGCAATGAAATATACCATAGCACTGTTTATTCAGCCTCTAGGTAACCAACATTTCTAAATTAGTTGAAGCTCATTCTTTAAACCTGTCAGAACATAAGTGACATTTGGTCCAGTGCTGAGGCCCAGCCAAAGGAGAAGTCCTGCTTAAGTCTAAATTTGGATAGCACTGGGTGATGCTTACTGCACAGTGCTGTCACAATCCTGATGCTAAACGTACCGACGCTTCTGCACAGTCAATTAGTCAACTGTGGGGTTAATTTGCTACTTGCAAATTTGCTACCGGTCAGCCTGGGCAGCAGGTGGTGGGAGAACAATCCCCTCCTCAATGTCCCCCTGCCCTGGCAGCAGGGAGCTCCTGGCCCTGACTCTGTGATCAGAGTGAAAGCTGGGAGATTGCTTCCTGCTCCCAGTAGCTGCCTTCTGCTGGGGTGGGCTCTGAGTGTGGAGCCCAGCCGGGACAGTGTTACCCTGCCCCAGCAACAGGAAGCCTCAGCCCTAGCTCTGTGATTGGGCCAGGATCCGATCAGCATAGGAACTGGGTCTCTCTCTGCCCCCTGTTCTGGAGCTTTGGGGCTCCTGGCTCCCCACAGGAGCAGGGAGCTGAGCTTCCCAGGACTGGGAAGCTAAGAGTGGGGCAGCTAGATGAGAGCCCCCAGCTGGGTGGGAAATCCTGTAGGACAGCTCCGGGTTGTCCCCAGCTGAGCAGGAAATCCCTGCCCAGCGGAGGGTTCACTGCTAGCTGTCCCACCAGCAGATCAGGGCAGGGGTTAGGACCTGCCTCCCCCCCCACAGCTGTTTCCCATCCCTGTGCCCTGATGGGGTGATAGTGGGAGGGGGCTGGGAAGAGTCCCCTCCCAAGCAGCTCTTTCCTAGCCCCCTAACCCAAGTGCCTGATCAGGGCACAGGGCCTGGGAACAGCTGTGGGGAAGGGTCATAGCCCAGAGTTGGCTGGGACCTGCCTCAGATGGGGACAGGTCCTGGCCAGCTGCAGGGAAGCCCTGCTGGACACAGCACTTGTTCTCATGTCCATGGGGCAGGAGAACTCTGCAGCAGCAGCTCTCCCACCTCATGCACATCAGGACCCCTTCCTATGTGTATGGGGCCAGGAGACAGCTGTCTCCTGGCCCTGTGCTCCTTGCTAGCTCCTGGGCCAGTACCGAGGGAGAGCCTAGAGCTCCTTCGGGTACTGCAGGGGGGCAGAGCAGGGTGGGAGCAGCCCTCTCCAGGCTGCTCCTGTTGGGAGTGAATCTTCTCCCAAGAGGGAGCATGTGTAGACATGCTCCCAGTGGGCTTCCTGCATAGTAAGCCTACTTTGAATTGATTGCACACGTAGACATGCCCACTAAGAACAGAATACAGGACTGCACTGTAAATAGACTGTAACTTCATCTGTGTTAACTTTGCCTTTGTTATTTCTGTGGTCATGGTGAATAAGATGTGTTGGGGTGAATAGTTCTGGAATCTCCATTGTGCCACCTAAAGATTCTGCTGATGTAGGATGGCTTGGAAAACAAACTCCATCTTAGTCTATAAGGACATATATGTGTGTATTTTGTGCAAAAGAGAGGAAACACATTCCAGGTAGTCTCTTGGGGAAGGGAAATTAATTAATCTTAGCTCAAGGAAAGCCTATCTTAACTTGTCATTTTATTAGTATTGGCTTTCTGTCTTTTTTTGAAAAGGGTATTATTTAGATAATGATTATTTGTATGGAGCTATAGAATTATGTAATAATCCATTGTGCACAACTACTCCTGTCTCTGCCCTGAGGACAGCAAAACTGAGCTCATTTAACCCTTTGGATGCTTCATTGCCTCTCCTGGTAAATTTACATGGTGGTTATGTTGTGGCTTTAAAATTCACTTCTGATCGAACATATGCCACAGTTTGTCTGTATTGTAGTTAAAGGAAAACCAGCAATTTATCTTGGGTATTACTGTATAATTCTTGGCAAGTGCACACCATTCACTAGCAATCACTACAAGGGCTGTGCGAAGCTTCAGAGCTGATTCAATTCAGAGGACATTCGGCCCAATTTGGAATCTCCGAATCCAAATTGGGAGACCAATTAAAAGCTCCAAATTGATTCAAAGCATGCAAATCGATTCAGAAAATCTTCAGAAAAGATTCAGCCATTTCAGAGATTCGTCCATAGACTAAGCAGGCAGCTGACACAGCTGCCTCCAGCTAGTAAATCGGTTGGGCAAGGGAAGGGGCGTGGGGGAGGGGGAGATTGGGGCTGGGACAAGCTGCCCAGCTGCTGGTGGGGGGGCACATTTCTTGGGTGGGAGAAGGGGGCCCAGGATGCAGGTGCAGCAGTGCTGGGAGCAGGGCTATGGCCTGCTGCCACTTGCCTAGCTGGGGCAAGCGGTGGGGCGGGATGCGTGCATGGCTTGCTCCAGATGGAAGGGGGAAAAGCAGCAGCAGGACAGAGCCCCTGCTCTCAGCACTGCCGCGCCCACATCCCACACACTCCCACGCCAGCTGGCAAGTGGCGGCAGGGCAGAGCCCCTGCTCCCAGTTCTGATATGGTCACAGAAGTGCTGGGAGCAGGGGCTATGCCGTGATGCCGCCTGGAGTGCAGTGCACCTCCCCTCCCCCACGGCAGCTGGGCAAGCAGGAGCAGGGCATAGGCCCGGCAACTCCCCCTGCCAGGGCAGAGGCAGGCACAGCCAGAGGAGCTGTGGGAGAGGCCCCCATGGCTACCCTGACCGGCCCCATCTCCCTCCTGGCCCCAGATTGCTGGCACTTTAAAAAAAAACCAAAAAAAACCCCAGAACTCACGGGCTCTGGCAGCAGGGAGTGGAGCCTCTGAGGATTTGTGGCAGAGCCCCCCGTGCAGCGCTGGGCAGTGCGGGACAGCAGGGATTGCCTCCTCCCCCCCCACCTGGCACCCGTGCGGCAGCTGCCTCATAACACAGGTGCAGCGTAGCTTGACAGGGCGCTGTGTGCTGTCTGTGAGCTAGAGCAGCTTCACCTGTCAACTGGAGCCTGGCACCGCTCAGCCCCAGAGGCCTGAGCTCCCAGAGAGCGCACAATGCCCTGCCAAGCCATGCTGCACCTGCGTGATGTGACAGCTGCCGCGTGGGTGCCAAGCAAGGGGGATGATCTCTGCTGCCCCACACTGCACCCAGAGGCCCTAATTACTGCTGTCAGAGCTGGTGATTTTGTGGGTTTTTTTATTTTTATTTTTTTTAAGTGCCAGGACTTGGCTGCTGCCTGCGGGGGGATGGGGCTGGGCCCATGGAGGCTTCTCCCACGGCTCGCCCCACCCAGGGAGAGGCAACTACAGCTGGAGGAGCCATGGGAGAACCTGCAGCCACCCGGCTATGCCTGTTTCTACCTGGCTGATCCGAATCACTAAATCTCTCTGAATCAGCACTGAATCTTCCAAAGCTGATTCAGCCAAATTGATTCGGGACAGTGATCCAAATCTCTGTATCAAATCACTGCCCTCTGACTGGGCCAAATCCAAATAGAATACTTTCCTATTTGTACAGGCCTATAATATATGCTTCAGGCTAGATTCCAGTGCTACACTGGCACTCAGGAATTTCTTTCATGTACGGGGCATCCCTGATGTTGGAAAGCTGGTATAGGTGGTTTATGCCACTTGGTGTTTAAAGGACATTCTCAGGACAGGGACAGAAAGCATAATCACTATGGAGTTACTGCAGCTGGCCGGATCTAGTGCCAGACTATAGGATTGTTTCACTAGGGCGCTGATTCATCAGAACAATTAAGTTCATGTTTGACTTCAACATGGGAATAAGGCCATCAAAGGTAAAGGGACTATAAATTCATGCTAAAAGCTCATCTTAATTGTAACTCAATTGAATGGGGAGACTGACCTTTCAGTGGCTGAAGGCTTCCTTTCTACCATTTTCTACCACTCTGAGGGCAATTCTGTTAGACCTGGGATCTGGGCTATTTGTATGTAGTGGCTAGTAAAAGAACTAAGATGATTGTATGTACGTTGTCAGCTGTCATGTTTAATGTCATCTTTCATGAAAGCAATCTGTTCTGATTGAGGAAATGGAGAAAGCTTTCACTGTATGGGATAAAGTCTAAAGGGGCAAAACCTGACTTCTTTGTTTTCATCTAACCAAGAATTTTTGTGTTCTGTGTAAAAAAAAAAAAAAAAGCTCCTGTTTCATATAACAAAAGCCACTGTGTTCCTTTTTAAAAAATCTAGATATTTCAGCAGTGGTTCGGCAGCAGCAAGTTTCGAAAAATCCTTTCTGAACTTGGAGGAAATATGGTTGATCTTGTGTCTCAATATTCAAACGACAGTGAGGCCTTGAAGATTGCTTCAGCGATAAATACCCTTATCCAGTATTGGAGTGAGACACTGGAACCAAATTTTCCAGAAAGGCATAATGAAACTCAGGACATGTAAGTGACACTTTCCATCTCCAGTATTAACACACTTTGTAAGCTTTTCCTTCACAGTAGGAGCATCAGCTCTAATGCTAACAAGAGCAAAAAACCTTTAAGATTTTGCTCTTAAGCTTCCCAAACATGATTTCATGCATTATTAAAATTAAAATGGTAAATATCTTCTAAAAATACCAATTTATGCAGGGAGGATGAACAAGTAAATAGCTTGCAGTGAATTTATCCAGATACTATTTACTTGGCTTATGAAATCCCATAGGTGAGTCAGGTGCTTTACAGACAACTGCTGCAAAAGTGATTAGGTTCTGTCCTGTAGATTGTAACCCCCTGATCTGATAAGAGAGGGATGCCTGCAACTCCCCTTGACTTCAGGGAGAATTGTGGGTACTTGGTACTATGAAGGCAAGGTGCACAACCACTCAGATTTTTTTGTGAGCTACTTGCAAGGCATGCCAACCCGTCGAGGCCCAGCACAAGTCAGGTCTATTTTGATTGAATGTAAGCCCACAATGCATTTATAAATTGGAAAATGGACAATACATGTACACATGCATAGATTGTTAACTGCTATGCAACAGGGCTCACTCTTGTACTTTTAAAATTATTTTTCTTTTAATGGAGCGGTTTAATAAAGATCTGTGATGGGCCTGTGGTATTGTCCTGGCAGGCTGCATATATTTCACTCCTGTTCTGAGAATTTGTCTCTAAAACAAACCCAACACAATGATGGCCAGTAATAAACAAGGTGGAGGAATGTATGGGGCAATTAGTTTTTGAGAGAGTAAGGCCGAAGGAACACACTGATTGTTTAGAAAAAGATGTAAAGGAGAAGTTCCATAGGGATTAGAGAATGGGAGGTGAGAAAAGGAAATATGATATCCTAATTAGATTGTATTTCCTCTGTGAAGAAATTTGCAATTCCTTCATAGAGTTAAAGGGAGTGGGGAAAGGGAATAGATATATGGCACAAAATGTAAGAGCCTAAGTTTTGTAAGCATAGGGTTTAAACGGGGAAGGGGGTTAAAAAGGTTTAGCTAGAGAGGCTGCAAAGACATAGAGAGAACAGCTTTGTCGTGGAGGAAGTCCATGGGTCACAGAGTAAACTGGATATTCTGATAGGTAAATGTGTGGACAGTAGAGGGAAGGAGTCAAACATAGGGAGAGGTACTTGGCAGGGAGCTAGAGAAAAGTTCAGGATATTGACTGGACATTGTAGGATTTCTGTAAAATCTGGAGTTGAGAGATTAGAAATAATGAACTTGGCCTGAACTCTTGCTTAACAAAGTAGCACAGCTTGAAAATCTTGGGTGGAAAATTCCTTCACCCATGGCCTGGCAGTGGGGGTGCTCCCCTGGAAGGTGGGAAAGGCTGGTTTAAGTTCCCTCAGATAGAGAGGGGCCTTGAATTCTGGCCTTCCACATCCTCAGTGAGTGCTCTAACCACTGATCTGTTTTGTAAAAGAAGGCCATCATCTCTCACCACCATCAAGACAAAGTGGCTGCATTGTCTTGTACAAAGTTTATTCCTAAGGTGTGTTAGGCACATTCTGGGCATGTCTACAAGACTGCACCCTCCAATGGCACTTGGGGAAGGGAGGAACTCCGAGTTAGAGGATCCTGGATTCTCAGGTTTGAGAACGGTTGCTGAGTTCCTCAGCCCTGACAAGATGGCAACAGTGCTGTGCCATACAAAAGCTGAACATGAGGCAATTGGGGGTGTTCACTAGTGAATATTGAAAGGATTTGGCAAGGATTGTGGGGGTTTAAAGAGGTGTTGAGTTTTCCCTAGCTGTAAAATGGGATGCCCAGGACTTCCTTCCTCATGTGGGTATGGGAAAGATAAATGCATTAAATACTGCGACACTTGCATACAACAGCAATGGAAGCTGTAAAAGGACCTTTAGAGAATATGAAAGAGTGACTGCACTAGAGAGAGGACCCTTGAATTTAACGATGCATTCTAAAAGGAAAATAGTTCTTCTGAATTCCTCTAATGTTTCTATGTTTGTTCTGTGCATCATTCAGTGATGTGACTCAAAGCACGAGACAGAGGAAGTCATTCTGACATTCACCCTATAAAGCTGTGATTAGCTTGAATATTCAATTTAGCATTTCATTTAATCATTAAGCACTGATTTTGTTTGTTTGGGTATTTTTGGAAGTGTCAAGAGGGTTGTTTTTCTTTTTTTCCCCATGTTACTTTTAAATTTTTAACTCAGAAATATAATACGCCATTAAAATATTAAAAATACCCTCCCTCTGCTGAGAAAAGGAAAGTCCTTGGGATTCAAAGTGGACCTCTAGGCAAAGATTTAGAAAAATACTTAAAGGTGTGGTGAAGCCTTTTGCTGAAGCGGGGCCTGAATTGTCAGTAATGTATGTAAAGTGCATAGAATGATAGTATCACAGATTGAGCCTTGCCTTGAAAAGCTTCAGGGAAGGGGATTCCATGACTTCCCTGGGCAGCCTGTGCCCTTGTCCTACAGTTCTTACAGCAGTTTCCTGAGATTTATTCCAAAATTGTGTTGCTGTAGTTTAAACCCATTTCTATGTAGCCTGTCCTGTGCAGCAAGGAAAAGCAAATACTTCTCTGTCATCTTTATGTCAGCGTTTCAGATATTTGAAAGCTACTATTATGTCTCCTCTACTCTCCTTTTCTCCAAACTAAACTAGTTCCTTCAGCTTTTCCTTTCTGCAGTTTGCTTTCCAACCCCTTCATCATCTTTCTCTTTCTCCTCTGGACTGTCTGTTTCACTATGTGCTGCTTAATATGCAGTACCCAAAACTGGGCTCAATGCTCTCTCTTTCTGCATCTAAGTCATTCATAAAAATGTTAAATGATGCTCCACTTGAAACCCCCTTGTTCATTTGACATGATCCATTGATATTCACACCTTGTTGGAGGTATTTTAGCCAATTATGTCTACATTTCCCTATCTCGTGCGGCTGTGTAAAATGGCATACTACATTTAAACTAGATTGTAGCCATCAGATTCCCCTTATTCACAAGCTGTGTTGCCCTGTCAAGAAAGGACATTAAGTTAGTTTGGCATGACTTGTTGCAAATCCATGCAGAATGCTGGTGATCATTCCACCCTCCACTTATTTACCACCTGAATATTTTAAAATTGCTCTAGTAACTTGCTAGGCATTGAAGTCAGGCTGTCCAGGCTATAACTCCCTGGTCCTTCTTTTTGCCTTATTTAAAGACGGGAGCTGTCTTAGCACATCTCTGTTTCCTCTACGACCTCACGCAAATATTGTTTCCAGTGGCTCCAACATTTTGCCAGCCAAATCCCACAACATATTGGGGTGAATTCTATCAGGTCTTTGAGACTTATGTTAATTCCAAAGAGTGAAAAGATCTCTGGTGTGTTGATCTATTATTTACTTACGATCTACAGTCCTTCTTTTATTTATTTTTGCTAGTCATTTGGTCATAGATGTAGATTTTTTTTGTGAAGATGGAAATAGAATAGACATTGAGCAGTTCCACTTTCTCCCCTGAGCAGAGGACTCCGAGTTTCCCTATCCATTTTTCTCTGTTTGAGTAGGGTTCGAATGATGTTGTCTGTCTGCCATATTGTCATTAATAGTCCTTACCAATTACAAATCATTTATTGCCTTTCCTTTCCTGATTTTGTTCCTATATATTTGTGGTATTTCTTTGTATAATTCATTAGTGATATGCACTTCCCATCATTACCTGCATGTATCTCTGATGTATCAGGGTGATGAGAGAAATGATATTTGTCATGTGATTAGCCCCCTGAAAGTGCTCTACAGCCATGGCCTGACAGAAGTGCATTGTTGTGGAGCACTTTAAAAGTGCCCAATCATGCAACAAATTAATCCTCATTTAGTGAGGTTTCAGATGAAGGTGCTCCAAAGTGGAGTGCCTTCTGTGGCGGGCCAGTAGGGGGTGCTCCTGTGTTGAGCCACCCACCTCACTGCGCCCGACCACCTTCGAGGCTCTGAGTGCCTCCCTGGGGGTGCCTCACATCTGGCCGACCCCCTTCCTGGAGCACACCGGCTAGCCTGGGGTAAAAACTGCCACCACCCAGGGCTGGGCTGGATTCTGGCTCTGTGCACCCTGGGAAACACAGGCCTAGTAGCCTTCGAGGGTACTTGACTCACTTCAAGGACTCGGGGGTGCTTCTCTCAGTTGGAAGCACAAGTAGTTGTCTCCTTTAGTCAGCCGAACCAAGGGGACCCAAAGGCATAATCTAGACCCACACCCAATACATCTCCCGTGCTAGGTACAAAGGAGAACTTTATTGGTTACAAGGGGTAGGGTTGCAATAGGGTACAGGGTAGAGCAATATCAGAGAATATTAGCATAGAGCAAACTGGCACAGTTTGTGCCATAGAGGAAACTTGCACAGCTGGGTAGCCTTTGATCATGCATCTGAATTACTGCAAGATATATATCTAGTTAGATCTCAGGTAGCTTACTCGCAAGTATCATCCAGAGGCAGATGAAAATTCCCTCTGGAGGCAGGCAGTTACTTGATCATGAGTTTTGAGAGAGAGCAAGTTTCAGATAGTCCAGCTCTTCTCTCTCTCTTCGAGTCTTCCTCATGGCTGCTGCCTCCCACCTCCCGGGCAGTCCTTAACTTATATAGCCCTTGTGATCTCATTTACCTGGTCCAATGGAGGCCAGCACCTGTTGGCTGTCAGCCAACCACTTTGAAATGCATCGCTAGTTGCTGGGCAGACTGGCAGTTCCTAGCTCCTCAGGGAGCAAGCCCCTCACCCAGGTATGTGATGCCAGTCCCCTAGGCAGAGGGAGCAGGTTTCCCCCCTCCCTCAGGAATGTATCCAGCTCAGGTTACCTAAAGAGATAGGGTAAAGTGTGTATCCTCTGCAGGGCCCATCCTAACCAAATTGTCACAGAGCAGAGTTTTTGGGGAGAAACAGAGGTGGCCTTCTGCCACACCTTCGTTAAGTTCTGTTTATCCCTGCGTGTGAACAGGGCTAGGCTGCATCAGCCCAGGCCCACCCCAGGTGCTGTTTTCACGATGGGAGGGAGCTCCAATCTGGGATTTGCCCAGCCTGCGCCTAGAGGTGGTTGGGGGGAGGAGTGGATTGGAGTCCCCCACCTCGGGGGAAGGGGTAGGGAGGGGTTGCAATCCACCTGCTCCCCCCCCCCCCCCCCCCTCACTTCCAGCGCAGGCTGGGCAAACCCCAGACTGGAGCTCCCTTCACTGCCTTCTCCCCCCTCCCATCCTGAAGATAGCACCAGAGCACGGAGCAGGGCTAGGAGAGAGAAGCTATAGACAATCAGCCTCTCACCACTGGATTGGCTTCAAAGTGCAGCTCAATTTCCACACACCCCCCCCAACCAAATGGGGGTCAGGGGGTTTGCTGTAACTCATGGCACTTTCTGTGAAGTGATCTGCACATCTGTCAGTGTTCTCAGTCTCCTGTGGTTCTTCCAAACAAAACACAACTTGTAAGTTTGGGTCTCTCTGTTTGAAGGAGTGATAACTATAATAGCACATCTACATATAAACATATGTGGCTTTGGCCACATGTTCATTTTTCTGGTGCTACAAAAATAGAGTACTATGAAGATATACACGTATTTAGAGCTCCCAGCTGGAGCACTGCAATTATGCTCTCCAGCCAGGGGATGATAAAGCACTGTTTCTTTTCTCCTCCCACTCTAGGGGTGTCTGTCAATGTGTCTGATCATTAGCAGCCTGACCTCTCCCCTGCCAGGAAAGGAGGACCAGTCAGACTTGTCTCCCTTCCCTGGCAGGGGAGAGGGCAAACTATCTTTGGCTGCTGCTCTGGGTCCCAGGTCCCAGAGTGGGATCTCTCTTTACCCCTTGCTACTTCCATGGGCAGCAAGGTGCTGTGGTTGCAGTCCTGTGTCCTGGAGCAGCAACCCTCCTTATGCCATAAAATTCCTGTGGTAGCAGCAGCCATTTTGCAGTCACTGCAGAGGCAGCAGCAGCTGTCTGCTCATTCGCTATGGCAAGCAGAGGTGTAGCCTAAGGTCCTGGCTTCGGGGGGCCCCGTGGATAGTGCTGTACAGTTCCTGCTGCAGCTGCCGTGCACCACTGGCTTCGTGCTCTGGTTGCTTGCCACCCCTCCTGCTCTGCTTGTCATGCCCTTGCCCTGCACGAGCTGATACGCCCCGGGCCCAGCACGCCCCTAGGGATGGCACTGGGTGGATCTGCCACCTTAGAGTTACAGACAGCCTAAGGTATGCACACTAGCTTTCTATAGTGCTAAATGGTCATGTATAGCACTACAAATTCAAAGTGTGTCCAAGGCCTATATATGTAATTTCAAAAAGTGCTTCCAAGGCTCTGCAGCTATTACAGGTTTTCCCCCCCTATCTTTTATGAACCTGTTCTTATGAAAGTTTCCAACACAAATTCCTTATTGGGTTTAAATTGCCTGGTTTATTATCTTCTAATCCAAATGTAAGCAATGTTATATTAAGATGTCATCAGGAGGCCTGTTTGATGCTTCTTTTATAGCTAAAGCTTTCTTATTCTTCTAATGTATTACAATTATCGTTTTAGTAGTCAGTCACTGGGCTAGTAGAAATCCATCTGGTTGATGCTTTAGAGATGCATTCATTTCCCAAAATGCCCAACTCAAGTGCAAACAGAAGCCTGGAAAGAATTGATTGCTCTTTAATTTTAGGAATTCTAATTCAAGACACAATCTAAAATAAAACTGAGCAATTGCTCTAAGTTATCTGTGAGAAATGGACAGTTTAGGGGCCCATTATCCATCTCTGTAAAATAGGAGCAATGCTACTTATTCTAGATAAAGTCTTGAAATATACTGCACAGGCTACAGCCATAATAAAGTGGTAAATTGTGTTCTACATGCTTTGTGGAGGAGGCTGAAAAAGTTAAGACTTGCCCAAGAAGAACTTTAGCATATGGACAAAAGAGAAGATGAAAATCCAGAAGGATGTGTTGTAGTCCTATCTGTGATAGTGTCCTTGGAATGCAAATGTAGCTACCAAAATTCTACTCCTTTTTTCTTGTTTTGTAAAATTCTACAACTAATTTGTTTGTAGAATACTTAAAAATGCCAAAGCGTTATTAAAGTCAGTAGATGAAGAGGCTGGATGTACAAAGCCTTGGCTGGCTGTACAAATCTTGGTTTTAGCCTACTGGCACTAGCCATTGAGTAGCTTGCTTTTGCTTCTTTGGGACTGGCATATACAAAGTGTTGTTGGCTGGGAAATTATGACATTTTATGAGGAACAACAGTTCATTTTGTAAAAAATTTGATTCCTGGAATGCTTAAAATAAGGACAGTTTCATGCAACAGTAACACTTTTCTTCTTCAGGTACATAGGTATTAAAAATAAGTTAAACAGGGTTGCCCACATGACCAAGTCTGTCTTCCAGCCTGGGGTGCTAGTTAGTGAATGCTTGGATGCTAAGGGGAAGAGTTCTTATTCCTGCATATATAGGGAGAGTTTTGTAGGATCGGTTATTGCCAGTAGGAAGCCTCTGGGTTAAAATGTTCAGGAATTGAGCAACATATTTTGAATGCAGCTTTTCACATCAGGAAGCTGTGACTCTCCCACGCTGTTGGTATAACAAATAATTAAACAAATGATATTGTGAATGTACAACAAATGTAAGGTAATTTTGTAGGAACCCATATTTTGTTGCTGATACAAAAAAAAACCTACAGAAAAATCCTCATTCTTTTGTCTACAGTATTCTGCAGGTGGAGAAACTACAGACTCTGACTGAAAATTTGCCTCAATGGTCTCTTATGAAGAGGCTGATTCTGGTAGACGGAGCTTTGAGGAATATAATAACTCAGAATTTATATTTCACTAAAGGTAAAAATATTCTGTGGTTACTAGTTGCGAGTTCCCAAATGACTGCTGTAGCATTGATCGATAGCATACCGGGAAAGCATTGAGACTATATAAGGCATATACCATGTTTCGGATATGTACCATGTCTCTAGTGTTTGTCAAATTTTGTTCTGTTGCATTGTGTTTTATCATCACTTATGACGCTTTTCTACTCCTTAGGTTCAGCAGATAAGTTGCCCTACCACTCTGTTGGTAATCTGCTTTCCTTTTGGTGAACTGATGCCTGTCTGATGATGCCTGCTTTTCTTCCCCTACCCTCAAAGATTTAATTGATGAAAATGATAACCATTTTAGTTTTATAAAATAAATGTAGTCTTTTACAAAGATTGACCTGAACCAGATTTTCAGCTCCAAGTAACTGTTAAATTTCTTGAAGTTTTGCATTTAGTTCTAGGTCTAGTTTCAAGATTTGTGGCTGGCCCATATCTGTAATGGAAGCAGAGCCCTGGTTTAAGGGCCTGTGTGCAGAAGTATAGATCTGGATATGGATCTGATTAGGGATGGGTGTAAGCACAACATATTTTGTCCTGTCTCTTCCTTATTGTGTTGCCCTGTGGGGTCAGGCCAACGCTTGGGATCTCAACATAACACTGTTAGGCAGGAGGGCATGCATGGTGTACAATTGCACATGCACACACTCAAATCAATTAGGTATACACACACACACACACACACACACTAGGTGCATACACCCACACACTACCAACTCAGGCACGCACACATATCCAAAATTACCAGTCTAGGCACATACACACTGTACACACTGAAAATTAGACAACAGTCAGTTGTCAATACCCACACACTCAGTACACATACACGGATCACTAACTTATATATCATGTACATAATGTAATATATGTATATTCACCACTTCACACACAAACCACCCACCTACACATACACACAGGTGAGTTCCTAATTTGGATGGTGTGGTATGTATGTGTGTGTTTGGGGTACTTGGGATACCTGGGGGAAGGTTAAAGTGAGAGAGAAAGTATAAGGAGTGAAAGTTGCCAGAACTGGGATTAGAACCGGTAGACTAGAGAGAAGCTGGGCTGAGGAACTGAGGCTTGGGGTTACTTAAGGTCAAGTGGCCCCAGTATTACTCAAGGTCACTGGTGCAAGGGAAAAAGCCCAGTGGCAAGGAAGAGACAGCCAGGAAAGAGAGAGAGGCAGACAGCTGGGAGCTTGGGGGCAGATAAGTGGTGGCAAGGAGGAAACGGTCGGGAAACAGACAAAAATCCAACTCATAGTTTCAAAATAACAGGTTTATTAAACAGAGAACACACTACACAACCCCATGAAGTTATTGGTATGTGTGTTTGGTATGTACGTACATACCCACACACATGAGTACATAGTTCGTGTGTGGGTATGTACTATGTACTCACGTACTATGTACTCACAATGGCAGCAGGAGAAAGAGACTCAGTGGAAGGGCTGGAGTCCAGGTAAGGAAGAGAAGCAGAGTCCAAGTCCTTGGTTGAAGAGAGGGTGGGGGTGATAGCTACCTATCCAGGCTGGAAAGGGGTCCTTGTCCAGTAGGTGTTGTCCAGAGCGGGGTCGCCAGCAGGGCCTCTGGGTGGATAGGTGGTGTGGCATGGTGCTGGTGTAGATGGAGAGGGAGTCCCAAGCAGTCAGTCTTCACTACCCCTTTTTATGAGGCAGACTACCTCTGATCTCCTATGGGGAGGGCCTGTCCAGGCAATGTCAGTCCTGTTCCAGAGGGTTCCAGGTGTTCTTACTGAGCATGTGCAGCCTTGGCACAATGGTGGGTCACTTCATCTTCTGTTTCTTGAATGCTGAGGGTGGTTCCAATGACCGGGTTGTTGGTCCACTCTCATTTATCCCCATTCATTCAGGAACCAAGTTACATAGGAGGGGTAGGTATGAGTCATAGGTTACAACATGCTTACACAACAGGGCATGTGAACAAGATGGAGACTTGACGAACAAAATGGAAACTTGACATGGCTTATGCTAACTTACATATGTAGGCCTAAATCATATAGTATCAGTAAAACAGTAATATAGAACAGTAAAAATCAATATAAACATAATAATTATACAATATAAAGGAGGAGAAAAACAAAACAAATACAACTTGCTACCAAAATAAAATGCTGAAACTTATCTTATGTCTTAGTGCACTTATACTTATCTATAGGGAATAGAGAGGGAGAGAAAAAGTCAGAAATGGTTGGGGAAGGGCAGGGGATGCATTTTAAAAGAAAAAAAAAAGAAAGACTGGGGGTTTTGCTACAATTGGGTAACTGGTTGTATTGACTATGCATTGTGAACACATGGGCAGGGAGGGATTCAGGGTGGTTCAATGACTCAGTCACCACCCCCCCCCCCCTCTTTCTGAATGTACAGTAGGAGCAGAAGCTGGGGATTTCAAGTCACTAAAGAAGATAAAAATTCTCCGTTCTCCTTTCCTCTCCATTCTCAGACGCATGTCCCCTCTGCTCTCTTCCTCTCCCCTTCCCTTCTATTCTTCCCTCCCCTGCCTGCCGCTGCCACAGTCCTTGCTGTCCTGGGGGCGGGGTGAGAGGAGCTCCAGGGCTGCTCCAACCCACCACTGTAGGGGCTGGGCTCTGCCTTGGACAGCAGCAGCAGCAGTGGTGGAGGCAGATAAGTTCTGTCTCCTGCCTTGTCCCCTTGGGTATTTCATACCTGACCAGAAGCAGGCATGGCCAGGGGGGAACCTGCCTGCCTTCCTTTTGCTGCTGCTATTATTATGGGTCAAGCCTGGCTTTGTGCAGCCTGGCTGAAGGAGTTCTGGAGGTCCCTTCACCCCCAGGACAGTGTCAGCAGCAGGTGGGGGAAAGGGGACAAAGGGTGGAGAGGGAAAGGATGCCTCTCTGAGTGGAGAGGTGAAAGGCGAGGGGTGGGGAATTCTTACCTGCTTTGAGGACTTAAAGTCCCCAGCTGGTGCTCCTCTGGCATGGTGTGCCTGTCCCAGAGGGGAGAGGGAGCAGCCACTCCAGTGATGCCAGTCCACTGCTACCACACCTCCCTTTGCAAAATGCTGGATCCATTTCTGAACAGCATGGGTGATCATAGGACCAAAATCACTCCCTGTTAGAGGACCCCTGGGAAATGTAGATCTAAAACTGTAGCTGGCATAGAGGTGGAGGAGTTATGTTGTCTGTGCAGGCATTATGCATGGTGCTTTACAGAGCACCAAAGGAGCATGGGTATCACACCCTTAAAGAGGAGGATGTGCATATCCTTGCTCGCAGGGACAGTATTGCTGGCAAGGGTTATGGGGATGACTCTTGGACTCATTCCCTTTCTACCTGTTGTGGTGAGGATTCTTCCACGGTAGATGCTAGACAAGAACAGTCTGGACTTTTTTGTGAGTGCAGAGGGCAGTGGTACATGAGCCCTTGGATAAAAGGATTGGTCTCACCCCTCTACCCAAAAACATAACTGAGAGCCTATCGACAGGTATTACATGTAGATTGAACCATATTCTTTGCGGTCTAATTGTCCAGAAACCAGTTCTTCCATTCAGACCAAACCAAATAATTTGGAGTCCCAAATATTTTCTGTACCTCAGAAAAAAAGAAATAAAGGATACATGTTTTACAGAATTTTTACATCACTTGGAAAAAGTGCTCCCCTTTCTTCAGGAAGATGGAGTAGTGCATCTGGACATTGAAATACTCTTTTGGGAGTTAAAGCAGGTAAGTCATATTTTAAAAACAATAAATAACCTGTCCCTCATAACAGTTGTGTGTGTCAAATAAACTGGGTCACCATACTGCTTTTTATGGTTGGTTTGTGTTTATTCACTCTAGTGTTTATATCCCTTAGTGTGAAAATGGTCTCTCAGAATGAATTTAAGTCCATTTTTTCACACATTACATTTTGACAGTATATTAATTACATTTTAGACATTGATGAGTAATGCTTCCTATATATGCGAGGATTTGCTTACAGTATTTGAGAAGGCCCTTCAGCTTCCTCCAAACTCTGAAGTCATAGATGTTCTAGCAAGATTTGTGTGCCATTACAACAATTCAAATGAGGCTTTTAAGTTAAGCAGTCAAATCCAGTCAATAAAGGAATCTGTAAGTATTTTGTGTGTGTCTTTTTTTGATACATTTAACACCCAAAGTTAACACCTTAACTGAATGGTTATCACATAATTAAATAAACTGTGACAGTGACTCTGAATAGTATGGCACTTCAGTAAATCAAACCAGTTAAAAGAAACTTATGGCAATACATATACAGACCAGATGTGTATTTTGTGTATAGGTGCCAGTTTGCCTATGCTACTTCCAGAAAAACAAAAGGACTTGAGGTTCTCTTTCTCATCTTGACTAAACCTATGTAAACCAGGAATAATGCCAGTGGAGTCAATAGAGTTATATTAGTCTAAGAGAGAGGACCCAAGTATCAAAGACTCTTTCCTTTTGCTGTTTATAAATTGTTGCCTTTTTTCCCCCAAAGGTCTTCTGCAGAAAGTAATTCATGGACAACAGAGCCTGCCAGATTCAATAATGGAAGAGTTTTTGGGATGGCAAGAAATAGAACAGCAGCTCGCTGAAAATAGTGCTTCTTACTGTAAAATTAATCAGCTGCTGAGCACAAAGGCACCATCTGGAGAGGATGTCTATTTCAGCTTTTGTCAGGAGCAGCTGTTCCTCTCATTGTAAGCATCACAAATGGCTTTTAGATGTAAGGGGCCTGGTTTTGCTTCCTCCCTGACCCCATTCTAAATTGAGGAGTAACTTCAGTGAAGTCAAAGGAGTTAAGCCAAAGTGAAATCTGTGTAAATGAGATAAGCACACTAAGCCTGGTAGCAATAACATTTTCTTAAATATAATGAAATGTTGTTGTTTTTCCCCTCAAAAATAAATCATAGGCAAAATGCGGTTAATGTAAAGTTAGATTTACAGTCAGCAGATGCTTTCAGGCCCTTTCTTAGAGTTCAGGCCTACAAAGATGCAGTTACAACAGCAGCATCTCACATGTGATTACAGTTGTGGGATTACATTTATGAACATGAGTAACCTTGTGCACAAGTTTTGTGGCATGAAGCCACTGTATATAGTAAGCTTGGTTTGTTTTCAGACTTGCCAGTAGGCTTGAATCATCTCCCATCAAAGTTGCAGCCAAAAATGGCATCAGTTTATGCAAGAGTAGAACCAAGCGTGTGACTTGTAGAACCATATTAAAGGTTAGATAATTTAGTTTCTATTTTTTATCATCCAGGGGTTTTGGGTCCTTTTTTTCCCCCGTCGGTCAAAAGTGGATTTTTCTCCCTGGCCTATTTCTAAGTGAATTTGAACTTGGCAGGACTGCTTTGTTTGCTTCCCTTTTTTGAGCACTAGCAGGGCAGATGATAAAACACCCTTGGTAATAGCACTTGACTAGCATGGTAGAACCAGTAAAGGCAGCATATAAATTCAAGGTACTGTTTTTGTGCAGGACATCTAGGAAAGTTTGCTATTGTTTTGAGTAAGCAGTGAATTATTAATACAAAATAGGCATTCAGATGATTTGCAGAACGTTACTTTTAGACTTTAAGCTTCTTGTCAACTCTATTTTTTTTAATGAATTCATAGAACTTTTGCTCTACTTGACCAATATGTAGCACTAGTAGCCAAAGCTGCATGCAGTGCAACTCTGCTTATGTTGCCACTGAGGAGTGTTTTGCCACTGATATTAAGGGAAGAAGTACCTAGTCAAGAGCCCTGCTTACTTTGAAATCAATAGGGCTCCCCACACAGGTAAAGGAACTGGAAGATTTAGCTGCAAATTGACAAGGCAGCAGCTGCATGTGGACCCCATGTTTTTATTTAGAAAATTACTGGCCTGATCTATGATAAAATACCTGCTTTTTGGGTCCTTGATCCTTTCAGAGTTATTCGTACACTTGAAGAAATATGGTTTGGTTTTGAGGAGATCCCACACTGGAAGGACGTAACAACAGTTGTCAGGACAACGTGTGGCATAGCTCAATTTGTGAATGAGGCAGAAGGCTTCAGAAGAGGTCAGTCAGGTGAGGAAACAAAGTCTCTGCATTTCCTGGTTCTCTGTGTATTTCTCAAGACAAAACTTCTCAGAGCAGTAGAGGTTGCTTTAAAACATAATGGGCACCTTTGTTTCACTAATTTCAGCAAACCCTCACAGCTTGACCTTGCTGTTAAAACTTCCTTGTTGAGACATTTGCCTCAGATATTTTGTTGAAACTAAACTGAAAGGATCATGTCACAACCCAATGATTTTAGTGCCTCGGCACGATGGAATTTTCCCGCCACATGAGAGTCTCTTGCACAGCAGAAGTTTTCTGCTGCAACAGAAAACCCCGGTGCAAGAGAGTTCCCGCCATTTCGCATGCAAATTTGTGTTCCTCTATTGGCCAGTTCTAAATTATTCCTACGTGGCGGCTAGTAATTGGCTTGCTGGCCGTATAAAATTTAGTGCGACTTCCGCCCAAGTCGGAGAACTTTGAGCACATTGCAGAGTGCATCTAAGGATATCTGACCTGCGGCTGAGCTAATCGATAGCCTGATCACCTATCGATTCTTCTCCCCGTCACTGAGCGCAATCCTCGACGTACCCTTTCCCTGCCGGCTTAATTTGTGGACCGATTAGCTGGCCTGAGCCTTGCCAGCTGGAGCAACTCGTGGAGTTGTTTAAGCGACCGGACCACCTGCGTCGCGGCTATTAGCGGCGTAAGTAAAGCTTTTTGCAACCAATACGCGTTGTCTGCCTCTCTATTCACCAGCCCACCCAGTGACCGAGTAATTTTTAAATCACCTCGAGTCGGCTCCGGCTGTCCGAGACATGGCGACGAGGCTGGGATCTAAGGGCACGGTGATGGAGATGAACCTAATTGGGTGCTGCCCTTGGCGCACCGGGATCTGCCGCGTAGAGAATGCAAACGATCTATGGGCGCATATCGCTTACCACCAAGCGGTAGAAGGGGATGAAAGAAATATTGATGACTACTTCTCCGTAAAAAAAGAAGCAGCAGTCATAAAAGAGTGGAGAACTAAGCTATCCCTTGGGGAGTTCGGATGCATAATGGGGAGCGACCGGGTCTATTATCGACCACCGGAGGAAACATCAACCATATCCCTAGCTGGGGTGAAGGCGCGGAAGGCAGAAAAGCTGACCCCCGCTCAGGAGTTCGCTCAATGCACCCGATACTTAAGGGAAGGAGGGGAACCCACCCCCACGGACTGGTTCAACTGTCCGGATTTGGTGCCTGGGTCGCGGGGCCATGAGCTCCTCGTTCAGCTTCGGGAGGATCTGGAGACCAAAGCTGTCACGTGCCAAAATGGGGTTTAACTAAATGGAAGAAGGGAAAGATGATGAACGTGTTGTTCCGTACAGTAGCGGGTCTACTAAGGGAATACGCAAATTTAGAGGTTCAAATGCATACGGCGGGGAAGGAATTGCTGGAGCGGACGGCAGAAAACTCCAAAGCGGCGTTTATCAATAGTGCCAGCTGCATGATGCCGCTGATAGAAAATGGCGCCGAAAGAAGTGCGAGCCATCCGGAGAACCCGGAAAAGAGGGGCGGAGCTTCAGAAGACCCGGCGGGGATCCGCCTAGCGACTCCGCCTGCTGAGGTGACGTCGTTCCCAACGGCCCCGCCTCCTTGCCACGGGGAGGGGGCAATGGGAGGAGGGATGTACCCAACGCTCCTGCATGAAGAATTTAACTCTCTCTCTGCCGCAGCTCACCCGATAGCTGTGATGAAGTGTGTCACAGATGAAGAAGGTACTACGCGTACCACTGTTACCTCTCGCACACGCACTCGACCAGAAATTCAGGAACTTTGCAGAGAATCTAAAATAAAATCAGAAGAAACTTTGGCCATATGGTTGGGACGATTAATAGTGGAGTTTGGATCTGACACTTTAGATCGAGAAGAAGCAAGTGCTCTGACCCGACAAGCGGTGTGGAGCGGAGGGCGTGCTACTGATTTGAACGTGGTCACGGACAGTGCCCACTGGCCCGCTCCTGGCGCTTGTAGTGGGACAGGTAACCCACAAATTTCACACCTGACATGAGGGTCGCCCACAGAAGGCCACTGCGGAGCAACTCCTCCTAGCCATAATCGGAGTATCATACCTTTCATGGAGCCCAAGGACAAATCCAATGGGGCTAACAGCAGCCCAACGCAAAGAGAGATGGGCTCATCGCCACCTATTGGACCCCGGGGCAATTCCAACGCCCCTAGAAGCTATAGACGCCTGTGTAGAGGTATATGGAGGAGCAAATGCTGTTACGCTCCAACTCTTTTTGAACCCGATGGCGGGTCAGCCAGTGGGAAATCTCTTAGGCCATCTCCCACAACTGCAGGCACTCATGAAGCAAAGTGAAGAAACTTCTGATGATATAAGAGACGGATCTTCAGCATACCCAGGCGAAACACCGAGACCAAGATGTCTAGAGTTTACCCCCCGGCGAGAGCCATGGCGGTCACCTCCAAGAACCTTGAAGGAAAAAAATATGTTCGGGTTTCTTCTTGCCCGCTCTGGACTTACAAAGCATCAGTTGCACATTTTGGAGAAAGGACCCAATGTCGTCTGGCCGAAGCATTAGGATTCAAATTTGAGGACCCACCAGAAAACGAATAATGGCGGCTTTGCCAGCGGCCTTCTCCAACTCAAACCTGACCCCACTGACCCTTGTCCTTATGCCAAACTCACTGTTTACAACCCTACTGATCCAGATGACCAACAACAAGTATTCTTCCTTCTCGATACTGGAGCTCAAGTCAATGTGATTACCTCAACGATACCTCACCAGAAGACCACCAAAACGATCAAGGTACAAGGGCTTAATGCTATTGCAGTCACCACAAAGGTCAAATTCTCAGTCCAAGGCCACCGATACCCCCTAGAGGCTGTCCTAGGGGGCATCAACATTTTAGGAATCCCAGGGATAAGAGCGCTTGACCTTAAAGAACAAGTGCTACAAGCCTTACCCATTATTATCCCAGAGCAGGACTGGCATCGACCAACGCTTCGTAACACCTCCACCTGGCGATATCGGCCAATTCCAACCAAGGGTCCCCTAAAAAAGTCCCTTAATGACCTCCTGCAGTGACTCGAGCAATGAGGCTGTATTAAAACCGTAACTGCTAGCACCTACTTGTCACCAGGATGGGGAGTCGTGAAACCTGGAAAGCCTAATGGAGACCGGCTAGTCGTAGACTATAGAGAGGTCAACAAAAGATGTCAAGTACTTCAACAACCTAATCCTTCTACTCTGCCACAATGCATGCTTGAGATGGCTCAATTCCAGCAAAGTAAGTGGGTCGGAGTCACGCTGGATTTGAAAAACATGTTCTTTTCCATCCCGATAACTGACCCGGAAGGAATACTAAATATGTGCATTGATGGCACTATGTACAGGTGGACAGTTTGTCCACAGGGATATCGCAACGCTCCCTCGTTGGCTACTGGTGCCATGAATAATACCCTGAAGAATTTTCAAGCCTCGCATTCTCTTCCCCCAGAGGAGAAATTAAGAATCTGGAGTTATGTCGATGATATTGCTATCATGGGTCGTGATAGTTCCGTCGTTACTGGTATAGTCAACCAACTAGTTGCTCACCTTCAAAGCGAAGGATGGACGATTAACGAGGAAAAGTCATGCCTACATCCTGTAGATGATATCACGTTCCTTGGCACCCGATACACCGGTTCCATCCGCCACGGAATCTCGCATGATGGTCCTAACATCGATCCATTAAAAACATTCCTCCCTGTTACTAAGAGGCATTTTCAACAGCTTTTGGGTCTTTTAAATTGGTTAATTGATTTGGCACTCCTCACTAAGTTGCAGCGACAGATCCATGACAAATCCCGAAAATCCACGCCCTGGACGAAAGGAGATCAGCGGAACCTGCTTCGCCTTCTAGTCGTGGTTAAAAACACACAGCTCCACGCCATCGATCTGGGTGAGTCATTAACCGTAACCCTTGGGTTCACCACAAACCACGTATGGGCTGTTGTGCACAACCCTCGCGATGAGCTAGTATATACTACTCATAAGACGCTTCAAGCAGCACAGCATCGATATGGGGCTGTAGGGAAAATCCTCCTAGCTGAACAGCTAGTGGAGCCATTAGCAAGGGGGCATGGAACACTACGTGCTCCCGGTGCCACATTATTACCCTTGTTAGATGCGGGAAAAGTCGACCCGCATTTTCAGGGGGAGCCTAAAACGTGGAATACACTGGTGCTTACCCACCATTACAATGGCACTGCTGGAAGTTAGAAGATACGACGCCTAATCCCAGCCCAGAAGATGAGGAAAAGGTCCCTACACTGTATGGAACTTCTGCCCCGGCATGGATGGCCTCAGATGGAACCTCCCGACATGGCGGAGGCTATGGGTACTACTGCAAGGCTTGTCACGATAAGGAAATATTTCAAGCCTACCCGAATGACAACTCGGCCCAAAAATGTGAATTGTTAGGATTCCTCAAGGTACTGGAGCATTGTCTGACACATCATGATAATACACTCCCTGTTCCAATTATCGCCATCGACTCGCAATACATTTACAAAATTCTTACTGGTACAGCCCTTCCTACCGAAAATTTGAATGATTGGCAAAACATCTGGAAAACGTTAACTAAATTTGCACAGCTCCCGTTGGTTAAACACACTAAGTCACACCGTCTGGATACTGATCCAGTACATGAGGTCATCGATAAGCTCTTGGAAGACCCACTCCGGACCGACATAGTCTTGCCTATCACATCTACCTCCGGTCCTGAAGTAAATCCGTTCTTCGTGTGGCTTCATGAAAATTGGGGTCACCCTGGACCACGAGCTTGCCATCAACGTTGGTGCCAAACCATTACGGAGCCAGCCTCATATGGAGTTCGGCGCGATTGGGAAAAGGTAGCTCAGGCCTGTGAGAGATGTGCTAAGGAGAAGTGTCATAGAACTAAGCATCAACTCGGAGCTTTCGACTCTTCACAGTTCCAAGCAGGAGAAGTTTGGCAGGTAGATCTGCTAGGACCCCTCCCAGGGTCTAAGCCTCCAAATAAAGGATTAGTTGTTGTTGACTTGGGAACAAGACAGTTACAAGTCATTCCTTTATGGAAAAGCAATGCCACTGCTGTTATTTCTGCCTTAACTGCTGTATTTGCCACCTGGCAACCTCCTCATGAGATTCAGTCTGATGGAGGACCCCCGTTTAACTCTAACGCTCTAGACAAATTTGCTCGTCTCCACAATGTAGCATGGCATCTCCATCTGCCGTACCACCCGCAGTCCAATGGCGTTGTAGAAAGACATATAGGCCTGTACAAAGAACAACTTCATCTCAGAGGAGGAGGGACGTTTAAAAACTGGATTAAATTCAATCATGATGTTCTCATCTCACTGAACACCTCAAAACCGTTATGGGACGAAGCTAATGTCAAGAAACCTCTGCCTTGGGAACCTAAATTCCAACCAGATGAGTTAGTGTGGATCTCGATACCGCACCCTCACCAGTCTCATCCGCAAGTTCACAAGGGAACAGTTCAACGGTCGGGACAATATCCTAATACCTATTTTGTCCAATTAGAGGAAAAGCCCGATCGTCCCCCTATTATCGTTCATCACAACTGGATGACTCGTCGTTCCAACGTTCATCTAGTATCCTTATAGTAAATTCAACTACGATTCTCTTTTGTTTTGTTCTGTTGTTGTTTCTTTCTTTACAGGTCCAACTTCAACAAAGCAGTAGTCCACAGCCGCTCGATTGTAAGACCCGTCGAGCACCAAACTGCGGTTTCTTCGAGTCAACAGAGTAACGGCTATGGAGGGGGCACCGAGGCAGTGAATGTACCAATAGTTGTTGTTATATGTTTAGGTTATTGTATTTTATAGTTTGTTAAAAAAAAAAAAAAAGACCGGTCTATAAAATTGTTTGTATATATATATGTTGGTTGCTTAAGCTCCATCAGGCCAGTGAATCCTGAAACAAAAATTCCTTATAACGTGCTCATGTGTCTAAAATTCCAGTTGTGCCGTCGGCAAGGGGGCATGTCACAACCCAATGATTTTAGTGCCTCGGCACAATGGAATTTTCCCGCCACATGAGAGTCTCTTGCACAGCAAAAGTTTTCTGCTGCAACAGAAAACCCCGGTACAAGAGAGTTCCTGCCATTTCGCATGCAAATTTGTGTCCCGCTATTGGCCAGTTCTAAATTATTCCTACGTGGCGGCTAGTAATTGGCTTGCTGGCCATATAAAATTTTGTGTGACTTCCGCCCAAGTCGGAGAACTTTGAGCACATTGCAGAGTGCATCTAAGGATATCTGACCTGCGGCTGAGCTAATCGATAGCCTGATCACCTATCGATTCTTCTCCCCGTCACTGAGCGCAATCCTCGACGTACCCTTTCCCTGCCGGCTTAATTTGTGGACTGATTAGCTGGCCTGAGCCTTGCCAGCTGGAGCAACTCGTGGAGTTGTTTAAGCGACCGGACCACCTGCGTCGCGGCTATTAGCGGCGTAAGTAAAGCTTTTTGCAACCAATACGCGTTGTCTGCCTCTCCATTCACCAGCCCGCCCAGTGACCGAATAATTTCTAAATCACCTCAAGTCGGCTCCGGCCATCCGAGACAGATCAGTCTGAATGAAAAATGTTAGGAAGATTCTCTAGCTTGTTCTTTTTGGTATCTAAATCCTTTACTAACATATACTTCATGAATTTCTCTGGGAAAAATTGTAGAATGTTGTAATTTCTCTTTTGATCCAACTCCAGCTGGATCCAAATCCAGTGAGAATCTATTCAAATGACCCCTGGGAGAGTTACAGAGTCTTTGCTGAGCGTATTGACATATCACCTTTTTTTCTGCAGATTATTTTGGATCATCCCTGTGTACTGGAAAAAATCTCAATTTTAAGGCCTTAATTGAAAATTATTTAGCATTTCTGCAAAACTTATCAAATTCCCCATTTGCTTCATGGGCAAGGTAATTCAGTTTAAATTCTTCACTCAACTGTTTTTTGCAAACTCTTTTAAACCATGTTTTTTGTTTGTTTTTCCATTTTAGACTTCTGTAGCCTTGAATAAGATTATTTTGCTCATTTTTGGCAAATGTTTCTTTTATGTGATCAAACTTTCAAGATTACAGGGAGTTATATCTTTGTTGCTCACATTCAAACACTTTCTGCCCAAAGGTGCATCTCTGTAAATAGCCTGCAGAGCACATGCCACCCAGCCAGGTTTTTGGACATGGACAGGTCCAGAAGTGATAACCAGGGGGGTAGGAGGGGGTCAAGGTAAGGGACTGGATAGGGTCCTCATTGAGCTGGGCTTCTTTCTTGGGACAGGGGCAGGAGTTTCTCCAAAAGCTTCTTCCCTCACCATCTCCCAGCCATCCTGGGAAGCATGACCAGCATCCCCCACATCCCAATTCCAAATCCCAATTTATTAAAACATGAGGCCTTCTTTAATTTACTTCCCCCTTTATTGCTTTTTAAATTCTTTTTTATTTCACCACGCTTCCCATACCGCCATTTACTTTCTACCTTACATTTCATTACCCACCCCCATTCCACTAACTCTCCACCTCCCAGCTTTCGTGTTCCAGGCTTGCCCCCTCCCCAACCCATCTCTCACACCTTCCTCCCTAGACAGGGACAGATTATGGCATACTGGGGCCCTGAACTACAGGTTCCCAACTTTTCTATGCTGTGGCCCAGAAAACTGGACTGGAAGCGACTGCGGCCCGGCAAACTCGGACCGCCATGCGGAGCCCTGCGGCTGGAATTTCTGGCTGCAACACAATTACAGATACTTCCAGCCCCTGGGTGGGCCCAAACCTCAACCATGGCTGCTGCGGGTCCTGCGGAAGAATCGCAGCCTCTCTGACCGACTCTGTGGGGCTGTGGTTTGTAGCTAGCAGCTGACCCTTTGCGGCCTGGGGGCTGGTTTAGAGGTCCCTCATAATGTGAGGCCCTAAACTGAAGCTTACTTAGCTTATGCCTAAATCTGGCACTGACTTCAGAGCAGGGATAGAAGCTTGTCCTGGTAGTGGCAACTTACAGCTGTAGCTCTAAGTCAGGGCCCCTGCTCACTAGCCCCCTAGTGGCAAGTCACAGTTGAGCAAGTAGGGGAAAGTCAGAGAAGGTTTTTAGCCTTTAGGTGTGCCTGCTCCAAACTCAAGCTGGCACTAACATTGATCAACATGTGAGCTGCTCAAAGTACAATGTGTAACAAGGTCCTTAGCTGTGAAAAGAAAATTTAAATGGACACACCTAGTGTTGTTGGCAAATCTAGTCACAGTAATTAGCTGTTGTAGAAAAGTGTTTTTTAAATTGCACTTCTAAGATTTCACATTATACTGCTTCCTTAATCAGTCATGTCACCCGTGAAATGGAAAGAATTGTTGTAAATCTGTAAAAGATGGGCCCTTCATAATCTAGTTCTGGAATTTACAGCTCTTCACAGAATTGTGGGAATGTACGGCTAGAAGGTCATCTAGTCCAACTCTCTGCTCAGGGCAGGATCTAAGCTAACTAAACTATCCCAGCTAAGTGTCTGTTCAGCTTGCTTTTCAAATTTCCAGGGATGGAGGTTCCACAACTTCTTGCCTGTTCCAGTGCTTAACCACCCTTGTAGTCAGAAAGTTCTTTTTAATCTCCAATTTTAAATTTCTTCTGTTCTGCAATTGAACCCAGTTGCTGGTGTTGTGGGCTGTGTGCTACCCTTCACATTTAAGCAGAAGTCTCCAATGACTTAATTGTTGAGTTCTTAAAGGTATGATACGGCCATCTGTTGTACTTTTCATAGGAGACCTGAATTATTTTCCTATTGATGTCAATAAGAGTTTTCTACTTCATTTGGAGCGTGAGCTACTCATCTGCTAGTTACATAGGAACAAATGAACTCATCCAGCTGGATGAAAATCTAGGTAAAGCAAGTTCAGGACTGGATTTGTAACAGAGTTCCTAAAAATTCCCATGTTCTGAACTTTTGGTCATATTGAGGAATATAGACAAAAATACCTTGGATCAAAGCACTTGTACTATTCAACATTTGATGGTTTTGATGAAGTGGGCACCAGGAATGAATAATTCCTCATTTGGTTCTGAAAGCTGAAAATTTGCGTGAAATATACAGTTTTATTAAATGGAAATGAGGACAATGAAACGAAAATGTCAGTATACAAGCACAGTGGAACTAACAGACCTGTGTGTTCAATTACACATTTTCTGTTTTATCTTGGCTCTCTCCTCACATTCCTTCTTCACCTTTTCTCTGTGTTGATTTTAGAATAAAAGCTCTCCAGGAACAGGTATCCAGCCTCTACTCTAATCTATAAGAGCACTAAACATGTTGTTGCTGCTACACAATGTTACATAATAATAACAAAATAAATGGAGTCTTTTTTAACAAGAAAAACAAAGATAAACGTTACATAGACTTTGTGCAAAATCCTGTGGTGGAGACCACATAATGGAAACAGTCATTAACTTCTGGAGTATTTTTTTCAATGCTTAGCTTCTCAGTTTTCCTGCTTTAAAAGTCTTCAATGCAAAAATTAAGAAAAATATGATTTCTGTTGGCTTTCTTCACTGAATTAGTTTAGTGAGTTAGAGCTATTTTTGGTTGAGACCTACTGATCCTCCTCTTCCTTAATTTGTGTGTCCCAAGTCTACCCATTCTTAGCCAAAGTTCTGTATAAAACCGGTTGAAATCTTTAGGTAAAATATTTGCAACAAAAATGGCAGCAATAAAAGGAATTTTTTTCATGACAACATTTCTGTTTTCAGTGGCATTTTCTTGGGTTTTGTTTGAGAAGCCAACAACTTTTTAGGGGTGAGTTGTTAGAAACTTGCATTTGATTTTCAGTTCTTTACAGAAACCTAGAAGTTTTTCATTTTCTTCAATGCTTAATGGGAATAAAATATCTATGACCTGTTCTAATTCCTTTAAAGCTACTTACTCTGTGGATCTTAAAGATTCTGCTGGTTTCAGCAGAACATGAAAGGTCATTGAGGCAGAGACTTGGCTTGCATAGCTTTCACGGCTCTATCCTCTTGCTCAATAGATATCTGTGTCCCTAATCATCTACCTAAGTTCAACTCTACTTCATTGACTTGTGTGGTTGAAACATTCCTAGTCATTGCCTTTGTGTGTGTTTTAAAAATGATGCAACTCCCTGCTAATGTATTTTTATTTTGGTGTTTAAAAGATAACGTTATAAACATTATTTTAGTGGTTTTTAAATGTCCTCTTGATTTTAAGATATGAATGCAATGCATTCTAGAAGAAATACAAAGTTTACATATGCTTCATGTTAAGGTGTATATTAACTGCAGGTAACTCGCATGAAAAATCTTGATTTAATATTTCAGGATTTTGACATCTGTCAAAGAGCTTCTGACAAGTGAAGAAAACTTACAAATTCCTGAAGAGAAAGGAGACATAGTTAACAGCTTGCGCCTTGCAGAATTCGTACAAGAAAATTTGATGCCTGGTTCTTTGGCTTCTTCAAGCCTTCAAGACACCCAATCCCTCCTAGACACAGTGTTGAATAATGCTATTACATGGATTAACGGTTTTGCCAGTGTGGAGACAAATGAGTCTGCTGTAGATTTTCATCCATTTTCTGACCTCAGTAAAAAGCTACTAGAGAATTTTCAACTTGTTTCAAGGCTCTGGCCAAATGAGCAGGCTGAAGTATTTTGGGAAATGGTGGAACTGGTCTTGTATGAGCTTGATCCTAAACTACTACACCTCTTGATGAGTACAAGTTCAACTGGAGAAGCAGAGAACTTGGAGAACTTCTTATCTAAAATTGTGTTCTCTGTTCCAGAAAATCAGAAAGTCCTTAATAAAAGCCTTCGGTTTTTCCAAAACATCCGCATACATTGGCCTCAATGGAATGTTGGTGACATAAAGGTTGTAAACAATTTCTGTGAAAACTTCATAAGGAGTCTGTATGAGGTTGGGTTATTGACCCAAGAACATGTCAGTACAGCTCTTAGTACCATGGACAAAATGAGAAATCTGTCTTGTATTCTACTCTCCAATGGAACTGCTGTATCTAAAGTACAAGACACAGGGAAAATTGTGTCTGATTTCTACCAAAACATCCCCAGGATAGTGGATAGTAAAGCTGCCTCACTTGTTGAGATGCTTTCCACTGTATATCAAAACATCGATCAACTCTTAAGAATCCAGAGCAATAGCTCTTTGTTATCTTTCTTCCACAAAACTTCAAAAGACATTTCATCTGCTCGAATACAGCTTGCTTTCCAAAACATGAGCATGGTTTTTGACTTTCTATCTGAAATTATAACACTTCTTAATGGTCTTACTCAGAAGCCTCTCTGTGAAAAGTTAGCAAGAGTTTACAACTACTTCATCCTCCAGGCCCAGTCCCTTGCACAGAAAGGGGAACAAGAGGTACAAGTTGTATATAAAACTCTGGGGAGCCTTAAAGCTATGTTTATAGAAAAAGAGCTACGTACAGTTGCCTTTCAATACTTAGAACAACTTTTTGACATTCCACCAGAAAGCCTGTTAAATAATGAATGTACTGATTTTTATGTTCTTGGCATTCCTTCTGAGGAACCTTTAGTAAAGAGTTACAGCTCACTTTTTCTTCCACTGGTCAGCATTCTGTCCAATTCAACAGACTTCGGGGTATCTGTGCCTTTTGCCATGCATTGCACCACTACCTGGCTTCAGATGTGGACAGAGATTCTTCAACAAGCTTCTGAAATGTTAACACTGGATTTAAATTTTATCACATACCTAAAAAACGGCCTGACCCAGATTTCTGAAGGGCTTGAAAATATAACCCATGCTGAACCATGCAATGTGACATTTGTAGTTAGTCCTGAAACTACATCTGCATTGAATCTACTAGGCATCATAACAGGAGCTGGGAAATTGAACAACTGGGAAGATTTTGATGCCTTCGATGATCTTATAAGTGCACTTAAGATTGCAATTGATATCACCAGCAACCTTACAAGGAAAAGTCTGGAGGAAGCTTTCCAAACAATGGAAACAGTGATCACAGAATTACAGAAATCTCTGCTGAAGACTTTTAGCAGGGAGTTTTTAGATTTCTGGGCTGGAATTTTTGCTCCACTGAGTTCTGAAGTGGAATATAAGAAGAAAAACCTTTATTCCATTGGGCATTCACTTTCAAGTATCCTAAAGCTTTCTACAGAAGAGCTAAAAGAGACTGCTGGATTCTTTAAAAACATATCTCAAGATCGTTACCTATTGGCTTGTGCCAACATTCTCCAGAATGTTTGACAGCCAAAAATATTTCACAAATACCTTTCTGGTTTCATACTGATTACCTTCTAACCATTGGTAATATCCTGAATGGAGTAAAGGGTTGTAATGAGTGGATAGATATTATCAGTAACCTCAGTGAGAAATTAATCTTCCCTTCCAACCTTGAAAACACAAGCCATGTTTTATTTCTGTTGTTGTCTCTGGGAAGTCTTGATGATATGGATTATAGTCTAGAGAATATCCTGGATATTATTAACATGGCTTATTTTAATTTGGAAGATTCTCTGTGTTTACAGAATGGTTCTGATGCACATTGTATGAATATTTATTTCAACATTATAGAAAAAATTTTAAAATTCACCCAGCCAACATCTTATGTTAAAGGTGATGCCCATACACTTGACTTCATCTTTAAGCTATTAAATAGCTCAGGGGGCCAAATAGAAGCAATTGTTAAACACTTAATGAAGTACTCACAATACACATCTGACTTGAAACAGACATATTTCACTAAACTAATCACTGGAGCCACTGAGAATTCAAGTGAAGTCCCTAATTTCTTTCATAGTCACCAGCCTTCTTCAGTAGCCCACTGGAAAAGAATTTGGATTTTTCTGAACAACCGAACTGCTGCAAGCCTACGAAACAGCACATCTCTTCTGGACATTGTACAGCTCCTAAATGAATTAGAAGCGATCTCCCAAGACAAAAATATAAGCTTGCTAATGGAATCCTTTGAACATCTAATAACTTACATTGCATCAAACTTGTCACATAATATGCAAAACATACCTCTGCAGATGTTGATGAATACAGCAGCTATTGATGTTGAACTGGTTGGGAAAGCATTAACGTTTTTAAAGTCTTTTAGCATTACCAATTTTCCAATAATATTAGGTGATAAATTTCTAAAGCATATGGCAAATTTTATGCAAACCCTTGAGAATACAGATCTAGAATTCTTAACAAATCTGCTAGAACAGGCCTCTAAGAGCCTGCACAAATTCTTTACAAATATTAAAGCTTTGAAGGTTGAGAATCCTGTTTTGGGAACATTGACAGGCTGGTTACATATGCTTGAGAACAATTCACATTTTTGGAACTTGACAAATATATTGCCTGTCTTAGAATTGTTTCAAGCTGAGCGTGATGATTTTGTAGAGGCACTTTACCTTCTTCCTGATGTCTTCAGTCTTCTAGAGCAGTTACCTCACAACAGCAACATCACTGATGCCGTAATTGAAGTATTTACTTTCATGTTGAGTCAGGAAACAAATATGTCAATATGTGCCAAGGAAGATTTATTTAGTAAAGCAAATGGCCTCCTAAAGTTACTGGAGCTAGTAACAAATATGCCTGATGAATCTACAAAGGCCTTGAGTTGTCTCAGCACAGTTGCCTGCTGGAATCTCACAACAACCAACCTGTTGGCTGATCCTGCTTTGAAGCCTTGTAACTTAGATTCTTCCTTTGTTTACAACATGGTCACTGATGCATTTGAGCTACTGCAATTGACAGCTCCTGCAGGAAATTCTCTATGCTCTAATGAAGATCTGCTGAGAGAGGCCTCTTACAATGTGACTTGCTTTTTCTATCAGCTCAAGGAGTGGAATTCCTTTTTTTTGAAGTTTTCTGAGATCCACCATCTGGATGATGAAGTTCTGATGGATTTAGAGGAGTTTTGGGATGATCTGTCAGTCTCTCTTATGTCTTCAGGAAACAGTAGTGTTCATTCAATTCGTTGCCCATCCACACCAAAAAGGCAAGCTGCTTTGCAACTCATAGAAGTAGTGAACAATATGACAACAGCAGACATCGGGAGAGCCAGAGCTGTCTCTGACCAGTTAGCAGATCTGCATAGCCTTCTACGCTTGAATGGAAGTGCAGGAACATCAGTTATAAACACTATTCTTACTAATTTAAAAATCATGGCCAATGATATTTCTGGAATGCTAGATTCTGAGGATGTCCTCTCCTTCCTTTCTGCAGCCCAGCCTTTAATGGCACTCTCTCCAGTTGGAAACCAAACTTACATGGTATTCATGGCATTAGCAACTTTAAGTAGGAACAGTAGTAGTCTGTTTGATAACTTTGAGGCCCTCTGGCTTGATGCAGAGAAAAGCATATGGGATTTACTGGTGAATTTTGATGTCAGCCACCTGCTCTCTGTGATAAAAAAAGAATTTCGACTACTAAGTACAGCAGCAGGACAAAACTCTTCACTAGCACTTGGTAGTTTCATTAAATGGTTTAATTTGTCATCCCTGGAAACCACAATAACAATTTTTGAGGGACTTCGAGAGATTGAGAGAGACTGGCTGAATGAGTACACTCATAAAAAATATTCTAGAATAATAAATGCACTAGTTCTCCTCATGGCTAATGAAAACTCATCAGATGATCTCATTGCAATTATCAAAGACATCATTGACTTTTTGGAGGTCTTCCAGAATGGTTCTAGAGATTATTTCAATATTTCATTTGTTACTGATCTTCTTAATGAAGAAAAGCTCAATAATGTTCATGTTGCTCATTTGATTTTGCAGAACAGTATGCTTAATATGATCTCTGACTTTGTTACTGAAGAAGAGATAATGCACTTAAATTCTACAGACCTTCAAATAGAGGATTTCATTGATTTGTTTTTTAACAATACACAATATGAAAACTATAGAAAAAATACTGCTCCATTCCAAAGTAGGATAATGGAAATGGTAAAAGTGTTACTGCAGATATTTTTTCCATCTTCTGCAGAATATTACAGGAACAAAATAATTGTCTTACTAAAAGACTTGTACAGGGATATAATGGCAGAAATGAGGTAAGTGTCTATTAATTGGTTTATTAATCTTGTGTGCAAAGATAAGAACAGTAAATTCTGCTATGGACAATATAACTAAAAGGTAGAACATTTAAACATTTGAATTTCTTGATTTCTTAGTCAAAAAACTAGAAAATATACCATTTTAAATGTTTGGATTTTTAAAATTATTACAATTATTTCTTCTGGTTAAAACTAATTTGTTCTTCTATGACTACTTATTCACCAAGTTTGAAGTTTTGGATACTAGCAATTTAACTTCTTAGTAGCAATTTAGTTTTGGAAGTGTTATATTTTTACACTACACACAAACTTCTTTTATTCTTTTATTCCTGGTTTCTGGTAGTGTAACCTCAATGATTTTACTTGTGGAATGGCAGTTTGGTTGTTGACTTCAGTGAAGTGAAGCTAGTATAAATCTTGGAGCTCCTCAGTTTATGAATGTCTACCCACACATGCAGTCATTGAATGATGTAGTATTTGAAAATCTTAGGTGATAGTACTTGCCAGTATTTTCTCCACTCCTTTATAACACACTGGGCATAGGATTTTTTTCTGATGTTGTTGAGGAGCCAGTTATGTATTATTGTGGCATTATCACTGAATATAGCACGCCAGCGGTGTGCCCGGACGCCTGAGGCACAGGTCAGTAGTGGTTGCCACTGAGTTGCATGATTGCGTGGCTGCTAGTGGCAGCTTTTTCAACCACCCTCCCCCACAAACCCAGAACATCAGCTCTTGGGACAGTTTCCCAGTCACCCCATCCTATTACACCACTGGCTGAATGGCTAAGCAGCGTGTCCCTTTGAGTGATCAACATCTATTGTCAGACCATATCATTTTATAGTGTATTTGTAGTATTTCTTTAAGCAATATGTAGCAAAATACCTTTAGACATTAATGAAAATTTTCAATCTACATTCAGAATTATTTCTGCCACCCTAATAAACACTAAACAATATTTCTGTTGCAGTATATTTCCCCGAGATAAGATATTAGCTCTTCTGAATTTGTATTGGTTGATCAAGCTACAGGAAGAAGTTGATGGATTGAAGGAAAATATAATTTATTCTAGTTTTAAAGAACATCTGTATGACCCACTCAAAGCCATATCAGAGGACGAGACACTTCACTTTGATAGTGCAAAAGGACTCAAGTTTGTGAAGGATTTGTTTAATGTCCTATTTGGAGAGTCTGCTGAAAAAAATGGCACCCAAGATGACTATGAACTGTTTCATTTTATGAATAATTTGTTTAATGCAAATAATTAATGGAAACTTGTTCAGATGACTAGAGATCTTTCCACAGCTCTCCAAATTATGAGGCAAACTTTTGCAGAAATGGGAAAGATAGTGGATATTTTCATGAGTAATCACTCCAAAGATTTCCCAGATTTCTATTTTTCTTTCTGGGAAATGGACCTTGTCAGTTTAGCAGAACTGTTAATCTCTTTAGACAAGGCATTTCCTTTGAAAAATAGAGAGGTAATAGAAGCTACAAAAAGATTACTTTATCTTATTTCATGGAGCAGTAGCACTAACTACACTCATGGACCATTTTCAGAGACTGCTGATTATTTGAGCACTTTGCTGCAGGAAAGTGATGAGTTTGCAAAGGTAACAGAAGTAGTAGAAGCTATTGCTAAATTTCTGGCATGGTCCAAGAAAGCTTCAGAAAAGATTGTTACCATTTTTGAACAACCTTCTGACTCGGACACTAGACTACCTCTATGTGTTCTATCCAGTTCTTCAAAGAGCTGTTTGTGATGCAGTGAATGAGTTAACTACAAGTGAGACTGCAGAAGATGTCTATTCAAATGAAAAAGGTTTGGGAGATTTGGTGAAAGCATTTCTTGATTTGACCTACTTGTCTATTCAGGTTGATCATTCCAGTTCAAATGGCTCTGAGACTGTAAATACATCTACCAGATTGCCTGCAAATCTGGGCAAAGCCAGTGAATTAAACAATATTGTAGGTGAAATTGCTTCATTTCTAGCAGATGTGCAGAATTATTCTTAGGTACTAGAAAGACTTGTTACAGTTGTTACCAGTGCAAATATAAACTCACCTAATGAGACTGTCAGCCTAATAGAGTACCTTCTTTGTATTTTTGTACCAATAAATGCTATTACTAGCAAAATAGCTTTAGCTAGTACACTAAATCTTACTCACAATCCAACACAAGAAAAAAAATGGGGTGAAATTCAGGAAATGATTGCTAAGTTGCACACAAAAAAATGCACATCCATAAAGGCTTTCATCAGAGCTGTGGCTGATCTGTTCCTGGGGGGGTTCTGGGAAAATAAGTTAAATGAAAATGACTTAAATCTGCTGCTGACTTATGCAAACAACCAAGATGACTTTCTGAGAGTTATGGAAATCATTATGCAATTGTTCAATTTAACAAATAATGTTTCTGAAAGAAACTTCAGCCTGAGGTCATTTTTTGCCAGCCTTATCAACCAAAATATAAGGTACCTTCAGAAAGAACAATCCAGCTGGAAAACTGCTATGGAGGTCTTATTAAATGAAATTCCCTGGATGGAGTTGCTGCATTTAAATAATAACCAGCAGGTGAATTCAACAAGAACCTTGGTCAAAACATTGTTGGGGCCCTTTGTTAATGGAATCACTGGTGTAGCTGATACAGACCAGCTACAAAAGAGTGCACAGAGGCTGATGCATGGTCTTAAATGGACGTTCAAACGACTATCATCTTATGAAAAATATGCCCAGAGACTGATTGGCTTGACTGAATATTGGCAACAAGGCCCACTAAATGATCAAAGGTAAATAATTAAGAAGTTAGCTTTCCCCCCCTCCCACCCCCATCACTGTCAAGGCCTGGTTTTCAAAAGGGGCTCAGTACCCTGTTGCTTCCATCAAATCAATGGGACCTGAATCTTCAGTGACTCTGAAACCAAGGCTAAGAATATTTGTATTGAACTCTACTGTATATGCAACTATCCATTTTCATGCTATGGCCAAAAATAAGTTTTTAATGACTTGCTTTTCTAGTTACATATGGAAGTGGCTGGTATTGCCTGTTTGGCTGGATTCTGATGAATTCACAGGGTTATGAACTAGGAATAAGACCCCGGAAAGTCAAATTGGAATAACTGGAATATTAGTGAAGCTCACTGATGATTATAATAGCACGTGTAGTGCTTGTTCAAGCCTTTCTTTGATACTGTTGTCCTAAAAATGATTGCTATTCTATTGATTTTTGTTTTTTTGTGTTTTTTTTGTTTAGTGTCTCTGAGATGTGCCAGGTTTTCCAGAAGCATTTAAGTCCTGCTAGTGTCTTACTGCTACAGAATGTACAGATAACAGCTTTGAGCATACTTAAAATTGTTGCAGGTTGGTTGCTGTAGTAACAACTGTTTGCTTCATGATCCATCTTACTGCTGGAATGTTAAAGCTGTACTCAGAGCACCCTGCTGCAGCCATAATGAACCTAGTTGGATGGTCTCAAGTTTGACCCAAACACTGACACCTCAAAAGGAGGCAAAGGCAGGCACCTGAAAATATTTTGATGCAGAAGTCCTAATGCAACAGCATAGCATGAAAGTGGATAGTTGATGTTTTAGCTTCTAAACCCACATATTCAGTGGGTATGTAAGCCAGAGATTTTCAGAAATGCTCGTTGTTGACTTATTCTGCTTCAGGTGAATTCCCTGGTAATACCCTCATTAGCTGCAATGGGAGAGAAGTTAAGACAACTATAAAATGCTTTTCCAAAGGTGCTGAGCTTTAAAGGTTCAAATATGGGTGGATAATCTAATGTTTTAGGCACTATGTCTGAGTATCTTGACCTTTGTGCTATGTGCTTTGCTTACATTAGATTTTCTGCATCAAGGGAAATTTGCAAAACTTTATACAAGACATAAAGGTTTGATGAGACTTGCTTGTTGTTTTGTGGGTTGCCTGGAACTCCTAGCTGCAGAAATTTGCTGGGCTGGATTTTACTGAACCTGAATTTAAAGCGACTATTTGAGGGGAAGAAAAAAATTAACCCAGTGCCATCTTTTACTCTCCACCTTTTCCCTTATCTATTTAAGAGATAAAGACTGAATAACAAAACAAAACAAAACAAAACAAAACAAAACAAAACAAAACATGGATGTCTTATTTCAGGGCTGACTGCGTAGTTTTATTAAGAGGTTAAATAATGGATTTGTATAGCATGGTTTGGGTAGGGATGATCCTGCCTACAGCAGAGGGTTGGACTAGATGACCTGTGGAGGTCCCTTCCAGCCCTCTTTCTTTATGATTAGAAGTTGTTTTTTTTCCCCTTGAAACCATCCAGGCTCTGAGAGAATGAGCAGGATTCTATTTAACTCAAACCCAGTAGTGGGGCCAGATCCTCTCTTCAGTCATATGTGCAAACCTTTGAAGGCAATGGAAGGAAGCTGTTTGTCAGGGTCACGCTGAAAGCTAATTTGGGTAAAGCTTCCCCCACCAGGAGATTTGATAGCAGAATATACTCTCTCTCTTTATACTTCTATTGGAAACTTATCTGTAACAGAGGCCAGTCTTTCCACTTACAGCTATATGTTGATTGCTGTTTCCTGACAGTAATCTCCAGGCATCTCCAGAGGGGAAAAGATTGAAGAAGATGCTAGAGAGTTGCTTGGTGGGGGTGGTAGAGCAGAGGAGGGGAGACCTAGTTATAGCCCATAGCGTTCCTTACAAGTTTTGAATCTTCTTTCCATGGAACTGGCATGAAGCCCCGCTGCTCTGGTTCTGCTCCAGTCATGACTGTCCTCACTGTCACTCAAGATACTGAGGGTGATATAGAGCATTATATAAGAAGGAAAGCATAGCACGCTAGACTTTATTTTTGCTCTTATATTTAAATCTTCTTTCCCTGTTTCTTCCTTTTTTAATGTTAATTTCATTTCTGATAGGATGTTGTTGGAGCTTAACTGATTCATTTGCATGTTTTCTCTTACAGAAAAACCAAGAGTCATCAGCAACCTTATCTGTGCTTTTACAAGCTGTAAAAATGGCTTAACAAAGCATCTTCTCCGTTCTGTTATTGAAGGAATCAGTTTGATTCATGATCGGTACCAGGTTTGAAGAATTTCCGTTCCTGCAGCATCCTTTATATCATGTGTTACACTTCTGTATTGGAAAATTACTCCAAGACGATTTTTATTTTGTTTTTCTACAGTCTGAACTGTCCTTATGTACAATCAAGGGTTGCAGGGGTATTTCTGCCATACTTCATAGTGATACCCAGAAGAAGTCACATAAATAAATGCTGACAAGTGTTGAAAGCTGTAAATGGAATAACTAGGCTGTCATTTAGTACCAAATGACAAGTGGTGGTGGTGGTTGGAGGGGTGTTGCTTTATAGATTTCATAGACATTAGGGCTGGAAGGGACCTCGGAAGATCATCGAGTCCAGCTCCCTGCCCAACGGGCAGGAAGTCAGCTGGGGTCATAGGATCCCAGCAAAATAAGCATCCAAATTTCTCTTGAAGGCGTTCAATGTGGGTGCTTGAACCACCCCCGATGGCAGGCTATTCCAGACCTTGGGGGCTCAGACAGTAAAGAAATTCTTCCTTATGTCCAGCCTGAAATGGTCTTACTGGAGTTTATAACTGTTCGACCTTGTCATCCCTTGGGGCGAGCTGGTGAACAATCATTCCCCCAGATCCTAGTGAACACCCCTGATAAACTTACAGGTGGCCATCAGATCGTTCCTGAGCCTGCGCTTTTCCAGGCTAAAGAGCCCCATAGCTTTCAGCCTCTCATCATAAGGCCTGTTTTCCTGACCTCTGATCATGTGCGTGGCTCTTCTCTGCACTGTCTCATGCTTCTCCACATCCTTTTTGAATTGTGGAGCCCAAAACTGGACACACTACTCCAGCTGTGACCTCACTAAGGCCGAGTACAAGGGGAGAATGACATCCCGGAATTTACTTGAGAAGCATCTATGGATGCAAGCCAGCATTTTGCTCACATTACTAGCCGCTGCATCACATTGAAGGCTCATGTTCATCTAGTGGTCAATCATGAACCCCAAGTCCTTTTCATCCTTAGTGCTAGCCAGCGTAGCACTGCCGAGCCTATAAGGATGCTGCAGGTTTTCCTTCCAAGGTGGAGGACCTTGCATTTTTCAGTGTTAAACACCATCAGTTTCTCATCTGCCCATTTCCTGAGCCTGTCAAGGTCAGCCTGGATCACCCTCCTGTCCCCAGGTGTGGATGCTTTACCCCAGAGTGTGGTATCATTGGCGAATTTGTCAGTTCGCTTCTGACTCCAGTGTCCACATCATTAATGAAGATATTGAACAATACAGGTCCGAAGACAGAGCCTTGAGGGACCCCACTGGTCACAAGGCACCATGATAATTGACTTCCATCAACCACCACCCTCTGGGTTTGACCACGGAGCCAATTCCCCAGCCAGCAGATTGTGGTGGACCCAAGGGCACAGTTGGCCAGTTTTGCCAAGAAGTGATCATGGGATACCAGACTGAAATCTTTTTTGAAGTCAAGATATATGACATCAATCTCCTCTCCCTTGCCCAGGTGATAGGTCCCCTGGTCATAGAAGGAAATGAGATTGTTCAAGCAAGACCTACCCACAACAAACCCCTATTTGATCTTTTCCAAGACCATGCCCAGGATAGAGGTCAGGCTGATGGGCCTGTAGTTTACCGGTTCCACTTTCCTCCTTTTCTTGAAGATGGGCACCACATTGGCCTTCTTCCAATCTTCGGGCACTACACCAGTGTGCCAGGAGTTCTCGAAGATCCATGCCAGAGGCTGGGCTATGATGCTTGCCAACTCCTTGAGTACCCTGGTGTGTAGATTGTCAGGGCCGGCTGACTTGAAGGTGTCCAGCCTCTCAAGGTGTTCCTTCACGAGGTCAGCATTGATGGAGGGCAGGGAATCTCTCTCACCCAGGCCTCCCTGTCCTATAATGGACATGGGCATCCCGTGGGACTGATGAAAGACTGACACAAAATACCCATTTAATAGGTTTGTTTTTTCCTGGGCGTCGGTTGTCAGTTGTCCCATCTGGTTTAGCAGGGGTCTAATGTTGCCTTTGCTTTTCCTCTGGCTCCCCACATATGTGAAAAAGGACTTTTTATTGTCCTTGATACTTGTAGCTAGTTGGAATTCTGTCGCAGCCTTGGCTTTTCTGGTTCGCTTCCTGTGGGACTGGACCAGTGTGGAATATTCCTCCTTAGAGGTGGATCCTGTCCTCCATCCTTTGGAGGCCTTTCTTTTTAGCAGCAGGAGGTCCACTAGTTCCCTGAAGAGCCAAGGGGGCTGCTGCGCCCTTTTGGTGCCTTTCCTCCAAGACGGAATAGCCTGAGCTTGTGCATCGAGGATTGCTCCCTTCAGGAGCAACCACTCCTCCTGAACTTCCCTCCCCTTGGGGTCGTGGTCCCTTAGGGTCTCACCAAGAAGCCTCCTGAGCTTGTCAAAGTCAGCTTTCCTAAAGTCAAGGACTTCTGTATTGCTGACTGACTTGCCAGCTTTACGGTGGATGGTGAAGGTGATCAGCTCGTGGTCTCTGTCGCCCAGCTTCCCATCGATTGTTAGGTCACTGATTAGGTCATCCCCGGTTACTAGTACCAGGTCGAGCAGCACTTTACCTCTCATTGGCCCATAGACTTCTTGAGTCAGAGAGAGGTCATTCACACACAAGAGGAAGCTTTGTGACCACTCGGATTTAGCTGAGCGCTCTTCCCATGAGATGTCTGGGTAGTTGAAGTCTCCAATGACAACCATGGACCAGGAGCATGTGGCCTCAGCCAATTCCCTGGTGAACTCCTTTAGATTTATTGATGGAACCACTCTGGGTGCTTTCACGTTGCTAGACATTTAACAAGAGCAAGATTTTAATCAAACATAGTACAAATGAAAGCTCTCCAACCAAAGTCATTCAGACTAAAAGAAAACTCACCCAGAAAATAGATTAATTTTGCTTGCCAAGAGGGATTGCTCTCTGCACCTCTGATGCTGGACACAAAAGATGATCAAAAGATGAATGCTTGGCATCTAGGGCCTCAGCCAGGACCTGATCTTGCTCCAGTGAGAGTTTTGCAGTTGCCTTCAGGAGAGAATTGGCCTCTTGGAGGCCCCCAGAAATATGAGCTTTATTCTTTTAATACAGGATTTGCCTTTCTTTACTTTTTGGATATCAGCCTTGATATTCCACTGTCAACACAGAGCACTCAGTGGTGTGAGTGAGAGTTCAGAGAATGTTAAGTAGAGCAAGCTGTCAGAACTGAGCGCCACCAAAATGATCTGAGGGTAGAATTTTGCTCAAGGAGACTTTGAGCAATACTTTTCTCTTGTATATCTAAATATATGCATATGCAGATAAACATTGTATGTATAAATAGACTTGTTCTAGAAAAGCACCTATATAAAAGGCAAAGTTAATAAAAAGGCAAGAAAAAATTGAAAGGAATAAATGGTCTCTGTGTAGGGCATGATGCAAGGAGTATGTGGCTATGGAGGGAATTAAGCACACAACTGATTTTTATTTTTTTTGGTTAGGTACTGGAACAGAAAAATGTGGGAAAAATGAATTTGAGTTAAAGGGAAAGAAAATTATTCTTGGCCTTTTTTTGTGAAAAGGGATGTCCTCCTGCTCTTCCCCCCCGCTATCAATTTAAGTTAGTCTGAAACATTTCATTTGACCCAAAACAAACTAGCTTGTCTATTTTCCAGGTTCTTTAACCCATTTCTTTAACCTTTCTCCTTCCCTTTCAATTTTAAATTAAAAATCTTATTTTGAATTATAAAGTTGAAGCACTTAATTTTGAAAACATCAAAGCAAAATGTTTCAGCATTTCTGCAACAAGACATTTAATTTGGAACATGTTGAAACATTTTGTTTTGATGTTTTTAACTCCCTCTCCCCTCCTCCCCCCCCCCCAAGCTTTTTCATCTGAAACTGCTTGCTGGATTTGGGTTGGATTCATAAATAGTTTGGGTTGTCCCAAAACTTAATTGTTTTTGTGCACTTATTATTTATCCAAAACCAAAAAATCCTGTCTCCTATTTCTTTACAAAAAATAAGATAACAAGATAAGAGCTATGTTTTTTGATTTGTGTTTTATTTTCAAGCAAAGCTTCCCATTATTTAGTGGTGTAGACCTGTTATTTCGAGGAAATAAAGCTATTGCATGAATTTTATTTTAACTTGGTTGTTTTGTGTGCAGGATATTGAAAAAACGTGGCCCATTTCTAACCAAGGAGATTGTGAGAATGTTGTAAATATAAACAAGACGTTTTCTGGTACTCTGCATAGCTTCCTGAGAACTTTACAAAACACCACTGATAGCAGCTGTGAATGTCAGCTCGTGTTAGAGGACATCCAGAAGCATGTACAAATGTAAAGTCTGTTTTTCTGTTGCCATGCACTATTTTTGTTAGGTTTAGTAGTCCCTTGCATGTGTATGGATTTAATTTGTATAGATATAATACAAACTATGCTTACCCAGACCACCCTCTGACCAAAAAGGAGAAAGAAGGGGGCACTGTATACTTGTTAGAGGCATCTGTTCTGCAACAGTAAACAATGACTTGCACTGTAAGTGTGAAAAGGTCTGCTTTTTTAATCACCCCCTTTGCCCTCTCCAAAGAGTAAATGACAATTTTTGCCCAATCTGGCCACAGAAAGCAGTTTATAGGCATGACCAAACACAAGTGTGTGGCTGCAAACAGCTTAAAACATGGCTGATTGGGTGAAAATCTGACCCCTCATTGCATGAGGTATTAGATAAAGACATTTCAAAATGTAGCATCTTCTGTAACTTGTGTCTGCAGAGTTCCCAACCTGCCACTGTTTTCAGAATGGGAGGGGGGAAAGGAAACAGAGGGATTTCAGTCTGGGGTTTTTTCAGCCCCCACTGGAGGGTGGAGTGGGTGTATTGGAGCCCATCCCCCTCGGGTGGGGGCTCCAATTCACCTACCTTACCTTTCAGCACCAGCCAGGGGATATCCCCAAGAATGAGCTCCCTCTAGATTCCCCTCCCCCTGGAACCAACTGTGAACTTCTGTCTGGTTTGGGGTAATGTTGTAACTCGGAACGCTTTGCAGGAATTGTTCTAAGTTACAGGTGGGAGCTGCACTTCTGTCTGCACCCATAAGCATCTACATCGGGGTGGGCAATGATTTGGGCCTGAGGACCACACAGGGAATTTTGATGAGCTGTCATGGGCTGGGTCAGCACCCCATGTGTCCCCCGGCTCACAACAACTCACCAAAACTCCTTATAGGGCTGTTGGCAGGCGGGGAGTAGTGTTCAGGAGTGGGACTGCTGGTGAGGCTGCTTGCTCCTTGCATGCCCTGGCCTGTGGAAGAGAAAGAAGGGTGTGTGTGTGTTGGTGGGGGGGGTCTGGGAACTAAGGGATGGCTTCCTTTGTGGCACTCTGCATGGGGCTGAGCCCTGCCCAGGGAAACCTGTGCTGCACTCCCCCCACACCTGCTGGCCCTGCCCTGGCCCAGCCAAAATGCAGCTTTTGGCAGGGCTGTTCCCAATGTCGCGGCAGCTGGGTGGAAGCTGCTCTTCTCCCCTTACCTCCTGTTGGAGCAACCCCGCTGAAGTTTCCCCCCAGCCCAGAGCAGCATAGCAGGGGCAGGAGCAGGAGGAGGAGCTGTCGCTGCCGCTGGAGGTGGGGGAGCAGAGCAGCACCTGGCTCGCTACAGCCACACTGGAAGCTGGGTACACTGGCTGGGGCTCGGGCTGGAAGAGCTGTTCTGTTCCCCTCATCTCCAGCAGCAGCTCCTCCTCTTGCTCTTGCCCCTGCTGTGCTACTCTGGGTGGGTGGAGGTCAGCTTCAGCTGGGTGGATCCTGCACCAGTGCACAGAGCTCTGGCTGCAGCTCCAGCCTGCCTTCCACTTGCCTGCAGGTAGCTGCTCATTGTGCCAGGCTGGCGGAATTGATGGAAGGCAGTCAGGAGCTGAGGCAGGAGCCACCTGGCTGAAGCTTCCTCACTGCTCAGAGTGGTGCAGCAGGAGCACGTGGAGCCGCTGAGGAAGTGAAGGGAGCAGAGCAGCACGTGGCCGGCTGCAGCTGCACAGGAAGAGCCCCACTGGAAGCTATGCATGCTGGCCAGGGCCCGGGCTGGCGGGGCTGTTCCTGTGCAGCTGCAGCCGGCCAGGTGCTACTCTGCTCCCCTCACCTCCAGTGGTGGCTTCTCTTCCTGCTCCTGCCCCTGTCTGTGCTGCTCTGAGTGAATGGGCAGGTGGGGGGAAGCTTCAGCCAGGTGGCTTCTGCTGGAGGTGAGGGGAGTAGAGCAGCACCTGGCCAGCAGGCAGGAGCACGGCGTGGGCTGTCCTGGTGGGAGAGGGTGTGGCTCAGCCCAATGCAGAACGCCGCAGGGAGAGCTGCAGGCCAGATCCAGTCAGTTGGCAGGCCAGATTTGGCCTGTGGGATGTACTTTGCCCACCCCTGATCTACATGTTGTGGGTCTTATATCAACCTAATTTCCAGGCCCCGATCCTGAAAGGTTTTAAGCAACCTCTATTTGGGTCGATTTCAAGTCAGGGATGTTCAGAATGCACAAGCAGCAGGATGCGCTTGGCTCTTGGCAGGATTGAAACCCGTCTTGTCATAGTTTTTGTTCTTACCCAACAGCCTGAGGGGGAGTAGACAATGATAGATATTACTTACACTGTACTGGGAAGGCAGGGCTTGCCCTTTTTTTTTTCTTTCCTTTTTCTTTAAATGGTCACAAGTTCGGGGGTGATCTATACTAAAATCTTTACTTCACCCCCAGTTTGTCAAATTGACCACGTTAGGCCCTATAAGAACAAGGAATGTGATGGTCAGTGCAGTATGTATGGGTGCATGGTCATCTGGGCCCATCTCAGTACCTTGCTGCTTACTTGTACAAGCAGCAGGAAAAATCTTAGCACTAATCTGTCTAACTGGCATCACTTCAGTACTGATAAATGCTGTGCATGTAATGCATGATATACAATCGTATTTAACTACTTAGAAATAGCAACTTGTGAAACTAGTATTGTCATTTCAGGTTGGCTGAAAACCTAGAGGCACTTTTGTCAGGAAACTCAGTAGCCGCTTTTCTCAGTAACTTCAGTCTACCGGATGGTAAGTTAATGGTGTATTTATAGGAACTAATATAAACCCTGCTGCTGTTTTATGGATCATCATGGTGTGCTTGTTTTAAAGGCCATGAAAACAAATATTAAATTGAAACAAACTTAACAAAGGTAAAATAATTCTGTATGTGGAAAACACTAGCTTGCTAGTGTGTTGTCAACTTATGAATAAATTGTTTCTGTCCCTGTTCTCCCCACATAGTAATTTGGCCCCAGGGTAGCAAACCTCTCCAGTAACATGGTCCTGGAATCTTTCTGTGAAAGGAAGAGATCTATAGTGTACTAGCACAAGTTGTCCTAAGTGACTGAAGACTAGGGTTCCTGGTTTCCTCTGTTTAAAAATTGCAAATTCTCTGATTAAAAACCTCCAAAATCCGTGTTTTTCTGCAATTAAAATGAAACACCACTGCATTTCATTTTGTTTTTTTTTATCATGGAAAATCAGAGCTCCCCCTGTCAACTTTGCTCACCAGGACACGGGTCCAGCTGCAGCTGTCTGCCTGCCCCCGCACCCCACTTTGTGGCACTGAGCAGCCCTGATATGCCAGTGCCCCGGCCCTCAATCTCAATGCACAGCCCCCCCACCCCAGCCCTGCCAGTGTCCCTTAGTTCCGACCCACAGCCCCCTGGGCCCTGCCAGTGCCCCTTACTTCTGATCTACAGCACCCTGGCTCTGCCAGTACCCCTCACTCCCCACCCACAGCCCACCACCTGCCCAGCCCTGCCAGAGGGGGGCCCCAGTTGCCAGAGCTATGGGATCAGGGCAAGGGCCCACAGACCCCTGCCCTGCCCTCAGCAGGACCTGATCACTGGCTGCCACCTGCAGGAGGTGGTGGCTGCTGTTGGTGGAGTGGAGCGTAGAGTGTGGCTCCCCTTCCTCCCTGGGTGGTATGGCCAGAGCAGAGCCTGTGAGGGGAGGGAGGATGTGGGCTGCCTGCTGTAGCCTCAGCACTCCTCGTCCTTCTGCTCTCCCCTTGGGTCCTCTGTGGCCCGGTGGGTGGGACCTGGTGCAGGAGGGTGGAGTGGGGCAGGGAGGCTTGGTGTCACTGCTGCCGCTAGAAGCCCTGCACCAGCTGTGCTGCTAAAGTGAGGCAACCCCTGCCCACCTGGCAGCTGTGAGCCGGGGTATAACTCCATGCTGCTGCCCCTGCTGTTGCCAGGAAGGCAGGGGGTGCCTTACCATGGTGGTGCAGCCCCACCCCATTCTGCTCTCCCATTCTGGGTCCCATTCGCTGACCTGTAGAAACAGGAGGGCAGCAAGCAGGAAGCCCTGAGCCTGTAGTGGGCAGGCCACATCTGCCCCCAACACTCTCACAAATTTGGGGTGCATGTACTACTCCCATGCCTCCCCCCCATGAGAGTGCATGCAGTGGCAGGGAGATGGCTCCCCCAGATGAGCCACCCATGGCTCCCTTCCATTTCCAGACTGGGTCCCACAACCGCACATACCCGCCTGGGCCCTGGGCCCCATACACTGCCCCCAACCCCAGCCCTGCTCACCATGGGGGCCACAGTCTGCCCCATCCATAGATTTATCTGTGGGAAGTTGTGGGAGCTGTTCTCCATGCTGCCTGGCACACATGCACATGGTGCCCTCTGCCTGATCACCCTCCTCAAGTTCTCCCCAACCCCAACCAACCCCTTTTTAGGCTGGAACTCTGCCAGCCTGCAAGGGGGAACCTGCCATTTCCTGAGTTTTTCTACCTAAAAAGAGGAAATCTGCATTTTTCATGGTGAATGAAAAACCTGGATCCCTGTTGAAGATTGACTTCACCAGTTTAGGATGTCTCTCCTGAATGGTCTTGGGGGGATAGTTTATGAATGAGTGGATTAGTTATTTAGCATTAAACACCCTTCTTGACCTCTGCTCCACGGGTAGATGTGATATACCTCAGAACTCTGCCTGTGAATTCTGTAGGACTGGTGGGGCAATGAAATAGTGGCTCCTGGAGACTTCATTCTGCTCTTTCATATTCCCAAATATATGTATGGAAGTGGATGGCTGAGTGGCATTTTGAGTTCAGCAATTGGGTGTGGCACTGAGGATGCATTCTTTCCTGTGTTGTAGATGTGAAAATCAAAGACTTTGTGCAGAACCTTACTGAACTGACTCTGCAGCTTCATTCCTCAGTCAATATCTCTGAAGAAACCATAGACGTCATCTTGGAAGGGAGTGGCTCGCATTCCAAGGTACAAAATGACAAATAGGTTGGATGAACATCTTGACCTATAAAATGTCTCCTTAAGGCCCCTGGCACATGTTACATTTATGGTGTGATTAATGTGTTAATCGTGCCATAAATGGCAATGGTGCTTCACATTCACCTGATTTAAGGCTGTGGCAGAAGGCCACCTCTGTTTCTCCCCATAAATTCTGCTCTGTGACAGTTTGGTCAGGATGGGCCCAGCAAAGGATACACACCTTACCCTATATCTTTAGGTAACCTGAGCTGGATACATTCCTGAGGGAGCGGGGAAACCTGCTCCCTCTGTCTACGTGACTGGTATCACATACCTGGGTGAGGGGCTTGCTCCCTGGGGAGTTAGGAACTGCCAGTCTGCCCAGCAACTAGTGATGCATTTCAAATTGGTTGGCTGACAGCCAACAGGTGCTGGCCTCCATTGGACCAGGTAAATGAGGTCACAAGGGCTATATAAGTTAAGGACTGCCCAGGAGGAGGGGGCAGCAGCCATGAGGAAGACTCAGAGAGGGAGAAGAGCTGAACCATCTGAAACTTGCTCCCCGTCTCAAAAGTCATGTTCAAGAAACTACCTGCCTCCAGAGGGAATCTCCACCTGCCTCCGGATGATACTCGTGGGTAAGCTACCTGAGATCTAACTAGATATATAGCTTGCGGTAACCCAGATGCATGATCAGAGGCTACCCAGCCATGGGAGTTTGTTCTGTGGGATTTCTCTGATATTGCTCTACTCTGTACCCTATTGCAACCTTACCTCTTGTAACCAATAAAGTTCTCCTTTGTACCTAGCGTGGGAGACTTATTGGGAGTGGGTCCAGATTATGCCTTGGGGTCCCCTTGGTTCAGCTGACTAAGGGAGACCACTACTTGTGCTTCTGACTGAGGGAAGCATCCCAAGTTCTTGAAGTGAATCAAGTACCCTTGAGGGCTACTAGGTCTGTGTTTCCCAGGGTGCACAGAGCCAGAATCAAGCCCAGCCCTAGGTGGTAGCAGAGGAACCCCCAGGCTAATGGGTGTGCTCCAGGAAGGGGGTTGGCCAGATGTGAGGCGCCCCCAAGGAGGCACTCAGAGCCTGGAAGGTGGTCGGGCGCAGTGAGGTGGGTGGCTCAACACAGGACCGCCCCCTACTGTCCTGCCACAAAGGCACTATAAAATAGAAAACCAGCTGGTCTCCAACTGGCCTGTGGCTGCCTTGGTCCAAGTGGAGAAGCTGAGGGGCTTCCTATGCTTGGGATTTTGGACACCAGTGCCCAACAGACCTGTTGGGACTGCTGGGTACAGAGGAACCTGGCTTTTGGTGGGTGGAACTGAGGTGCTCCCTGCCCTGAGGTTTTTATTGGAAGACTTGATCCTCCAATTCCCACAGGGCTGATGGGCATGAAGCTTTACATTCCTGAGAATAGGGACCCCCTCATTTCTGCCTGACATTAAAATTTGTGTTGGGAGCATTGATTCTTCATGCCCAGCAGTCCTGGCTAGGCTGCTGGGAATGAGGACTTGAAACTCTTGAGTGGGAATAGCACCTCATCTCCTCCTCTCTGGGGAGCCTTTCATCCCTGGAACTGACAGCAAGGCTGCAGGCAGTAGTGACTGGGACTTGTGTCTGATCTTGCCCATAATTGCACGTCCTGCCATTTATGTGTGGTGTGGAAGAAGGTGTGATTGTTGGGATCAGGGATCAGACTGCATCACATACTTATCTGAATGTATGCCAGCAGCCTTAGTTGATCTTGTGTGGGCTTTCATATTTTCACATCATTCTTATATGGAAAATTATGAGGGTTTTGGCAATTCAAAATGATATCAAGGCATTAAGGGGGCATTGATACTGGCACAAAAGAACCCAGGAGACATTTCAGAGTCTGCTGGAAACTCTAAGATGGTGAATGTTTATATAGTGTATTTCCTTTTTCTCTCTTATAAAGAGGAGAACTTTTTTAGATTAGAGAAAAGATAACTGAGGAGGAGATATAACAGAAGTCTATACAAAAATGACTGGTGGAGAAAAAAGAATGTACTGTTTACTGCCTCTTGCAAGACTAGAACTAGGGGACATATAAAATAAATTATTAGGAAACAGGTTGAAAACTAATAAAATAAAGTTATTTTTCACACTGCTATAGTCAGCTGGGGGAACTCATTACCAGGAAATGTTGTAGAGGCTGATTAATTAACCAGGTTCAACAAAGGATTGGACAAATTCTTGATAGTTCTGTCAGTAGGTATTAAACATGACAACAGAATTATAGAGCCCTGAAATCAGAATTCCTTAGCCTTCTTTATGCTAGAAGTTATAAGGTAGAGAGGAAGGGGACAGATGGGTCTTGATAGGTCCTGCATCCTTCCCTTAGCATCACTCTGTGACACTCTGAGAGAGAGAGAAAATACCAGGTAGATGTCCTTGTGGTCTGACTCAGTATGGAATTTCTCATGTTCCTATGGGATACGTTTTGCAAGCCCTGTTGGTTTAAAGCAGTGGTTTTCAACCTGTGGTCCACAGACCCCTGGAGGTCTGCAGACTATGTCTAAGGAGTCTGCAAAAGAGGACCATGATCAATCAGAGGTATGTGAATTGCAATTCAAAGGGGTCTGCACTTGCATTTAAAATTCACAAAGGGCTCTGCACTTCCATATGAAAATGTTTAGGGATCTGCAAACGAAAAAAAGATTGAGAACTACTGCTCTAAAGTAGGCCAAATTCTCTGCTGCTCTGAGTATGACTCCATCTCTGCTAGTGGCATTTCACCCATTTATACCAGCCTTGAATTTGAACTTTTGCCACCTGGAAACTCTGAAGAGCAATAGCCAGGCTTCATGGAGAAATTGTCCTGCCTGAGAATGGAGTGCAGGCAGCAGTCTGCCCTCTCGTGTTCCCTTAAAGGATGAGTCCTTCTCTTAAGAACCTTGCTGTTGTTATCTGTCTCTGTTTTTCATGGCCTATTCCTTCTTTGATGGTTGGAGTCATATAAACTCTTATGTATCCTGTGTGAACTGTAAAGGCTGTCTGCTGACAACAGGTTCTGTTTCCCATTACACACATACACACACACACACACACACTTATAAATGGGAATGAATTGGTATTCTGGCACTTTAGCCTTATACTAATCGGATCAATCAAGCAGCCACTGGATGTCACTGATGCTCCACAAGGCAAAGGGAGATGCAGGCTTATTCCATAAAAAGCTTGACTTTGAAAGATGCCATTCTCCATGCAAATTCTTTTACAGGACAAGTCTAACTCTAATTGCAGGTGATTTTTGTTTGTTCTACTTCTCCTTGGGCAATATGAGTAACTGCCATTATTACTAGTTCATTATTTTGTTAGTAGTAAATTTAGACAAGAGAAGTCACTTGGAAGTGATCCAGTAAAAGAGGAACTTGATAGTGAACTTGTAAGACTTTGTTCTCCTAAAATAATAAATAGTAATGGGCAGAATTTTCAAAGGTAGGAGCTTACTTTATGCTTGTGGAAACTCTGTACATATACTCACATCTGTGCACATATTTGCATGCTCACACTGACACTTGCACATGCAAATGAGTACTTAAATACACATGATTCAACTGAAGCACAATGATAAGCGTCTAATGCTATATAAGCTGCAAGCATACTCTTTCAAGTGCAGTTTTTTTGTGTAGCCCTGTATGTTTATGATATGGAACAGCCTATGCTATGAATGAACTATTTCTTCCTTTGCATTTGTGGGGGGAGAATATGACTAAGCTTTTTGTATGGTGACCTTGCTACATCTATCCTTGTTTTTGTCACCTTAAGATTAGACTCTGGTGATGCATATTACCATGGGACTATACCTTACAAGCCTTCAGAAACTTCATGAAATGTATGACTATTCACTTACTGAGTATACTGTGCTAACGGTGTATAATGCTAATGCTCACAAAGATGCACCAATTTCTGGATTTCCTGATAGAGTTAAAAGAGTTTGGTTTAGCCTACTGGATAATGCCCCAAGTGGTATGGGATACAGGTAGTTGGGAATTGAAATTTCTGTTTCCTGTGCAATTAAAAAGCCAAACCATGTTATAAGCATTACTCTCTTAATGGGTGGCATTCTAGTACTAGGAAATAAAGGAAATATGTCTGCATTTACAGTTATTTTGCCCTTCCCTTTGATGCATTTTTGTTTGTCTGTTGACCATTTTCTGAATCTTAGATTGAGTGACCACTTTGAATTTGGGGCCCTTACAGTATGTATGTATACAATAGGTTTTGAGTCTTTGACCATAGTGACATGCAAATCCTTGGCTTGTTTTTAGGTGTTTCCTCAGAATGAAGTGTGTATTTTTATGAAACTGATTTGATAAGCCTGTTTTCATTGTTGTATGTGTATCTGTGGGGTGAGTGCCTGCTGATTGATTGATTGATTAATGGGGAAAGTGGTGGACGTGATATACCTTGACTTTAGCAAGGCTTTTGATGTGGTCTTCCACAACATTCTTGCAAGCAAGCTAAGGAAGTATGGGTTGGATGAACGGACTGTAAAGTGGATAGAAAGCTGGCTGGATTGGGCTCAGTGGGTAGTGATCAATGGCTCGATGTCTAGTTGGCAGCTGGTATCAAACGGAGTGCCCCATGGGTCAGTCCTGGAGCCAGTTTTGTTCAAAATCTTCATTAACGATCTGAAAGATGAGATGGAGTACATCTTCAGCAAGTTCACAGATGATACCAAGCTGTGAGGACTAGTAGATAAGCTGGAAGGTAGGGCTAGACAAATTGGAGGATTGGGCCAAAAGAGTTCTCATGAAGTTCATCAAGGACAAGTGCAAAGTCCTGCACTTAGGATAGATGAATCCCATGCTTGGGACCAACTGGCTAAGCAGTAGCTTTGCTGAAAAGGACCTGGGCAGGACAAGAAGCTGGATCTGAGTTAACAGTATGCCCTTTCACAGATTCATAGATGTTATGGTCGGAAGGGACCTCAATAGATCATCGAGTCTGACCCCCTGCATAAGCAGGAAAGAGTGCTGGGTCTAGATGACCCCAGCTAGATGCTCATCTAACCTCCTCTTGAAGACCCCCAGGGTAGGGGAGAGCACCACCTCCCTTGGGAGCCCGTTCCAGACCCTGGCCACTCGAACTGTGAAAAAGTTCTTCCTAATGTCCAGTCTAAATCTGCTCTCTGCTAGCTTGTGGCCATTATTTCTTGTAACCCCCGGGGGCGCCTTGGTGAATAAATACTCACCAATTCCCTTCTGTGCCCCCGTGATGAACTTACAGGCGGCCACAAGGTCGCCTCTCAACCTTCTCTTGCAGAGGCTGAAAAGATCCAGTTTCTCTAGTCTCTCCTCATAGGGCTTGGTCTGCAAGCCGTTAACCATACGAGTGGCCCTTCTCTGGACCCTCTCCAGGTTATCCGCAACCCTCTTGAATTGCGGCGCCCAGAATTGCACGCAGTACTCCAAGTGCGGTCTGACCAGCGCCCGATAGAGGGGAAGTATCACCTCCTTGGACCTATTCGTCATGCATCTGCTGATCCACGATAAAGTGCCATTGGCTTTTCTGATGGCTTCGTCACACTGCCGGCTCATGTTCATCTTGGAGTCCACTAGGACTCCAAGATCCCTTTCCACCTCTGTGCCACCCAGCAGGTCATTCCCTAGGCTGTAGGTGTGCTGGACATTTTTCCTCCCTAGGTGCAGCACTTTGCATTTCTCCTTGTTGAATTGCATTCTGTTGTTTTCTGCCCATATGTCCAACCTGTCCAGATCTGCTTGTAGTTGTTCCCTGCCCCCCGGTGTGTCCACTTCTCCCCACAGTTTTGTGTCATCTGCAAACTTGGACAGAGTACACTTCACTCCCTCGTCCAAGTCACTGATGAAGACATTGAAGAGTATCGGTCCAAGGACCGAGCCCTGCGGGACCCCACTGCCCACACCCTTCCAGGTCAATACCGACCCATCCACCACGACTGTCTGGGTGCGACCCTCTAGCCAATTCGCCACCCACCGGACTGCGTAGTCATCCAAGTCACAGCCTCTTAACTTGTTCACCAGTATGGGGTGGGATACCATATCGAAGGCCTTCCTGAAGTCTAAGTATACGATATCCACCCCTCCTCCTGTGTCCAGGCATTTCATAACCTGATCATAAAACGAGACTAGATTAGTCAGGCACGATCTGCCTGCTACAAACCTGTGCTGGTTTCCCCTCAGCATAATTTGTCCTGCCAGGCTCTCACATATGTGATCCTTGATAATTTTTTCAAAGACTTTGCCAAGGATGGAGGTGAGACTGACTGGCCTATAGTTGCCCGAGTCCTCCTTCCTCTCCTTCTTGAAAATGGGGACCACATTGGCCCTTTTCCAGTCCTCCGGGACCTGGCCCGTACTCCATGAGTGTTCAAATATTCCCGCCACTGGCTGTGCAATGACGTCAGCCAATGCCTTCAGTACCCTCAGATGGAGCTCATTTGGGCCTGCCGACTTAAACACATCCAGTTCCTCCAAATGCCTCTGCACCATCTCAGGGTCTACGCTTGGTAGTCTGGCACCCTGCTGCTGCCTCTCTACAATCCCAGTGAGAGACTTGTCTTGCCCCTCACTTAGGAAAACTGAGGCAAAGAACACATTGAGGAGTTCAGTCTTGTCCCCCCTGTCCGTCACCAATTGCTTATGCCCATTTAGTAGAGATCCTATTCCACCCTGGGTCTTCCTTTTACTCCCTATATATCTAAAAAACAATTTTTTGTTATCCTTAACTTGGGATGCCATCCTCAGCTCCATGGTAGGTTTGGCCTGTCTAACTGCCTCCCTACAAGCTCAAGCAGAGGAGATATACTCCTCTTTAGTAATCTCTCCCCATTTCCACTTTTTATATGCCCCCCCTTTAGCCCATAGGCTGCTCTGGATTTCTCTGGTCAGCCAAGGAAGCCTCTTGGCCCCTTTCCCCCTTTTTCCCCTCATCAGGATTGTCTCCCTCTGTGCCCGAAGGATCATTTCCTTAAGGCACAGCCACCCTTCCTGGACTCCCATCTCTTCAAAACTCTTACTCTGCAGTGCGTCCTTGACTAAACGCCTGAGTTCATTTAAATCAGCTTTCCTAAAGTCTAGCACTTGCACCCTACTAGTTACCTTACCCACTCGACGTCTTATGATGAATTCTATTGTTTGGTGATCACTGTCCCCCAGGTGACCACCGTTCTGTAGGTCTCCTACCATGTCATCCCCCGTTGCCAATAACAGGTCCAGCAAGGCATTCCCCCTAGTGGGACCATGTACCTCCTGCTTCAGATGGAGGTCATGTACACAGCATAGGAACCTGCGTGAACAGTGGGACTTTGCTGTCTGCGTCTCCCAGCAGATGTCTAGGTAGTTTAGGTCCCCCATGACTACCGCCTCCCTAGTTTTTATGGTTTCTGACAGCTGCCTCAGGAGCCCCAAATCTAGTTCTTTCCCTTGGTGTGGGGGTCTGTAGCAGACCCCTACCATCAAATCCCTTTCTCCTTGACCTCTATGTAACCTAACCCATGATCCTTCTACTTTCTTCTCCTCCGATTCCGTTTTGATAAGGGTTGATGTATATCGCTCATTGACATAGAGCGCAACCCCTCCCCCTCTCTTCCCCACTCTATCCTTTCTGTACAGCTTATAACCCTCAATGTGTACTGCCCAGTCGTGGGAAGAATCCCACCAGGTTTCTGTTAGTCCTACTAAGTCATAGGTGTTTTCTGCAATCAGGAGTGCTAGTTCATCCTGCTTGCTCCCTGTCGCATGGCACCTCGGTGCCCCTGCTCCTATAGAGGAGAAACTGCCAGGGAGCGAGGGAGCGTGCCCTGGCCTGACATAACGAGCCCAGCTGAGGGTTGCTCAGGTAATGAGCGCAGCTGCGGGTTGCCGGAGCAACCAAGCGGAGCCAGCTGCCTGTAGGGGGCAGGGCCTGGCCCTTATAAAGCTCAGGGCTGAGGCCAGGCTGGCAGTTTTCTGCCAGCAGCCGGAGAGGCAGGAGCTCCCTTGGCCAAGATATGGGAAGGAGCCTAAGTTGCAAGTACAGCTCATGATAGCCCTGGAGGCTTGAGCTACGATGATGAGTTATGGCCATGAGGCTTGCATTTGTGTTACAGCCTAGGGGCTTGTGGTTTTGCTTTGTGTTTGTGTTATTGCACCCGGAGGCTTGGGTGAGGCTGTAGGTGTTGGAGGAGGCCTCAATCACAGGGACCCCAGAGAGTGTGGGGTGCCCTAGCGCCAAGAGGGCGCATTATCTGTATAGCGCCAGGGAAGGCGCAGCTCGCACGCCACTGCGCGAGCAGCTGGCGGCAAGGAGCGCGGCCAGTGGGTCGTGGGCGCAACCCGTAGGCTGCGGACGGGGACCGAGACCCCGGATTGTGTGTGGGGGAACATAGCCCCCGGCCCCAGGAAAGGGGCGGTATTGCTGAGTAGCCCAGTGCGGGCACGGCGAGCCCCGGAGAGGGGGAACGCCATTGTGTATTATCGAGTAGCCTAGTGTGGGCGCGGCGAGCCCCAGAGAGGGGAAACGTCATTGTGCTTTGCTGAGTAGCCCAGTGTGGGCGCACGGGCATAGCGAGCCCGGCCGCAGGCTAGTGCGGCAATACCCCTCAGACCAAGGCAGGGTGCTGCGGTTGCCCCTGAGAAGACGGGGAGTAGCAGCGCAGTGAGCCAGAGTCAGGGAGGGTATCCGTGCGGTTGGCCTATAGGACCGGAGGCCCGCTAGAGAGTCCCGGAGCGGAACCACACCGGCAGGGGAGGCCCAGAGTGGGCTAGACGAGAGTCCCAGCAAGAGGCTGGGCATGAGAGGGGAGGCCCGGGAAGTGGGCGTATAGACCGAACAACGTCCATTACATCTGCGAGGCTTGGGGCGTGGTATTAGGGGCTGGTAGGAGCCACGCATAGCCCATAAGGCTAGGGCGCTTGGGTAGCGCCCATTGTACGGGGAGACCCACGAGGGGTCCAGGAGCTGACAGGCCCGAGGAAACACAAGGCAGCCTCCCTATTACATATTCAATCAAGACGTGGCGGGCGAGAATGGAGGGTGCCCTCGGCCCGGAGTAGCGCGGTGAGAGGGCCTCAAGGAGATCACGGCCCTCCGTGAGGGCCTCGCCGTGACACTCCCCATGCTCCTAGCATTAGTGTATAGGCACTTGAGCCCTGTGACTGGCGCCTTTGTTGTCCCCCGGCTCTGATGCCCAAAGGGCCCCTTATTGCTTACCTGCTTATTGCTTACCTGTGGTGTACTTCTTGGCAACCCCTTGTTGCCAAGAAGGTTAACAGCATACTGGGCTGCATTAGTAGGAGCTGTAGCAGAAGGCCACCTCTGTTTCTCCCCAAAAACTCTACGTTGTGATAATTTGGTTATCTCTTTAGGTAACCTGAGCTGGATACATTCCTGAGGGAGGGGGGAAACCTGCTCCCTCTGCCTATGTGACTGGTATCACATACCTGGGTGAGGGGCTTGGGCTCCCTGGTGAACTAGAGACTGCCAATCTGCCCAGAAACTAGTGATGCATTTCAAATTGGTTGGCTGACAGCCAACAGGTGCTGACCTCAATTGGACCAGGTAAATGAGGTCATAAGGGCTATATAAGTTAAGGACTGCCCAGGAGGAGGGAGCAGCAGCCACGAGGGAAACTTGGAGAGAGAGACAAGAGCTGGACCATCTGAAACTTGCTCTCTCTCTCAAAACTTGTGATCAAGGAACTGCCTGCTTCCAGAGGGAATCTCCACCTGCCTCTGGATGATACTTGTGAGTAAGCTACCTGAGATCTAACTAGATATATAGCTTGCTATAACTCAGATGGGTGATCAAAGTCTATTCCAGCCATCCTGTTTGCTCTATGGGATTTCTTTGATACTACTCAATTCTGTACCCTATTCAAACCCTACCCCTTGTAACCAATAATATTCTCCTTTGTACCTAGCGTGGGATACTTTTTGGGAGCGGGTCTAGATTATGCCTTGGGGTCCCCTTGGTTCAGCTGACTAAGGGAAACTACTACTTGTGCTTCCAATTGAGGGAAGCATCCCCAGTTCTTAATGTGAGTTAAATACCCTTGAGGGCTACTAGGCCTGTGTTTCCCAGGGAGTGCAGAGCCAGAATCAAGCCCATCCCTGAGTGGTGGCAGCTCTGCCCCCAGACTAGCAGGTGTGCTCCAGGAAGGGGGTTGGCCAGACGTGAGGTGCCCCCAGGGAGGCACTTGGAGCCTGGAAGGTGGTTGGGCACAGTGGTCTGGGTGGCTCAATGCAGGAACACCCCCTACTGGCCTGCCACAGGACTGTTGCCAGCAGATTGAGGGAAGTAATTGTTCCCCTCTATTCTGCACTGGTAAGGCCACATCTGGAGTACTGTGTCCAGTTTTGGCTCCCCCACTACTGAAAGGATGTGGACAAGTTGGAGAGATTCCAGTGGAGGGCAACAAAAATGGTTAGGGGGCTGGGGCACATGACGTATGAGGGAACTGGGGTTATTTAGTTTGGGGAAGAGAAGGCTGTTGGGGGCGGGATTGTGTGGGATTTAGGAGCAGCCTTTAACTACCTGATGTATGGCTTCAAAGAGGATGGGGTTGGACTGTCCTCAGTGGTGGCAGATGGCAGAACAAGGAGCAATGGTCTCAAGTTGCAGCAAGGGAGGTTTAGGGTGGATATTAGGAAAATTTTTGTTATTCTGAGGGTGGTAAATCACTGGAACAGGTTACCCAGAGAGGTGTTAGAATCTCCATCCTTGGAGGTTTTTAAGACCTAGCTAGACAAAGCCTTCGCTGGAATGGAATGATCTAGCTGGGACTGGTCCTGCTTTGAGCAGGGAGTTGTACTAGATGACCTCCTAAGGTCCCTTCCAAACCTAATTTTCTATGATTCTATGAAAAATTATGATACGTATTTTTTTTTTTAACAATTTATATACAAAAATAAGATAAAATATAAACATATCCTGATATAAAGCTGCATAAGTCTCTGGCTTCCTGTACTATTGATGGTTATTGGAAATAACCTGGTGACACACATTTCTACTTTATTAATGGAAAAATTCTTGATACAGTTCATGAAGGATAAACTTTAATCACAGTTCATTACAACAGTTTCTTTACAGTGTTCTTGCAGTAGCATTAGCTGGAAGATGTGACAAGGAGGTCCTTAGTCTCTTGCTGATGCTTCCTGGAAATGACCAAACTTCTCAGGCAGTGAAAGAACTTTGTGCTTTGCCAGTGCTGGACTTGTATACTATGATTGTACTGTTGCTCAGAATGTGAACTTGCGTAATATCATTTATAAGGTAAGAGAAGCAAATATTTCATTCCTGAGTGTTTGGAAAACTTTTAGAGATGTCAACTAGAATTATAAATAAATCACTTACTATCTATCCATTCTGCTGCTATCATTTTGTGTTGACATAGACCCTTAGCCCTATAAAATCCAAACACAGCCCCTACTGAACTTCCTGTATCCTCATTTAGTACTGTGAAACCAGTGGAGTGATTTGAAGAATGGGGCTGCATTGCCAATCATGTTCTCTATCACCAATAATATTGTAAATTAAGTAATAATTTGGGGAATTCTGGAGATTCTGTAGGTGAACCTAAACAACAGTTTGATGATTTTTTTTTTTTTCCCCCTCTAAAATTCCTGGCTGAGTGTACAGTTTTGGCAGTTAAATTAGCTGCATTTTTACTTTATGAAATTCAGTGTGGCATTGTTTGGGAGAATAAATATGGAACTCCATGATACTACCATTACCTGAATCATTCTTCTAACTCACAGCACAAAGAAGTTGAAAGTATTCTTTGCTGTGGTAGTCCAGTGGGTTTTGGAATATGTCTCCCTCTCTGGCAGTAGCATATTCCAAGTTTTAGCTAAAACAAGGGACTTACAACAGTACTCAAGTGTATGGGTTGAATAAAATCAATCCAAGATTTCTTCTTGGAAGGATTACACCTCCAATACATAACACAGTACTGGGGCTTCCTTTCTTGTACTCTGCAAATTGCACCAAGGAAAGAGATCAAGAATCTCTTTTTCCAGCTAGACTCATTGGCTCAGGCTAATAGGATTCAGAATAATCTGAGATCAATATGGCTGAAGCTGGATAAAACTTTTCATTAGAACTTAGATTATATTGAATTTAGACTCCTAAATGATCTGGACCATAATACTACTCCACTCGCTGCCCACGTGGGACTGTCATCTAGGAATGACCATTGCTTACTTATTGTAGTTGTATGCATACCTGAGCTTGGAAAATGGATCAGAAAGCAGGGTGGGGGGGGGGGGGGAAGGTGGAGATGGTGAGAGGGGTGAAGGGAGAGAAGTGAGGAACTAGTAGGGATGGAGAAGATTTAAGTCAGATGCTGACTTTAAAAATGATTGAAATGGTAAGTCAATTTTAAATAATGAATTGTGAATTCTTTAAAATTAATGTTTAAGTGGTAAATTAGCATAAGGGTAAGATCCAGATTCTGTGGCAGGCAAAACACCTGTTGTGTTTACACACATGGAAATCAACAGAGTAGAAAAAGAGATCCATTTAGCTGAATGAGGAGAAGGATGCTCTGCAGTTTCTTGAATCCAAGTGGAAGGAGTTAAAACTGACTGCAATATACACTTTGTCTAGGCAGAACTTGGGACACTAAGGGTCTGCCTACAGATCACCCTATGGTGGTGTAGTGACATGCTATGTCACTGTCTGGCATGCTACAGGAACGTAATGATCATGTGGGTCCACATGTGATCAACAGTTATGTCACCATATCAGCACACTCCCTTGTTGCAGTGCATTGCTGCGGTGAAATCTAACCATGCACCACATGCACGGTGCAATAACCACCTGTACTGTGCCATGCTTCAGTACCTGCAAAAGGAAGTACTAAAGCATGGTGATATGTAGATACACCCTTAGTGAACTGTATGTAGACTACCATAGGGTTTGGGTAAACTGTTTGCTGGGGCTCTTTTAAACAGCATATGAAAGAGGCTGAAGAAGTTATAAGCCTCTAATTGAATGATAGGTTACATTTTGTGTGGTTAATTGGGGTCATGTCTACCTTTTTTCTCTTTCAAGGTCAAGATCCCTTCTGAGGTAGATAACTTGCTTAACACCTTGTTGGATCTAGTTTGTAGCATCAGCTCTCTTCTAAACAAAGCCCAGCATGTCATGGAAAACCTTCCAATGTTCTTCCAAGCCTTCAGAAATATGTCTCTACTGGACATCTCTATATTCCATCAGGTAAATGTATGGTCACTTTTTTTCAGTAATTACTAAACAGGTAAGTGAAATTGTCCTGTTTAAGAGACCTAGTAAAGGATGTATATTGAATAATTGGGAGGAATATTGGCAGACATGGGTATGTGCTCTGTGGCCTGCTAGGCAGTATTGTGTGATGAGTGGGTAGGGTTTATTGTGTTTGGGAAGATGTGTATGATGGCTCCTTTCACCACTGATGAGAGTTATACCAGCATCTTTCCAGGTGGGGTACCATCCAATTACTGATGATCACTTCTTTTTCATTTTTGTTGACTTGCCAGATGGCAGCCTAGCTTGACAGGTTCTTGGCTAATAATAGCATTCATTTTCCTTGTTCTGGAGATATAATAGTCCTCTTTACCATCATTTTATTAGCTAAGCATTATGGGTTTTTTTTAAGCAGTGGCTCCTTTATCAATATGGGGAAATTGTTTGCCTTTTTGTAAATTGGGTGGTAACATTTCTTCAAGGGTCTACAGGTGACTGCAGGAGCTCCTCTGTTGGATCCTTGACTTTCTACATTAAATGGTAATAGCCTCTATGGCAAGAAGGTTGATCTTGCAGTTAAAGCATGGTTGGGCAATTATTTTGGCTAGAGGGCCACTTAACAACTTATGGTGAGTTGTTGAGGGTCACAAGGGTAGCCCTGCCCCTTGACAGCAGCCCTGCCCCCTGATTTGTCACCTTGGGGACCAGACATACCACCCCTAAACCCTGATCTTTGCCACTGGAAGTCCCTCCCCTCACCCCCAGAAATAGTCCTTTTGGGAGAGGGGTTTGCCATCTTGGAACCAGAAAAACCCCCCAAATCATATACTAAAAATCAAACACCTACTATAATATATTTTAATTTTATTTTGAAAAATATTATTGTCTTGATTTATGTGTGTTTGCATAGTGTATATAGAGATGATTGCATAATAGCTCAAAATTAGTTTTTATTTTTTTACTGTGTGTGGAGTATGGTTGGGGGTGGGTGTGGTATGTGTGTAACATTTGTGGGGGGAGGTTTGTGTGTGCAGGGTTTGTGAAGGGGTATGGGTGTGTGTGGGGGGGGGGTTTGTGGGGAGATCTGTGAATGGGTGTGGGGGGGGTGGGAGTAGGGATGTGTATAAGCCTGTGGGGGTTGTAAGGGGGGAGGGTGCTTGGGTGGGTGTAGGGATTGTGGGTAGGTGTGGGTCCTCTGCCACCCCCCGCCCCTCCATGATGCACATCCCTTGCTGTTGGTGGCAGCAGCAGCAGGTGGCAGGCCCTCAGGGTGCTCATGGGCCACAGCAGGCAGGGCTCCCCACCAGTGCATGACTTTGACTGAGTCCTAGGATCTGCACCTGGCAGCACATAGCCATCCTGGCCCAACCTGCTGGTGCGTGCATTTGAACCAGACTGGGTTAGCTCTGTGCCAGCATGTGGATCTTCCAGTACTGCAGGCAGGAGCCATGTGCCATCAGGCTGGAGTGGGCCAGCTCTGTGTCTCCATGTGGGGCTTCTAGCACTGCAATGGGGAGCTGCACATGGAGGCATGGAGCCGGCCCAGCCTGATGGCACGTGATTCCCTGCAGGTCCTGATCCACGCACCATCAGGCCAGGCAGTCTCCATGCTGCCATGTGCAGCTCTTGGTTCTCCTTCCAGGAGCTTTCCATCACTGGACCAGCTGAGCCAGGCCAGGCCAGGCCTTTGCTGTCATGTACAGTTCCCAGGACTCAGCTAGTACCATGCAGTGCTGCAGGGCTCTGCCTGCTGTGGGCCATGGGCACCCTGAGAGCTCTCCACCTGCTGCTGCTGCTGTTGCTGCCAGTGGCAGGAGCTGTGTGCCATGCGGGGGGAGGGGGGCATGTGACAGGGAGGCCCATACTAGCACACAAACCCCACATACACCCACAAACTTCACCCTGTACTTTGCCTACAAATTTCAGACCCACCCACATACATTCCCTGCACCCACCCACATGCATGTGCACCATGGGGCCAGCTGGGTTGGCTCTGTAGCAACAGGTGGGGCTCCCAGCACTGCATCCAGGAGCACATGCTACCAAGCTGGGCTAGGCTGCCTTCAAATGGGGCTCCTGGTACTGCAGGCAGGAGCCCCCTTCCCCACTCACCAGCTCTCCAGTCACATACCATCATGCTCAATGCTGTTGTACAATAGCTAAATTTTCCATAGACCACACTTTCACTAGTCATGTGAGCATTTCCTATAGATCTTTGAATTATATGAGAAAATTAGAATGTTGTTAAGACAGCACTGGCCTTTGGATAAGTTCTTTTTAAGGCTTTTCTTTTCCTTATGGCTTTCCTGGTCCTGTCACAGCTCTGCTTCTTCTAATGCTCCTTATTCAAATGTGGCACATGTCTGTACAGGATTTTCAATTGGTTTAATTCAATGAAGCTATGCAAATCTATATCAGATGAAGACATGGTCCTTTAAATTTTCACTTTAAGCTCATCTAATTTACAGAAGGTTAGAGACATCTATGGCTATCAATGAAATATGACTGGTTGGACTGAAAACCTAAATTTGATTATCTGATAAATATATGTTTTAGAAGTTTCAGCTGACAAACCTCTTGCAAAGAAAAGAATTCAACAGCAGAGGGCTATCCTATCTCAGTTTTGCTCCCATTTGTGCCACTTCCTCTATCATCCTGAAGAATACAGCCCATATGACCCCATAGTTTTTTGTTCCTCGCATCTTGTTCTGGCAGAGTCTGTGTATTCTGCAGTGCTTTTTCTTCTTTTTCCCCCTTGGGAAATTTGTCTGTTTTTGTCATCTATCCTCCTCTGCTAACACCTGCATGTAAAATTCATTTAATTGTTTTAGCAATTCAGTGCCTTTCTCTTCTGTCAATAAACTTACTCATGTGATCTCCTTAACTCTTCTATCTATATTACTGACCTTTTGTTCTTTTATGTACCAGGAAAAAAGTTATTTATCTTAATCTTCCTTTTGAGCTTCTTGCATTTGTTTCTCAGGTTCAGCTGCATTCTACTATACAAAATGTTCTTTTGCCCTTGATTATTTTGTTTGCTGCTTGGCTCATGTCCACTGGTCAGGCTTGTAGCTCCTAGTTAAGATGTTGTTAAATGGCAAATGTTACCCTTGGGCTTTTATCCTAAAAACACTCTCCATGTCCCCTGTGTGTCTTTTCCTAGTAACTTTTTTTATTCTGGTGCTAGTCAGTTGCAAATTTCCACCTTAGATGGCTGTGAGTACATTTTTTTTTTTTTTCTGATTAAAACAAACAGGGACAATGAGCAAAATTTAATTTCAGAAATAACCTGGATCACCTTCCTTGACTTTTCTTTGCAGGGGTGATTTTTGACCTACTATCTAAAATGCACATTGAAAGCTTCATTTTCAACCATAGGAATAAATTAATATGTGAATAAAAATAAGAATGTCTTACTGTTAAACCATTTGTGACAGGCAGCCATTTGAGTGATACCTAATTTTCTTCCAGGCAGACTAACTTGCTTTGTTACAGATAGATTTTGTCTGAAAGTGCAACTTTAACAGGAATGGAAAAAACACTAACTGTTCTCAAAGGTCTGTGAAATATAAAGAGGCATTCTTCATGCTACATAGCATACAGAAAGCAACATTTAAAAGTGTAATGACTGGTATACTGAGCTACTCTTCAGTGGTGACACGTAGGGGGTGCACGTGCACCTGTGGTGCATGCCCTGACGGCCAACATTCCCTGCTTAGGTGATTGGGGGGGAGGCAGGCGGGAGCACTGATGCCCCCCTGAGAGTGCTGCCTACTGGTCGGGGTGTGGGGGCACCAGGAGACACGCTGCTGGCACTTCCAGGTGTGCCCCTGGCCCTTCTGGGTGCAGTGCTGGAATTTACGGGTCAGCACACGCAACTGTAGGGACCCCCCCTCACAGTTGCTGACTGGCCACTCAGGAAGCACCAGTTGCCTATGCTACTTGGGACAAACCGTAGCATCTGGAGACTTTTTTATAATGGGTAAGATATTTGGAAAAAAAACACCACTTTTTCTCTTGGTGAAAAGATGATTTTCATCATGATTTGCTCTTAAACTATTCATGGAATCATTTATTTTGCTAATTTTTGGTATTAATCTCTTTCACTAACAATTAGGTATAAAGGAGCATAATATTGGAAGGGACCTTCCAGGTCACAGGGTCTGTCTTGCTGTTGCCACACTATATATAGTTTATACATTTGCATCTTAAAACTAATTAGGTCATCTACCTCAACTGCTCCTGTTGTAAGGCTGTTCCAGATCCTAACTTCTCTAACAACTAATTACCTTCTGAAAATGTTTTACTACTTACAGACATGGGTGGGGGAGAACCCAATAATTTACTTTCAACTTGGCGTGCCCTCACATCAAGTACAGCCACATGCCCAGGTTGAATCAGCTATTGGATAAAAGCACCAAAAAGCCCTGCTGAAGCATCTGATGTATACAGCTGCTGCAGAGTTGGGTTGAACTAACACATGCTGCTGCTTCTGGTAAAAATGCATTTTTTTTTTTTTTCTTATCCTATAAAAGCCTCTCGCCATTTTGAAGTGCACACACTGGGACTTTGGAGCACTGCAGGCCCTGTGTACCTTCCTGGACAGGATACAGGCTGCCTCTGCCAGTCCTGTCATCTAGCCAGAGCTGCTGCTTGGCCACAAGTGGGTGTTGTAAAAGGCTGCAGCCTGCTGCACCTACCCCAGCCCTGACATTTCCTGAAGGCTGCTGCCTGGCTGTCCCTGGCAGCAGGCCCAGCACCTGCTGCCTGCTACTGCTCACCCCCAGCACTGTCACTGCCACCCAATGCTGGAGCTGTCTGGATGCGCTGGCTGTGGCAGCAGTGCCACCTTGGAGGGCTGTGAGGGACCACCAGTGGCCTTTGAGCAGGCCAAAGTCTTGAATTCTGGGAAATGTGCATCATGAGTGCTGCCTGCCAAGCCAGCACTAGCATGCATGAAAGTGCCCTGGTAGTTGCCAACTGCCTGGAGGACCACTGAATGGAAGCTCCTGTGTCTATAGTAGGGTTGACCTGAGTGGGGTGGGCAGGTGCTGGGGTGTGCATCCCATCCAGGGCCCTGATGCACTGGGGGAACCCCAGTGCTTGGAACCCTGTGACCACCACCTTGGGGTTGTGGATACGGAGGACCGTGTCTGCCAGTATGTTCTGGAGGGCAACACATGTCTCCAGGATGGCCTCCCCAGTGGTGGCCTTACCTACCCTGAAAAGGTGCCCCATACAGAGTAGGCTTCTAAGAGTGGCCAACTTCACCAGTGTCAGGGCCAGGCAGGTGTTGGCAGGGAGTGCCCTGCACATCTCAGTGTCCTGGCACTCAAGGTGGGGCCAGAGCTGGTGCAGCAGATCATCAAAGGTCATTCTGAAGACATCGACCCACTGCTTGTTGTCCCAGTCACGTTATACAACATGCTGCCATCAGTCCTACCTAGTGCGGTGGGCCTGGAGATCCAGGAAGGTAATGGCAACCCCTGCAGTGGTGTCTTGGAGCCTCTGGTTGTTGTGGCTGGCAGCAGCAACTGTGTGGTGGTGGGGGCCCTGGGTGGGCCTGGGGGTGGCCATTGTCTAGGTGGTTGCTGTGGGTGAGGGAGCTGGGTGGACCAAGGTGACCATGAGCCAGGTGCTGGTGATGGCAGCAGGACAGCCTCAGTGGCCATGAGGATCAGGGGACTGTTCTTGGGTGCCTGGGCCAAGGGCTGGGGCAGCCATGACTCAGAAGAGCAGAGCTGATGTGCTGGCTGTGTCCCTGCCATGCTGCTTTCTTCATCACAGGAAGTGTCTGTCCAGAGGTCACAGTGTGGAGCTCTGTTTTCAAGATGAGTGCAAAGTGTTGTCAGCTAGGTTTGGCTCCAACATGGCTGTGTGTGGCTGGAGCTTCCCCCAGTGGCCACAGGAGGATGTGGCAGACTGGAAGGAACTGGTACTAACTTTAGTGCCAGTTGTCTGCACATTCATAGATGTTAGGGTTGGAAGGGACCTCAATAGATCATCGAGTCTGACCTCCTGCATAGGCAGCAAACAGTGCTGGGTCTAGATGACCCCAGCTAGATGCATATCCAACCTCCTCTTGAAGACCCCCAGGGTAGGGGAAAGCACCACCTCCCTTGGGAGCCCGTTCCAGACCTTGGCCACTCGAACTGTGAAGAAGTTCCTCCTAATGTCTAGTCTAAATCTGTTCTCTGCTAGCTTGTGGCCATTATTTCTTGTAACCCCCAGGGGCGCCTTGGTGAATAAAACCTCACCAATTCCCTTCTGTCCTCCCGTGATGAACTTATAGGCAGACACAAGGTCGCCTCCCAACCTTCTCTTGTGGAGGCTGAAGAGGTCCAGGTGCCCCAGTCTCTTCTCATAGGGCTTGGTCTGCAGGCCCTTAACCATATGAGTGGCCCTTCTCTGGACCCTCTCCAGGTTATCCGCATCCCTCTTGAAGTGCGGTGTCCAGAATTGCACGCAGTACTCCAAGTGCGGTCTGACCAGCGCCCGATAGAGGGGAAGTATCACCTCCTTGGACCTATTCGTCATGCATCTGCTGATCCACGATAAAGTGCCATTGGCTTTTCTGATGGCTTCGTCACACTGCCGACTCATGTTCATCTTGGAGTCCACTAGGACTCCAAGATCCCTTTCCACTTCTGTGCCACCCAGCAGGTCATTCCCTAGGCTGTAGGTGTGCTGGACATTTTTCCTCCCTAGGTGCAGCACTTTGCATTTCTCCTTGTTGAACTGCATTCTGTTGTTTTCTGCCCATATGTCCAACCTGTCCAGATCTGCTTGTAGTTGTTCCCTGCCCTCTGGTGTGTCCACTTCTCCCCACAGTTTTGTGTCATCCGCAAACTTGGACAGAGTACACTTCACTCCCTCGTCCAAGTCACTGATGAAGACATTGAAGAGTATCGGTCCAAGGACCGAGCTCTGCGGGACCCCACTGCTCACACCCTTCCAGCTTGAAACCGACCCATCCACCATGACTGTCTGGGTGCGACCCTCTAGCCAATTCGCCACCCACCGGACTGCGTAGTCATCCAAGTCACAGCCTCTTAACTTGTTCACCAGTATGGGATGGGATACCATATCGAAGGCCTTCCTGAAGTCTAAGTATACGATATCCAACCCTCTTCCTGTGTCCAGGCGTTTCGTAACCTGATCATAAAAAGAGACTAGATTGGTCAGGAACGATCTGCCTGCTATGAACCCGTGCTGGTTTCCCCTCAGCATAATTTGTCCTGCCAGGCTCTCTCATATGTGATCCTTGATAATTTTTTCAAAGACTTTGCCAAGGATGGAGGTGAGACTGACTGGCCTATAGTTGCCCGGGTCCTCCTTCCTCCCCTTCTTGAAAATGGGGACCACATTGGCCCTTTTCCAGTCCTCCGGGACTTGGCCTGTGCGCCACGAGCGTTCAAATATTCCTGCCAGTGGTTGTACAATGATGTCGGCCAGTGCCTTCAGTACCCTTGGATGGAGCTCATCTGGGCCTGCCGACTTAAAGGCATCCAGTTCTTCCAAGAGACTCTGCACCACCTCAGGGTCTACACATGGTAGTCTAGCACCTTGCTGCTGCCTCTCTACAACCCCAGTGAGAGACTTGTCGTGCCCCTCTCTTAGGAACACTGAGGCAAAGAACTTGTTGAGGAGTTCAGCCTTGTCCCCCCCTGTCCATCACCAATTGCTTCTGCCCATTTAGCAGGGGTCCTATTCCTCCCTGGGCCTTCCTTTTACTCCCTATATATCTAAAGAACAATTTCTTGTTGTCCTTTACTTGGGTTGCCATCCTCAGCTCCATGGTAGCTTTGGCCTGCCTAACTGCCTCCCTACAAGCACGAGCAGAGGAGGTATATTCATCTTTGGTGATCTCTCCCTGTTTCCACTTTTTATGTGCTCCCCTTTTGGCCCTTAGGCTGCCCTGGATTTCTCTGGCCAGCCAAGGAAGCCTCCTGGCCCCTTTCCCTCTTTTTCCTTGCATCAGGATCATCTCCCTTTGTGCCCGAAGGATCATGTCCTTAAGGCACAGCCACCCTTCTAGGGCTCCCATCACTTCAAAACTCGTACTCTGCAGTGTGTCCTTGACTAATCGCCTGAGTTCATTGAAATCAACTTTCCTAAAGTCTAGCACTTTCACCCTACTAGTTACCTTACCCACTCGACGTCTTATGAAGAATTATATTGTTAGGTGATCACTATCCCCCAGATGGCTACCAATCTGTAGGTCCCCTACCATATCATCCCCCATTGCCAATACCAGATCCAGTAAGGCATTCCTTCTAGTGGGACCGTGTACTTCCTGTGTCAGGTGGAGGTCCTGTACACAGGTTAGAAACCTGCGTGAACGGTGGGACTTTGCCGTCTGCATCTCCCAGCAGATGTCTGGGTAGTTTAGGTCCCCCATGACTACCACCTCCTTAGCTTTTATGGTCTCTGAGAGCTGCCTCAGGAGCCCCGAATCTAGTTCTTCCCCCTGGTGTGGGGGTCTGTAGCAGACCCCTACCACCAAATCCCTTTCTCCTTGCCTCCCATGTAACCTAACCCACAATCCTTCTACTTCCTCATCCTTTGATTTCGTCTTGTTGAGGGTCGGTGTATATTGCTTATTGACATAGAGTGCAACCCCACCCCCTTTCTTCCCCACCCTGTCCTTTCTGTACAGCCTAGAACCCTCAATATGTACCGCCCAGTCGTGGGACGAATCCCACCAGGTTTCTGTTAGCCCTACTAAGTCATAGGTGTTTTCTGCAAGCAGGAGCACTAGTTCATCCTGCTTGTTCCCCATGCTCCTAGCATTAGTATATAGGCACTTGAGCCCTGTGACTGGTGCCTTTGCTGCCCCCCTGCTCTGAATCCCAAGGGTCCCCTTATTTCTTACCTTCTTGTTGCTTACCTGTGCTGTACTGCTGGCCGCCCCATGGCTTGCATGTTCCCAATGTTCTCTTTCTTCAGGCTGGGCTGTCCTTATGGGTGCCACATGGTTTGGTGGTCCACAGCTTCCCCTGGCCTCATCTTCCCTTCCCCCCGACGAGCCTAGTTTAAAGCCTGCTGGAGGAGATCCGCCAACCTAGAAGAAAACACACGCTTGCCTTTGGGGGACAGGTGAAGCCCATCCCAACTGAGCATGTCCCTCGTCGTGATGTGCAGGTCGTTGTCCAGGAAGCCGAAGCCTTCCTCGAGACGCCACTGCCGAAACCGCCAGTTGGTCTCTCTGATGCAGTTCTCATGCCGTCTTCCGCATCCGTTCACTGGTAGGATGGAAGAGAATACCACCTGTGCACCGAACTCCCTCAGCACGCCACCCAGAGCACTATAGTCCGCCATCAGGTGATCGGTTCTCCTGGCCGCATCATTAGTACCCACATGGACTAGGACCATGGGGTAATAATTGGTGGGCTTGATCCTGGCCTGGATTACTTCCATCACATCCTGAATCTTTGCTCCGGGCAGGCAGTAGACCTCTTGTGTTGAGGGGTCCTGGCGACAGATAGACCCTTCCGTACCTCTCAGGATGGAGCCGCCTATGACGAGCACTCGTCGCCGCCTCCTCCTCTGGGTCTGCTTGGATCTCTTGACCTGTTTGGAGCATGGAGAGTGTGGTGTTGCCTCCTGCCCAAGGGTTTCCTTCTCTCCTTCCATCTCCTGCAGGGTCGCCAGGGCCTCGTACCTGTTCTCCAGATGGACTGGAGGAACCGGTACCTGTTCGCTGCGAGCAGCTCCGGTCCTGGATGTGACCGTTTGCCACTCTGCTGTGGAGGGCACTCCCCGGGATGCTTCTTCCTTAGGTGCCTGGTCCTGCAGGGAAAAGAAATAGCCGTCAATTTCATCCTCCACCTCCCTGATACCCCTCAGCCTGCTAACCTCCTCCTGGGGATCCCCTGCAGGCCAGGAGGTAGGGGGACATCAGCTCCCCCATGGGCTCAGTTTGGGTGGAGGCCTCAGACCAGCCCCGGGTAGGCTTGGCCCCTTGGGCAGAGGCCCTAGCAGCACTTCTCGTCAACACCATTGTATAAGCTGCTGTTTGTAGATCTGTGTGGTGTCTACGCCCTACCCTTACAGGAGTCTCTCTCCTGGCCCTTCCTGCGCGCCCGCCTGTGTGAACGCCTGCGCAAACACCGGCGTGCTCTTACAGAGCGCGCCTGTTTGTGCGCTCTGTTCACACTGCGCGGCTAGGGAGCGCTGCTCCCTACCGGCTCAGCTATATGGGACCCGGGGGGCTTCCCCTCCGGATCCGGCTCAGCTGTGCCAGGTCCCTCCACCCCATTTACCTTAGGGGGATCAGCTGTTGCTGCCTCCACTGCTGATTCCTCTGCTGCTGCTGCCGCCACCGCCTCTGGTCAGCAAGTTAGTAAGGGGGCACACGTGCGTGCGGGACACACGTGTGCCTGGATCCTCTCCTTCCCACTGCTGGTTCCTGAGTGTATACATGTAGACACTTGCCAAAAATCCGTTACTGCACATTAGGTTAATGCACAGTAACTTTAATCACGATTACTTGTATATGTAGAGGTGCCCTTTTGAGAACAAAATTTATTCATGGCCAGGACTTATTTATTCGTGTGCTAACCATACTTTTTAGTTCTAATAGTTCATCTGTCTCCCTGTTAGATCTGTGTTTATAGAGAGGAATCCTAGCCCCTCAGCTTGTTAGGAAAGTGAAAGCCAGGTTTCCTCTCATAAGCCTCTTGTTAGATAGGCTCTCTATTTCCCTGATCTTTTTTCTTTGACAAAAATGATCTGTCTGCATTGTTCTAGATAAGGACTCAGCGTCCTGTATAATGCCATGTATGCTTCCTTATTTCTCCCCCAAATACTCCATGAAACATTGCTCTTACTTTGTTATGGCTGCATTACGTTGGTGGTACAGACCTCATTATAGGATTTTTAATATACCTTGGTCTTTCTCCTCCTCTATCAATTACTATTGATAAGTCTCTTGCTAGAGAAATCCATGGTCCTGAAGTGCAATCTTGCAGTTTTTGCTATTATCCTGTTTCTGCTAATCTTGCCCTGAAGTCAGGTATTCATTTAGTTTTGGAGCCATACTTAGAGTATCTTTAATTTCCAGCCATCTTCACTACACTTCCCTTTCCTTGTTTGTCTTATTTATGAGGGTAGAGATCCTTTTATTCTTTGTCTTAATATCATTTGTAAAGTCTAAATCATCTTGATTTTTGGTAATTCTTACTTTATCCCTAGACCTTGACTCCCAAGGATTTCTTTGCTTTTCAAGCTCTTTTTCCCATTGGAGGCTTTCTACTTCTGTCAAATATCCTTTTTGATGTGGCTATTCAACTTATAAGGTCCTTCCTTCCACACTTTTACTACATGGCTGGGATGGATATTCTAGATAGAATTTTAAGGCAAAGATCCAAAATCGAAATCATTATCATTTCTAAACCCTTGAGCTAGTTAATTTCACTACCTGGTTCCCTTATTTCTCAGTTTGGCCTTTTGAAATCTAAAAACCTTAGGTACAGATCTATGTTTCTATTTAATTTAAACTAAGCTTCTGATCACTCAGTCTAAGGTAATTTTCTGTGGCCAGCTAGTTTTCATTGTCCTTATTGCTTACCAATAATAAGCCAAGACTAGAATATACTCTGGTTAGGTCAGTGACTATTTGGTGAAGTCTCTCAGCTGAATCATTCAGGAATAACTGGCCACAACCTTTATTAGAAACACCTTATTATGCATGCTATTGTGAAGATTTAAAATTCAGACTATTTTGATTGGGCTCACAGGGGTTCCCTCCTCTTGACTGATGGGGAGTTGTTCTGTTTCTGCTCCTTGATTAGATGAGTCCGATCCTTAGAATCAGGTTTCTAACTCAAGTAGCCATGACTAAGAATTCAGGATTGAGTTTTCTTGAATATTCTGCAGTATATAAAATTCACTCTTTTGATGAGCACTCCTATCAACAAATTCATTTGAATTCTATGGTTCATAGGGTTATTTAAGAGCTAGTTATAATTTATTTGCTATAATATTCACTGAAAGTGAAGACAAAAAATCAGGTGCCTGGGGCAGTGAACACTGTTTTTAAATAATACTCCATTGCACTGCATCAAGATTACTAAAAAGATTTCTCTCTTAATCAATATAAATCATTCATAATATCATGGCTTCCAAACTGACCACACCTTATCATAGTCAGGGTGGCTAGGATCTGGAACTAACTTCCAAGGGAAGTGGTGCTCCTACCCTGGGGTTCTTCAAAAGGAGGCTAGATAATCACCTGGCTGGGGTCGTTTGACCCCAGCTTTCTTTCTTTCCTGCCCATGGCAGGGGGTCGGACTTGATGATCTGCTCAGGTCCCTTCTGACCCTACCAATTATGAAATTTAAAGCATAGTTCTACTTTGAAAACTGGCTTTGTTTAAAATAAGCAAAAAACCCCATCATGTTTCTTATTTGTTGTGATCCACTTATTTCAATATCAAACAGATACAGTTTATTGAATGGTTCTCCCCCTCCCCTACAAGTTCCAGTCTTGCAATCTCAAATTGAGATCTGAAAGTGTATTTCTGTTCTTTCTGACATATGCATCTGCCACAGGAATAAATATCAAGCCAGCCAAATGTGTCTGGGACCTGAAGGAAACAGTATATTTATAGTGGTGTAATTTTTAGGTTGGTTTTGTATACCGATCAGATACTTTGTATACATTGGAGCAGGCAGATTATAAATTTTCCCGGCTACCTGCATGCAGTAGGTGGCTATGACAACGCCTTGCTACTTGGCAGGAGAGTGCATAATAACTTGTATTGAGCAAATGTCTATCCAAGGGATAAGTTGCAAGCACTTTAACTTACAGTGCTGTAGTTTCACTGCTATTTCCCATGGGATAATGCACCAGATTCAAGGAAAGCACACTGGCATAAAGGTGTATGTCTTGTATCTTCTCCTTGCTTACCCAACATAAAGGTTGATTACAATGATGTAAATGTCCAGGTTCTGTGTTACTCATTTGCAGTACAGTTGTCCTCTATTTATGTCCTCAGGTTCAACCATGCAATCTCACTGGTGGCTATACAGTGGAACAGTTGTAAATGAACAATTAATTTGAACATTAATTTGATGGTGCACAAGCCATAAAAGCAGTCAGTTGTTCTTAAATAGTAGCATCAGCTCTGAAGAAGTGGCTGAAATCTTCCTATGACTTCTGTTTAACTGAAGGTACCAATATGACTCAAACTAATATATAGAGGGGCACATGGCAGAGTGGCAAAGGTATCTTACTGCAACTTCAGAGGTGTGAGTTCAAGTCCTGATCTGTACTTATGCCAAAGGTAGCCCCCATTTGATCAAGATGTACATGTACCTGATCATTTGGGCTGGGAGTCAAAGGTGGCCAGGTATGACACTGGCCATGTAATTTACTCACGTGCCTACAGAAATTGGAGTACCTTATCTACACCAGCTCAGTGGGCTTTTAGGCTCTAATGGACCTTTGACCTTGATCACATTATCATAGAAAAGAAGGGCTAGAAGGGACTTCAAGCAGTCATGGCAGGCAAAGCACCCTATACAAGAGTTTGTCTAACATATTCCTAATAACCTGTCATAACTACAAGGCACATTTGCACAAAAACACCAAGAACATCCTAACTTTCCACAAGTAAAGCACTGTCAGTGAATTGCTGCTGAGCTAGACTCAAGTGATCCAAAGAAGAGAACCATGCCTCCCACCACAAAGGAAGACAAAAACCCTAACAATCCATGCCAATCTATGGGGTAAAATCGCTTCCTGATCCTGAATGTGGCCATTAGGCTGACCCTGAACAGAAGGACAAGACCCCTGGGACAGGGAACCTCTGGTTTCTAGTTCTAGAGGGAGTATCAGTGCACCACAGTCAAAAACCCCAGCCTTGGCTGCAGGCAACACCCAATACTTCTAAGGAAGGTAGAAAAAGCCCCCTGATACCAATAACAACTAAAGGGAAAAAAATTTAAAGAGCACAAGTGATAACTTAGATCATCTTCTCTTTGACAACTTTTTTTTTTAAACCACACCTACACTTTAATATTTTGGGGATTTTTTTTATTTTATCAAAGGTCTTGTTTTCATGGCAAACATTTGTCAGGTAAAGATGTTCTGTGTTTATTATTGCTGCTATCTTCATAATCTTTGCCACAGGTATAATGTGTTCTGTCCCACACCTGTTCTGCTGAGGACAGCAGACTGAAAAATGACAGTGTAATCCAGGAGCCCACAGTCTGGTTGTCCTGATGTTCCTATTCTTTTTCTGCCTAGTCAAGCCAGAAAAATATGACTGGTTTGAAAGATTAAAAAGTAGTATATTATGGCACTGCTTTTCACAAGAGCCCACTGGTGATTAGAGTGGTTGATATTTTTTCTGTGCAAAAGGTTGTCATGAGAACAGAAAAGAGCACAGTGTGCATCATTTCTTGTAGCCAGTCTGAATGCTCATGTTTTGTTGACTTCCTCAGATTCAGTAATGAAGATGAGTGTATGAGCTACCACTGGAACAAACTAAGTGTTTAGTGGATAGTCCAAGGCAGCTCTGTTTCAATTGGGTTTCTAGTCCTTTGTAATTGTTGTTTAGTTCTTACAGGGTGGTCAATCGAGAAGTTCTGCTATTGGATCCCTTCACTCAGTAATCAAGGCAGTCTGTAAAGAGGAATCTTCATTCTTCAGCAATGCTAACATGTTCATTGACATGCCCAGAATAACAGAACTCTTGGAGGAGGATATGGCAAAATACAGCATTCCCAAAAGACTCAAGTAAGAGAAAGATCAATAATAAATTGCATACATGCACATTTACTGACATTTTTGCATCTTCAATGGAAATATTGAAATAGCAACTTCATTTGAACTAGTTGGCACTGCAATTCTGAAATGACTGATGCACATTTTATTGCTAAGATATAATTATGGAAACAAGTAAGTCAGGTTACTTTTTGTATCCCTGTAAATAATCATAAATAGGATATTCTTGTCTCAGAGATGGCATATTTATTGGAAGATCATAGAATATTTAATATTAAAAACATTTTTAGATAGAAGCGTATGACTTGGCATAGTTCCACTTTTTTGTGAACTTTAGTATTATTTTATGGTGACATATTAAGGCTTTGGGAATACAATCAGAGAAAGATGCATTTTTTTCCTCCTATTTTGGTGTCATAAAAATGTTTGGCTACCTTACTGTACTCCACGTTAGTAAAATAAGTTGTCCATTCCCTGCTATTATCTTCGTTCTCATCCCTATGTATCTGAATAGGCTTCAGCAATATTTGACTAGCTTTCCTCTAGTCATCATCATTACTAGTTTTGGGAATTAACCATAAAATGTTAACAAGATGTTATTAGATTGCTCTGTTGGCAGCCATGAGGGGGTGTTGACCTACATATAAACCCACAGGCCACCCTCTTACAATTCTATTATCTGTCCAGGAAGGTAATGCTGAGACTGCCTGGTAATACCCCACCACCCATGTAGATGTGCAGTGTCTGGTGCCAGTCTTTATTACAACTGAACTGAGGTTGAAATATTACATGCATACAGGGCCAAGAACAGACAGTTTTCCCCAAACATCAATGATGCAACTGCACTTTTCTGGGGCACAGTTCTTTCCCTGGACTCCTCTTGACCTCATGTTGCCATAAACTTTTTCTTATAGAGACCTATGCAAGGAGTGGGCTACATTGGCTTTGTCTATATTTCTGCTGCAGAACCTCAAAGCACCAGTAAGGGTGTGAAGAGCCCCAACCCACCCACTCATGCCCTCAGGCATATTCCAAGCTCAGCAGTAACCTGATATGACTGCTCTGTACTCCCCTTCTAGTGCCCACTATCAAGCCTGCTGGAGACTAGGGGCTTAGGCAGAGGGAATGAGCCTAGAGCCACCCTCCCTGGTGTATTTCCAATTTTGAGTGAGACTACAGACAGGTCTGGAAAGGGTGTACTTGAGTGCTGGGTCCTATTGGCATAGTGGCTATAAAAAAGCCCAGTATGATAGTACTGCTATGAAATGTCCTGGAAACACCTATTCTTGTTGGTGCTCGCAACTCTACTTTGAAGTAGGGCTGTACAAAGCTTCAGTCCCTGATTCGATTCGGCGGAGATTTGGCCCAATTCACTGGCCAAATCTCTGAATCCAAACTGAATCAGAGGACCCTTTAATCTCCAGTCCACTTCTGGGTCCACTGGGAAGTGTAGAGGGGCCCCCCTGTGCCATCCTGGCCCAGCAACTGGTGCTGCCTGAGTCTGGGGGGGGGCACCCAGGGTCCCCCTGCAGCCAATTGCTGAGCTGGGGGTGGTACAGGGGGGCCCCCAGCATATTCCCCGGCGGACCTGTAAATGGACTGGAAGTACTTCCGGTCCACTTCTGGGTTTGCTGCTGAGCATGTGGGGGGGCCCCCGTGCACTCCTGTAGGATGCTCCATGTGCCCCAGTAAGCTGCGCTGGTACCTCGAGGTATGTAGAAAAAAACTTTTAAAGCTGTTTTTTTGTCTGACTCACTTATTCTCTGAATTGGCATCGAATCTTCAGATACAGATTCAGCCGAATCGAATCAGGGACAGTGATCCCAATCAACAAATTGAATCACTGCCCCCGATTCGGGCTGAATGCAAATCTGAATTGAATAGGGCCCCCTTTGCACACCCTTACTAGCAAGTAGATACTGTTACATTTTACATATAGAATAAGGCAAAAGGAAAGTATGCCTAAAATCATATAACAAGTCAGTCTGATTCTCAGTGGCCCTTCCTTCTGTACACTAATCATTGAACTTATGGCTTCTAGCCTTATGCCCCAAAACACTGGACAGCATGCTAAATATCCATGTTTGTTTAGGATTAACAAATGTTATGTGCTGTGTAAATACTGTTATACTTGTCTAGTCCCCTTGGAGCCTATGTTTAATTTTTCTGCAGTTACCATGTCTTTTTAAAAATGGATTACCTTCTTAAAGACAGAATTATGGTGTGATATTGGCAAAGGACGGTGAGCTAGAAAATCCTTAGTCATTATGATATTTCTGACTTGCACTTACTGGTTTTAGGCAGGTCCTTTTAGCTTTCTGAAGTCCATTCTTCATGGTGAAATGCAGATGATAATACTCATGTGCTTCACAGAGGTGTTCTAACATTATATTTCTACTGTATGATAAATATGAAATATTTCCAAATCAGCTGCTAGCAAAGATGCCTGATAAAAGCAAAACACAGATATATAGGGACTGCTATATAGGGACTGTTCCTGCAAAGAGTATCTATCTCCCTGTGCCTGCTGAAATCTCTCTGGGAAGGACTGGGACCATATTTTGGAATGAGATTCTAAAGGACAAATATCCATAATTAAAACTTGTTTATCATGTGTTCTTAGGTAGTGAGAACACGTTTTTCAGTTAAGTAGTTGAAACGGATTGAATAAAAAAAAAAAAAAAAAAAAAAATTAAGCACCATTCAGTTCAATGTTACAGCTGCAGCTCTCTGCAGCTTTCTGAAATAGAGTCCTTGCTATCTTTCTTTATAAAGAGAGAGCCAAGTTACATAAGAAATCAAGCTGCTGATTAGATTCACAAGTCACCTTCTCTTGTATATCTGGTCTCCCGTATCTTAAAGAGCTTTTGAATTGCATGACATTTTATAGCAGTGCTTGTTTCTTCAGCAGTCACTTTATTTATGTGTACTTTGCATGTTGTTTCACTCTGAAGTGGTAACATACAGAGATTTTCAGATATGGGCAGATTATAAAGTATTTTAACTAAGAGACATGGGACTGAAAGGTGCCTGTTGGCCCATGGAGTCTAGGCCCAAAGCTCTTTGAGTCCTGATGGCCTTTGATTTTAAGTAGAAGTTTTGGGTTCTCAACAACTCATAGCAAACTCTGGATAAACAAATTTAATATACCCATTAAGTAGTAATAACAGTACACTTGGGGCCTAGACTCATGACATGTTTTCACTGGTATAATCCCCTTTATGTCGCTATAAACAAAGTGCGGCCATGCAATCTATGGAGGCTTAACTAATTTAAATTAGGTGGAAAATTAATCTCAGAAAAATCAGGATTAAAACTGTATCAGTGTGTATGTTGTGTATTCACAGGTTTCTGGGGTTAATACTTTGTTATAGGCAGATATGAGCTATTACTTGTTTTCCCTTCTGGTTTAGGCACTTTAATAGTGCCTACTGTGAGCAAATACCCTGGAATACCTGCTCCTCTTTAATTCCAGTATAATTGACACTGGTATAAATGTGTTGTGTGTCCAGGCCCTGAGAACTGAAGCTTTGCAGTAACTCGCAGGGTAGGACCTTATGTTGAAGTACATTGACATTTTGTCACTGAACAAATCACCCACTCGAATAATCTCTTTTAAATGTGTTTTCCCCCCACCCCCCATCTCTCCCTTCCTGCCCTCACAGCTCCATTTTGCTTGCAGCTTTATCAAGAAATTTTGCAGTCGACTAATGGGGCTTTGCTGCGGACCTTCCTGAAGCCCTTGCTACATGGAAAGATACTCTACACTTCCAACATTAAAAAGGTCAATCTGGTGATGGAAAAGGTAAGCACATGCTTTCTGATTATGTTACCTTAACTGAGTTTTTGTTACAAAAATTAGTTGTAGAGTTAGATCTAAAAACTCCTCTAATGTAGTGAGCATTTATGTTCCTTGTTGGCCTTTACAATTAAGAGCTGTTTTTTGAATCCTGCTGCTTCCTCTTTACTTGGATTATCCACGGTTAATTGTAATTACTGTTACACAAGTGCTACCATGGTTTTCCCAGCCAGCGTGGACAAAGTCTAATTGTGCTACTTGGTATACCAAGAGTAGGATTCATGTGTTAGGTCTGTGAGAATAGGGAAGTATTTAATTTGGATTCAGCTGATTTGGAGGACAGTGATTTGATTCAGAGATTTGGGTCACTGTCCCGAATTGATTTGGCCGAACCTGCTTCGAAAGATTCAGCGCTGATTCAGAGAGATTCGGTGATTGGCCATAGATTGTAACGGGGAATTACTGAAATACCTATTACTTTGTCATTTTGTGGCATATTTGAATGAAAACAGCAGGGATGGTAGCCCCTTTTGAGGTCATGAAACCTGCCAAGTTTCAAGGAGAAGGATGCAAGGGTTTCTGTGAATCTACACCTCAAACTGTTCAAAGCTAAACTTGTGTCACGTGTGTGTGTGTGTGTGTGTGTGTGTGTGTGTGTGAAGGTGCAGCAGGATGAAAACAGCAGGTATGGTAGCCTGTAACAGGGGGCCTTCCTGGTGCTGGTTAGATCTCTGCCTGCCCACCTGTTTCTGGGCCAACAGCCTGTCCCCTTTTTTCCTGCCACACTTTGATGGAAAACTGATTCAGATGTTTCCCAGGCAGGAGGCTGTCCATTTAGGTGTCCTGGGGTGACATCCATTCCACAGCTCCGTACCTCCCTTAACACCATTGCCCATGCCTCACACATTGCATTCTTCACCCCTTCCAGTTGTGGTCCCCTCTCTGGGACCTTTGGCTCCCCCTTAAGCCCTAGCCCTGCCTTCAGGTCAGTCGGAATCCTGAGTTTCTTGCTCTGGGCCTTCCCTTATGGTGGGCCCCTGGCACTTTGACCCCGCTTTGGGTCCTGGCCCCAGTATGCACCAGTCAAGGGTACCTCTGATGTCTTCTATTAGACCAACTAAATAGTTGGAGACATATATCTTAGCAGGCTTTTGGGTTTAAAAACTCTTTGTCAGGCTGAGGAAGCATCTGCAGTTAGTGTGTGCGCTCTTCCTGTGTGGAATGAATAGTAAAGAAGCCAGAGGCTGGGCTGCAGGTAAGAAAGCCAGTCAGTAAAAATGTAAATTGAGGCATCAGGGAGTGAGAGAGAGGCTGGGGGGAGGGGAAGGGGACTGTAGCAGCCAAGTAAAAATGGAGAGGTACCTGGGGAGTCAGATATCAGGCAGGTTATAGTGTGTCATAAATCCAGTGTCTATACTGAGTCCATGAGTTTGTTGTTTCCAGGAGGCTGATGAAGTGAAGTTCATAGCCTCGTCTGTGAAAAGTGGTTTGTAAATTCAAACAACCACCGAACTTCGCTAACCGGTGAAGCACCGAAGCATCACCACAAACCAACTTCCTACAGTCCAAAACACACTGAATGGATCCAGACCATGCCATGATAAGAAACACAAAACATGCCAACATATTGCCAGTACCCCCACAATTACTACACCCCACAACAGAACCATCACTACTTCTAGATCTTATAACTACACATCCTGAAATGTTATATATCTCATCTAGTGCACCAAATGCCCTGATGGAAAACAACTGTGCACCAGAATGAATGCACATTGGAAATCTATTACAGACAAGAATGCCCAACTAGACTGAGGTGGGACTTGATGATCTGTTGAGGTCCCTTCCAACCCGAGTATCTATCAAACTACCTGTGGGGGCACATTTCTCACAAGAAAGCCACTCTGTCTCCAATCCTCAAAGGGAATTTGCAAAGCACTTTTCACAGATGAGCCTATGAACTGAACTGCACTGCATCAGCCTTGTAGATTTTAAAAAAAACTCATGGACTTAATACAGACATTAGATTTATGACAACACCTGACTCCCCAGGCACCTTTCCACTTTTACCTGCTACTTGCCCCTTCTCCCCCCATTCCCAGCCTGTCCCTCACCCCCTGACACCTCAATTTACATTTTCAGTAACTAGCTTTCTTGCCTGCATACCAGCCTTTGGCTTCATCACTATTCAGTCCATCCAGGAAGAGCAGGGGGCCTTCCCAGTGTGGGTGAGATCTTGGTCCGCCCACCTGTTTCTGGGCCAACCGCCCGCCCCTCTTTTTTCATGCCACGCCTTGATGGAAAACCAATTCAGATGTTTCCCAGGGAAAGGAGGCTGCCCATTTAGACCCCTGATATCTAGGGGTAACATCCGTTCTGCAGCTTCATACCTCCCTTAAAACTGTGGCCCATGCCTCGCAGACTGCATCCCAGGCAGCTAAGCTCACCTGGAGCCTTGCAACTCCACTGCAACCAGCAAGCTTCTCAAAGATCTTATAGGTCTGGGCTTTCCCCAGCCAGGACTGTGCATGCGTGTGGTGGCTGGAGGTATAAGGCCTACTTGGCTTTTACCAGGGAAGTTTGTGGTCCTGGCAGTTTTGGGGGGTTCCTATGCTCTGGCAGTCCCACCAGGCCTCCCGACCCTGGCAGGATACAGTTTTAGGTTATGCCCAGGACCTGGAGCCTCTTCCTTCCCCATAGCCCTAGTCCAGGGGTGGGCAATTATTTCGGGTGGAGGGCTGCTTACTGAGTTTTGGCAAGCCATCAAGGGCTGCATGACAGGCAGCCAGGGGCAGATAAATATTAATTTTCTAAATTTTTCAGGGCCCCCACGGTCTGGATGGAATAGCCTGGCAGGCCACATCTGGCCCACGGGCTGCATTTTGCCCACCCCTGCCCTAGTCCATACCTCCAAGTTCATCCTGGCATGGGAGCTCAGCAGGGAGATTGTTCTTCCCCTGATAGCTGGTGATGCAGTGGGTACCACCTCTAGCTCTGAGAGTGGGGCATTAAATGGTTTTAAAAAAATTTTAAAAGGAAATAGGTGCAGATAGAGTGAGGAGGGTGGTACTTGCTCTGTATGCAGGTGGAACTTGGTGAACCCTAGCAGCAGGAGGTTCACCTAGGATCCAAGGAGGTGTGGTAGGGTGTTGCAACATCCCCAACAATGCAAACACCATCTCTCTTGGAACACTGGTTGGTGAACAGGACAGGTGTTCCTGGGCAACTGTAGCCAGATCCTGCCACATCTGGCTGCAGCTTGCCCAATAGGCCAAGGGGTCACAGTCCAGCGGCTCCATGTCCTCGATGAGATAAATAGCCACCAAGTCTCCACACTACTTGCCCGAGGCTGGGGTCTGGTGCCTCTGGATCCCACCATTGAAGCCATGCCCTTGGCCCACATTGGCAGTGGCTGTCATGGAGGAGACTGGCTGGTGCTGGGAGTGTTGGCACGGGAAAGTGGATCCCCCTCTTTCACATCCCCCCCCCCCCACCTCTGCCCTTCTGCCTCCCTGACTCTGTTCACCAGCACCCCCGTCCAGTGATCCAGGATTTTACAGGCACACAATCCCCTTCACCCTCGGGTCATACATGGCTGCCAGCATGTGGACCATACTGGTCTGCAACAGATCCAGCTGTTTTTTGATGCCCTCCTTGAGCTGCTTCACCAGTGCCTGCACCTCTGGTGACAGCAGCTTGCTCCAGCCAGGAACATTGATCCCCTGGAACTTCATTTCTCAAACTCCTTCATTACAGGGATCACCTGGCTAAGGAGGACATAGCCAGTGCTGAGGGTCTTGGTGGCCTTGAGGAGCAGCTTGAGGAGCACTAAGATCTCGGAGATGATCTCCCACTCTGTTTTGTTAAGGGGGAAGCTGATCCCAATCTCCCCAAGCAAGGTCATCTCATGGATGGCCTTCTGTTGCTCAATCAGTCTTTTTAGTGTCAAGTATGTAGAATTCCACCAAGTCTCCACATTGTGCATGATTTTGTGCTGTGGGATGCTCAGCTCTGCCTGTTTATCTTGTAGCATCTTGCCCCCCTGTGTACTCAGGTAGAAGTAGCCCACCACCTTATGGCATCTTGAAATAAGCTGGCTGGTCATGATGGCACCGTCACCGGCAGCCCTGTCACCCTACAAGCCATCCCTGACAATGAGGTGGAACTTGTGTGCCACACAGTGGATGCCAACAAAGCTGGCATCATGGAGGACCACCTTGACCATATCGGCCCCATTGTTGGTAACCATGAACCTGCAGATGAGCTCGCCCTGCCCAATGAGCCACCCCTGAACCATGCGGTTCATGGCCACTTTGATCTCCATTGCCATGGGGGACTCATTCATCACCTACACTTGAAGGAGAGCCCACTGACAGACTGACTGATCACACCAGTGCTCTATGAGGGAGAGGTAGGCATGATCCAGATGTCCGAGGTGAAGTGCAAGGCCACCTGTGGACCTGTCTTGTGCAGCTGCTCCCTCAAGTACTCTCTGCATGCCTCATACAGGGAGGGCACCATCGTCCTGCTAAAGGTGGTACATGCAGGCACTTAGTAGGATGGGGCCACGAGTGCCATGAGCCACCTGAAACCTTGACGCTCAACTAAGGAGAAGGGCTGGCCATCCAGAGCAAGCATCTTCCCAATGCTCTGGGTGACCTTGCAATGCACCTGCCTTTGTCTGTGGCTTTCCCCCACTGATCCAGGGTGGCCTGCCTCTGCTTCATGGGGACAAGGGCTTTGGAGTGAGAGGTAGACTTCCCTTTGGGCACACTCCCACTGGTGCCAGGCTGAGGAGGAGCAAGGGCAAGGGGGTGCTGCCTCCTGAGATGCAGCAGCATCACTGTGGTGGTGAAGTGTTTCACCTCCTTGCCTCAGCTGATCTGCCTTTGGCAGTGCTGGCAGGTAGCATACCTGGGATCATCTGCCAACTCAAAATGATCCCACACTACACTCTCCCCCCGACTTCTGGGTTGCGGGTAGGGATCCTGCCTTATCCCCCTTCTCAGCAGGCAGAGGCACAACATCAGGGGAAGGAGCCACCTGTTCCTACAACCTTTTACGAAGTGCCTTCCAGAAGAGACCTGTCTGTAAGGGAACTTTGAGGGGTGTGGAGCACAAGCTCAGATTCCCCCTCCCTCCCCAGAATTTCCCTGGCTATGGCACTGAGCTCCCCTGGTTCCAGATCTAGCTCCTCCTCTGGTACTGGGAGGCTCATGCTGGGAGCTGAAATTGGGGTACAGGAGACTGTCATGCTGGTGCTGGTGGCTAGTTTTGGTATTAGTGGAGGTGGCGCAGGTGTAGGCATGGGTACTGCTCCCACTTGCTTGCTCCCACTAGCAGCAGAAGCCTCATGGTTGCTAGGGAAGAGGGTGCATCTAAGTTTGGGCAGGGAGAACTTGTAGCTCTCCCTCTACCCCCTCTAGCCCCTCTCCCTTTCCTGCCAGAAGACCAGGCACCTGCCTTTCCAGCATGCTTCATAATGTTTGCTGAGCTGGAAAATCTGTGTGTGTGTCACTTCTTGTCCTCTTGAAGGCTCAGATCAAGTGTAGTATCTTGTATGTGTTTAATATGTGTGTGTGTGTGTGTTTACAGTATCTTCTATCTGCTTACTATATCTTCTGTGTTTACTAGATGGAAGAGACTAGATAGAGAGTCTAGCAAAAGAGTGAAGAGGCTGACTAGGAAGCCAGCTGCTACAGCCAGTACCTTTCACATGCTGTTGTTTCTAGACAAACAGCTCACCAAAGGAACAGAAAGGCTTCACACAGAGCCTTATATGCTGTTTCTATGTCCCTCCCACAGAGCACTGTGATTGGAACGGAACTCAGGGAAAGATCACAGTCACTGGTCAGCTACACATGTCAATATCAGAGCAGTCTTCCCCCCCTTCCCCCACACCTCTTCTCAGTTTCTGTTTCCCCACAAGACCACCTTTTCTGAATCACTGAATCTTTTTCCAAATCTTTTCCAAATCAATTCAGAGCTTCTTATGGGTCTCCCAATTCTATTCAGATTTGTGATTCGGCCGCTGAATCAGGCCAAATCTTCTCCAAATTGAATTGGCAACCAAAGCTTTGCGTACCCCTGTCATGCGTGTCTCAAAGGGAATCAGCTGCTAACTAAAGAGAAATTGAGTAACAAACTCCCATAGGTGGGTCTGAAAATCCAGTACAAATGCCATATGTTGCATTTCTTCCTACTAAACAGAAGTGGGTTAGGTGTGCTCAGTTGTGCATGAGTGACTGAACTAGTGGAGTTGCTCCTTTAGTTCACTAAGACTGAATAAAGGTGCGCATTTCTAGTGGTGGGAAATTTCCACCACTAAAAGTGACTCCAAGAGTAAAAACAGTACAGGTGGTCAGCCTGCAATTGTTTTCTTTCCCTTTCTCCTTGTGCCTTGTTGTGATGGGTGGTCCTGCTCTGGGGAAAGTATGGGGAGGAGCTGCTGCTCCAGTCTTCCCTTTCCCAGGGAGGGTAGAGCAGTGGGGGAAATTCTCTTCCCCCTCCTTACACTAGGGACTGTAGTGTCAGGAGTTGGTGGGGAACAGTGGGCAGCTGCTCCTCCCTTCTCCTGATCTACAGAAGGGGCAGAAGCAGCTATCCCTTGAACCTTCTCCAGATTGGGGTGACCTCAGTCTCCGGAAGGCATGGGAGTTTTCCTCTGGTGTGGGATTACTTCTGGTCCCTGGGAGGAGTTGAGCACTGGGGAGGAGTACAGGTATTTGTTTTCCTTGGAGAGTTTCTCCTGGGAGTGACATCTTCTGGTTGGGAGATGGATTATTTTTGTCCCAGAACACCATTTTTGTACTGGGAGAAACTGTGTGAACCACTTGTATATTCATGGCTTCTACCAGGAGGGCTACAATTCTCCTGGTAGGCATGTAACCCCTGTATGTGGGTGAAGATTAATTTTGTAGACTTTTAGAAGACTGTTGTTGCAAATTTTCCTGCTTATTTTACCATGTATACATGGTTGACTTATTGATACCTGTGTGTGCTTGCATGATCAAAATTTCTTATTATTTCTAAGCTTTTTACCCAGGGTAACCACTATTTGGTTGGCCTTGAATAAGATTATAACTTTTCTCTTTGATAGAAACTAGTTTTTGTACTTCTCTAGACAATAATCCTACTTTAATCCAAGAGAATAATCCTACTTCAGGACAGTAGCTGTTTGGTGCTGCCTCAATAGAAATAATAATAATCAGTTTTCTAAAAAGCTTGAAAGCCAGAGGCAAACATTTGTGTTTCTCTTGCAAGCACAAGATTCTTGCCATGGAATTTTTCTTATTACAGGAATAATAATTTAGATTTATTTAAATGTGAAGCATTACTGCTTGCTAATGGTATACAGAAATTCAATAACTTTTAAATGAGATGGTAACTCTTTTCTATGTAAATGGAATTCAGCATAACATTCTGATTTCTGCCATGGAAAATAAAATGTTAAAAACTGCAGGTAAAATGATAGATATTAGAACTAGTTTGTAACTTCACAGTTTTCTTGTGAATCAAAAAATGGCTTTTTTGGTTTCCTATTTTACAGTTAAGATAAAGAACTGAGTTCAGGAGACAGGCCATTTCTCTTGTGGTCTGGTCTGCTTAGTTGAATATAGTTCATTTTAAAACTTTAGCCAGCTAAAAATAAGCCTCTTTTCTGATTTTTACAGATGCAAAATCTAAAAAGTATCAGTTGTGATAGATGATAAAAACTCTAAAACCCTCAGAGTACAAAATTACATTCTGTATTACAATGACACTGAGAATAATGCATTGAAGACATCTCCACATTATTTTGCCAATTAGTATGCCAAGACCACTATCTTAAAAGGATCCAAGATAAGGCAGATTAATCTATCAGCATATGTTAAATCCTACTATATGTCTTCAAGTGAAATTGAATCTGAGTAGCAGGGTTCTGACTGCCAAGGTACTTTAAATGAGATAATTTTACTTTATGCTTTCTTTTTAAAATTGTCTAAAACTACTTAGGGATTCTAGCAGATGTTTATAACACGTTGACTCTATTAACATAGTTGGACCCAAAACGCATCCATCAGCTCATTCAAGCAGTTGTGAAAATATAAATGCTAGACTTGTGAGATGATTGTAGATGCTTCACTCAAGGTCCTACCATGAATGTAGTCATACCTCTTTCTTCTACATATACTTATCAAATATTGTATTCTGTGACAATTCAGAAAAATGCAAATATAAATGTATCCAATTAATCACAAGTATTCTATATGAGTATTAAGCCCAATCTTACAGCCCTTAAAACTCCCAATGAGGTGCAGGTGTTAGACTGTAGTAATGATGCCTCTTACCTGTGGTTCCTCAGAAAAAGCTAAGTAGAAAATTATAAGCCCAGTGAAGGACAGAAGTAAAATCAATGTTTGAATTTCAGGATAATTATCCTGTATTGGTTCATAGAATTGGGCTATCCTGTTTCAAGTTTGCCTGATACTGGTCTTCTGAAAAGGTACAGAAGATGGGGTTACAGGTTACCTTTAAAACATTCTAAAACCACTTAAAATGGGAGTGTCCAAAGGGTGCTAAGTACTCTCTAAGTGTCTTAAAAGTTATGCCACTTCAGGAGAGTTTTATCTTTGAGCTGTTCTACTTAGATCAAGCTGGGTGGAACAAGGGTATTGTTAGCACAGAGATAAAAAGACAAATTTGAAGTTATTCAGCATGCCAGGATGCATGGTTCCCAGCCTCTCTACCCCTGACAGACTTTTAATCCTCCCAAGCTCTATTGCCCAGGGGGTGATACTGGCCCCAAGCCAATCCACCCCCTGTGAATATGGTCACAGCTCAAATGGCACCACACTGTTGACTCTAAGGGCCCTAGGAGACCTGATCCAGGCCTCTGGACTGGAGGCCAGGCATGCAGTCCTCCCCTCAAAGGTTTAAGACTTTGCCCTACATCTTTTGTCTTCTTCCCTATCTGGGGGAGTGTGTGTATGTGTGGGGGGGGGGGCATGGCTCCCCTCCCTAGCCTCCTGAATTCCTTGTGGGGGCAGGGGAGAAAGGGCTGCAGAACATGGTGAGAGCCTGGGGTCCAGGCTGTTGTCACAGTTAACCTCTGGCAGCAATGTACTGGAGCAGAGCTACTGGGTAGTCAGAGCGTGGTGCCCAGGGAAACGTGCTTGCCTGGGCTTCATACTCTTGCTGTGCTTAACCCCTGGGGCTTCACTGTCCCAGGGATAGAGGGATAGAGTCCTGGGTCCTTGCTACACCCCTGCTCACCAGACCATCTAGTGGCAAGTTACAGTTGTAAAGGTCAGAGACAGTATTAAGCTTTAACCGGTGGCTGCTCTGAAATGAATCTAACTTTAACACTGTCTAACTTCCCATGGTTTTACAACGGTTTAAGGTAACCTGTAATGGCACCGAAAGTCAGCAATTGTGAGGTGGAGATTAATGCTGATCAATTAGTTTATACGTGTAGTAGGTAAATAGCATTATGCTAATTTCACTACATTCAACTATTGTCAATTTTTGGATCACAGTTAAGGACATCAGAAAGCATATGTGTGTTTTTGGATTTCTTATTGGCTTATCAGATGCAAAATTTCTGTCATGCCATGTTATGATTTCATCTGCTTTTAGAATGATGGTTTAAAAAGTGTTATATTAAAAAGATTATAGCTGCATGAGAGAGATTTGTAGGTATGTCTAATTGGTGCATATGTTCTGACTATTACAACAACAATATAATGTAAAGGTAAAAGAACAGTAGTTTGACAAATTTATTTGCTCTTAAGATTCCTGCCTTATTTTAATCATTTTAAATATCAAAATGTCATAACACAAAAAGGAAATTCTATTTCTACAACTTTTAATTGAATTGTCCTGTGAAATTTGACATTTGTAAGAAACACATGAGAATGGACTCTCTTTATGATGCAAAATTATATTAGGATCAAATACTTTCACAGGTGTCAGGCACCTTCAAAAAGACATTCCTAGCTTTTCCTGTTCATAAAAGTAGGAGGTTTGTATTGTGCTTGTTGAATCCAAGGATACAGAGTGACTTCCAGTGGATTTCAAATATCTAGCCTTAATCAAGTGCTTTCCAGCCCAGGGGAACTAAGTTACATGTGTTGCTGCAAATGGATTCATATTGATTTTAGGGAAAAATGATCTATTAAAAAAAGTGGAAAACTTTAAGGGATTTTTCGCCATGTCTCCACATTAAAAAAATAAATTCTTACCTCTTAATTTAGGTACTGTTTAATTGGCTCAGAACAGCTGTGTAAAGAAAATGAGAGAGGTGGGTCTGCATAATTTAAGGATCCTTGTACGTACATTATTATAGACATGCAAACTGACTTCACAGGGACTGAACAGACTTCTTTGAAAGAACTTGATTAAGGTTTCAAAGTCAGTCACTCAAAAGTCAGGAAATGCCAGAACTGAGGTGGTTTGTTCCATTGTAATTCATTCCCTTGATGAACACAGGTTGTGATTTATAGTTACTAATTCTGTGGTCACCTACCAAGTAATATTGCCTTTGCCCACAGTCTCCATTTTCATCATCTCCACAGCCAAGCTCAGTGTGGTGGTGCTGCCTCTTCCTCCCACACCACTGCTGGACTCTTGCCTCGTTTTCAGCTGCAAAGCTGGAGTAGCTGTCTGCTGAGTATGTGCAAACTCTAGTTCTTCAACACTTGACTAAATTGGGGAAAGATTTTTACAGGTCCAACCTCCCTGTACACTTCTTTTTCTAAAATGTCAGGGAGCAAAATCTCTCAAACAAAGTTTCTCCCCCGCCCCTCTCTCTGCATATGCAGTTGTATATGCATAATTTGGACAGATTTTCCCCAGTCTTAATCTCAGAAATGGTTGAACAGTTATGGACAATAGCTTCCAAAACAATTCAGTCAGAGGCAAACGCCTAACTTGGTTGAATTTTCAGCATGTGGGTTGGTAAGCTTCTTTGGGTAGATGTGATATCTTTTATTAGACCAACTGAGTAGTTGGAAAAAAGTTATTTGCAAGCTTTCAGGCACAAGCACCCTTCTTCAGGCATAGGGAGCCTCTGCTATTCTGAGATCTCCAAGGAATGAAAGAAGCTTTCTTTCATTCCTTCATTTCTTTCATTCCAAGAAATGAAGTTTTCTTTCATTCCTTGGAGATGTCAGAACAGCAGAGACTTCCTATGCCTAAAGAAGGAGCTTATGCCCAAAACCTTGCAAAAAACTTTTCCCCAACTGCTCAGTTGGTCTAATAAAAGATATCACATCTACCCAAAGAAACTTGCATGCCTATGTCCTTAGATCAACATGGCTACAGCCAAAACCCCAGCAGCATGTGGGTTAATATTTTCTAAGTTTATATGCACCTGAGAACACTAGTCCTGGCTGTAATATATCTGTGTTCATTGCCCAGGCACTACTACTTCTACTTCTATCTCCATGGTAATTTCCATTCACAATTTTCCAGGTCTTAATGGTGCAGTAACCACAAAGCATCCATGCAGATCTCCAAGCTCTGTATTCTGCACTTTCTATGTTCTGTTCTAATGAAGGAAGACTTACCTGGGTCTTCAATTTGGAATAAGACCATATTTAATATTTTCCTTAACATAAACTAGTAGAAAAATAGGAAAGAAACCACAGAAAAGAAAAGCATTGTCCAAAGACACCAAAGGCACCCTAATCCGCTACAGGTAAAGCAGCGGGACAACCTGCTGCTGCAAGGTTGTTGAAAGGTACTCAAGATATTCAGGGAAGGCAGAAGAAAGCAAAAACCTCCCACAGTCCATAAGTATCTGACAATGAAGAAAAAATCCTTCCCAGCCTCATGTGACAACAACCAACAAAGTACAGAAGCATGGGAAGAACCAAAACCCTGCTTTCTGTTTTGCAACCTGGGAACAGTGAGCATAACTCTACACATCACACGATGTAACTCAGGGGTGGGTAAAATATGGCCCATAGGCTGAATCCGGCCTGCCAGGTGACTGGATCTAGCCTGTGGCAGCCCCCATGGTGCTCAGCTTGCACCGGACAGCCTATGCTAGGCTTCTGCCGACAGCCACAGCCCAGCCTCAGACAGCCTATGCAGCTTCTGGTACGGATGTAGCTGGATGCTGCTGTGCTCCCCCGACCTCCAGGGGCAACTCCTGCCCCTGATGCGCCGCATTGCTCTGGGTGAGCGGGCAGGCAGTTTCAGCTCGGCAGGTTCTGCCCCGGGGGTTCTGACTCCAGCTCCCAGCCACCTTCTGGTGGAAGGTGGAGCTGCAGCTGGAGCCCTGCATGTTGGAGTAGGAGCCACCTGGCTGAAGCTTCCTACTCACCTGCTTGCCAGAAGTAGTGTGGCTCAGCAGGGGCAGGGACAGGAGTAGGAGCTGTTGCTGGAGGCAGGGGGTTCAGAGCAGCATCTGGCTGGCTGCACCTGCACTGGAAACAGCTCCACTGGAAGACACTGCTGTCTCTGCCGTGCTGTGCCACTCTTGGCAGGTGTGCAGCTTCAGTCAGGCAGCTTCTGCCCCAGCACATGGGGCTTCAGCTTCTGGCTGCCCTCTTGGCCTGGGCAGGAGCAGGAGCTACTGCTGGAGGCAGGGGAAGCAGAACAGCACCTGGCCCAGCTGGGCTGTGGGCAGTGGCAGGAGTGCAGCACAGGCTGCCCTGGTGCAAGTGGGCAGGGGCTCAGACCCATTTGGAGCACTGCAAGGGAACTGTAGACCACACCGACTGGGTGAGCTCTGCTGCATGTGCCCCCTTGCCTCCCTTCCTTCCTCTCACCCATGGCAGGCTCTGGAGACCTTGTGCCAAGGCAGCACCTCCACCCGAACACACACATGCACATACCTCCCTAAACCCCTTCCCCTGCCCTCCAGGGCAGGGGTGTATAGGGAGCAGGCCCCAAGCCTCAGTCCAGAACTGTCACTGCCTGGTGACCTGGCCCCATGATCCCAGCCTCATGTGCCTCTTTCACTCCTGAATACTGCTTTCCACCTGCCTGCAGCCTCATAGGGAGTTTTGGTGAGTTGTTGTGGGGGGGCAGGAGGAGAGAGTACTCACCTAGCTCATGACATCTCATCAAAATTTCCCATGTGGCCCTTGGGCCCAAATAATTGCTCACCCCGATCTAACTGGGCATGCACCAACCTGCATGATGTCAGAGTCTGCAGGATTTTAAAAAGGGCCCTCAATGGCCAAAGCAGTATTCAGGTCCAGCTCCATTATGAAATACATGGGTGAAAACCCATTGTGCTCCTGTGAGCCCAGGACCCTGGTGGACCCTCAGGAGGACCCCGACCCAATCCCCCAGCGTGGAGCTGGGAGGTAGGAGGGGCCAGCAGTGGGTGGGCATTTGGTGCTGGGGGCAGCTGAGTGGAGCTGAGAAGGATCACGCTGCACCTCAGCTCCTACTTATCCCAGTCCCTTAGAGAGCTGAGCAAACAGAGTGTGCAAACAGGCGCTCTAGGCCTGGAGATGGGGGGAGCAGCAGCCTTGGGCCGACCCAGCGGTGGTGGGGAGACAGAAGGGGGGATGGGGGAGGAGTGGGCCTGGGCCTGAGGGGAAGAGAAGACCTGTTCTTCCTCTCCCCCAGCCACTGCTGCACCGGGCTGCATCAGGGTAGGCCCACCGCTCCCCCTCATCGTTGCAGTGGGCCCACTCCCCCCCCCCACATCAGGCCTTGGCCCACTTCTCCCCTTCCCCCACCACCACTACGGCCATTGCGTCAGGTCCACTCCTCCCCACACTGCTGCTGGGTTAGCCCTGCAGGCAGTAATGACAGAAGGGCGGCAGTCTGAGGCCAGCACCAGTGGCCTTGCCCCCCCGCAGCATCCTAACCACTCTCTCCCCACCCCTACCCCATGCCAACATCACCGTTATCACCTCCAAGGAGCAAAGTGGGGGAGGCGAGGCCAGCTCCGGTCTCTACCTGCATGGAGCAGCCTCCTGCCCTGTGCATGAAACAGGGTGGTGAGGCCATTGCTTTCACCTCCAGGGAACAGGGCAGGCGGGGGGCAAGGCCACTGGAGCTGGCCTTGCCTCCCAACTCTGTCCTCTGTGTCCCTGCCATCATGGTGGCACGTTGCTACCTGTCTGAATGCTTTTTCACATTCTGATTGGCTGTTTGTCAGCCAATCAGAGCGCAAGTAAAGCATTGCGGACAGACAGACAGATTAAGGCTTTTATAATATTAGAATTCTATGAATAATTGCCTACCCCTGATCTAGCTGATAACGGGGTAAAATTCCTTCCTGATAGCAAATGTGGTGATCGGTCTGATTCTCAGTGGAGGGGTAAGGCTTGCTAACTAGGAACCTCTGGGTTTTAGTCCCGGAGGGAGCACTGACACATCCAGTCAAAATCTCTAGCCTTTCCCAGTGCTTCTGATGAAGGCAAAATAAAAGCCCACCCTGAGATCTATAGCAAGAGAAGAGAAGCTGTAAGGAATTTTGGATGAAGCTGTTAGTTAAACTAAGAAGGGTCTAAGTATCAACTGTAGAAAAACAATGCACAATAATTACAAAGAAGATCATTCCTGTATGCAACATCAAAGTGGAAAAGGAAAAGATAAGGCAGGTCAATAAATTTATCTGCTTTGAAAGCTGGATAACATCAGATGGTAAATGTGATCATGAAATAAAATGGAGAATAGTGATGGAAAAAGACATTGAAAATGAAAAAGATACTGACAAATAGTAAAATTTCTATGAGGATGAAGTTAAGCGTTTTGGATTGCTACGTTATACCAGTCCTCATGTGTGCATCAGAATGCTGGACAACATCGCCATGTATGGAAAAGAGAATTGAAGGAACTGAGATATGGTTATTAAGGCTCATCTTGAAGGTATGTTGGACAAGTCACACTTCAGACTGATACCTAGAGAGAGAGATCGAGAGTGATCCAACTGGACAGTTCTCCCCATATCACTTCCATAAGCTTATCCCAACTGAAACAGCTGTAGAACCTGAACCTTTGGGATTTGATAGTTCAGATCTATCTGAGGGACAAACATTCCACCCCACATATACCACGTTGGTAGCAATGGAGCTTTTGCAGCATCTAGCAGAAGAATTTCTTGCCTTGGAAGGGAAAATAAGGGCCAAAGGTGACCCCTCTTTAAAATCTTAATACTGCTATTAAGCAATATTGCTCCTGCTAGGGGAATAGAATTTACTGCCAGGCACCACCTTACAACATCCTGCAATCCCAGCAGAGAGACAGGGTCACTCAAGGTTGTTGTTCTCTCAGGCATGTAACTCCTGTAGATAACCACTGAAAAATGTTGAAAGCTTAACTCTGCAAAAGACACTGTAAATATAGGTCTGTGCCAAAGCTTTGTACTTTGATAGGAAGTATTAGAATAAATCGAGTCCTTTACCAATTTACAACTCCATACAGTAAACTCATATCTGTTAGAGAAGAATATTTTACATTTCTACCTTGAGATCAATACTGGATCATAAATTATGATAATGAAGAACTCTGACTCCCAGAAACAACTATGACAACTAAACAATTAACTGAACCAAAATAGATTTCACTGTGTTTTCTAACATTGAGTGACAAGTTTCTTAATAGTTGGGTCCCAGCATAAATAAGAGACAGCTGTTTACAGAACAGGAGCATAATCTTATGGTTAAGGTACAGGACTGGGACACAAGCTATTTGGCTGCAGTTCTTCACAGGATTTGTCCTGATTTCTTTCCCCCTAGCTGTTTGTTCAGCTATTGTCCAGTCTATATTTGCTATACCGTAACTATATTTTATCACATGCTTATTTGAGCTATTGGTAGTATAAAGAATTTCCCCTAAAGCGTAAGTGTAGACAAGCCCTTGTTTGGTGTTATGCACACATACAGCTATATTAAACTGATGTTCATTAGCTTTATTAACCTTTGTCAAATTTTTGCAAATTGCATTCAAATGTCTGCTTGCTTCTTGTTAACAGAACCAAGGGAAAGATAATTGCCAAAGCCATGCACAAAGAACTATTTGTACTTGCTTGTACATATAAATGTGTACTGGCAGAGGAAAAGGAATTTATTTCATTGGTATTGAATACATCCTAACATCCTAACATTCAGTAGTCACCAGAGACATTGAGGGGGCAGATTTCATAAGAAAAAAATTATCAAGATCACACAGACTGTACTCCTCCCTTTTCTTTCCTAAGTAACAACCTAAATTCTAGTTGGCTCTCAATTATCTTTCAAAGTTTCATCTTTAATTGTACCAGTCCTTTTATTTTTCTTTTTGTGCTAGCTCAAGAATCAACAACATTGTGACTTAGAAGGTGATATGCATCTTTTATAATAATTCCCTTGTGTATTCTATTCTTATGATGAAAAGAATGCTCTTTTTTAACATAATGGGCCATTGAATATAATACTTCAGATAGTACCTATTTGTATTTCCAGGTACAAATGTTTCCAAAGTGAGCTTAAATCACTAACTGCAACAAGAATATTTTTTTATTGCAGTGTAATCAAATTTGGACAAGCTTTTATATCACAAATATTTGGTTTATATGATATTAAGGCTTTGATCAGTGATAAAGCCATGTAATATAACTCATGACAGTCTCCTTTCTCTGTTTATGCCATTTGTAACTACTTCCTCATCAAATTCACCTTTTGATTTCTTTGTCTGTATCAGATTCCGAATTCTGTTTACCAGTTTATCTTCAACTCATTTACATGTCTCTTACCTGACAGTAAATCACCTTGACCCCCTCCCTCCATGTACAATAAAGCATTGTTAATTTAAAATTCAGGGGACTGAAAAACACTGACTTTGAAATAAATGGATTTAAAGTGAAACGCATGTTAATTTGCATATGCACAAATTAGTATGGGTATCCACAAGCTAGTTCACTCACAGTTGAGGCATTTGTGAAATTTTGATGCAAACTGATATTTTGAACTATCTGCTATTCAACAACAAAGTTTTACTTTATTCCCATGGTGAGTCTTCTGAGACATATGGCTCAAAACATTTCCATTGCAAAGTGATGCATTCCAATGAAATTTCTCTTTGAATGAATTGTTTTACAATTTTGGTAATGTTTTATCATTTGATAGTGTTTCATTAATTTGGAAAAAAAAGATTAAGCCAGTCCTTTATAAAGTTTTTAGTTGATTTATTTAATCTTCAGTTGATTTTGCTCTTTAAATTCTATTTTTTTTATGAGATATCTCATATTGTTTTAAAATGTAAAAACATATTTTGATGTTTTTGAATTAGTTTTTAAAATGCTTTTTCCACAAGAAACGTCAAAATTTGGACTGTTTCTGGATTGTTTAAGAATCAAAACACATTTACCCCATGTGTTCCCTTGTGGAAAAGAAATGGAATTTTCTGACTGGCTCTAAAATTATTAGTTGTTGTTGTTGTTGTTGTTATTATTTTTTGCTTGTGTTGAAATTGCTCTTCTTGGGCATTGGTATGAATTTATGTCCCCTGTTATTGTAGACAACACATAGAACCATACAGAAGTAGGGCTGGACAGGATCTCCAGAGGTCATCTAGTCCAACCCCCTGCCTGAGGCAGGATCATCCCTAAACAAACCATCCCGTACAAACCATAAACTAAACTCCACATAAGACTACCAACAACCCTGACACAACACAGACCAAACATCCTAACCTGCCATAGGTAAAGCAGAGTAACCACGGTGGCCAATGTGCTGCTTCTATACAATGTTGTCAATATATGCTCAAGAGATCTTGAGAGAGAGGCAAAAACCCCCACAGTCTTTATCAATCTGACCATGGGGTAGAATTTCTTCCATCATATAATACCTTTCATAAAGTTGCGAGAGGCAAAAATTTCTTAGGCATCTGATACCTTCTATTGGACCAAGTATGTAGTTAGCTTAAAGGTTAGACAAGCTTTCAAATGCAAGACGTTGTTTGTTAGGTCTGTAATCACAGGAAGCCAGGCACAGAACAGTGGACATGGGTGTGGTGGGCTGTGGATTTCCAGAATATAGTGATTTGCAGGGTATCATCCTCGGTATGGCTTGCAGTATTTAGAAAGTTGATGTTAGTGTAGGAGTATTCCAGAGAAATATTGATTGGTGGATGATGGTTGTTAAACCTGTGGTAGAAATCAGTGAGTCTGGATGTTCAGTCCAGATGATGAAAATATCATCTATATAATTCAGGTATAGTACAGGTTTGGTGCAATTTTAAGATTTTTTTTCCCCTAAAGGTGGCTTTTGAGGAGATTGGCATATTGAAGGACCATCTTTGTACCCATAGCTATGCCCATGGTTTGGAGGAAGTCACAATTGTTGAAAGAGAAGTTTTTGTGGGTGAGGTTAAAGTGGATGATTTGTGCAACATATTGTTCCAAATCTAAGTCTACTCCATATTCTTAAAGGTATTTTAGGCAGGTAGTAGTGCCTTCATGGTTTGGGATGTTAATATACAAGGTGGTGATATCCATGGTTGCAAGGTCTTTTCAGGTAGGTGGTTGATGTTTTGGATTCAGTTGAGGAAGTCTGAGGAAACTTGCTCTTTGAGTGACACATGGTTTCAGGATAGTTTCTATGCATCCTGATAGCTTACAACATTTCAGAAAGGTATTGCATGCTAATGTAAAGGTAGCTAGGGTTTTTATGCTGCCAATATGATTATGTTATATATGGTTAAAAATGTATTCTAATTTCCAGTCAGAAATATCTGTGACCACTTAGTACCCACTTGTTCTTGTACAAAATGCACTCTTAGCTTTAATAGCTCTTCTCTCCCCTTTTGGCATTTGCTCCCATGGTTTACTAATAGATTCTTAGCCTTCTTTTTGCACAGCTTAAACCTGTAAATTCTCATTGCCTCCTTTCTTCTGATTATGCTCTCCATTCCCTTGATCATCCTAGCAGCCCTTCTCTGCACCTTGTTCCAGATTAAATTTATCCTTTCTTGAATAAGGGTGATCAGACCAGTGTATATTTCTTTGGTACTGACCTGAGGTCTGACCAGGAAATTGTGCGATAGTTTTAATACTGTTCTTTGTCTTACAGTAACATCTTCCATCAGGTGTTACTGATGGAAACATCTTAACTGTTTACAGGTGGAATTGCATTTTCCCCTTTTTATCACTGCAACACAATAACACCTTATCTAATCATCTGGTATACTTGGATGCCTCTTGTTTTCAGTTGTCTACAACTGAAGAACTTTCAGTTGAAAGAATTTGCTTTTATTAACCCTGCTTGTATTTTATGCAATCGAATTTCATCCATTTCATCTTGTATGTCATTCTAGTATTTGGACAAACCACTTTGGTTGGTGAATATCACCAATTATAGTACAAACTTTTCTGGAAAAAAACATTTTCCTGAATGTAACTTATTTCATAGTTTTGTAGTAGCTAGGGTCAGGAGGGACCTGAACAGATCATCTAGCCTGACCCCAAACAGTGCTATTTGCTATTTGGTATTTTATAGTTCAGACCCATTGTTGGATGAGTACAGAAGGAAATGGACTTGACTTGTCCTCTGATGATTCAATCATAAAACATTGTCCTTGACTCTTCCTTTTCTGATGGGCCAGGAGAAGGAGCAAGGAATCTCTGACAAACTTTGCCAGATATCCCATTCTCAGGCAGCACCAGACCTACCATAGTTTCATAGTAGCTAGGGTCAGGAGGAACCTGAACAGATCATCTACCCTGACCCCCTGCCACAGGCAGGAATGAATGCTGGGTTCACAAGACCCCAGACAGGTGCTCGTCCAACCTCCTCTTGAATTTGCCCAAGGTAGGGGCAAGGACCACCTCCCTGGGAAGTTGGTTCCAGATTTTGGCCACCCTAACTGTAAAACATTGCCTTCTGATCTCCAACCTAAACCTATTCTCTGTCAGCTTACGACCATTGTTCCTTGTCACCCCAGGTGGTGCTGGGGAGAAAAGAGCTCTACCTATTTGCTATTGATTCCCCCTGATGAGCTTGTAGGCAGCCACCAGGTACCCCCTCAGCCTCTTCTTGCTGAGGCTGAACAGGTTCAGGTCCTTCAGTCTCTCCTCATAGGGCCTGTCCTGCTGCCCTCTTACCAAGTGGGTGGCCCTCCTCTGAACCCTCTCCAGGCTGGCCACATCCCTTTTGAAGTGCGGTGCCCAGTACTGGATGCAGTACTCCAACTGTGGCCTGACCAAAGTCGCATAGAGGGGGAGGATCACCACTCTGGACCGGCTTGAGATGCATCTTTGGATGCATGACAAGGTATGGCTGGCCTTGCTGGCTGCAGTCTGGCATTGGCGGCTCATGTTCATCTTGGAGTCAATAATGACTCCAAGATCCCTTTCCGCCTCTGTGCTTTCAAGAAGGGAACTCCCCAGCCTGTATGTATGCTGTGGATTCCTTCTCCCAAGGTGCAGCATCCTACATTTGTCTGTTGAACCCTATCCTATTCTCATCTGCCCGCTTTTGTAGTCTGTCCCAATCTAGTTGCAGCCTCTCTCTCCCTTCAAGTGTGCCCACCTCGCCCCACATCTTAGTGTCATCAGCAAACTTGGACAGCATGCTTTCCACCCCCTCGTCCAAGTCGCTGATAAAGATGTTAAACTGAGGGCCCGAGGACCGAGCCCTGGGGTACCCCAATGCTCACATCTCGCCAGGTTGAGTACAACCCATCCACCACTACTCTCTGGGTGCGCCCCATCAGCCAATTTTTTACCCATCCAACTGTGCAGGCATCAATGCCGCAGTCATTTAATTTATTGATAAGGATGGGGTGAGAGACAGTGTCAAACGCCTTCTTAAAGTCTAGAAAGACTGTCCACAGAGACACCATCATCTAAGGATTTAGTTACTCAGTTGTAAAAGGCAATCAGGTTGGTCAGGCAGGACCTGCCTTTGGTGAACCCATGCTGATTGCCCCTGAACATGATCTCCCCTGCAGGCCCCCCACAGATATGCTCCTTGATGATTCTCTCCAAGAGCTTCCCGAGCACCGACGTGAGGCTTACTGGCCTATAATTACTTGGGTCCTCCTTCCTTCCCTTCTTAAAAATAGGGACCACATTAGCCAGTTTCCAATCCCCTGGCACCTGGCCAGATGACCACGAATGCTCATACAGCTGGGCCAAAGGCTCCGCGATGACCCCTGCCAGCTCCCTCAACACCCTTGGGTGGAGGGGATCTGGACCTGCAGATTTAAAAATGCCTAGCCCTTCCAGAACATCCCTAACTACATCTGCACTGACTGAAGGCTTGATAGAGCTATCCCCAAGATTGTCCCTACCTCTGGTAGGTGGGATATCCCGGTCCCTGTTCAAGAAAACAGAGGCAAAAAAACGGTTAAAAATATCAGCTTTCTTGTTTGGCATGGCCACCAGATTACCGTTTGTGTCTTGCAGGGGCCCTACATTGCCTGATATCCTCTTCTTGCTCCCAATGTACTTGAAAAAGGACTTTTTGTTGTTCTAAATCCTGGACGCTAGCCTGAGTTCCATCTCTGCCTTGGCCTTCCTAATAGCCCTCCTATACTCCCAGGCCGAGGAGGAGTACTCCTCCTTGGTGATAGTTCCTCCCTTCCACTGGTTGTATGCCTCCCTTTTAGTCCTCAGGCATTGCTGAATGCCCTTGCTGAGCCAAGGGGGTTTCTGAGCACTCTTACCCCCCTTGCTTCTCTCAGGGACTGTTATCCTTTGGGCCTGGAGGATCTCCCCCTTAAGGTATGACCATCCCTCATGGGCCCCCATCTCCTCTACCTTCTGGGCCCTTAGTTCTTCCCTCACTAGTCTCCTAAGCTCCTTGAAGTTGGCCCTTCTGAAGTCAAGGGCTTTAGCCTTGGTGTGAAACCTAGACACCCTGCGTTGGATAGTGAAATCCAGCAGGTGATGATCACTATTGCCCAGGTGGTCAAGGACCTGCAGTCCCCTCACCAGGTCATCCCCTATGGCCAGGACCAGGTCCAGCAAGGCGTTACCCCTAGTGGGGCTGTACACTTCCTGGATAAGGTGAAGGTCCTGTAATACAGCCAGGAACCTATGCGAGCGGTCAGACCTGGCTGTCTCCTCCTCCCAGCAAATGTCTGAGTAGTTTAGGTCACCCATGACAATAACATCCCTTGACCTAACTGCCTCCATAAGCTGATTGGAGAAGTCCTGGTCTAGCTCTTCCCCCTGGTTGGGTGGTCTGTAGTAGATGCCCACCGTAAGGTCCCTATCAGGTTACATGAATTGAAAATTGAATCCCAAAACTACCTTCTCTCTTCCCATAGAGGTGGTGCTGTGATCAATGCAGGCTTTCATTTGAGAACTTCTCTTTGTTTTTCACCATCTTGCTTTCTAAAGCACATTATGTTACCTTGTGTACAGATGCTATATAAAAAGAAATTGTTTTGTTTTTTTCAGGCAGAAAACATACACTGCAGGACGCTTTTTCTTTTATTCATTTCAGTCTTTGAATACCAAATAAATTATTTTCAGGTTTTTTTGAGGATGAAAGAAGACACAGATGTGCACACTGCTGACAGTCAAAACTGAAATGCAAAGATGTTACAGAAGGACTCGAAGCATCCAAATTACTCCTGTTTCCATGGGATTTATGGGTTCAACTTTCATTTCACTTTGGTTCTTTTCTGTTTTAGGCTAATCACACATTCAGTTTTGTGGAGAATCTGAAGACTTATGCAGAGACATGGCTCAGGATGTCCAAGATGTTTAAACATGGCGAAAATTTCTTCATGCTTAGTCAACTTCAGGTTGGTGAATGACGGGCAACTACCTAGTTTCTAATATTTACAATAGAAACTACAATTGAACAGTAGAGGTGCCTGTGTAGGAGGCCACATACAAGTGTTACATTTCTGTCGGGAGAACCACCATTCTCCTGTTAGAAACCACAAGTGTACATACTTTCTCATTGTTTCTTCTCGATCAAAAATGGCAGCTCCAGGAGAAAAATAACCCAACCTTCACCTGGCAGAAGTGGCTTCTTGGTGAGTTTTCCACAGGAGAACAAATATTTGTACGCTTCCCTGTAGCTTTACTCCTCCTGGGGACCAGGAGAAGTTTAGCTATGGGCAAAATCTCCTGTGCCTTCCAGAGACAGGGGTTATGCTGGTTTGGAGAAGGCACAGGAGACAGCTGCTCCTCATTTCTTGTAGACTGAGGTGAGAAGCAGCTGCTAGCTGCTCCCTGCTGGGTCCTCACACACTGGGGACTCTAGTGTGAAGAGTGGGCAGGGCACTTTTTCACTACTATTTCTGCTTGGTGCCTGGGAACTGAGTGAAGGGAGCATTGAAGGAAACTCCATGCCTGTTCTACACAGCAGGAACAGGAAGACTGGAGCAGCCACTGCTTCTCAAGCTTTTCCCAGACTGGGATCACCCAAGTCTCAGGAAGGCACCAGGAACAGGGGTGGGAAGGTTGCTGGCTGAATGCCTGTATGGCTCCTTCTCCTGGAATCATTACTAGTGGTGGAAGTTTACAAGCATTTGTTTTTAGCGGTGGTATGCAACAGAAATCATGGATCTAGAGCTAGGAATATACTCAGGAATGTACAGAAGCTCTACTTTCAGGAGCAGCAGTTGCAGAGATGTGGTAGTCCCATGTGGTACAGTTAGTGCACATATAGATTATAAAATATAGGGGCTGTCTGCCTGCATAGTTATGGAGAAAGTTTCTGTAATAGGGGTACTGAAGAAAGTGTCTGTGTAACAGTGGGATTGTACTGCAGCTTATCAAACCTGTAAGGTTGTTACTAAAAAGTCCTTTAAAAAGTATTTAAGAAAGTGATACTACCCATCTCCAGAATTCCTATATAATACTGCAAATATAATGAATAGGACAGTGGCAAGCAATATCTAAGGCAATTGGCAAGATTTTAAGGAATAAAATAATAGATGGAACTTCCTTAATGCTCATCTGCATCTCCCAGTGGTTCATGTAATTGATGTTTCCAGAGGGCTGATGGGGAAAATGTAAAATGCAGTACTGATAAGCAAAAGCAGCGAGTATATAAACAAAGCACCTTGTTAATAGTTCTCCTTCTGCATATTTCCAGGTCTCTCAATCATGCTTTTAACTCACTAAAGTGTAATTTTGCCATGTTTTACTCTCTAAGATTTGCAGAGCTATTAAGCTTTTGGCAAATAAATAGGATTCTGTTGTGGCTCATACATCAACGATAGAATTGTTAATTAAGATTCAATTAAGGAATGCTGCTTGTGATCATGCATGCAGCTTGCTGATCCCAGGATGCTTTTGTGAAAAGAACACTTAGTTCTTTTTCTCTGAAACTGAACAAATGAAATGAAGACATTGAGATAAAAAACACAGAATATCAATGTGCCTTTTCTCCATGGAATATTATCCTTTTTATTATTAATAATGGTAATTAATAAGTTGCTTTAACATTATGTTTTTTCCTCCAGAACAAGGAAAGAAAAGTCTCTGTCCCAGGGAACTTACAAGAAAAGTAGAGGCATGATTCAATTTGTTTTAGGGTAGGAGAGGTGAAGGAAGTCTAAGCGTACTACGCTAGGTGTGTGTGGTTAGTCACTATGCATGGATATGGCCTGTTTCTGTAAAGTGTCTGCTGCTGTTATTCAGGCAGCATTCAGCGTGAATTACTCTGTCAATAATTCCACCTAAGTCGCAGGAGGGTTTACTAATGGATGTGTGGGCTCCTGCACTGTAAGAAGCAGATCAGGACCATTGCTTCTCTTGGGTCTCAAAGTGAAGGTGGAAGCCAAAGATTTAGGAGACCAGTGGGCATTTTCCTGACTTCTTGTACTGCCGTGGAGATGTCCTTCTCTGAATTGGGAGTTATAGGATTTACTTTCCTTACAAGGATGCTATAAGGAAAGATGCATAGAAGATTGTAAGACATACAGACACTATGGAGATGGGGGCCATATGAGTATCAAATATATAGAGAGATAGTTAATGCCATGGTAGGAACACGAGAAAAATGTCATGAAGTGTTCTTTTTATTTTCTTTAAATTACAGGCTACCTAGGTTAGAAAAACTACATGCAGTCTTATCTAATGATTCAGATCTCCACAGGCTTAGACTACTTGTTAGAAATCATTACTTACACAAAGATAACCAAGACTAGATATAAGAAGAATTACCTTTAGTACAAGCAGGGCTATTTTCCAGCTTTGTGAAACAATTATGGTTTAGAATGCATGATGCACATTCTGTTTTGAGTAAGCAGAATGGCTAGGTAGTTTGTGATAAAGAAGAAATAGTTCTCTTGGTGCTGTCTTCTAAATCATTTAAATACTAATAGGTAATTTAAAAGGACATAGAAAAAAATAATCAAAATCCAAGGGTGTTTAGCATTCAGACTCTTGTTTCTGAAGTTCGGAATGTTTTTGCTATGGAGAAACTATTCTCAACAAATGGTAGACTACTTATATTATTGGGAACTTGTGTTGTACCTAAGTACAAAAAGGGAGGCTGGGTTGGACCCATGAGAGTAATTGAAAGATCTGTTCCTCTAGCATTGAATAATTGTCTTAGATTCTTCCTGTTGTTGGATGAATAGTCTGTTGTCTTGAAGATTTTATACTTTGGCTATGCCAGACTTGTAGGAATTATAAGGGGTGGCCATTGAAGGCAAAAATGCTGTAAAGTGTTGAGGATTAGATTCCTCATAAAAGAGGTTTTAATCAGTGGTGCTTCGAAGTCAGTTATAATAACTGTAATGTAGAATCTTTTTAACTGCACCTTGTTGTGAAGGGCACTACTTATTTTAGGGCTCCATTATTTCTACTTCTGGAGCACTAATGCCATATGTTGGAATCTAAAATATTGAATTTGAAAATTGATTTTTTTTTTTAAAGCAAATTTCCTATAGTGGGCATTAAAAAAGGCTTTCTATGACCCTTTTAGCCTTGGTTATGATATGACCAGTATGTGTATCTATTGCTATATTGAAAGAAGAAAATGTGTAAAAAGACAGAGGGAAATTGAAAGAACTCATTGTATAGAATATGAAGAATCCTATGTAATATGGTGCATTTACCCATGGCTTAATTCTTTGCTGTGTCTTTTAAAGGAATTCAGGGAATCAGTTAGAGTAGGCTGGACAGCTTGCTGTCCCTGGTAAAAGACATGGAAGTGGGAAGGGTGGAGTGGAGTTGTAAAGATTTAGGGTGTCAATTGGAGAATTTGTTTCTTATCTAGTGGGTTGTTTGTCTTTTATTGTAAGCTGCTCTGAGACTTCATGGATAGGGCAAGATTTTTATATATATATATATATATATATATATATATATATATATATATATATATATATATATATATATATATATATATATATATATATGTGTGTGTGTGTGTATATTTATATAAAAAGTATAATACCTTCAGTCTCCTTGAATTGAGACATATGGCTGCCTTATTATATATAAGATATCAAATATGATAGGTTATGCAGGGGTTCTAACACTTACTGGAGAAACAGTTAACTGGGAAATGTTTGGGTATAGAACAAATGGAGAATTTTCTCCTTTTCTGGAAACCCATAGCTAATAAAGCCCCACCCTTCGTATAAAACATGTTAAAATCTCTGGGGCGGTGGGTATGTGTATATATGCGCATACATACACACTCTTTAAATTTATCCTCAACACATCTATGAAGTAGGAAAACATTGTTAATTCTATTTCCCACGTCAAGAACTGATCATAGGAAGATGAAGGCTGTGACCACCTGCAGTAACAGATCCAGGAACAGGGCAGGGAGGATGAGGCCACCCTGTCACCCACTTTGGTTTTGCCGTGCATGTGTAATGAGCTCTGAGCTTAATGCCTGATCAGTGCAAGTTGCTGCTGGATCTTCACATGAGCAGTGGACTCTGAGTTCACCAGCTAGATGGGGGCAGGAGTCTGGGCAGAGTCCCTACTTTTGCCTGGCTCTGGAGCCTGGGGGTGAACACTGTTGCTGTTCATCCTTACCATCTCTTCCTCTTCCTGGAAGGGATGCTCTCACCCCCCCCCCCCTCCCTCTGGGCTCTGGGGGCAGTGCTTATCCCCTGGGCTCCAGAGCCACATGAAAGCAGGGACTCCAGCCAGACCCTATGCTGAGAGCTCATGTGCAGTACAGCCACAGGGGTGTGTGACTGTGCTGCCACATCTTCTCTGGATCCACCCTTTACAGCATGGTACATTTACTAGGACTGCTGTGGTACCCTTGAGCACACTAGGCAAGTCTTCATGAGCTGTCCCGTATGCCAGATGCAGTGCAACAACATTTGAATGGTGCCACAGGCACTCATATGATCTTTGTTTGTCTAATTGGCCCTATATCTCATCAGTGCTAATTAACCTGCCTGAAGTGCTGCATGAAATGCTGTTTAGGAAGTGCAGCTTGCTTGAGGGCATCCCTGCCGTGGATGGAAAACTTGCCATCTAGAAAGTGGCCCAGTGACTTGTGCCAAGATCATGTGAGAAATCCATGGCTGAGGAGGGTGTTAAATGTGAGTCAATATATACTTCCAGCACAAGTGAATAGTATAAGCATTGTATTGTAAATCATATTTCTTGTTTCTAGGAAGCTTTGCAAAACAGTTTTATAAAGAACTTCGTAGAAAGTCACTTGAATCTTGATGTGGGAAAATTTGTTGGCAAGCTGCAAATATATGGTATGTATACCTAAATGCATGCTTATTACCTTAGCAGGCTTTGCGTTTGACTTAAACTTGCTCATGATTTGCTGTTACAAATTTCATTTCACCTTGGTTAGATAATCCTTCATTTTAGTTTCAAAAGTTGTTGTTGTTGTTTCTTTTAATTGTTTGTTTGGAAGAACAGGATAGTCTTAACACAGTCTAAAGACTTGGAGGTAAGGAGAAAATAAGATAGAATGCAGCCTAGTTTATCAAAGATAGACTGTGTCAAGGAGACCCAATGTCTTCCTTTGATAAGATAACTGATAACGGAAATGGGGTAACTCTATGGAACTTTGGAAAAACATTTGGTGTGGAAGAGAATTATGAGTCATGTAGGAGGAGATGAGGATTAGTATGATGAAAACTATCAAATGTGTATGGAATGGGATAAAATGCAGATGACAACAATAGATAGTACTGATAGGGAGATCAGGGCTGGATTTTATCTGGAGTTCCTCAAGGATTAGTCCTGGGACCAAAGTTCCCTCTAAGGAGTAGTGGTCTGTGAGCACGCTGCCTTGGTCCATGAGTGTGCTGCCTCGGTCCGGCATGGGACACTTATTGAAGGAGGCTGGGGGCTGGGGCCAGAGGCTGGAGCTGGGGGCTGAAGCCAAGAGGCTGGAGCTGGGGGCCAGAGGCTGGGGGCTGGGGCTGGAGCTGGGGGCTGGTGTGGGGTCTGTTGGCTCTGGGGAAGTGCTCCACTTCCCTGCATCGGGGCCGCGCCAGCCCCCGGGGGCATGTCCCCCAGTGTCCTGGAGCTGGCGGAGCCTCACTGGGGCAGGCAGCAGCTTCTCCCCAAGTTGTGGCAAGGCAGGGATGAAGCCTAGGGCAGGGAGCTGGTGTGGGGTCTGCTGCCTCCGGGGAAGTGCTCCACTCCCCGGTCCTGATGTGGGGGAGCGGAGCACTTCCCCGTAGCCAGCAGAGCTGGCACCAGGCTCCCGCCCCAGCCTCTCCTGGTGCGCGGCCTTGAAAAGGCTGTGTGCGGCCACACTTTTAGCTGTGCATGGCCACGCACGCATGCACATTAGAGGGTACCTTGCCTGGGACCAGTCTTATTTTATGTTTTCATTTGTGATGCTGATGCAAAAACGTAGGGGAGTGCTAATGAAATTCTCTGATGGCACAAAGCAGGGGAAGCATCATCGATACAGAAGATTAGAATGTCAGTGTTGGAGTAATAAAAATGGGATGAAATGTAATAGCACAAAGAGCTGGTATTGTTCAGCATAGCAAAATGAAGGCTGAGAAGGGGAGTAGGATTGCTCTTTACAAATACAGATAATTAAATATTGGGGAGTAAAAAGAGGTATTTAAGATGGCAAGAGAGTATTTAGATGTAAACAGGTGATGAGCAGATTTTTAGGTCAGAATTTAAGAGGAGGTTCCTACCCAGCAGAGGAGTGAGGGTCTAGAATCAGCCATTCAATAGGAGGAGTAGGGAAGAAAACCAAACTGGTTCTAAGATGTAGTTTAATAAACTGATATGAGCGGGATGATATGATGTGGTTGTCTGGAGTAACGGGACATGGGACATAATGACCCAGAAGGTTGCTTTGAGCTAATGATCCTTGGATTGTTTATTTTGGATACAAGATTCTTTGTTTGTCCCTAGTTCATTTTCCAGTACCTTTGTAGTACCAGGGCCAAGATATGGAACACAATACAAAGAAAGAAACAAAAACAGCATGGCAAAGTTTGCTATTTTTCATTAGTAATTTTTGTTTTTCAAGTATCATAGGTTAGGGGGTGTTTTTCTGTTCTTAAAACTATTATTTGATTAAATTTTGGAACTTCCTTCAGATTTTATTTGTTCATAAATGTAAATGTTTGATTTCCATATAAGTAGACACTGTGTCATGTATATTGTTAAATATTATCTTTTACTTACAGAAATATTTAATTACAACATACTCCAAGAGAGCAGCAAACTAGTTGATATGTCTTAAGCTAAAATATTTAAGTGATTAAGTCGGGAAGAAAATTTTAAAATTAGTTTTTGATGTATTATTCAAATTAAGGTCTGATAAAGATCAGCTGGTGGAGAAATTTCAGTTGATATATCTATTTATACTTATCCCAATTAGTATTAGGAATGTCATAGTTCTTGGAATGCTATAAAACAAAGAATATTGCATTATCTTTCCTTTTTTTAGTCTGTTAGGAACAGCGGTAGATACATATGATATTTCCAACCAAGTTACATTCCCCCTGGATCCAAGAATTCATACCATTGCTTCCTGGTACATCTACTATCTGTTAAGCTTGACTTTCTCTCTAGTCTTCGTTGACCTCTATTTTCCTGCCAGTGCTGCCTTCCCTCCAGATCATGGTACATTGTTGCTCCTCTACCTTCCCCCTGCAATCCCTGCTCTTTTTTTCACTGTGTTCTGATGTGTTTGCCACCATTCTCAGTCAGATTAGTTATTACCTTAATTTATAAGGATCAAAGACTTGCATGTTTCTTGAAAAATCTAAAGACGTTTGCAAACCTCCCCTACCTACTCTTGACTGCCTAAAGTAACATGAAAGATCAAGTACATGTGTAGATCTGGGAGAATTTCTCCACAGATTTCTATTCAACATAAATGTAGCAAGAACTGTTTTGATTTCACATTGTCCTGTAATGTAACATTATCTCAGCTATACTTGGAGATCAGCACAAAACACAGAAAAATGGATGTGGACCTGAACTTTGGCAAAGGCTGAGAGAACTGGGTTAACTGTGTGTGCAGACGAAGGCCAGTCTTGAATCTCAGATCTAGATCTGGAGCAAAACAGTCAAAGTGGTTTTGAATTGGAAATTTTGCCTAGGTACTTTTTAAAATATGAAGTCCAGAATGCCAATGGCTGATCTGTGTGCAGTTTCTGGTGTCCTGTGGGGATGAAGGATAACTCTGCGATACCTGAAGTGTACAATGACCCTCTCACCTATGACTCATAGGACATCTTATGTAAACTTCAAATTTGCTGGTGTGGAAACTTTCTGTCTTTACCAGACCAGAATTACTCTTCTATATAGCTACTCTCACACGTCAGGAGATGGAATTGGTACCAACAGAGCTGAGTCAAGCATCTAAACTTCTCCTGTTTTTTCATGAACAGGGTCTTCCTTCTGGAATTGGACACCCATAATATCAGCATTATTCTGCAATGGAATGTGAATTCAGGGAAAGATTTTTTTTCAAAGCACCTAAATAACGTAGAGGAGCACAAGCTTGTACTTGTACTTCTTAATTTCCTAGGTGGTTTTGAAATGTCTCTCCTTAGTTGATTCTTTCTTTCCTCCTTTCTTTCCTTACAAAGAATGTTCTATTTCTGTAGTATATTCATACTGCACAATGAATGGCTCTGTTTTATGCATGCTGTACTGAAACCAATAGGTTTCAATTTGTTTACTTTACTCAGAGGCTATGATGGACAAGATGCTCAACAACTCAGTGACTGAGCAGGTTGACCTATTGTCACAGCTCATGGTAAATATCTCCTCCTGTGTGTTACTGGATCGCTTCCAGCCTTTAGTCTGTTGAGAAATTGGAGGCGAAGGCTCATGAGCTCATGCAACAAAACAATTTCTTGGCTAGTAAGTACCTCATTTAACATACATATTGACAAGAAACCTCAGACTTCATAAACCTGTTGTGTCCCATATTTTCTTGTAAGAGGGTGCTATAGTGCTTTGGCAGCTAAGAATACATGGCTTAAAATATAAATATGGTATAATCACAAGCACATTTGCCTGGTACAAATATACCTCTGAATCTTGAACATTGTAATGAAAGCTAATGATGTTGCTATTGTAACTGTGGAATCATTAGTAAATGAATCCCCAGACTCATGTATACCTAATAAACATTATACTTGGAACAACAAATATGTAATATACAGCTAGAATGGAATGAGGTGAAAGGATGCCAAGAGCTCTAACCCTCCCAAACCAGCCAAATGAAGATAGTAGCTATTCTTTTAAGACAAGGTCATCCAGGTTTTCACCTTTTTGGCTGCCTATAAATGTACTGGTTCATGTTCTAATGAGATTAATAAAGTCTGCTCCACGTTCTAATTAGAATGCTCCAGCATGGCCCCACTGTCATGTGTATATGTCCCTGCATGTTTAAAATGGCCACTGGGGCGCTTTATGTAAACCTTGTTGAATGGTGTTCAAATAAAGTATCCCACGGCCATTTTTAAACCCACAGGGGCTGAATACACATGATGTTGAGGCATTTTAATTAGAGTGGCTCTCCAGGAACTGCTGGAATTAAAATGCAACTGCCCCCAGAATGGCAGCACTTTTTAATTTTTAATTTCTGTGTCTTTTGGATTTGCAAAATAAAATAAAAATGAATCTTTCTAGTAGTCATGTTTGTTAAAGAAGGTAACTTTTGAATTGGATCATTTACTCTGAGTAAGTTTAGTGAGTCTTGGCTTGATGGCTTGTGGGGTTTGTTTTCTTTTTTTTGGTCATTAGGATGACTGTCTCTATACCTCTTTCTTGAAAATCCTCCTTGCTGCTGGAGAGCTATCTAGTGTGCTAAGGAGTGATTTTTTTCTTTCTTTCTTTTATTTATTTTACTATTTAAGAAGTTTCCTATCCCTGCCTGAGTTGCATGGGCATATGTTGCTCTTGCTAAATAGAAAGGTGAGGTCCTGGCTTTGTTGATGCCAAAAGAGCCTTCCCACAGATTTCACTGGGGCTAGGATTTCATCCATAGTTTTGTTTATTTTATAATTTCTGACTCCCAGTTAAACCTGTGCTGAAGTCTCAAGGGCTTAGGATATACTTATGCAACATGATTACTATAGACTATAAACTTTGGATTTTACTTCTTAATAGGGAGCAGATATGCAGCCAGTTCTGCCAAACTAGCTGCTTGCAGTAGGCACAAATAAAGTGCCTGGCCACTAAGGCTTTAAATAATGTCTCATTTGATGTGGGCCTAATTGCCCTGGTGTTTGACCTGGAAAAAAACAAGCTTGGCACAGTCATTTACATTGGTTGCCCTTCCAGGCTGAATTGCTTCTCCTCAGTGAGAGCACACAACCTAGCTGTTCTGTCCTGGGGATTACCTGCAATAAACTTAGATTCATACAACCACATCTCATGAAAAAGTGTTAGCACATCTTATCCCACATACTTCAAAAGGATTTGAAACAGGACAGTGGACTTTTACATCTGTAGGATCCCAGGACAGAAGGCTTTCTTCTGGGACATTTGAGATGTCTATTCATAGCTGAGGAGGAAGGAGATACTGGTTTGTATTGAGCAAATAGCTACTCTAGGATAAATTGACTAGGGAGAGGATACATAGCCATTTTCCAAGGGAACAGAGTGCCTTACACCTGTATAAGGCTGTGTGTCCACTCCACTTTTCACTTTTTCCCTGGAGTGAAGTCAAATTACAGTGAAGTAAATGTGCTGTATGTCTGTACCCTAAAGGTGATCTTTAAGGGAAATTCGGTCCAATAGATGTAGGAATTAATATCAGTCAAAATCTGGGGCAGTGCAAAACATCAGACAGTACTTTGGAGTTTTTATTGCCTGTTCTGTCACAGATATATTTAATGACCTTGCTCTGACATGCTCAGAAACAGATTTTCATCTTCTGCTCAGAAATAGAGGGAGGTAGGAGCCACAGAGGAGAGAGGCAAAGTATTTTTGCACCCTTCCTGCAACACATGTTTGTCAGGTTCTGACCCAAAGGAAGCTAATTTTGACTACTCACATATTAGCTTTATCTTGCTTCTTCTCCTGTACCAGAGGCTCCATGCAAGCTAGTATCTTGCTTGCCTTCAAGAAAATAGGTTCAAAGCTTTCTGAAAACTTGAAGATGATTGTCTTCCTTTTATGAGGATAATCTGTGCAGTACTTCTCTGTTACATCATCTGATCTAGGCACGTCTTCCTTTTTAGTGAAGGATGTACAACTGAAATTTGGCTTTCTTTATCTAATCTTTGAAAAATATTTGGCATCCTCTAAATCCTCTTGGGTGGCAGGGGATATTAAATTCTCCCCTAAATAGGAAATTGTATTTGTTTTTTAACTTTTGGCCAACTTACAAAATATGAACAGGAGAGACTAAAATGTCCTAAGAATATTTCTTTCCTCAGAAACGAAGATGATCTGGGTTCCTTTCAATGCACAGCCCTTTATAATAAAAATGAAGAGAGCTTTGCTTTTCAGATAAGAATGGCAAACATGTTTCTACCATTTATCCAGAAGAATAATGTCAGAGGAATAGGGGCAGGAGAAGATTTAGTCTCCTGTTCCTGTACTTAACTTCATCTCTCATGATTCAGGAATAGGATTGACCCACTCTCCCTTAAGTTAAGATAAAAGTAAAAAAAAAAACCATTTATTCTGCCATGCTAGTGCTGTATAGGAGCAGTGACTCCATCCACTTGATGGAAGAATAAAGGTCTGCCTCAGAGGTACAGTCTTCTGATCCCAATTCAAGGGAGTATAATTTTTAGGTGGCCAAATGTATTTGGAACTTTGCTATGTTTAGGATCATAAGGGCTGCCTATACATATGGTTGAGGGGGGTGTTTTAATTAGAGCAGTTCCTGGAGATATGCTGAATTAAAACATCACAGCGTCATGTGTATTAACTCCTCATGTGCTTAAAAATGGCTGCGGGATGCTGTAAGTAAAGCTCATTCAATGTGACCCACGGCCAGTTTGAAATGTGGTGGGGGGACTTAATACACTTTACATTGCAGGGATGCTAGAGTGTTCTAATTAGAATGCATTGGAGCATGTGTATAGGCAGCCTAAGTTTTCTTGGAGCAACTACAGAAATTTTAGATAAAAGTAGAGGAAGTGTGGAGAAGAAATTTCAAAGGTCAAAATACAGAAGGTGCTTTACTCTAGATTTCTCTTTGGGCTAAAGAAAAAAATGCCATTTTGAGGCAGTTTCAAATCTTAGAAGTGGAAGAAAAAGAATGAGCTCTTTCATTGTATTTATGTTTAATATTCCAAAACATCACTTAATAATTTTCAAGAAAAGAAATTCACTGGGTGATTAATAGAGACTTGAAGGAGTTCCTATTTCAAGGTTTGAATCCCACTGTGTTGAATCATAGGGTTGCAGTAGAAGTGGCTTAAAATGCAGTGCTACTCTTTGGATAAACTATGCATCCATATACTTTACAGGTAGACAGACAGTAACTTTTTATAAATGGGTAGGTGTCATGAAATGATTTGATTGGCTATTTATTGCCTTCATAAATAAGATAGAAAGTTGGTGACAGACCTGAGACTAGAATTCATACTGCAGAGTGCACAAAATACAGGACTCTGAGACTGTGTGTCATTTAAATCTGTGAAATACCTTACTGTATTTTTCTTTCTTGTAACAGGCATCATATTCCATACATCAGACAACAAGGCACACACACAAAGTTCCACTGATTACTTTCCTCCACACATTTCATATACAGTCTGGACCAGTGTTCTGTTCAGCATGAGAACAGATTTGATTAAAAACCCAATGTGGAAATTCCACCCGCAGAACCTGCCAGCTGATGGATTCAAATACAACCACATCTTCATTCCACTGCAAGACATGATTGAAAGTGCAATTGTTTCAGTGCATGCTGGAACTGATACTTCAGAGCCAGAAATACAAGTGCAAGCTATGCCGTATCCATGCCATACAAGTGACCTGTAAGTAAATTTGCTCATTTGAACTTTAAGAGGCATTAGTTTAGCTGTGATCTGGCTGAACTGTCCAAAGAAATTCCCTGGAAACCTGTTGGATCTCTCTACCTGGTGGTTGCTTCAATAAGGCATTGAACCAGCATGATTGGTTCTAGTGGATCTCACTTTGCGATTCCCAGAAGAGAACATTTGGGAGGGAACAGGTACAGCAACAACTCACTGTGACATCTTAACCTGGGCAGATGGCCTTGTAAGAGCTGTTATCAGCTAGTGTTCAAAATGCCAGTAGGGCTGGGAACTGGTTTGGAACCAACTCGATTAGTAGGTGTGTGTGAAGTGGGTCATATTTGATTTGGATTTGACCTGAATCAGGGACAGTGATTCACTTTGTTGATTTGGATCACTGTCCCTGATTCGATTTGGCTGAATACGAATCTGAAGATTTGATGCTGATTCAGAGAATCAGCGATTCAGACATAGACAGCTTTAAAAGTTTTTTGTTTTTGTTTTTGTTTTTTTTTAACATATCTCGAGGTACCAGCATGGCTTGTGAATGCTGCAATGCTGGGGCACATGGAGTGTCCCACAGGAGTGCAGTGGGGGTGGTCTTCCACGTGCTTGGGGGCAAACCCAGAAGTGGACTGGAAGTATTCCAGTCTACTTCTGGGTCTGCTGCCCCCCCTCCAACTCAGTAATCGGCCACAGGGGGACTCCAGGTGCCCCCCCCAGACTCAGGAGGCATCAGTCGCTGAGCCAGGGACAGGTGCTGGGGGAGCCCCCCAGCACTCTCCCTGATGGACACAGAAGTGGACCGGAAGTGCTTTTGGTCCACTTTCGGGTCTGCTGCTGAGCGTACTGGGGAGCTCCCTGAGCTCCTTTGGGACGCTCCATCCATCCCACCATTGCAGCATTCATGAGCTGCTTGCTACCTAGAGGTATGTAGAAAAAACATTTAAAGCTGTGTCTATGTCTGAATCTCTGAATATTTCCAAATCTCTCCAGATTGATTCAGAGGGTTCCAAGTTGATTTGGAGAGATTGAAAGGTCCTCTGATTCGATTCAGAGATTTGGCCACTGAATTGGGCTGAATCTCTGCCAAACAGAATCAGGGACCAAAGCTTTGCACAGCCCTAATGATTAGGCAGAAAAAAAAAAATCTGTCTCCTTTGTAGCTCCTATCTCCCTCTACTTCTGAGCAGCAGATGAACATCTGTTTCTGAGCATGAGGTGTATAGCACCCTGATGAGGCAGATGTAGTTAGCTTTGTTAGTCTGAAATCTGACTATGGCTCTTCAATGTACAGGACTTGCAGTGTACACATGTTTAGTTCTTGGCAATCTCAGAATGGGTGTGAAAGTAGAAACATTTCATGTAAAGGTCTTGATTAGGCTCCAGCCCTTGGGCAAAGTCCAGGTGGGGTCCTACAACTGTGCCATGTAAGGCTCAGGATTGTGGTGTGTTGTTTTTGTCATGGAAGTATTCCCTTAGTTGTAGCTGATGGAAAAAGCCTAAAGGTCTTCATAAAGCTGCACCTTATTGAACTGTGTAGGAGAGCAGAAGGAAAGATGATGGGATAACCCAGAGCACATAGGGGGACTGAGAGTGTGGCTGGATAGGTTGATGATATTGATGTGGACTGTAGTATTGTTTTTGAAGAGTAAGTATGGAAGATTGTGCTTCTGCCATCTTCTTTAACAAGTTAGAAGTGTTTGTGGTAGGCTTCCTGGATGGATGCAGGGATGTCCCCCTGGAAAATGTCTGTTATATCTGGGTGGCTCTATGGTCTGCTTGTTAGTTTTGTGAGTCTGGTGCTAGTTTATTCCTGTTTGCTGTATAGGACCCTGATGAGGCAGTTTCTCCTTTTCTTTGAGAGAATAAAGTACAGCTTTTCAGAATAGGCTGTGTGGTATGTAGAACAATGTGGCCTGGTAACCTGGAGTTTCTTGGGCCCCTGCTAGACATTCAGGCAAGTTAGGATCACTTGTGTATGGGAGGAGGCAGATCCTATCATGGCTTATTTTCATCCTGGGTTCTCTCTGCACTGACAAGTACCAAGCCTCTGTGGCTGGGAGCCCGCAGCTGACGGGACTTGCAGCTGCTACAGCACCCCATGTACTCCGGTGGCTGGGAGTCCTATAGGTGACAGAGCTTGCAATTGCAGGAGTGCCCTATGCACTGCTGCATCTGTGAACCCTGTCAGCTGAGGGACTTCCAACCGTGCCAGCACATGGAGTGCTCCTGTGGTTATGAGCCCCATTAGCTGCAGGACTTGCATCTATGGCAGTGCATGGTATACCCCCACAGCTGGGAGCCTTGTCTGCTGTTGGGGAGCCCAACCACAGGGGAGCACATGGTCACATGTTCAATTAATGCTGTGATAACAATGAGCCACAAAGTTATTACATGTTTTTTTGTGGAATAACTGTGTGGCTTATTCCTTGTTTTGTCATGCTATTAACTGATCAAATGTATAGTTGTGTTACAACTGGTTGGTTCATCTGACTGGTATCTGATTAGAAAGAAGACATTTGGGATATCTGAGCAAGTTTCTTGAGCAGATTGATTGCAATCATTTTCATTCAGCTGGGCATGGTGCCTTCCAGGAGCACACAGGGGGTTAGCTGTGTTAGTCTGAAGTTAGACAGAAGTGAGGGTAGGGTGGCACCGTAAAATAACTGGTTCAGAGAGGCATGAGCTTTTGTAGGCAACAACCTATTTCATCAGGTGTTATGAATGGACTGTCAGAAAAAAATAATTGTATATAGAGGGAAAGGGATTGGAGGGAGGAGACACTATGGGCATGTGATGATTCAGTATGTGGTTTATATATGCATAAGATAAGTGTCATTAAAACCAAAAGATGAGAATGCAGATAGTGAACATTAAGGTGAGGAATACTTCCTACTAGAGCAATGCTGCAAAGCAGATATTATGTCAAGCACTTTCAGTATTTTCATTTGGAAATAGTACATTGAACTTACTTCAGTAATTATATTTCACTGTAAATAAAGCCTCATTTCAAAGAGGCAATATAAAGTTTCTACTGTTACTGTTAAATTATAGTACATATATTTACCTTGTAGCAGCAAAAAGTATTTCTAGACCTGAGTTAAAGTGAATGTTTGACACATGCCACGCATTATTCTTTTATGTGTATGTTCTGAATAACACTGTCTGGATATTAACATCTATCTAATAGTCTTTCATTTTTTAGGGGTTGACAGATATATTTGTGATTTCAGATTCTTGAACAACATAGGGTTTTTTTTCCCACTCATAATGATGCTAACATGGATGGTATCTGTCGCTGGCATGGTCCGGAAACTGGTTTATGAGAGAGAAATTTGTCTTGAAGAGGTAAGAATTAGTGGACCTAGTGTAAAACGAGTTTGCCAGTGGTGTGCCTAAAATACTACAAACCACAGTGACAACAAAAATCTTTGAGAGATGTCTTTGTGTACTTATAAAACTGCTCTATTTTTCATTTTCTTCTTTTGAGCTGTGAGCCTGAGTTCTACCTGCCAGCTCAGAATCACAGGGATATTGTTTTGAATTTGAGCTTCACATTGCAGCGTGGCAATTTATATCTGAAACAGAGGAGAGCAACAATTGAAAACACTGTAAAATATAAAGTTGAGACCCTTTCTTTAAAACCAGTCTTACCAACAGAGATCCTGATCTTCCTAGGTGCTGCATGCTTTCAGCTGATGGTATGTTTATTCATTCTCAAACAGTAACTATGTACTAGCAATCAGCATGACCTTTCTTTGGAGTAGGAGAATAAAAAAACAAGAAAAGACAGTCTACTTGAGAAAATATGCATGCATTTACATTGTGATAGTTTTCACTGAACTGAATAAAAATGGCTCTGAACAGTATTCTTCAGTTTTACAGGAGAAGTGCACAGAGGGAAAACATGTTATTTCATTGAAGGTAGCATCTATGGGAGTTCACACCCTGTCTTTAGCATCTTGCAGAACTGGGACCTTATGTAGATGCTGTGTAGACATAGTACCATTTCTGTCCCACAAATCCAAGTGCTGTTCTTCATTCTGCTGCAGACTTACTGTTGAACTTTGGCAAATTATCTAAACTTTTTAGACTGTTTTTTCCTCTTTTCTAAAAGAGGGCTCATTTATTTTACAGGGGTGTTTTAAATATTAATTCACTATGTCTGCAAAATGCCTTTTACTCCTTGGTTGAAACAATTTAAAAATACTATTTTATTTCAACTAGTGCTTTTTAAAGTGGTGGTCTTGGAAGTATGTGGTGTCATTAATATCTGTTTTCATGAGGATTCCTATGCAGAAGCTGAGAATGGAAGAATTTAATCCATATTCTACTGCAAATCCTACAAGAAGGAAAATTGCAAATGTTACCACGTTTGTTAAAATGGCACATTTTCTTTTCAGAAAGTTTAGTAAGAAAAACAAAAATTGAAGGATAGGAGTGTTTCATATTTGCACAATATTATAATTTTTTTGCAGGGCTCTTAGTTTTTGTCATTCTGATAATAGTTCACAGGTTTTCATTATTATGGTTATATTATGCTATCTTTTATTACTGTTGTTTTTTTTCATGCTGAAGATGCACAGAGTAGTTTTAAGCATAAAAAGGGGAGATTCCTACTTCAGGGGTGTTACAATTTAAGAGTCTGATGCTTGCAAATAAACGTTATGCCCATGAACATAAGTAGCCCTTTAGGCTCATTGGTATTCCTCCTGATCATCTGCATTATGCTCAAAAGCAAATGTCATCAGGATAGAGCCATAACTTAAAAAAAAAAGCAACAGAATGTTTTACCAGGTCTCACTCTTATCCCTTATACTGTTAATACAAGGGTGAAGTTAATACGATTGTGATCTTTGGGGAGAATGCTAGCAATGTCTCTTGCTGTCTTTCTTCCACTTACATTTTAAGAGCTATATATTAACTGTAGGATATTTCTTTGGTTTTGCAGTATATGAAGACAATGGGCGTGCACCCATCCATTCAGTTCCTAGCCTGGTTTCTAGAGAATATAGCTGTACTTGCTATAAGCAGCTGCACTCTGGTTGTCATTTTAAAAGTGAGCGGCATCTTTGCTTACAGCGACAGCTTCCTCATCTTCCTCTTCTTCCTTGATTTTGGAGTTGCAGTTGTTATGCTAAGCTACCTGATGGGCGCATTTTTTAGCAGTGCCAATACAGCAGCCCTCAGTGCCAGCCTTGTGTATATGATAAGTTTTTTTACCCTACATAGTTTTGTTGGTTTTGCAGAACCAACTGAGTTTTGCCAACCAGACCATTACTGTAAGTACTTTTTTCTTCGGCAGCACATATACTAAAATTGGAACGATACAGAGAAGATTAGCATGGCCCCTGCGCAAGGATGACACGCAAATTCGTGAAGCGTTCCAGCCGGCAGCAGCTCCTGGTCGATTTCCTGTGGGACGGACGCCACTGGCTCCCACGAGCTGCCCTCTACCTGCCCACCGGCGAGGGGGGCCAAGGCCTGATCGATCTGGCCAGCAGGGTGGCCGCCTATCGGCTGCAGGCCCTCCAGCGTCTCGTGTACACCGAAGGCCACCTCCCGTGGCGACAGCTGGTGTGCCGATTCCTGCGGTGAGTGGGGGGCCTCGGCTTTGACCAGGAGCTGGTTCAACGGGACCTCACCTTCCTGAACGGGGCGGTCCTTCCCCCGTTCTACCGCAGCATGGTGCGGGCCTGGCGGGCGGCCTTCCATCTCTGTCCCCAGGCCAGGCACCTGCGGTTCCCGCAACTCCTTCGAGAGCCCTTGGTCCACAACCCGGCCCTGCACCGTGTCGTGCCGAGCCTGGCCTCCGCCAGCCTCACGGCAGCTCTCGTCGAGGCACGCTCCACCCGCCTGAAGAACCTCCTGGACCCCGCTTGGTCGGACTGGCTGTCACCCGAGGCCCTGGCTGCCCGGCTGGCGATGCGCTCCGTCCGCACCGCGGGGCGGCTTCTGCGGGCCGTTAGGGCCGCCCTCCCGACGGAGGCAGTGACCGCCCTGGAAGCCCATCTCCAGACTCGCCGGCCCCTCCCTGCCGCAGATGCCGCGGAACACGCCTTCCCACCGCTACCCATCATCCCAGCAGTACCCAGCGAGCTGGCCGAGCGGCCCAACACGCTGCTCAGGCTCCCGGTGCCCCCCCAGCAGCAATACGGGCTGCCCTTTTGGCACCCTGCCCCGTAAGGGCCTCTACATGTGGGTGGTGCGCACCCGGCACGCCCAGGTGCTCGCCGGCCGCCCTGACACTGTGTGGCGGCGGCGCCTGGCGCGGCCCGGGACTCCGGCGTGGCGCACGCTGTATAAGGCGCCCATCGCCAAGAAGACCGGCGACCTGCAGTGGCGGCTTGTGCACGGCATCCTGGCCACCGGCACCTTTGTGCGTCACTTGGACCCAGCGGCCTCGGCGGCCTGCCCCTTCTGCCCGGGGGTGCTGGACGAGGACATTTTCCACGCATTCCTTGACTGCCCCCGGCAGCAGCCTCTCTTTGCCGCCCTGGGCGCACTGCTTCGGGTACTGGGCCGAGACTTCTCCGAAGACGCCTATGTCCACTCCTTTCCATACCGGGTGGCCGAGCGGGCCACGGTCAGCCTGGCCAACTTCCTGCTGGGCCAGGCCAAGATGGCCACCCTGAAGAGCTGGCGAAACCAGCTCACCGGCACCGGGATGGTTGACGCCCTGCAGCTCTTCCGCCTGCTGGTGCGGGCCCGCCTCTCGCTCGAGTTTGAGCACGCTGTCCTCCGGCGGACGGTGCCCGCCTTTGAGGAGCGCTGGGCCCTCGAGGGGGTGCTGTGCCGGGTCGAGGCGGGACGCCTGATCCTCGTACTGTGATGCCACCGGCTGCTCAAGCCGCAGAGACTCATCAAGCGGGCCGAGGCCCTGGACTGTTGCTCATGCGGGTCGACCCCGGAGGCCTCCATGGGTGTCCCTGCTGGCAGAACTGTAAATACTGTAAATAGTCCTTATGTTCGTTGTGTTGTTTTTTTTTTTCTCTAGAGTGTACGGGCAGGCCTTGCAGGCCATGAGCCCAGGCCTTGTCCATGAGGCCCAGAGCTTCGGGCGTCCTTGTACATGCTCTTTACTGGCTCCGAGTTATCACCCTCCGGGGAATAAAGGTCTCTTAAAAGTCAAAAGTCTTTCTTTCTTTCTTTCTTTCTCTTTTAAAGTTGTTTTATTTATTTGCATCATTTATAACCATTATAAAACAAACAAACAAAAAACCCCCTTCCTTACTTTGTCTGTAGATTCTCATTTGGGCTTATATCTCACTGAAACTGCATAGCATTCCTTGATGGGAAACTAGCCAAGAAATACTGCTCTGAATGCAACAGAAGAGAATCTGAAAATGAATGTTCAAGGGAATTGACAGAACCCAATAGAGAGCATAAGGCTCTATATTCCTAGTGCTGCATGCATGATGGAAAAAGATACGTTCTTAAATACATGTTTTTTTCTTTTTTACACACAAGAATACCATGAAAAATTAATGCCATCCACAAAAGGGATGGCACTGCATCTGAGGAAAAACATTACTACTTTACAGGAAAACTAGTATAAAAACTTAGTGAAAGGTAGAAAGCACTCTTGTTTAAAATATAACTACAGAAAACAAGTATAAGAATACATGCTGCACTTTCTGTGTCTTTTACAGATATTGCTTGTGCTGTAGAAATGTGTAAGATGTTCTCTTAAATTTTGTTTAAAATATAGTGGAATAATTGTACGTTAGCAGACAGGATAATAGTAGGAGTCAGGAAATTATCCACTAACTAGTTACCATATTATCTGTTTGGAGTTTTGCTATATTCTGCTGAGCAGTTTTGTTATATATGGTTTTTGTTATGGACTGAGCTATGGTGATGGTGGTTACTAGGGCTGTGCAAAGCTTCAAGTGCTGATTTGATTCAGAGGAGATTTGGCCTGATTCAGCGGCCAAATCTCTGAATCTGAATTGAATCAGGAGACCAACAAAAAGGTCTGAATCAATTCGGAAAAGATTCAGAAAGCTTCAGAGATTTGGGCAGTCCCTGCTCACTGCTGCAGGGAGCTGGACCCAGACTCCATGCTGGTAAGTAGGGAGTGGGGAGGGCATAGGAGGAGGGGGGAGGGGACCATGGGGGGACCCCTGCCAGGCCCTATCCCCTGCCTGCTCCCCCAGCTCCCCTGAGTGCCCCCCAACCCCCTCCCACTTTCCAGGACCTGGCATCCCAGCTCTTTAAAAAAAAAAACAAAAAACCCCACACTCACTGGCTGATGCCAGGCTGGGGTGGGGGGGGGGTGATCCCTGCTGCCCCGCACTGCCCCGTGCTGTGTTGGGGGCTCTGCCATGAGCCCTGATCCTCTGACCATTCGTTCACTGCAGTGGCCTCAGGACTTCTTGGGGCTTGTGGCAGAGCCCTCCCACACAGTGCAGGGCAGTGGGGGGCAGCAGGGATTGCCCTCCTGCCTGGCAACAGGGCTTTAAAAAAAAAAAGTGCCGGGATGCTGGGGCTGGGCAGGCAGCCATTGACAGGGCCGGGAGAGCGGGCGGGGATGGGGCCTGTTTGATTTGGAGGTTTGGTCAATTCAGTGGTGGTCAAATCTATGAATCAGATTCAGTCAAATCGATTTGGGACAGTGATTCGAATCACCAAATCAAATCGCTGTCCCCCAAATCAACCGAATCCAAAGTGGATACTAGCTGCTTCGCACATGCCTAGTGGTTACTCTCCTGAAATTTCTGTTTTAAGAATCAGTCTATTTGCTCAGAAAGTATTTTGTGAATCAGTATCACATTTACGTTCAGTTGTCTGGCTTCCTCCTAATGTATTTATTTAATGTAAAAGACTACCTCTACTTCAGAAGACTCTGCTCGTGCATTGATACATCATCTTATATAAAGGACAAAATAAACCCCAGAGAGAACTTACTTAATACTAAACTTGAAAGCCCCCTAGTTTGAAAGTATTCTTAGAAGACCACATAAAACCTGTGTAAAGACTTCAGGATTAGACCCGGGTAGAAGCCTGTGATACTTCTGTTGAGGCCCAGAAGGATCATGAAGGTTCTGTACTTTGCATTAATAACAGCATGAGTTTAGGCCATTTAATTTTTTAAGTATTAATGTAAGGATAGAAACAGAAATAGTTTAGGCAAACAATTCTCTTTTTGATGTATATTTCAGATATAATCTCAATGACTTTTAGAAGTCATTTGTATTTGAATTTGTATTTAATGTTTTGCACACCATTAACTTCCTGTTAATGCTGTGACAACAAATGAAATATTTTAAATACAACCAGAGAAACAATTTAAATCATGCCATAATTACAGAGAAACAAACAGTATAACCTAGATGTCCAACGTACTGCTCTTTGATTCTAGGGTAGGTGTATACACACATATATTAGATAAAAGTAAGCAAAAGCAATCAGGTAACTTTATGTTCATAAACAATAAATGTGGTTCTTGTTCCACACACAGCAGTTGCCTGTGCCACTTGTGGCATGTGTGCCATAGGTTGGCCAGTCCTGGCATAATGATAGGCCACTGCAAGATTGGGGTCTAAACAGGTAAAAGGGCTGCTTATTTTTGGGGAGTGGGACAGTTGCCCTTACTTTTCATATTAGGCACCTGAGAGGATTTGTTCCCAGGGTATCAAATGATGCAGAAACATGAGGGGATACCTGTATAGCTTCCCAGGTATTTGAGAGAGCACTGAGAAGCATACTGGCTTTCCCCATCCCCCCCCCCCCCCAACCCTTCTTGCTCCTGGTTTTCATGAACCAAACCTGGAAATGGGGCAGTAAAGCCTCTGTGACAATGCTCTCAAACTCTGTTTCTGGTATGCTTGGGGGCAGTGGCAGAGGCTTGTCCCCAAGAGTGCTTCATTGCTTTTTTCCCAGATCTAGGGTGTGTACAGCAGGAATAACTATGGCTTGGTGGGGCAATGTACTGGAAGGGCTCTATATACAGCCACATTGGACATCACTATCTTAAAATACATAAGACCTTGGTTATGAATTTACATTCAAACGACAGAACTTTCCCCATACCACAATGCCTTATATTTTATTAATATATAGTAATGATTTGGTTTCCTCTATTAGCCTTCAGATTCTGGCCAGCAATTTTTTCCATTTACCATCAGTCATCTATCTTTATTACATTTCATCCCTGAACTTGGTCATTTTCCATTTTGTGCTTTTCTGATGCAGTATGCCCCATTTATATTGCTCCATTGGAAATTAAATGTTATTTCCTTGCAGTAGAATACCTTCCCAGTGTACAGTACACAATGTATGTTCCATCAACCTCCGCCTCTTGTGAGTTCTGGGTCATTCACTTACTACAGAAAATAAATTGCTTTATACATACTTCCACTGTTATGCATTATATATTTTCAATATGTGGTGGATTTATGATGCTCCATAAATTGTGGTAAAGTTAAATAATGCCTTCAAATATTAATAACTAAGTCAGTAAAGCTCTCTAAGTTTGAGAGTGTACTTCTGCAAAATGCAGATAAATATTGTTCAAGAAGTAAAAAGAAAGGCTGGATCATTAACTTACGTGGAACTGAAAGGTCCATTGTTTCTTCATTTGGACTTAGTTCAGCTTCTTCACAAAGTTTTATACATGTACATTTCCTGCTTCTTTTGTACTGTTGCAGTGCCTTTTGTCTACAACTGCCTTTGGACAAGGGGTGTTTTTCATTACATTCTTTGAAGGCCAAGAAACAGGTAAGATCTCCTGTTAGCTAGAAGCTTTTATAATTATGGTTTATGGAGAGCTAAATGTGAACCTATGCCTTTTGCTTTGTGCTAAAGAGCATCAGATTGTCAGTGAGCAGCTGAACTCAGAATATAAGGTGTGAAGCCCCATAATGCCCCTACGTTCTTTCCCCTCTCTCCTCTTAAAGCTGCTCTAAATTGTGGAAGGCTACAATGGCTGAAAGGGGCTGATAATGCAGGGTGCAGGGAAAACCCTATCCACACTCCCAACATTGCAGATATTTTTCAGCAACTGGAAGATAACTGAAGTATTTAATTTGTTCTCAGAAGTTGTTAGGTAGCACTATACTACTGCCATGCTATCTTCACTCAGTAGCAGTACTGTGAAGATAGATAGAAGGCTAGATCTGTAGCCAAATTACATCTAACAGAATAGCACTGTGAGTGGCTTTATCCTAGGTCTGATCTGGTGTTGGTCTACTGCTGGAGAGAGTTCTCAGTATCCCAGTAATAGAATTTTGGCCATGGAAATGTTTATGAAAGGGACAGGGAATTCATTACTGAGGATAAAAGTTTCTTTAACTGTTAAGAAAAAGGGTAGCTCTGGGTACCATATGAGTATCGTCTCTCCCTGCCTTCCAGAAGCAACATTTCAGATGATTTAAAGTGTTTTTTTTCATTTATTCAATTCAATTTGAAATTTAAGATGATTTTTAGGCAATTTATATTGGTTCTGTAATTCAAATATGTTCACATTGTAGGAAAACATTGTATACTTGTTTTGTTAAGAAATTCACGATGAGGACTTTCAGAGGTGGCTCAATTATTAAAGCTGTACTTTCGGTCTTGTATTGTGTCATCTTGTTAGCAGCAGCGCTTGGGGTTCAACCTGTTAAAAATACTTGCATTTGAGAAATTATGATGAGGCATATTGGTGCAAAATCTGTTAGGAAGATTACATTGTGCCTGATCCAAAGTCCAGGGATCTCAGTGGTCGAGGGCTAAATACAGACAGTCAAACAGCCCAAGCCTGAATTGATTCAGTTTTTGCAGGTTAGTCTAAACTGCAGAGATTAAACTGAGAAACAACTATACAGACATTCATTTTTGATTCAGAAAATGCAGCCACATGCCTGCTGGATCTCAGGCCAGAGACTGGGGGGGCACTAGAGCACGGCTGTCTGGCACGCAGCTAGCATGGGCTGTGTGTTTGCTTCCTCTTCTTGTTGCCTCTGAGGTCTCTGGGATTTGCAATCCAGAATCACAGAAGCAGGACCCTGCAGGGTTGCTCATTACTTCCTCTTCCTGCTTCCAGGTGGCTCTGGCATTTGTAGTCCATAGTTGCAGCCAGCAGTAAATTTTTATTGTGGCAAGGCAGCTCTGTACTCAGGGGTTGGGAAGTTTAACCCCCCTCCCTGTTCCCAGACACCAGCCAGAGTTTGCCCGGGGCGGGGGGAAGGATGGGTTCCCCCTCCCCCCTTTTTTTTTTAATCCTCATGATTATAGCCTGAGTAGGGATTTTTTTTAACTCTGTAATTGATCCCAGGTTCAGTCTTCTCTTTCTTCTGCCATAAGTGGCAAAACTCTCCTAGTAACAAAGTGGAACTATCTCAAGCATAGCTGCTGTTTGCGGGGGTTGTAATTAAGTGGAAGCTAAGAAGTATGGTGGATCTGGTTGAAAAATCCCTGCTGGTGTGAGGAAAAATGGCTTTTGGGGGGCCAAAAGTGATATTTCTGGGGAAACCTTCCCCAAATTTCTGGTTTTCTCAAGATATGAAAAATATTCCTCATAGGATTTCCTGAGCTGCTCTGTTGTACACTGTTGCCACTTTCTGAGAAATTATGTGGAAAAATGCAGTGACTTGTTTGAACTTTGTAATTTGAGCCATAAAGTAGCTCTATCAAGTCTAAATCCTAATTACTTCTATTGATTCATATCTTATTTCCTTTCCTCCTACTTACTTTGACTTACTATAAAACTTTTGGAAATGATTAGTGTTGGGAGCCCCAGTAATGGATTGGCACCTCCAGGCACTGCTGTCATATAAATGATAAACAACGATATGCTCCATTTAGTTATGATATGGGGGTTTCAGCTAAATAAATCTGCTCTAGGTCTTTTATAAGCTTATTTCATTGTGGATATCAACATTCTGTCCAAAGCCTGATTTATTGCATGCACATCCAAACAACTGTGTGTGCGCACACACGCCTGATTTATTGTGCGTGTGAGCGTGTGCACACACACACATGCACACACTTGATTTCTTGCATGCGTATGCACACATGTATGCACACATGCCTGATTTTTTTTGAACACACGCACATACACATGCATACACACATACCTTTTCACATTTTATTTGAAATTCTGGGGACTTTTTTTGTTGCCAAAACAGTCAAGTAAAAAAAAAAGCAACTTAAAACTGAAAAGAAAAAAAACCCTGCCACTCTGAATTCTCTTATATTTTCTCAGCAGTAATATTACCTGCTGTTCCAAAGAGAGACCAAGAGGTCTAACAGTTTATTCTTTTAAAATTACAGTTATTAACTATGTTGTTTTTGTCTGTCAGTGCTTTAGTATATTAAGTGTTTCGTCTTGGCCTATTAATGGCCCACCTACCTGTTGTGCTTTACAGATTTAATTCTGATCTTTTTTTCTGTTTCTAGGAATTCAGTGGAGCAACATGTACCAGACCTTGCCACAAGGAGGATCTATTACTTTTGGATGGGCATGCTGGATGATTTTCTTTGACTCAATTATGTGTTTTATAGCTGGCTGGTATTTCAGCAACACAATTCCTGGTAAGATCAATGAGGGCTTTTTTTTTTTTAATCACCACCCACTTAAATATTCTTTTTCAGCATCTGTAGATTTAATAATTTAATTAAATGAATTGATTCCCTCCTCCCATTTTAAATACAATTAGAAAAATCTTCAGTACTCAGAGTCAGAGCCTTGACATGCCAAATTCATAACTAATACATAACAGATATTTCATATATATCTAGGACAGTAAACAGTGTTAACAGATGGACTGGAATTTGTAATGTGGTATCACATCTTGCTTTCTATTAAGAGTGCAGATAGTTGGGTAAGGACTTCTGGGGCTGATTTGACACTTGATAATAACAGAGTCCAATCTAGTAGCAAAATCCTATTGGAGTTAAAAGGCCATACCTTAAGACTTATTTAGAGAGAATCTCCACTTATTTAAAAAAAAGGTTGCTTTTCAAACCATTAAAGGACAGTATTTAAATAGCTTGTTTTTGTTTTATTTCTTGTTACCCTTCCCCCCCCCCCCCCCCCCCGCTTCCCCATCCCAAGTATGTCTGTGGGCCACAGTTGCACAATTGAGAGTAGCTAAACCCCAAATTTATTCTCAGAAAATGTTGGGATCTTTAATTTTTCAAAATTTCTCCACACATTTATGAGTGATCCTGACTTGGTGGTTGAGGCATGTGGAATGATTTCTAATTTGCCTTTCTGAGCATCTGGGATTTACACTCACTCACATCTGTATATCACATATTTTGCTCTGCTAATTTTATATTTATTTCAAAATTAAAAAAAAATAGAAGCCCGAGATGGAAAAGTAGGTGTGCCAACGTAAGTAACAGAATCTCAAGCAAAAGCCTTTAACTTATAATGAGGGTTGTTGCTGCCATTCAATGCTGTGTACTATTGCTCCACAGTCTTAGACATGAACAACATACATAATGCAAATGTTATATGAAGCACTGAAAGGTCAAGAAATGTCAAACATGAGTTGACTTCTTTCTGCTACAATACATGAATCCCATGCTGGCAGTTGACGACAATCTGTTGAAAAATGAACAAAGAATCCTGAGTATTTCTTCTGTGTAGCGAGATGATTCTTTGGAGGATCATCAGCAGTTGAGCATATCCTATGTCAATTCCCCTACCAGCAGGATGGGAGGCGAAGCCAGGTGGTAGAGCAGGGTGTGATGCCTTGGCATTGGGCTGTTCCTCTGAAGCCCACTGGCAGGAAACTTCACACTCTGAGACTCCATTGTTTTTTTTGCCAGGGAATGACCCCACAGCTAAATGTCCCCATTGTCAGAGATTAATGGTACTTTTTACTCCAGTGTACCAATCCTGGCAGACCTCAATATCTTGGACAAAACTGGTAATTAATTATACCTGGATTCTCCCACTAATGTCTGAATCGCTTTCAGAATGCCTTTTCCACACACACAATACAATGATGACATTTCTTTTGATATTAGTGATAGCCAGGTTGTCCCCAAAGCTTGAAAATGAGGTCAGACATTTTGAAAAATGCATGTGATAAAAATCCAAGTGATACAATAATATAGATAATATATTGTATGTTTCTCCTGCCTCTGCCCCAATTCCTTCAAAAAAAGGGATAAAAAATATTGAAGCTGAAAAAGTCATAAATTTTTCAAAGATTTGTTTCAATTGTTTTTCTTATATTTAACACTGAGGTCGATATGGATTAAGGGAGCCATGGTACTTTCCCTTAACTGTCTCCTATTGGAAGAACTTCTGCAGTACAGACAGGAGAAACAAACCTCTAACTTACGGTAAGTTGGGGTTTTTTTTGTTTTTGTTTTTGTTTTTTTTCAATGAAAATTTCCAAGGAAGAGGTTTGTGATAGGATGGGACACTTTCTAAGCACTACTTTCATTTTCTGCTTCTCTCCAATCAATCATTTTTCATGGTTGGCTAAGCCCAAATCCAGATCTCATTCCTTATGCTTCCTAAAAAATTGCCTTATTTTTTTTCCAGTATACAATACGTAAAATATTTCACGGAGTTACGTACAGTGATGTCAGAGTGGGTGAAGTTTAACTAGAACCCCTTGCTATGGACAAGTAGCTTAAATGTGCACTTGACAATATAGAATTTTGTCGGCCATTTTGCTGCCAATCCATCTACCTTTGTTAGTCTCCCTGAAGTTTCTCAGTCTACTCTATAGTATTTGCTGCATAGTCTGAACAATTTTATGCTCATTAAAGCATATGGTCAAACTCAGTTTGTTTGCACTTTGATTTCATCACAAAAAGCCTGATGTTATCTGCATGTTACTTCCATGAAAGGCTTTTTATGTGGGGTTTTGGGGGTTTTCTTTTTATTTTCCCTTATTTTCTAAATGCTGCCCTTTCACACTGTTTTCTAGCCTTGTATTGCAATAACAGACTGTTATCGCCTCTATTTTTCGCTGCTGCTGCTGCCTACAACCATGTTCACTGCTGATTTTCAGCTCTGTGCTTGGCTGCTTATCAATTCCCTACATGTTCTGCTGCTTAAAATCAGATTTATTTTCTTTCCTCTAAGGCCCACTTCACAACTTTCTCTTGTGTTTCTTTTCATTAAAGATTTTCAGGTAAAGACACATGCCACCCATATCTACTCCCATGCCTTGGAAACTCCTCTGTGAGCTCTGAAAATTAGTATCTCTGAAATGGCTTAGCCCTCTATAGGAGAGGTGAGAAGGACCAGCTATTCAGGGCTGCTGTATTTTGGTACCTCTGTTAGCAAGGCAGTTTTCCAAAAGTTATCAAGGTTCAGTTAACTTGAAGCTGCTGTGGCTATGGCCCTGACCCCAGTTTGGGGCTAGAGTGAGAGCCATGGCAGCCACATGCCCTCCGCCCCCCATCCCCTTGTATTTAATTCTAAGATGAGGGGCCTTCCACCCCATGTTAAATAGGGGGAAGCCTTCATCTTAGAATCAAATAAATATGGTAAGTACAACTATGGACCCTTCACCAATGTAAATTCAACATAGCATTTTTTATTCTTTTGGAGCTGTGCTAACTGACGCCACCAGAGGAATGGATTCTCTAGTTTTAATGTATAGCAACCATGACTGTGTTAGGAAAAGTAAAGCTAATGAATAGTCACTATATAAATGCTAGTGTTTCTAAAGCCTGTGTGGTCTGTGATTCTTCACTTATCTAGGTTCAATGCCTCAAGAGCAGAAAATCACTAGTGAAGAAGGAATCTCTCAAGTCGTAGTACTTATTTCACTCACCAAAGAATATACACAGAGCAAAAAGACTGCAGTTAAAGATCTAAGCTTCACTTTCTACAGAGATCAGATCACAGCTCTCTTGGGGCCCAATGGAGCTGGCAAGACAATGGTTATGTATGTCCATTGTTTAACAATGAGCTGTTACAGTTTTTTCCACTTATTTGGTGCTCTAAAATGTGTTTGTTAATGCAGGAAATGAACTCTAGGCTTATTAACTTCTTCTTATTACACTTTTTTAAGGTGTAAAGGACTCAAAAGGTATAACTGACATGAGTTAACTGGACTGAATTTGCCTTGGTGCATGGCAAAACCAATGTATTGCTCTGGAAAAGTGGGCCTCCTTGAACAGAGCTTCCTTAATAGAGCAACTCTTTTTAAAGCAGTTGTGGTGGTAGAAGCTGTAAAGGGGAAGGGTGGAAGAAAAAGTAGAAGATGGTTCTTATGTAGAGGTGCATAGTGACCTCTGGGAAACCTTCTTGCACAGCATTGCACCTTTGCACCTACCAGATGGAGAACTTGGAGGCTTTCTGGGTTTGCAGGCTTTGCTCTTCAATGTTGAAGATAGTATTTTGACAAATGGAGGGAAGCAGAAATAACAAAATGAAAATCATTTTTAAAAATGTGGTTTAATTAAAAAGTTAATTTATTTCTGCCCTTTCTGTTAATTGAAATATCAAGAATTCTGACCATTCCCCCCCCTAAGCTTCCACAGGTACATAAATTACTAATAAGAATGAATTAGACTGTAGATTAAATCAACTTGATTAACTTGAGTAAGGGATACAACATGGAGTCCCTATAAGGTAGGAGATATATCTGATCATTTGCTTACTGTTAAACTTTAAATATATTTATTATTTAAACATAATTCAGTTGAATGCTTACTTTTGCTAGAAAAATGACCCTAGTTTTGGAAGCACCAAGGAAGAGGAGAGATGATTGAAATCTGGGTTAATTAGGAAAAAAAAAATTATTAGCAACTTTTCTGTAATTTTAAAAGGGCAGATATCTCCTGGCACAAGTCAGTATTGTACGAAAGTAGCTAATAGAAATACTTTGATCTACATGAACTGAGTACCAGCCTCAGGAACTCAAGGACTGCTATTTATATGATGCAGCTCTTAAATAAGAATTACTGAAATATCCTGAATTTCATTGATTCATTTACAACGTACAGTATGGCTTGAACATGATGTGTGCTTCTGAATTTCTCTTTTTTTTTGTATCAGATCAATGTTGACAGGCCTGTCCCCACCCAGTTCTGGTACCATTATCATCAATGGAAGGGACATGTGTACTCATCTGCCTGCTGTCAGACTGGAAATTGGTGTTTGTCCACAGCACGATGTACTGTTTGACATGTTAACTGTGCAAGAGCATCTGTTGCTTTACGGCTCAGTGAAGGCGTCTCATTGGACAAAGAAACAGTTAAACCAACAAGTCTTTAGGTTAGTGGTTACTATTTTTCTGGCTGGAAAGCACTATTGTAGGCTGTAATTTCATAACCACTCCAAGAACACCGGGTCCAACAAACAAAGCCACATGAAGAATTAGAGTCCTAATTGCTAGAGTCCAGTGAGACCGAATGCAATTATAGGAATATATTTTTTAGCAAACCTTTGGTGATAATTATAGAGTATTTTTAAATCTAGGCTCGCCTGTCTTTAAAATAAATAGGCAAAGGAGTTAAAAACAAGCAAACAAATACCAAGTTGGAACAAGATAGACAAAACCAGACTATGGTTTCTTCTCTCCTGTACAGAGCCTAATGTAATGAAGCAATCCTGACTATAGTCAATCCTGACTATAGTCTTTAAATCTGATTCTCAACCAGGAGCTCACAGCATGCTGGGGTGCCTTAAGACCCTTTCAAGGGTGCTGCAGGGGTCACACAATATTTGTGTACCCAACAGTGCTAACATGATTCATGAGATAAACCAGAGATTTCAAATAGGAATCAATAGTTTTAAAATAATTCTGACCTCTTGTGGTCTTTCCAATTTCTTTGCAACAGAAGAATTGTTCTATTACTTTTCCATAGCCAAAAAACAACTGAAAACCTGAGAGGGGTGCCTTGACTCTAATGAGGTTGAGAACCACTTCTGTTTCTAGTGGGAAGGCCACAAGGTACTGCCTGAGCTGAAATGAATGTTTCAAAGAGATTCCTAATCATGGACTTCCTTGGAGTTCATGTGGACTCAGGAGTTTGCCCATGCAGATCCTAGTACAGTCCAGGAGCCCCTAATCATAATTAAGAACTTAGTCCTAGGCACTGCTTGCAGATGTGGAAAAAACCCCCCAAAACATTGCTTTACTTTAAATTTGCTGCACTCCTTTACCAAGCCCCGTGCATGCCCAGAAGAGGCATCGCGTTAGTTGCACCCGGCTTTCCCAATGTCTGTATAATGGGCCTTTTTTGCGCTTTTATCTAACAGCTGATTGAATTAGCTGTTAGATAAAAGCACCAAAAAGCCTTACTGAAGCACCTGATCTATACAGATCTCGCAGGTCAAAGTAATGGTAAAGCATGTGTCCCCGTCCCCCCCCCCCAAATCTTCAGTGCCCCAAAAGATATATGTTTTTACCAAACTTACTGCACTATGGGTAGATTAATTGAAGTCTTCTCCTTAGGTATACATTTGTGCAGGATCATAACTTTTCTATGAACATACTACTATTAACAACCTGGCCTATTATTTTTTTTAATGTTGAATTTAAAACACCTCATTTACAGGGGGCACTCTAAAACTCACTTGAATCTCCCGTCTTTCTACAATGTCCCTTCCTTCCCCTCCCCAAATTGTGGTGGTTAGAGACAAAATTTAGATGTAAAGGAACCTTCTTCTAATTTATTTTGGACCACTAGACTTGGAATACCATAGACTTTGTCACAACATTTCTGTGCATGGGTACTCAGTGCCTTCACAGGAATGATAGAAAAAAATTCTTGCCTCTAAGTAAAGGGAATCTATTGGAAGTCCAGAATTAAATTTTATTGAATTAGGCCCTAAATGCTAAGGAAGGAGTGAGCAAAACATGGCTCATAGGCTGGAACTGGCCTGCCAACTGATTATATTTGGCATGGGAGCAGGTGTCTGTCAATTGATTGGATTCGGCCCACAGTTACCCCCATGGTGTGCTCCACGTGGGGCTGAGCCCTGCCCCCTCCAGCCTGGGGCAGCCACGCTGCCTCATGCACCTGCCACAGTCCCTGCCCCAGCCCTGGTCAGTGCACAGAGCTTCTTGGCAGGGCTGCTTCTGGTGCAGCTGCAGCTGCCTGGGTACTGCTTGGCTCCCCCTGCCTCCAGTGGCTCCTTCTCTTCCTCCTCCTGACCCTGCTGCACTGTTCCTGGTGAGCGGGAGGGGGGCAGGAGAGGGGAAGCTGCAGCTGGGCTCCTGCTCCAGCACTCGGGGCTCTAGCTCCTGGCTGCCTTGCACCCACCTGCCCACACAGTGCAATGAACAGCCACTTGTGGGTGGCTGAGTGGGTGGAAGGCAGCGAGGAGCTGGAGCTGGAGTCTCATGTTCTTGGGCAGGTGTTGCCTGGCTGCAGGCTGTGGCAGGCCAGCGGGGGACACTCCTGCACTGAGCCACCCACCTCACTGTGCCTAACCACCTACCAGGCTCCTAATGTCTCCCTGGGGTGCCTCACATCCTGCCAATTCCCTTCCCAGAGCACACCCATGAGCCTGGGGTCACCGCCCAGAAATCTCAGTCTGTCCACGGCCCTGTGCCCCCTGGGATACACAGGCCTTGTAGACCTTGAAGGTGCTCGACTCCCTGCAAAAACTTGGGGTGCTTCTCTTGGCCTGGAGCACAAGTAGTGGTCTCCCTTAGCTGGACCAAGGAGACACAAAAGCATGTCTCTTTCCCTCTCCCAGCCAGTTCACCAGGCTTAGAACGATGGTAAACTTTTTGATTACAGGAAGTAGGTTTGGGGTAGGGTACAGGAAAGAGCAATATCAAAGAATAGCCTTAAAGCAAACCAGTGTGGCTAGGTAGCCATTGATCATGCAACTGCTGTACTGCAAGCTATATATCTAGATAGATCTCAAATAGCTTACTCACAAGTATCATCTAGAGGCTGATTCCTTTCCTCTGGAGGCAGCTAATTTCTTGTGTGTCCAGTTTCGAGAGAGAGGGAGAGGGCTGCAGCGTTCAGCTGCTCTTCCTCTCTCCCCAGGAGTCTTAGGACTCCAATGTGCAAGCTCTCTCCCTGCTTTCCAGCATGGCTCTGCCAAAATGGCTTTCCAAGATAGCTCTCCCTCTCCTTCATGGGGATCTCTTTTATTCCCTATTGTGGCCTCATCGCTAAGGTCCCACCAGGAGCAGCCCCACTGGCTGAAGTCCGGTGCTTTCAAAAGACATCACCTTTCCAGGTGAGAAAGCTAGTCACATGACTTGCAGTGGTAGGAAACTTGAGACAAAGGGAGCAGCTTCCCCTTACCTCAGGAATTTACCTGTTCAGGTCACATAGGTAGAGCTGGTTGCTTAGCAATTAGACCAATAGACAAGTAAGAAGACAATAGCAAGGAAAAACCTAATAGAAGGGTCTGGGGAGATACTGAGAGGGCATTCTGCCACACAGGCCCCCACCTCCCCCCACCCAGAATGGTGCAACAGGGGCAGGAGGAGCCACTGGAGGCAGGGGGAGTTGAACAGCACCCAGGCAGCTGCAGCAGCAATATGAGCAGCCCCACTGTGAAGTTGTGCACACCGGCTAGGGCTGGGATCATCTGGTAGGCATGGGTGGCAGCACAGTGGGAACAGGCAGGGCTCAGTCCCATGCGGAGTGCTGTGGGGGCAGCTGTGGGCTGGATGGAGGGGTGTGACTACACTAGGGCTACCATATATCCAGGTCCAAAAAAGAGGACACCTGTCATGTGAGGGGGCAGGGGAAATATGATGGTGGGAAGATGGTGACATGCTGGTGCCCTGCCCCTGCCCATTCTGTTGCCCTTCACTGATGAGCCACACCCACCCCCAGCCCTGCTGTTGCCCCTCACTCCGGACCCACTGACCCCCCCAACCCTGCCAGTGCCCTGCACACCCAACTGACAGTCACCTGTCCCATCCCCCGTACCCCTCACTCCTGATATGCAGCTCCCTGTCCCCCTCCCAGACCTGGCAATGCCCCTCACTCCAGACCCACAGCTCCCTGCACCCCTCCCAGCCCTGCCCAAGGCCCTCACTCCTCACTCACAACCCACTTCCCCCCAGCTCTGCCAGTGCCCTTCACTCCCGACCCGCAGCCCCCTGCATTGCCCCCCCCAGCCCTGCTAGTGCCCCTCACTCCTGACCCGCAGCCCCCTGCCCCCTAGCCCTGCTGGTGCCCCTCACTTCCGACCCGCAGACCCCTGCGCCGCCCAGACCTGCTGCCCAAGCAGCTCCCATGTTGCCTGTGTGCCCGTACTCTCTCTCTTTCTCTCTGTCTTGCCATGACCCCCTGACAGCCAATCACTTTGCCTGCTACTTCCAGCCCCAAGTAGCTACCGTGGGAGAGCAGAAAACCCAGACATTTGCTCTTATTTTAAAAGCTCACCCAGATGCAGCACAAGGGTCCAAAAAAGAGGAGATATTTAGGAATACCTGGACGTATGGTACTGCACCTGCACCAGTACTGGAACTGTACCATCTGGGCAAGCTCTGCTGAACATTCCCTCCTGCCGCCCCTTTCCTTTCCCACCCCTGGCCGGCTCCTGGCACTGAGTGCACCCCCCCCACCCCACACATGCACATCCACTTTCCCCACCCCTCTACAACTTCCCCCACATGCAACCCCCACCCCCCACTCCCATATGTCCACCCAGCCCCCATGATGTACGAGAACCAGGCTTTATTTTGAGCTATTATACAGTTGCCTCTATATACACTACTCAAAAACATAAATCCGGAGAAAAATATTTTTTGAAATAAAATTAAAATGTTACAGTAGATGTTTTATTTTTAGAATATGATTTGTTTTTTTATTCTATAATATGTTAAAATGGTATCTGCTAAAAGATTTTGTGTGTGGTCCTTGACAGCTCACCAAGACTCATTAAGTGGCCCTCTAGCTGAAATAATTGCCTACCTCTGTTCTAAGGGCCTCCGTTTTTATAATTTTTTAAAAGTTTTCTTGGTTTTCTATACAAAGAAACTCAGACTTTTATTATAGCATCTAGCAAGATATGGAAGTAGAAACTAAGTGTGTGTTCATATGAAATCTGCTTTTTGCTGCAGAAATTTTGCTTCCTTAAAAAGGCTGATTAGTTGAAGGTAGAGTGCACAGGGAAGGACAGAACAATTCAGCAGATTAGCATAAGGCTCCCCAGCCTTTTATCTATGCTTGCCAGTTCAAATTGGTCTAGGTTCATGGTGATTGAAAGCTGTTAGCGTCTGGTCTCTGTTCACTGACCTATGTGAAATAGGTTGATAGCCTGCAGTCCACTTCTTGTTGGAAAGGTGTCCATATAATACTAGGAGGTTGTATCCACAAAGGACAAGAGCTGAATAGTCTGTACAAAATAAATTATGCCTTTGTTGCTAAAAATGAACCTGCAGGCATATTGATTGAGTAGTATGGAGGAATATACTCTTTTACTTGCATATTATTTTTTCTCTTGGTTTCACTTTTTAAGGCTGGCAATCTGACCCCTTTTAGAAGTACTGAATTCACCAAGGCCTCAGGCTTGCTAAAGGAAGGAATGATTATTTTGCATGGGTGGATTGTTTGGCAGGAGTGTGATTTTGAAGTTGTTATATTATTTAAAGTCAATCAGAAAGTACTGCATGATCAACTAGTTCAAGTAGCTGTTTCTTTTTAATAAATGGCCAAGATTTTTAATGTCTCTGTAGTCAGTTACATAACTATTGAGCGAGAAAATTTCAGTGTTCCTGACCTGTCCTTCCCCTCTTAGATTCTTATAGGGTCTGATTTGAAGTTTAAAGAAATTAGCAGTAAAACTTCCCTTGAATTCACTGAGTTTAGACCTAAAATTTTCAATTTATTCTACTTGCATTTTTTATCTTTATATTGTACAGTAGCTATCCAGAATTAGAAAGTATGAGAGAGATTCAGTATTCTTACTATTACCTCTTATTGATCAATATGAGAAGAAACATAGAATCATAGAAACATAGAACCAGAAGCGGCCTGTAAGATCATCAAGCCTGGTCCCCTGCCGTGGGCAAGAAGTTATTGGGCTCAGATGAGCTTGTTATTGTTATGCATGCTGCTCCATTTTACTTGAACTGTACATGGATATTTTGCATACTTGTGACTTGTAGTCATGGCCACTTTGGATGAGGTCGGTGTAGTAGCTGATCTAAGAGGATACTATTTCTTCCTTTCTTCTAGAGCCCTGAAGGATGTGGGTTTATCTGAACATCAGGACAAACTAGCTGGTACCCTGTCTGGGGGAATGAAAAGGAAGCTCTCAATTGCTATTGCCTTTATTGGAAACTCAAGGACAGTTGTTCTCGATGAGCCCACCAGTGGTATAGATCCATGTTCACAGCGTAGCATCTGGGACATTCTCTTGAAGTACAGAGCTGGTACAGAACTGAGACAAATATTTTGTCAGCTAATATGCTTCCTAAGGTGCCTTGCCTAAGCCAAGGGGTGGTTCAAAATTATGTTTTTCAGTGAATGATTAGAAATCCGTATTTAGATGCAGCTGATGAAGTTTTAAAACAGCCAGCTAAAATTCAAAGTATTCCTTTCTGTTTCCTTAGGAAAGGCGGAGGATCTAATGGCATAAGTGCAAGATTAAGTTTAGCCCTGAGCGCTGCCAATTCTGCCCTGGATGAAAAGCGTTATCCCCTGGCCTGACCCCTCTGTACTTTTGCTTCTTTGTAGTCTTTCACTTTGTGTTTCACACATGGCTGTATATATATGTCTAATGCTGGCACACTTATAGGTCTAGCCACTACAGAATTTTAAAAGGTTTTCCTTTAAAATGGGCTGCAGGAATGCAAGCTTCTGAGGGAACAGTCCCCCCAACCCCACTCCCTCCCCCCCCGCCCACTTCAGTGAATGATCCATTAGAGCAGAAGCCACTGCTTTTAAGTATCTTTTAATCAACTTAGAAGCTCAGAAATTGTATCTGCTTCATATTTGTTTTCAACTTTAGGTCCGGCTCTAAATTGTTCACTGGTATTAGCCCGCAAAAAATTCAGCAAGTGTTTTATATGGGAAATAGAGGGTAACAGCCATGTTGCACAATTGTCCTGCATGATGTGCAGTATGATATGGAAGCACTCTTTTCTTATAAGGACATATGGCAAACAAGAGATGTCTCTCATGTGACCATGTTTTCATGCAAACCTGAGTCATGTGCAGTGTTCTTCCTGGGGCAGGTCGCACTCTGATTTTCACGACTCAGCATCTCGATGAGGCAGAAGTGCTCAGCGATCGTATTGCTATCCTGCAGCATGGGCAGCTGCACTGCTGTGGTTCTCCCTCTTACCTGAAGGAAAAATATGGCCAGGGACACAGCCTAACGCTCATTAAAAAGGTAGGTTGAGGAAACTTCTTACACCCATATGTATTGCCTGCCAAAGAATGGACATGCTTATTCTGAAGGCACCTTCCAATATTGTCAGTAACTTTTATATGCAGGATAAATGTCATGATTCTTATTTCTTATGTAAAACTGATAGCACTGCAAGGGATGCTGTTGGGTTTTTTTTGTTTTTTTTTGTTTTTTGTAGCTTTTGTTCCATGGCTATTTTATCTTGCATTGTTTTATCTTATTGAGTAACTCAGTGATAATTTGGTAGAGGTGAGGTGAAGTTGTTGCCATGATGGTCCAGGAGATATGTTAGAAGCAAGAATTCTTTCAAAGTATTTTTCTGCCCAGCAGGATAGACATAGGCAAGCTTTTAGGTATCACAGTACCCTTCCTCAGGGTCTGAGGTAGAAGTAGACCCAGCTGAGCTAAACAGCAGATTGAACAAAAGCTTGTTAAGTAGGGTTTTTATGGTAAGGATATGACCCTACTTAACAAACTTTTGTTCAATGTGTATTTAGGTCAACTGTGTCTACTTCTACCTCAGACCCTGAGGAAGGGTACTGTGATACCTGAGTGTTTGCCTGTGTCTGTATCAACCATTCAGTTGGTTCAGTAAAAGTATCACCCACAGGAATTCTTGCTTCTCAGTGAAAAAGCTGTAATTTCATATTTTGCTGAATAGAAGAGGAGACACTGCTGACAAAATTAGGCTCCAGAGCTTCAGTGGAAATGCTCTCATAAGAAAGTGTTTCCCGTGTTGGGTCCTATATTTGTTTGCAGTCTGTCCTTTATTACCACCTTCTGGTGGCATTAAGCTCCATTTACTGTTGTATTTCCCTTCTACATAGCCCTCCATGTTTGAAATCCAGGATCCCAAGGATACCGCAAGAGTTACATCTCTGGTGCAGTCCCATCTACCAGAAGCATTCCTGAAAGAGAACAGTGGGAGTGAGCTGACTTACCTGATTCCAGAGGTGGCAGACAAGGCCTCCTTTAAAGGTCTTTTTCAGGCTTTGGATGAAAACCTTCTACATCTACATGTAACTAGCTATGGCATTTCAGACACTACCTTGGAGGAGGTATTTTTGAGTCCCCTGCACATTTAGCTTCTAGTTGTTACTAAGTGGTAACTGTCTTTTTTCTAGCCTTCTTGGCCCCATGTGAATCAACTCATATTTCAGGACAGGTTTTTGTGAGAAACAGGAAAGAACATCTTGTACAGAATATATATTTTAAAAGTTGTTGTATTATTAATTTGCAGCAACTGCTCTACACTGTAAACTGCTCTGCTGTCCAGAAGGCCTGATATAAGCTTCAAAGATGATATTATCTTCTGGAAGACTTGTTTTGGTTTTGGGAAATTTTTATAGGATAGTGACTTACCCTAAAATCCCTGTCACCCAAAATCACTAATGATCAGCATCTGCAAACTTGCACCTTGATTATAGTGGTGGATGAAGCTGGAAAGATTGCTCCATACAGGTCTCCAAAGTTTAGTGTGTGTTCTCCGAATCCTGACTGAAATGACCAGACTTCAGGAATTTGCAGAAGTGAGCTGATAAGGTCACAAGAATGGTCATTCTCTCAGATTTACTTGTGGGGTTTTTTTGTATAACTTAGTCAAGTTTATTACAGAAGCAGCCATTTGCATGGTCTCTACCACTTCTGATTTCAACATTCATACTTCTCAGTGGGTTATACCGGGCCTGAATAATTTTTATCCCAACTCTATCCATTCATCATGAAATTCTCTAACCTACCTTTACTTAAGTGATGGACTCTAAATGCTTTTTAAAAATATCAGTTTTTCACTGTTCAAATAATGATACAAGAATACCACTAGAATTTTTCAACAGATGAGAGACAATTTCATTTAATGCCCGATCCACTCAGGAGTACTTCATAAAACTGCTTTCCCCAGATAGACAGAGGAGTGAACCACATCCAAAAAGAGAATTTAAAGTGTGGCAGAGAATAAAACTCATAACAAGCTTATAAAATGCACATTTTGGGTTAGTAGTTCTTTGTGTAGTGTAACATACCTGTAACAGACCCTGTGTGTTAAAAGTATTAAACATTTTATGCAGTACCTCCTTATACCCATTCTCCCCTTTTCCTCTCCCCCCCCCCCAAAAAAAAAAAAAAAAATCAACCTTGGATGGTTATAAGAAGGCAGAACTGGTCCACATGAGTCATGGGCTAGGAACAGACATTCAAGAAGCCTGAGCCTGGATTAATTCAATCTTTGCAAGTTAGTTTAACCTGGCTAGGCTGGACTGGTTTGTAACTGGACAGGTATTCTCTCTGAACTGAGGAAATTCAGACACATGCCTGCAGTGGCTCAGGCTAGAAGGTGGGGGTTGCTAGAGCAGCCCTCTTTTCCCTTGAATAGTGCTGAGCTGAGTGAGGGGGCGTGGCCAGGCCCTGGCAGGACCTTTGATTAGGGAGGTCTGCCTGTACTATTCCAGGCTTTTCTCTGCTGGCTGCTCAAGGGGCAAGAGTCTTGCCAGCCCCCAGCTAGAACTGAGGCAAGGGGAGGTGTGTAGTGCATGCATCTGTTGATGATACGGAGCTTTTCAATCTCCCTCTCCCTGCTTCTTTATAATGTCTGCAGCAAACTAACAGGAAGCAAGTCAGCATAGGGCTGATAAGTGTTTATCACCCCATCAGGAAAACAATAGCCTTTCTCCATTAGTTCAAACTCTTCTTAAGCAGTTTGCCAGCTGACTTGTTGATTAGCTTCAAAAGTCCTACGCAATGTTACCAGATTTGCCCATTACTTTGGGGTGTGATCATTGATTAGGGATATGTTTCTGGGGTCTTGGTAATTCTGTCAATGTGCTGCTTGTGTTACTTGTATTTCTATATGGAGCTGTATATCTCCCTTCTGCAAGTCCTCACCCTCCAGTGGAGCTATCTTGCAGGACTCACTCTCAATGGGGCTGGGTTCCTCCAGTCACCAAATCAGTCATACACACAAACACACACAAATTAACATGACATGCCTGACTCGGCCGGGTTGATCAGCTTGGACAGGCTGATACCCTCATATGCCAAGAATCAGTTCATCAGAGCAACAATAAACTGCAGTCAGACACAAGCACACAGATGAACAGAATCCCTCTGAATCTGTCTGGGTGTCCATCTGACACCCTCATGGGCCAGGATTCAGTTCATAAGGGCACATCTGAGTCAATCAGCCTGTACAAGCTGATCCCGTTATGTGTTTCAAACTCAGCACATCCCAATCTTTGGCCTCCTGATGAGCAGACCCCACAGTATTTTTGAGCTTCACGGGGATCTTTAGCTTAGGTAAAAGAAGCATTGCTGCAGAGCACGGGAGGAAAGAGAAGCAGAGAAGGAAAAATATACCCAGTTACTACCAGTTTGACTATAAAAAGTTATTTATTGCTAAGCATATGAAATATATAATGTACTAGTAGTAATAGACATGCAAAAGAAAAAAAACAAACACAAACAATTACAATACTACCCTGGTTTCACTAAGTATTTGGGAAACTTAGCTCAAGCTTAACTAATACAGTTCAGGTTCAGAAATTTATGCCTAGAGAGAAAAGAGAGAGAGAGCGCTGGGATCTCACCAGTCCAAGGTACTCGGGCTGCAAAGCTGACAGGCACAGTCCATAGCACAATTCTTGAAGGGAGACAATCTGTTCTTCCAGCATCCCAAGAACAACAGGGGATGGTGACAGCACATGAGTTTTGTCTTCTTGAAGCACACACACTGCTGCTTTTTACAGATTACCCTCAGTTCAGCTGCTTCAAAGCATTCTCAATAGTGTAAATCATTGTCTTTTCTATTGGCAAGGGGTTATCTGGTTTGGAACATCTCAAGAAACTGATTGATAATCAGGAAACATATAAGGTTAGGGAGTAACCAAATACTTCGGAGCCAGCTTGAAATTCCTATGGATAGTAGATATACTGATGGGATATCTCATGGGTTCTTCAGAAACAATAGATAGCTTGCAGCATCAGGATTTTGTATTTTTACTTGTTGTGAACAAGCCTCATCTTAGCATGACTTTTCCAGATCTTACTATAGTCTTTTAACAGACTTAAAACAATTATTGGGGTGCTCATAACCTTTTGTGGAGAGGGCTTTCACCAGTCGTCTCGGGAAAAGTATGACAACACCTGTGATTTAGGGCTCCAATGGGCTGGACGCTGTGATGAACCCTTAACCATTGTTCAAATGTTGCCCATACCCCCTCTGACTTGGTCTCTTGCCTCAGCATTCCCTAACCCGGCAACCGAGTTTTAGTCAATCAAGTTTAAATAGGCCTCCCATAGTGGGACCGGGGAATGTACGGCCTGAGTTGCCTATTAAACTTAGAGGTGTGTGTGTGTCGGCGGGGGTGGGGTGGGGAGGAGTCCTTTGTAAAGCCAGATTAGAACTGGTCTGATAAATGCTGAGCTGGGTGTGTGTGAACATGGGTTGATTAGCATTTGGAGCACAGATTCCCCATCATGCAGTGCTCCCCTGCTTCTCTGGTCCCAGAATTCACTGCAGTCTCTGCTTCAGGCTTTCTGTTCTCCATCTCTCATGTAAATGAATGATCATCTGGTTCCATCTCGGATGCAAATGAGACCTAGGGCAGTTGTTTCACTCTTGTCACCCTTATCTGGAGGGTCTTAGGTGTGTCTCTCACTGCATCTTAATCAGTTTCATTTACGTAGAGGAGGGGAGGGAGGGGGAATTCTTTGTGAGTCAGACAGACTGCATCCTGTGCCAGGGTTGCCTGAGAACACACAGCTGAGACATAACAGCAGTCACTGTTCTGTCTGCCTATTCCAGTAAAATTGGAGATGCACACAAACACCTCTCAGCATTAGCTAGCCTACCACATGCCTTGGGTCCATGGGGCTGGGGTCTGTGCTGTGGGAGATGGAAGGGAGGGAGAGGGGGATTCTTGCTTGAGCAGCAAGGGGGAGGGGAGGGCAGGGGAAAGCCAGGGAGACCCTGCTGTGTCTGTAGTCTCTGCCTGAGCTCCAGTCAGGGAGCAGAGGGGAGGGGCCATCTCTGCTGTGGAGCAAAGAGCCCCACCCAGCCCAGAGAGCATGCTGGAATGCTGGGGGAGTCTGGTTTATCTTAAACCAGCAAGGGGTCTGGAACAGACATTTCATAAACTGGTTTGACCCAAATCAGTTAAGTCTAATACTACATTCAACCAGGTTGATCTGAAACCAGTTTCAGCCATTTTCAAACTGGTTTATGTGCACTGAACATCTATTCTGTTACAGGTTTAAACCAGTTTCTGATCACTTAAACCAGTTTATGTGTAATGTCTGTCCCTAGCCATGGAGTCCATGCCTGTGCAAACACAGAGATCCAAAAGAGCCCACATGAACACCCACTCTGCCCCCTTTCTTCCTCCCCGCACACTTCACTTGTCACAAAGCACCCCCTGATGCCATGTAGTAGACTCAGGATTATTAGGTACAAAAAGCCAAAGGCCTCTCAGACTCCCGTAATGTGCTATGGTGTGCCAAATGGAAAGACTGGGAGAGGTAAAGGGTCCTAGCAGGGGCTTCTGTTCTTGCTGAAAAATCTAAGAGTAAGTAGCAGACCTCCTGAGTGCATCTTGTTGAAGATAGAGGGGCTGGGGATCTGTCTACTACATACCCTCAAATCAGAAACATAAGAGGCAGTAATAATGAGAGATTTTAATTTCTCTCACATCTATTTGTAAATACAGCAAAATGTGCAAGGATGAATCCTATTTCACCTTTGCTTGCCAAAGCAATGCTTCCATAGCTCTGTAAGTGCTATTCGTGGGACTTAAATGGCATTTGGATTCTATTTGCAGCAGGATGATTGCCCACCCTCCAGCACACCCCTGTACTCGCTTCCAAGAGGGAAAGATAGGTTGGGACCAGGAAAAGAGTAGTACTGAGGAAGTGCGACTTGATAAGATGGACATTATGCTGGAAGGGATGGGCCCTGGTTTCTGGCTCCTTGCATTTTATATTGCTTGGATAAAATGGCATATGCAGCAGTGGATTCATTGTCCCATGAAGTCCATTCCAGCCAATAATTCTTAAGCACTTTTTCAAAACAGATTTGTTTGTTTTGGATTCCAAATGATTAATATAAACAAGGAAGCATAATAATTTCCTTTAAAATGGGATCACAACTAAACAAGCCCGTGCCCAAAACACAAAGATAAAAGCTATGTAAAATGGATAATGCTTTTTGGAACAGGGACCTTCTTGCTATTAAATTAGATGACAAAACCTAGTGCAGTGGAGCAAGAATTCATAACTGGAATAAGGGTAATAACATCAATGGAAATATCTATGTGGGCTTTATAATTAGCGTGTACAATTAAACAACAAATTATATCTGTGCTCTAGAATTCTATGGGGTGATATGAGTCTAGAAGCTTATTAAACGGTGGTCATTCTCTCTCAAGTTAGTGATTAACATACAACATAAAAGACTACCAGAGGGTTTTAGATAATTTATATAAAACTTTTTTCTGCTGGCTTGTTTCGTTTGCATGGAAATCCTCAGGACTTTTTCCTAAAGAGGCAATTGCAAAAGCAGACTAACGCGGTCACAATAAATATATAAGCTTCTTAGAATACTCCTTCTGCATCATTCAATTTAAGGGTGCTGCTCTTGGTGACTTCCTGCAGAAAAGTAAGAAAAGCTTTCCAAAATGGTAATAGGTACTGATACATTGTTCTGCGGTTTAGACATTTAACATATTAATTTGGTGTGATTTCTATCATCTCTGCATGCTCATCATTAACTGTTGTTACCAGCTTCTTTCTTCATTTTCTTATCAAAAGCCTCTTTATGCTGTCAACTAAATGGAAAGCATATAATAGTGCTATTGAGTCTATTCAAACAATTCAATCTGGAAACAAAGAATTCTGACTCTAAGAGGAAAATATATCAAATTATTTTTTGTACAGAATTACACTCTGTTTTCTTTCAATTGGTTGTATGGGACATTTGCACGCTTTAAAAATCTTAACCCATTAAGGGACATCATATGATCACAGGCAGTATCTTGATGATCTAGGGCAATGGGTCTTAACTGCTTCAAACCCTTTTCTTTCTTCTTCTTGCTGTGTTTGATTTTAGCTATAGTCAGAAATGGATACTGAAGAGTATAAACATAAAGGCAATCCAGAAATGTTACCAAATGTAGTAGTTTCATAGTAGCTAGGGTCAGGAGGGACCTGAACAGATCATCTAGCATGACCCCCTGCCACAGGCAGGAATGAATGCTGGGTTTACAAGACCCCAGACAGGTGATCGTCCAACCTCCTTTTGAATATGCCCAAGGTAGGGACGAGGACCACCTCCCTAGGAAGTTGCTTCCAGATTTTGGCCACCTTAACTGTAAAATATTGCCTTCTGATCTCCAACCTAAACCTATTCTCCATCAGCTTATGACCATTGTTCCTTGTCACCCCAGGTGGTGCTGGGGAGAAAAGAGCTCTGCCTTTGCTGTTGATCCCCCCTGATGAGTTTGTAGGCAGCCACCAGGTACCCCCTCAGCCTCCTCTTGCTGAGGCTGAACAGGTTCAGGTCCTTCAGTCTCTCCTCGTAGGGCCTGTCCTGCTGCCCTCTCACCAAGTGGGTGGCCCTCCTCTGAACCCTCTCCAGGCTGGCCACATCCCTTTTGAAGTGTGGTGCCCAGTACTGGACACAGTACTCCAACTGTGGCCTGACCAAAGTCACATAGAGGGGGAGGATCACTGGACTGGCTTGAGATGCACCTTTGGATGCATGACAAGGTATGGCTGGCCTTGCTGGCTGCAGTCTGGCATTGGCGGCTTATGTTCATCTTGGAGTCAATAATGACTCCAAGATCCCTTTCGTCTCTGTGCTTTCAAGAAGGGAACTCCCCAGCCTGTATGTATGCTGTGGATTCCTTCTCCCAAGGTGCAGCACCCTGCATTTATCTACGTTGAACCCCATCCTATTCTCCTCTGCCCACTTTTGTAGATTTGAAACCGTGATTTATTAAAATAACCTTCGTGTTTAAGGCTGATTGGAGAGTGACACTTCCTTAGGATGAGTATTTCTGAAGTTTCAAAACATTTCATTGAGAGTGTTCTGTCCAACTGCTGATAATATTAATGCAGTGTTAATTTATTTTGCACACAATTTGGAGTGCCTGTTTGTAAAAATGGTTTCTTCTGTGAGCCAGAAGCTATGTGGTCTTCCTTCTTCTAAATGTTATACTCAAATAAACATGCCCCTGTTGTTGGCCAAGCAAAAAACTTATGCAACAGTTTCATTTGCCTAAGCACAGAGGTGGTTAGCTGTGTTAGTCTGAAGTCAGGCAGAAGGAAAATCAGAGTTGTACTTTGAGCCCCTGACAGACTTTACACTTAAGATGTGATGAACATGTCTTAAGGAGTGATCTGTCTGTGCATTCATTCAAGTAATGGTGTGATAAAACCAGGAATAAGCCACAAAGGTGTTGCATGAAATGTGTAATAACTTTGTGGGTGGTTCCTATCACACCTTGAATTGAATCGCTTCAGGACTCCTGTGTGTTTCAGAGGCTGGGAGCCCCAATCAGCTGATGGGTGCTCCCAGCCAGGAAAGTGGTATCAGATTGAAAAGGCTCCATGTGCTCCCCCAACTGAGACCCTAGGTCAGCTGATCAGGGAGCTGATCTTGATCTTTGCTGGTGCAGGTATGATGGGATCTGATCATGATTTGTGGCTCCCCCTGCACTGGCAGCATGGCACAATGGGATCTGATGCTCAGTCCTATAGTTGTGCCATGCATGTGGCATGCATGTGTGGCATGGCAGGAAGCATAATTGTTGGGATCATGCATCAGATCCCATCATGCCTTTAATTTAACATCTGTAAGTGATGATAGAGACTAACTGGTTTAAAGAGGCATGAGCCTCTTAAATAGGCAACTAGATACTTTGTATGATGGATCTAATGAAAGATTATTGCCTATTAAACCTCACATCTCTCTGAACCAGTGACTGTAAGGTGCTACCCTGGCCTACTTTCTGCCAGTTTCTTTGTCAACTCAAAAACCCCACAATTAATGGCTGTAAACATACTCCTGCACATTTAAGATCAGTGGGCATTTGCCACTAGCTTCAGTTGCAGCTGTACTGTACTGTGTTCAGTACTCACTGCACTGAAGAAAAGATAAAAATGGCATAAATAAGTGTAATCAGAGAGGAAAAATTTGCCTCTAGCTGACATGAGGAGAACAGGGGGGAAGAAGTTTAAAATGAAATAGATTAGGTCCATAGATTTTGAAGAGATTGAAGTGTTTCAGAAATTGGAACCATCCCATGAACATGTGACCTGAAAATAGCCAGCTATCATTCCAAAATTAGTCACAGAGCCATGCAACATATACACACGTCTAAACCTGAAGCTAAGTAGTCTCAAAGGTGGGGATTTTCAGGTTTGCAGGTTTGGTTCAGGGGTATCTTGAGCTCAAAAAGTACAAAAAAGCAAAATACGTTACATTCTTAAATTCCTTGTTGTATTTGGCGTAGCCCTTATTAGTCTCAGAGAGGGCAGGAGAAAACGAGTTGAGGAAAACCTTAAGCATGGTTTCCCTACAGTGTGTTTACATTTTTTGTTGCTTCCCCCTATTTTTCCCTGTTTTCTATTTTTAGGTGTTTTATGTTTTTTTGCTTATGTGCTCACTTGACTTTCTCCCACCAGCTGTCCTCCAGAATCTTGGCTGCCCTTTCAGTAGTGGTTTGTTGTCCACAATTACTTTCTATTTGTGGGGGGAAAAAGGTGGCCTCTCCGGGATTTACATTAGAAATGGGAGTGGAAGGTCAAGAAAAGCTTCTGAGGTGGTAGCCCAATGCTTTTGGGTTTGAAGGAAGAGTCAACATCTCTTGTTGTTCTCTCCTTTCACCAGCTGCAGCTGAGACTGCTTTCATAAAGCAGACTCATTGTAGCTGGCAGCAGTGTCCTCTGCACACTGTGCTGCTCTGCTCAGGCTTCTTAAGGCAGAAACCAGGTAGCAGTGTCCAAATGAGGTAGGTATTGGACAGGGTAGTTAGGACTGCTGAATGAGAGACTGGGGCATATGGACCTCTTCAGCCTCCGCAAGAGAAGGTTGAGAGGCGACCTTGTGGCTGCCTATAAGTTCATCACGGGGGCACAGAATGGAATTGGTGAGGTTTTATTCACCAAGGCGTCCCCGGGGGTTACAAGAAATAATGGCCACAAGCTAGCAGAGAGCAGATTTAGACTGGACATTAGGAAGAACTTCTTCACAGTTCGAGTGGCCAAGGTCTGGAATGGGCTCCCAAGGGAGGTGGTGCTCTCCCCTACCCTGGGGGTCTTCAAGAGGAGGTTAGATAGGCATCTAGCTGGGGTCATCTGAACCCAGCACTCTTTCCTGCCTATGCAGGGAGTCGGACTTGATGATCTATTGAGGTCCTTTCCGACCCTAGCATCTATGAATGACAGGCAAATTAGCCTGTGCCCTCCATGCTAATTAGCCAGTCTACAGCATCACATGAGTGCTGCTACTCTGCTTTCTGTTTAGGAGGTGGCTTGTGAAGGGCAGCATGGTGTGTTTGATGACCCAACAAGCTTACTGTGTTGACCTGGCCTACATTTTTCCTTCTCTTTCCTGCCTGGAATAGTGCAGGGCTTCACTGGGGAATGGTAGAGGCAGCCATGCCCTCACCTCCCTAAATCTGGCTTGGCAGCAACATTCCCATTCAGAAAACTATTATATCTCAAACTTCCTGTGGGACAGTGGGTAAATTATAATCTATGTGCCTCAATCTCCATCAGTTAAATAGGGTACTGATCATTTCTGCCTCATTAACAGTAGTGAGGGACTTGCCAATTGAAATAATTAGGGAGGATTATTTTCCTTCCTATCTCCTTGCTTTGTTTAGCCTAGTATTGTTTGTAATGGTGGAAGCTGGTATACAGCAGTGATAGAATCACATAGGCCCAAAGCAACCATTTAAATGTAGGCCTGGACAATCAAAATCTCCCTCTAGTATCTAATATAGTAAAGGCAAGAAATATTTAATTTCTATTGTGCTCACTCTAGTTAGCGGCCAAAAATGTTTACTGGAAGTTGACAGGTAGCTATACAATCGATAATCGCTATTAAACAGCAATTATATTGACTAAACAAAGCAAAATTCATCTAACAGACAGACCTCAATGCAGCTAAAAACAGCCTTTTCACCAGGATAAAGAAATTAAAATAGACTGGCTTTTATAGCCCTTTGTATGGACTCTTTCGGTGCTTTAAGGGTTTTTTCCCCCTTTGTTGTAGCCAATATTGGATTCCTTTGTTGGAAGAGTTAAATGCTACTTTGTGACAGTAACGCTAAGGTAATGGAGGCTCTGCTGGTTTGAAGCAGTTAACTGTTTTGTTTATCTGTTTAACCTACCTTTGCCTCTCTCAGTAGTGCCCCCTTCCCCTATCATTTTCTCCCCCTTTCCCTATCCTTTGTATTTAAATTACTTTGTTCCTTTCTATGTATTGCCATTGCTATGAACAGACTTACAGACAGCATCTGATGAAGTCAGCTGTTGCCTACAAAAGCTTACGTCTTTCTGAATGAACCAGTCTCTAAGGTGTCATCCTTCCTTGCCTTCTGCCTGACTTCAGACTAACATGGCTAACTACCTCTCTTTATTTTTATTATAATTGAGGCCTTTCAAACAAGATTCCACGATATACCCTTAAACTGATTTATTGAGCACGACTTTGGTGGGGATGGCTACTGCATTTGCTACAAAATGTGCATTTCAGCAGTGTTTCTGCTCTCAGAGAGCTAAATTTTCCCTTGAATTTCTCCCTTTTGCTGGAGCTGCTGGGTTCAGGATTCTGTAGGGTTTTGTGGTTTGAGTTGGGGGCATTCATTGTGACAGGGCAGGGAACTAAGAAATTTCCATGTGGTTGGTGGATGCTCCTCTGGAATATAAGAAGGGAGTTAATGCTGCTTCATGGAAGCATGGGATGCCTATACATGTGCAGGGCAGGCATTTCCAAAGATGCTATAACTTTTGCGCTTTACTTACAGCACTTTAAGTATAACACCTTAAAACTTAATAGGCATTCCACAGTTTGGTGCAAGTTTCATGCCTTGCTGTACTTCTATAGAGGAGGAGGCAGGGAATGCTGGATATTCTTTTTGAGAAATATGCTTATATTGGGCTCCAGAGCTAGGTACACCTGGTGGTAGCAAGCAGTAATTATCACTTTGAAAAGCCCCAGTTAAATACACATGCAATAAAGGCAAACTAGGTAGGCCAAGTTGCATTACTGCAGTTCACCTTGCATTAAAAATGCACACAATAAGGTTTAATTAAGGTGACTTCCACCATTTAAAAAATCTTCTAAAGTTGCCTATTAAGTGATGGCTTTAAAATGTTTTAATGATGAAAATCACCATATGTATGGGCACCTATAAGCTCCAGAACCCTATATCCGGCCCCTAACAATCTATAAATCTATAAATGCTACAGCTCAGAGGTAGGGAGGCCTAGTCTGTGGTGACCTAGCTGTGACTGAGCTTTGCCCTTAGGGGGCAGAGTGCCTGTACAGCAGTGTGAAAGGGCCAGGAGCTCTTTGTGCAGATGCTTTTAAACCTGTGGGACACTTACTTTTCTTTTTTCTTTCCATGGTCCTACCCTTAGGGGAGTGATCTATGATATTTCAAAGTAATTACATTGTCTGGGTACATTATAGCAGTGCTTCAGCACAGTAGGGCTGGTGTAGTCATTTCTCAATAGAGATATTGTGAGGTGAAGCTTGAAAGCTGATCTGTAGGAAACTGGATCTAATTTCTTTTTCTGTTTCCTGAAAGGTGTTTTTGAAGTTACTGCAGGATACAGGGAAGAAGCCACCTATGCCCTTGGCAATAGACTTGGAGGCCCCACTTGCTAATGGTACTGAATCAACCTATCAGAAATGTAAGTAAAAAAAATAAATTCTATGTCCTGCTTCAAAGCAGTTGGTTTTAGAAAGGTGAGAGGCCTACAGTTAATCAGGCTAAAGCCTCCCTACAGTTGGCAGCATGTGTGAGAGGAGTGGGCTACTGTAGGTCATCACAATCCTGTGTGATGTCTTCTCACGTGCAGTATTCAGAGGTATCCAGATACCCAGTTTGAGATTATATGCTTCACAAACTTGCCCTGGCTTACTTTAGGACTGACATGACTAGAGCAGAGCTTGTAATCTTTCTTTAGCTACTTCTTTCTCTGTCGTCATGGACAGCATTACCATCAGGTTCATCATTCAGGCCCAATAATTTAGATGTCATCTTCAGCTTCGACCTATTGCAAGGTCTTCACAATTGTATAAGTATTGCAGATTCTTTCTGCATGACATCTCTAAAATATACACTCCTCCCTTTCCATCTACACAGTTGAAACTCTCATCTGGTTATTTAGTGTTTTAGAGCACTTGTAGACATGCAGAGGGGCTGCTCCAATGTGCTGTAATTACGGTGTGTTGGGTAAACTTGATTAATCGGGTCTGACAGTGTTTGCTAATTAGCGTGCCTCCAGCAGCCTCTGTGTCTCATGTATTAGTGACCCCGCGCTCCAAAATGGTGGCAGGGGTGCTTTAACTAAAGCTCCGTTGGTGAGCTTTAGTTAAAGTGCCCCCCTCCCCCCACTGTTTTGAAGCGAGGGGACGCTGATGCATGGGACACTGTTAGTGCTTTAATTAAAACGCCTCACCCCCTTTCTTGAAACATGTGTAAAAATCCTCTTAGTTGCTGTAACCTTCTTTTCTCTGGCTTTGACAACTGTAGTCTTACCATACTTACATCCCTTCAGAACACTGGTTGAAGATCACCATTTGAGCCAGTTGCTTTGACTATATTAACTCTGTCTTAGCATTCCTGCTCCGCCTCCCTCATCTGCATTGCATCAACTGTAAGTCATTTGTCTTTGCTTTCAGGAGCCTTGGTGGCCTGTGCCCTCCCTGTCCAACATTTCTGTATCCAAATGCCAACTCCCATCTCTAGTCAGCCCTGGATGTTGGCTTCCTTCACTCACTTGTTTAAATTTTAGAATGAGCTCCCTCACATGCTGTCCCCTCACATTTGGGTGTGGTTTGTATAAGGAGCTGGAAAGCCACTTTGTTGTTTTCCTCAAAAAGCCTCCTTAGAACTCTCCTTGGCTGTGGTGCTTACAAAAATCTTGACAAGTGCAAACTTTGTGGGTGGCATGTTCAAAAGCATTCCTTGCTGACCTTGTTCAGCTCCCACAGCAGTGTGTGGGAGTTTTACATTGACTTCAGTGGAGCAGCTAAAGCAATGCTGAGCACTTTAGAACATACCCCTCCTTAGAGTTTTCTATTTTGTGATTTTCCCTACCTAAGCTAGCATGAGGTTTGAACACAAACATCACATTATAAATGCCCTGTGGTGACCGTCTCATTGATTGTCTTTTTCTGCCTCTACTTTCCTCTCATATGATTATGGAGATAGGGATGATAAAATGAAAGCGACAAGGCGCCCTTTGGAAAAAAAAAAACTAAAATAAGAAAAAATCTCTTCGTGAAATGAGAACAGGTGCTGTATTATATATACACTTTTAGATATCCCTTTATTTTAGGACTAATTAAAAACAAAGTTCCATGGTACATATCAAGTTAGATAACTTTTAGGAAGTCTCAGGGCAGTTTATCAAATTGTTTGTCCCTTGCACATCACATTTTCATTAATGTATACAAATTGAAATTTATAAAGTAATCAATGTTTGGCCTCCACTGTACCTCATAGCTTAAGATAATAGCCAGCTATTTTTCAGAACATATAGCTATGTATTTATTAGATGTCTCACATAATTAAAGAATCCATTAATTAGGAGCAATAGTTCTTATTTCTGAGGCTGATAAATTACCGTAAGAAAATGTGATAATAATGCTATTTCTGTGGGGAGAAGGACGGAGAGAAATTTTCATTCATGGAAGATGACTGTCATTCATCATTAAGGACAGTTGTGAAGTGTAGGCATAAGGGATTTGGGAGTTGGTCATGAAAGGTATCCATCTTTGTCAGAGTAAACCAGAATACTCCATGGGCAATAGCTTGACCTATATAATTTTGTCTTTGAAAGCAGACTCAAAGACAGTCAAACTTTCTGTTTGGCAGAGTAGTTCAATGAATTTTGGCAAAGCCCTAGAGCGAACAGCTGGATTATTTAAAAAGATCATAGGATTCTCCTATGCAAATTAAGAGAATTGGGACTGAGACGACACATGGTGGCTAACACCAATGAGGGTAACAGGCATAGGTATTGCATCAAAGCCCAGTGCAGAAGGGCTATAGCCCTGTATACATGGCCTGTTTAATATGGAATTATCATAGTTACCCATGGGGGGCCTTATCTCATACTTGCAGTCTTTAATGAACCTATTTTCACAACATACCAGGCACAGTTCTTTTGTTCTGATGTTACAAGTTGGAAACTGGGGTACAAATACTGAAGGTTATAACAGGACTTAGTTGCCTCAAATAGGACTTGGGTAGGTATTAGCACCCAGCTGCCTTCCCTGCCCCTTGCCATGCAGGTCTCAGAAATCTGTTAGGAAGCAGGGTGCTGGGCTCTCCTCCACTTGTGGCAGTCCTAGGACCTCCATTGCATGGGGCAGGGAAGGCAGCCAGCTCCATTGTATGGGGCTTCTCCCAGTGGCACATGAGTACGGGAGCTGCACGTGTGCTTCATGGAGCCCCTCGCGATAGAGGCGGGCCAGCCTGGCTGAGCTCCTTGTTCCCAATTCCAGTGCTGGGTGGAGCTGTGCACCACTGGGTGGCAGCACCTCTATGGGGCATGAGTGCTGTAAATAAAAAGGGAGGCAAGAATGAACCATAATGGCTATACTGCTAAGTTATTTGAGCCAAATAGCTGCTGGTGGGGGTCATGTGCCATGAGGGGGAAGATTGTGGAAGGTCCCCATGCCCCCACCCTTGCATTGCAAAAAAGCCACATACCCACACCCTGCCTTGACAACACCCCCACATATACACAACTCCCCCAACATACCCTATTGCCCCCACACCTCCCCACACTCCACCGTACACACACACCTACCACTAACCACACCCCCTCAAACAATATACAAGAGTAAGACTTTATTTTTGAGTTATTATGCAATCACCTCTGTTTATAGTATGCAGACACAAAACATGACAAAAATATTTTTTGTAATAAAATTAAAATACATTATAGTAGATGTTGTTTAACTTCTACTGTATGATTTGGGTTTCTTTTGGTTCCAAGATGGCAACCCTCCCCTCCCAAAAGGAGTACTTCTGGGGGGCAAGGGGAGGGATTTCTGGTGGCAAATGTCAGAGGTTAGGGGTGGGACTTCTCATCCCAAGATAGCAACCAGAGGGTGGGGCACCTGTCAAGGGGCAGGGCTACCCTTGCAGACACCCAAACTAATTAAGCAGCCCGCCAGCCAAAATAATTGCCCGTCTCCACTCTAGTCTAATGGTTGTGCCATGCTGTTGAGGGGTTCCAGTTGTACTTCAGGACATTTTTTTCTATGTGCTTTATTGCCTGCTTGTTCAATTTTTTAAAAAATAAACAGCCTTAGGAGTAGGGACCAGAAACCAGATCTTTCCTGCTTCTCAGGTTATTGTTCTGGCCTCTGGGAAACATGGTCCATGAATACCCAGGAGAATAGCTTTAAAGAAAAGGAGTTAGCACTTTCCCAGCCCAGAAACAGCACTCTTAGGATAATGGTGGTTAGAATTTGAATTTCTCAGGCAGGGGGTAGAATTGAACCCAGACCTCCTGCTTCCTGGGTGAGTGCTGTAACCACTGGAGCTCTCAGAGAAATGAGGATTTTCTCCTCAATCACAACCTCCTCCTGTGTCTTAAAAGAAAATATTCTGGATTGTAATGTTTTTGAAAGAGAAGCTTATGCACTTGCCTTAGCGGTAAGGGTTTCAGCTGTGAATTTTGAGTGGAGCAAGGGATCTGCTGAAGCACAGACTCAGCTCTAAGCCCTAAGCCCAAAAAAGGGGAAGGATTTAAGATATGTCTCTCTCCTCCTTACTTACTACTCCCTAGCTTGAGCACGCCTTTTTGCTCACTGTTTTGAATTCCATGTGTATTGCATAGATGTAGGCACCAAAGTGGGGGTTATGGATCTTGTTATAGTGGCTAGATGCCCAAGTGGTTGATGCTGCAACACTGTGCTGGAGTTTCTTTGTGGGTCTGAGAGAAAGCTTGCTCACACAATGTATGTGGATGAACAGAGAGTTGAACCCAGGTATCTCAGGCCCCTGGCTAGTCGAACCTTTTTCTTTGGAGTGTGTGGGTCCCAGCAGCAGGGCTCACAAAAAAAACAACCCTCTGCATGTTTTCTGAGTGCCACATTGAGACATGAGGGTGCAGATATGTTAGGGTCCAAGCCAGCACAGCACAAATTTGCAAGAGTCAAAACTGCATCGTGGAGACCGTCAAGCTGTCTGTGCCTTTGTCCATGTGGTGTAGTAGTCAGCTGGGATCGACTGCCCTGGCATATGTCTCAAGGCAGATGTTGGAGGGTATTTCTTCCCTTAGCTATGTTGTGTTCTGAGTGCTTTCCACAGATTATAGCTTCTTTAGCTGAAGTGTTTTAGCTCATATCTACACTCCAGCCAACCAAGGAGCTTTGTTCTGACTGACCTTGAGAGATTTTAAGAAGTGTAACACTTCCTCTTGCTTTTGCTGCTCAATTAGAGATGAGCTGTCTTCTGAAAGGTGCCATCTAGAGTAGAGAGAACGCAAGACTGGTCCCTTGAGAGCGTGTGTTTGTACGTCTGCTGATGATGCAACGCTGCTGTGAGAAGAGGCTGACAAAGCTCTTCATAAAAGCAGTCAGGAAAAAATCCAAATGGCTTAGAAAATTCATGTAACATGCTTCAATTTAGAAATAATACAATAAAACCTCATGCATTCAAAGCACAGGGGACCAAAAACCACTAACATTGAAACAAACACACGTGCTAATTTGCATATATGCAAATCAGTACAGGAATCCATAGGCTTAATTCACTCAATCGATGTGCTTTATCTTTTTGCAAAATACTTCAAGTTTCAGCACATGTATTTCATAATCACACTTTTGCATAGCAGTTGTGTACCTACTTATAATACAAGCTGTTTTTTTTAAAGACATTTTTCATGTTCCAAGCCAAATCAGCCAAATCAAGTCCAAATCCATGAGCGAGTCCAGAACCATATGTGGCCCTTTAACCAGCAAACATCTTCCATCCCCACCAGGGGCTTCAGATGCTTCCAAGATCTTTTGGCAGGCATTCAACGTGCAGGCCCAAGGTCAAAGGCTTGGGGTTTGGATGCCCCAAGTTTTGCCTGTCCACAGCAATATGGCTGGAGGAGCAAGTTAGGGAGGAGGCTCCTATTTCCATAAAATGGGCATTAAGTCCCAACACCTCGGTGGGTACTAAACCATGCCAGAAGAACAGTTCTGCTGGAGAGGGCTTAAGGAAAACTGCCTTCTTATACCCAGAAATGTGGTGTTTGCCCTTCCAGGTATGTATAATACAAGCTATACATGATATTTAGTTGAAAGCCAAAAGACTCATGATTTAGGATATAGTTCATTGGTCTAGGCCCCAGCAAAGTCAACAGCATTTCAAACCATGGTGACTCCACAACCCAGCCCTACTCAGTATGTATGTGTATTCCAGATTACCTTCCCTGCCCCCCCACCCATGAGGATCCACATGCTGATTAGCCTCCTACCCATGACTGTAACTGGATGTTCTTGTCATGATTCGTAGGACCCTCCAAATTTATATGCAGAGTAAGTGAGAGGTGACCTGGTCGGACTCTATGGCATGGAGGGCGGGGTCTAACAGGTCACAGGCAACAGGCTGAGGGAGGGTGTGACAGTGTCTCTTACCTACATAGATGTTTAACAGACATTTAAGGCTGGTGAAGAAGCACAAATCATTAGAAACAGGAGAGAAAGTTGTTGCTCAGCTGTGTAAGTGAAGAGGAAGTTGAAATTTATTTGATTGTAGTGGTTCACTTTGACTTGAAAAGAGTTGACACTGGCAGGGACTGAGTGCAATGAAACTGCCTTATTCAGGTAGGCTTCACTACCCCAGCCTTATGGCAGATTCCCACCAGACTTTTTGCCCAGTATGGGCCTTGGCCTTGTGCCAGGTGTTGTGTGGGCATGCTCAGTGCAGACTACATGCACTCCTCTTCATAGCTGGTTTCTATGACTGAGCACCTGTTACAGCAGATTAATGATAGATAGTATATTTAATGAGGATTTCTTGGTTCAAGGTGCCAGAAAATGGTTTTGAATTTCAACGTAGCTGTTTTTGAATTATCTGTATTGTAAAATGTACAAAAATCTATTCTTTTGGCTGGGGCATGACAATAGATTTGAAGTATCTGATACTTTGAATTAACAAGGTTATACTGTATATATTTAAAAAAACAAAATGTGAGTTCCCCTCTGTGACAGGGCCCTTCCCAGGGCTACATCTCAAGTTAGCCCCCACACCAGCCCAGGGCAGTCTGCCCTGACTCGCCTGCCACAACTTGAATGATTCCATGATATATTAAGCGGGAGGCTGCCAATTTATTTTGCTGATGCTAGAGGCTGCTATCCATGGTTCTATATCTTCCCTACATCATGGCCCATGCCTCGCAAATGGCATCCAGAATATTATTATTGCTTCCCAGCTTCAGGCCATGTCAGATTTAGTCCATTGTTGGGCCTCTTCCATGATCGCACTCACTCTGCCCCCCTCGCACAGGGGCCTCTTGCATGCTGCCCCTTGCTGGGCCACATACAACCTGCCCTGCTCCCTTGAGTGGCCTCCTGGCCATCAGGCTTGCCTACTAATTCTCTGGCACAGCCCATGAAGCACCTTCGATATGCTCATTCTCCCCTACTCTACTTGGCATCACCTTGTATCGAGCACTGGGCTGCTTCTGCCCCAAGCCTTCCACTGGGCAACTGGTTTCATGCAGAAACACTTGGGGTTGACCCATGTACTACCCTTCAGGCTGCGCATACAGCCGTACTTGGTACACCCCTGGTGCAGTCTTTGAAGCTGCCCTCAGTAGCCCTACTCTGCACTCCACTAGCACAGTCCTTCAGGTGCCCCAGTTGCACCCTACTCTGTACAGGCCCTCAAACTACGCACAACAAGCTACCCCCTCTGGGGCCTCTGGGATTTCACACTCCTGATGGCCTCAGATGCCTCATTATTAGTGCACCTGGCCCACACTGCTCCTGCTACTCTCACCACTATCCACCAGATGGTGGGGACTGGTGTTAAGGTGCTCCTACCCCACATTCACTGGTGGGTGGGGTACGTGGTCTGGTATTTTTGGGGGGTTGACCCACCACTGACAGTCCTGCAAAACCCCCTTCCCTGGCAGGGTGCAGTTTAAGTCATGCCCAGGACCAGGAGCCTCCTGCCCTCCCTATAGCTCCTGCCCTTACTGCCAAGATGTTCCTGGACCTTTAACTCTGCCAGCTGATGTTACTGCCTTGCAGGCCAGCAGCAGAATGCTGTCTTGTCCTGTGTTTTCTAAGTTTAAAAATGGCTGCCTTAATCAAGCACCTGCCGGCTGCCTGCCTGCAGCCCTTAAAGTGGCAGGCACGCAAAGGTGCACTGCCACACCCTCTTAGGTCCTTTTCAAGTCCAGACTGCATGATTTGTCACCGTAATGCAGGTCATGTCTCACCTGCATAGAATTCTCCATGTAAATCAAAAATCGTTTGACCCCAGCATTCTTTTCTGCCCATGGCAGGGGGTCGGACTTAGTCTGCTGAGGTCCCTTCTGACCCTACCAACTATGAAACTAAGATTCTGCATAAAGGTCAGTCAATGGTAGCATTTGATGTATGGGCAGTAGCAAGAATGATGAAGGTCTCAATTCATCAAAACACTGAGGCTCAAGGGCCCCTCAAAGACATTTAGATTAAGATGTGATAAGATCTAATCCAGGGGCAGGCAATTATTTTGGTTGGAGGGCTTCTCACAGAGTTTTGGTGAGTTGTCAAGGGCTGCATGGGTAACCCTGCCCCTTGACAGTTGTCCTGCCCCTGACTGCCATATTGGGACTGGAAGTCCTGCTTCCTAACCCCTAATCTTTGCCAACAAAAGTCCCTCCACCTTGCTTCCCCCTCTCCCTCCCTCCCCCAATATTCCTTTTGGGAGTGGGATTGCTATCTTAGAACCAGAAGAAAACTGAATCATACACTAAAAGTCAAACACCTAACATATTTTAATTTTGTTACAAAAAATATTTTTGTCATGATTTGTGTTTGAATAGTCTATATAGAAGTGATTGCATAATAAGTAAAAAATAAAGTCTTATTCTTGTATGTTATGCTGGGGGTGGGTGTGTTGTGGTGTGTGGAGGGGCAGAGGGTATGTTGGGGTGTCTGTATGTTGGTGAGGGTTGTGGGAGCAGGGTGTAGGAGTGTGAGGTTTGTGATGTGGGAGGGAGGGTGGTGGGTGTAGGGACCCCCCACACTCTCCCTCCATGGTGCACAGCCTCTGCTGCTGGCAGCAGCAGCAGGTGCAGGGGCTCAGGGTGCTTATAGTTGGCGGGGTGCACTCTGACCGGTGTTGCACATGCAGTCTGCCCAACCACCTCTATCATGGGGGCTCCGTGTGGTGTGCCTGCAGCTCACACACTTGCACCAGGGGAAGCCCTGCCCTGGACTTTGTGGAGAAGCAGGGGACAGGGCTCCCACCACTCCCAGTGGAGTCTGGGGACCTGTGCGGCAGGGGGTGGAGAAAGTAACCAGCTCTAGTGTGGGGCTTTCTCCTATGTGAGTGTGGGAGCTGCAGGGGTGCCATGTGGAGCCCCCATGACAGAGGTGGCCAGGCAGCTGTGCTCCTTGCAACCCCGCATGCAGGGCTGGCTGGAGCTGCACCCCACTGGGCACGAGTGCCTTGAGTCCCCCCACCTGCTGGTGCTGCTGGCAGTGGGGCTGCGTGCCATGTGCGGGAACGTATGGGGGGGTCCCCACAAACCCACCTTCCCTCACCCACACCCTGTCCAGCAGAGCCCCACACTGCCGCTGTCCCCCCAGGCATAGACTCTGTGCTGCTTTCCATGCTTCCACCCAGCTGTAGCTCCCCCACCCCTGCCTTTCCCCTAGCTCCCACCTTTGTGAATGGAAGCACTGAGTGGGGCACAATTCGTTGGTGGGCACCACTGGCTGGATGAACTTGCTTGGTGGGCCTGATGCAGCCCATAGGCTGTATTTTGCATGCCTCTGATCTAATCCTTGATTCCAACTGTCACACCTCCTGTCATGCCACATGTAGATGGCAGGACATATGATCTTGGTATGAGGCATTACTTCCTAATCACACCCCCTGCACTATCAAGGTAAAACCAATCAGTTGACTCTTGACTGGTGCTGAAAACCAGACAACAGTCCCTGGCTCTGACTGACAATGAGCTCAGCACACAGAGTCTAGCGTTGGGCTGCAATGTCCCAGTGCTGGGCTCTCTGTGTACCAGGAGCTATAAAACCACATCGGCCTCCCAACTGAGCAGTAGGTGTGGTTTTGACAGGTCCTGGTTCATGGGGAGGCTGGCACTGGGGAGCTGTATAAGCCCTGTGTGTCACCCAGCTTGGATGTATATGGGGCTCATATAACCAATATCAGTCTCCCATGTACAGGGAGCTATAAAACCACATTTCTGCCGGCTGGGTAAGACATCAGACTTATACAGCTCCCCATGGACAGGGAGCCCAGCACTGGGCTGCAGCAGCAGCAGTTATATGTGGAATAACTTTGTGGCTCATTTACTGCATTATCACACCTTAAATTGAGTTGCATGTGTGGCTGGTTACTATTTAAGTTGCAATGAATTTGTTAATCATGTCTTAAATGTAACTTGTGTTGGGAACCCTGGTTAAAAGTTAAGGGTGTGCTTGGCACTGAAAACGAAAGTATAAACCCAAAGGCTAAGGAAAAATGTCAAAAAATCCAAACAATCTTTCTTTAAATAATGGATAACGCTATTTATAATTTTGGAGTCATTCTTATGATTTCCATTGGGTTTTATTTATTACTTTCCACAAGTTTTGCTGGCCACCTTTACTGCAGGTCCATTAAGAACTGGATAATATACTTTTTTCCTTTTTGTGAAGAATACAATTTTTAAAATTGAAGGCTGCTTACAGCTATGGGTATGGTCTGTGCACATATGAAAACAGTGTTAAGATTTAATTTCCAAATTGCTGAGTAGCAGAGAATATAATTATAGGTTGGTATGTGCACATGTGCCAGGCATGCATAGCTGTAAATAAAAAGGGAGGCAAGAATGAACCAGAATGGCTATGTGGCAAGGTTATTTGAGCCAAACAGCCTTGAAAAAATCAAAATCCAACTCTAGTGAGGATGATAAAAGGTAGCATAAACTATTGTAGGCAATACACACAAAGGAAATTAGAACCAAGGCTAAGATTGAAATTGAAGGGCAAAAAGCTAAAGGTATAACACAAATAACACGCAATTCTTAAAGGATAGCAGCATGAAGTCTGCAAGAGACTTAAGGGAGGAATTAATTAAAAAGAAAAAGGATATAAAGGCCTTGCTGAAGAATTAAATGAATAACTTTGTTTCATGTTTCAACACAGAGGATTCTGGGGAGACGCTTACTCTGGGCCTAATCTTTTCTGCTAGAAAAGAGGAAGAGCAATTAGAGACTGAAGTGTCAAAAAGGCACTCCCAATAACTGCAGGGAGATGCATTTGAAAGGAGGAAATATTTTTCATACAATACGTGACTAATCTGTAGAACTTGTTGATACAGGGTTTCACTGAAGCCAAGGGCTTATCAGAATTTAAAAAAGGTACCTGGGTAGTTATCCATAGTGGTAATACTGAATATTAAAAAAAAAAAGTTAGAGATGTAAATCCCCAGGCTTCTTGGCAATTGCCATCATCTGACAATTCCGGATTTAGGAGGAAATTTTCCTTGCGTGTAGATTAACCTGCAATAGCAACAGCGTGGTTTCTTGTACTTTCCTCTCTAGCAGCTGTTATCATTCATTGTTGAAGGATCATGGACTAAATGTTCCACTGCTATTATTGTGATTTAAAAAAAAAACAACAGCAGTGTACAATATCTCTAAAATACATTTTAAATGGATTAAGTGCTTGTTTAAGTAACAGGCAGCAAAAAAGAGGCATTGGCGGGGAAACGTCATCCAACAAAGGTATTTCTACCAGAGTGCCCCAGGAATTGGTACTTGGTCTGAATCTATTCAGGAATGATATGGAAATTAATATAAGTGCACCAGTGAATTTATATTTATATATCATGCACAGATTGACAGAATAGTAAATAAAGTGCAGTTATAAGGGGCAGACTGAGTCACATGGCTGGGTGGGCCCATTTGAAAAAAAACAAAAAACAAAACTGTTTTAATGTAGCCAAATGGAAAACTAGATACCTAGGACAAAGGAATGCAGGGGACTTGAAAGCAACTTCAGATGGGCTTGCAGTTTGATACCTTGGCAAAGAGAACTAATGTGATCCTCAAATGTGTAAGCAGGAGGTAGTAAGGCATATTTACCCGCTATACAATATTAATGAAGCTGGCACTGAAATGCTGCATGCAGTGTTTGTGTCCATGTGTTAGAAAGGATGCTAAATATTGGAAGCAATACAGGTAAGAGCTGCAAAAATTTCAAGGGCTGAAGCAAAAAAGTTTTACAGTGAGACACTTCAAGAGCTTACTCTGTTTAGCTTATCAAAAAGCAGAGAGAGGTGACTTGATTACAGGGTCGAAGTATTTTCATAGAGAGAAAATAATTGGGGGGGGGGTTAATGTACTAGAACAAAATTTAAGTTGATTCAGTGTCTGAAAGCTGAAACCAAGCAAAACCATACTGGCAATACTGTATTCTTCCCATTGTAAATCTGCCTTTCTTTTGCCTGCAACAGAACCATAAAAAAAACACCCTGTACTAATATGCCCATGGTCAGCCTATCATTAAACCCCCGACATGCTTGACTTCTGTATTTGTGATATTTTTGTCCATGCAATAAAAATGCTAGGTCAGAAAGATTTTTCAGTGCAGTTGTTATTTTCAGTGCATTTGAACCTTGTTATTGGCTGCTTATACACATGCTCAGAGGTGTGTGTATGGGAGGCATTTTAATTAAAGTGGTTCCTGCCCACCATCACATGTATTAAGCGCCCCCCTTCTCACCCCCCCACACTACAAAATGGCCGTGTGGGTGATTTCAGTAAAGATCATTCAATGAGGTTTAGTTAAATAATTACCCCATTGCCATTTTGAATTGGGGGGGGGAGGAGGGTGCTTAATCCATATGGCAATGAGGTAATGCTAGAGCATTTTAATTAGAACACAGAGCAAACTCAATTAATTGAGTCTTTTCTGACACGTTATAATTAGAATGCAAGCAAGCATGTCTATAAGCTGCCATTGAGTCTTTTTTTGGTTATTTCATTCTCTTGTAGGATTTTATAAGAGCAAGACCCAATCAAGGTCTTTATCTATAGGCATTCATATATGTACAGGGGAAAAAAAAACCCTATTTTTTCCTAAAATCAAACCTAAAAATGTGGAGTCAGGTTATTGTTGGAACAGTGCGGAGTGATTGACATTTCTAACAGTGGCAATAATAAGCCATTGGGATAAGCCGGAGTAAACTAGCAAAGGAAGTGATTGAATTATTTCTTGATGTGTTTATATGGAGGCTGGAAGCCTTCCTGGAAGTTCTGCTTTATACAGTAATTGGGTTTTATACAGAGGTAGAAGTGAAACTCAGTAGCCTTTGAAGTCTATCTCAGTGGTGATAGACCCTGACTCCATGCAGTGCCCAATGGCTAGGGAGATGACGATCCACTTGCTCATGGGTCCTGTTACTCATTAGCGAGAGCAAGCAGGGAGCAAACACCAGAACACATTGCTCGCAACAGCTTTATTCAGAATGGAGATGGCTTTGGACAAAGGTCCCAAAAAAACAACAAACTGGGGACCTGCAGTGAAAAATAGTTCTTTTCACATTTTATACACCTTGGTTCATGCTCATTAACATTTATTCCACCCTCACTCCTCCTTTGTTCCACCCATCTCTCCTCCTATCTCAAGCTCCTCCTCTGTTTACTGTTTGTTTCATTAGCATGGAATTGCCTATACATTTTACTCATTTACATGCCTTTTTGCTATGTGCGCATGTCTAAGACCTTGACTTCACTTCTTCGGTCAATGGGTGGACTTTGACCAAAACCTGGAAGCTTCTGGAGGTTTCTTCACCAATAACCATTCACCTTTTTGCATATGTTCATCTCGGATTCTGTTACCAATTACATGTTGTTTTTTACATTCCAGTCTGTTTTTCTGTCCCATGTTATACCAACTTTTACATTCCTAAAATGGCACCTCATTCACAGCACACAGACTCACTTGCTGCTTTTTCTCAGAAAATGGTTGAGAAATTAAGATGGTTACTTAGCATAAGCAAATGGCTGGCTTATCTATCAATCATAAACAAAATCTGCTTGCCTAAGTGTCTTGCAATGTTACTTTTAACATATTATTCTGCCTTGTGGTTAGCAGCTTTTGCTAGGCCACAGGTTAAAGCCTTGTTTCAGCTGCAAATCCAGTGGTCCCCAAGATCCAAATACAGTCACCCTAAAAAGTGCCCTGGCCCTCTTGGCCTTAAACATCTTGGGTGTGTCCAGAGGAGCCCGCATGTGCTTCTTCCAGCATCTCAAACCCCTTTGAGATGCTGTCAGAGACACGTGTAGGAATGAGAAAATGTTCCCTGCACTGCAAGTTTGCAGTGCGGGGGCAAAATTAGACCTCTGGGTACCTAGGGGTCAAAAAAACCTGCACAGAAAAAAAGTGGGGCAGGGACTGTGCCCTGAGGCAACCAGAGGCTGGGCCCTCCATAGAGATGCTCTAGCTGCCAGAGCATCTCTATGGTTAGCCCTCACCTTGGTGCTGAAGCACACTGCCTGCCCATGATGGCAGTCAGCGTGCCAGCATCAGGGAGCTGGACCCAGGCTCCACTGCTTGTAAGTAAGGGGTTGGGGGCTGGAGGAGAGGGGAGGGGACCATGGGGGGGGACCCCTGCCAGGCCTGCTTGCTCCCACAGCCCTTGATCCCTTCCCTTCCCTGCCCTGCCCCATCCCCCCCAAAAAACCCAACCTGGCACTTACCGGCAGCTTGAGCTGCTGTCAAGGTCACTGGGGCCCCACCTGCACAGTGCAGGGCAGGGTGATGGCCCCAGCCTGGGCTCTGCTGCCCTGTGCTGCCTGGAGGGGCTCTGTCAGGAGGCCCCAGAATCCTCCCAGCCCCTGCTTGGTAAGTAGAGGCTTTTTTCTTTTTCTTTTTTTTAAGTTCCAGAGGCTGGGGTTGGGAGGCAGCCTTGGGGAGCTGGGGGTGCAGGTGGGGGTGGGCATGTGGGACCTGCCTGTGAGGGAGGGTAGCCTCTGTTGGGGGGCGTAGCCCCTGTGGGGGGCAGCAAAACATATATTCATGTTTTCATGAATTCATGAAACATGTATTTACAGTTTACTTTATTATTATGATAGAGACACTGGTAGTCTTCCAAATTGCTTTAATACTATAAATATATCAATAAAACATTGCCCAACTGATCACTGTCGTGTTCTCTCTCTCTCTCTCTGGTGGTCTTTTGTTTTAATTGTGGAGGAACATGGATTTGGGGGTATTTTACAGAGTGACTTTGGGATTTTTTTTATCAGGGATTTTTCAGTTTTTCAATAGGGAACACAGAATTCCTGCTAGGGAGGCCAGTGGCAGAACCCTGCCTGCTCAGAGCTGGCACATCGGACCCATCTGGCTGTGGCTGAACTCCTGGCCAACTGGGGCCAGGAGGTCATGCTTTGGCAATTCAAAGCAGGCCGCCACACCCAGAACATATTGCGGGTGATAGCTGCCCAGATTGCCAGGCAGGGGGCACACATGGCAGTAGTGCCGCACAAAGGCCAACTCTGTAGCCACAGGCCTCTGGCAGCTGGCCCAGAGGGGCAGATGCCTCATCCAGGTCTGGCAGGTGCGCAGCAGGTCACAACCAGGCAGCAGCCCCCATTGCCAGACTGGTGCAATGTGTAAAGGGTGCATGGAACTCTCAGGGCTGTTTCAGCAGTCCAGCTGGCACAAGGGGTAGTGTCCCCAGGTACCAATTGGCTGGGCCTCAGAAGCTCCTGAGAGCAAGTAGCCCTGAAGCTACTTGCCTGGGCAGCTTTTTGTACTGCTGGGGCCAGGACAGGGCAGCTTTTTATACTGCTGCGAACATCACAGGTGCTGGCCCTGGGCTCTACCTCCCCCTGGCTGCAGATCTGGGAGGAAACAGGCAGGGTTATTTTGCCCCAAGTGGCACAATTTGCTCCACAACAAAGTGCATGTCCGAGCACGTGTTCTGAGGCAAAAAGCCCCTGCTCAAATTTGCACCGCTGCTATTTGAGCTGCTGCAAGCACACGTGCTTGCAAGTATGGGCGCACCCCATGAGGCTTAAAGAGGCCAAGACACTGCATTCAGTCTAACAAATCCTACATTGGCTTGAATTATAGAACATGCAGACGACAAGTGCAGTAGTTAATATTTTGGGCCATATTTTATCATCAACTTTTAAGCAGAACTCTGCTATCAAGTTCTGTTTAAAAGGAAGATGGAAGATGGTTTTTAGTAAATCTCTTCATTCTATGCCCTGTAGAAGCATACTAGAGAAATTAAGCCTTGTTGGCATGGATTAAAACATTCTGGGACATGGAAAACTGGATGGAGATGGGGTGAGGCAGTGGGTCTGTGGGTTAGGGAAGGTTGTTTATGGAGCAAAGCAGGGATTAGCATTGTGACTAATTTTGCTTTTTCATTAATTGTTGAGAAATGGGGGGTGTAGCACCCTGGTTAAACCTACAGAGGAATGACATGTACATATAGATGGCTGACAATGGAAGGCCCTCTTCCCTACCAAACCCCTGTCCTGGGCTATGTAAAGAGGCCACAGGCAAGGCAGGCCATGCAAGTCCCACCCTTGGCTTCTCTGTGCAGCCACATGCTGAAGAGCTAGAACCTACAAGCACCTCTACTTTCCTGCCCTGCTCTTTCCATTGTGCTACTGGAGAGAGGATGCTGATCAGTGGGGATCTGTTGGAGTGTGTGTATTAAAAACCCTGAGATTTCATAGACACTTCCATGATTTTGGAGGCCTGGCTCAATACTTACGAACATGTGATCAGAAGTACTAGAGTCAAGCTGTGGAAGGACTGTCTCTGGTCTCTGTCAGTGTCTAGCTTCATATACACTGTAGTTTTTAAACATACCACTTCTTTCTTTCATGAAAGATTCATTTGAAGAGTGATCTCTATTCTGCAAATAGATACAAATGGCAGGTCATGTCTCAAGTTCCTTGAGCATTTTCAGGCCTACAGTATGTGGAATTTGAAGAGGGAAGCTTTTATGCCTACCTGTGATGGGAGTTTTGCCTAGGGAAGTTGATTGGTTTGGATAGTGCAGCAGGAAGTTGTGATCAGGACCAGTTATAGAGCTTTCTAACTTACAGTACATTGGTGTCAGGATTAGGAATTTCCTGCAAGGATAATTTACCATATTTACTCAAATGCAAGATGAGGGGTTTTTCCCTCAATTAGCATACAAGGGAATTGCATTAAATACATTGTCATTTTTTGAACTGCTGCTAAAAGCATCATGTGCTCAGTAATGGAAACTAGCCTATGAAGTTGATTAAATATAGCCAACACTGAACATAACTATAAAGTACATGGCCCAAATTGGGCAACCAGGCTGATGAGAATCTACAACAAGGATAGGTTAATACAACCCATCTGAAAAAGATAGTATTAATTGTACTGCCTATTACATGCATCCCCCTCCCCTCAGCACCGACTCTTTTTCAAGTCATGGTGAGCCACTACACTGCATACTTTTCAACTTCCTCTCCACTCCTACTGCTGAGCTATGCCTTTCTTTCCAATTTCTAATAATTCCCATTTCTTTACCAGCCTTAAATGTGTGGCAAACATGGGGTGCCAAACAGTCCATCTAGAATCCCTCTGGCCCCTCTTTCAACCTGTTGCATATGATTAGTGTGGCCATGCCCTCCACGAGGTGAAGCCAGACCACATTGCCCTGTGCCTTACCTGCATATAAGATTTTGGAGGATGATAGGACTCATGACAAGAGCACCTGATTTCAGTCATGAGTTGTGGGGGGGAGGGCTAATCAGTACATGGATCCTTTGTGGGGGGCATCTGGTATACACATACATACTAAGCAGTGCTCAGTTGTAAGATTATCATTGCTTGAAATGAATGCTGTTGACTCTGGTGGGGGTCCAAACTAATGAACTATGTGGTAAATATTGAGCCTTTTGTTTTTGGACTAATACCATGCATAGTTTGTTCTGTGTGTGTGTGTGTGTGTGTGAGAGAGAGACTTAAAAGTATGTTTATGGAGTACCTGTGTTAAAACAATTCTGGATGAACTAAGTCTATATGTATCATATGCAAATTGCTACAGCTATGTTTATATCAAGGATAGTTTTTTCAGATGTGCTCCTCACTGCTATGTGCTAAGGGAGAGCAGGGTCTGACAGTAAGGACAGGGGGAAGGGGGAAGAGTTGGGGGAGGAAGGGGGCAGAGGGAAAAGGGACTACCTGACCCCAAGATTTATTTTCTCTGCTGTAGGAGGGGAGGGGAGGGGGGCAGGGCGGGGGGACAGATTCAAGACACCTCCAAGAATTAGATTCTATACCTGGAAAATTATATAAAATGTATACATTTTCCATATATAGAATCTAATTAATGTGGGGGGGGGTCATCTTATAATTAGGTTTGTCTTATATTTGAGTAAATATAGTAGCCCATTTTGCTCCTTGACATCTCAGGTTGCTGTTAGGCACAACAACTTCAAGCCCTCAGATCCTGTTTCTAAGTAAGGCTTTACATTGGCTTTACACTGGCATTATATGGAATCTGATAAACATGTTACCCTACTTTGTCACCTGCCTAGCATCTGGATTATTGAACATGTTTGCAGTCAGAGTTGGAAATGTTTCATGCTGCCTATGTTAGGAGTGACACCAGACCATGGTCATTCCTAGAGTTGGGGAACAAAACACTGGAGATGGCCATGGTGCCACACATGAAAATGTCATTTATCCCCAATTACAGCCACAATAGAAGATAATTACAGGGATCTGCCTTCCTAGATACCTTGAACCCAAGGGATCGGGTCACTACACAGGCATGCATCCTTTTCAGGGACTCTTCCCTTGTTATCCTAGCACACTTTCTCCTCTCATACCTGGTGATGCCTTTCATCTCCTATCAGTGTTTCTTATCTCCTCACCTACCTCAAGCCTTTTATGGGCCTCCCTTCTTTCTGTCTGTCCAGTATCCACATGTGATTTTTCTCCATTGCTTTCTATGCATTATAATGATATAAGAAGTAACATTCACTTCTTCTGCTACCTGTACTCTCCAAAATGTTATGCAGCTACTAGACAGCAGTGGTGTATACATGCAGGTGACATCATAGCATCATATATTATCCCTTTGGATGAAGTACATCAAGGACAAGAGGTGGCAGAGCTGCCACTCCCTAGTCTACTGAACTGCCACCATCTTCAATATCATCTCAGTTCATGTTGGTTCATTACTGATTTTCATAAGAATTAATGCAATAAATAAGCGAAGTATGACTATGTAATGGTTAGAGGAGTGTGCCACAGCATGGCAGAGCTTCAGCACAATGCCATCTGGAGCGATCGATTAGTGTCAGTCATTCAGGTGTGCCTTAAAAGGTCCAGGTTCTGTCATGTTCCTGCTACTTTTATCTCTACATCTACCACTATAAATATGTACAAATCTACCACTCTAAATATTTCTGACGATATGTTTACGATCAAAAAAGAGAGGCTAGAGAGACAGATGATAGAAGGTAGGAATAAACTGTGTGTGTGGTGGGGGTGGGGGAAGAAGGGGTGTGACTCCAATTACATCCTTCATCCCTTGGAATTCCTCCTTAAGAAATCTTAGGAGCATTACTCTGGGTTTTCCAAAAACAGCGCTTAAACTTTTCTTGTTTGGGATGAACTGTAGCTCCCCCTTCCTTTTTCATAATTCAGCTAGTACTTGGAAGCTAGTTCAGTGAAACAAAGGCCCATATATGTATTTATTTAAAAAAAAATGTTTTGGGCGATAAGCTTATTCTTAAGTGCCAAATGACCTATTTTCTTCCCAAGGCATTTTGCTTCATTGATGTTTTAGTTTTGCTCATATTATTATGATCTTTAACCTTCTTCTTGAGTTAAATAATACCCTATATTCCCCTGAGCAATGATGAGCAAATGTACCATACTACTGTATAGGACTTAGAGATTAACATGGCTAGTCTGAGTCTTTATGAGAGAGATCCATCAGTTTAGAGGAATGATTGTTCCATATTCTAAATTTAGTTTACTTCAATAAAGGGAATCAAAATATGGTGAAGAGGAAGAAAAAGGTGTAATAAAGCCTAATATACCGTGAAATAGAATGATGTTTGGAAATCAAGGAAGCTCTTGGTAAAGGGTTTACAATATTTTATATGAGCATTATAAAACATCAATATCAAAGGATATGTGTTTACTCACCATGTAAATTGCCAGTTACAAAACTCATAAGTTATTGTAATTTACAAACTAAATTTAAATGCACCTTTGTGGAAGGAAACTTGTACAGATGACAGTTCACATGACATTTCTGTGTCACTCAGGCTCTCTAACAGTTGCTTTTTAATTGACATAAGAATGAGTAAATGAAAAAAATCACTTCTGGTAGGAACAAATAGTAGCTGTAGGTGACAAAGTACATTTTATATAATATAATCTGAGTAAATCTAAGGGGAAAATCTTTCCATTTTGGAAAATAAGATTTCATTTGAGACTTTTTGGTGTTAACATCCTGTGGCTAAGTTCCCCATGTAAAATAGGGGTAATAATATCAATGATCTCAAGGATACTGCAATACAAATAAGTATTCACGTGCTAAAAACTAATGGCTGTGAGGCATCTGAATAGAACAGTGACAAATGGAGTTCAACAGCCTGGAAGAAATATTTCTCTAAAGATTATTGCATGCCAAGTTTGGTTGGTGTAACTAGAGCATGGGGTCAGCTACAGATTGATGAGGAAAGTAAAAAGGAATGTTGAATGGCTGACTCGTTTGCTGAGTGTTTTTTCCAGCCTGCGGACTTAATGAGGCAGGTGTCCAGAGTTGGGGAGGAGAAGAATCATGCAGCTGAAGTTTGCGTGAAGTGGGCAAAATAAAGGTTCCCTTGGCAAAGTTTAATTTTGATGTTTTGCTTTAGTGTGCAGTTTCAATGCAAATGCAGTTATATTTCAAATTTATATGATAGAGATGTATATAAACCAATTTAAATCTTGTGTATTACATATCACTGTTTGTAAGGTAGCCCCCCAAAGTCAAGATTCCTTATTCAGGCATATCTAATGTTAAAGCAAATCAGGTTTTCATTTTTCAAGTAGGAAAAAACTCATTTTAAGAACTTAGATGTCTGAAAAGGTATTTTAAAATGCTTGGCAAAAGAGCGTGAATGTTTTGGTATATTTTGTCACTAATGTATAAATGCCATACCAATACACCATGCAGGGTTGTTGGTTGTAGCCATGTTGGTCTAATGACACAGGCTGGCAAGGTTCTTTGAGTAGATGTGAAGTCTTTTATTAGATAAACTAAATAGTTGGAAAAAAAGTTCTTTGCAAGCTTTGTGCCCAAAAGCTTGCAAAGAACTTTTCTCTATTTAGTTGATCTAATGAAAGATATTTCATGTACTCAAAGAACCTTGCATCCCAGTACAGAATACAAAGTCCTAGCAATGCTGTATATGAGGTTGATGGGAATATTGCTCTAAAGTAGATTTGCATTTACCTAAAGCTCTCTCAAAAAGTCCTTCTCAATTGAAATTGCACATGCTTCCAGGTAAGCTAGAGCATGTTTTCTAGAAAATGCCACAGAGTCATTTTTAGTTTCCTCATGGTTAAGTAATAAGACGTGGTTTTGAAACTCTTGGGTGATTTTCCTAAACAAATATTTGTTATGTATGAGTGCCAGTTGAGGTATGTCAATTTTGGCTTCAGTTTAAAGTTCAGGCTTGGCTGTATGTTTTCCTGAATAAAAGCTGGTACTTGTGCTGTGTTTGGAGACAGAGAAACTGTTGGGTACTAACATTTTATATAGCTCCCTTTACTTATTTATAGGCATTTCTGTTGCACTGCCATACTGCCTAAATGCCTCAAAAAATGATTCTATAAACACACACAAACTTGGTTTAGTGACAGTAAAGATTCAGTCAGAATACATCCTACCAATTCCCCAAACCTAAAAAACTTCAGTCTAGCACAAAATATGAACAGTAACCTCAGAGTTTCTGGTTTGAACAAATTGTCATAGGCAATATGTACAGGATATGTAACAGGTATACATGTGGAAGTGGGAGTTATTTTGCCTCATTGCTGAGGTGCTGAGCTAGGAAATGGGTCTGACTCTGACAGTCTGTTCAGCTCTATACCACCTGAGAAGGAAGCAATTGTTCATCTCCTGACTTCAGTCACTAGAAGAGGATGTAACACTCAGGTTACAAGTTTGTTTTCTAGACAGTATGCTGGAGATGAAGAATCCTGGACTATACAGCTGTTTTCAGGAGAAGACTCTGGTTTAACTGGTTGAGCATGCTTTGTCTTCTTCTCTTTGTCTGAAAAGCAGTGTGCCAAGTAACCAGGATTTGGGTTTGCCATGTTAGAGTCCATCCAGTTAGTTTGTGTAAATTCTGTTACCATATTGACAGCTTACACTTGACAAGGTCTGTATGCGATATAATTGCCAGGTAAGCCTTCCATTTAAGAGCTGAATGGCACTGTATGGTGCATAGTCTTTGTTCTGGACTTCAGTGTAGGTGGGAATTTTACTCATGGAGAACATTATTCTGTCTGTCTGTCCCTCCATCTGTCTCTCTGTTGATCTAGGTTATCACACTCATCAGAGAGCCTTAGAAAATAATAGAGCAGTTGGTTTAGTTCATTAAAATTGATGTAGCTATTTGTTTAATCCAATATTTATAAGTTATCAGGATGCTAGATGAAAAAGGATTTTTCATCAAATACATTTTTCGTATGATTTCTGTGTGTGTGTGTGTGTGTGTGTGTGTGTGTGTGTGTTCCTACAAAAAGCCTACCTTACATATCTACCAATGCAAGATTGCAATTCAGAATACAGCCCTAAAGATATTACTGAACCTATACATTTCATCCTCACACACAACTTCAGTTTCAGTAAGCAACACTTCCTCCAGACCATGGGCACAGCTGTGGGCACCAAAATGGCCCCACAATATGCCAAGCTTTTTATGGCTCACCTGGAAGAATTCCTCAAGAACTGCACCATCAAACCCATGCTAAACCTAAGATATATACATGACGTCCTTATCATTTGGACCATAAACCTGCAGTCTCTGATTGATTTCCATCACAGATTCAATAGCCATCACCTCTCCATCAGACTCCAGCACAAATATTTCCTATTTAGACACTATGATTAATATCCAGAATGGTAAAATGCAATCCATCATGTACAAGGAACCCACGGACCAACATGTGTATGTACAGAGAACCAACAATCAACCTAAACACACCAAGGAAACTGTAATATACAGGCAAGCCCTCTGATACTACTGAATTTGCACTGAGGAGAATACATGCGATCATCACCTTGCAAATCTCAAAAGGCCTTTCACCCCACAAGGACACTTCTGCAGAGAGAGAGATCATAGTTTTGAAAGAACTACCTGGATATCATGTGGAGAATTGCTGCAGTACTAAACAAAAATCCCCACAAATTGCACACCATTGGTTATGACATACCATCCTTCCCTGGAACCCATATGGAAAATCCTCAAACAGTTGAAACCCATACTAGAAGAAGACCCAATTCTCAAAGAGATCTTTCCAGAACCACCCATCCTAGCCTTTAAACGGCACCAAACCTCACCAACCTTATCACTAGAAGTAAACTTCTGGTGGGCCCAAGCACACTAAATGGACCTGGACCATTCCAGGACAAAAATTGTAAAACCTACCGACACATTTCCACCACTCCCACAATAACTATACCCCACAATAGAACCATCACCATTCCTGGATCTTACACCTGCACCTCCAGAAATGTAATATATCCCATCCAGTGCACTAAATGCCCTGATTCATAGATTGTTAGAGGCTGGAAGGGACCTCATAAGATCATCAGGTCCAGCCCCCCTGCACTAGGCAGGAAAGACAACTTTAACAGTGAGGTGTGACCATCCAGTCTCCTCCTGAACTTTTCCAGGGTAGGTGATTGCACCACCTCTGGAGGGAGTTTATTCCATAGTCTAGACACCCTAGCTATGAAGTTTTTCCTGGGATTAAGCCTAAAATGGTCTTCCAGGAGTTTGTGGCCATTACTCTTGGTTTCCCCCAAGGATGCCCTGGTGAACAGTTGTTTGCCAAGCCCTTGATGTATTCTCCTGATATAGCAGTAAGCTGCTACCAAGTCCCCTCTCAGCCTTCCTTTTCTTAGGCTGAAGGACCCAAGTCCCTCAGCCTTTCCTTGTATGGCTTGCCTTGCAAGTCTCTGATCATACAGGTGGCTCTTCTCTGGACTTTCTCAAGCTTTTCCACATCCTTGTTGAAGCGTGGCACCCAGAACTGCATGTAGTACTCCAGCTGCAGTCTCACCAATGCTGAGTAAAGTGGAAGAATCGCTTCCTTGACTTTGCTTGAGATGCCTTGGTTGATGCATGCCAGAGTATTGTTTTCCCTGCTGGCTACAGCATTGCACTGCTGGCTCATGTTCATACTATGGTCTATTATTACCCCTAGGTCCTTTTCAGTCATGGTGCTAGTTAGTTTGGTGCCACCAAGCCTGTAAGTACGTTGGGGATTATTCGTCCTCGGATGGAGCACTTTACAGTTCTCAATGTTGAACTTCATCTGGTTCTGATCCACCCAACTTGCCGGCCTGTCTAGGTCCACCTGTATCTGCAGCCTATCTTTAAGCGTGATCACGCTTCTCGAACTTGATGTTGTCTGTGAACTTGGCCACAGTTCTTCACCCCCACATCCAAATCATTGATAAAGATGTTTAAAAGGACTGGAGCAAGCACGGACCCCTGAGGGACATCCCTGGTCACATTTTCCTTTTTTCTTTTGCTTGTAAATAGTTAATTCCAGGTATTTAAGTAAATTCTTGTGTTTGTACTTTGCCAAAGCCATTCCAGGTGGTATTGGGGGAAAAAAAAATATTTTGATACCAGTTAAAGCTTTCACGTGGCAATCAAAACAATGTTGTCAGCATCTGGGATGGATTTCCTAGCTGCTAAAGTCCTGTTCCTTATTACAACAGCAGCTAACAATCTCACAATCAAGGCCAAAACCAGGGCCCATCCCTAACAGTTGTATGAACCCAGACTCCAGAGACAGGACTCAAGACGGGCACAGAACAGGCAAATGGGATGGGGCTTTAATAAAACAGACAGCTAAACAGTAAAGCAGAGTTCTTAGTTCTCTGCACTTTTAAGCAATAATCACATTCTCGGGACTGGGGCCCTTGTTTCAGGGACAGTGATCAGAAGCCCGCATAGCCATCTGCAGTGACATTAAAGCAAATAACCTCTTGCTGCATACATAACGTGCTCTGAAGTACTTGGTTACATTACCCATGTGAGGAGTGAACTTTAGGACCTTGTTTCCCCACTGTTTTGCCTTTTCTAGATATTTACATCTCCATATGAGGGGGAACCTGATATGGGAGAATGTTATACCCAACTTTGTACAGCTGTACAAAGTTAGTTAGTAGTACCCAGGAATACAGCACAAGCTATCATTAATTGTTACTTTTGGTAGTTAATTGTCCCAGAGCTAACACCCTACCAGCAAGGGGAGCTGCTGCTACTAACCTTATTACAGTTTCTGTCGTCTGCACAAGATGAACAATGCTTTTTCAATTGATGGTTAAAACATTTGTATCAGCCCTATTTTATCTGAAACACTGGCTTCATGACAACTGGAAAATTGCTTGTTTAACTGGTTTGTTTTTACACCAAATGGAACAAAGAATGCACCCAATTTATTTGATGATAAATTGACAGATCTATTGTGTGTCACACTATAAATTTCTCTGAGGATTGCATAGTGCAATATGTAGTACTTAAAAGCCAAATCGTGGATGGAGCATGAAACTCCAGCCTTCTATATGTTTTTCTATTCCCAGTACTTACTAACTTATTTGAAATAAGCATTTAAATAAACTCATGCTGGGACTTAAACCTGGAAATTCCTGGCTAGAGGATCCTCCTCCCTAGTCAGAGTGAGACTGGTTCCTATATTTGGGGTCAGAAAGGAATTTTACCCTATGGTCAGACGTGGAGCTTGGCCTTGGATCTATCAAGTGTATTTTAAAGACCATTATAGCAAGACAAGTTTCTTTGGGTAAATCTGATATCTTTTATTAGACCAACTCAAATAGTTGGAAAAATTCTTCTTAGCAAGCTTTCAGGTATAAATACCCTTCATCAGGCTGAGGAAGCATCTGCAGTTGGTGTGTACTCTTTCTAGGAAGGGTATTTATACCCAAAAGGTTGCTAAGAAGAATTTTTCATACTATTGGAGTTGGTCTAATGAAAGATATCAAATTTACCCAAAGAACCTTGACTGCCTATGTCCTTAAACCAATATGGCTACAACCTATACCATTATAGCAGCAAGACATTGGCCACCATTGTCCCCTGCTGTACCTTTGGCAGGTTAAGGTGGTACGTGTTGTGGTTGCATCAGGGTTGAGTGTGTAGTTTTACTAATAGGAAAGACATTGGATTTGAATAGGATGGTTTGGTTAGGGATGATTCTGCCTCTCAAAGAGGGTTGGACTAGATTACCTCTGGAGGTACCTTCCAACCCTACTTTTCTATGATTCTGTGATTTATTTGAAACTGCAATGTATTTATCAGATGAGAGAAAACTGAACATGAATCCTAGATCCAAAGAGTAAATGTGGATTCAAACACTGGATGTCTATACACATGCTCTGGAGTGGAGGAGGGGAGGGGCACTTTAATTCAAGTGGCTCTGAAAACCACTCTAATTAAAGCATCCACAGTGTCATGTATATTCAGCGTCTTGTGCTTCAAAATGGAAGCAGGAGAGCTTTAACTAAAGCTCATTCAGCAAGCTTTAGCTAAAGTCCCCCCACCTCCATTTTCAAATGTGGGGACATTGAAAACATGTGACACGGAGGCTGCTAGAGGACGCTTCAGCAGGCTAGCAGCAGACTCATTTAATTGAGCTGGCTTTGATGCATGCTAATTAGCACATGTTGGAGCAAAGGTGCATCATGTGTATAGGTGTCCACTGTGACTTGGGTGCATTTTTGCCATTGATGCAGTAAAACTTCAGAACTCCAACTTCTGTACAGAGAGGGGGCATCTGTATATATGCTTTACTACAGAGTTGACTTATTAGCTCTGCAGTAAAGCATCACTGTCTACATGTGCAATGTTACCAGGCTGCCATAAACTAATTAACTAAGCTGTAGGATAGTAGTGCCCAACACAAGCACTATCCTACAGTGGAGTTATTTACTGACCTTCAGTGTATGTGTAGACAGTGATTGGGGCTGGCTGGGGCATGAGGGTGCTACAGTGTGGGGGCTGCTTGCCATCTATCCCTGCACTGTAGCACCCTTGTGCCCTAGCCACACCTTCCGCAGAATCTTGAGCTGGAGAGGAGTCAGCTGTAGCTGGCAGGCTTGACCCCCCTAAGTCCCCTGCTAGCTGGGGCTGCATTGGCCCAGCTCAATGTGCTGCAATCCCAGGTACATACGTAAATGTGTGCCCGGAAGTAATAAACTCCAGCACAACATGCACCAAGGTTTATTCAGGTACATTAATTGCATGTGTAGATACACCCAGGGAGAATAAGATATGGGGGTTCCTTGCAACATCTGATTTTTTTTTTTTAATTTAATTAATTTTTTTAGCACTTCTTGCCATGTTCATCCTTTCTTCATTTAATTACGGTCAGATGATTTTCCCTCTTCAAGCTGTGTCTTAGACCTGAAGAAGATTGTGTTGCACTCATAAACTTGTCTAAATCTATACCAGCCATGCAGTTAGTTCAGTAAAGAATATGCCCCAAAATTCTTGCCTTTTCCACTTTCCCTCTTCATACTGCTCATCTTCTAGGAGTGATATTATGATCCTAGGCCCTGACAACACAATGCTAGATCATGGGATTAAAAGCAAGGCCTATTGTGTTTTTAAGTAAAATATCTCAAAGTAGAGAGTGTGGCATAGTATTTATGGGAATTCTGTCAGAAGGTAATTTTTCTTGAGAAATTTTCCAAGAAGATTATTTAGGTTTTTTAACTCACTCTACTAGTTAGTCAATATTCTGCTCCTATTTCCCCCCCAAGGACAAGGCATAATCATCCTGTGAAGATGGATTCAAAGAGTATGGTTGGTTCTTTTACATATTTTGCATTGTTAAATTAGCTGTAATTCAAAGCACTTCATGAAAATTGGCCACTCCTTAAAACCTCTTGTGAGGCACATAAATACTTTGTTCATTTTATGGTGGATAAACAGGTACATGGGTAGATTAAATGATTTGCCCAAGCCCTAAAGGGTCAGGAACAGAACTCTTGACTTCTACTCTCATTCATCCTATAATACTCTGCAAGCCTTCTTTTCTACTATGACAAAAGTAATTCAAACAAGAAAAACTATTTTTCAAGAAAAAAAATATTGATATGGCAGTTATATATCCAGTTTGAGGACATTTGGCTCTGTTCATAATTCTAGAACCTACAACCTTTGAACAGGTTATATATTCAGAAGTCCATAGGACCCTTCATGAAATGAATTGGTTGCTTTCCTTCTCATTTCCCAGTACTTGCTAATAGTGGCATGAATTAGAATTTACTAGTAATCTCCTCCTAAATGTAAAGGAAGAATCTGGATGAATTGGGAAGTACAAATTAATTGTGAAAATAATTGCACACCCTGCCTATAATTGCACTCATAAGTTAGCAAGACAATTTCTAACAATTGGGTCCAATTTTTAATTTTATCAGCTAAATTATTCATGTGAAGATTTCCATAAGCTTTTAGCATGAAAATTAACTTTATAACTGAGAAGTTGGCTGGCCTTGTTCTGTTTTTCTTTATGAAGAACTTTACCAACTATGAAAATATTCTGTTTCCCTGAATTACATGATTCCCTTACACTTCCTGACATACATACCAAAGATTTCTGAGAAATTACTTCAGAGATTTACAAAGCAAAAATAACCACATAAATTCCAGGGAGAAGCAAGTATATTAGGCTGAATTTGCAGATGGAGAAGCATTATTGGCTGAATATCAAGTGGGTGCAGACATTGGTTTTTATTTTTTCCAAATTATTTTATATCTTGGTAATCCAGTTAAAGGGCATAGTGGTGTAGACCTTTGCTTTCTATACAGCTGCAGTCAAACAGAATGATATGATACAGATGGACTGTGTGGGAAGACAGTACAAGAAACCATAGAGCCATTATATAAATCAAAGGCATACCCTCCTCTAGAGAATTGTGTAGCCTTCACCTCTTCTCTAGAATCGAAGTTGTAGAATTGGAATAGATTTCAGAGAAAACAGCAGGAATATTAGGTCCCTGAAACCTTTTTTGCAGAGAAAGATTGAAAAGATTGGGTCTGTTTATACAGAAGGTAGATTGGGAGTTTCTGTTGTCTACATTTTCTATAGGAACTAGGTAGGCAATCAAAACTGAAAGGCATAATAAGGTACTTTTCACATAGCATGTAGTAGAACTTTGGAACTCACTGCTACAGGACATTGCTTAGGCCAAAAATTTAGCACAACTGACAGAGGGGTTTCACACTTCAATGGAATATACAATGCTGAGTTTAGTAAAAATATAAAAAGGGATTAAAACACATTTATAAGAATTTATGTTAACATTAAAGTACATGGATTATGAGAAATCTTCCCTCAGGAGTGGGTTTTTTTCCCAACTGTCTACTGTGGGATTCCTTGCACTTTCCTCTGAAGCATCTGATGCTGGATGCCATTGGGGAAACTGCCAGGATATCTGATAGCAGGTACTGCTGCTGTGGTCCAGTGTGACACAATTTGCATCTTTTTCCTTTTTCTGCTAGGCTACAGTACTGCATTTGCTCCCATTTTTCTCCTCTTTCTTCTTTGTGGAGCTGGTGAACTCAAGCTTTTATTTTCATTGTCAGCTCCTTCCTCTATGAAATCATAATGCTTCTCATATCAATCCAAAAGTCCAATGGTTTTAAAACATTCTTTGCTTGTTTTTAGCATTTGTGCATTATATGTTACAAATCAAGAACTGTGAGTGATTCAAATATCATACTGTGCTTTTTTCTCCGTTTACTTATTTGTGCTTTTGATTCAGCAACATGCTGGTTTTTTTTTTTTTTTTTAACTGATTCAGGCTGTGTATGCACGTTCAAATAATCTTGGAGAGTTCTCCAAGTAGAGGAATTTACCCAAAATGCTGAGCTCCTGAAAAGCAGAGAGCTTACAGTGCTGGTGCTGCAGTCAGGGGCCCCTGTGCACACATTTCAGTATACTCTGCAGGTTCCCTCAGTCTGCCTGGAGACAGATGGTAGCAGTGCACTGTGCAGCCCTGATTAATTAACCTAGATTGCTCAGGTTTAGCCCATGTGCCCCTGCAGCACACTGTGAGATTTGTAATATGAGATTTGCGATGGGAATGTGTTCTGCTCCCTGCTTAATGGGAGCAGCAGAGTCTAGTTCAAGTGTCTCTCAGAGAAGGGGTGGGGGGAGGGAGAGCAAAGCCCCATGGGATGTTGGAGGACTGTGCTGTAGCAACTCTCTGAAAGAAACATGTACAGACATGCACTTTTTAAGGAGAAACTCTCCCAAGAGTGATTTAATTCTTCTTGTTCTGGGGTTTTTTTCCCTCCTGGAATGGCTATTTTTCCACTGGTAGAAAAATACTGAACACCTATACACTCTTGGGTTTTCCTCCCAGGAGAAACTGAATGTCTGTATATGGCCCAAGACTTTCAAAATGAATGATTCTGATGCATCTCAATTTTGGTATACTCAGCTTGAGATGCTTGATGTGGGGGGGGTGTCTTATTTTCAGACACTTATCTTCATCAGACTTTATGTAGAATATGATGATAATATTGCAGTGTAAAGAAGAAACCCATAGGCCAAATTCCATGTGATGGCCCAGTCAACTCACTTAACTTTCACTGGGAGTACATGGTCCCTGAGCATAGAATTTGGTTTCTATTCTTCAGCATGCAAACTTTTAGGTAAATTTTGTCTTTTGATTTTGCTTTTCTCTTTACCCGCTCAACTTCTGTATTCTAATCTGCATCATAACTAACTCTCTTCCTCTGAGATTTGTATATCTTCTTCCTCCCTGTAGCTGTAATTATTTTAGCTAAAGTGGTTCTCTATATAAAATATGGCCTTGCCCTCAAATGAGGAAGTGCCTTTTAAAATTAAAGAATAAACTGCTGGTGCATCAGAAGAAACTGTGAAAGGCAAGGAACAATTAATTGGAGGCTAATTGAAAGCTCCCATTCAAACAATGGTTAAAAGCTATTGCAGAAATAATGTTTATGGAAAGCTCAATATATAGGGTTCAGGATAAAAGGGGTATATCTTAAGGGGCCATTAGATATGGCAGGTCTTCTGAGGCTGTATTGACTCTTAGTGCAAGCAGGGCCTTTCAATCCTCTTACATTGCAAAGACCAGCTGTTATAAAGTAACCCCAGAGACCAATACAATTTAACTAAAATGAATAGTTGAATGTATATTCAGCTTGGCTAAGCAACAACTAAAGAGGGGCATAGCAATAATCTTACACACATCTAAATGGTGTTAATGTCAAGAATGGAGACAAAGTAATTAGGGTGATTCACAGGAGTATAACTAAAAGCAATGAGACGAAACTAAGAAAAGGAATCTCTAGGAAATCTCTGACCTATGAGATGTAATAGACTGTGGAAACTCTCTCTTGGGGAAATGAAGGAAGATGCATCAGCTGGGATTTTAAAACTTGGATTGGATAAAGCATTAGCAAATGCATTACAGGAGTCAATCTTGTATTGGCAGGAACATGAATTGATTGATTTTATGGGACTTAGAACAGGTCTCAAGAAAAGACATTCCAGGATCACAGTGCTATCTCCCATTCATTGAGAAAATGCCACTGATTTTAGTGGAAGTTAGATTAGGCCCCATAAACCCATATAAGTTAATGAGCATGTACTAGAAGTCTCCTTCAGATGGGTGACTCTGAAGTTTTGTGCCCTGGGTGGAGGCTGGAGCAGGGGGGTGGGTGGCCTTCGCAGTTAGTACCTGGGGCCGGTGCCCTATTTCATCAACTGTAGTTATAAAAGCAGTTGTCTTTTTTCATGACTTGAGCAAGGGTCTGACAGAATTGTATTCAGTTCTCCATTGGGCATAGGTGGAGCCTACTGTGCACCAGACCCAAAAATCTGGGTGGACCTTTCTACTTCTATGATGCTGGAATGATGCCACTTCCAGTGTTTCCTTTGAGCCATAAGTGTCAGTTTGTGTTTTCCTGAGATGGCTTGTTTTTTTTTCCTTGGGGCAGTGTGATTCCACGCTAAACTGCTCAAGCCAGCAGCTATATATGTATCATGGTTTAAGATGCAATATTTTACAGTTCTTTAAAAAAGGAAAGTATTGTATACCAAAGGTGGTGTGCAGGTGCTAGTGAGGTAATGATTTTTACCATTCCAGTTTCATCTGACTTTACCATGGTCCTTTATTCAGTTAAAGCTCACATTAACTTTAACCATTTACTTCAGTAGCAATTTTGGCCTAAGTAAAGATGGCATGATTAGTGTTATTAAGTTATTATTAACATTTACTTATTATTATAAATTGCTATTCTGAACATTATTTTATTCTTCATGTTGTTAGGGACTAACTGTTCCCCTTGGAAGGTGAATTGGTCTTCTGGGACATGGATTTCTTTTCCCCCTTTTCTGTAAAAGGGGTCTTTTTTTTGTCTGAGAATATAGCAAGGTACAAAGATCCTGTTGTTTCCCAGAAAAAGGGTTCTCATTTGTGAAGAGATGTGTTTGTCTCATGGCAGATAGCTCTCTCATGGATGCTCAGACTGTGCATGGAGCCAGCCTCGCTTTCACACAGATTGCTGCTCTTCTGTTGAAGAGGTTTCACCACACCAGACAAAACTGGAGAGGAACTCTGTCAAATGTTTTACTGCCTGTCCTCTTTGTTACCATGGCAATGGCCTTGTTTACTGTGAAGCCATTGGCTATTGATTATCCTTCGCTCAAGTTGACCCCCGGACTTTATGACAATGCAGAATCCTTCTTTAGGTAACGAGCTCATTTATCATAAAAACGTGTGGACAGGGTTATTGTTCTTTAAAGAGCCGTCATTTTTTTAAATAAACATTTTAAAAGCAGCATAATCTACTATTACACAGCAACCAGAATTTATTAATAAAAAAAAAAAAGTCTTCAGGACTTCCCACCCCACCAGACATGAACATTTATTGTCAGCATTCATTTTATGGCTCTGGAGAATTTGAAGAACATAGTGTATCTAAGTAACAGAATACATGTTATCATCATGTATTATAGCACAAATCATAAGCTGGAGTGGAGGCAAAAATTTTGGAGCAGTCTGGTCTGAGCAGCTTTTCTAGTGTGTTCATAAGAGTTTTTTTAAGTGTATGTGAGTTTATATAGTAAATAAATGCTTGCATGGCCAGATGGATCTATCCCTTTAGTTTACTTCTACTTACCTCATTAGGCCTGGAGGCATAAATCACAAAAATGCCAAGGTTTGCAAATATAGCCCAGCACTTCGAAAACTTGTAGTCCTTGCTGCTTTTAAGCACAATGTGTGCATGTGTATAGGTATTTCTTTTAGAGTTTACAGTGTCTGTAGATTGGCTTTATTTACAGGTTCTGTGGTCCCAGTCTACCAAATACAAATGCTGTGTTATGCATAATCTGTTAGTATTCTGGGCAGAGATATTACTTTGCCTGATATGGATCAAAACACTAGATGCAGATTCTATCATCATAAAGAGAGAGCCCATGCCTTTGAATTTATAAATGAAATACGAGGAGTATACCTTCCTCTTGTGTGGCAGCTTGTGGGGATTCATGCCAGTATCTAGAAGAAAGAATTGGCTTTGAGGCACAGATAATGTTCACATAGTGATCTTAGAAATTCGTACATATTAAAATATTTTAAATATTTAATTGTTAAAACTGGTGTCCTACTATTTTAATTGATAAAATGGGTTTTTATCTATTCTCTGTCCTGGTAAAGCCTTTTTGGTGTGAATATAGTATTAGGGCATGTTGCTCATTTACGCTTCCTTGATTTCGAGCTCGGTAAGGGTCTGAGTGCAAACATAAGTTTTCTTTGTACTGATGACCTTACTGATTACTCCCTTGTCTCTGAGCAGCACTGACAGTGATGACCTACAAAATCTCTCTCATGTCCTATTGAGAGATTTTACAGACTGGCAACATCCATGTGTTTACTCAAGACAAGATATGTAACTGAAACAATACATCTTTATTAATGCACTACATAATTGATTTAATGATTACAGCTATTGCCATAGTCATTCCAAAAAAAAACCAACACATGCACTATTTAAATGTCATGCTTTGTAAGGTTTTTAATATAATAATAATAAGTCATTAAACAAACCACTGTTCACTATTATTTGCTTGAAGAGGAACAATCTTCATTTTCTTTACAAAATAGAAGTTTAAAAGACTATCTATGCCTCCAAAAGTAAATAAGAGGTAATATGAGATTTTGTAAATAATTTCTATTTCTGTGTTTTATTTTCTTATGCTTTGCTTGACCATTATAGCATGAGTTTTAAAAAATGCTCTATTGATTGGGCTTGTTTATAGCTGAAATATATCATAGAGCTTCCTTTTAGAGGAAATCTCAAGCCATGTAAGTGATAGACTTTCTATTAATTCTGGAGGAATTTTAATTAGTCCTTTAGTCAGTTTGAATGAAATCAGTGGTGGCACTGTCAGCAATTGCAAGGCTATTTTTGTTGAATCAGTATTCATTATATAGAAGCCTGGATTTTCAAATTTAGATTATTTGTGGTTGTGGTCACATGTTTATTTGCCTTGTGAATATAAACACCAGGTCAGCAACTAATTGGTTGATTTGCATGGATAGGTATTTTTAGTGATAAATTGGAAGCCATTTTGACAGTCGCCCGCAATTTACTACAAAGAAGATACTGTTATAGAATAGAATGTGAAGGTTGTCAATATACAGTCATAGTTTGCTATACTGTAGACATGTGCTGTTAAATAAAATTTGGGGGGTTTTTTTGTATTTTTTTTTTAATGATTTTTCTCTCTTGTTATGTTTGCTCCCTTAGAAAAAATGATTTGTGTTGGCAGACTGAGCCTAGTTCACCCCCAAAATTTTTGGATTCTTGTGGGTGTGTGGCAGATCAACAGGTATATTTTTTCCTTTCCTACAAAATAAGCAAAAAACAAAATAGGAACTCAATGGATTGGCCTCATTATGACTGGAGATTTCATTCTGTCTCTTGTACTGCTTTGCCTCCATGTTCTGGAGTTTGCAGGGAAACGAGTTGTAAAACAATTTTTAGACTGCACTTAGCCGTTTGGCAGTCTGCTATGTTGAGCTTGTGAAACAACTACATCTTCCAGGAATGGCTCATTGTAAAAGGTATGCTGCGGCCCCCTCTATGTGCAGGTAAAGGCACGATGGGATCTAATGTGATTCACACATTATGCCTCCTACCAGGCTTGTGAAACACCTGGGGCCTGAGGATCACCGCTGGGGCAATCTCTCCACCCTAGGGGTACATGAAACCACCCAGGGCCAGAGGATTCCGACAGGGTAATCACTGTACCCCCAGGGATGTGGGAAACCCCCACAGCTAGAAGATTGCTGCAGGGACCATCCCCTTTCCCTGGGGCTATGTGAATTCCCTGTGGCTGGAGGTTCAGATGATCCCTCTGTCTGGGGGTGTGGGAAACCCTTGTGGCTGGAGGATTACCTTAGCAGCAATCCTCTTGCCTGAGGAAGGCATGCTATAGGGACCCAACATCTACAGCTACAGGACTGGTGGTCCCGACAGCTGCTGGATGCAGCTGGGATCCAGAGTCCACAGCTGCTGGGTCTGAGAGTCCCTAGCAGTTGCAGGACTTGCAGCCCTGGCTGGGCAAGGTGTACCTCTGCCTGGGAGCCTTGTTAGATTCCGGGGCTCCCTGCTTCAAGGAAAACCCTGATACACATACAAATTAAAGGTTGATAGCAACCAGCTATAAAGTTAATACTCCTTTCAGAAATCTAACTTTATATCTGATTGGAGCTTTTTATTGTGTGACAGCTACTTTGCACATGTAGCTGGTCTCAAGTAATTGCACAGTTAACCAGTTAATTGTTCAATACCTGTAATGTGTAGAGGGGGACTGTACGAAACAAATATCTTTAAAATTTTGACAGAATGTATTTTCCCAAAAAGGGGTTTCAGGCCTTTCAAATACAATTGTGTTTAAAATGTTACTGTATGAACACTGACAAACCAAGACTTAGTAGTTTTGATGGGTTAGGGTTCAAAACTGTCTTCGCAGCATTCAGTATTCACTGCTTATACTGGGGTCCCCTTTCTCTATTACTTACTTAGATGTAGCACTGAATATGCATTCATTTTACAGGTTGGACACTGGTTACAGTTCTGGCCACTGTAATAATAGGTAAGGAGGAGGCTAGGGACCCAAGTCACTTGGCTGCAGGCTAGCAAGGCCTGAGGAGATCCAGGACTGGTGTTACACTGCTTTTAGTGGGCAGCCAGAGGCCAGAGAAACTGCAAGGCAGAGAGCCAGGGAGAGGGGTTAGTGAGAGTATGGAGTAATGGGCTGCAGTGGTAAACATGATGGCTGATGAAAGCAAAGATCCAGATAGCAAGGTCATATAGTGGAGACCGTATCTGGGAGGCACAACAGAAAATGTACAGATCAGCACTTATGGAGGTGGCCAAGGGAGCTTTCCTGAAGCTGTAGCAGTCATAGCTGGAGGGGATGCTTCTGCACAGCTAGGCAGTGCTCAGGTTTGGGTATTGTAACAGGTGGACCTCCCCAGCTCCTTTTGTGTTATCCACGCCCTATGTGGGGCACCCTTGGAGTCCTCTTAAGGCTTCTCATGTCCCGCTCTCTACTCGCCTGCCACGTCTTGATGGAAATATAGGCAGGAGACTGCCTATTGTTTTTGTATGTTGGGGTCTTCTGCCACTCCTGGCCTTGACCCTAGTTTTTCTCTAGCTAGGCCTCCCAGTCTGAACCCACCAGAAAGGGTTTGACTCTGAGGCTCTAGCTCTTTAGTCTTGGGGCTCGTGGCCCTCCTTTTTGCTCCAATCTGGAGCCTAGCCTCCCTGGCCCAGAGGCCTGTCCACCAGCCCCGCAGCAATGTGGTTTCAAGTTCGAAGCTGGGCAGTGGCCCCGAAACTCCACCGTCCCGGTCCAAAAAAAGAAACACACAGTCGCACCTCGGGTGCACCAGCCCCCCCTGGCCTTCTAGGATTGCCCTCTCTGGTGCCGGGCCTGTGCCCCCAAATACTGTGCCCTCTGTCGCTGGGCCTGTGCACCCTGAATACTGCGCCCACACTGGTGCTGGAGTCCCCACACTATAGTGGGGCTCCAATGAGGCCTCCTCCTTCCCCAATAGCCTCACCCAAACCACTGGTTGTAAATTGATCAAAACTTATACACGGTCTGTCCATGGGCTATAACCACCACCAAAATAGATTTAAAAAAGCCAGCATGCCAGCTTACCATTTGTCAGGGTTCATGCTTCTGCTCCCCCACCGTCTGCTACAGTCCTTCTGGGGTTGCTGCCGCTTCTCCAGGAGTCCTCAGTAGTTCCCCTCCTGCAGCTACTGGACCACTCTCCAAGCCTCTCCATGGAGCTCTGAGATACACTCCTTCCCCTTTGGCTGCTAGCTCCTACTACCACCCAGCCCAGGGTTTTTATAGTCCTGGCTTGCCCCCTTCCGGTCACCTGACTAACTGGCCAGGCTCAGCTTTTAACCCCCACCTTACCAGCTTGCGGTGCCCAGAAAGTTTTCATTTTAAAGGGGCCAACCTGTCTTCTGGTAACAGGGCCAGGGTTCCCTGTTATAGGTATGGATTCCCTAAACATCCCCTTGTTCCTTAGCTCCAAGAGAAAATGGTTGGGCCATGCTGAGGGAGATGAGCCACAGAAGGGACTGCTGAAACAAACTGCTGAAATGGGGTGCAGAGCACCCTACCCAAGGATGGGGAGGAGGATGGGTTGAGAACTCTGGATAGAACATTGATTCTGAGAGAAGGGCAGGAAGGTGGAAGAAAGGAGAAGCCACTCACAGGTGGACAGTGGAGGCAGTCTGTATCTATGCAGAGGAAGAAGAATCTCTGAAACAGCAAATTTTAGCTTATCTAGGTTTCAGGTACATCTAACACTTCTCACTGCTCATTTCCACCATACAAAATGTCTCATCACTTGATGTTGTAATCTGCTTACTTTTGGAAGTGACTGAATTCCTCCGAATCATCTTCGTATGTTCCCATCTTCAGTCCATTGGACAATGTTAAGAATACTTTGGATTACTTTGAATTCTGCCTCTCTTTCATAATCCATCCAGTGCATTTTTTTGTATTTATTTTCATGTTCAACAGATGAATGTAAGTGATTATAAAAGTCTCAGTGTGCTTTTCATGGCTGCAGACCTTCCAATCTTGCATTTGTAAAGTTTTTCATGTTTCTAAAACAAAGGTGACTGAAAATATTGTACCATATATCAAAGGGAATTCTGATATGTAGGTGATGTAATTATTTTAAATGCCATATAAACATAAAATCATACATAATTTATCAAAAAATTATAAAAGCTGCAAAATACAATTACAACTAAAATGCAGTACAGTGAAGTTTGAGGCTGAACATATAGTGGTTGAGGTTTTTAAAGGAACCTTAGTAATTTGTGTGCTATTTTTATTTTTAGAAGTGCCCAATTATTAATATCTCAGTTCCCTACTTGAAGAATATGCAAGGACATCTCCTGTACAACCTCTCAGGGTTCAATGTGGAAGAATATTTAATCAGACCTTCTAACAAAGCAAGGTATTCTTTAATATTCCCCTGGATTTCCCCTTTTTTTAATCAGCTGTCTAGAAAGTTGTGCTAGAACAATGGAATAGAGTTTTTCTCTTGTGTGCTACAGACATGAGTAGAGTATAACACTGGTGGGCAAAATGCGGCCTGGGGGCTGGATTCGGCCCGCCAGACCATTCTATCCAGCCTTAAAAATTTAGAAAATTTAGAAAATTAATATTTATCTGCCTTGGGCTGCCTGTTATTCAGCCCTCGATGGCTTGCCAAAACTCAGTAAGCGGTCCTCTGCCCAAAATAATTGCCCGCCCCTGGTATAACAACTCAAGAGCAGTGAATGAAAACTTGGCCATATACAAACAGAAATCAGGATTGTTACCGAAATAGTACAAGTGCAACATAGGACTTCCCATTCCAAAATTATGAACCTCTCTTATTTAGGATCACAAAGAGGGTCTCCATTATCTATTGGAGTAGATTAAGCCAATCTGAGGTCCTCATTGGTTTTATTCAGACACTGGTCCTAGATTGAATTAAGTTTTCAGTAGTTCTATAAGATAAACTGATGTCATTATGAAATCCAAGGGAGAATTTCTTATCCCTGACATCAGGGTCAGGCAGTTATTTGGGCCTATAGGCCACATAGAGAGTTTTGTTGAGGTGTCGCAGGCTAGGTCAGCAACCCCACCCCACCGCACAATAACTCACCAAAACTCCCTATGTGGAATGGAGCTGTGGGAGGGTTGGGAGCAGTGTGCAGGAGCAGGAGGGACAGGTGAGGCTGGGATCACAGGATGGAGTTACAGGCAGTGACAGCACGGAGCCGGAGCCCAGGCCAGACTCATGATTTGCTGCCTGCACACCCCTGTGATGGGTTTGGGTCCCATGGGAAGGGGCATTCAGAGAGCAGATCGTGGCTCTGTTCTGGCCTGGGCCTTGCATTGTCACTGGTCTAAAATCCTGGGCTTGGCCCTGGCTCCAGATGCTGCTTCGCGGCCACAGGGATGTGTGCTTTGCCTGCGTGGCTCCTGGCTGAGGAAGGCAGAGACCTGGTTTTGCAAGCAGGGACACGGGCTGAGTGAATTGGGACTTTGTTCTGACCCCAGCACCACACTGTCTCTGCCCTGAGATCCTGGGGTTTCTCTGGCTCCACTTGCCCATCTTGCACCCAAACACCACTCCTCGCTGGCTCGTGGCCCCATCCCAGATGTCTAGCTGAGCACCCAGCCTGTATGGGTCCTGCCCCTGGCAGCGGGTACTAGGTGGACAGGCCAGGGTGCCCAGACAGCAGGGCTGGGTCAATGGCAGTGCAGCTGGAAGGAGCCTCTGCTGCCACTGGTGCTGCTGGGAAATGGCGTCTGACAGTCACACTGCCCCAGCTCTGCTGCGTGCCCAGGCACACACCGCAGTCTGGGCTACCTGCCACAGGCTGGGCAAAAATTGCTCACCGTGCCTTTTCCCTTTCCTGCTTTCCTTTCTGTTCTTCTTGGTCACATTAATGAAGCTACCCCCACTTTATATTATCTCTAAAGTTTCTGTTTGGTTAAGAAAACAGTGTAAGCATACAGTTGCATTGTACCAATACATAAATGCACAGGGTCACAGAAATCACTAATTATTATTGCTATACAATTTTATTTGTTTAACAATAGTTTATTAATTGTATTAATCTTAGAATAAGGCATTCTAACAAACTTTCTCATTATACCTTTTTTAACCTAAAGGGTGGATTTTGGTGTTTACTTAGCTGAATATGCTGATTCCTGCAAACACTCTGCTGAATACATTTGTAACACTTGGAAAATACGCAGCAGTCAGTTAATGAGGATTTGGGTCTTTCTAGCTTAGCAAGACTTTTGCAGCAATGCCTAGGCTCTTGAAAACGGCCAGTGCTAGAAATGCTAGTGTATCTCAGTTCAGTGAGTTGAGTAGTTTATCTGCCATAGAGATTAATGGGGCAATTAAGGTTTCTTGGAGCTACTGTTTCAGGCTGTTTGCAGAGTCAGGCAAATATTGGTACATTGCTTATACTCAGGTCACATTGCAAATTTTCTTTGCAACCATGAGGGCTAAGCACCTTTTTCACAGGGGAAAAAAAAAACATAGGTCCTGATGTAACTGCACGACACCAGGAACATGGGTATGAAGAGTGAGTCCATGATGCCTGTTTTAATTCAGTCCTTCTCTGATCCCTTTGGACCTCTGAAGTGAGTGAGTGACATAACTGCAGGCAAGGTACTTTGAGTAGATGTGCTCTTTTTTGAGACCAACTGAGTAGTTGGGAAAAAAGTTCTTAGGTAGCTTAGGTGCGGTCACCCTTCTTCAGACATAGGGAGTCTCTGGTCAGCAGAGACTCCCTGTGATGCCTGGAGAAGGGTGACTGCACCTGGAAGCTTGCTAAGAACTTTTTCCAACTACTCAGTTGGTTTCATAAAAGATATCACATCTGCTCAAAGTACCTTGCCTGCCTATGTCCTTAGACCAACACAGCTATGACCAAAAACCCAGTGACATAACAGGAAAAATTTGAGCAAGTGTAATTTTACTGAAGAGAAGGAAGTGCGTGTTGCGTGTGTATGCACCCTCCCTCCCCCCCCCCCCCCCCCGATCTGTGAAATGCAATTTGGTTTTAACTTAAATTTAAAAGTTCAAGGTACATTTTTAGGATGAATGAGTCATTAAAATACATCTTGGCCTTGGAAATAATTGCATGGTTAAACACATTTTGTAAAAATCCAAACCATTTTAGCAGCATAATTATGCTTTCTGAAAATATAGGTTTTATCTGTGGAGTTTAAAGGAACTTCCTTTGTTTAAAGTGCATAATAATGACTTGATTATAAGTTATAAATTAGGTTCCATTTCAAGTAGTAATATGCTGATTATGTGAGGATGAGCTACGCTTCCAAGTTGACATGTAAAGAATAATCATATAGATTTTTCCTTCTGTGTTGCAAAAAATCATTTCTCACAATGTTAACAAAGGCAAGCAGCTGACAGATAATTTACTATTGCATTGTTTTATATTACTAGATATGGAGGTTGGACATTTGGAGTGAAAATACACCCTGAACTTCAAGGTGTCAAACCAAATTGGACAAGCTCTAAGCCTTTGGCTAAGGTAAGGTGCACTTCTATATTTACCATGAACTCAGATTCCAAGATCCTTAGTGCTTAACAAATAAGAAACAATAATATAACTGAATATTTGTAGTTAGAAATAGGGAATGTATTCAAGGTCTTCTGTCCAAGTTTCTTGCATACAGCTATTTTTCTTTAATTTGCATATATCAGTTGTAAATAACTCAAATGACAGGGTTTCTATCACTTCCCTTTTGAAAGTATTTCAGAATATAACTGAGCTTACTTTTAAGACTTGTCCTGGTAATCAGTCTAAATGTTCCTTTGTATACTTTCTGCTTTTACTAAAAATCAATTTCAAAATTGACTTAAGTCCATTGGATTTTGTTCAAACGAATTATTATGGATGGTTATGCCATTCTCATGAGAAATAATGTACTTAGCTATTTTTATTCTTATGCATCAATTTCATAGCTTTACAAAGTAAAGTTTTGAATGTCTGGGGTAACTATCACAACTCTACAATAAATAACACTTTCCACTAATACGGTGCTCCTGAATCCATTTACAAGTTCCCCTTTTAATGGAGAAATTGAGGGGTTCATGTATCTTGCTTAAGATTACACAATGGTTATGTCAAAACACTATGACAGCAGTGTTCAGTAATGCCTCCATGGAAATAGGCCCCAAACAACTGCTCCTGTTCAGTGTACATGAGCCCTGAAATGAGGCAGTGAAGATGACCTGGAAGCTCTCTATGCTACTGCACTTGGACATGCAGGAAACCCAGGAATTGAACCCCTCAAGGCAGGCAGGCAGACTCACCACCTCATTTCTGGGATTGATGCAAGCAGTGTGGAAGTGGGTGGTTAATTTTATTTCCTCAGCAGGGTGAAGGAGTCTTCTGCCACCTCTACCATTGACTGAACCAGTTGACTTAGGTTTAGCGCCTAGGTCTCTTAATTCCCCACACTTCTAGTTTAACCAGTAGTTCATATTGCCTTGCTTTATAACTCACTGCCTTACTTTTCCTGATTAACTGGTACAAAGATATCCCTAAGAGGCAAGTCCTGGAGGTTTGAACTCTATTGAATTTAGTGGAGCTTTTTGAAACATGCTGGACATATTTCTAGTAATAGCATTGTAAGGCCTGGATCTGCCAGGATGCTGGGAGACTAGCAAGTCTCCAAAGAAGTCCTGTCTTTAGGATAACTTGAAAAAGGCCATCAGGACTAACTCTTCAGAGACTTGAGAGCAAGAGTCCAACAATGTGGACAGGAACAAAAGTCTCAGAAGTCTTTCAGGCCTTTATGGATGGCCTTTATTTTATGTTTCTCACACTGATAGGTCCTCAAAGTCTTTAATGCTAATAAAATTGGTTATTATGAATTCTAAGTCAAGGCTGGAGAGACAGAAGCCCTGACTTAGAAGAATAGAAATAGATATTATTATTTCTTGCAAATGAGGTAGAGTTGGAACAGTTTATCCAAAATCACCCCCTTGTCTACCACTTTGATAGGCAGCTAAGTTAAAAAGGGATGTGGATACTATTATCTCATGCTTTGTTTTTCAAAATCAATGTGCGCTTGCAAAGTCAGCTGTAACCTGTACCATTTTGTTTTGACTATCAAGCATGTTTATTTAAGGTTTTTATGGTCCCTTTTTATCCCACAAATTTATTTTAGCTTTTTAATTTTTCTTCTATAAAGAAGCAGGGCAGGAAGGGACCTCCAGAGGTCATCTAGTCCAATGCCCTGCTGAGGCAGAATAATCCCTAACTAAACCAACCTATACAAATCCATAATCTAAACTCTTTTTAAAACTACCATCAAGCCTGACACAACATAAAACATAAAATCCTAATCTGTCATAGGTAAAGAAGGGGGGCCAAAGCAGCCAAAATCCTGTTTATAGAAAAATTGTTAATATATGCTCAAAGGAACCCAGGTAGAGGGCCACGCCCCCAGCTACAGAGGAAGGCAAAAACCCCCATAGTCCATACCAGTCTTACCATAGGGTAACATTCCTTCCTGACCCAAATAGGCAATCGGTTTGATCCTGAGCAGAGGGGAAAGAACCTCTAGCCAGGAACCTCTGGCTTTAAGTCTCAACAGGAGCATTGGCCCACCCCAGTCAAAATCCTAAGCCTTGACTGAAGCCAACGTCTCATGACTCTGAGAAAGGCTTAAAAACACCTTTACACATATAACAGATAGGTGGGGACAGGGCAACTAGGAAAACCCAAAAGCATGGGAAATTCCACAGTAGAACACAGGCATAGCTACACCTAGATCATCCCTGACAAGTAGCTATTCAACCTCTGCTTGAACACCTCCAGTGGAGGAGAGTCTGCAACTTCCCTAGGCAGTTTATTCTACTGTCTCACTGTTCTACCACTGAAAAAGTTTTTCCTGATATTCAATCTAAACTTACTTGGCTACAACTACAAGTCATTGGTCTTCAGCAAGAGAGAAAAGGTGTTCTTCTTTATGGCAACCCTTCAAATATTTGAAGACTGCTATCATGTCCCCTTATAAGCGCCTTTTCTGCAAGATGAACTTGCTTCAACCTCTCCTCTGATTTGAACCTCTGATTTTTAATCAATTCTTAATTAGGCACCTAAGTCCAGAGAGGGGGTGTAATACATTGTTGTTTTTCTTACTACTGTTCTTCACCCATATATCTTCAATCATTTTAGATTCTTGTTTTGACATGCTTCCTCCGAGGCTTTTGTGAGGGTCTTTTTTAAAATGTCTTTGGCACATACTCCACCTGCCATCAGTATCAGGATAAATTATAGTTATATTGTTAGTGAGTAAGTTTCATATTTCAGAGCCAAACACAACAGTGCACTAGATTTATGAAAGGCATTGTGTTATCTAAAATACCTCCTGGAAGTGGCTTTCGACTGATGCAGTGTCAAATTATTGCATTAACCTTTCAGTAATTAATGGCCAGTCTTTTACTTTGACCTTTCAGGCCTGTTCACAAGACAGTGAATATACCATTAACATTGCCTCTTATGAAAGAAAATGTGAAATTTGCATTTGAAGAGACTTACTGCACAGTTCATATCACTGTAGGAAACCCCTGAATCCTCACATATTGTTTCCCACTGCAGAGTGCACCAGCCATCTAACTTGTCACTTCAGATTAAAAATATCTAGTTAAAACATGGAAGGTGTCTAACACTTTAACTGCTTAATCAGCCTCCAGGCATGTGACAAAACTGCCAGGAATGTCTGATTAAAAATACAGACTTTTGACATTTGGAGAGGCCCACCACTGCACAGGCATGTAACTGAACTCAACAGGTCATCCTTGGGTCCTCCCTTTTTCTGTGTTGGGAGAGTATGTTCCTCAGCTGTATTTGATAATTTGGGCTATGAAGTGTTATAGAAATGTACTAGGTGATCATATAGATATAAAATTTAAATAGGGAAACATTTCATAGATTTCATAGACATTAGGGCTGGAAGGGACCTCGGAAGATCATCGAGTCCAGCCCCCTGCCCAAAGGGCAGGAAGTCAGCTGGGTTCATAGGATCCCAGCAAGATGAGGATCCAGTTTGCTCTTGAAGGTGTTCAATGTAGGCGCTTGAACCACCTCCGGTGGCAGGCTGTTCAAGACCTTGGGGGCTCGGACAGTAAAGAAATTCTTCCTTATGTCCAGCCTGAAACGGTCTTGTAGTAGTTTATGACCATTCAACCTAGTCGTCATCCCTTGGGGCGCTCTGGTGAACAAACGTTCCCCCAGATATTGGTGGTCACCCCTGATAAACTTATAGGTGGCCATCAGATCACCCCTGCGCCTGTGCTTTTCCAGGCTAAAGAGCCCCAGGGCTCTCAGCCTGTCATCGTAGGGTCTGCTTCCCTGACCTCTGATCATGCGTGTGGCTCTTCTCTGGACTCTCTCAAGCTTCTCCAGAGAAGAGCCACACGCATGATCAGAGGTCAGGGAAAAGGTTAAACACGGTAAATTACAGTTTATCTGCTCCTGGAAGATTTTAGGAAGCCAGGTTGCATGCAGGAAGGCAATTTGTTCCTTTGGCTTCTTTATATTCATTACAAGCTGTAGGTCAGTCATCCAGGCTGGAAGAATAACTTGCTTCCAGGTATCTTATTAATGGCAGATTTACAGGGTATTTAAAACATTAAAAACAGAGTAGACACCAAGCTGGTGGCCTCTGTACTAGGTTTTGTTTTTTTAACTAAAAAAAAAAAAATCTCTGCTGTGGAATAATTTGCCTGACTAGGAGTTGAAGATAAAATTGTGCAAATTAACAATGTTACGTTATTAACACCAGGAATTTGTCATTGTTCTGCTCAAAGGCAGTGAACTAAAAGGAAGTCCATTTGAATGATGTTTACTCAGTTGTAGGAAGAGAAGTTTTAATGAGCCACATAGATTCAGAAATCTAAGACCACTTGATTTAAATGAGGGTATGGATGGTAATAACATTATTGTTGTGGCACTGAATCTATTAAGAGCTCTCCTAGATATGAAAGGAGATCCATGCTTGATATGCTTGATATAATAAAATAAATTATATCCCTGACAAGAAGACATCTGTTGTCCTTAAACCAGTGATTCTTAAAATTTTGACTCAAAGTACCTCTGATTAGACACAAGGCACCCCATGGAAAATGCCAGCTCTTAGCTTTCACTTGTTTCTTGACTATGGAAAAATAATAGAGTAAGTCTTCTGTTACAAAGAACTCAGAAAGACCACGACAGGTCAGAATGTTTTGACACTATGGAGTCCTATGCAAAATCTCCAAGTTTATCTTGTGACTCATCTAAGTATTTACACAACTTATATTGTATGGCACCCAACAGCACTCTTAGAAGGATGTTGCAGCACCTCAGGATGCTGTGGCACCCTGGTTGAGAATCAGTGCTTTAAGGTCTCTCAAGCTGTTGCTCTTCCTGGTGATATTTACAGAATGTTCATCAGTAGCTGTATCAGAAAGCCTCATTGTCCTATACAATACTATAGAAATAACCTGTCATAAAAATGGGGAACTGAGGCACAAGGTAAATTAAGCAACTTACCCACCACCACACTGAAAGTCAGGTAAAAATAGACATGGGTACACTGGGGCTGAGCCCAGAACTAGTCTTAGCCTAATGCCATACCTATATGATGGAGCTTTCTATCTGTGGTTAGGTTCTGCCACTGCCTGGATACTTCTTCCTGACCCTGGGATACAGAAAGATGGATCTGTTAAGTGTGGATTCCTTCCTTCTTGTCCTCTCTCCCCAGAATCAGTGACCAGGTGAAAAGTGGTCTGTCCGGCAGATCTGCAAATGTTTTGGATGGAACCAAGTGTACTGCCTTTATTTTTGTGGTCACTTGTTCAGAATAAGATGTTAGGCTTTTGAAAAGAACCAGATGTATCTGTTGATGAAGATAATAACATCAAGAACTTTCTTTTCACTTTTGCCAAATTATAAATGAATAAATATCTTTCTTTAATTTTGGCTATTTCCTGATGGTCTGACTTAGTTGCACAATTTTGTCCTAGTCTTGGAGGAAGAATGCTTTGATTATAATTATTGTGCAGGACACCCAACTGTGTTGTTATAGACAATACTATATTGTCAGATTTTATGCTTTCCTTTAGAATCTTGGTTGCATTATGAAATTCCTGGGATATTTTGTGAATACTTAGTGAGACCTCTCCCAGGCCTCCAATTAACTGAGACTGTATCAGCAGAATTTTGCATTATTGTTTTTTTTAATTGCCTCTTTTTTTCTATACAATGCATATAATTGCAATGGTTTTCATTATGTGCATTTAACTTCTGTATTTGAGGCAATCTGAACAGAATAGCTAGAAGAAGAAATGGGATCATGGGCTAGTTCAGTCTTTGTTTTGCTCTGGTGCCTCATTGCACAGGTGACCAGGAAAGTACAGAAGTCTTAAAATTACTTCCTCAATGTGTGTTCTTGTTGTTTTTGGGAAGCTGAGGTCTTTTCCGTCTCCATGCTTCTTAGTCACCAAGGGTGCTGATGGCTTTAAAGGAAGGTTTTATGCAGTATTCCACACAGTTATGGACAGAAATGACATGCAAGTGTTTTAGAGAATATGTATGAAGTGCATTGGAAGTTGTAAGATCTCAGACTAAGAAATAAACATGGGACTAAATTGATGGAAGTTTGGGAGTGATGTCTTCTTTTTTTCACATGAGGACTAATCAGAGCAGATGGTCATGGCTACTGAGAAATCTGGGAAGGTGATTCAAAGACTGAAGGGAAGTAGAAGCAGTGGGGTGTATATTATCCTTGAATGGATACATGAGGGGAAGCTAATTGCATAGGAAGTATTGTGTGATAGAGCTTGTGGAAGGAGAAGATCCAAGGACTAGAAGTATAATGTGGGAAGTGCAGATAGGAATTTGAAACCATGATGGAAAGGGAGGAAAAGGAGGCTGTGTGGGTGCTATAAAACCGGCTAGTGAAAGAATTAGAATTTAGGAACAAGTTTGCTACACTGGAGAATTCAGAGGAGAAACAGTCAGGTAGAGAAGATAAGGTGGCTAGGAAGAAGAGAGAAGCAGCTAGCACTATGGGAGGAGAGAAAGAGGTGGTGCAAATAATTGTGGACTGGAGCCCAATGTGGATGATGTACAGGAGGCTGAAGGAGGACATAACAAAGAATAATTTGCAGGCAAAAGGAAGAATGGAAGGGAAAGAGCGAACACTGATATTGGGAAGAGGCAGGTCTTTGTGACTGGGGATTCTTAATAAAGAATAATTGACAGGCTGCCACTAGAGCAGATCCAGACAGAGAAGTTGTGCTGTTTGCTAAGAGCAGATATGAGGTGTACACCAGAGGCTGAATGTGATCTTAAGACTAAGTAAAAATTTACTGACAATTCTGTACATTGGGACAAATGGTAATGTAAGATTCACACCGGAATGGGCCAAGAATGATGAAGTTAGGCTGGGATAGATGTTTGAAGAAGCAGAGGCCTAGATGATCTCTTGTTCTAGTCCAGTGGTGGGGAGTTACTTTGGCTGGAGGGCCATTTAACAGGTTTTGGTGATCTCTTGAGGGCCACAAGGGTAGCCCCACCCCTTGACAGGTGCACTGCCCCTTGGTCACCATCTTGGGACTGGAAGTCCCTCCTCTAACCCCTGACATTTACCACCAGCAATCTCTCCCATTGCTCCCAGAAGTAATCCTTTTGGGAGGGGAAGGTTTGCCACCTTGGACATGGAAAAAACCAAATAATATATGAAAAAATAAACATCTATTATAACATATTTTAATTTTATTTCAAGAAATATTTTGACCTTATTTACATGCATTTGCAAAGTGTATGTAGAGGCAATTGTGTAATAGCTCAGAATAGTTGTACTCTATATTGTGTGTGTGAGAGGGTATGGGGAAGTGTGGGGGCTGTGGTTGGGGTATGTGTGTATGTGGGGAGTTGGCATTTGTGGGGGGGTGGTTTGGAGGTGGGGGTGTATGGGAAATGAGTGTGTGGGGTTTATGGGGGTGTATGTGATGGAGGGGGTGTGGGGTTTGTGGGTTGTGTGTGAGGGCTGTGGCATAGGGTGTGGGTATAGGAGAGGTTGTATGTGTGGGTGTAGGTATGGTGGGGTGTGTGTGCAAGGCCCCTCCTCACATGCCCTCCCCATGGTGCACAGCCCCCACTGCTGGCAGCAGCAGCAACAGTAGGTGGCAGGCCCTGGGGGTGCTCATGACCTACAATAGGTGGAGACCTTGGGACCTACACATGGCAGCAGGGAGCAGGGCCAGGTTGCTGGCTCCATCATGCATGGGTCCCAGCCAAGTCCTGGGAGCTGCACGTGAGCCACAGGGAGACCGCGCAATGAAAATAGGCTGGCCCCACACTCCCACTGCCCTTCTCTGGCCCTGTGGTCTAGGCTCCATGCTCCCATTGGCCCCATACTGCTGCCCAGCTTCAGCTTCCCCTCTGCCTGATGCTACTTCCATACCTGCTGCCCAGAGTGCTGCAGCAGAGACAGGAAGAGGAGTTGCTGGAGGCCAGGGGAGCTGAACAGTTTCTCAGGCAGCTGCAGTAGCAGCAGTAGCAGCCTGGCTTTGAAGCTGTGTGTGCTGGCCAGGGCTAGGGCTGGGGTCCTTCTGCGGGTGAGGGTGGGAGTGCAGTGTTTTACCCTTGCAGGAGTGGATGGGGCATGACTCCATGTGGAGTGCAGCAGGGGCAGCTGAGGGCTGGGTTGGATACAAGTAATTGGTGGGTGCCTGCCTGCAGATGAAATTGTGTGTTGGGGACAGATCCAACCTTTGGGCTGTATCTTGCCTGCCCCTGTTCTAGTCCTGAGAGAACAGCAGAAGTATGACAAGATAATGAAGGTAAATGGATGACTCAAGGATTGCTGTTATGAGGAAGGTTTTGGGGTACTCAAACTTTGGCATTCATTTATTAAAAGGTGACCCTTTTTAAGGGATGGACTTCACTTGAGTACCTGGGGAAATTGCTTTGTGGGATCAAGGATGACATGACAGATAAAAAGAGATTCCAACTGCAAAATGTGGGAGAAGGAGAAAAGGTCAGGATAGACTAATGTTATCTCCAAGCTTGATTTTAGTACAGGTAAAGAAGGAAATGTTAAACAAGGACACAACAACAGATAAAACAGAGGGTCAGAAGATCGACAGCAAGATGAAAGAAATACTAATATTAATGAGAGCAGTAGTCAGTTAGGTGATGTGTGTATTGAAAAGGACTGTTTAAGAAATTGTTGGGATCAGTTAGAAACTACTGAAATGTTTCTTTCATAACGAAAGGAGCCTGGACAAGAGGCTGGAGGAACCAGATCTCTTGGTTAGGATGTGGAGCTGGATACTGTAGGGGTCCCAGAAACACAGTGGGGTAGTATTCAGGCTTGGAACATGGTTCCAGTGTTGAATGGTATGCACTATTCAGAAAAGAAAGATAGGGGAGTTGAAATAGGTAGCATTGCTTGTGGAAAGAAATTATAAGGGAAGGCATGGGTATCAGAATTGGTTAAGGCCACTTTGAAGAATGCTATTAAGAGGTTCTATTGGCATAGTGCCACACTGAGGGCTACAACATGGTCTGATCATGGGCTCAAGAAAGGGAAGCGGGAATGAAGCATCTGAACATGAAGACTGAATCAAGCTAACAGTAGTAGTAGCACTATATCAGGCAAAACTGTGGACTCAAGTTGCATCAATAGCCACTGTTTGCTAAAGGCATGGAAAAGAGAGAATGTGGGCTTTAATAGGTGAGGCAATTATGATAATTGAGCAGCTCCTGAAAGTAGTATGATCAAATGTAAGCAAGGTACCTTGTAGTACGATATAACTGCACTAACCCTGCCATATGGTAACAGAGTTCCCAGTTTCCTTCATGCTGTTAGACCAGCTTGCTTCAGTCTTCACCAGAATTACAGCCTCTCAAGGTGATAGAAGAAAAGTGCAGGCAGAACACCCTGTTAGTCCCTGACCTTGGAGCTGAGACTGACAATAAGAGTGGCCATGAGGATAATTTGTGGTTGAGGTTGTGGACAAATGTGTGTCCTCCAGAAAATGGCTTGAGACTGTCCCAACTTATTTCACATGGGCCTAGTAGCTGTACAGTGGTTGTTTGAAAACAAGAAAAATATTTGTAACTGATTACATTTGTCTTCATCTTTCGTGAACAGGAATGATCAGCACTAGCAGGAGCTTAAGTAGGGTGTGTTTAATGGGGTGCACTCCAGTGGCATGCTACAGTATTCCACATCTTGGTGTCTGGTATTTCTCCTCCCCTCTCCCACCCCTTCAGTCCCTGGCTTCTCAACAGGATCTCTGTCCCTGGTACTGAAATTCCTGGTTGTGCCTCTGAGCATTACACAAAGTATTGAAAAAGAGATCTCTCAAAGAGATCACTATTGCAAAATAGAACAGATCCTTCCCGATCTTGGAAATACCTTGAATGATAGATTATTGGAAGATGTTTACCTTTTTCACAAGCTGCTCAGATTGGTATCTTATTATCATCCCATAATTGACTAATAGAAACAGATCTGCTTTCTTTTTATTTTTTCCAACTCCCAGGTTTGTAGCAGAGATCCTTAATCCATAGCATATGACTTTACATTTTGTACTATTATATTTCATCGCCGCCCTCAATGTCATCCATTTTTCTGCATAATATTCTGATTCTTTTCTGTATTGACATTACCACACAAACTTGCTTCCACAGCAAATTTTATTGCACAACATTAAATACAAAAATAAAAATATAAGAAAATAAAAAATTACTTCCACTGCCATGACCAATTCTTGGGGAACTCTGTTAAGTAATCTTCCTCCAACCAGCAGTTTCCTTGTCAGCAGCAAGGGTTATCTCCACAATAGCTGGTTCCTTGCCCACCTTATGGATCTTGTATTAATCTCTATCTTCTACAGCTCAACTAATAATTTCTGATGTGGCACTATATCAAACATTTCAATGAAATCAAGATAGATTAAATTTACTGCTTATTCATTGTCCAGAAAAAAAATCAGTTTTCTTATCAAAGAAATATTAAGTTAGTCTGTGGTCATCTACCTTTGGGGAAAACATCCATTTTCCCTTTATCTCCATATCTTTAATTGATGTTTTCTTTAAAACTTGTTCTAAAACTTGATCTTGCCTTCCACTCAGGTCAGACAAATGGTAGTGTAGCTGCTCTGATCACTATTTCTCCATGCCTCTTCTCCTAGCTATTACATCCAGAAATAATAAGGCCCTACTAATATTAGAAGTGTTCCCTCTCCAGCTTATATATATATGGGTAGTTAAATTTGCCCATAATGACAGACTTCCCAGTGGAATTTCTTTCCCCCTAATAACATTCCTGCAATCCCTACCTATGTTTATACACCTTGAGTTCTACAGCAGATTCTCATGACCTGCAGAAGCTTGTGGCTCCTTAGAGTAGCATCTAGCTGCTCTCCTTTTACTTCATCTTGGCTCTGACATTCTTTCAAATCTAGGGATATTTTGAACTTGGGGTTCCTGTTGAGGCTGTCTTTTTGTTTTTAATATCTCTGTTTTCTTTCTCAGGTGTGGTACAACCAGAAAGGGTTCCACTCACTGCCATCATACTTAAATCAATTGAACAACCTTTTTCTGTGGATGAATTTGCCTTCTAATGTGGACTGGAGACAATATGGTAATGGTTTTCAAATCTTTGTTTGAATTCACTCATTTCTTTCTAACACTACTGATTTAAAACAAAAATCATTTTCCACTGTTGACATTAAATAGTAGTGTGAAAAATTGGACTGATTTTTCTTAAACCTAGAGGTTGAATTGCAATATTCTGATAGAAAAAATAGTTTAAAAAATCTATCAAAAGTTTTTGGCCAAGTACATCTAGCTACAGTTGATAAATAGTGGTACATGCTGTTTGTATTATGTATTCTGCTCTCACCGGATGTCCCACTCTTCTGAAATATCAATTTGTATATGTATATATATGTTTAACCCCATGAGATTCCTGACTGGGATGTAAGCCTTATATATATGATAACTCTAGGCCATATCTGCAGATGCCCAGTGAGATTTGGAAAGCATTCTCCAAGCTATGGATGGAGAGGGCAATGCAAAGTGTCCAATGGATTAAAGTAGCTTTATACTCTTTTAGATCAGGAGAGGTGGTAAATTCAAATCAGTATATCTTGGCATTTGAGCAGACAGAGAGGTAGTTAGCTGCGTTATTCTGAAATCAGCCAGAGTATAAGGCAGAGATGCACCTTATAGACTAATTAAATTAGATGTGCATAAGATTTTGTGAGCCCATGATCACTTCACAGCATCTGATGAAGTGAGCTCGGTTTCATGAAAGCTTATGAATTTCTGGTTTAGTTAGTCTCTAAAGGTTCATCTTTCCTTGCCTTCTGCCTGGAATTTGAGGTGAGTGCTACACAATACATTGTGTGATTGTTTTTGGTGGGCAGAAAATGCTAAGTACTATTTTGTAGGCAGACAGCTAGAAAGGGATTAAAATGAGATACCAGCAGGAAAGGGCATATAAACCTGTGATCTTGGCAAAATCAGAATTGGTGTGTGCTTTACCTGTCAGATAAGGTAGATATATACAAAGTGGTTTTTAAAAAGCGGTGGTCAAAATGCTATTTGGAATATTAAATTTGAAGACTGTCGGTTATTTGTTGCTTTCTTGTTGCCTTGTATGATTTCAATTAGAGACTGAGTGTCTATGTGCAAGGCATATGCTCGTGTATTGTTGAAAGGCTTTTAGGAAGCTAGTTTAGATGTCTTGAAAGCTCAGCTCTGTAACCCTCCTTTGCATTAATGCTATATTTTGCTTTTTCAGAAGATAGCCTTTTACTGTCAAGATGACTAGTGCTTTTGATCTGCTCTTATAAGTTGTCAAGGAAAATATTGGACCATTCAAGGGGGCAGGGTGGACAGGGTGAGTGTGGACAGATTCAGAAAAGCATGTGGGCAACTAAAGTACATTTTAGGTAGAATTTTAGCTCCTTGGCCCATGAATGTGATTCAGAACCCTTCGCCCAATATTTTAGGGTATGCCAGCTCTCTGTTCACTAGCTCTGAAGTGGTTTATGTGCATAAGCAATGCTGAGGAGCAGAAAAATGGCAGTGGTAGTCTGGCCTCACTCACCTCCAAAAGGCAGCATGTTTCTTTGTTGTTCAAATTTGTGAATATCAAATATCCCACCCTTGTGAGAGAACTTGCCAAGTGAGAATGTATTAGTTTTATGAAGTGTTTTGAAATATTTTGGCAATTTGAGTGGATGTTTTTAAAATGTAAGTTGATATACAGATACAAAAGGAAAGTTTTTTTGTGGATAACTTATGACAAAGGAGCAGAAGACTTCCAATTCAAATACGAAGGGGCAGTGGCATTGGTAATTCAGTGGTCTGTTCTGATATGGCAGGGAAAGAGTATTTCACTAACTGCAATACAGCATTGCCTCTCTACATCATTGCTGGGGACAGCAGGGCCTAACCTCCATAACATGCTTAGATATGCGTGTTTTTCTTGTGGAAAGAACTTACCCACCTATCTCACTGGAAAGGAAATGAACTTAATTTTCATTCACAGCTGGTATAATAAAGTGATTATAGCAATTGCTGCTTACCTTGGATTATAAATTCATTGAGAGAGCATGTTGGTGCATTTTTTAATGTTAGACATTAAAGCAATAATTTATTGGTGGGGAAAGTTCAACAGTAAAGGGAAAATGTTATGCTGGATTTCAGCATAGCTCTACATGAGTGCTCTGGCTGGCACTTAATTCAATGCATAAAATATATTTTTGTCTTGTAAATTGTCTTTTGTGCATGCTGCCTCTACAGAATTGGATAACACAACTATAAAATTAAATAATATCAAAGGGAATGATAAAATAAGAGGAAAAAATGTTTTTGGCTGAGGGTTGAAAACATTATAGTATTAAAATGAGAAAAATTGTTGTTTTACAGAAGTGCCCAAAATATACTAAGCAAACAAATTTAAAGTAAAAATCTCCCTGCCTTAAAAGTTCACGGCCATAGTAGAAAGGAAAAGAATGGTGTCCACCTTGTGTTGTATTACTTGGTAGCCAGGAAGTTTTCCTGTGGCAGCACCTAGACCAGGAATCTGTATTTGGGGTTCAATCATTGTGTTGCCACCTGTTGTCATCTTTGTACTAGGATCATCACTCACTTAATGTCTTAAATTAAGAGTCTTGCTGTAAGGCTAATATTTTATCTTCAATTATTTCTTTATTTGAACTAGGTTTCTTCTAAGAGCCTTAATGGAGATGGCCACCTAATGCCTGTAGAGCAATTATACAGGTCCTTGGACTTCTTTGAAAAGCTTAGCTTTCGATCCATTCATCTGGGGTCTTGCTAAGTAGCCCTGTCAGGGGCCTTGTTATCACAGTTTGGGTAGTGGGGAAAAAAATAAAATGTCACTTATTGATGAGCTACTGCTAATGAAATGCTTTATTTAGAGTGTTTAATAAAAGTTGCAAATAGCTGTGTCTCATTAAACAAAAACATCCTGCAAGATTTTCAGAAAGTCTCATCCAACCTAAATATAGATGCCCTCTAAGTAGAATCTATAAAAGAAATGATTGTAACCTATCTCCTTCAATGACTGGCATTTATGCTGTCATTCACACAGAACCCTAAAGGTTCTGCTGCTTAGCCCTGGTGCAGTCAAAATAGGAATTATGCTATTTTCTATCCCTTTATATGGGATCTGTCAGCTTGAACCAGCTGATTGTACCTCGTAGGTTACATATACTGCCACTACTGTCATGCCTCTTGGAGAGGGTGCTGCTAGGTTGGCTGTCTGAGCACTGTGCATTATATATCAGGGTGAGCAAGGGAAATTTCATCTGGGTACCGGAGCCTACTTGTAATGCTCAATCAGGTTATATACTGTGTGAGAAAAATATCAAGAAGAGAGATGAAAAAAAATCATGAAGAAAATGTAAAATTCTTTGAGACTCCTTCCTTTACTGAAAGCATAACCTTAGTTTCATAATTCTTTCCATTTGATATATATACCAATAAAGGATAGGGAGCACCCTAATGTCTATATGATGTAGTTAACTTTAAGATTTCAGTGATTTCATGTGTAGAAATGAAGTATCTTGAGTGGAATGGTACTGGACAAATCCCATGATATCAAAGTCTAGCAGAAGGTATCAGGAATCAGAGGGTGTCCAACCACACCTGGCCACATGTTGATGAGAGCTTCTGTACTCCTCCTCTCCTCCTCTAGCCCCACACTCCCAACTGATCTCCACACAGCATGCCTAAAGGATTGGCTGGGTGGCTGACAGAGACAGTAGATGAGCATAAAGACAGACTGGACTTGCCCCCTCCAGCAGTGGTAAATGTTAAACTGCATCTGATTATGTACAAAGGGCTGGTGGAGGTAAGTGGGCCAGCAGAAAATAGTGTTTTATGCCACCCACAAAAGGAGGCAGCTTTTGCTTACCTTTTTTGAGAGTATATTGCAAAATAGTATACAAGAATTCTATAATTATCTCTATTCTTAGTCTGGTGCTGTTTCAAGTGATGTTACTATAGAAATACTCTTCCCTTTCCTGTTCTTCAAGGCTATAATTGCATTTCTTTCTAGTTCTAGTAGTTCATTTACAAAGGTGCTTTTAGTTGGAGGAAAGGAAGAAAGAGGGGGATTTTCCTTTGGAGAAATATGCTCTGGTACTTGGTTTTCGTTTTTAAGTTCATTAATCTCCATCATGTCACTAAGGACATAGTTTCCTGTTATTCATTAAGTTAATGTAATTTATCTGTGCCACAAATGCAGTGGTATAGTTGTTTTCTTACTTGTATCTTATCCCTGAGACTTCACTGTACTGATAGTTGCATATTTTCTGGCCAACTCTGTTCTTATTTGCACCTGATGAATTCAGTAGAGCTGCACAAATAATAGTAAGGGCACACCTTGTGTGTATGTTTGTGTGCTGTTTTTTTCTGGAACAACCAATATGCAAGTGTGGCTATGGAAGTTGAGGCATCTAGGTGTCCCTTTTTGCTATCAAAATGATTCTGTGTTATTTTTAAGACTGGGAGGCATTTCAAATTATTTTAAATGATCTGTATTCAGGCAGAGTAATATTAGTGGTGGTCTGCTCATGCAGCTGCTTTGCTACAATAGCTCAGCTGTCAGTTGTCAGCTGTCAGTGAAGAATATGCCACTTGATTACAGAATTGTTTGTGTCCCACAGCCCAGGCCCAGCCCAGAGCTGTGTGTTGGGACAATCCTTGAGGTCATTCTTTCTTTCCAGGTCATGGAGTAATTGGAGCTACTCTGCGGCTGCCACTTGAATCTCAAGGTTGGGGTACCTTGTTCAGCACTGTGTATAACCTTTGCCTTTCTACTCCAGTGTGTGAAGGGGCAAAGGATACATCTTGTGGATCTGCAGGAACCATCAGGCTTATCCAACCCATTGTAGCACACAATGGGTGTGCGCGTCCACACATGCAAGCATGTGCACTTGCAGCAGCTCAAAGAGAAGCGGTGCGAATTTGAGCCGAGGCTTTTTGCCTCAGCACGTGCTTGGATGTGCACTTTGTTGTGGAGCAAATTGTGCCACCTGGGGCGAAAAAACCCTGCCTGGCTTCTCCCAGATCTGCAGCCAGGGGGATCTAGAGCCTGGAGCCAGCACCTCTGCTGTCTGGGAGGGCAAGCGGTAGATTGCAGCCAGGCAGGAAAGGGATCAGAGGGCTTGGGGGACAGGCAGGGGGTGAGGCCAGGTGGGGCAGGGATCGGGGAAGTCTGGGGGGGCAGGCAGGGGATGGGGCTGGGCAGAAAAGGGATCGGGGAAGTCTGGGGGACAGGCAGGGGATGGGGCTGGGCAGAAAAGGGATCGGGGGCCTTGGGGGGGGGCAGGCAGGTGATGGAGCTGGGCAGAAGAGGGATCGGAGGGACTTGGGGGGCAGGTGGGGAGTGGGGCCAGGCAGGGCAGGGCTGGGGAGTGTGTGGGGCCAGCAGGGGTCCCCCCCACAGTCCTCTTCTCCAGCCCCCCCGATCCCTTACCGGCACTGGAGCCCTGGTTGTACAACACGCTGCCTGTGCTTCAGCAACAGGGCAAGGGGCCAACCACAGAGATGCTTTGGCAGCCAGAGTGTCTCTGTGGAAGACCCAGCCTCCAGTTGCCCCTCTTTTTTTATCTCTCTTTTTTTTAGACCCCTCTTTTTTTTAGACCCCATGTCTACTTTCCTCCCCGTGCTGAACATTTTTTCATTTCCTCATGTGCCTCTTGCCCCGCCTAAAAGGGGTTTGAGCACATATGTGCTCATCTGTACATGCCCAGTGGGTCCCTGTGTCCCCCAATGCCTAACTGCCTCACATACGGCCCCACCATTCCGGATGGCCCCCGATCCCTTTTCTGCCCGGCGCTAACCCGGATGCACAAGTTGCTCAGTTTCAGCCTTTCTCTGAGGTTTGCCAAAGGTTTACTGCAGTAGGAAGCAAGTGTGTCTGAAAGATGTAGTGCTGTGTTGATAAACAAGAAAAATGCAAGGTCTACTTATGGGTGAACACAGGCAGTGATAGTGACAATTCCAGTTTCTCTGCTTTGGGATGTCCCTGTGCTTTAGCCATGATCTGGAGGGCATGAATGGGTCATTAATCAAGCAGAAGAGAAGGTCCTTTTCTCTATTCCCTGTTTTTTCCTAAGTGGGCTGGCTGGGACTCGGAGGGTGCTATCTATATTAGGAGCAGTACTGAATTGGCAAGCTCATTCAGCAGCATCTACTGAATACCCACAGAGTAACAGCTTCCTATTACCACAAGTCCTCAATCAGTTTTGGACCAATAGCTCTTGTGGTGATAGATTAATGTATAACATCAATTTCTGATTCAGTCCATCTTTGACATCATTTGCATTGAAAGAATTCCAAATTCACCAAAATTTAACATTGAATTTTTAAAATATCAGTTTACCGAAGGAAACTTCTCAGCATGCCTGTAGATTCATAGATTCATAGATGTTAGGGTTGGAAGGGACCTCAATAGATCATCGAGTCCGACCCCCTGCATAGGCAGGAAAGAGTGCTGGGTCTAGATGACCCCAGCTAGATGCATATCTAACCTCCTCTTGAAGACCCCCAGGGTAGGGGAGAGCACCACCTCCCTTGGGAGCCCGTTCCAGACCTTGGCCACTCTAACTGTGAAGAAGTTCTTCCTAATGTCCAGTCTAAATCTGCTCTCTGCTAGCTTGTGGCCATTATTTCTTGTAACCCCCGGGGGCGCCTTGGTGAATAAAACCTCACCAATTCCTTTCTGTCCCCCCATGATGAACTTATAGGCAGGCACAAGGTCGCCTCTCAACCTTCTCTTGTGGAGGCTGAAGAGGTCCAGGTGCCCCAGTCTCTTCTCATCTACAATCTTAAAAGCACCTAGGACTTCCAGAAACTAAACAAGGATCATGATTTTCCTCATTTGGGTATCATAGATATTCATAGATTCATAGATGCTAGGGTCGGAAGGGACCTCAATAGATCGAGTCCGACCCCCTGCATAGGCAGGAAAGAGTTCAGATGGGTTCAGATGACCCCAGCTAGATTCACCTTGGTGAATAAATACTCACCAATTCCCTTCTGTGCCCCCGTGATGAACTTATAGGCAGCCACAAGGTCGCCTCTCAACCTTCTCTTGCGGAGGCTGAAAAGGTCCAGTTTCTCTAGTCTCTCCTCATAGGGCTTGGTCTGCAGGCCCTTAACCATATGAGTGGCCCTTCTCTGGACCCTCTCCAGGTTATCTGCATCCCTCTTGAAGTGCGGCGCCCAGAATTGCATGCAGTACTCTAACTGCGGTCTGACCAGTGCCCGATACAGGAGAAGTATCACCTCCTTGGACCTATTCGTCATGCATCTGCTGATGCACGATAAAGTGCCATTGGCTTTTCTGATGGCTTCGTCACACTGCCGACTCATGTTCATCTTGGAGTCCACTAGGACTCCAAGATCCCTTTCCACTTCTGTGCCCCCCAGCAGGTCATTACCTAGGCTGTAGGTGTGCTGGACATTTTTCCTCCCTAGGTGCAGCGCTTTGCATTTCTCCTTGTTGAACTGCATTCTGTTGTTTTCTTCCCACTTGTCCAACTTGTCCAGGTCTGCCTGCAGCTGTTCCCTGCCCTCTGGCATGTCCACTTCTCCCCATAGCTGTGTGTCATCTGCAAACTTGGACAGAGTACATTTCACTCCCTCGTCCAAGTCGCTGATGAAGACATTAAAGAGTATCGGTCCAAGGACCGAGCCCTGCGGGACCCCACTGCCCACACCCTTCCAGGTTGAAGCCCACCCATCCACTACGACTCTCTGGGTGCGACCCTCCAGCCAATTCGCCACCCACCGGACTGTGTAGTCATCCAAGTCACAGCCTCTTAACTTGCTCACCATTATGGGGTGGGATACCATATCGAAGGCCTTCCTGAAGTCTAAGTATACGACATCCACCCCTCCTCCTGTGTCCAGGCATTTCGTAACCTGGTCATAAAAAGAGACTAGATTGGTCAGGCACAATCTGCCTGCCACGAACCCATGCTGGTTTCCCCTCAGCATAATTTGTCCTGCCAGGCTCTCGCATATGTGATCCTTGATAATTTTTTCAAAGACTTTGCCAAGGATGGAGGTGAGACTGACTGGCCTATAGTTGCCCGGGTCCTCCTTCCTCCCCTTTTTGAAAATGGGGACCACGTTAGCCCTTTTCCAGTCCTCCAGGACTTGGCCCGTGCGCCACGAGCATTCGAATATTCCCACCAGTGGCTCTGCAATGATGTCGGCCAGTGCCTTCAGCACCCTCGGATAGAGCTCATCCGGGCCTGCCGACTTAAAGGCATCCAGTTCTTCCAAGTGACTCTGCACCATCTCAGGGTCTATGCATGGAAGTCTGGCACCTTGCTGCTGCCTCTCTACAACCCCAGTGAGAGACTTGTTGTGCCCCTTGCTTAGGAACACTGAGGCAAAGAACTCATTGAGGAGTTCAGCCTTGTCCCCCCTGTCCGTCACCAATTGTTTCTGCCCATTTAGCAGGGGTCCTATTCCTCCCTGGGCCTTCCTTTTACTCCCTATATATCTAAAAAACAATTTCTTGTTGTCCTTTACTTGGGATGCCATCCTCAGCTCCATGGTAGCTTTGGCCCGTCTAACTGCCTCCCTACAAGCACAAGCAGAGGAGGTATATTCGTCTTTGGTGACGAATATACCTATATTGTTGGCTAAGTGGGCAGAATTTTCTTACTTCAGATGGTGGGAAGTAGCAGATATAATTCTAACCAGTCACTGTCTCATGGCCCCAGAAATCTTCATGTTGTTTTCTGCTATGGGTAGGAGGGAGTGAACAAGTTCCAGAAACACCCCATCTCATACTCCGCACTTTAAATTGTATGTTTGCCTTAATTGGGCAAAGAGAGAGATATTTATAACTTCACACGATGTTCCTATCAGTGATGAGACTGATAAAAATGGTTAGATTCCCTGTTTTTTCCTGCACTGGGTAAAATTTTAAAGTCTTTTCACTGAACTCTATAAAGAACAGATACCAGCTGGTGATCCTATGTCTCGAAAAACATCCTTAGCAAAGATATGTGTAGACAAAGCCCCAGAGGAAAGGGAGGAAAGGAAAATGCTGAAAACAAGTTAAGAAACAATATGACTTCTCTCCCTTCCCATCCCCAGAATTGGAATCTAAACTGAATTAAGATATACATTCACAGTTTTACATCTTTTAAAATCCTGTAGCAGGTCTTTGCTTAGGGCAAGTTCTATCTTGTGCTCAGTGTTAGGATTGCATGATGCCTCATTCCTTTTCAGATCTCTCCAAAGGAGCACAAGGAGGAAGCATATACACAAATACTGTTTTTCTTCTGGGATCATCCCCCAAAACCTAACCATTGAATTAATGGTTCCAATTCTTGAGTTCTTTACTTTTATATTTGAAGAAGTTACCATAGCCAGAATTTCTCAGCATTTTGATATTCAATTTTATTAATATCCAGTTCAGTTACTCTCTGCATGGGGCACTAAAATCTTTCTTTGGCTTTAAGGTCTGCATAGGTAGTAAGAGTCCATGCTCAGATACTGTATTTTTATAGAGAGGATTGAGGCCCCAGGAATAGTCTTTCAATTTACTACAGCAGGTCAGAAGAAAAGCGAAAAACTTTGTGAAGGAAGATTTTACAGAAGGAAGACTTTAAGGAAGATGTTATGGAGACATCTACCATGGAGATGTTGGTAATATTCCAGGGAAGTTAGTTACTGGAAATGAAAGATGCTCTTACAGGTGTGGGACTATTAATTTCAAATTATAAAAAGAAGTAGAAGGGAGTAGAGCTGAATTAGTTCTGAATGCTGGTGTTCCATGTTATGTGGTCCCTGGTGACTGTACATGAAAGTCTTCCAGGTACTATCCATGAAATTCCCTATATAAAACACAAACTTCACTTCATAAATCTACCGGATACAAAAAACCATGGACTAAACATAGACATTGGATTCATGGCACATTATAACCTGCCTGACATCTGATAACCCCATGGAACCTTGTCTGCGTTTTACCAGCTACATTCTTCTATCACCAGTTCAACATTCCCCACTTTCCACCCTCCCTTCCTGTCTTGCATCTATTGTCTCCCACTTCTCTGATCATCACTGCTAGGCATTTGCATTTTCACAGACCTGCATTTTGCCTTTTGGTTTCTATTCTACCCAGGAGAGCTCACAATTCACCAGCAGATATGCCTGAAGAAGGCTCTTTGTGCCTGAAAGCTTGCAAAGAACAGTTTTTCCAACTATGTAGTTTATCTAATAAAAGATATCACATTTACTCAAAGAACTGTGGATGTAGTCTTTCTGGACTTTAAGAAGGCCTTTGACACTGTCTCTCACCCCATTCTCATTAATAAATTGAGCAACTGTGGCATTGATGCCTACACAGTTGGATGGGTCAGAAATTGGCTGATGGGGCGTACCCAGAGAGTGATGGTGGACAGGTCGTACTCGACCTGGCAGGATGTGAATAGTGGGACCCCCCAGGGCTTGGTCTTCATCAGCGACTTGGATGAGGGGGTAGAAAACACATTGTCCAAGTTTGCCGATGACACCAAGATGTGGGGAGAGGTAGGCATGCTCGAAGGGAGAGAGAGGCTGCAATTAGATTTAGACAGACTGCAGAAGTGGGTGGATGGTAATAGGATGGGCTTCAATGTGGATAAGTGCAGGGTGCTGCACTTGGGGAGAAGGAATCCACAGCATACATACAAGCTGGGGAGCTGCCCCCTTGAGAGCACAGAGGAAGAAAGGGATCTTGGAGTCATTATTGACTCCAAGATGAACATGAGCTGCCAATGCCAGACCGCAGCCGGCAAAGCCAACCACACCTTGTCGTGCATCCAAAGATGCATCTCAAGCTGGTCCAGAGAGGTGATACTCCCCCTCTATGCGACATTGGTCCTGCCTTAATTGGAATACTGAAAATCTGAACTCTGAAATGGAGCATGTTCTCTAGCTTGTGTCCACAGAGCTCCCAGCCTATAGCTATATTCACAATGGAAGTGGGGGAAAGTGAGTGGAGGGAGTTTGGTCTGTTTTCTCAGCCAGTGCTGAAGGGTAGGATGGGTAGATTGGAGCCACACCCTAAGGGGGGGTCTCCAGTCTACCCAACATACCAGTGCCAGTTGGGGACCCCCAAGAAAGAGCTCCCTCTGCTCCCTTTCCCCCCTCCCATTCTGGAAACAGTGTCTGGACTGGGAGGGAGAGTGGCATTATTAGGGAGACCAGCCTGCAGGCTCCCATCAGTCAGCTGGAATCTCCAACTCCCGGATCCAACCATGAATTTCTGTTTGGTCTGAGGGATCATTGCAACTCATAGCACTTGCTGCAAAATGCTGTGAGTTGTAATGGGGCACTGGTCTTCTGTCTGTGCCCTAAGATGTTTAAGGCTCTGCTGCTTGGTGTCCAGAAACAACCATGTGTCTTGCCTTAGGAAGGCAATCTTAATCCGCCCAGGGAGAAGTATAGCTTTCTTGTTCTCTAAATGATCAGCCTGGTGTACCCCTCATGGCTGATCCTATTCCACCCTGTACTCTATTCGTAGCTCTCCTATTCTCTCAGTCCACAGCCTCATAAACTTGTCATGTTGAGATGCAGCTTGCTGACATGGGAAACATCGACCTGAACTTGTGCTGTCTAACTGTCAGATGGCAGCTTTGACTTCAATGAGTGCATCTACACGTCACCCTTATGGCGATGTTGTTCAGCACCGTGTTTTAGTACTTCCTTTAGGAGTACTAAAGGAAGTACTAAAGCTTGGCACAGTAACTGCCCATACTGCGCCATGTGCGTGGCACATGGTTAGTTTTTGCTGCTACTTCACCATAGCAATGCATTAAAATGGGGACCATGCCACCAGTCATTAGCTGCCAATCACATGTAGACTCATGTGATTGCTGCCACCATAGTGCATTGTATGGTGATGTGGTGCATCACTATGGTGATGTAGGGCAAAGTGTAGGCCCAGTGTAAGATAGAAGAGCACCCACCTTTTGCCCAGTAGCCTGGCGGTTAGGGCAGTTGCTGAGTAACCTAGGTTCTAAGCCCCACTCAGCTAGGAGGGGGATGCTAGGCTGCGGACATCCTCCATCCTTCATGGTAAAGCTGGGCCACTGAACCCAAAGGAATGCAAGGGTCATGGGACCAGGAGTAAAGTGTGCAAGAGGGAGCCTGACTGTAGAGGGGTGAGGTGGGCACTCCTTTGGGAGGGAGAGACCACTGGGCTCTGGCCCTTTGTTTCCAATGTGGTTTATGCATTTGTTTCTAATGGAATTTTATAAACGGCATTTTTACTTGCAAGTATGTGAATTGAATGCTTTAGGGAGAGGCTAACATCACTGGAGTGAACATAACAATGGCAGAGACTACATAAGGACAATTAACAACAAACTAAAGAAATCCTACTCCAATTGTTTGTATTAATTTTTTAAAATTTCTGTTTTTGTATTTCATCTGCACTCTGCAGATGGGTACTTTAGAAATATAAGGCAGTTACCTTGAAAGCTCTATTTCTAAGAAGGCATTGTATTTGGTGACCGTCTGTTTCAATGTGCGATGTGTATTTTATTTTCAGTCTTAAAATAAAATTATTGATGGGGTTGAATTTGTTTTTTCATAAGATGTCATATCTTGCACCATGGGGGAGTTTGTGCCCAGTGCAAATTACATTTTTTTTTTAAAGTTTTCTTTTCTGGTAGTGGTCTCATTTTCCTTGACCGGTGTTTATTCTGTGATCTGATTATATGCTAGAAAATGTTCTCATACCTGACCTAACTTAGCCAGTCTTAATTTTTGTTGAGTTGTAACTTAAAAATTATAACTTCTATTAGTGTTTCCTCTTGGGTTTGTTGATATACATAATAAATTAAGGCCATTATGATTTTAGGACAGTGTTTATATTTGGGCTGTTGAGAATATATCAGAAGAAGTGTTGCTTTCTGCAGGAAAATGTTTTGATGTCATTTAATTTCCAGGACTATTTTTCATGTTTCACTCATTTCCTATGGTTCTAAGATTGTCATTAGCACAGATCATTTTCCTCTGTGTGAACTCTTGGCCAGGTTTTTACCTGGTATAGCTATTCAAATATATATTCTCCGAGGATCTGGCTTTATCTATATCTGAGCCCCCTGACAGACATTACACTTAAGATGTGTTCAACCTGGGCTCTCTGTACACATCTTAAGTAGTAATCTGGCCAGATGTTAATGAAATTAATAGCGCGATAAAAAAGGAATAAGTCACAAAGTTATTACACATGTTTTGTGTAATAACTTTGTGGCTGGTTCCCATCATGCCTTAAATTGAACATGTAGTCAGGCAGCTGATCACAGTTCCCAGCCTCTGGGGTGCAATGAGGCCCTTGAGTCTTCAGTGTCCCAGAGGCTGGGAAAAGCAGCTGATTGGGGCTCCAGGCTTTGGAGGTGTATCAGAGTCAAAGGCTCTGATATGCCCCTGAGGTTGGGCGCAGCAGTCAGTTGATCAGCGGTCCCAGCCTCAGGGTCACATTAGAGCCCTTGATTTTGATATGCTCCCAAGGATGGGAGCAGGGATCAGTTGATTGACCTTCCTACTTGCTAGTGCAAATGGGCTGGGATCTTGCAGCAGTCAGCTGATCCAGGCTCCCTATGCACTGGCAATATGGTGGGATGGGGATCTGATTTCTGATCCTTCAATCATTACTCCTACTATGGAAGCATGATTGTTGGGATCACACATCAGACCCTATAGCACCTTTTATTGAACATCTGCCAGGAGTGCAGAATGGATGGAGTTTCCAAAGCCTTTCTGAGTAGTCTGCTTCAGTGCTTTACTACCCTCCTGGTGAGAGAGTTTTTGTCTAATATCTAACTTAAACTTCCCTTGCTGCAACTTGAGACCATTGCTCCTTGTTCTGTCTCTGCCACCACTGAGAACAATTTAGCTCCATCCTCTTTAGAACCACCCTTCATGTGGTTGAAGGCTACAATTAAATCCCCATCAGTCTTCTCTTCCCCAGACTAAATAAGCCCAGTTTCCTCAGCCTCTCCTTATAAGTCACATTCCCCAGCCCCCTAACCATTTTTATTGCCCTCTGCTGGACTCTCCAATTTGGCCACATACTTCTGTAGTGGTGTTTAGTCATAAAATGGGATTCAGGATTAGTGCATAAAGGATTGACATGACAACACATTCAATAAATGACAGAAAGGCTTTATTTAGTACAACTATTCACTGTTAAATGAGCCTAAAGCAAAGCAAAGTCCAGTATATTTAGCCTTAAAAGTGATAGTATTGCACCAATACAGGCAAAGAGGCAATCTCAGTCTTGTCAGCTTCTCGAGGCATGGATCCATTCACGAGAAGATCAGCTGGGTGCAGTAGCAGTTCTTGTCAGAATCATTTCTCATTCTTTAAGCACACCCTGTTAGCTGCCTTGTTCCTCTTTTATACCCTTTAGTTCAGCATCTTCAAAGCATTCTTGTGGTTGTGTAAATCAAGAGAAGAGTCCCAAGAAGTAATTAACAGGAAAATCCTGTTAAACTGTTCATTATTGGTTATCAGAAAGTCCCAATTTTGATTGAATTACCTTCCTCAGTAACAACAGATTATCAATTTCTATTAAGTTGGAGCATATCAAGAGACTGATTAACAACCAAAAAAAACAGAATGTTTTTGAGGCGTTTTCCTTGGAAGATCACGGGAACCACTGAGGCAAACAAGTAGATTAGGAAGAGACACCTATCAAAGCCCATATGGAGAATGTCTCTTCCTATACATAAACATGATTGCAAAGAAGTATTTACTACATCAATTAATAAAGGATAGACATTTCACACAGTTACATTCCAGACACATATAAGCCTCTTAAATTCATCATAAATATAGTAAGATAAGCTGGAAGTGATGACTCATTTCTTTTCAGAAGGTCCAGGTGCAAATTTGCATACTTTTGCACTACATAATTGTCATGAATATTTTGTATTTTATCTTTTGTGAGTAGGCCCAGCCTCAGCTGGAATTTCAGTCATCAAGTGGGAGGCCCAAAACTGGACATACTGGTACTCCAGATCTGGCCTCACCAGAGCTGAATATAAGGCAATAATCACTCCCCTCGATCTACTGCAACACTCCTACTAATGCAGGCCAGTATCCTGTTAGCCTTCTTTGCAACACAAGCACACTGTTGGCTCATGTTCAACTTATTGTTCACTGTATTCCCCAGGTCCTTTTCTGCAGAGCTGCTGCTTAGTTAATCAGTCCCTAGCTTGTACTGGTGTTTGGGATTGTTCCGCCTTAAGTGAAGGACTTTGCACTGGTCCTTATTGACTTTCATGAGATTTCTTTTGATCCAACCCTCTAATTGGTCTATTCCTCCCTGAATCCAGTATAAATACTACCCCCCCCCCCAACTTGGTGTCATCCACAAACTTCTTGAGGGTGCATTCCATTCTATCTTCCATATCATTGATGAAGACATTGAACAAAACCGGCCTCAAGACTGACCTCTGGGGCACTCTACTTGTACCAGCTGCCAACTAGACTTTAAGCCATTGATTACTATCCTTTCAGCCCAAGGATACAGCCAATTTTCTATCCACCTTACAATCCATTCATCCAACCCATACTTCTTTAGTTAGCTTGCGAGAAGGTAGGAGATCATATCAAAAGCTTTGCTTAGGTCAAGTTATATCCCAACCACTGCTCCCTGCATCCACAGAGCCAGTCATTTCATAATAGAAGGTAATCAGGTTGGTCAGGCATGACTTGCCTTTGGTGAATCTATGCTGATTGCTCCTAATCACCTTCTTCTCCTCCAAGTGCTTAGAAATGGATTCCTTGAGGACTTGCTCCATGATTTTTCTAGGAAAAAAAATCGTGTGTGTGATTAGAGGATCCTAGGAAGAGGACCTGTCTTCGACCATAGTGAGATACTAAATGCTTAAGTCCATGCCAGTATGACTTGGGAAAAAAATAATTCTGATCCTAAAGATCAAGACCCTCCCACAGGAACCTCTGCATTTTCTAAGTACTGACAGCAACACTGGTGTACCTTTGTCACTGTGGCTATTGTCCAGTGCTTAGAGAAAGATGAAGAAACCTAGAAATGTTCATAAGGAGAGAAAAAAAAAAAAGAAATCTTTCTGGGCTCTTACAGGCAAAAGCCCCAAAGAACATTGCAAAACTTCCCTTCTCTGCTAGATAGAAATCTTGTAGTTTCCAGTCAACATTTTTTCATAACCAGTGTATAGCTATTTGATTGTGTACCAATATTGGGTTTTTTAGTCTACAAAGATCTTCCTTCCTAATATTCATCCCTGAATGATCTTGTAAAGAGTAAGCATGTTTCCTCTCAATCTCTATTTAAAAAAACTGAATGTGCCAAGCTCTTTTAGTGTTTTCATTAAAAAGTCTCCATTCTTTAATCATTGTAGTGGCCTATCTTTGTACCTGTTTCGGTTTAGGTTCATTGTTTCTGAACACTGGTGATCAGAAAAGCACACAGTATTCTAGATTGGGTCTTATGAATGCCTAAGACGTACAAGGAATGCATTAATCTTTATCACAGTCATGTCACACTGGTGACTTCTATAAAAAGATTACACCCAGATCCATATGTCTTCAAGCTATATGCCTTCATCTTACAGCTGAAGTCCTTGTTATTGGTCCTTAAGGCCATGATTTTATACTTCATATAGTGAAATTTAATTCCATGTCCATGTGCCATTCCTTAGGATTATCTAAATCTTTCTGTATAATATTTTCATCCTTTTCTATGTTGGCCATGTTCTCCACCACAGTTTAGTATCATCTGCAGTTTCATGGGGTTACTTCTAACTCCAGTACCAAGATTACTAAGTAAACAGGATAGGTCCCAAGAACAATCCTTGAAGGGATAACTTGCCTTTCAACCTAAACTTCAATAGCCTCCCTTTGCATCATCTCCTTATCTACCATGACACCAGTTGTCTCCAGTCTGGTCAGTAATTTCCAATGAGACACAGTATCAAAAGTTTTGCTGATATGTACATGTATGAAATCCACTGTATTGCCTTTATCTTGACATAGAAAGGTATGATAGTGTTCCTTGGATAAAATCATGATGTGTTTGTCCCACGTTCTGTTTACTTCCAGGTCTAACTCAACTAAGCCTTAGGCCATTCTCACTTTATTCCTGCATTTTTTGCTTGCTGCTGACACCCTACTGGTCAGTCCCTTTTTCCATACATCAAAATACTTGGAAAACTGGAAAATATATATTCAGCCACATGCAAGCCTGAAATTTTTCTGGGGATTAAGCTTGCTTTCTTCTGCCCCCTTCACTCATTTAAATAGAAAGCCCTGAGAATATACAACCATTACTAAAATAAGGGTATTTTAGATAAGTATGTTTCTCCTTCAGAATAAATAGCAGCTATTGTTAATAATGTAAGTGTGAGAAAATGATGGGTAGGGAAAAAAGCTTAAAGAAGAATTTTTACACAGTCCTTCTTAGCAAATGACTCAAAATCCTTCTTTAAAACAGCACACATGTCTGTTGGTGATGAATTAAAGATTTTTTTTTTTTGACTCTCCTGTTTTATTAACCACCTCTGTGCAGGTTTGTATAGTGTTTATTCATATTTGGAAATATCAGAACCACCCTGGCTCTGTGTTTGGTTTAATCTTCTGTTGTTCATTTTTTAACCCTGAGATGACTATATTAACTTTTATTTTCTTGATGCATGAATGACATTTGGAGGACAGGAAAATAATGCAAATGTGGATACAAATTTGGGGTGATTGCACCTGTCCTCAGAACTATGATTAGGTTTGCCTTGAGGATGCTTTTCGACCCTAACCCATTGTCATGCAGCATATAACTAGGACCCTGTTAGGTTCAAACAAAGTTTGGGCTGTGAAAAGAACATTTCTCTCCTTGTTAAAACAAAGAAAGTCACATTCTAACATTTAATATGGTTGCTTCTACTGCTAGAGAAGCACAAAATACTTTTTTTTTAAAGCTGCCTTCACCAGGCAGCCAATGACTTGACTAGCTATGTCAGTCTCTAGTTTGTGTATGGCTTTTATTCTTCACCACCACACAGTGAGATCAGAAATATGTCTGAGATTATAGGCCTACTGCCTTGTTTCTTATCATCATTTTTTACATTGAGCTTAATATTTTTGCCTACCACTGAAACCTCAGACTGTAGCAAACTCTCAACACAGAAGTGTAATGAAGTTTATAATAATCATATTAGTTATCAATAATTTTGCTGGGCTTAGGAGCCAATACAGGGCTGGATGATGTGCTAACAATTTACTCAGCCATGCAGATCAACTAGTTTTAAAAATATAAAATCTTATGGTTTCAAATCACTGATGGGAGTTGTTTGAAATCATACTATTTTGGTACATCAGCTAGAAATCCCCTCCATCGAGGAGGGGACAAGAGGAGGGAAGGGGGAACAAGACATAACAAACAAGAAAACACAAAAACCCATACCATAAAGCCATGGAAAATCCATGGATGTTTTTAAACACTGGGAAATATCAAGTATTTTGATTCTTATAGCAGCCTATATAAATCACGAGAGACAGATTCCTATTTTATCTCTTACAGGAAACAACCCTTCTAATGATATACAAAACAGTTCTCAACCAATCTAAGTGCAGAACAGCTGATATGTTCCATGCTAATCTGTACAACCCTGGTGAAGTCTGAGTGGTTTGAGTACCTTATGGCTGGCTAATCCTGAATAGTCACGGGGAGATCAGCAGAGGACAAGAGACAGCCTATAGGCAGAAAGAGAAGGAGATGCTTAGGACATACTGGTTGAAACCTAGCCTATCATCTTCCATCCAGTGATCCCCTCTCCTCCCCCATTTTTATTCTATTTTTCCGGGTCTCTTCACTCTAGTTTTCACTCTTGGTCTCATACTGAGAGACAGGCAAGGCCACGTGATGCAGGAGTGAGTACAGTCTAAGGCAGTGCATAACAGGCCACATGCCAAGAAATGCTGTGGTCACAGGGGTGAGGAACCTATGGGCCATCTGGATCTAGTCTGGCCTGAGAGTGTCTGATATGATACAGGGGATCAGTGGCACAGAGCCTGCTGCTCTGCTGTGTCTGTGCTTACCCTCACTGTAAAAGGGAAGTGGAACAGTGTTGAGGGTAAGCACAGGCAGTTGGATGTTTTAGGGGATGGAAGCTTTGGGCTAGGTCACATGGGCGGCTTGTACAGGTAAAAGGTTGCTGACCCCTGCTTTAGTGCAAAGGCACTTGGCAGGGGAGAGCATGTGGTCTGAGACTGAGACTTTTCCTGGTCCTCATGGCAATTTATCCTTTCCATTGTTGTTAATGGAGTAGAGCAGGGTTGGGAGGATGGGCCAATGGCAAATATTGGCAGATGGATGAGAGACATGGAAAAGAAGTATATCTGACTCTAAGTTTTCATCCAGTTCATCTTGGCATTCCTCCAAATAGCCTTCCAAGTCATAGTTAAGGAGATATGTCATAAAGAAAGGAACACAGGAAATTAGAGCTGGAAGGGGCCACATGAGGTCATCTGGTTCAAACCTGTGCTCAAGGCAGGGTCATTCCTGACTAGACCATCCCAGACAAGTGTCTGTCTAACCTGCTCTTGAAAATGTCCAGGGATGGAGATTCCACAGCTTCTTTAGGAGCCTCCAAGGATGCTGTGCTCAGGATCCTCAAATATCCCTTCAGTCTTCTTTTTTCCAAACTAAATAACTCTAGTTCTTTCAGCCTATCCTCATAAATCTTGCTTCCCAAGTCTATAATAATTTTTGTCACTCTCTGCTGGACTCTGCCCTCTGTCCACACCTTTCTTGAATGCACTGGATGCATGTAAATGGGTAGCTTCACCTCTGGGCTTCTCTGGGAAGGGGTCTTCTGTGCCTTTGACCTTTGCATAACAGTCTGGCCTCTCTGTGTAGTCAGTGGTTCAGATCACTGCCAGTCTTGGGGTCACAGGTGTTCTTTCACAGTTTGCTCTCCTGCTGCTGTTTTCTCTGGCAGTTTTAAGCTTCCTTTGAGCCACTCCATGATCAGCAACCTCCCCAGCTGCAGCTACTCAGTAGGGCTGGTTGCCCTGTCTTAATAGGACAGCCCACCCTGTTACAACACAGACCAGGTGAGGCCTCAGTAATCTTGAGTAGAGTGAAAGAATCACTTTCCTTAGCTTATAAGAGACACTGCTGTTAATACAACCCAGTATACTTTTGGCCCTTTTTTGCAAACAGAGCACAATCCTGGCTAATATTTAGCTTGCGGTCCATTGTAACCCCCAAGTCCTTCTGTCCAGTACTATAACCTATCCAGTCGTTCTCCAGTCTGTATTTGTACATGCATTTATCCCACCCCAACATTGTCCTTGTTGAATTGCTTCTGATTGAGTTTTTGATCATTTCTCCAGTTTATCCAGGTCATTCTGGTTCCTAGCCCAACCTCCTGAGTGTCTAACTCTCACCAACTTGGTGTCATGTATGGAACATTCCAAGTCATGGTTCTCACAGCAAATAGAAAAAAACCCACAAAACGAAATCCAGTCATTATTTAATAATGCTATTTTATCTCATTATTACGTATATTTGAATTCTTCAGCAGTAATCAAATTTCTTTTGGTCTTGAATTAAGTCATTCAGAAATCAGAGTATTGCAATGCAAAACAGTGGTTGCAGATGCACAATATGTCTACATCAGTGTAATTTACATAGGTTTGTATGCGAATATAAATTACACCAGCGTAAGAGTGGGCAGGCAACCAGCTGTCTGTAGGCAGCTAACTGTAGCAGGCACTATTACAGCACCCAGTTTTTAGGTAGCAGGGGACTTAGTAATAGACTATTTGCACTGACCAAATGGTTGCCCTAGATTAAATGGATTTGAGCAGCGGCATATGTGACTGATTTTCAGTTATTGTTGTAACATATACTGGTAAGAAGTTACCACTGCCTTCATAAGGAGTAATTTTAGCCTTGACTGAAGTGATGTATGCCATTGTAGGACCATATATCACGTGCCCACTCTACATTTATATTAGTATAAAGACAGATTATATTGGTATTAATGTGTTATGTGCCTAATCTCAAGAAGCAATTTTATCCTGAAATAAATGTAAAGCAAAAATATGAATCTGGCAAATCTCATAATATTCAATTTGCAAGCAAAACTTTTTTTCCTTTAGGGCCATTCCTAAGATATGTTCCATCAGGGAGTGTGAAACTTAGTTTCTGTGAGTACATCTACATGTGCACTTAACTGCACATTAGACTAATTTGTTGTGATGTAAAACATCACGGTCTGCACATGTGATCCTATTAGACCATAGCAAACTAATTTTTGTTGGGGACAGTACAATCTTACGGTAGTGAAAATAACTGAACCTAATTGCACGTGTAAATGCTGACTTGGGTGTAAATTGCACCTGGTCAGCCCCGGCAGCAGGGGGCCAGACTCCTGCCTGCTACCTAGCCACACAGCTCCACTCTTCAGGCACTCTTGTGCCCCAGCCAGCCCCTCTGCAATCTGATGCCATGACTTGGAACCCAGGGCTGACCCCACCCAAGCCTGCTGTGGCACCTCAGCTCAAACTGCTGTAGTCCTGGGCACATATGCAGATGCTGCACCTGGGAACCATTAACTCTGGTGGAAACTGTGCTGGAGCTTATCGTGCCTCACTAATTAAACATGTAGGTGCACCCACTATGTATGTAGAAGTTAATATTTTTGCGAAACTTTCTCATTTGGTGGGCACTAGTCAAAAGCTCACTTTCTGCTGGAAAACAAAGCTTTTATTTTTGTTTGGTTTTGTAGTAGAAGTGCTAAAATTATGGTCCCAATCAAAAATGTAAATTTACTTCAGATGAGATTGTTCTCTCTCTTCAGTGAATTTTTCTACTAAGCAAAAAAGCTAAATGAGAGTTTTCTGGTTGTGAAGAATGACTTCGTGCTTTACCATAAATATTCAAGGTGAAAAATAGGTGGTTTAAAGACAACAAAAAAATAAAACAACGCAAAACACAAGAAACCTAACCAGCTGAAGGCTAATATATGATCCTAGTATATATTCTCTGTCAGACATAACTTTAGCGAAGTGTCTATTGATCTGTAATTTGATTTTCTTATCTCTACTTTAAGTCCCAAATGCCTTTCTAGTCAGGGCCCGCAGAGAGAAATCAACTCCCACTCTCCTCTATTAGGAGTATGTGCAACATGTCTGCAAAAGTATAACCCTTGTGGAATTGGAATTGAGAGATCAAAGGGCCAGTTTACAGCTGAGTGCTGATTCCAGGGAGTCCTGAGTGCCTTCATTTCCCATTGACTAAAGCGCAGACAGCTCTCTGGAGGCAACTGTCTGTAGCTATGGTGCATCAATCCACTATGTGAAAGGTGCAATGAGGTATTGAATAATATCTACAAAAGCAAGGCTGTTCTAGCCAAGGCTATCTTTCTCAGGTCCCCCTTTGTTTTGTCTCATGTTGTTCCCTGTTCCTCTCAGTTGCTGTTGTACTTTATTTATTTAATGCATATTATAAACTCTGCCACCTCTCTACTCTGAACCTGATTTCATTCAGAGCTTCCTTTCATTGTGCTTGAAAATTGTAATGGTGCTCTGATGCCACTTCATGAATGTCCAGCTTTCCTGTCCAAGGCAGTGAGCTATTTAATAAAAATGTTAAAGTCTGTTAATTTTAGAGTTTGTTAAGATGACATGGAGCTTTCTTTTTCCCTTCACAGGAATCACACTATATAGTCATCCATATGGAGGAGCCTTGCTGGATGAGGACAAAATGTGAGCAAATGTTTAATTAATACTGAAGAAAACCCACTTAGATAATAACTACTATATGTTGCATGTAGCAAATGCCTTATTTTGGTTACACACAAGTCACTTCCAATCAATCATTTAGCCAGGCATACTACTAACATATGTATTTTGTTGAATAAAGTTAGTTGGAGAGGAAAAATAATGAATAACTTGCCATTATACTTAATTGGATTTCTGTTCACAAAGTGTTTGCAAGACTGTCACAAAAATCTCAGATGGATTAATTATTTGAAATGCTCACTGAGTTTCTCTTTGAAAACTTTGCACATCCTCTGTGAGAGGGGCATTCTTGAAAAGGCTTCAGTGTGAATACTCAATATTCAAACTTTGAAATGCATGCTTTGTTCTCTAGTTAAATAAATCACATTGTCTTCTTTCTATTCTTTGATTAGCTGATATATGTAGGGACCTTATTACATGTTGCACTTTTTGCTGCTCACATGTTGATTGGTGTTAATGCTGGCTTGAGTTTGGAGCAGTTGCACCTTAAGGATAAAAACCTTCTCTGACTGTCCCTTACCTGCTCATCTGTGAATTGCCGTTTGAGGGCTGGTGAGCAGGGGCCTGACTTGGAGCTACAGCTGTAAGTTGCCACTACAGGGATGGTGAGACAGGGCATTTTTCTATCCCTGGTGTCTAGGTGAGGGCAGGGTAGGGGGTAGAAGGTGAAAGATGGGCTGGGGAAAGAGAGAGTTAATGGAATGGGGGTGGGTAATGAAATGGGAGGTGGAAAGGAAGTGTGGTTGGGAGAAGGGTGATGAAATGAAGGAAGTCAGCCCCTGATAAATAAAATTAAAGAGAAGTGGGGGAAAAAAAGAATTAAAAAAAATAAAAGGGTGTAAATTAAAGAAGGTCTCATGTTTTAATAATGTGGGATTGAGTTGTAGAGGGGGCTGGTCATGCTTCCTGGGATGGCTGGGAAGTGGGAAAGGTGAAGGATGGTGCTTTTGAGGAGCTACTGGTGCTTTGGAGGAAGCCCCAGCTCATGGAAACCCAAGCTGGGCCCTCACCTTGTTTGTCTCCCATGCTCCCCTAGACCCCACTCCTGGATCTGTCTGTGCCATGCAACCTAGATAGCTGGCATGTGCTCTGCAGGCTGTTTGCACAGGGTTGCACCCCTGGGGGTGGGAAGGTGACACCCCAGGGGGCAGGAGGGGGAGTTGGCTTGGTGTCAGAACCTCCCCCTGGACAGTAGAGTTCAAGGGGTGGAAAATTTGTCCAGAACAGGAGGGTGGGAGAGGGGACACTGTATTTTGGGATGCTGGAGGACTGCTGCAACTTGTGTGGCTAATCCCTACAGATGAGTCACCTATTAATGCAGAGGTGGGCAATTATTTTGGGCAGAGGGCCACTTACTAAGTTTTGGCAAGCCATCGAGGGCTGCATGACAGGCAGCCAGGAGCAGATAAATATTAATTTTCTAATTTTTTTTAGAGGCCCCATGGGCCAGATAGAATGGCCTGGCAGGCCACATTTTGCCCACCCCTGCATTAATGGAACACGAGTTGGGTAACATGGATCAGAGATGAACCCGCCTTCAAGTAGTATAACTTTGTTGCCTAAAGTGTGCTTAAAACTAGTTTCAGGTATTAATGTGTGGACAGTCCAGGAGTTAAGAGCTCCAGAAGCTGCCTAAAAGGACCATGTAGCAAGACTCTAGGTAGGATTGAGGTTAAAATACATGGAGATGTTCTCTTTTTATATCTATATCTAATAATGTAAATACATTTATCAAATTGTTTCGCAATTGGTTTGATAAGGAGTTTGGCTTGGAAAATTTTTGGTGACATGTATTGTTATGATACCTTTTTCTTTTGAACCCCAGAATGGAGAATATTCGTCAATGTGGAGTAGCACTGTGTATCATGTTGGGATTTTCTCTCCTTGCGTCATCCATTGGAAGCTCCATTGTGAAAGATTGTGAGTCTGGTGCAAAGCGGCTGCAGCACCCCACTGGGCTTGGCTACAAGACCTACTGGCTTGGTAACTTCCTTTATGATATGGTAGGTTCTATGTATAGCAGCATGTGTCTTTTTAAAACTGTATATGTCATTCTGAATGGGTTGCTTTAGTGAACTCAAACTAAAAGAACAGGCTAGAGACTACTTAGAAAAGCTGGTTGTGTCCATGGGGCCAGATGGGATGCACCTGAGGGTGCTGAGGGAGTTGACTGATGTGATTGCAGAACCTTTGGTCATCATCTTTGAAAACTCATGGTGATCAGGAGAGGTCCGAAATGAATGGAAAAGGGTAAACATAGTGCCCATATTTAAGAAAGGGAAGGAGGAGGATCTAGGAAACTACAGACCAGTCAGTCTCACCTCAGTCCCTGGAAAAATTATGGAACAGGTCCTCAAAGAATTCATTTCTAAGCACTTGGAAGAGAAAAAGGTGATTAGGAACAGTCAGCATGGATTCACCAGGGGCAAGTCATGCCTGACCAACCTGCTTCCCTTCTATGATGAAGTGACTGGCTCTGTGAATGTGAGGAGACTGGTGGATGTGGTGTATCTTGATTTTTATCAAGGGTTTTAATATGGTCTTCCACAACATTCTTGCAGGCAAGCTAAGGAAGTATGGGCTGGATGAATGGACTGTAAGGTGGATAGAAAACTGGCTGAGGCATCAGGCTTAGAGAGTAGTAATCAATGGCTCAGTGTGTGGTTGGCAACCAGTATCAAGTGGAGTGCCCCAGGGGTTGGTCCTGGGGCCAGTTTTGTTCAGTGTCTTCAGCAACAACCTGGAAGATGGCATAGAGTGCACCGTCATCAAGTTTGCAAATGACACCAAGGTAGGGGAAGTAGTAGATGTACTGGAGGGTAGGGGTAGGATTCAGAGTGACCTAGACAAATTGAAGGACTGGGCCAAAAGGGATCTCATGAAGTTCAACAAGGACAAGTGCAAAGTCCTTCACTTAGGATGGAACGATCCCATGCACCAGTACAGGCTGGGTGCTGCCTGCCTGGGCAGCAGATCTGCAGAAAAGGACCTGGGGGTTACAGTGGACAATAAGGTGAATATGAGACAGCAGTGTGCCCTTGTTGCCAAAAAGGCTAATGGCATACTGGGCTGCATTGGTAGGTGTGTTGCCAGTAGGTCAAGGGAAGTGATTATTCCCTTCTATTAGGCACTGGTGAGGCCACATCTGGATACTGTGTTCAGGTTTGGGCCCCCTAGTACAGAAAGGATGTGTGCGAATTGGAGAGAGTCCAGTGGAGGGTGACAAAAATGGTGAAGGAGTTGTGGAACATGTCTTATGAGAAGAGGCTGAGGGAATTGGGCTTGTTTAGTCTAGAGAAGAGGAGACTAAGAGGGAACTTAATAGCATCCTTCAACTACCTGAAGTGGGGTTCAAAAGAGGATGGAGCTGGACTGTTCTCAGTGGTGGCAGATGACAGAACAAGGAGCAATTGTCTCGAGTTGCAGCAAGGGAAGTTTAGGTTAGATACTAGGAAGAATTTTCTCACTAGGAGGGTAATAAAACACTGCCACAGGGTGCCCAGAGAGGTGGTGGAAGTTCTGTCCTTGGAGGTTTTGAAAACCCAGCTAGACAAAGCTTTGGCTGGGATGATCTAGTTGGGGCTGGTCCAGCTTCAAGCAGGAGGCTGGACTAGATGACCTGAGGTCCCTTCTAACCCTGATTGTGTATGATTCTGAAGAAGAAGTCACGTCCACAATAAAATACATTTCTAAACAAAGGGAAATTTTGTCAGTTAAATTGTTTAGTGCAACATTCATTAGCACTGATGCATGCTAATAATAAGGCATTTGTTCTGTGACTGAGTTTCCCTGAGTTATCCACTTTAACATTCCCACATTAATACTGTGTGATCATCCTCTATATGGGAAGGATTGTGTTTTTTGTTGACTTGTGAACTGCACTATCCATTTCTGATGGTCTCTAGAGTAAATAGCAGTATGTTTGGACTCGCATGCAGTTCGGGGTCCTTACACCAAAAATAGCCCTATAAGCAAGTTGTCCATCTTGCAAACAGAGAATGAGTTCCACCAGGGATTTTAGTGCTTCTGCAGGTGGCTTAGATTGTCATCAGCACAAATTCACTCTCCTAGATCTAATCTTCTCATTCAGTTAGTACACAGAAACACATGAAAATCTTTCTTTCCTTTGAAAATATCAAGGTAATTATTACCTGCTTTCTAACTGTTCCTATTCTGTTCCTTACAATTGAAAAGATGTAATTGTCCAGTAGGAAGTAACTTCTGAAAGGCAGGATTTAATCCATCACATCCCGTCAGATGATCACTATGTTTGAAAATGCATGTCTCCCTTTGCAAAACCTGAGAAACTGGGTTTTGTTTAAAAACATTGGTGTGGGTAGAGGAATAGAATTCACCTTCTTAGCTCATATCCAAACAGCAGCGTATCCAGTCTGCTCTTACTTGCTCAGTGGTCCCTAAGTATGGTCAGCCATTGTATCTGGATAACTGAATTATGTGATCTTATTTAAACATAAACAAATTATCTTCCTTCTGGTTTCTCTCTAGTCCTGTGGAGATCTTTCCCTGAGTTTAGCATGAGCCAGTCTGAGGCTTCCAGCCGGAAGCTAGGCTTATAAAACCCTAGGCTCTATCCCCTTATAGCAGGGGTGGGCAAAATACGGCCCTCAGGCTGGATCTGGCCTACCAAGGGATTCTATACAGCCTGCAGTGGGTCCCTTGGCCCTGCCTGGCCCAAGCATGGGGGGCAGCCTGGCAGGTGTGCCTGGTCCTGCTGCCCTCTGGCATGTGGTGGGGTGGGAGTGGCACAGCAACTGGACTTCACTTCTCAGCACTGCTAGCATCTCTGCCACTGCAAGACCTGGCTCTGCTGCCGAAGCACCCTGGCTCATCTGCCCTGCACACATCACCAGGGCACTGGATGGAATGGGCGGGAGGGCAGGCAGCATCTCCATGGAGGCTGGGCAGGGTGCACTCGAAGCAGTGTCCAGGAGTGTGACAGGTGGGCAGGGGCCAGTGTTGGGGTCATGGGATACTGACAGCACAAGGCTGGGGCCTGGAGCAGCATTGCAACCTGCTCTTCTCATGTCCCTGCCATGTAGGAAGTGGATCGTGGATCACGGCTCTGCCTTGGGCCATGGTCCTGTGCTGTTACTTCCCCATGATTCTATCCCTGGCCCCTGCCTGCCTGTCCTGCTCCAGGACACCTCTCTCTGCCCACTTGCATCCCCATCCTGTCTGCTTGGTCAAGCGCACCCTGACCTTAGAGGTCCTGGCTGGTCTTCATGGAGACCCTGTCCACCTCTCTGTCTGGTGCCCCTGGTAGTGGGTGCAGGGAGGTTGACCCTGGGGCTGGATAGGATCAATTGCCGCCTCCCCCCAGCCTATAACAGCTCTCAAATTTGCTAAAGTGGCCCTCCAGCCAAAATAACTGCCCACCCCTGCCTTAGTCACCTGTCTGCAGGCCTTGTTTAACAGGGCACAGAGGTTCAGTATTAGCAGGCTTACCACCTTGCAACCAGCCTCTGTGCAGCCTGCACCCCACAGACTGCTATCTGTAGGAATATACTCTCTCTACTCAAGGGGTTAGGGATCCCTATTACATCCCTTGGTCCTCAACTTCATTGACCTTCTCTGAAATCCTAAAACAGGGGTCAGCAACCCCTGTGTCGAGTGTGGCATGTGAGGCCATTTTGCTCGGCACACCACTGCCAGTCTGGGTTCTAGGCAGCTGCTCCCAGCCATGAAGCCTAGGCTGCTCCTAGCAGGCAGCTGAGCATCTGCAATCCCTGCTGCAAGCAGACTGGGCTCCGTAGTTGGCAGCAGCTACCCAGACCCTGGGCCAGTTGCAACCAGGAGGCTGCAAACATCTGCTCCGGCCTCCGGCGTTAGTTCCATACTGGTGGGTGCACGCACGCTTCAGAGCGGGCAGTGGGGGAGGGGCCTGAGGCAGTGCAACCCTGGTCTTCCCCCCTGCTCCCGGCACAGAGCTGATGACTGGGCTCTGGAGCCCAGTGCAGCTGTTTGTAGCCAGCCTGGGCTCTGGGCAGCTGCTGTGGGCATGCTGCAAACAGCTGTGCCAGGCTCCACAGCCCTGGCATCAGCTCCATGCTGGCGGTGATTGCACATACACATCAAAGCGGACAGTGGGAGAACTGCTGCCTCAGGCCCTATCCCCACCGTCCACTCCGAGGTGCGCACTCATCCACCAGTATGGAGCTGATGCCAGAGTCCCAAGCAGCTGTTTGCAGCCTCCCACCTGCAGCCAGCCCAGGCTCTAGTAGCTGCTGCCAACCACAGAGCCCAGGCTGCTTGCAGCAGGGCTTACAGCTGAGCCCACCTGACTCCCACCTGCTCTGAGCCCAGCCCCAGCCCAGCCCCACACCAGGGTGAGGCTGGCACTGCCCCTTGCCAGGAGCACCACACCTTTTGCGGGCTTAGCTGTGTGGGGTGGGTGGGTGGTTGGGCTGATGGGCAGGCTACAGGCAGTGGCCTCGGCCAGCTATGCTGCAGCCTGGGGACTGGCTTCCTGGGGAAGCACAGGGAATCTGGCAGGACCAGGGCATTGTTGGGTTGGACTTTGTCCAGTGGCCCAGGAGCCCGGCTCCATGCACCCGCGCATCTGGTTCTGTGTGTTTGTCTGCCTGTCTGGTTCTGTGTGTTTGTCTGCCTGTCTGGTTCTGTGTGCACACGTGTCTGGTTCTGAATGTGTGTATGCATGTGTCTGTTCCAGGTGTGTTCTGGTTCTCTGTGTTTGTGCATGTGGTTCTTTGTGTGCGTGTGTGTGTGTCTGGTTCTCTCTCTGCAATCCTGTCTCTGTCTCTGTCTCCTCTTTCTCTTATTTGTCTCTTTTTTTTTCTCTCTCTCATTGCAATGTACTCAACAAAAAGGAATACACAACAAGAAAGGCAACATTTAGGATTATTAAATATACTAATATGCAGTGCATCCTGCCATGTCTTCCCCCCCGCCCTCATTTTGTTTTTCTGGTATGCCGGCACTCTGGTACCTTCCAAGGTAGACATATTGTGGTTTTATTGGCACTCTGGCCAAAAAACATTGCCTACCCCTGTCCTAGAAGGTAGCAATACTTGTGTTGCTAAATATCTGGGAGCTAGTACTCTGCAGTAAGTATGATATAGTTCATAGGATCCCTTTACCAGCCCCTTGGCATTTGAATAAACTATTAATATTAATAATTATTTGTATTATGGTGGCTCCTCTTGGTCTCAGGGTGCCTTGTTCTGTACAACCCATTATGAGAAATAGAGGTCCATTGGGTTGAAGAAAAAACAACAATGGAATTGTGGCAATGGAAGCAGAGAAGATAAGGGACTTCCTTGAGGTTCACACATCACATCAGTGGCCAAACTGTCAGAGCAGGATCCAGGTGTGCTGTTTTTCAGTCCTATGCTGCTGTGCCTCACCCATTCCTCAAGCTAGCTGTCTTGTTAATGGTCACCAGGAATGTGTGTCCAGGGGAGGTTTATGTTCCTTGTTGTCTAGTAAAACCATTACTGCTGTGTGTAAATGCAAGAGTCTGCTCCAACTGAAAGGTGAGGGGAAACATTCTAACTGAACACATTCCCATTTGTTAGAGTTGCTTTTCAGGCTGTCTCACTGTTTTGCTGTGACTCCAGGAGTGTTCAGTGAAACCCTGTCCTGCTCCATGTGCACCCCATACTGGTGCAAGTATGATATAGCTTGGTGCATTGGATCAAGAGTCCCACAAGGGCTTATTATCTGGAACAGCTAGCCTGTTATAGTGACATGGGAATGGCAGATAGGATTAAGATAAAGGTAATATGTGGTACTTGGATTCTGTTTCCTCACGGTTTTTGAGTAGGGCAGTGCCCCAGCTACCCCAGGGGAGAACCACCACTGAGCCTATATCTCTACTGCTGGCACATTTCTGATAGGCAATATAATTATCTAGGGAGCATAGAGTTGCTACCAATTGTACAGGCACTTCTGTGTTAATTGGTTAAGACCAATAGGAGATGCTCACCTGCACTACCCCTGTTTTTCTTTTTTCTAGCTGTTTTACTTGTTTCCAGTTATCCTGTGCATTGGTGTTATTACTGCCTTCCAGCTATCCGCCTTCACTTTTCGACAGAACTTGGCAGCCACTGCTCTCCTGCTGATACTCTTTGGGTATGTGATTGGAAATGCTGCTCCAGAATTATGGCTTGTAAGAAACAAACAGAAATCTTTAGGCTTGGTTTGCACCTGCTGCTGGGTACATGGTTTTGTCTCTTTGCAGACAATTATGATTCAGCTAAAGCTACTGAGAGAACAAACTGCAGACTGAAGCTGAATACTTCATGGGGAAAGTGTGTGGGAGAGATTTACTCCCTCAAAATGAGATCTGTGCTTGAAATATTTCAAGAAATGAATTGTTTGTTGTTCTCATTAAAGGGCTCATCTAGGTGCCAAAAATAGTAGTATTATCAGGTCAGTATTGCAGTGGCCTAATGTACAGATTATCACTAGAAGATGAAATTGTGTTTTAAATTGCATCCACTTGCTGTGGTATTAATGTCCAGTGAGTAACATGGGCAAGTTTGAGCACTAGATTGGCTAAAAATATCCCTCCAATGGATCTTGTGCGGAAGCAAAGTGCTTTTCTAAGCCCACCTGACCTCATTTCTCCCAAGCCGACTTTTACAGGTGAAATTGCTGCCAATAAGCACAAAGTATTGATGGATGTGGAAGCTATGTCCCTTGTGATGTAGGACCCTCCACATTGGTTCTAAGCAGTGGTCTTTTTGTTCCCACTGTCTCCAGCAGTGACTAGTTCCAGATAATTGAGATGAATGTCCAAGATGAACAATTATGAAAGAATCTGCCCGAAGAGAAGGCTTCCTCCATTCCCTAGATATAGCTTTATATATGAGGATAGATATGGTTTCTAAATATTTATCTTATTGCAGGAATCCATCTATAATTCCTTTCATAAAAGATGTCGGGCTCCATCTTGTCACCACTTGGGTTGTATGCCCTGCCTGGGAGAGCCTCTTGGGAGGCTCTTTCATAATCTCACTCTTTGGGGAGTCAGAGATCTCCTGTCAGTTCCTCGCTCTGAATTTATTCATGCCATATTCCCATTTATTGTTATGTCAGAATTGTCCCTGAGCTTAAATTGTATTTCTCTATCCATATTCCCCAATGGCTTCTACAATTTATTAATAGAGTGCAAATGCATCTCCTCTCAGTTTTGCCTTACTGAGCTGTTTTAGTCTCTTCTCATAAGATAAGGTTTCTATTACCCTAATTACCTTTCTGCCCTTCTCTGCATGTGCTGCAGTTTGAGTTTACCTTTTTTCAAAAATGGATGACCATTATTGTGCACAATATTCCAGACAAAGTCTCACCAGCTTCATAGTTTCATAGTTAGTAAGGTCGGAAGGGACCTCATCAAGTCCGACCCCCTGCCATGGCAGGAAAGAATGCTGGGGTCAGACAGTCCCAGCAAGGTGTCTATCTAGCCTTCTCTTAAAGACCCCCAGGGTAAGAGCGAGGACCACTTCCCTTGGAAGTTGGTTCCAGATCCTAGCTGCCCTGACTGTGAAGTAGTGCCTCCTGATATCCAGTCTGAATCTGCTGTCTGTCAGCTTATAGCCTTTGTTCCTTGTTACTCCTGGTATTGCTCAGGGGAACAGGGACTCTCCCATTGCCTGCTGGTCTCCCCTGGCCAGTTTATTGATGGTCACCAGATCCCCTCTCAGCCTCCTCTTGTGAAGGCTGAACAGGTTCAGATCCCGTAGCCTATCCGCATAGGACCTGCCCTGCTGCCCCCTCATCATGCAAGTGGCCCTCCTTTGGACCCTCTCGATGTTGTCCGCATCCCTCCAGAAGTGCAGCACCCAGAACTGGACGCAGTACTCCAACTGGGGCCTGACCAAGGTCGCATAGAGGGGGAGGATCACCTCCTCGGACCTGCCCGTGATGCATCTGTGGATGTTTGACGAGGTGTGGCTAGCCTTTCTGACTGCATCCCCATATTGGCGGCCCATGTTCATCTTTGAGTCAATAATGACTCCAAGATCCTTTTCTGCCTCTGTGCTGGTGAGAGGGGAGTTCCCCAGCCTGTAGGTGTGCTGCTGGTTCTTCCTTCCCAGGTGCAGTACCTTGCACTTATCAGTGTTGAAACCCATCCTATTCTCATCCTCCCACCTCTGTAACCTGTCCTGATCTGATTGCAGCTTGTCCCTCCCCTGTAGCATGCCCACCTCCCCCCACATCTTGGTGACATCTGCAAATATAAACAAGGTGCTATTCACCCCCTCGTCCAAGTCGCTGATGAAGATATTGAACAGCATAGGCCCAAGGACCTAGTCTTCTTGACAGATGGCAGCAATACACTTCTATCTGAGTTGGAAGCATGTTACTCAATACATCCTAAGAGTGCATTTGTCTTTTCCTTTGCTGTATCCAGTGGTAGGCTACCTATGATTAGCTAATGATCCCATGATTTTACTTCCTCTGTTGCTTCCAACTAATGAGCCTTAAAGAAAAAAATCTTAAGATTAGTCCCTATGGCATGACCTTGCACTGTGTACTATTAAATCTATGTGTTCTTATTATTCAATACAAATTAAATCCTTTTTGAATCCTGCTGTCGATGAAAATAGGAGAATAGACTACTATACAAATCCTAACTTGTCTCCTTCTGCCAAACGCACTTTAAACCAGTAAGGAACCTGATTTGAAGTGTCTCCTGAAGCCAATAATATATTTTCCATTCAGTTCAATTGACTTCAAAACTTGCCCACTGTATATTTTCTGTGACCTAAAAGAGTTGACAGATTTTGTTACTTTAACCCAGTAGTGTCAAAACTTCCAGCCTCATGGGCCAGGCAAGTGGTAGGCAGTTGGTCTGTGGGTTGAATCTTGCATGAGACTTGGGTGTGATCTCAGCATGCCAGATCTGGCTGTGTTCCATTCCTACTCTGCACCCCAGATATAGCTGCATGCTGGATCTGGCTCTGCAGCAGCCTGAATCCTGTGTGCTTGGATCCAGCCACAGAGCAACACAGTGCCAGCCTGATCACATGCCAGCATTTGGTGAACAGGATCACGTTACCTGGTCTGCAGGGCTCCTCACAGGTCTGGAAGTTTAGCAATAGGGAAATAGCAATTGAGGCTGAACTGCTTTCCTGCTGCCAAATTTCCAGACCACTGGGGAGCCCTGTTGGCTGGATGATGTGGCAGAATGCCATCTCTGTTTCTCCCCAAACTCTGCTATCAGGTGGCTGACCAATAGGAGAACTCAGTGACCATGGTCACTGCAGAGAGCAGACATGCCTGGTCCCATCAGCTTCAGGTAACCATGAGTTGCAACCTGAGATGGATACATTCCTGAGGGAGGGGGAAACCTGCTTCCTCTGCCTATGTGACTGGTCTCACACACCTGGGTGGGGGCTAGAGACCCTGCCAGTCTACCCGGCAACCAGTGATGTATTTCAAATTGGTTGGCTGGCAGCCAACAGCTACTGTCCTTCATTGGATCAAGTAAATGAGGTCATAAAGTCTATATAAGTTAAGGACTGCCCAGGAGGTGGAGCAGCAGCCATGATGAGAACTCTCAGAGAAGCGGGATCATCTGAAACTCACTCTTTCTCTTGAAACTCATGTTCTATGATCTGCTTGGCTCCAGAGGGAATCTCCACCTGCCTCTGGATGATACTTGTGAGTAAGCTACTTGAGATGTAACTAGATATGTAGCTTGCAGTAACTCAGATGCATGATCAAAGGCTACAATGCTACTATTTGCTTTAAGGTAAGAAATGCTCCTGTGCTAAGCCCCCCCTACTGGCCCACCACAGAAGACACTTCTGTGAAGGCTGGATCTGGGCCACAGGCCAGAGGTTGAGGTCCAAAATGAGCTTTAACCAAAATGAGCCCCCTTTTGCAAGATTTGGTTGAGGTCATTTCACAGTGTAGAATTGCTAACAGAAAAGGTTGAATGTCTATGAAAGCAGGCCTACATCTGACTTATAATAAAGTTCTAACCTTTAAGGATATTCCCTCTAGAATTTCATGAGCTTCGTCCAACTCCAGTTAAAGTAAAGGACATTACACATAAACCAATTTAAGTGATCAGAAACTAGTTTAAACCTGTAACAGAAGAGATATTCAGTGCACATAAACCAGTTTCAAAATGGCTGAAACCGGTTTGACATAACCCTGATTGAATATAGTAACTGATTTGGCTCAAACCAGTTTATGCAATGTCTGTCCCAGGCCCTTGCTGGTTTAAATTAAACCAGAGACCCTAGCACTCCAGCATGCTCTTGTGGCTGGGCTCTCTGCTCCAGCCCAGCCAGGCTGTCCCCACGTCTCTGCTTCCCAGCCAGAGCAAGGACAGGCAGGGGTGGGGGTTTGGCCAGGGCAGAGTTTAGTTCCCCCCTTTCTATCCCACTGGCAGGGACCCAAGCAGGGTCTGCCAGGCACTCCCCCTCACTGCTGCAGCAGAAGGGCACCATGGCCTCTGAGGCAGAGTGGGGCAGGGAGGACAGTTAGTCTCCCCTCTACCCCCACGGGCAGTTGGGTCTGCCTGCCCTTGCCAGCGCTCTCACTGTCCCTCCCCAGGGACCCTGCCTGGCCATGCCCCCTTCCTGCTGCTGCAGCAAGAGGGGATGGGGCCCTTTGGGGCAGCAGCCCCTGTCATAATGTGGGGGAGTATAAGACCCTTCCTGGTGGGGGCGCTGCACTGTGGGGCCAGCAGAGCTGCAATGGGCTGTGCGTGGCAGCACAGGGGTCTGGGATGGGCCAGAGCCCTTCAAGACCCCCAGAGCACTGCTGTACTCTGCAGCAGCTCTGCTGGCCCCGCAGAGCAGCCCCTGCTGTGAAGGGGCTAGCACTGTGGGAAGCCATGATGGGCTTCTGTAGTGGTGGCTGGGCTGGGCAGACCCTGCTGTGGTGACAGTGGCTGAGCACATGGCACTGCAGTGGGGTCTGCCCAGCCCAGCCCGGCCCAGCCACCACTACTCTGTGTTTGGAGCGAGCCCCCTCCTGGCAGGATGGGGCTTATTCAGCCGCTGGCCCCAACCACAAAGTGGTGGCAGCTGTACTTGGCAGACCCCGCTGTGGTGCCAGTGGCCTCTCTGTGCTTGGGGCAAGCTTCCTCCCAGAAGGAGGGATCTTATTCAGCCACTGGCACTGCAGCGGGGTCTACCTGGCCTGGCTGCAGCCACTACTTGGCCTTTGCTTGGGGCCAGCAGCTGAATAATCCCCCTCAGGCTTGGAGGGGGGTCAAAGCACAGACTGAGCAGCCCTGCCCCTGCCTGGCAGCTGCAGTGGCAAGTGATAAGTGACCATGATGGACAGCAGCCTGTCATGGCTTCCTGAAACATGAGCTCCTTTCTGGCAGGGGCCGCTCTATGGGGCTGGCAGAGCTGCTGCAGAGCATGGCAGTGCTGTGGGGGGCTTGCAGGGCTTTCGCCCGCTTCAGACCCCAGTGCTGCTGCATGCAGCCCACCGCAGCTCTGCCAGCCCCTCAGTGCAGTGCCCCCGCTGGGACTACTGCACCCAACGAGGGCCCTGCCTCCTCCCACTGCAGCGTTGGGGTTGGGGTACAGCCAGACGCTGGCCAGCAGGGTCCCTTTGGATTGAGGGGCAGGGACATGGGTTATTCCTCCTCCCTCCATTGTCCAGTGGAGGGAACAGCACGGGGCCTATTCTGAGGCAGGGAGCGTGGTGGCAATGGTGGGCAGACCTGGCTGCCAGTGGGGGTAGCAGGGAGACTAACTCTCCTCCCTGCCCCCGTCTGCCTCAGGGTCCATGGTGCCCTGCTGCTGCAGCAGTGAGGGGGGAGTGCTCGGCAGACCCTGCTTGGGTCCCTGCTGGTGGGATAGAGAGGGAAGAATTAAACCCCTCTCTGGCCAGATCAGCCTGGACTGGCCACTTCCCCACCAGCACAGCTACCCTGCAGCTGAGGGCCCACTCTAGCACACCCCTGCTTCTGGCCTAAGCAACTTCAGGCATGTGCCTGCATTGCCTTAGTTCAGGGAGAATATTTGTCCTGTTACAAACTGGTTTAGCCTAGGCAGGTTGAACTAATTCAGGCTCTGGCTTTTTGAATGTCTGTCCCTAGCCAAGGAGGTAACTTGTAGATTTCAGAGACAAGGGAAAAAGTCCTACTTTCAGGAACTCTTACAGGTACAGTCACAATCAAGTATTCAGAAGTTGAACCTGCCTCTGTGAAACTCTGTAGTATACAAACTGATTTATTTATAGAGAGCCTTCTTCCCAATCCCCTCCATCCCCAATCCTCCTACACAGGTTTTTCCTACACTACACAATATACAGGACCTTACATAACTTCTCTGTATCCATATTCCACATAGCACATTTTCCCCTCTCTTTTTCAGAAAAATTGCAATTTGTGAGTTTTGCCCAGCCTAAAATAAAGATTGTATGAAAGAAGTTTAACTACATGATGTTTTAAAAACTTCTCATTGTATTTCATTCAAGCAAAGTTACCAATATTTTGAAAGCTTCTCAGGCTCAGGACTCAGCTGTCTTTATTCTCTGCTTGCTGGAAGGACTGTTTTTACAACATTGTCTCTCACGTACTTCTATCTAGGCTGATCTATCATTAGTTCAAACAAAATAAAATCTAATAGTTGCAAGTAGATAAAATAGAATCTGGGGCTGGCTGGTGTGAACTTTCTTGGTGCTTAGCACACGTAGCCCACTTGGGTTTAATTCTGCTCACGTTTAAATCGAGGTGAATTCCATTTAATTATTTCATCCTGCTGAACCGAGTGTTTTATACTGTAGTTACATTGTTGAAACTTGGAGCAAGCCTTGGACTAGTCACTAGTGATTTTCCAGCTCCAGTTAAAGGAACTGCAGAAAGGGGGAAGGAAAAAGGGAAAGAGAATTGAGTGCCAAGGAATGTAAGTTGCTATCTTCATTCAGCCCCAAACTTCTTTTGAGTTTTTGAAAAAAATCGCTTCTTTTCTCTGTTTGTGTACCAAGAACAAACCACCCCTATGATTCAGTGAGTTTGGCAGGTTCTGTTGAGTATGTGGAGATCTTCAGATATAAATTGACTGAAAAGTGTGAAATAATGTAGTGTTTAAGACTAGATAGGACCATTATCATAGAGACCATTATATATTCATAGACTGATGGCACAGGGTGGGAAAGAAAAATAGATTTCAAGGCAAAATAAGTATATCTGGAGTATTTGCCTAAAAATGCTCAGGTCAAACTGATTTTGTAATAGCTGATGGAACTGCCATATTTATTTATTACCATATTTATTTATTTATTTATTTTTAAGTCATTAGAATGTGCTTAATGGCTCTGCCGCTTGTATTTTGCATATAGTCCTCCCATTTTTAATTACAAAGAAGCTTGCATTTTCTATTCAATAAGCTGTTCTCTGTAGGACAGCCATACTTGGCTATGGCTAAGTGCTTTGGGCTGCATTTGGGGGCAATGTTTGGTGGAGCCATCTCACTCTTGGACATAAAAGGATAACTTTTTACCCTATATGGGTAACAGAAGCCCTAATTGGGCCCATGATCTCTCTTGTCTATGGTTTCTGTACTCATTTAATTATTTACATAGAAAATATAGCTGCCATACTTTTGGTAGTTTCTTCAGTAACTTCATGTTACTGTTGTTTTTTAACGGTAACCACTGTACCAGCCATTATTGTCTGCTATATATAATTAATTGTACTAAATGTGCTGTCTGTAGCAGACATATGCTATCATTTAGGAATAATGGTCAGAGCGCCTTAGTTTCTGTTCCAGCATGTTGTCATTATAATAACCAATGGTAGCTTGAAGCCTGTGGTTTATGCCTAAACAAATGTGTTTTACTGTATCTCACTAATGCCTAACTACTCGTAATGACTTGGGTTAGTAATCATTCAGAAATCAAGGTTGTGAGGTACCTGGAAGAGTGCAAGAAAAGATATGAAGCTGATAAATTTAAAAGAATGAGTTATCTGTTCATAGCAGAATAGCAAATATGTGTATGGAATACAGGAAAGTATGATATGTTAGATATGAAAGTGGGGAGGAGGAATTTGGGAAGAGGTTATAAACCTTAAAATCAGCAAACAGGTGTTGTGTTTCCTTTAGGCAAATGCACAGGATACTGAGCAGATGAATCAGGAAGCAGAGTGAACCTAAATTATTTATGTTGTAGTTCTATTTGTTTTTCTCGTTTCAGATATGCAGCTTTACCATGGATGTATTATGTGTCCAGATTCTTTTCAAGTTCAGATGTAGCCTTCATTTCTTACATCTCCTTAAATTTTGTGTTTGGTCTTTGTACCATGCTGGTGACACTCTTGCCTCGTTTGTTAGCTATAATTACCAAAACACAGGTCAGTATAAGCCCTGAGCTTTAATTTTTCCTGTAAGTGGTATAGAAACTACTGTGTGGCCTGCTGTGTCAGGCAGAGGGGCACCTTAAAGACTTAACTCACTCTAAAAGGCATAAGCTACTGAAGACTATAACCTACTTCATCAGACGTAGCATCAGTTTGGTGCTATTCATAGGCTATAAGCTTTTGTAGGTTACGAAAGTAGGTTGGAGCTACTTTCTCGCACCATCCAAGGTTAATTTTTGTTTCATGTGTTTACCAAAAAAGTGTTTGCACTCTAATAATGGAAAAAAACCCCAGCTTTAATTGAAACTTTGATATTTTCTAGACTGTTGATTCATAATTTGCATATAATGAGAATTGTTCGGGTCTATTGAGTAGATAATATGCTTTACAAAATTGGTTTGAATAATATTAACATAAACGATAAGCTATTTTTTTCTAGGATCTGCCATTTATTGTGTGGATAATGATATGTTCATTAACACACATACGTACTTTTCATTACACTTGATAAAAATTAGGCTTGTGTATTAAGAGGAGAAGATGGACAATTAATGTTTCAAAATGCAGTAAAACCTCATAAATCCGGCTTTCAAAATTCTGGAATTATCAAAAATCCGTCACTTAAAAAAAATACAGTACACTACGTTATTGCATTAAAAATAGTTTCCCAATACTCCAGAAATTTCCCCAGAAGTTCGGCACTTTTCTGGCTGCCATTGTTTTTGTTTGTCAGCCTGCAGCTATTGTTTTGAACAATGCTCAGTCACGTGTATAGTGTAATAGCAAAGAAAATTGTCCTAAGGCTATGCACTTTCCTTATGCTTCAAAAATCCAGAATTTTCAAATTTCTGGCAGGTGCTAGGTCCCATGGATGCTGGATTTGTGAGGTTATACTGTATATGTAAAAGGCTTGGCTGGGAAATTTGTTTGAATCTAGATTTGGATTATATTTTGGATTTAGATTTAATGATTTAGTAGGGGAGGAATCTGCTTTGGATTTTTTGTTATTCTGATCTGGAGAATGCAGGTTCATAGAAAAGCTGATTTAACTGGCTGTAATCCTTACATTGTCCTCCATTATGTCAACAGATTTATTATGTATAATATATTGGTGAAGTACCAAGTGTTTCCTCATACTGCACCTAATCTCTTTTAAACTGTATATCTTCCATTCTGGTACCATGACTTTCACTTTAAATATTCTTACTGAAGAAGCTAGAAACATTTTGTTTATATATTAGATTTTCGTGAATATAACAAAATATTCACAGAAGTGATAGATAACATTTAGTGGTTTCCAGCATCTCTCTCTTCCTGTTACTATAACTGACATCAGAGATCGAATTACACTCTGATTCTTGGGGAGGTAACCTAAGTTACTGCTCAGTGATGGTGCACGTGTAGACATGTGCCCTGTGGAATAATTGTATCATGTAGCAGTAGTAGTAAACTGGCATTATCTATGAACCTCAACATGCTAGGATTCCATTGTGCTAGGAACTGTAAAATATAGAATAAGAGCTGGTTCCTAGGCCAAAGGATTGATCTGCATGTCCATCTAATAAATCTAATAAAATGTGGAGAAGTTAGGGCTTGATTCATATCTCAGATTGGTGGAAATAAGGATAATTTTTGTATTAAAAAACAGTGGAGTTAAAATACTGATGAGTTTAGAATAAAGCTCATAGATTTTAGGTATGACTGATTTGTTGTTATTGGTTTTTTTCTGTTGGATGGTGATTCAAAGTTTTTGCCTTTTCTCTCTTTGTCTAACCCTCCCTAAATCCGTTTCCTGCAGAGTTTTGAGAATCTCTACAGAATCTTCAAATGGGCTTTTATTGTTTTCCCCCAATTCTGCTTGGGCCAGGGTTTAATAGAATTCTCCTACAATCAAATCAAGTTTGACCTGACAAGTAATTTTGGAATTGATTCTTATGTGAGTCCTTTTGAGATGAATTTCCTTGGCTGGATCTTCATGGAAATGGCCCTGCAGGGAACAGTCCTCCTTCTCCTGCGGGTTTCCTTGCACTGGGATCTGATGCAAAAACCAAGGTTTGTTGCATCTATTATTTATACTTTGCTTTTGTGGATATTAACTAATTTCCCAAAGAAAAAGGGAAATGAAATCCTTTTGCACACTAGGAAACAAACTACATCTGATCATTATTCTATCTGGCTCTAATGAGCTCATGTATTATAGCTTTCTATTTCTGTATCTTTATCAGTTACATATGCTGGAAAAGAGAACTTGAAAAAGTAAGTTGTGAGTGGAAACAGAGCATTTAAAATTCAATCAAATAACTGACAAAAGAAAATATAAAACTCTGTTCTAATGCTGGTAGAGTTCTAGTATCCAAAAAGAATTTTGCCAGTATAGCGCCTTAGATTTTCTTTCTTTAACATTAATTCCTGGCCTCTAAGTGACCAGATATCCAGAAAAAACACACGGATAGGGAACTGTCAACCTCTATTATTTGCTTGCAGGGTTCTCTTCTTTCATCGTTCCTGTTTACTGAAAGATAATGTTGCAAAGAAGTCATCTGCAAAATACTTTAGGATGGTTAACACACTTTCCTTGTGTGTGAGCTCTTGTGTAATGCAGTATGTTGCACTGACCTGTGCTCCCTAAAGCTAGATCCTGCTATATGTAATATAATATATAGATAGATATAAATAATATAAAATCTGTTCCTCATCAGAGGTTGATGGACACATAGGAGTCCTGATCATTTCCATAGGTGAAAGCTTAGTAATGATTCAGTACAAAATGACCAAGTCAGCTCCCAATAGACAATCATGTAATTACAGATGGCGGAAAGCCCATAGGTTTTGATACTTGCCCACTTCTGCTACCCAGAGCAGAAAGGACCAACAACAGAGCAACACCTGGTAGGTTCTGGGCAGTGGCTCATGTAAAATGCTGCTTTTCCATTTCACCTTCTCTACAAAAGCTTCCACTGTGTTTATGGGGAAAATGCCAGCGCCAGAGCATAGGAATAAAAAGAATGGCTTATTCTGTATGTTCTCCTGGCTTCCAGTCACTCTGGACTCATTACAGTTGTGGAGATTTAATGGTGCATCAGACAACATTATTTCTTCATTTACATTTGGCATGGAATTGCAGAGAACACTGGGGACAGGAAGGCAACGGTACTCTATTAAAACTACTGTACTTGAAAGAGCTGTGAAGCAGCATAGGGCGTGAACATGATAGTACAACAGATTGTGAACCTTGTGGTACTTGTTTTTCATGCTCTGTTGTTGTCTTGGTACAGAAGAGTGAAAGTGTACACTCCAAGCTCTCTTTTTGTTCCTCTTCCTTGTGTAAGAGAGGGCTATTTCGGATGCACAAGACTTCTTTACCCACTGCTTTGCATTATAATAACGTGTTTTCTTCAGAGCTGGCCTAATTTCAGCATTAAGACCTTGCAACATTTCTAGAGCTGCTACCTCACACTCCCTGCTTCTCCAAGACAATCTTTTGAAGTGCCATGGTTCAATTTAATTTTCCATAAATAGAAAAGGTCTGAATTGTTTTTTCCTGGGGATACCTGTGTTGCTGCCTATTTATTTTGCTTGCGTGTCTTCTCTTTCTTCCTTTCTCCATTAATATGCATCTACATTAGAAAAGAGCATGGCAAGTATTTCTTAAGAATGTTTCATTTTGAGCCAGCCAGGAATGTGTAACATCATTGTTGTTGTTGTTGTTTACAAACCTGTCTAGTACCTAAGTGCATTTTTCTCCCCATGCTCCCATATTGCAAGAATAGCTTCTTCTTGCATCTCACTTGAGCTTATTTTCAACTTGTAGAGAAGATTTAATGCTATATCAAAATGACCTTTCAGCCTCCCTTCACCATTCCTGTGTCCTCAAAAGAACTGAATGCAATCTCTTTCCATATAAGAAATGAAATATGGACTTTGCTCCTCAAAATTACTGGGAATTGGAAAGAGAGAATTCAGGATCAGTGCACCCATTGGATTCTATTGAGATTTGAATGCCTGAACCATAATGCAACCATAAATAGACAAGTGCTCCTTTTTAGATGCTTGTAATATAATAGGGTATAATTTGCCATTTGGTATTCATTGTGTTCTCCATTTAGGGGCCATTGTTCCATCAGCAGCATAGTCAATCCTTCAGAAGACATAGATGTAGCAATGGAACGAAAGAGGGTCTTTGGTGGAAGAACTAATAATGATAATGATGTCCTTCTGCTATATAACCTCAAAAAATTGTATCGTGGTTTCAGTAGGAGAAGCACTGCTGTGAAAGACATCAGCTTGGGGATTTCAAGGGGGGAGGTAAAAATGCTCTTTTTATTTTACCTTTCTTTACCTTTCATTACAAATTGTGTGGTCAAGAGCAATTGTTTGGGCATGTTCAGAATGTGTGAAATGAAGGCTCTGTGGTTAAGCAAAAGACTTCCAATTGTGGTAGTTTCTGAGAAACTGATAACATTAGTTGGAAATGAAAGCACTGGTGGGGGAAAGTGATAATATTTAAGAAGCATTTTTCAGGGAATGATGATCCGCTTTTTGTCTTAAAGATTTTTTGTATGTCGCACAATTTTTCTTTTGTTTTAGCCTTACTGAGTTAAAACATAACATGAAAAGTAAAATGCTGCCATAGCTGCTATTTTAGGTGCCGAACTCCTTAATATATCTAGTGAAACAAATCACAAGCCCGAGGCTAAATCCTGAATTGTCCCTGGGTGAAACTCACAGTGGCTTCAATACAATTCTTACCTGAGTTAAGAAAGAAAAAAAGCCAAGTGAAACTTTAAACTTTAGCCTTCTTAGAATAGTCTCAGTATCTTCTGACTAAGCCTATGAAACTCTAACCACTGAAGGCTTTAAAATGCCAGAGCAGCATTAGCTGTTTTGTTGGAGTTTTTGTTGGGATTTTTTTCTGTTTGTTGTTTTTCCGTAATGTTCAAAGGACCATGCGGATTTAAAATTCAAAAATGCAGCAAAAATTCTTTATACATGTGACAGAGAGGAGAAGGTGAAAAACCAGTCAGAGGAGGTAGGAGTCCAGTGTGTGACATTTGGGATTTTTGAGTAGTTTGCCAGCAGCTACTTGGAAATGCCTAACCTAGAGGTTGTTATTAATCATGTAAATATACTTACCAGTTATGCCACTTCATTAAAACAAATTGAAAATAACTCTTAATTTTAATAAAATAATTAACATGTAAGGTAAATCAAGTAAAAGGCAAGTTCTGTCATAGTATGAGCACATATTGCAGTGTACCCCAGGTGAATGCCTGAACTTCTACTCTGTAGAATGGAGTGTACATAGTTGAGTGGAGTGTACGTAGTTATTTGTTTTTACCATTGTCAAAAGGTGCTGGTGGCACCTTTATGGAGGGCAATAGTTATTGCTTTTGCTGCACACACCAAAAGTCTTCACTCCAAAACCATGCAAAAACAGCTGAGCCTTTCACTTCTCACTGGTGAACCCAACCCAAGAGACCGAGAAAGGCAGATAAATTTTGACTTCATAGCATCCGTGGTAGTTGGAACACTTAGCTAGGATATGGGAACTGGTTAGGGGACTTGGCTGGGTTCAAGTTTTTGTTCCAATAAATAATTTGTGCAAAGTTGGATAGTTCCACCAGGAGAGACTGGGAAACACCAGTCCAAGTGTACCCTGCAGTCTGGCAGGAGGCTTACCAGGGACATGGAGGACTTCAGTTCAGATCATTCCGGTGTCCAATTTGGAGCAAGGGTTTGAACCTAGGCCATCTTCATCTGAAGAGAAGGCACTGGACACAGGCTATTGGCTTTTCTGGATTGTGTGTGTGCTTTGTGCATGGGCCTCATCTTTTTTTCTTCGAAAAGCCATGAAAGGTCTCAGGTTTGTCTTGATGAGGGATTGGAATAGATTCCAACAATTGAACACATTCACAAAGTCAGAAAAACCATTTCTTACCTCACTATAAAAGTTATCTGCTTGATGGTATGTCAAATATGTAGTGGTACAAATATTCAGCTAACCCCCCAAATTGTTTTCCTGCGTGATATTGCTATATTTAGAGGAACCATCTTGTTTTAGCAGTAGAGTGATTGCAGTTAGGTGGATTCCAGAGCCATAGGCAGAAAACTGGTATCAAGGGCAGGTCAAGATCAGAGTTAGTCACAAAGCCATAACTCTGAAATTCCTGACACTTAAATGTTTTGTAATTTTCAGTTGCCTGAGTTTCAAATGTTTAGTTTCTTCTTCCTCTCCCTCTCTTTTTTAATATGAAGCATTCTAATAATATGTTTTTAAAATGTAATAGCATTTTATAACTGAAATTGTTATATTTTGTAGGAGAATTTCCTTAGTTACTTAGAAATGCTTTTTTAAAGCCTGTAGACCAGTTTAAGTAACTGGTATATTTTCCCCTCATAGCAAGACTGTAACGGTGCTGTGTATAAATCATTGGAACATGTATCATTGTAGTAATAGAACCAAAAGCTCTGCTAGTTAAATAAACCTCTTCCATGTATCACAGCCATTCTGCCGATGAGCCTTACAGACATGGCAGGACACCCTTTATACAGAAGTCAGCGGTTAAGTTTCTCTTTTCCTGCTCTATGAACCATGAGGGGTTGGGAAGATACCCAGTGTGTGTGCGTATGAGTACATTTGTTCTGAGCTCAGGCACCGTCTCTAAACAGCAGACTGGAAATGACAAAATGCGTACCTTGCAAATTTTGAGTAGTTATCCCCATTTTCAAAGAACAGTGTTCAAGAAGCAGAAAACATAGGCAGTATGCATTCGTTCGCCCTTAACTATCATCATCCAGAAAAAAGATGGAGTACATACATACACACAAACCTTTACTATTTCTGCTTTTTTCTCCTTTTTTCCTTTCTTATGACTTAAAAGGAAAATACATTACTTGTATTATCATAAGTAGCTGTATATAGTTACTGAATAGGACTGTCAAAGAAACCTGGCTTTAAGTTGTTTGAGCACTTCTGGCATTGTTCACCAATGATCAGAATTACTTTTATGCTGCACTGCTTTTTCCTTTAATTTCACTGAATTCCTTTTTCAAGGAGCCTAAAGAAGTCTGAAATTATTTTTGTCACTTCTGTGTATGCATGAGTATGTGTATATGCATATACATTTATATCCTTACAAATAATCTATCCAAGTGTAAAGAATGATTACATATTTATACTGTTAGCTACAATACCTTTACAAATATAATGATTGTATTGGTGTATGTTTTCTATGCTAGTGCTTTGGACTGCTTGGTACAAATGGAGCCGGGAAAAGTACAACGTTTAAGATGCTGACTGGAGACATCACCCCCACTGCAGGGTGTGCTATGGTCAGGACCCCAACAGGGTAAATATTGCAAAGCTTGATCAGAATATTGCTACTTGGCTGAGTTAATGATCAAAACTTAGGGAGCCTCAGCATGCCTCCTAGCCTTTTGTATTATATTGCAGAGAATGGTTTTGTACTTTTCAAATTTACACTTTTATTATTACAGTCTCCAGCAGGGTGGGAGCTCTTTTAAAGCCGGCTGTTTGGGTTAAGCAGTTTAGCATTATTTAATCCCAAGTAGCAGCTCAGTTAATTGGAAATGGATTTGCTCAATAGCAATTGAGTGGGAGGTAGGAAATGTCACCATGTATTTCTACAGGTATATACACCAATCTCTTGAAATCAATTCCATACTGAATGGTTTTCACCGTGCAGCAAATATTATGTTGTGGGTCAGCCTGAAATATCAAAGTCATCCCAAAACAAAAATGTTCATTTTTTATTATTTCACTCAACCTGTTCCCAATCTTTCTCGGTTAGGTCATACTTTAAATAGATAGGTTACATTTTCTTTTTTCTTTTTTTTAATGCTGAAATGAAATGTGGCAGTACTCTGAAGTGAAACATTTTGTTTGAGAATGTTGAAAAGCAGTCTTTTAACATTATAAAAATGTTTTACCATTTTTCTCATCAAAAATGATTAGGCAAATTTGACCTGAATTCATGAATAGTTTCAGTCCCTTCAGAGCTCCATTTTTATTGCTATTCATCAAAAACATTCCCCAAATGCACTTTATTGCCTTCATTATGGTGCTTATCATTTGCAAAATTTTTTTCCAGAGAATAAACAAAAAATGTAAAAAACAAACAAACACAAAAGCATAGCTTGTATGGCAAGTGTAAGAAAAGATTATGACAAAAGATCGAGATATAAGGTAAGCTGAAATGGGTGCTCTCATTTATAACCTTTCATAATGCAAGGGGGGGAAAAGTGCCCAAACAGGCTGGTAAAAAAAACCCACCAAACTAAATAGGAAATGCCACCAAAAAATATGATACAGTTACATGTGGACGAATGGAAGAAGGGAGCTGGATAGGGTTGGTAACAGTCAGAAACATTTCCCAAATCAAGGAAGTTCTGAACTGTGTTGGTAGTTGCAGCTTCGCTAAACAGTTTTTGAAAATGGAATGGCTGTGACCAAGTCCCTGCTCTTCGGCAGCCATACTTTAAGTTAGTGTTTAGAGGCAAAAAGAGCATGAAAGTTCACTGAGTCATGGAAATGTTTTTTTTGCTCCTGTGAAAGATGCTGTTCTAAGGATTCTGTGCACTCAGTAGCTTGTGTTGCATCAGGAAGGTCAAATGAACTTTCAGAAATCTTTTTTTCCCTGAGCTTAAAGTTTTGTTTATGAAGAATAAATATGTGAGGCAAACAAATGAGGAAAGGTGTCTGAATACTATTTATTTATGGGTATAGATCCTGGGCTAGTGCAAGGCATGTATGTTATACCTAGCTCTGCATTGGAGGGAAAAATGAACTGGAAGTGGCTGCAAGGAGCCCTTTCCTTTTCCTTGCCTACCTGAGGCTGCCCAAAGCCCAGACATTTCTGGTGCACAGGAACTAGGAGAATCAGTTGGAGACCTCTAATATCCCCCAAGGGAGCAGGAGAGAACCTTTGCTTTGCTCTCCACTTTACTGGCTAGGATAGCTGGTCCTATGTATGGGGAAACCCATGCCAGAAGCAGCGGTGGTAGGAGTTGGCTGTGACCACTGTGAGCAGGCAGTGATGAACAAATTTAGCAATTTCTTAAAGGCCTGATTCATTAGTAGTGGGAATAGTAGTAACTGAGAGCAATGAGTTTTGGAAGGTCATGGTGTAGAATGGGGATTTTTCCTTTGTGCTGTTGTATCACAATACCTTCATACAATTAAAACCGAAGTTATGGTCTTATGAAGAGAGACTGAGAGCCATGGGACTCTTCAGCCTGGAAAAGTGCAGGCTCACGGGGACCTGGTGGCTGCTTATAAGTACATAAGTGGTGTACATCAGGACCTGGGAGAACGTCTGTTTACTAGAGTGCCCCAAAGAAAAACAAGGATCAACAGTCATAAACTCCTCCAAGACCGTTTTAGGCTGGACATAAGAAAAAATTTCTTTACTGTCCGATACCCCAAGACTTGGAATAGACTCCCTTCCGATGTGGTGCAGGCACCTACTCTGGACTCATTTACGAAACGCTTGGATGCTTATCTTGCTGGGATCCTTTGACCCTAGCTGACTTCCTGCCCCTGGGGCAGGGGGCTGGACTTGACGATCTTCGAGGTCCCTTCCAGCCCTAAAGTCTATGAAATCTATGAAAAAATGACCTATGAGTTTGGGAGCCTTAAATTCAAGATTCCCAGTTGTGGTACCTTGAAGAAGCCTGGTTTTCAGAAAGTGTTCTATACCCACTTTCTCAATATAAAATCCCTTTCAGGGACCAAAAGACAATAGGGAAACTTGAAACTTCCTACCTTTTGGATTTGGTTTGGATTTGGTTCAAACTTCTTACCTTTTGGATAAATTAAGCCTGCTGGGGGATGGGGGCACTACCACTACTTCTGGCCCACTGAGCAACCCTTGCAAAGCCAGCAGGCCAGGGCACTTAAGGGAGCCCACCCCTTCTCCAGCCCTGGAGCAAGTTGCAGGCAAGGCAAGGGCCCCCAAAGGGACACTTGTCTGTCTGTACACGAATGCCAGGAGTTTGGGGACTAAAGAGGAGGAACTTGTCCTCCTGCTTAAGACAAATAACTATGATGTCATAGGGATAACGGAGACCTGGTGGGACTCCACCCATGACTGGATCACAGGTATAGATGTCTACACCCTGTACAGGAGGGATCAAGTGGACAAAAGGGGCAGGGGTGTAGCTCTCTATGTCAAGGAAAGCTATGCATCCCTGCAAGCTGACATTGGCACCCAGGGTAGACGACTAGAGACCCTCTGGGTTAAAATCCATGGGGAACACGGCACAGGAGACACAATGGTGGGAGTCTACTACAGACCTCTGACCCAGGATCAAGAGCTTGACCAGGAGTTCGCCAGGGAATTGGCTGAGGCTGCATACTCCCGGTGCATGGTTGTCATGGGAGACTTCAAATACCCAGACATCTTGTGGGAAGAGCGCTCAGCCAAATCCGAGCGGTCACAAAACTTGCTCTCGTGCGTGGATGAGCTCGATCTGACACAAGAAGTCAATGGGCCGACAAGAGGTAAAGCACTGCTTGACCTGGTTCTGACAATGGGGGATGACTTAATCAGCGACCTAATGATCGAAGGAAAGCTGGGTGACAGTGATCACGAGCTGATCACCTTCACCATCTGCCATAAAGCTGCCAAGTCAGTCAGCAATACAGAAGTCCTCGACTTCAGGAAAGCTGACTTTGACAAGCTCAGGAGGCTTGTCAGAGAGGCCCTAAAGGGCCACAACCCAAAGGGGAGGGGAGTTCAGGACAAGTGGTTGCTCCTCAAGGGAGCGATCCTGGATGCACAAGCAAAGTCTATCCCATTTCGGAGGAAAGGCAGCAAAAGGCCATAGCAGCCCCTTTGGCTCTCTAGGGAACAAGCAGACCTCTGGAATCTACAAAGACAAACCTACAAAGGATGGAAGACTGGATCTACCTCCAAGAAGTAATACTCTGCACTGGTCTGGACCTGCAGGGAGCAGTAAATCCCACGATGTCATTCTCCTGTTGTAGTTGGCCTTGGTGAGGCCACAGCTGGAGTACTGCATCCAGTTTTGGGCTCCCCAATTCAAAAAGGACGTGGAGAAGCTTGAGAGGGTGCAGAGGAGAGCCATGTGCATGGTCAGAGGGCAGGAAAGCAGACCTTATGAAGAGAGGCTGAGAGCTATGGGAGTTTTCAGCCTGGAAAAGCGTAGCCTCAGAGGTGATCTGACGGCCACCTATAAGATTATCAGGGGCGCTTATCAGGATCTGGGGGAACATCTGTTCACCAGAGTGCCACAAGGAATGACAAGGTTGAATGGTCACAAACTCCTTCATGACCGTTTCAGGCTGGACATAAAACAAATTGAAAATCGCTGTTAATTTCAATAAAACAATTAACATGTATGGTAAAGCAAGTAAAAAGCAAGTTCTGCCATAGTATGAGCACGTATTGCAGTGTACCCCAGGTGAATGCCTGAACTTCTACTCTGTAGAGTGGAGTGTACGTAGTTGGGTGGAGTGTACGTAGTTATTTGTTTTTACCACTGTCAAAAGGTGCTGGTGGCACCATTATGGAGGGCAGTAGTTATTGCTTTTGCTGCACACACCCAAAGTCCTCACTCCAAGACCATGCAAAAACAGCTGAACCTTTCACTTCTCACTGGTGAACCCAACCGAAGAGACTGAGAAAGGCAGATTAATTTTGACTTCATACCGTGGTAGTTAGAACACTTAGCTGGGATATGGGAATTGGTTAGGAGACTTATCTGGGTTCAAATTTTTGTTCCAATAAAGAATTTGTGTGAAGTTGGACAGTTCCAACAGGAGAGACTAGGAAACACCTGGGAAGGAAGAACTTCTTTACTGTCTGAGCCCCCAAGGTTTGGAATAGGTTGCTGCTGGAAGTGGTTCAAGCACCTACTCTGAATGCCTTCAAAAGACATTGGATGTTTATCTTTCTGGGATCCTATGATCCCTGCTGACTTTCTGCCCCTGGGGTGGGGGGCTGGACTCGATGATCTTCCGAGGTCCCTTCCAGCCCTAATGTCTATGAAATGTATGGTTTCTGAAAGGCAGAACAGAAGACTTGAAAAACCAACCAAACAAAAAATATATAAATCCAAATAAGTTTTATCAATTTTTTTAAAAAAAGCAAGCAAAAAATTTAAGTGTTTGACAGCTAAAAACATTGTGGTAGCTCAAAGAAATCGAATAGTAAATTGTCTTTTTGGATTTATCATTCCAGGTGAATGAAATGAATAGAAAAGTGGAAAGCAAATAATATTTTACAATGTTGCTCGTTTTAATAGCACAAAGTGGTGTTAGTAACAGAACAACATTTTGTTGTTATTTTACATAAATACAAATTGATCCCACCTATAATTGCATTGTCTTCAGTGGCATTATTCATTTTTTCTTTTCTGCATCCCAAAGTAAATACCTATTTTCAAGAAGTTTAAGCGCCTTTACTCTGATGGGTGGGAATCTTAATAACAAGTTAAACAATTATTACACCAAAGGATTACTTTCTTTATTATTATTATTTCATTATGCCTCCTCAGACAAAGAAGCTGTAGACGAATTATAACCTTTCCAACCATATTCTACTTGTAATTGAGATGTAATAAAAATGCTCCACTAAGAGAAACAATACAAATTTAGCACTAATCACAATCAAATTTGCCACAGTAATAGCAATGTGGTACTTGGAAATGGTTTTGTCTTTTTGTCATATGCATCTCATTAGCATTGGCATAGTTCAGCGATGCATCTGTCCAAATGATATTATGTATAATTTCTGCACACAGTAATTATTTTATATACAGTGCCTTGCTCTTCGGATTTGCTACAACCTCATGCTAAGGAAAGCCAGGGAGCAACACTGCAAGCCATTACTTTGAAATATGTGGAAATGAGGCACTGTGATAATGAATTATTGACAACCCCACTGATAGTCAGAAGTGCTAGCCATAATAAGGGAAATACTTAGCATAAATAGAGTTAAAATACCCAAAGGTCCTATATTATAAGAAATGGTATGTATCCATTCTTTGGATACCATTTGTACACAGAAGTTTTCAGGTTTCAGCAACATCATATTGGACTACCCTGTAAATGCGTGCTTGACATTGTTAGAATATTTTTTAATTCTTTCCACTATAGCTGAGTGTCAGATTCAGATTAGTCTGTGCCAAACTCCTTGGTGTCACAATTAGACTGCTGCTGATACCTAAGCTACTGTGTTTGAATATACTACAGTTGCTTCTGACAGTATAAACTATCAATTAGTGTGAACCAGGAGCAATAACTAGTATGACCTTTTGTAACACATACTCATAAAAGCAGAGACTTGCCTAGCCAGAAAAGGAAGGAAATGGCCATGCATATATCAGGCATCACCCTTAAGGTCTGCCTTGCCATGCAAAAAGACATTATACAGAAGTACTATTTACTTTTGTTGAGCATGCATCAGATTCTGCACAACTTCAATTATGTTCCTTTCTTTTGCCCTCACCACTGTCCTCTAACACATACAGTCTCTTTCTACTGAGGAGGGCTAGGCACTAGTCTCTGTAGAGATAGCAAAGCTTATCTAAGAAAACAAGTGAGAGATCAGTGTAAAAAGATATGAAAATGTCATTGGCTCTTAGGTCATTGCAACATAAGCACATACTGAATAGAAATGGACTTAACCATGCTCAAGGGTAGTCCTGGGCTTATGCAGTTTATTGAATTGGAGCCCTTGTAACAAGGATTTAGATGGAGAGGGATGTTCTCCTCACAAGTTGTCCCATTGAAGCCAGTAGATAAAGTAGTCAGTATCTGACACTTTTTCTATTGTGACCAATTTAATTTCCTCTCCCATAAATTTAAACCTCTACTGTGTGCAGAGATTTTTTAATGCAGTAACTCACATTCTTTGTTATCTTATAAAAGGTCACAAGGCCAACGAATACATCTCCAATGAGTGAAAAGTACCAGAGTTCTTTTCAACCAAAATTTAAGTTCTTTTCAGGGTTATCATATTCAACTCAATATATAATTAAAAGTGCAATTCAAATAGCTTTACTTGAAAGGCAGAATAAATTTGCATCAATATAATATTTGAGATGGTAGTTGTTATACTATATATCAAGATAATTGGTTTAATTATAACTTAGCATAGTTACATTAATTGTATTTTTAACCTTGATTTTTTTATAATGTTAATTAAGCATTAGTAGGCACTGACTCAAATCTGCAGTTAAGAGCACAATGGAATATCTAACTACTCTGGCCATTTGTAAATTTATATTTCATTTTGACTAATTAATGGAATTTATATCTCCATTGAAGCCATTATAAGTATCATGTATATCACTACCTTTACTTTCTTCATGTACTGCTTGGAAAAAAGTTACAAAAGGAAACCTCATGCAAATGAGAGTCAACATTAAAACAAAAGATAAAGAACTGCAAAAAGCTGTTTTTTAGAGATGCTGAGCCTTCATGGTAATGGGAGATATGAGTGCTTAGTAGGGCTGTGCAAAATTTCGACGAGTGTTTTGTTTCAAAGCTGTTTCGATGCATTTTGAGTCACTGGCTCACCCACTGCCTCCCCCTGCCAGGCTGAGCTCAATGAGGCTGGTGGAGCCACTTGGAGTGCAGCCCTGGCTTTGAGCACAGCTCTGGTGAGCACAGTTCAGTGGCTAGAGGCTCCACAGACCCATGGAGATGAGCCTGACAGCAGGAGGTGAGAGAGAGGCACTGGCCAGGGCTGTGTTTTGGAGCACAGCCCTGGCTCTCTCCCATCTCCCAACACAGAGCTGAGCCTGCTAGCAGGAGGTGGGAGAGAGCTACTGGCCAGGACTGCGCTCAGAACCTGGGCTATGCTCACAGCGGCTCCACCACTGGCTCTCCTGCTGCCTCGCTGAGCTCCATGGGGCTGGTGGAACCACTCAGAGCACAAGCCCTGGTGAGCAGAGCCCAGTGACTGGAAAATCCACAGGTCCACAAGCTGAGCCTGGTGGTGGGAGGCGAGGGAGAGCCACTGGCCAGCCCTGTGCTCGGAGCCAGGGCTGCACTCCAAGCGGCTCTGCTACTGGCTCTCCGGCTGCCTCCCGTCACCAGGCTCAGCTGTGTGGGGCTGCGGGGCCTCCAGCTGCCAGGCTGTGATCACCATGGCTGCGCTCCAAATGGCTCTATCAACCCCATAGAGCTCAGCCCGGTGGTGGGAGGCAGAGGGAGAGCCAGTGACAGAGCTGCTTGGAGCACAGCCCTGGCTCCAAGCGCAGCTGTGGCCAGTGGCTCTCCCCTACCTCCCACTGCCAGGCTCAGCTCCATGGGACTGTGGAGCCTCCTGCTGCTGGGCTGTGCTCACCAGGGCTACACTTTGAGTGACTCTGCCATTGGCCTTCCCACCTCCTCCAGCTGTTGGGCTGAGCTCCATGGGGCTGGTGGAGCTGCTCAGAGTGCAGCCCAGCAGCAGGAGGTGGGGAGCTCTTTCAGCCCATGGAGCTCAACCTACCCTTCCAGCACTGCTGAACTCCTCCCAGGGCCATAGGCCCCCAGATCTGCACATGGGATGACAGGAAGCTGCTGTTGCTGCCTGGGCCAGCAGTAGCACCAGTCTTCCCGGTGCTGGGCACGGCCTGCGCCCTGCACCGGTCCCAGGCAACAGCATCAGTCTTCTGTCATCCTGAGCACAGATCCAGGGGCCTGTACCCCTGAGAAGAGTCTGGCACAGCCCCACAGCTGGGGGTGTGGGCCCCCAGATCTGCACGCAGAATGACAGGAGGCTGCCACTGCTGGCAAGTGACACGAGTTTTGCTTTTAGTAGTTTGAGGTACAGTATCCCAGAAACCCCTTCACCTATCTCCTTGAAACTTGGCAGGCATTATGCCTTTAGAAGGCTATACCGTTTCTGCAATTTTCATCTGAATCAGGCTAGAAATAACAAAGCTATATGCATTTTCATGATTCCCCATTATAGCCTATGGGTGAAATGCTGAAAGGTGTCGAAACAGTGAAACAGTTTTTAAGAAATGAAACAGTGCTTTGAAACAAAACAAAATGAAATGACAAAATGAAACACTGTCCCTTTGAAATGGTGAAACAGAAGTTGAAACTAAATGGTGCTGTTTCACACAGCCCTAGTGCTTAGGGCTGACTGGTAAGGGGAGCACATGCCCCCCAAGATTGGCCCCTGACTTAGCATTGCTCAGAATGGGGCAGTTTTTTTGCTGCATGGGCTGGCAGTATGGGGGGGGGGGGGAGGGGGAGGCACACTAAGCTGCAGCACAAAAGTATAGGTGTGGATATGGGGCTTTTGCCCTGCCCCTGGGCCAGCCCACAAATTGTGCCCCCCCAGATTCAGGAGGCACCAGTCACCCCTGGTGCTTAGCATGTCTGAATATTGATCCTTACATGTAAAATTTCTAATCACATAACAAATAAAGGCCAAATCCTGCTTGCTTTGTTCACCAGCAGAGCCTCCCTGAAGTAGGCAGGTTTTCTCATGTAAGTAAGATGAACAAGAATCAGCCCACTGTTATTTTCTATTATTCCCTGTATTGTCTTCCAATTCAGGGCCCCAGATTAACCCAGCATATTTTTCTGTACAGCCTGAAGTATGAGGGTTTACTGAAACACACTAGGGAAATTAAATACCAAAAAGAGATTAGTGAGAAAATAACTGAGCGCCAAAAATGTTATCCAATGAGGCTGCCTTGACCACATGCCTGTTAGTTGTCTTTAATAAAAAAAAATACAGCACTTTGGAAGTCATGCAAATAACATGACCACTCAGCATGTATAGGAAAACTTTTCCCTATGCCCTGAACTTTCTCAAAGCACTTCAGGGTGTAAAGTAACATTATCCCCAATATTGCAGATTAGGAGACTAGAGATATGGAAAATCTCTCTCTCTCTCTCTCTGGAATTAATTTTCTGTATTATAATGTGGCTTCCTTTACCATACAGTCACATTGGAGTAGAATGCAGTGTGGCTCTTATCACGCAACCTACAGATCCTGAAATCTGCAATCTGCAATGGGAGTATGGGGAAAAATGGAGTATAAGGGAAAGCAGTGCAAAGGGCTGTGCTGTTTAGTATGGATCATGCACCTATGATTCTTGTTTAATTTACTTATCTTTATTTTCTCTGTAATGCATAGATTTCTTGCAGCAAGTGAAGAGAAACTTAAGGAGAAACGTAAGGAAAAGGTAGTGGCATGGTAGCCTCACTGAAAGAGGGATTTCCAAATTGAGGGGCCGCATGGAAGAAAGCACATGAATGTTAGAGAGGCAAGAGTAACACTCTTCTGCCTATTGCTGCAACATTTCTCTATGGGGAAAAAAATTCTGCTCTGGGTTTGGAGTATGTAAGTGGGAGTGCGTGGCTTGGGAGCATCCTTGGCTAGAAATGATGCTGTTGCCATACTATAGGAATGCCCTATGTCACTTAGAGGGATGGGACTTCAACTACATCTCTGTCTTTTGTACCTCTTGGTGGCTAGTTCAGGAAATTCCCCACTTCGATGCTGCCTGCTGGCACCTGGTTCTCACTGAACATTCAATAGGAAGTCACCTAACTTAGGGCCAGGGTCCAAGACCCTTCACATCTATACCTCAGCATGCCATGCTCACTTTGGACACCAGGGCCCAACACCTTGGATCCTAAGTAAGCATGCATTGAGAGAGGAATGGGTGAGCTCTGTGCTGCTGTGAGGATTCTGGTTATTTTGTGTCTGAAAGACCAGGGCACATGGGTAAAGAATGCAAAGTCCCTCTATATGTGAAAATTACTGGCCAAGGAAATGGATAGCTTGGTACTTTGTACCAACATAAATACTGAGGAACAGTGGGCATATAAGACAGTGAAGTAGTGTACTTTATACAGCTGTTATTTCACTGCATAGGTTACCACGTTTGATAAAAGCTGCCTTTCGTGCCTCAGTTTCAGTGTTTGTAAAATGAGAATGACAGTACTTTCCTTCTGTAGAGCACTTTGATAGATGCAGATGAAAAGGACTGTAGAAAAAAGAAGTACTATTCTGTGACTACAGTGTTTCCATTAGGTTTTGCTAGTTTCACTTAGATAAGTTTATTTTGTGTGAAGTAGCATATACCTGTATTTCCCACACTTTACTATAGGGAATACCTAGATCCAGTATTTGCAGTATTCTAAGGTATTAGCTAAACCTATTAGCAAGTTTTATAGATAATTGTTGTATCTCAGTGTCTGGGTATCCTTAAGTGCAACTGGATGTAAAGTATAGATTTCTCTATGTCTGCCTCTATGTAAGAGAGAGGCAAAATATGGCTTGCAGGCTGGATGCAGCCTGCCAACCACTTGGATCTGGCCTGAGGGGGTTGGAGGGGGCAAATATTTGGAGCTGGCCTGTGGCTAACCCTGTGGTGCTCCACATGGGGTTGAGCCTCGCCCAGGGCATCCCACACCACGATCCTGCCCACACTTGCCAGCCCCAGTCTGGGTCAGCTTGCACAGCAGGGCTGCTCCTGATGCAGATGCAGCTTCCTGGCTGCTTCTCAGCATCCCTTGGCTCCAGCAGTGGCTCCTCCTCCTATACCTGCCCCTGCAGCACTACTGTGGATGGGAAGAAGCTTCAGCTGGGTGGCTTGTGCCCCAGAACGTGGGGCAGTGGGTCCAGCTCCTGGCTGCCTTCCACCCACTTGGCCACTCATGCTAGGCAGGCAGAGTGGGTGGAAGGCAGCTGGGAGCTGGAGCCCCATATGCTGGGGCAGGAGCTGCCTGGCTGAACTTTCCACCCCTCCCAGAGTAGTGCAGTGGGGCAGGAGGAGGAGCTGCCACTGGAGGTGAGGAAAGCTGAGCAGCACCACCTGGGTGGCTGCAGCCACACCAGGAGCAGCCCTGCCAGTAAGCTTTGCATGCTGACTGGGGCCAGTCCAGCAGGTGCAGGCAGAAGCATGGCGCAGGTTGCCCTGGGAGGGGCTCGGCCCCATGTAGAGCACCACAGAGGCAGCCACAGACTGCACCATCCAGGCAAGCTCTGCTGTGTGTGCCCCTGCCCCGCCCCTCCCTCTGCTCACCCCTGGCCAGCTCTCTGGATTTAGCACCCAGTCAGCCTCCCCCCCACAATGTGGGCAAGACAGTTAGTTAGTTGATTTTACAAAGTTAGTTGGTTTTACAAAGGTGAGAGTGTTTTCCTTCTCAGGTTAGTAATGCTTGAAACCATTTTCCCCCCTCCCCCAAGTCCTGCAAGCAACAAAAGAATAGGATAGAGCTTTAAGCAAAACAACTCTCCACTCTCCTTCTCTTCCTCTGTCTCTCTCTGTCTCTCAGGATAAGAAAAGTCAATAGCAGCACTAGGGGCATGTAGTATTAGGCCTCTGCCTGGATTTCCCCATTTGGGATTTCCTGGGCGCACAATGCTTCAGTGTGGTTCCAGGGTTGGGGCTGCACTGGAGTGAGTTTGACACTCCAGTGCAGTTCCAGGGCTGGGACCATCAGTCTGCTGGTTGGCAGTCTAACCCCTGAGATGGCACCAGAGCCAACATGCCCTGCTTACTGAGAGGTGCCCTGGAGATTCCCCAGGGCACGTATCTGGAAGTAGGAAACACATCACCCATTGTCCTGCAGGATCAATGGGTGGGACAACAGGCGACTTGTTTTGTCCAGTGAGGTGGATCGGCTGTTCTGGGACACATACTGGCACAGCTGATCCACTTCACTGGGCAACATCCATTTATGCCCTTAGTGACTGCACCCACTGAAACTCCATATGGGTTCCAGATCTACAGTAGCCCTTCCTTGTGCATCCTATGACAGAATGTGTCAACTATTCCTTTGCAATTTGTTTGTCCTTCATACAAGTTAGTCATCCATCGGACTCTTGTATTTCTTCGTCTATATGTTACATGATCTTAGTTGATTCTTGGAGCTGGGGATTTCACTAATGGGAGCTAAAGGGATTTTACTCCCCAAAGCAAACTGGAGAACTAGCCCTAGTCAAAGCATGTCCCTGTCGTATGTTTTCTCACATTGAGAGCTTAATGGATGTTTAAACATTTGTTGATTTGCTGCAGCAGAGTGATCTGGTTTAGTGCCTGCCTGGTAGGGAACCATTCCAGATGGGAGTTGCCTATCCAGTTACTAGAATAGTAACACTCAATTAATCTCTGATGGGAGTTTTTTCCTGGAGCCCCTGAAGTTACAGCAGGGTTGATTTTGGCCTCCTTTGCATGTTCTTTGCATATTGCTGCAAGCCAGGACTTCAGTCATCCAAAGAGGGCAGCTCTGCTGAAAACAAGCAGCCGTATGGCCATACTATATTTGTATTAGTTCAAAGTGACTGTGTGTGTGTCTTGCGGTGCCTTTGGAGCCTGGGAAGCAATTCACTGTAAATAGAATTTCACTGTGTCAGAGTTCATTAAAGAAGTAATCCACTGTGTCTGTGATTTTATGCAAATGGATTCACGTTAGTAAATCCATGCCCTGAGGTGCAGATAGCTTTAAAAAGACCATTTAATTTGATTCAGTTATGCTGGAAATCAGCACTGGGAGAAATTCCTTACTGTTTATATTAAAAATAAAACTCTTTGAATTAAACATGGACAAGGGGAGGGGTTAAATCCTGACTTCCATTTTGTTATGCCACATGTCTCCATTTTGCTAGAGTGCTCTCTGCTCGCTGTTAACTAACTTGGCATCATCCAAAGCCACACAGGTATTAAAAATTTCATGTCTTTCCTATTAAGACCAGAAGCCCATTCTAATTAGTCACCAGCAAGGTTCATCATATCACGGTAAATTGCCTTTTGACAGCATTTAAAATACGTTTTGATACTGTGGTTTGATTTTAAATATACAGTTTGTGTTTTTCTTTTCTCCCCAGACTCTTGAGCCTTGTTCAGGATTATCAGATGCATATTTATACTTTATCCAAATGTGGCATTTGTGGACCATGCATATGAACAATTCACTTGTCCATTTCTAAATGATTATTTGTGTATTCAAGCTTATTAATAGGATTCAAAGTAATTCATTAGCACTGTGGCAAAAACCCATGCAGTTTAAATGTTTTCCTCCCAAAGCTCAGACTTTTATGTCAGCTTTTTGATTTTGAAAGGTCTATAACTCTGTTGTTTGTCTGAATCCCTTCCTGTAAATGTAAATCAGTACCACCAAGTGTTGGATTAGGTATTGGAATAGATAGGGTACATTTAGCGTCATTATGGGTAATGAAACACCATTGCAATCAAGCTTGCTTCTTAGAAATTAATGCAATTTCTAGTAATGTACAGTTATAAAGCTTGGGCCAAAGACTGAAATGAGGGTGATTTCTTTTTCCTTGGCTAGTCTCATTTAAGCTATTAAGTTTTTAATATTTCTGTGTTTATTTTGGTTTTCTTAGACATTTGGTAGGATTTTACATGTTTAGTGTTCTCTCTCTTTTCTCACTCATATGTACATAAACACTCTCTTTTTAAATTATTGGGGGGTCTGCTCATCATTTTGTGTTTGTACACCATAGTGCCTGTGGCATTATAGTCCATCCTAAACCTTATGAAATTTTCAGTTTCTGAAATGTTCTACATTCTTCATGTCCGGTCAGTCTCCTGAGCTAAGGAAGAATTTCATGGTAGGGATTATGGAGGTTCCCCCTGGAATAGTCCACATCTTGTCTCTTCCCTCTTCCTAGTCCTGCACTGAAAAGGCAGTAGAGAGTGTGTGGTTCAAAACAAAAGCACTGGGTTACACCTGGCTTCTTAATAGCATGGAGGCCAGGAATAGCTCTGTTTCCATTTGGTGTGGTTGGTGGGGGAGGCAAACCACCAGTAGCATATGATGCCTGCTAGAAAAGAGGCTCCTGCTCCTGATACTTGTGGTAGGGCTATGGGATTAAGGAGTGCAATGGAAGCTGTCTAGTGAATTTAGTGAGAGTAGGAGGAAGGTAGGAGAAAGGGGAGCTGGGCCAAGTGACTTCCTGTCCTCACCATGGCAGATGAAAGTGAGAATGTTTTCTCTTGAGTAAAGGCTGTCCACAGTGATACCAAGGCTAAGGGATGCCAAATGTTTCAATCTTTTTTACTTTTCTCTCAAATAGGTCTGAACTAGATATACTGTCTGCTATCTCTGAGGGCATTCTGATTGGCTACTGCCCACAGCAAGATGCCCTGGACGAACTTCTAACTGGTTGGGAGCATCTTTATTATTACTGCAGACTTTGTGGAGTGCCAACACAATATATTCATAAGGTAGGTATCCATGTTTTATCTCTGCAAAACTGGATAGGGCAACATTGTGCCAGAGAGATCACAGAGCAGTTCTGTTTTCTTGTACCAGACAGAATTCCTGAAGCTGCTCTATTGTGACATGGAGTCCACAGTTATTTGGCTGGCTCAAGGATTGGCCTTGGTTAGAAACATCTTTTGTCATTCAGTTGGGCCCTGCACTCATTTGAGCTGGTCTGGGCCTTGGGATTGGGCTGTGCTTTAACAAGGTGCTGCCATGCAAACAGTGTCCTATGGGTATTTCAGTAGTCATGTAAAGTTCAGCATTCAGTCCTTTCCTTATCAACCTACCTTATTAGGTTTGATTAAGGATGGGCAGAGTGCTGCAAACACTAAGGAAAATATATTGCAGGATAATTGTTATTGCATTAAAGCTCTTGGCTATAATTACCTGTCATCTTCATAAAGTGACAGTTGCCTTCTTATGACCAGCTTTTAGCACATCTCTACTCTTCTCCAGCTTCCATTATCAGGGCACTTAATACAGACATGGATGGGAACAGTTTCTTGTATGTCTCATATGGGTGTATATTAATTTAGAGAACATTGTTAAATATTTATAAGCCTTGCATAAGTTATTGAATATTTTTTATCATAAATGTAATTTAAAACAAATCAAGATTTTATTATTTAATTAGGCGGCAGGCTCTTTTAAGTGCTGCAAGTCTGGTTCTTAATCTTTGTTAAGGTGTCATGCATAAGAGCAGTACATCCCTATAGTGTAATTATCTACAGTTTTGTTGACAGTCAATGAACCAGAAAGGCATTGGCCAAGTTAGTTTGAAGTCTGCTAGAAAGGAGGGCAGACTAGCTGGTTCAGAGAGGCACGAGCTTTCATAGGCAACAGCCTACTTCATCAGATGTTTTATAGATTCATAGACACTAGGGCTGGAAGGGACCTCAGAAGATCATCGAGTCCGGCCCCCTGCCCCAGGGGCAGGAAGTCAGCAGGGATCATAGGATCCCAGCAAGATAAACATCCAAATGTTTCTTGAAGGTCTTCAAAGTAGGTGCTTGAACCACCTCCAGCAGCAGTCTCTTCCAAACCTTGGGGGCTCGGACAGTAAAGAACTGTTTATGTCCAGCCTGAAACGGTCATGGAGGAGTTTGTAACCATTCGACCTTATCATCCCTTGGGGCGCTCTGGTGTCAGATGTTCCCCAGATCCTGGTGAGCACCCCTGATAAACTTATAGGTGGCCACCAGATCATCCCTGAGGCTATGCTTTTCCAGACTGAAGAGTCCCATGGCTCTCAGCCTGTCATCGTAAGGTCTGTTTTCCTGACCTTTGATCATGTGCGTGGCTCTCCTCTGCACTCTCTGAAGCTTTTCCAAATCCTTTTTGAATTGTGGAGCCCAAAACAGATGCAGTACTCCAGCTGCAGCCTCACCAAGGCTGAGTACAAGGGGAGAATGACGTCCTGGGATTTGCTTGAGAAGCATCTATGGATACAAGCCAGTGTTTAGCTGCACCATCACATTGAAGGCTCATGTTCATATTGTGGTCAATCATGACCCCCAAGTCCCTTTCATCCATAGTGCTACCCAGCATAGCACTGCTGAGCCTATAAGGATGCTGCAGGTTTTTCTTCCCAAGGTGGAGAACCTTGCATTTTCTGGTGTTAAACACCATCAGGTTCTCATCCGCCCATTTCCTGAGCCTGTCAAGGTCTGGCTGGATCACCCTCCTGTCCTCAGGTGTGGACGCTTTATCCCAGAGTTTGGTGTCATCGGCGAACTTGGCCAGTCTGCTTCTGACACGAATGTCCATATCATTAATGAAGATGTTAAATAGTATAGGTCCAAGGACAGAGCCTTGAGGGACCCCGCTGGTCACCATGATGATTGACTTCTGTCAACCACCACTCTCTGGGTCTGACCACGGAGCCAATTCCACAGCCAGAGGATTATGGTGAGGCTGAGGCCACAGTTAGTCAGTTTTGCTAAGAGGTGATCATGGGATACCATATTGAAGGATTTTTAAAGTCAAGATATATGACATCAATCTCTTCTCCCTTGTCCAAGTGATAGGTCACCTGGTTGTAAAAGGAAATAAGATTGGTCAAGCAAGACCTACCCACCACAAACGCATGCTGGCTATCCCTCAGGATGTTACCATCGGCCAGTCTTTTCAGAATGGTCTCTTTGTTAATCTTTTCTAACACCTTCCCTGGTATAGAGGTCAGGCTGATGGGCCTATAGTTTGCCAGATCCACTTTCCTCCCTTTCTTGAAGATAGGTACCACGTTGGACTTCTTCCAATCTTTGGGCAATTCACCAGAGTGCCAGGAGTTGTCGAAGATCCATACCAGCTCAGGCACATACACATTCAAATCAGCCTAGGCACATACATACCTATCACCAATTCAAGCACATACACTATACACCCCAAAAGTTAGACACAGATCCCTAATTCGTATATCATGCACACAATGACATATATATATACACACACACTCACCAGTTCACACACATACAACCCACCTACACATACACATACACACAGGCAAGTTCCTCACTTGGATGGTAGAGTGTGTATGTGTGTGCTTGGGGTATCTGGGATACTTGGGGGAAGGTTCAGGTGAGAGAGTGAGTTAAAGCGTAGGGAGTGAAAATTGCCAGAACCGGGATCAGAACCGGTGGACTACAAAGAAGTTGGCTGAGGAACTGAGGCTTGGGTTTACTTAAGGTAGACTGGGGCTGGAAACTGAGGCAGACAGCTGAGATATTGGTGGGGAGGAACATAAGTGGTGGCAAGGAGGAGACAGCCAGGAAAGAAACTGAGGCAGAAACCTGGTTGCTCAGAGGAAAAGGAAAAGGCAGTGGGGATAAGACAGTGGCAAAGAAACAGGGGGGTTAGAGGCAGAGAGGAGCTCAGGACAGGTGTTGGAGGTGGCAGTGAGCCAGAAGCAGGAGAGGGAAAAATGAGACAGAAGTTAGAGGGGCGAGGAGCAGAGATTGGAACAGGGCCAAACCAGAGTAGATTTCATAGAAATTAGGGCTGGAAGGGACCTCGGAAGATCATTGAGTCCAGCCCCCTGCCCATAGGGCAGGAAGTCAGCTGGGGTCATAGGATCCCAGCAAGATAAGCATCCAGTTTGCTCTTGAAGGTATTCAATGTAGGCGCTTGAACCACCTCTGGTGTCAGGCTGTTCCAGACCTTCGGGGCTCGGACACTAAAGAAATTCTTCCTTTTGTCCAGCCTGAAACGGTCTGGTAGTAGTTTATGACCATTCGATCTAGTCGTCATCCCTTGGGGCGCTCTGGTGAACAAACGTTCCCCCAGATACTGGTGGTCACCCCTGATAAACTTATAGGTGGCCATCAGATCACCCCTGAGCCTGCGCTTTTCCAGGCTAAAGAGCCCCATGGCTCTCAGCCTGTCGTCATAAGGTCTGTTTTCCTGACCTCTGATCATGCGTGTGGCTCTTCTCTGGGCTCTCTCAAGCTTCTCCACATCCTTTTTGAATTGTGGAGCCCAAAACTGGATGCAGTACTCCAGCTGCAGCCTCACCAAGGCCGAGTACAAGGGGAGAATGACGTCCCGGGATTTGCTTGAGAAGCATCTATGGATGCAAGCCAGCGTTTTGGTCGATCTACTAGCCGCAGAATTGCACTGCAGGCTCATGTTCATCTTGTGGTCAATGATGACCCCCAAGTCTCTTTCTTCCACAGTGCTACCCAGCACAGCACTGCCGAGCCTATAAGGATCCTGCGGATTTTTCTTCCCAAGGTGGAGAACCTTGCATTTATCGGTGTTGAACACCATCAGATTCTCGTCTGCCCACTTGCTGAGCCTGTCCAGGTCAGCCTGGATCACCCACCTGTCTTCTGGTGTGGATGCTTTGCCCCAAAGTTTGGTGTCTTCGGCGAACGTGGCCAGTCCGCTTCTGACTCCAGTGTCCACATCATTAATGAAGATGTTGAACAGTATGGGTCCAAGGACAGAGCCTTGGGGGACCCCACTGGTCACAGGACACCATGATGAGTGACTTCCATCAATTACTACCCTCTGGGTCTGACCACGGAGCCAATTTTCCAGCCAGTGGATCGTGGTACACAGAGTAACCGGGGGGTGATAGCTACCTATCCAGGCTGGAAAGGGGTCCTTGTCCCGTAGGTGTTGTCCTGAGGAGGGTTGCCAGCAGGGCGTCTGGGTGGATAGATGGTGTGGCATGGTGCTGATTCAGATGGAGTGGGCGTCCCATTGGGTCTGTCTTCACTGCCCCTTTTTATAGGGGCAGACCTTGTGTGACCCTAGTGACAGGAGGCATGCCCAAGCAAGGGTCAGCCCCTGGTGTACTGAGCATGTGTACTCCATGCAGGGAAGTGCAGTTTCAGGTGTCTGTAATGGTGGGGTACAATGGTTGAGTTGCTGGTTCTGCAGGGTCTTTTGTCTTTCAAATGCTGGGTTCTTGTCTCTGTTCCTGGGTGAGGTCCATGGTTCCTGGATGAATCAATGCGAGGTGATGACCTGGTCATTACAGGATATTCAGTAGAGGCCTGCTACCATTGTATTTCAATCATTCCCAATCACTCTCATTCCTCCAGGAACCAATTTACATGGGAGGGTACATGAATTATACAGTTGCAACACAGGGGTTGCCCGGGCAGAGGACACAAGATGGAGGCATCCATCCAGGAAGAGCACACACCAACTGCTGAAACTTCCTTAGCCTGACGAAGGGTTTTTGAACCCAAAAGCTTGCTTAATAACTATTCTCCAACTATTTGGGTTGGTCTAATAAAAGATATCAGATTCACCCAAGGAACCTTGTCTGCCTATGTCCTTAGACCAACACAGCTACAACCTAAACCCCTGCAAGATGGAGGCATAAACTTGACATGACTTATGCTAACTTACATATATAGGCCTAAAACAGTAATCACACAATATAAAAGCAATACAAACATAATAATTATCACTTATAAAACAGTGGGTATCGATATTAAAACAGCAGAGCACTTATTTGCAAAGAGGGGAGAGAAAAATAAAACTTACTACCTAAAATAAAATGTTAAAGTTTATCCTACATCTCAGTTTACTTATACTTATCTATAGGGAATAGAGAGGGAGAGAAAAAGTCAGAAATGGTTGGGGAAGGGGAGGGAATGCATTTTAAAATTAAAAAAAAGAAAAACTGGGGGTTTTGCTACACACCCTGGGCACTGATGTCGGCTTGCAGGAATGCATAGCTTTCCTTGACATAAAAAGCTACACCCCCGCCTCTTATCCACTCGATATCTCCTGTACAGGGTATAGCCATCTATACCCATGTTATAAATGGACTTGCAGAAAGAAAAGGCTTAAAATAGAGAGGAATTGAAAAACAAAGTCAAGGGACAGAGGGATGGGCCACTGTTGAGAGAGGCAAAAGGTAGGTTGAAAAGATCAATAGCATGAGTAACTGGTGCCTCCTGAATCTGGGGGGGATACTCACCCTGACTTAGAGGCTAGGTGAAGAAGAGGACCTGAGAAGGAACTAACTCCTCAGGCTTTCTCATTGGTCTGTTCCCAATCTGGGGGCAGAGCCTTGAGAAGAAATAAAAGCCTGTGTGCTGAGCACAAGGGTGGCTTCAATGAGGGATGATGAAAACGGGGCTGCAGAAGAACTGGTAGAGCTGACTGGCAGAGCAGAGCAGTTGCCCCAGAAACACCAGGGAGAGACCTCCGCTGAGTGGGAAGCAGCAGTTGGCTGCATCCCAGCCCCACTGTGGAAAGAGCTTCAGGGTCAGTGCGCAGAAGGTCCGAAGAGTGGAAGGGACCTTGGCGGGTCCACGAGGCAGCATGGGTTTCTAACTCTGCACAAGGCAGGAGTCCCTGGTGCATGGATTGGTGCACAGGGCTGGTAGAGCTGAAAGGACTGCCATGGCTGCACAAGGCAGTGAAGGTCCATAACCCAAGGGCAGAAGCCCTCAGTGCATGGAGCAGTGCACAAAACTGGAGAGCTGATGGGATGCTGTGGCTGCATGAGGTAGCACAGGTCCCCATCCCTGCACGAGGCAGGCACCCCTTCGGTGCACAGGGTAGTGCGCAGGGCTGACAGACCTGGTGGCTGCGCGAGGCAGCTCAGGCCTTTCTGCAGCAAGCGGCAACCAGACAGGTCAACCACCCTAGCGAGGAAAGACTCCTTGCAGCAAACCCACAAATAGAGATGAGCCTAGCCCACCAAAGCTGCTGGGAAGGGGATTGTTGCTGCCTGGAGGGGAAGAGAAGGGGATATCCTCAGGGGTGGAGGGGCTCTCCCCATTCAGGTGACTAAGGGGAAGTCTTCTGATGGGGAGGGGGACAACCCACCCTTGGGTGTAGAGAGAAATCAAGGGTCCCTGTTTGTTAAGGGTGGTTTTACGGTTATGGGGCCCCTCCTAGTTGTGTGGCCTAGGAGGGGGTGATGGTATTCCTTTAAGGTAACGGGTCCCTCCCTCTGGCACCATTTCTTCTTTGGGCACAGCTTCTGTGCCATTGTTGTGTTTTGGTTCCTTGTGTTGTTGGGATTTCTGTTGTAAACTTGTGTCCTTATTGTTGTATTATGAAAGGGTTATAAGCTGCTTTATTTAGCCTGCCAGTAGGATTTGCTAGCTCAACCCTTCCTCAATATCTGAATTAATTGTATTGGTTATCTTTATGCATTTGTATTCCATTTAATATTATCTCACTTGTGTGTGTTCAGTTATTGTCCCATCACTACCAGATTCTCATTTGTTGATTTGCCGTCTAACCTGTGTTTTATCATTGAATATTCCCTTGCCTGCCACCTGGAGAGCCCTGTCAAGGGCAGGGACTGCACACTAACCAGAAGGCCAAAGAGGATGAAGGCCTGTGCTAACGTAGTGTTTTCTTTTGCCATATCTGGCTGAAATTGCCTGAGTTGAGGGTTAATAAGAGTGATTGTCTTTGTAAATCTATATTAGTAAATATTAAAATATTATATATGTGTTTGTGTGTGTGTGTGTGTTTATAAGTTTGATATAATACTGTACAATTAAACTTGTAAGTAGTTAAGTATCACTGGGTGTCCCTGGTCTCTGCTCTGCTATGTAGGGAAAAGAGGTGGGGCTGGCCTGAAGCTAGGCAGTCAAACTCCCACAGCATACTCATACCCGCTGACACCCCTTCAATTGAAGAGGGGGTACCAGCTGCATACCACCCAGGTTACATATATCAATAAAACATTGTGTTCAGTTAATACCTATATATATAGTGACATTTCATTTTAATCGCAGATTTGGGGTTTTTGTCAGAGAATTTGCAACTTTTTATCAGAGAAAACAGGATTCCTGGTCATAATCAAAGGTAATGTTCTTTATTATTTGTAATCCAGCCTCATAGGGAATGTTGGTGTGACATCCATGATGGCTAGTATGATGTTCACTGGAAGCTTGTTAATAGATTCTTGAGGAATTTCTTGAGGAACTTTATAATGTCTTCCAAGTAACTGGCAGCTCCAGTAGTATACAAGGATAGGACCAGGAATAGGATACAGGGGTAGCATAGGACCTTTGGCTCTACACAGAATAGTGGTCCACTTTGGCTCTACACAAAATGGGTCAAAATAAAGTCCTTATTATTTATGATGAGATCAGCAAAGCAGGTTAAAAATTGTAGCAAAACTTACTAGATGTCAGATGTTCCACAGTAACTATTTTGTATGTCTGTTTCTACCACATGGCAAGTGAGAGATAAGTCAGTATTATTTAAGTGTTTCATTCCAGGGTATAGCTTGATATAATTTTATATAAGTATCCATACTGGAGTGAGACTTGAGTCATCCAGCTATCATGCAGACTTTGTATATAACTTTGGGCACATAGTAGTTTCATAGGTCAGGAGGGACCTGAACAGATCATCTAGCCTGACTGCCTGCCACAGGCAGGAATGAATGCTGGGTTCACAAGACCCCAGACAGGTGATCATCCAACCTCCTCTTGAATTTGCCCAAGGTAGGGGTGAGGATCACTTCCCTGGGAAGCTGGTTCCAGATTTTGGCCGCATAATTATGCTGTGCCTTTCTTCCTCATCTGGTAAAAGAAGATGATACCTCCTTTTACTTATGCCTTGTCTGTATAGATCAGTGATTCTCAACCATGGTGCCATGTCACCCTGGTTTGGCATTAGATCTGTTCAAGAGTGCTGTGGGGTGCCACATAGTGTTAGCACTGTTAGGCGCGCAAATATAATTATTCTGATAAACCCAGAGATTTCAAATAGGAATCCATAGGGTTGAAAACATTCTGATCTGAGTTCTTTGCAGCAGAAAAACTGTTCTACTGTTTTTTCATGATAAAAAAGAGTGAAAACCGAGAGGTGAGGTACCTTGAGTGTAATGATCTTGAGGGGTACCTGAGGGGTGTTCAAGTCTAATGACAGGTGTCTTAAGTTTAAAAAAATGGAGAGCCACTGGTATAAGTTGTCATCTATCCAGCTATGGCTCTGTCTGTTACCATGTGTTTTGTTCAGCATGTAGCAAAATGGGGCTCTTGAGTAAGGCTTTGAGATGCTAATCAAAATAATATATTTAATGAATGGTTTTCATCTTCCCACAAATTTCAGAGTAAAGATCTTTAGAGAAAACTATTTGACAAGTCTAGCCTATCAATGGGCACTTCCTGTTCTATGCTTTTGTATGGGATTGCAGCACAATGTTAAACAGCTCCTGTGTTCCAACTTTGAAATGGTTGTATTTCAGCAGTAGATAAACTGGTCCCTGTGAAAAGTTTGTTTTCAATTTAAATGTGTGAGGCAGAATGCCTGGGGATCCCAGGGAACAGCGGGTTCTACAGAAACATAAATTATTGCTGCTGTTCTCTCACTCTTGTCTGTTATGTGATGTTGTAGTCGAGCCTCTGAGTGTTTACCAATAAGTGCTTGTGTTAATACACATACACACGCAAAACAGACAATGCACTAGGGAGTGCATTTGTTTGATCTGAAGGTAGAAAGCAATCTGAGTCCATCTTGTTTTTCAGTAAGTTGGCAGGTGAGTAGATGACTTAAGAGTATGCTACACAGCCTAAATAAATATAATCTATTAAAGCAATAACTTCAAGGTTCAGATTCTTTGCCATGCAGATTTATCATCAACAGGAGTCCAGTACCTGACACAATGCTGAGTGCATTTAAACTTCCAAAACAGTAATTAACCAAATGGGAAAGGAGGGGGAAACAGGTCATTTGCTACCAACATAAAACTTGAAGTTAAATTAAAAATGTATTTTCTCCCACAATATAACAACACTAGGATAGGATTAGCTTTGAACTTGATTAGAGCAAAGACCTGGGGATGTTCAAACAATCATCACAATAAAAGAGTGTTTATTTTTATTAGATTTGTCTAGTACATCAATACATTTCAGAGTTTGTATCTTAGGAGAAGTAATGGGATAGATGTCATCTCTCATACCACAGTAAATCTCATCGAGTCATCAAAGTAAATGCAGTAGAAATGGGTGCACAGTGTTACAAGGGTAAAAGTTTCAACATCTGTTATGTATCTTTAACCCACCAACCTGAACAGCATCAAACGTGATACGAAATGCAGTGTTTAATGCTTGGATTGCATCTTTTCAAGTCATGCTGCTTTAATGTTCAGTGAGCATTTGAAAACTGAAAAGTTAGTCAATAGGAACATGCAAATAGTTCTGTTTTATTTAATCCTTCAAACAGGTGAATTTTTGTGGCAACCCAGAACTGCCTTGACTTGCACTCTATGAAGAGAGTGTGTGACATTGTAAACCCTGGTACTTTAATGATTTCCATGGCGTGGAGACTGGACAGTCACTTGACCCCAGTTGACTTCCTGCCTAGAGCAGGGGGAGGGGGAGGAGCCTGGACCTGATGATCTGCAAGGTCCCTTCCAGCCCCTAACAATCTATGAATCTAAGAGCAAAATCTGTTCCTAGAATTTTGTTTTCCATGTAGCAAGGGGTTTATGTAGAGCTTTGTGCAGAATCAAGGCTTAAGATTGTAAAACCTTAGTGTTGCTTCTCCTACAACTTTAGTTACCAGTGTGAGCTTGTGCTAAAATTACTAGGTTTATTGTGAAGGGCAGTAGATCATTTTTTCTTTAAAATTGGAAGAAAATTGATAAAATATTTTTGAGTTAGATAACACAAAAAGTTACTGTTTTTGCAATGTTCACTAGTTCAAAATACTTCTTGGGTAACAAAAGACTTATTTTTCAGATGGTTCTAATTCAGTGTATGGTTTCTGCATAATTTTTTGCAATGTTGCCATTGAATATTTGGGTACAGGCAAACTGAAAGGTATTTTAAAGTCTGTTTTACTGGGTAATACCCTTCAAAGCACAATTACATCATAAATTGTGCAGATTAATGAAGTTATACTGGAAATGCATTAGTTATTCTACAGTATGACTAACATAAATGTCATATAGACAGCATCTTCATTAAAACTTATGTTATATTAATGAGCTTGACACATGACTGCAAATCTAATCATGTAGACGTTTGCAGATGTACACATCTGCACACATGCGAACACACCCATAATTATCAAAAAAGAAAGGGAGTGAAGTCATCTGTTGCTCGGTGCAGTAGACTGAGCTTATATTTGTTGGGCTTAATTGTAATATTTTCCACCAGTGCATAAGGGCTGAGGGAGATAACAAGGACATAGGAAGTCTCTTTTCTACGTGCAACCAGGAAATCAAACCCTCTCCATTGTACTCAGTGCATCACCTTATAAGTGCGACAACTTTATAGCTCATCAGTCTACAAACCATTGACTTGATGCCTCTCCTCTGGACTGTGCAACAGAAGTATATCTACATGTCCAGCTAACTTGCTTATGTTCTGCAATCATCTGCAAGAGTTAACTTGCAAGCTCTATGCATTCTAAGCAGCGGCACAGTGAGTGCCATGAAATGAATCTTCCCCTTGCATTGAGAAATCATTTGGAGCCAGCAAAATGTCTGTAACAGAGAACTTACAAGCCCAAACCTCTGCTTTCCCTTGCTGTGCCAACTAGGTCATAACTTAGTCATGAGTGTCTATGCACTGAATACTCTCGAGCAAATAATAAGCATGGAATAGCATTGTGGGTTTAGGTAAATTAAACAAAGGCAAGATTTACCTCACAACCTGGAAAGAACACTGTATTTGTATTTCTTCTTAAAGGGGGAAAATGACAAAGTTGCTCTCTATATTATTCCTGGGATAGTGTGTTAAGAGCTTGTGATTCATGGCTCGGCATAGTTGGGGGTGGCAAACTTTAAAATCTGACTTTGCTTCTTCTAACTACTTTCTGTGTCTTCTTTGACAGTATTCCTCAATTCTCTAATTTCCTCCCCTGCCTTATTCACTGTCCTCTTTTAAATTAAAAAGCATTTTGCTGATTATATTAAGAGTCACAGTAACGACTCAAGCTGTGCTAGAAAAAGTTCTGATTATAGTTCAAATATGCTCATTGATATAGCTGAAACACCACAATCTTCTCCTTCATATTTTTGTTAAAATGCAATAAATCTTAGTATTACTTGAGATTCCTTGAAATATTATGGCATATTGATTTGGATCTGAGCAGGAAAGCACATATTTTAACTCTGTCCTTTTCTTTCAGATTTTATGAACTATTCCATACGGGTCTCAGTGCATTTTTGTTGCATTTATAGAGAAAAACCCTGACAGTCAGTAGTGTGCACATATTTCCCATGGTAATAAACAAAAGTCAGATTAGCAGATAAGCTACCTGCTTATATATCAAAGATACTGACTTTAAATACTGTTGACATTCTGGTTTTGATACAAACTTTTTATTACTATTTTTTCTTAGTGTCATTTTGTCTCAAAGGATTATGAAGGTGTTCAGAGCTGTGTATAATCAGAGCCTGTGGTTGGATAACTAGAGTTTTCAGCCGTGTGTAGACAAAATGAGAAGCATGTGTGCACAACACTTTAAAGTGGGCTAAATGCTTTTGCACCACTTTAATGGTGTCAGTGTTTGCAGAGCTCAGTGCCGTATTGCGAATGAATTCTGGCTGCTGTTGGAAATTCGGTGGTGTACTGCACCTTAAATGACTTGGGGCGCAGCAAACTAAAACTCCTTCGAGGAGTTTTAGTTTGCTGCCCCTACAGCCATAGAGCAAAACACTGGTCTCTGTGTGGCTCCACAGCTCTGCAGGAAGCCCTGCAGGCAGCCTGGCAGCAGCCTGGGAAAGCAGCTCCACCCAAGAAAAGTGGCGAGCCTTATTTTATTTTTTTTCCACCCTGGAGCCTGCTTTCCTGCCTGAGCTGTATGGAGGCTTGGTGCTTCCCTCCACAGCTGTGGTGTTCCCTGGAACCGCTCGAGCCGGATGCCTGAGGGCAGGTGCGGGTGTGCCTATTCCACAAGAAAACTTACATTAAGGAAACGTGTTAATATACTCCTATTCTCAAAGGCATGAGCACAAATATATGAGCTTATTTGAAATAGGCAACAAATATTCACTTTTCTCTGTCAATATGCTGCTCACTGAATTCCACAAACTAACTGGGTCCTGTCTGTTTGGTCCAATCCTAATCTTGCAATTTTCCATGACCTTTTCTGGTGACAGGAGGGAGGTAAATTTAGGTAACTCCCTCGCTGGGGAATCCCTGGCAGGGATTCTCAAATATAGCAAACTAATGACTGTTGCCAAATACTCATGTCACCCCCTACTTCCTCTGCCACAGCCACTGAAGGGTGGGCACTCCAGGCTCATTGTATCTGAAAAACAAAACAGGTATATTAAGGCTCTTACTGTATTCAAATGGCACATCTTTCCTACAGATTATTGCAGTGCCCCTACCAACTGGTGCTCTGAGGGCCATTGTGTCTAGGACTCCTTGGCTTAGAAGTCCCTACTACATCCCTGACTCACCCTTGAACAGGTCCAGTTCCTTGGCCAATGTAGATGACTGAGGGCCGTTTTAGATTTTCCCATGTAGGGAAGCTGGCACTAGTATTAGTGCACACACATTTGGCTTTTGCTTACTGAGCAAGAACAGAAGATCTGTATCTGGCCCTGGGCTGGTGAGTGCAAAGTTGGAGAGAGCTACTTGGATACTTCTATCCACTTGTGCCTCTGTGGAAGGTCAGACCAGTCTGGTCCCAATAATGATCTAAAATAGTGGGAGTGAAGACTAATTTGTGCCCTCTCATCAGTCCAGAGTCCCCAAGTAAAGAGACTGATCAGAGCTAAATCTAGTTTAATCCAATCTTTTAGGAAGGGCAAAAGCCCTTACTTGTGTAACTGCTCTTCTGCCAATTCCCACTTTTATGTTTGACCTATTATTTCATTCCATCATATTTTCTAGCACTTGAAAAATGTGTGGGATCTAATCAATACTGAGAAAACACATTGGAAGAAGGAGCATTTTAAGTTAATGGCTCAGTGATCCAAAATGCTTGGTGAATGACTGTTACAAGAGTTAACAAAGCCAGATTTTCTGTTCAGAACACTGTCTTATTTTTCATGGGTCCCCTTAACAGCCTTTGATTCTTAACATTTTTCCTGACAGATTCCAGCAAGTCTTCAATCTATGATTTGATAATCATACAATGCCTCAAATGAGAAAAGAGGAAATATTTATTTTTAAAGTTTAGTGGGGGAAAAAAATCTGTGCTAGTTCAGACTGTCTAGTTGAATGCACGAGTCCTACTATTTTTGCCATTTCTTGATTGCAGGTAGCTGGGGACCTTGTTAGCCGATTACATCTGGACACCCATGTTGACAAACTGGTGAGGTCATACAGTGGTGGCACAAGGAGGAAGCTATCTGCAGCTCTGGCTTTGGTTGGCAAACCACAAATACTTTTACTGGTGAGCCATGTCAACATCCTCATTGCTTCAGAAGTGCATGCAAATTCAGTTGACTTTTTTCATTATTTTTCAGGCCACTTTACTTATTTCTGCTTCCGAAGCAACTCTAGGGAGAAGGTGACACAAAACCGGTGTAGCTGTCTTTTTCAGCTCTCTGAATAAATATATTTTACTTTACATTCCAATGTTCTTGGATTAGAATTCAAAGCTGGCTTCTGCTTTATGATTTCCTACATAGGCTATAATACAATTGTTACCTCTCTAGGTCACTCTGAGCATGTAATTTTTTAACATATATTTCTTCACAAAAAAAGAGAAATAGGATGTATTCTGCAACATGTTAGAATGTGTCATATATTTTTCTGCCCGTTTCTTCCATACCAGAAAAGTAAACCTGAAAATATCATTCTGTGTGGCTCCATCTGCATAGAGATATCGGTACTGGTTATGTTCATAGATTCGTAGATTCTAGGGTCGGAAGGGGACCTCAGTGGGCCTTCTAGTCTGACCCCCTGCCCCTGGCAGGCAAGAAAAGGGTCACCAAACCTGGGGTCATGTGAACCCAGCCAGGTGCCTGTCCAGTCTCCTCTTGAAGACCCCCAAGGATGGGGCGAGCACCACCGCCCTTAGAAGTCCATTCCAGATCCTGGCAATCCTGACTGTGAAGAACTTTTTTCTAATGTCCAGTCTAAACCTTCTTCTCTGCAGTAGCTTATGGCCATTGTCCCTTGTTGTTCCAGGAGGTGCCTTGGTAAGCAGATCATTGCCTACTTAATGTTGCTCTCCCCTTATGAATGTGTACACCGCCACAAGGTCCCCCCTCAGCCTTCTCTTGGAGAGGCTGAAAAGGTTACGGTCCCTTAGCTTTTCCTCATAGGGCTTTCCCTGCAGGCCTCTAATCGGACGAGTGGCTCGTCTTTGGACCCTCTCCAGGTTGTCTGCATCCTGCTTGAACTGCAGCATCCAGAACTGAACACAGTACTCCAGCTGCAGCCTGACCAGTGCTGCATACAGAGAGAGAATCGCCTCCCTGGAACTGTTTGTGAAGCACCTATGGATGCACGACAAGGTGACTCTGCCGACTATTTCATCACATTGATGACTCATGTTCATCCTGGAGTCAACAGTGACTCCAAGATCTCTTTCTGCCTCAGTGGTTCTGAGAAGGTCGCCCCCCAACCTATAGGTATGATGGCAGTTCTTTCTCCCCAGATGCAGCAACTTGCACTTGTTCTTATTGAATTGCATCCTGTTACTCTCTTCCCACTTCCCCAACCTGTCTAGGTCAGCCTGGATCTGGTTCCTCCTCTCCAGGGTGTTAGCTTCACCCCATATTTTTGTGTCATCCGGGAATTTGGACAAGGTGCTTCCCACCCCCTCATCCAGATAACTGATGTAGATGTTGAACAGCACCGGCCCCAGAACTGAGCCCTGAGGGACTCCACTGCACACATCTTTCCAGATTGAAACTGACTTATCCACCACCACTCTCTGAATGCGACCCTTGAGTCAGTTTGCTATCCAGTCTACTGTATAATCATCCAAGGCAAATCTCCTCAGTTTAACACTGAGATTGTTTTTTAAAATGCTCAAACTCCTCTATAGAAGAAGCTTGCTAGATGTCTTTCACTGTAGATCTGCCCAGTTTCTGTTTCTTTCCCTGGAGCCCTCCACATGTGCAGGTAAATCTATGATGGGGTCTAATGCATGATCCACACAATTGTGCCTCCTGCCATGCCACATGTGCACAGCAGGAGGCATGATTGAGGGATTGTTAATCAAAACTCATCACATCTTATTGCTGATGCAGGGGGAGCCAGGATCGGGCCCCTCTGCACTGGCAAGAAGCAAGCTCCTGCAGCTGGAAAACCCCGCAGCTGAAGGGGCCCCCAGCCACAGGGATGCCCTATGAACCCCTGTGTCTGGGAGACTAGCTGCTATGATCCCCCAAACTGCAGGGGTGGATGGTGTGCCCTGTAATAGGGTGCATCTCTAGGTGACTGGGCTGCACCTGCCTGCCCACTCCAGCTCCCTAATTTGGCTTCTTTCTCTCCCTCATGTCATATCTTGGTGTTATAATTGAGATATTATTTCAGGAGGCTGCTTTTAGGTACTGGAAACCTTGGCAGGAGGTGTTTTGCTTCCCCCAGTAATTCCTCCAGTCACAGGTCTGACCAGGTATTGCGGGGATCGTCCCTTCTCTCTGTCTGTGGGTGGGGGTTCAGCCCCTGTTGGGCTCCAACCCATCTTAATTTAGTCAGGGCCTGACCCTTTCCTAGGCCTCCTGCTCTGAAGCCAACAAAAGCAATATGAAAAAAGGAAACAAAAAAACACAGGGGGAAAATGGCAGGGTGATGGATACTCTGCTCTGTGGCCTCTGTGCCTCCCCTCATCTGCTCTGGTGTACCAGGTGTTGTTTCAAAAATGATCACAGAAGAAAAGAAAAGAACCAAAAAGCAGAGCTGTATCAGTCTCTCATAAACAGTCATAGAATCATAGAAAATTAGGGTTGGAAGGGACCTCAGGAGGTCATCCAGTCAACCCCCCTGCTCAAAGCAGGACCATCCCCAACTAGATCATCAGAGCTAAGGCTTTGTCTAGTTGGGTCTTAAAAACCTCCAAGGATGGAGATTCCACAACCTCTGCTTGGTCCTTGTGGCTCCCCCAGACCCCTCCTGGGCCAATACACTCAGTCCCCCAGGGCTTCTTTTGGGGTTAACAAGAACAGCCCTTAGCTCTCTGTATACCCCTCACTCAAGGGTCCTCCCAAAGCACCAAAAAAAAGAGAGCCCTTAGTACTTCCTCCATGCTTGCTCCTTCACTCTCCATTGAGAAAGGTTCCTACTCCCAGGCAGCAGCAATCCTGGCCAGAAGTGAGTTCCCTTTTGCCTCCCTGAAGAGCTCCATCTCCCTTCGCCATTGGGGTCAGCCTCCCTCATCTGTCCTAAGCAGAATTTATAGCTCAGTCAATCAGCAGTCAGCTGACTGCAGGCTGGGCTTTGAAAGGGTGAATCCACAGCCCAGAGCCTGGCATCTCCCCTCTGGAGGTCCCTGCTCCTACCTATGGCAAGCTTCTTGACCCCTCCTGTCTAGCTGCGTGTCTATCTTGGTAGCCAAAATCTCCTCCACTCTGGCCACACTGGCAGGGTCTTGATTTGCAGCTGGTAATCCTTCCCCCCTGCAGGCTACAAAGATTTAGGGATTAAAGGGGCCCTGTTGACTCTCCTTCCCTGGCCCCCTCTTCTCCATAACTGGGCTTGGGTCCTCTGTTATATGCCCCCCATGGCTGGGAAGTCATAGCAGCTGGGAGAGCACAGAACTTGTGATCTTCCAGCCTTGGGGGTGTGTGGGGTTCCTGTGTGGCTGAAACATCATAGCAGTTGCAGTGTCCCAGCTACAGGGGTGTATGGGGCCCCTTGCAGCTGGGAGTCCTGTCAATTGGGAGCTGCCAGGCTTGGGGTGCACATGCCTCAACCAGCTAAGAGCTCTGACAAGCTGACAGGGCTTCCAACCATGAGGCCTCCTGGCCATACATGCAATTAATGGTGTGATAGAAAGCAGCTACAAAGTTAGTACAAATAGTCTAGTCCTCTTTTTATCATGCTATTAATTGATTGAATATGTGGCTGAGTCACCATTCAAGGCATAATTAACTGGTTGATCACACCTTAAGTGTAATGTGTAGATGGGCCTCTGATGTGCAAAATGTCACCTGTTTGCTTTTCATCCCAGTTTTGCTGTTGCATGTGTATCAAGGCCTGTGGAGATGTACTGATATAGGTGCTAGCACTGTTGCAACTAAGAGAAGAACTTGGCCTAAGAGGGATTGGAGCTCTATGCTACAATCACAAGCAAGTTTTACTCTTCAGGTTTTAGATTTAAAACAGAAGTAGTAAATGTGGTTTCATCTAATAAACGAGAAGGAAACAATTCAACTTATCCCTGCACACCGTTCCCCAAATGCTCCTATCTTCTCAACCGTGTGTCCTAGTTCTCATTTTCAAAGGACATTTTTTTTTTATAGGTAGAATTTCCATGCAACTTCTGCAGATTTAGAAGGCACTAGTGTGTTATGCAAGGTTTAAACCAGGATATTCTGCTTGAGGAAAGCCATGTAGAATCAGTGAGCACTGTCTCAGTTTCATTTGGCTGAGTGCGACTTCAAATTGAGTAACAGTTGGAAGGGAAGATCTTTGTTAGATTAAAATGATGATCTACCGCTTGAGAGAATTGCACAGGCAAAAATTATATCTTCTCTGATATTCTTCGTGAGCCAATGATAAAAGTTCATGACAAGGCATGGAAGGTTAGTCTAGTGGTATCCAGAGAAGGACAAGGAACTACTTCCTTTTTTGTTTCTTCTCATATTGTGCCCATCACCATGATAAACAGGTTCAACTAGAGGAAATGACATTTCCTACAATCTCCCTTTCTGTCTTGAGGCAGAACTAAATAAACAAATGTGTCTCATAACCATATACAAATGCCACCGGGAGGCCACATACTCCCTGGAGCAGAGAAGAAAAGAGCAGTCCTAATGTGTCACACACATGAACGGAGGTGGGTTAAACTAAAGTTGTGCATGCCTCCAATGTATTTGAATTGGTGTGCATTCCTAGAACCAGATATATTTTACTTCTTCTAATTTTATATCACTGGCTCACTTATAGGTTGGACAGTTTTACTTATTTTTAGCTTAGGCTGGATGAATTGGCAAAAGGACGAGGTATCTTAAGTCAAAGCCGTTCCTGATCTCAGAAGATGCTCCCACTGTTATTTAATCTCTTTATGACAGCCTGCCACTGCAGGCAGCCATTTCAATTTGCCTCTTACTGTGAGGCATACACCATCACGTGTAATGTCAAGAAGAAAATCCACACTCAAATAACAAATGCTCAAAAAGATGCATACATACCAGTGTTTTGGGAAGGATAAAGGATTTTTAAAAGGGTTTATTTATGAAGAATTTCCTTTTCTGTACTAAAGTGACTTGAAAATAGTGCCAATTTACCCTACCCTGGGGTATAAATGGAACATGCTTGTTTTATTTGGCCCTTGATTTTTACATCTGTCAACTATAGAGAGCTGAGAAGGCAACTGTAAGGGACTGAGCTGGATTCTCTTTCTGCTTGTGGCCTTTGTAACTAAGTGACAATCAGGTTTTAGGCAGCATACTGGGAATGCTGAGATCTTTGTTTACACATTTCAGCCGAGATTTTTCTTTACAAAATAAGCAACAAGGTCCTCACTGTCTGTCTTGAAGGCCAATGTTATAAAGCCCTGTCTTGTCTAGCCCTATGAAACCAGAGAGAATGGATTTGAAAGTCAAGGTCATCTCAGCTGACATCTAAGCCCATTTTACTGGACACAGAAGGATGGTGCCATTCCAAGAGCTGCATTTCATTTTCCAGAGAAGCCTCCCAGTTTTAGAAGCAGAGTACAATGAACTGGCCAATTTAGGAGGACAGTTGGTCATTGGGGGAAGTCTTGCATTAAGGCAATCCTTGCTGAGACCACTGTTTCCTGCAATATGGACTGGACTTTTTCCTTTAGAGGGAAGTCCTTGCTGATTAGGGGAGTCTAGGGAAGTTAAGCTGTGATCCAGTTGTGCACAGATATGACACATGCAGGAAGGGCAACATGGAGATACAGGACCTCCAGTTTGATAGTCCATGCCCTCTGCAGGCAGACCCACAAGTTCTAGATGGACAGGGCAGCAAACACAGCCCACCAAGTCTTCTCACCCCTACAATAAACCAGAAGAATTGTGTGTGTCCAGGTTCACAGAACTCCCTTGTCCCCACTTATAAATGGATTGTGCCAGGAGCATCTGGTGCTGTTGGACATTTTCCAGGCTTCTCATCGCCTCTACTATATTCCTGTGGTGAATGGAGGGATGTAGGTTGTAGCCATGTTGGTCTAAGGACATAGGCAGACAAGGTTCCTTGGGTGAATTTGATATCTTTTATTAGACCAACCCAAATAGTTGGAGAATAGTTATTAAGCAAGCTTCCGAGTTCAAAAACCCTTCGTCAGGCTAAGGAAGTTTCAGCAGTTGGTGTGTGCTCTTCCTGGATGGAATGAAAAGTAATGTGGTGAATGGATGCATTTGTGCCTGCAGGATGAGCCCAGTTCTGGAATGGATCCATGCTCTAAGCGGTACCTCTGGAAAACAATCATGCAGGAAGTTCAGGATGGCTGTGCAGCTGTGCTGACATCACACAGGTGAGATACTGTCCCAGCAGGAAATGTTTTCTGTTATTCTAAATATTTTCTTTGGTTAAGTGCCAATGAACACACTTCTGAGGGGGAAAAACTGGTACCCATGTGTAGAATAAAGTGCTAGGGTCTCTTGCTATGATTGGCAATTCCTTCTCGTTGGTGAAATATGAAATCACCTCCATGTTCTCTCGGTTAAAGTATTAAGGATTAGACTATGGCTTCATGGGTATGGTGAGAGATGGAGGAGAATTGAGATGCCCCTCTGCTGAACTGACTAAGAATTCTGGATTGGCATCAGCATGTCAGAGCCTGCTGCTCCCTGGTGGAAGTGGTATATACTGTCTGTGTGCCACACCTGGTCCCTAAACAGAATTGAGGATCTTGCCAAGACTCCTTGCTATGATCACAATTTCTTCACTTTAATGGCAGAAGCACTGAAACTCTTTTGTAGCACCTATGCTAACTTTAATCAACTGCATATCCCCTGCAGGGCATTCAGTATAATAGGCATATTTATATATAAAATAGCTTACAATGAGGGAGCAGTCTGATTTGTGGATGGAAATGTTTAGCTGTGTAATTAGAAAAGTATGCCCATAAGGGGCCATATTAATTAATAGAAACACTGAATTAATATTTTGGCCAAATCAAGTTTTGAAGTCATAAATTAATTGATAAAATAATGCAACAAAATATTCCATAAAGATTTGTTAGATATTTTTTAATTAATTTGCTTTAGATGTGTTCCAGATATGTTTCTTATACAGGGGTGTTTAAAGGTTTTAGATTTACCAGCAAAATGGTCTCAGAAAATGCATTTTGGAGCCATTTTTAAGTGATCATTGAAACGGAATCTGAATAGTTAGGCATGAGTGTTTATGCCTGATACCATATGGCTTAAGAAACCAGTCATCAGTAAATGACACAGATAGGGTTCAGTTCATAGTGTAAAACAAAAAAGGCATAATTTTCATATTCAGCAAATAAACCAGAGGTTAATTGTGTTCTGTTGTAATCAGGATAGTGAAATTCTTCAAATAACTTGCAGGAAATAACTTTACAAGTGAATGACTCTGAACTAGGGGACTAATATTTAGCAACAGTTGTCTACACAGATTTCCATTCTAATTAATAACACTTTGTTGTTACAGGTTGTAGAAAGGAAAGATTTAAGTTTGGAGGCCAGATTTTCATAGGAACTTTTAAATGATAAATAATTTTTTTATTTTTAGAAATTGAGTTTCTTGTGCATCACAAGCAAACAGAAAAGAGGAATGGTTGTTAAGTGATAGTCTGACAATTTAAGCTTAGGGCTTTTCCACTTCTGGAGGAGGCATCCCCCAGCCTTTTGTCCAGTACCCTAACAGAGGGAGACTCTAGTCCTTTCTTGCATAGAGGATACTTAAGCTCACGTCTCACTTTTCATGAAAGTATTCTCACCACCATTTTATGAATTAGGCAGGGCTGAGGGCATCCTTCATCTCACCTGTTGAAGTTGGGCCACTGGGCATTAAGGAATGGAGGAGTCACAGGGCCAGAAGTACAGTGAGCACAAGCTGCCCAGTTAAGGAGAGAGCCCTTGGTCCTGGCCCTGTTTTCAGGTTTTTGTTCACATTTTATCCATTGACAATGTAATACAAACTGCATAAATTACATTGAGAATGGAGGCTGAAGATACAGGGTGGGGGCACCTCCTCCCATAGTCTCAGTATCAAGCAGTCACTCCTCAAGGTTTTTCTCTGCCTCAAGAAGCAGAAATGTATGCAAGTTTTATCAGCTTCCCAGATGGTATTGGCTCACAATTGAACCTGGCTGAAGGAAGACATGAAGGTGACTGTCTGGATCATTTCTGAGCATGCACAGTAGGCCAAGTCTAGTCACCCATGGGTCTTTCCAGGTTAAAAAGGAGAGAGAGAGCGAGAGAGAGAATCTGGGCATCTTAGCAGGTTGTAGATGCTGTGGATGGAGGGTGAAATTTAGGATTTCATTTAGTGACATTGGCACCTAAACCTCTAAATGCTACTTAGCTGGCCTGGTGGTGGAATGGGATCTGGGCCTTATCTTTGAAGTCAAGTATCCTAATTTTTAGATGGAGCTTCAGTTTTTTAGGTTGTGTCAATTGTTGGACTGCAGTATTTTACCAAAACCCTAGTGGCATCCTCCTACAAGGAGCTGCTGAGAGTCATTGTCCCTGCAAAGAGGGTACCTCTTGGTGCTAGCTTTCCTCTTTTACTGGGAGAAGGATGCATCTGTGATCCCTCTTTAAGAGTTGTAACACACTTGCATATTAGAGGGGCACCCCACCTTGGCATCAGGACAGGGACTCCTTTGCCAGTCCCCCTGCAGGTCAAAGCTAATTAGTGGTCTAGCTAATTCCTGCCCTAGTATGAATGAGTTACCACCCCTGGGAATACCTGAAATGCAGCGCCAGTGCTTTCCCAAGTAACAGTGTTGTAGTTGTAGTCAGCCAGGATGATGCATCCTGAAATATTCAAATTTCAGGATGCATCTCTTTGAAATTTTGTTGCTTCATCCTAAATTCATGTTTGAGTTAATTTTAGGGCATTGTTTGGTCCCATGTAATCCTGCCTTCCTCTTTAAGCATGCTTACAAATTTAAGACACAGCTGTACACATTTCAGTACTGCCCCAACCTGAATCTGGAGTGACTACTCACAATGCATGGAAGAAAGCACCATGTTGAGAGCCCTCAGCATTTCTTCTGTGGCTGCAGATAAGTTAAATATCTAACACTGAGGCTAAGTACAGATAGTCAAAAAGCTTGAGGTGAAATCAGTCCAGTTTTCACAGATTTCTCTAGTGTGTAAATTGGACTGATAACAAACTTAACTCATGTTCAGTCTTTGGTTGGTCAAGGCAGGCAGAAGCCTGCACTGGCCCAGGCCAGAAGGCAGGGCTGGGGTGGAGGGGTGCGCTGGAGCATGCCTCCCAGCCTGACCTAGCCCAGCGAGGCCTAGCAGGGTGGGGGGCATTCCTCATTGGCTGCCTGGCATGTACCCAGCTCCCTGCTGTGCCCCCTCAAGTTGGGGGAAGGTTTGCCCATCCTTGTGTTGAGCTTGGGCTGCCTCCTTCCCCTCTGGCCTGGATTGCACCTACTGTCCCTCTTACTCTCCCCAGTGCCTAAGATCCCCACTTACTTTCTCCCTGCCCCCGATTACCTGTGGCTGCCCATGCTGTGTCTCCCAGGGAAAAGGCAGAAAAGAGTTAAACTGTCTGCCCTGCTGTGCAGAGCAGACCTGGGCAGTTTAACCCTTCCCTGCCTGCTTCCTGGGCAGCCGCAGGTAATCAGGGGGCAGGGGAAGGTGAGCGGGGGTTCTGGGGAGATGGGACGGGGGGGGGGCAGTGGGCTTGATCCGGGCCAGTGAGGGGAGTGGAGGAGGGCATATCCCTGCTTGGCACTGGAATGGGGGCTTCTTCCCCTACCCCCTGTGGGTCAGAGACTGGAAGGGGGAAGGACTGAGTAGTTGGCCTGGCACTGCAAGGGGGAATCAGCCCTGGTGTGGTGCTCTCTGCTGCTGGGCGGACCCCAGGCTGGAGTAGGGGAAAACCCCACCTTGGCATCAGGACAGGGACTCCTTTGCCAGTCCCCCTGCAGGTCAAAGGCAGTGACTGGAGGGGTCTAGGGCTGTGCAGCCAGGCTGGGGTGGGGAAAACACAGCTGGGCAGACCCCAGCTCAAGGCGAGCCTGGGGCAGGGCAGGGAAAACCCCATGAGGTGCTGCAGCTCTGAGGCCCTGGTTGGAGCAGTGAGGATCTGTTCCCCTGCCTCCTCCCACTGTCCTGCAGGTCTGACAGGTGCAGAGAGGATGCACAGGCTTTGCTGCCTCAGCTCTATAACAGCCCCGGGGCAGGGCCAGCCTGGCTGAGCTGGCACAGATGGGGGAGAGGGAGGCAGAGACTAGCCTGCTGCCCTGCAAGAGGGATTAGCTGGGAGCCATAAGCCATCCTGGGATGCCAGAGGAGAGGAAACTAAGGTGATTTGCTATGGGATCAGGACATAGGCAGAGGGAGAAAATATTATTTGTGGGGGCTGAGTACACACACATTTGCACACACACCTCACCCTGCAGGTAAGTCTGTGGAGGGGAAGGGGTGGGGAGAGAGGGATGGGGCACAGCGGGGAAGATTGAGGCCCCCACAGTGTGGGAGGGTGTGGGGCAGGGGCAGGGGCTGGAGTGAATGGGGCCCTGAGGCTGGGATGAGTAATGGGACAGTCGGGGCCTGGGCGCCTCATCCAGAGGAGTGTGTGGGGTGGTGGGCTCCTACAGTTGTGCGCACCCTGGGAGAGGCACGGAGGACATGTGCCCCTGGATTTGTGCATGGGGTGGAGGCAGGCTGCTGCTGCAGGATGGGGCTCTGTGCCCTGCTGCCTTGGATGCTGTGTGCCATGCCATGTGCCTGCCACCACTTGGTGGGCAGGGGATGCAGCGCAGCCTGGCCATGGCAGAAACATAGCATCGCATGGCTCCCAAGACAGCGGCAGTGGGGTTCAAAGCCCAGCATGCAGCAGGCAGCCTGCCTCATTCCCATGCAGCAATCTGGGGGACAAGGGCCCCCTGTGCCTCCCTCGGGGTGCATGCAGTGCCGGGAGTCCCTCCGCACCCCTGGACAAGGACAAGCCACCTAGGCTTCGACCATCCCACAACCCACCCTGGGGCTTCATTCACCTCAGTCCCTGCCCCACACCTTCCCTCACTGTGGGGACCTTGATCTTCCCCCTCCCCACCCCCCCATGCCCCTTCCCAGACTTGTCTGCTGTGGTGGGCAGTGCTTAGGGTTACCATACGTTCAGTTCCAAAAAAGAGGACACCTTGCCTGTGTCTGGGTGTGATTGGGGAAATATGACTGTGGGCAGTGCCCTTCCCCTGCCTCTTCTGTTGCTCCTGGCTCCTAAGCCAAAGCCTTCTCAACCCTGCTGCTGTCCCTCACTCCTGACCCCACAGACCCCAGCACTGCCAGTGTCTCTCACTCCCAAATCTCAGTACCCTGTTCCCTTGGGCTATGCTGGTACCCCTAACTCCTGACCAATAGCCCTCTGCTTGCCCCAAGCCCTGCTGGTGCCCCTCACTCCTCACCTTCAGCTCCCTACTTCCGCCCAGCCCTGCTGGAGGGGCCCCAGTTGCTCCTGTCCTGACCAGACTAGAGCGTGGTAGCTCAGAGCGAGTCCAGAGGGGGCTGGAGGAAAGAGGAGGGGAGGCCTGTGACACCCTCCACCTGCCGCTCCATGCAAGGAGGCCTGGCCACACCTTACCTTCTGCTTCCCCCTGCACCATCTCCTAGCTGCTCTGCCCCTGCAAGCATGGGCACTGGTCCCTGTGTTGCTGGCCCAGCCATGGTTCTTGAAAGGCCCCTTCCCTTGCTGGAGGGGGCAGGCACCACCTGCCCCCCCAGCCTCCCTGCCCTGCCACAGCCCCAGTCTCAGCCCTCCAAACCAGACTTACCTGCCTGCAGCTCCTGGGGTGAATGCAGATGCACTTACCTGCCTGCTGTTCCCTGCCTACAATTGCCCCTCCCCCTCCTCCCGCCAAGCAGACAAAGCAAAAACTCAGACATTTGTTCCGATTTGAAAAACCCACCTGGATGGAGACAGGAGGACTCAAAAAGAGGACATGTCTAGGAAAACCCAGACGTATGGTAACCCTAGCAGTGCTCCTCAAGCTGCTGGGGTGCAATAATCCTGGCTGCATGTAGGCTGCAGCTGCATGGCTGTTTCTGTGCATGTTCCCTGCTGCAGCCACTGTAGCCTGTGCCTGGGCTTCCCTGTGGCCCTCTGCACTGCCACCACTGCCCCACATCTGGGGGGGGCGGGGCTTAGCCCCATTAGCCCAGCCTTCTGCTGCCTATTGATCTGGTACAGAAATTTGTTAGACCAGTCTAACCTAAACTGATTAAATCTGATACTACATCCTTCTAAGTCTGTCCTAAACTGGGTTTGGCCATTTTGAACTTCTGTTCTGTTACCAGTTTAGACTGGTTTCCAATCACTTATACTGTTTTATGTGGAATTTCTGTCTCCAGCAAGTAGTAGTGCTTTTCTAATGTTATAAGATTCAGCCAGCTGTCACTTTATTCTCTACTGACTAGAGTTGTATTTGTATTGGTGAGGCAGATGTGAAGGGGTCTGTGTACTGTTTCCTCCATCATTTGGGTTTATCTTGATTTTAACTAAAGGTAGCTACAAATCTATGGCTACTGTGTCATAACTGTTGTTCTCATATCTCTTTTTTAGCATGGAGGAGTGTGAAGCACTCTGCATGCGGCTTGCTATTATGGTTGATGGCAGTTCCCAGTGTCTTGGTTCTCCCCAACACATTAAAAACAGGTACCATCTCTTGGCAACCTTCTGCAACTAAATTTCACCAAGGAGCTTTCTTAGGTGTTTTAATGATGTCAGTGTAAATACCATTAAGGACAGAGCACTTTTTTTTTCTTTCCTTCAGCTAGAACATCTTAAAATAAATAAGGATATCTTGGCAAAATAATTTAACGTATGGCCTTGTAACTGGTCACTCTTGAGCATAATTCTGTTCAGAAAGTCTGTACAAAAAATCAAGCCCCTGTTTCGTTAAGCTAGAACTGTGGGCTGTGCGTAATTTGAATCTTGCAATATTTGCAAATAACTTTCTGTTCATTGCATGTATTTTCTCTTGCCAAAGGAAGCAGGTAACAGAATGCTAACATGTTAGCCACCCATCTGTCCTAATGCTCTCTTCAGCTATTTTCAGCAGTATTTGCTGGTGTTCACATCCCTCAGAATTGAGCCATATTTATAAATAATGATGCTTATATTTTACCTTTTCCTGGACTAAATATGCTCAGGGGATAGCTGCACAAACGTGTTCCTGAAAGGCAAAGTAGGGTCCAAATTTGCAGAACACCCCATTTACACTGCAGTAACTGCCCGGTGTGCATCCGTTTGCCATGCGGTAAGCAGCCTGTTCCTCAAAGAAAGGTTGGGGGTGAAGGGAGGAGCTCCCTTGAATTTACCACAGTTGCTTTTGTAACTGCATTCTTGGTTCTGATTTACCACAAACGTAATCTATGGCAATAGGGAGATTATAAAGAGGACGCACAAAAAATAACATGAAGCAAATAGAACATTATATAGTCAGGGTAAACTTCAGCCTGGAATGTTAACAATAAATGTTAGAATAAGCTTCAGGGCCAGATCCTCAGGTAGTTTCACCCCTTTTGTACTCAGTGAAGCTATGCTACTTTGCACCAACTGAAGCCTGCCACTAGGAACAGAAATATTTTGAACAGGCATAGGAGCATATATAAATATTTTGAATGCATATGAGCAAGCTGTCCAAGCTGCGAATCACCATCTATTCACTCATGTTTCTGGATGAATGTAATGGACTTTGGTAAATGTGACTTGGCACCTAAAAATCTTTTCACACCAGGTGTTGGTGATCAGTGAGGTGGCTTAGAGTCTGTATCCAGCATGCAAAATCAAGAGTAAATACAGTAAGGGCTCATATTCAATTTTCTTTTTCTCTAAGCCTAAGCTTTTCCATAGATACTTTAATTACCCTTGGCAGCCCAGTTACTTCTGGGCCAGGGCTATGAGGAGATGACTGTCCTTTCTGCAGTTTTGCCTCACTTTTTCCTCTGTTACCAACCTGTTAGCTTTCCTCAGCTCACTCTATACACTCTGACTTCTCATTGAACAGTGACCCTTTTTTAAGTGCTGGATCCTCTAAGGATGAAAATCTTTTTCCTGATCCTGGGCTCAGCTCTTGGATGCATCAGTTGTCTTTAGGTTGGCTGCAGCTAGGTAGGGGTATTCTTCAATACACAACTTCCCCATTGTTTTGTCAAGGATTTTTATTTGGGGTGTCATTTGCTTATTTGATCTATACCGTGGCAGGTAAGCCACCATAAACATATAATACCATGTTTATTATATTAATGAAAAAAGCTGATATTGCCCAGCTGATTATGCCTTCACTAGAGATGCATAGGCTGTATTTAGATAGCTAGTAGATGCCATCTATCAGATGATTTGGAGGTAAGGAAAACAATGCAGGGGGCAGTAAGCTACATGACATGTTGGAAGTTCCAACTCTAATGATATCAGGATACATGCAAATCAACAGATCTGAAATGAAGGCTGCACAAACTCCTCTTTCAAATGTCTTCAAAGCTGGATTACAATAGATATTCACAGATAAAAGAGTGATTGACAGCCTAGATGCGTTGTCATTATTCTTCCCAAATTAATTTTTTAATTGGAAAAAACATTTGTGTGCTAAAAACTTTTCACATTAGCAGCAGGTTTGTTTTCCTTATATTTGCCATGATACTTATTTAAATAAATGAATGTTAAATGGCATTCCTCTGGGATCTCATGAGATGTGCACTGGTTATCAGTATTACTGGAGTGATGGTAGTGAGTCCATAGTTAAAACTACATTAAGACTTTTACTTAAAACAGGATTAAATCCCTTTAGATCACAGTTCATTGATTAAATTTAGTCTTCAAATTTACCACACTTATTGTTCAGAAACCTATTGAGTTTTCTAACCCATTTTTCAGAGTATATAGTCACCAACTTTACTAGAGGAATTAATTAAAATAATCCAGTTCTCAAAATTAGGTGCCTGAAGCAGAGTCTACCATAGTTACTGCACACAAAAGCATGTATTAAAATAATATTGTGGGTAGAGGTTATTTTAAAAGTAATTTTAAATGTAATAAAAGTTATTCCCCTTCTTCATCTGAACAGTTTTGATCTATGCTTAGGAAAGCCAAAGGGCATTCCCATATCCACCATGAATTTCAGTTTACTGCTGCTTCCTCCCTGCCCTGCTTCTCTGGCTTCCCAGCTTCACACCAGACACACAGATCCCATCAGCTCCTGACCCTTTCTTTCAGCCCAATATCCCTTGTAAGTCCCAAAGTGTCACAGACCTGATCAGGGTCACTACTAGGACACTGACAAACCTCCTAAGGTGTACTAGTATGAAGTTCTTCTCTCTTTCTGTATGATTGAATTTAGTCCATATTTAGCACAGTTACCCTCTAAAGGACAATTGATATAAACATATATATTTGGAAAATAGAAGACAATGACATCATTCAGCTTTGAATGATTGTTACCTGGCTTTTTTCTGGCTCTGCCCAACACAGTTGGCAGGCCCATATATATCACATATTCCTTGATATCCCCCAGAGACTTCCATACTTCCCTCACCTGAAAATTCTCTGCATCTTTTTTTTTTATAGTTCAGTCATTACTTGTTCCTCTTCTAGGTTTCCTTCCCCAGACTCCCTTTCAGACTTAAAAATTTAATATCCCACTTTGCCTCATTGAAACCTTAGAATTTCTGTAGTCATACAGTCCATGTTCCCTCCCAACCTATTTAGCACCTTGTATTCTCCCAGCACCCTAACCACTCATCCATCAAATGTCTGTTTGCTTCTCAGTCCACTGTCCTTAACAGTTGTCCATGCTACCCCATTTACCAATCTCTGCTGACTCCCCTTGAACCCCCTGAACATTAACTTCCAATGAAGTTGAATTTTCTTTCAAAAGAATCAAAGCAGTCCCCAGTTAAGATAACATCAACTCCCAATTCCCTGCTGCAAAGCCCAAATCCAGTTTTGAGACTTGTTCACATCTACACCAAAATCTATTCCAACTTGAAGGGCCAACCTTAACTTTGATCTCAATGACCTTAAGACAAGGTAGTGATATAGAATGCTTTCACTTGAGTAAGCTGTTATTACTAGGGGTGTGCAAAATGGGCCCTATTCGATTTGCATTCTTATTTGGCCCAAATCAGGGACAGTGATTCGATTAGTTGATTTGGATCACTGTCTCTGATTCAATTTGGCCAAATCTGAATCTGAAAATTCAATGCTGATTTGGAGAATCAACGATTTGGCCATAAACACAACTTTAAATATTTTTTCTACATACCTTGAGGTATCAAGTGTGGGTTGTGAATGCTACGATTCTGGGGTGGATGAAGTGCAGGGAGGATGCCCATGTGCTCAGTGGCAAACCCAGAAGTGGACTAGAACTACTTCCGGTCCACTTCTGGGTCTGCTGGGGAGTGCACTTGGGCGCCCCCTGCATGCCCCTCCGGCTCAGCTAGCAGCCATGGGGGGACCCTGGGTGCCCCCCCAGACTCAGGAAGTACCAGTCACCAAGCGGTCTCTGGTGGACTTGGAAGTGGACCAGAAGTGCTTCTGGTCCACTTTTGGGTCTGCTGCCGAGCATGCTGGGGAGCCCCCTGAGCTCCTGTGGAACACTCCATGCAGCCCACCATCTCAGTATTCACGAGCTGCCTGCTACATTGAGGTATGTAGAAAAAACATTTAAAGATGTGTCTATGTCCAAATCACTAAATCTTTCTGAATCTCTCTGAATTGATTCAGAGGGTTCAAATTCAATTCAGAGAGGTTAAAGGGTTTCCCGATTCAATTCAGAGATTTGGCCACCGAATCAGGCCAAATCTCCACTGAGCTGAATCAGGGACCAAAGCTTCACACATCCCTAGTTATTACTGTCTTTAAAAGGTTGCAATAAAGGTTGTAAATTTGAGACTACCATATTTTCTCACATATAAACATCCCCCACATAAAACATGCATCTTTGATTTTGGAAGGCAGAATTTAGGGAAAAAAGATTTTTTTCTAGGGTCATGACTGACTGTGTGACATAGATTAAGTATTCTTGGAAACAGTGTCCAGGGAATGTGACATTTCAGGAAAGAGTCTGTGTGAGGCAGCAGAATGCAGGAACTTCCTGCTGTGACAGGAATCCCATACCATTGGGTGGTGGTGTATTTTGGGTGGTAAAGCACATACATTAGAGTTAATGTTAAGATGAGTATTGCTTGGTTGTAGATTGGTATGCATGTGTACATGGTACACATATATTTTATTTGCAGTTGATTTTTAAGCAGACACTGTGTTAAAGGGAACTTCATATGAATCCTAGTAATTCATAGATTCATAGATGTTAGGGTCAGAAGGGACCTCAGTAGGTCATCGAGTCTGACCCCCTGCCCTCGGCAGGAAAGAGCGCTGGGGTCAGATGACCCCAACTACGTGCTTGTCTAGTCTCCTCTTGAAGACCCCCAAGGTAGGGGAGAACACCATCTCCCTTGAAAGCCCATTCCAGATTCTGGCAACACTTACTGTGAAGAAATTCTTTCTAATGGCCAACCTACATCTGTTCTCTGTCAATTTGTGGCCATTATTCCTAGTTACTCCTGGGGGTGCCCTAGTAAATAGATCATCTCCTATTCCCTGCTGTGCTCCCCTGTTGAATTTAGAGGCAGCCACAAGATCACCTCTCAGCCTTCTCTTGTGAATGCTGAAGAGATCTAGGTCCCTCAGTCTCTCCTTGTAGGGCCTTGTTTGCAGGTCTCTGACCATACGAGTAGCCCTCCTTTGAACCCTCTCAAGATTCTCTGCCTCCCTCTTGAAGTGTGGCACCCAAAACTGGACACAGTCCTCCAACTGCAGCCTGACCAGTGCTGCATAGAGGGGAAGCATCACCTCCCTGGACCTGTTTGTCATGCATCTGCTAATGCAGGATAAAGTGTGGTTAACCTTGTTGATCACTTTGTTACACTGACGACTCATATTCATCTTGGAGTCAACTATGACTCCAAGACCCCTTTCTGCTACTGTGCTGCTGAGAAGGTCCTCCCCCAGCTTGTAAGTGTGTTGGTGGTTCTTTTTGCCCAAGTGCAGCAATTTGCATTTCTTTGTTGAACTGAATCCTATTTTGTTCTGCCCATTTTTCCAACCTGTCCAGATCTGCCCGGATCCATTGCCTACCCTCTGGTGTGTTAATTTTGCCCTATAATTTGGTATCATCTGTAACCTTGGACAGGGTGCTCTCTACGCCCTCATCCGAGTCACTGATGAAGTCATTGAATAGCACCAGTCCAAGGACTGAGCCTTGCAGGACTCCACTGCCCACATCTTTCCATGTCTATATTGACCTATCCACCACAACTCTGTGGGTGCAACCCCTAAGCCAATCATCTATATCACAGCCTGTCAGTTTATTTACAATAACAGAATGTGATACCGTATTGAAGGCCTTCTTAAAGTCTAGGTAGATATGTCTATTTTGACTCCTGCATCTAAGCATTTTGTGGTCATAAAAAGAAACAAAGTTAGTCAGACAGGATCTACCTGCAATGAACCTGTGCTGATTTCCTTTCAGCCTTATTTCCCCTGCTGGGCTCCCACAAATATGCTCTTTACTGATTTTTTTCCAGAGTTTTTCCAAGGATAGAAGTGAGACTAACTGGCCTGACTTCCTCCCTCCTCCCTTCTTGAAAATAGGGACCACATTGGCCCTTTTCCAGTCCTCTGGGACCTGACCAGAGCACCATGAGTGCTCAAACAGCCATGCCAGCGGCTACGCTATGACAATGGCCAATTCCTTCAGCACCCTTGGATGAAGTTCATCTGGGCCTGTTCATTTGAATACATCCAGCCCTCCAAGTGCCCCTTCACTAAGTCTGCGCTAACAGTTGGTGGGCTGGTGTCCCTCTTGTGTCTATCTATGATCCAATTGCAAGATTTGTCTTGGTCTGTGTCTGGGAATATAGATGCAATTGTAACTGTACATTCACAATGTTATTTTGGGGGAAGGAGGTTTTTTTTTTTTTGTTATATAAAATGGTATGCATATTTTTCTATTCACATGTTGTTCATGGGTCACTCAGAAAGTCTTTCTATAAATCACATCAAATAAATATGCTAAAGTAACTTGCACCTGAACTGATCTAATGGAGAGCTAATTGGAAGAAATAAATATGCCTGAAATTTGTGTCAGAAACCCAGCCAAATAATCTGTTATGTCATTGGTTTCCTTCCATTTAAAAACCATAAATTTTGGTGACACATAATTTTCTAACATTTTCCTGGAGCATTATTTTAACACACTAAAATCAGACAGGTCATAATCTTAAGAGCCCCTAGTAAGAGGCACATTGTTTTATGCAATCCAAAAATATTATAGCATCGTGGAAATTTTTCTATATTTGAATTTAGTAAAACAATCTACATACTAAGATGATGATCTTTTCCCCCTTGAGAATTTTCTGTTTCTTTGTTGAAGTCCTGGATGTATGATTAGGATTTAATGAGCGATCTCCTGGAGCCTGCTAAACATACCCCTTCTCCATGGCTATAGGTTTTGTGTGGCAGTCACTTCATGGAATATAGTTTCCCCCCTCTGCACACATTCAGCACCTGGCAGGAATGAAACATTATGGTTTTGGAGTGAAAACAGGTCTTTCGCAAGAAGGCATAGCCCTCTACTATTAGGGTCCTGGGTCAGCTCCAGAAGATGAGAACGTGATACCCAAAATGTTATTGGTATATGAAGCACCATACAGGTTGTCTTACTGTATTAGATTTGGCTCATTTCTGTGGAGGCATTTCCTTAGTATTTAAATAAGACTGTTGTGCACTGTTTATCAAACACAATGTGTCCAGTTTAGACCTCCAGGTTTCAGTTTCCTGCTCAGATTGGGGGAGTGAGGCATTAAAGTGTGAAGCCTTGAATATATTTATTTATGTTGATATAGATTTGAAGTACCTCTGAATGTTTCTCAATAGCATGATTAATTATTGGACTTCTTCAGAGAATCTTTTATTGTAGCTGGTAAATGTCTGAATAATGGCAAAATAATATTAAACGAAGATTGAACTGAAAGAGGATTCCACAAAGCCACAGACTTTGTTCTGTTGTGTTTTACATGAGCTGCATACCTTAACGCTTGTGCCTGCTAAAATCTAATTTCAGTTGACTCCTGCCAAGTAAGTCAATTATAAATGGATTACATTTAAGCACTCTCCCCAGTATTCTCAATTATACTTTATGAAAATGGTTCTGTGCATTTTTTTAATTGTTAGATGCAGCTGGCCAGTCCCCTGGGAATATTTGAATATCATCCTTCATTCTGAGGCCATCTGGACAGACTTCTCATAGTTAAAACACCTACACCAGTTTTTCAAGTGCTGGACACATAGTAAATTGATACATAAACACTATCAGCAAGTGAACAGAATAAACTACCAAATAATTAATTCATTTGTGATAGTAGATTTGGAATGAAAAATATGTTGCTAAGCTATTTAAACTTCACTTAAAAAAAAAAAAGTTTGATTAGGAATATTTTAATTTCTTTCTTGCCAATAAACATCCATACGTGCAAATTTCTTAGAAGTAGAATACAGCAATAAATATCATGATCTTGTGAATATTCTGACTCTGAGTAAAACAGAATTACCATGCTGGAGGATTCCAGTCTTTATTATGTGTAATGTATTAATTGTATTTAAGTTGGGCTTCATAAAACATGCCAATAACATCCAGGGATATAACATTTAATTTACTGACTTTTTAAGAATGAAAATATTTACGTATTTGACAAATGTAATGCAGGAAGTGAGTATGCACAGGAGTGTATAAGAGATGTATTGACCTACATATATTCCCAAAGAGAAGCTTAGTTAAACAAAGAGTTAAGAATAAGAGCACATTTCTGTAGCTTCCAGCTAAAGCACACTAAGGAAAGGACATTTTCTTTACAAATTCTAATCGTTTGTGATCTCTAAAGATGTAGAAGTTTGTGAATGAGTGATATCTACATCTATGTATACCTAGACAGCTGGCTGTATAACCATTGCTCAGCCTCACAGTGCACGTTCATTATGAGGTAGTCTTTAATTACATGATCGTGTACTCATTTTCCACGGAACCTTGCCTCATTCAGTGCCTAGGATAGAAGGTACTCATTTCATAAGCACAGCAAATCAACATTTTGTGTAACCCTCACTATTGCGTGTGATCCAATATCTTACTTACTCTATTCAAACCCTTCTCTGAATACAAAGTGATTCAGTGACTTGTCTCATCTAAGGGTTGTACTTGCTGTAAGAGTAGCTAAATGCTTGACAAATGTTTCATAGATTTCATAGACATTAGGGCTGGAAGAGACCTTGGAAGATCATTGAGTCCAGCCCCCTGCCCCAGGGGCAGGAATTCAGCAGGGGTCATAGGATCCCAGCAAGATAAATATCCAAATTTCTCTTGAAGGAGTTCGAAGTAGGTGCTCCGATGGCAGGCTATTCCAGACCTTGGGGGCTCAGACAGTAAGCAAGTTCTTCCTTATGTCCAGCCTGAAACGGTCTAGGAGGAATTTATGACCTATTGACCTTGTCATCCCTTGGGGTGCTCTGGTGAACGGATGTTCCCCCAGATCTTGGTAAGCACCCCTGATAAACTTATAGGTGACCACTAGATCATCCCTGAGACTGCGCTTTTCTAGACTGAAGAGTCCCATGGCTCTCAGCCTCTCTTCATAAGGTCTGTTTTCCTGACTTCTGATCATGCACATGGCTCTCCTCTGCGCCCTCTCAAGCTTCTCCACATCCTTTTTGAATTGTGGAGCTCAAAACTGGATGCAGTACTCCAGCTGTGGCTTCACCAAGGCCGAGTACAACTGGAGAATGACATCCTGGGATTTGCTTGAGAAGCATCTATGGATGCAAGCCAGTGTTTTGCTCGCTTTACTAGCAGTAGCATCACATTGATGGCTCATGTTCATCTTGTGGTCAATCATGACCCCCGAGTCCCTTTCATCCGTAGTGCTAGCCAGCATAGCACTGCTGAGCCTATAAGCATGCTGCAGGTTTTTCTTCCCGAGGTGGAGAACCTTGCATTTTTCAGTGTTAAACACCATCAGGTTCTCGTCCACCCATTTTCTGAGCCTGTCAAGGTCAGCCTGGATTGCCTGCCTGTCCTCAGGTGTGGAGGATTTACCCCAAAGTTTGGTGTCATTGGCGTACTTGGCCAGTCTGCTTCTGACTCCAATGTCCACATCATTAATGAAGATGTTGAATAATATATGTCCAAGGACAGAGCCTTGAGGTACCCCACTGGTCACAGCACACCATGACAATTGAATTCTGTCAACCACCACCCTCTGGGTCCAACCACGGAGCCAATTCTCCAGCCAGTGGATCATGGTAGACCTGAGGCCGCAGTTGGCCAGTTTTGCCAAGACGTGATCATGGGACACCAGATCAAATGCTTTTTTAAAGTCAAGATATACGACATGAATCTCCTCTCCCTTGTCCAGGTGATAGGTCACCTGGTCATAAAAGGAAATAAGATTGGTCAAGCAAGACCTACCCGCAACAAATCCATGCTGGCTATCCCTCAGGATGTTGCCATCAGCCAGTCTGTTAAAAATGGCCTCTCTGATAATCTTTTCTAAGACTTTCCCTAGGATAGAGCTCAGGCTGATGGGCCTATAGTTTGCTGGATACACTTTCCTCCCTTTCTTGAAGATAGGCACCACATTTACCTTCTTCCAATCTTTGGGCACTTTACCAGAGCGCCAGGAGTTCTTGAAGATCCATGCCAGCGGCCGAGCTATGATGCTAGCCAGCTCCTTGAGTACCCTGGGGTGTAAATTGTCAGGGCTGACTGACTTGAAGGTTTCCAGCCTCTCAAGCTGTTTCTTCATGAGGACAGCATTGATGGAGGGCAAGGACCCAACCTCACTTAGGTGCCCCTGTCCTGTAATGGGCAGGGGCAGCCTATGGGACTTGTGAAAGACCAACGCAAAGTACCCATTTAGCAAGCTGGCTTTTTCCTGGGCGTCGGTCATCAGTTGTCCCTTCAGGTTTAGCAGGGGTCCAATGTTGCCCTTGCTTTTCTTCTGGCTCCCCACATATTTAAAAAAGGACTTTTTATTGTTCTTGATACTTGTAGCCAGTTGGAGTTCTGCTGCAGCCTTGGCTTTCCTGGTTCGCTCCCTGCAGGTCCAGACCAGTGCAGAATATTCCTCCTTGGAGGTGGACCCCTTTGTAGGGGGTCCACCTCCCATCCTTTGTAGGTCTTTCTTTTTAGATGCAGGAGGTTTGCTAGTTCCCTGCTGAGCCAAGAATAGACTTAGTTTGTGCATCCATGATGGCTCCCTTGAGAAGCAACCACTCTTCCTGAACTCTTCCCTTTGGGTCATGGTCCCTTACAGCCTTACCAACAAGCTTCCTGAGTTGGTCAAAGTCAGCTTTCCTGAAGTCGAGGACTTCTGTATTGCTGACTGACTTGCCAGCTTTATGGTGGATGGTGAAGGTGATCAGCTTGTGGTCACTGTCACCCAGCTTCCCTTCAATTGTTAGGTTGCTGATTAGATTCCCGGTTGCCAGTACCAGGTCAAGCAGTGCTTTATCTCTCATTGGCCTGTAGATTTCTTGCATCAGATAGAGCTCATCCATGCACATGAAGAAGCTTTGTGACCGTTTGAATTTGTCCGAGCACTCTTCCCATGAGAAGTCTGAGTAGTTGAAGTCTCCCATGACAAGCATGCCCTGGGAGCGTGCAGCCTCTGCCAATTCTCTAGCAAACTCCTGGTCAAGCTCTTGATTCTGGGTGGGAGGTCTGTAGTCCCACCACTCCCACAATTGTGTCCCCTGTGCCATGTTCCCTATGGATTTTAACCCAGAGGGTCTCCAGTCATCCACCCTGGGTGCCAATGTCAGCTTGCAGGGATGAGTAACTTTCCTTGATGTAGAGAGCTACACCCCCGCCCCTTTTGTCCACTCGATCTCTCCTGTACAGGGTATAGCCATCTATACCTGTGGCCCAGTCATGGGTGGAGTCCCACCAGGTCTCTGTTATACCTATGACATTGTAATTATTTGTGTTAACCAGGAGGACAATTTCCTCCTATTTATTTCCCAAGCTCCTGGCATTCGTGTACAGGCATGCAAGTGTCCCCTTGGGGGCCCTTGCCTTGCCTACAGACTGTTCCAGGGCTAGGGCAGGGGTGGACTCCCTTAAGTGTCTTGGCCTGCTGGCTTTGCAAGGGTTGCTCAGTGGGCCAGCAGTGGCAGTAGTCCCCCTGTCCCCCGGTGGGCTTAATTTAAAGCCCAGTGGAGCAGGTCAGCCAGTCTGGCTGAGAAGAGCCTCCTTCCCAGTGGAGAGAGATGGAGGCCATCCCTTCCCAGCAGCTCACTGGCTCTCTCACCAAAGAGCAGAATGTGGTCATGGAAGCCGAAGACTTCCCGATGACACCAGTGCCAGTCTTTGGTTCACTACCTCGATCCTCCTCTCCCTCCTCAGCCCATAGCCCAAAACTGGAAGGATAGAGGAAAACACCACCTGTACCTCCAACCCCTTAAACCCTGCTCCCAAATCCCTGTAGCACTTCATGAGCCAGCTGAGAGTGCTCTGAGCTGTGTCATTTGTGCCCATATGGATAAGGAGCATAGGGTAGTGGTCAGTGGGCCAGAGGAGCTCGGGGATCCTCTCCACCATGTCTTGGATATGGGTTCCTGGGAAGCAGCAGACTTCCTGGGCTAAGGGGTCAGGGTGGCAGATTGTCCCCCTCAGTCCCCATCAGGATGGAGTCTCCCATGACAAACACTTTGCGTTTTGTCTTAGGGAGAGCGGGGGTGGTATCTACTGTTGAGCCTGTGTTGCATATGGGATCAGGCAGCTTGGCAGGCTCTGCTGGGGCTGCAAGAGGCTCATACCTGTTGTGAAGTTCCAGCGGGGCGGGGACCTTGGTGCGGTGTGCCTTGCGGCCCTTGACCACCTTGGTCCATCCCCTTGGTAGGACAGAATGGGAGGTCCCAGAGTCCTCCCTTGTCCTGGAGGGAGACCTTGGTCTACCCTCTGCCTCCAGGGGGAGAAGGGCCTGGCAGTAGGAGTCTATCTCCTGCTCACCTTCCCTGATGGCGCACAGTCTCTGGATTGCGGCCTGGAGCTCCTCCAGCTGGTGCACCAGAGACCCCAAAAGGGGTTCTGCCTTCCCTAGGGCACACAGGCAGGGCTTCGGGCCCTCCCACTCACTCTCCTGCTCAAACTCCATGCTAACTCAAGCACCAGGCAGACAAACGTGCCTGTTTGCGCGGCCTGTTCATGAGGCTCTGGTTACGTGGCTCCCTGGGGGGCTGGGACATGTAGGAGCCAGGGCGGGGTGAGACCCTCCTTGGCCTCACTCAGCCATCTCCTCTCCGCTACCTGAGGTTAACCCTGATTCAAAGCATCTGAATCAATTCAGAAAAGATTTGGCAATTTGGCTGTTAGGAAGACGGTCTTGGGGGGAAACAGAAACTAAGAAGAAGGAGGGGGGAAGGGGGGGAAGACTGCCCTGACATTGACATCTGTAGCTGGCCAGTGACTGTGATCTTTTCCTAAGTTCCCTTCCAATCACAGTGCTCTGGGACATAGAAACAGCATATAAGGCTCTGTGTGAAGCCTTTCTCTGCCTTTTGTGAGCTGTCAAAGGTACTGGCTGCAGTGACTGGCTTCCTAGTCAGTCTCTTGCTAGTCTCTCTTCTTGGAAAGGATTGGATACACCTTACTAATTACCCTTGCCTAGAATCCCTCTACTTATCCCTATCCAATCCATGCCTTTAAATTTATTCTCCCCCCCAAAAAGTAGATGCTCCCTCTTTTCTGGCAGCGATGAATCTTCTGCTGCCAGTGGGAGCAGTACTGGTCTCTGCACCTGCACCACCTCCACTAATATCAGAAATAGCCACCAGCACCAGCATGACAGTCTCCTCCACCCCAATATCAGCTCCCAGCATGAGCCTCCTGGTGCTAGAGGAGGAGCTGGATCTGGAAGCAGGGGAGCTCAGTGCCTTAGCCAGGGAAATTCTGGGGAAGGAGGGGGAATCTGAGTTTGTGTTCCACACCCCTCAAAGTTCCCCCAGAGGCAGGTGATCTTCTCTGGAAGGCACCTCGAAGGAGGTTGTAGGGGCAGGTGGCTCAGCTTTTCTTGTTGCTGAGGAGGAGGGGGATAAGGCATGATCCCCACCTTTAGCCCAGAAGTGGGCAAGTACTTTAGTGTAGGTTCATTTTTAGGTGACACATGATCCCAGGTATGCTACCTGCCAGCACTGCTGAAGGCAGATCAGCTAGGGCAAGGAGGTGAAACACTTCACCATCATGGAGATGCTGCTGCATTTCGGGAGGCAGCACCCCCTTGCCCTTGCTCCTCCTAAGCCTGGCACCAGTGGAAGCATGCCCAAAAAGAAGTTCCCCTCTTGCTGCAAAGCCCCCATCCCCATGCAGCAGAGGCAGGCCACCCTGGACCGGTGGGAAAAAGCAGCAGACAAAGCAGGGCACATTGCAGGGGTGAGCAAGATCACCCAGAGCATTGGGGAGATGCTTGCTCTGGATGGCCAGCCCTTCTTAGTTGAGCATCCAGGGTTCAGGTGGTTCATGGCACTCGTGGCCCCATCCTACCAAATGCCTGCACTCACCACCTTTAGCAGGACAGTGGTGCTCTTCCAATATGAGGCATGCAGGGAGTACTTGAGGGAGGAGCTGCGGAAGGCAGGGCCACAGGTAGCTTTACACTTCGCATCAGACATCTGGAGCAGCCAGGGTGGAGATCATGCCTACCTCTTCCTCACAGGGCACTAGTGCAAGTCAGTCAGTGGACTCGCTTTCAAGTGGAGGTGACGGATGAGTCCCACACAGCAAAGGGGATCATGATGGCCATGAACTGCATGGTGCTGGGGTGGCTTGTTGGGCTGGGTGAGCTCATATGTGGGTCCATGGTTACCAACAATGGGACCAATATGGTCAAGGTGATCCATGATGCCAACAAAGTTGGCATCCACTGTGTGGCACACAAGTTCCACCTCATAGTCAGGGAGGCCTTGGAGGGGGACAGGGCTCCCTGTGATGGCGCCATCACTGCCATGACCAGCCAGCTCATTTTGAAATGTAGGAAGGTGGTGGACTACTTCTACCAGAACATTAAGGGGTGCAAGATGCTGCAGGAGAAACTGGCAAAGCTGAGCATCCTGCAGCACAAAATCATGCAGGACGTGGTGACTTTGTGGAACTTTACAAAGCTGGTGCTCGAAAAGCTGGTTGAGCAACAGAAGGCCGTCCATGTGATGGCCTTGCTCAGGGAGATTGGGATCAGCAGCCCCCTTAACAAAACTGAGTGGGATACCACCTTCCAGATCTTGGTGATCCTCAAGGCATTCCTCAAGGCCACCAAGAGCCTCAGCACTGGTGATGACCTCCTTAGCCAGGTGATTCCCATAGTGAAGGAGCTTGAGAATCAAATGGAGAAGTTCCAGGGGATTGATGTTCCTGGCTGGGGAAAGCTGCTTTCACCAGAGGTGCAGGCACTGGTGAAACGGCTGAAGGAGGGCATAAAAAAATGGCTGGATCTATTGTGGTCCAGTGTGGTCCATGTGCTGGTGGGCATGTGGAACCTGAGGGTGAAGGGGAGCATCTGCAGCAGCAAAACCCTTGATCACTGGACAGAGGTGCTGGTGAACAGGGTCAGGGAGGCAGAAGGGCAGAGGTGGGGGGACATGGAAGAGGGGGATCCACTCTCCCGTGTCACCACTCCAAGCACCAGCCTATCTCCTTCACCACAGCTGCTGCCAATGTGGACCAAGGACATGGCTTCAATGTTGGGGTTCAGAGGCACCAGATCCCACCATCTGGCAGGTAGCCAGGAGGCCTTGGTGGCTGCCTATCTTGCCAAGCCACTGCAATGCAACCCCTTGCCCTGTTGGGCAACCCTCAGCCAGATGTGGCAGGATCTGGCCACAGTTGCCTGGGAGCACATGTCCTGTCCACCAACCAGTGTTTCAAGTGAGAGGGTGTTCAGCATTGCTGCGGATGTTGTGACACCCCACCACACCTGCTTGGATCCTGGTTTGGTGGAGCAGCTGGTGTTCCTGAAAGTGAAACTCCTGCTGCTTGGGTTCCCCAAGCTCCATGTGCAGATGGAGTGAGTGCCAACATCCTCACTCCATACCTGTTTCCTTTCTTTAGTTGCTTTCACAACCATTTAGTGCCCCACTCTCAGAGATGGAGGTGGCAGTTTAGTTTTTCACCAGCCAGCAGGGGAAGAACATCTCCCTGCTGAGCGCCCATGCCAGGATGATCTTGGAGGTATGGGCTGGGGCTATGGGGAAGGTTGTGGCCCCAGGTCCTGGGAATGACCTAAAACTGCCCCCTGCCAGGGCAGGGAGGCCTGGTGGGCTGCTGGTGGTGCAGCAACCCTAGGAAATGCTAAGACTGCTAACCTCCCTGGTGAAAGGTGGGTAGGGGGTGCTTGATAACTTCCAGCCATCACACGCATGCATGGTTCTGGCTGGGGAAAGCCATCTGCGAGGCATGGGCCGTGGTGTAGGAGAGGTACAGAGCTGTGGCCTGGATGTCATCCCTAGACATCAAGGGCCTAAATGGGCAGCCTCCCACCTGGGTAACATCTGAATCAGTTTTCCATCAAGGTATGGCAGGTGAAAGAGGGGCGGGTGGTTGGCCCAGAAACAGGTGAGCAGGCCAAGATCTACCCAGTACCAGGAAAATCCTCTGTTACAGGCTACCATCCCTCCTACATTCATCCTGCTCTGACTTAACACACACAAGACAGACAATATTCTTTGGGTCAATCTGATATCTTTTATTAGACCAACTGAATCATTGGAAAAATATATCTTAGCAAGCTTTCGGGTTTAAAAAGCCTTCGTCAGGCTGAGGAAGCATCTGCAGCTGGTGTGTGGGCTCTTCCTGGATGGAATGAATAGTAAAGAAGCCAGAGGCTGGGCTGCAGGCTAGAAAGCCAGTCAGTGAATATGTAACTTGAGGCATCAGAGGGTGAGAGACGGGCAGGGGGTCGGGGTCGAAGGGGGATATATATATTTATGACACACTATAACCTGTCTGACATCCAACTCCCGAGGTACCGCTCCACTTTTACCTGTTACATCCCCTCTCTCCCAGCCTGTCTCTCACCCTCTGATACCTCAATTTACATTTTCACTGAAAGGCTTTCTTGTCTGTATACAAGCCTCTGGCTTCTTTACTATTCATTCCATCCAGGAAGAGCACACACAACTGCAGATGCTTCCTCAGGCTCATGGAGGGTTTTTAAACCTGAAAGCTTGCCAAGGAAAAAAGATAGAAACTCTTTTTTCCTTTGTGCTTTTTACTCCTTCCCTGAGGAGGGCAGGGATGTGTGGATGCTCTGGTGACTCCAAATGTTGCTGGTAGAAATTGCTACTCTTTGTAGGCTCACTCAGGTTGGACAGGCCAAAGTGTAGGGACCAAGTGAAAAGAAGCCCTCTTGCTCTGCAGGACAGGAGTGGAGCGATATGCCAATAGACTGTCCTTGTAGAAAACCTGAAACAACAAAATAGCCATCCTGCACACAGCATTAATTCTACTCTGGATTGAGATGCTTATAGTTATAGGACAGGTGGTCCCAAATCTAAGTATTCCCACTTAGGATACATGAGAACACCTTATGCCTGCAGTCTAATCACCACTGCAAGGTTTCTGCATTGAAACCAGACACTGATCCAATGAGAAAGCAGTTGTGAAAACTCTACGTATGGAACTGTTCTCGGAAGATGAAACATGAACAACAAAAAACAAATATGATGCAAAACCTGTGTCTGTTTTCACAGTATTTTGGAGAAGTATTTCATAGTATTTGTGAAGACATTCAAGTTACAAAAATCCTCCCCAAACCAGCAAATTAAATACAATAGCAACACAAGATGAGTCAACCAAATGTGACAGGAAACATTTTAGTGTTTATAATAAACATAGAGTTAAATAAGCAGGGGCAAAGACAAGTTTCTTTATGTACCATATCACTATTTGTTTTCCTTTGTCCTAATATATGAGTATCCCTTCATCCATGTTCAAGGCACTGTTGGTGCCTGCCACTTGAAGGGCTAGGCCAGGGAGATGGCTGGTGCCTGATGAAGGTGGCCATTTAATGCCCAGCTCTTTGTGCTAAGGGGGAGCAGTTTGAGACTGGCCAGCAGGGAAAGAATATCTCCCTGCTGAACTCCTTTGGCCAGGAACAACTTGGATATATATGAGATGGGTCTATGGGGATGGAGGAGGCCCCAGGTCGGACATGACCTAAAACTTCACCCTGCCAGAATAGGGAGTCCCCTGGTGGGACTGGTGGTGGCACAGCAGCCCCAGGAAATGCCAGGACTGTGGACCTCCCTGGTGAAAGGTGGGCAAGGGGTGCGTGATAACCTCCAGCCCCCACATAATCCTGGCTGGGGAAAGCCCAGGCCTGGGAGATCCTTGAGAGGCCTGAGGTTCAGTTTGATCCAGTGGAGTTGTGAGGGAGAGAAGGGAAGTGGCTCAAACCTGACTGGATGGACCCTCGAACTGGTCAATGCTGGGGCCAGGACCCAAAGGGGGTCAAAAGGGCCAGGGACCCACCACAAGGGATGCTCAGAGCTAGAGGCTCAGGATCCCGACTGGCCGGAGGGCTTAAGGGGGGGCCAAAGGTCTCAGAGAGGGGACCACAGTTTGAGAGAGAGACAGGTTACAGGTGAGGTTAGTTGCCTGGGATACTATCTGTGAGGCATGGGCACCAGTGTAGGGAAAGGTTTGGAGCTGGGGATATCACCCCTCATCATCGGGGCCTTAAATGGGCAGCCTGTCACCTTTGTAACATCTTAATCATTTTTTTATCAATGTGTGGCAGGTGAGAGAGGCGGGTGGTTAGCCCAGAAACAGTTGGGTGGGCTAACATCTAACTGGCCCTGGGAAGGCCCCCTGTTACAGGTGTACAGCAGGATCTGGGAGAACGGTTGTTCACCAGGGATGCCCTAGGGAAGACGATGCCCAACGGCTTCAAACTGCTGGAAGACCATTTTAGACTGGACATAAGGAAAAACTTCTTTACTGTCCGAGTCTTCAGAGTCTGAAACAGACTCCCCCCTAGAAGCGTTGCAAGCACCTACTCTGAACACATTCAAGTTGCATCTGGATGCTTATCTTGCTAGGGTCATCTGACCCCAGATGACTTCCTGCCCTTTGGGCAGGGGGCTGGACCCGATGATTTCATGAGGTCCCTTTCAGCCCTACTGTCTATGAAATCTATGAAATACAGCGGCTTTAGGAACAATGAGATAACATAGTTGCTGGCAGCAGTAGCAGAATTTTGTTTTTGCTTTTTTCTCTTTGGGGACTGAGAAACAGTCCTTACAGTCCTTTTTTGTGAACATGCAAAATGGGGATGCAGAAGTGGCAGTTGTCTTGGGGGGAAGGGGGGATAAGTGAATTAATCATTGCCTGATGCAACAGTAGAAACATCAGAGGTATGGGGCTCAAGGTGGTGGGGAGGGAATCAAGGGCAGTTATCTTTTACAGCAGAACAGTTCTCTCCAAATGCTGCTAATGGAAAGAGCAGCAGTTGTGCTTTGGGGTCCTGCGCAGAGCAAACACAGGCTAGCTGTCAGTCAGGAGGAAAAACAAGTAGCTAAACTGAACTGAACAAACAAATGCTTTCAGCCAATTACAAAAAACACAGGGCAATATGAGATGGAGAGGAAGGGAAGTCAAACCAGAACACTGAAGTCTGGTTAAAACATTTGGAATGAAGTACAAGTCAAGATTCTGCTTGAGTTGTTTCAAAAAAATTACACTGATATCTTTGCAATTTCACAAAATTTCAGGCTGATAAGAGTTAAACAATTTTACCTCTGTTAATAAGCAATTGAAAATAGGTTCTTCAAATGGGATGAGCCAGGTAACCTGACTATGCTGGGCTATCAACCTCTCCTATAATTACAGAGCATGAATCTCATCACTTCTCAGTGTAAGTCAGGATTTAACACAATGAAGAAGCAGGTTCCTGGTGTGTGTATGTGTTTATCAGTAGATATATATGCACAAACATGTTTTGTGCATCTGTGTGCTGGCGTGTATATAATAATCATTCAGATTTTGTGGGTACATGGCACATTAGAGAACCAAACCACTTGCTTATGTGCCTAAAAACTGATTTAGGAGACTAACTTTAAACAAATGTGTATGGGAATCTCTAAGTACAATATATGTATGTTATTTGCTGATGTACTGTCTGTTTTGACCTTCCTACTGTTACTTAGTAAAATTAATGAACAATTACAAATTAAGAATAACTAACCAAAGAATGCCATATGTGAGACAGATTTTGTTTTATAATTTAATTATTAACTCTAATCAAGCTCTTGTTCTGCAACACTAAGATCATGACACTTTTGGATAATCACATAAGGAACTGGCATTTAGTAACTACTAGCAGTTTTGAATTTGGTATTAGCAGGATTTCTTTAAGTGAAAGCTGTTGTTTTAGCAGATCAGTTTTTAGAAGGTCCCCCCCCCAATCCTAATTGTTGCTTCCCATGTCCATTTTAATTGGAGATCACAACATTAAAGTATGACTGCACTCCTGTAAGTGTGACTTTTTAAATAGATAATTTTATCCCAAATTTTTTTTTTATCCTTTTTCAAATTCACTTTTATTTAATGGCAATTTTTATTTTTATAATGTGCTCCAAGTGGAAGGTTTGGTAATGTATCTCTTCCTTAAAGTGTCAAGTGCTGTTCAAGTCAGTGGGCCAGCTTACATAAAGGAAGTCAACCTTGCTTGGAAAAGCACAATCATGTTTACTGAATGGAAATTAATACAAACTGAAGCAAATAGTTCAAGATTTCAGTAGTGAGAGATTTCCTGTCCATGAATTATGACAGATGTTCTAAAGGATGTGCTGCAGTTTCTCCCTTCCAGACATTAAATGCCAATACTTTTTTGATGTTATTGTCTATTAATGTAACTTCTGGGTAATCTGTTGATATTACATGAAGCAATAAGTGTGATCAATCAGGCTAGTTCTCTACATAAAGATAAAGTGTGCACATCATTATTTTTTTCTGCAAGCAAACTTTCAGGTAATGATAATTTAATGATGCATATTTCTAGGCATAGATGACAAGATGCGAGAGTAGTGTTCCCCAGGAAGTGTGTTTTGATTAGCCAGGGATATCTGCATGATTACTTGGTCTGCCTGTTCTTCAGAGATACAGATACAGACCTAGGTCCTTTGATCTGCTGAGATCATATTGCTGGGGGAGGGGGGGCTGGGAGGAGGTGGATAGCTAGGGACTCAGGGAGCTGGCTGCTTTGCAATACTCTGCCTGTCCCTGCAGTGATTTAGAGGCCCCAGAGGTCCCTCTAATTTTTTGCTAGCTGTCAGTGGTGATCAAGCAATCATCTGCCCAGTGATGGGTAGCCAGAGCACGCTGCCTTCTCATGCTCCCTCTCTCCCATTCCCCTCCCGTGCAGTTGTATCAGAAGCTCTGCAGAGGAGGATAGTTGGCTTTACTGGCTCTGCATCCACTGGGGTCTCCCAGCTAGGGGAGCGCATTCTGTCTCCATTCTCTTTCAACTGCCTGAATGGCACAAAAGAGTGTAGAGCAGGACAGAAGCATATCCCATCATTTAGGGTATATCTGTATTGCACGATAGGTGTGATTGCGACCTGTTTTCAGGTTCCCAGGCTAGCTTTCATCAAGCTAGCTCAGGTATTGATAGCAGTATAGATCCAGCAGCACAGAGCTCCATACAAGTGAGTTTTGTAGCACCAGCTGCACTGTTATCACTTGAGCTAGTTCATAAACTTGTTGCTGTGTGTAACAGGTATCCGCTCTGGGCCGACTTTAATGTGGCCCACACACCTGTTCCTGGGGCAACCACCCGCCTCCTCACCTGCCATGCCTTGTTGATAATTGATTAATTGGTGTTAATTAGCAGGAGGCTGCCCTTGTACTGCCCTGCTGCTATCTGTGGCTCCATTTCCTCCCCTACACCGCAGTCCATGCCTCGCCGATGGAAGAACCATTGTCTCAGCTATCACTATCTGGCCTCTTCTTATTCTCTCTGGGCCTTCCTTCCTTTGATCCACGCTCCCTCCGGTGCTAGGACTCTCCCTGGCCCTATCTCACTCTGTGCCCTCTTCTCCAGGGCCTTATGCTGCCCACTCTCTGGGGCCTTCTCAGTGATGCTACGCCTTCTCTGGACTCACCACACTCACACTGGGGCTCCTCAATAATGCTCTCCTCTCCTGGGGTTCTCTGTGCCCACACTGGGGCTCCTCAATAATGCTGCCCTCTCCTGGGGCTCTCCGTGCCCACACTGGGTCTTCTCAGTAAGGCTGCCCCCTCTCTGGGGCTCACCATGCCCAGACTTGGGCTTCCTCAATAATGCTTCCCCCTCTCTGGGGCTCACTGTGCCCACACTGGAGCTTCTCAATAATGCGGCCCTCTCCTGGGGCTCACTGTGCCTACACTGGAGCTTCTCAATAATGCGGCCCTCTCTTGGGGCTCACTGTGCCCACACTGGGGCTCCTCCGTAAGGCTGCCCCCTCTCTGGGGCTCTCTGGAAACTGCCCCCTCTCGGGCTCCTCAACTGCCCCTTCTCTGGGGCTGGGGTCTATGCATTCCGAATGCTGCGCCCTCACTGGCGCTGGGGTCCTCACACTCCACTGTGAGTCCCCTATGAGGCCTCCTCCAACCCCTAATAGCCTCACCCAAACCACCGGTCTTGTAACAACAACAAAACACAAGCCCCCGGGCTGTAACATAAATTAAAGCCGCCCGACTAAAACATCAGTCCGGCCTACCAGGAACCACTCCTTCCCTCATCAGTGTCAAAACACTGCTCCTGTAGTCAGGCCTCCCCCTTCTTCCCTGAGAGAGTTCCTTCCTCTTGGGCTGCTGGCAGGAAACTGCCTCTGGCCCCAGCCCCTAGGGTTTATAAGGGAGCCAGGCCCTGCCCCCTCTGGTCAGCTGACCTTCTTTGGTTGCCCCGGCAACCCACAGCTGGGCTCCTTAGTCACTGCTAGGGCTCCCTCCCTAGCAGTTTCCCCTCTTCAGGAGCAGGGCACCTCAGTGCTCTGTGACACTGTGGCACCATTTTTTTCTATTAAGTAAGCACCTGCTGGCTGATAAGTAACTCTACTCCATAAGTAGTCCCATGGGCTTTGGTCAGTGACTAAACTGAATTATTAGCCTTGCAGGAAAAAAAGATAAATTTAAAAAATTTGCAGGCACCATTAAAGTGGCATGATGGTGCACATATAGCAGTGAAAGCATCTTTTTTGAATGGCTCCAGAGAGTTGGTGATTCTTTCACAACAGATGGCTAGTGAACAGGTGTATTGACTCAACTTAAGCTGTTTTAATGAAGATGTTTTTCTCCTTGGGTCTTGAACTATCAAGCATGAAGGATTTGATCCTACTAGTGGTAATCAAACCAGAATGTGGTTTTCTGTGTAATTCTACTTTGGGTTTCTGAATTAATCATATCAGATGAATTAGAGAGGAAAAGACTGCTAAAAATGGTCACCTCTATTTCCATAGCCTCGGTTGGCTACAGAAAGCAGCTGGCTGGCTGATTTGCCGCAGCAGGAAATGTTTGTGGTTGATCAGCTTATCCTGTATGGAAAGCTTCTGTAATAAGACAAATAATTAAGGGATAAAAGATTACCCCAAACATTTCCTTTTTATTATTTGGATCCAGGTTACTGGTTATGCCATCCAAAGCCAACAGACTTCTCTGTCTTTGTTAATCAGAATTTTGATTTATTTTCTTTGAAATCTTCATGGCATGCTATATTTTCATTTTATGAAATGGCTGGACATCTCCATAAGCCAGCATTTTTCAAATGGGCTGGATACAGATACCAGAAAACTGATCAGCATCAATATGATCTCTTGTAAAATGTTGTTAGACATTGGTTTTCATCTAAACTGAACATCCATGTTAAGACTATCTGTCTTTATAACATCATCTTTATTGGCACATGTATTTCTGCAGGGATGATGTCATACATTTAAAAGATTTAATGAAGGGTCTGAGATCTGCTAGTAAGTTGTTACAAGTTAAACCAGCCAGACACTGCTCTGGATTCTACGTTTGCTGGATCACTTTCCTTTGACAACACTGCTCATCTGTCATTTTGCATTGCTCAAAGGCTATTTGGAAATCAGCAGCACATAATTTGTAGTATTTGTACATTAAAAATAGTGGGGTAAAAAGTAATTGACAGCATATTTTGGTTTCCCTTCTTCATTTAGCATTGTTCAGTGGTGGTTCCAAACACAATGAAAAAGAAAGAAAGAAAACACAACCACCTATAATTTAGTTTTAACATACTTTTGGGTACTGTATATCTATTTAAATAAAAACTACCATACTCATATTTTAAGGTGCAGAAACTCAGCTTTGAATTGTATTTTTTTTAAACCAAAAATTCAAACAACACTCTTCCTCAGTCTGATAAAACACATGGAAACAATACTTAGCTTTTCTTTAATTTTCTCTGAGGATCTAAAATAAACTTTGGAAGTAATGGGCTGGATCCTCAGCTACTGATATTTAAATCACTGGGACCCACACAGTTTAAACCAGCTGAGAATTTGGCCCTGAATACATTAATCTTGCAGCTATTGTTGGATCAGAACAGTATGGATGGGGAATGTGGGGGATTCTCAAGGTGTGAATTGTGTTGCTTCAACTAAGATCTGGATCCCCAACTCCTGGGTCATGGAAGGCTTGTGCTCTAGTAGCCCCATTTCTCACACTATTTGCTGAGAGAGAGAGAGATAATACACTGTTACACCGCTCTGTCTCCCAGTGCTTTTATCATATGAATGATTTACTCTAGTTATGTCCATGAGTTATGGACCATAAGCTCAGAGCAGAATTCTGTTCCACTTAATGGAGAACCAAAGTACAGCTTGCAACAAACTCCATGTTACCTTACTGCTGTATGGAAGCAATTCTCTTACTGCCGCTCGATGCATAAATGTCTCTTGTTATAGGGGATCACCTTGCAGGCATTTCCCTATCCTATAATGAGAATGTTTATGCTGCCACAGGGCATAGTAGAAGCATTCCTGCCCTTCAGTTGGGTAACTCAGTTTGGCTGCAAACTGTACTTTGGTTGTTTTGTAGGTGAAATAGAATTATGCCTTCGGGTGACTGTTTGAAGATAGGAAACTTTCCCATCTCTAGGCCACAGCAAAAACAGGCATTCGACTGAAGAAGCCTTGCAATTATCTATGTTATATGGGAGACTGCCTGAGAAGGTCAAATTACACCAGTACTGTACAGTAATGGGTGATACTGACAGAGTTTGGACATTTTATTTTTGTTTGCTAGTTAAAACAGCAAGATCTGTCAGACCCCTTAGAAACTTAAACACGTGTAATGTGCAAAGGGAGAGTTCTGATGTTCTGTGGTCCAGAACAAATAACACAGTCTACTCTTACTGTTTCAGCAGCATTTAGCTGAAACGCCCCACCTTGATATAAGAGATAATTGATATAAGAGACTAAACATGATAGTGTGGGTTCAGGCTGTTTCACTTGAGCAAGCTATTTATATAAGGCAGAGGGAAGACTGATTTGCTTGTGAAAGAATATCTTGGGTGTAGGAGGAACATTGCTGAATTAGGATCTCTGTGTGAACAGATATCCTAAAGTGGGGAAGAAAAAAGATTTCTGTTTATGTAACATGCTGCATACTGCATGTTGCTTTATTACCAAATACTAGGAAAAGTTTGAGAGGTTTAAATCTAGATTGTGCACATTATTCTAGAGCAGGCCAAGAAAAGCACTTGTCCATAAACCTGCAAGTGTATGGTATCACAAAAGTAACTTACCATAACATGCAAGATAAGATAAGTGCCATTCTAGCATTTGGGGAATAAATTTAACACTGCATGATATACTCAGAAAGAAAACAGTTAATAAAAAATTAATGCTTTAGCTAAGAGTTTCAGTACTTGGCTATACTTGACAATCAGTACTTTAGTACTTGATAAGCTCCATAATTATCAGAAGAGTTCAAATTAAAAAAAAATCTTTAGGTTGGTCTATGTTGGTCTAAGAGCTTGGCAGTGTTAGCTAAAGCAGGAGATTTAGGATATTCCTAATTGCTCTTACTAAGTGTGACGTTTGACAAATAGCTTAACAACTCAGGTGCCTTGCTCCCTACCTCTGTGAAATACAGATAATACTCACGTTTGTTAAACTTGTGTGCTATTCTATGAAAAGGTCTCAGCAAATGTGATATAAATTCTATGTTATAACAATATATTTTATTGCTCCTACCAAGAAAATGAGCTTTAATAGATTCCTTTCTGCATTTGGTGTCACTAACAATGGTGAGACCGTCATCTTTAGAGTTTCAGCAGCTCAAAGCAATACAGCCACGCAGATAAATTCTCTTTTAAGTACAGCAGAGATTTTACTTCACTGACAATTTATGGAACCAGAAAAAAAACTTCTTTGTTCAAATTAATATGTATTTTAAGTTATTATAACATTAAAATCACAATAGGCATCCATGCTGTTGCTTGACATTAAAAAAAATAAATTTAACTCTGAATCTTCCCAATTTATGGTATTTAAATATGGGTTTCTTCCCAACTCTCAGGTTTGGAGATGGATATTCGATCAAAGTTTGCCTTAACAAAGAAACAAGTTATCAGAATGCTATCTTGGACTGTCTGCAGCTACATTTTCCAGGAACACAATTTAAGGTAAGTCACAAATGCTGTAGTGCATTAACTGGAATAGTAGTTCAGACCAGTTGTCTTGGTGGCAGAATCAAGTACAGGCTCATAAAATGTTAGTTTTCATAAATTAGACAGCTTCTCAATTTTTCTTGAGAAACTATTTATTTTATTTTATTCTATTTGTTTTAATTGATTTGTACGATATTAAATTGTAACCTTCAGTTTCATGGCTGTTTTGGCAGCCTCAGTAGTGTGACTGGTTTGTGATCCTCAATCTCCTTTGTGCTTTTGTTCAAGTTTCTAATACGTATGCATGAACCTGATGCTTGATCCAGTGATATCAGTGACATTCTTTCCTGTGATTTCACTGGGCTTTGGGTGAGGCAATGAAATTGGCCAAGTACAGATATTACACACAAACTTCTTTAAGTGATCCGAAACTGGTCTAAACCTGTAACAGAACAGAAGTTTGGTGCCCACAGACTGGCTTAAAAACGGCAGAACCAAGTCTAAGAAAGACCTGGGTGGATTTGCTTTCAGACCTAATTTGTTTAGGTTATACCACTCTATCAAACTTCTGTACCAGATCCCCTCTCAACTCAAGTTAGGTCACAGTCTGCCAGCATCCCAGGCACCTTTCTAGCCTCCCATTCCCCACTTGCATGGAAGCGCACTGGAACTTGGCTCCTGCTCAGCTGCTCCAAGCTGTTAGCTGCAGGCAGGATGTGGTGGGGGAGTGTGCATCTGTAGCTCTGTATTTTTTATCTTTATACAGTGTCCATAGGCTGGGGGACAGGGGGCAGGGGAGCGGTGCACTCCACAGAAGGAAAGATTGGGTCCCTCAGGGCTTTAGCTTGCAACAGGCAGTGGCAGCAGGTTGAGGGGGAGGAGGCATGCTTTTGTAGCTACAGGGGAAAGGACTTCAGCTGGGAACTTGGTGCTAGCTCCAGGTTGGAGATATCCTCTGAACCCTTCCTGGAGCAGCTCCAGCACACTGTCCCAGAGTTTGGGACAGGGAGGGACAACCTGTGCTCCCCTGACCTGGCCAGGAATGTAGGTGTGCTGCTGGCACCATCTCCCCCAACAGCTTGCAAGTCCCACTTCCCCCTGCCTCTGTCCTGCTGTTGGGCAGACTCCTCTGCCCCGACCCTGGACAAAGCCCAAGGATGCCCATGCTGCTGTGAGCAAGAATGAGCACACCTTCCTTTGCTGGCTGCCTGCAGCTGACAGCTGCCTGACAGATAACAGGCAGTGAGGTGAGGCATGTGCCTGAAAACCAATCAGGGATGACTTGCCACTCAGCTGCATTCAGTTGCCCTCAGCAGTCTCTGGCATGCTGGGAGGTGTGCAGGAGTACCCCCAAGCTGTTGGCCTTGCTCAGTGCAGGCAGCCTATGTACCCTTCACATGAATGGGTGAACTTGTGTTCTGTTCATTCCCAAGCTAACATAGCCCACTTAGAGAAACCCACATAAGTTGGTTTGAATCCGCCTTGGGCTTTTGAATGTCTGTACCTAGCCTTTTTGACATGACAGCAATGACATCATAACTTTTCATTTGGATTCTGTTATGTCGACATGGGAGTGGTGGGCGGTGCTGTAACTGAAAGCTCTTTGGCAAGAAGGATTCAGTATGGTGAGCTTGAGCATCCCTAAATTGGGAAACAAAGAATCAAGTTTGGGGAGAAAGTATATATCAGTATTTGCTGTTAACTGTAGACTTGTTTATGATGCCAATTTTTGCAGAAAACTGTCTACCTTCCCCCTATCTTGGGCCATGTGGATTATATTACAGAGCACATATCACATATATTGCTACAAGAATAGTCAATAATATTTATGGATGTTTATTTTTTAAGGACAGCATCTTAATCTGCTGGAGTATCATGTCCCACGCAGATGGGGCTATTTAGCAGAGCTCTTCAAAGTCCTGGAAAACCACAAACTTTTGTTCCAGATCAAACACTACTCCATTAGCCAAACCTCTTTAGAACAGGTATTGTTCCTTCACTGGGTTGACTTTCTGTTTTGGAATGTGCTGTGCTATTTTAATTATACAATAGAAGACTACTGTATAAGACAGGGGCAGGAAGTTATTTCAGGCAGAGGGCCCCTTAGAGAGTTTTGGCAAGCTGTTGAGGGCTACCAGCCCCACCTCTTGATAGGTGCCCTGCCCCCTGGTCACCATCTTGGGACCAGAAGTCCCGCCCCCAAATCCCCAAACTTTGCCACCAGAAGTCCTCCCCTTGCCCCTAGAAGTAGTCCTTTCAGCAAGGGATTTTGTCATCTCAGAACCAGAAAAATACCAAATTATATTCTAAAAAATGAACATCTACAATGTTCATTAATTTGATTTCAAAAAATATTTTTGTCTTGATTTGTATGTGTTTGTGTAGTGCACATAGAGGTGATTGCATAATATCTTAAAATGAAATCTTACTCTCATGTATTGTGTGGGGTTGGGTATAGGTTTGTGGGGGCTGTGGGTGTGTGGGTTTGTGAGGTGTGGGGGAGAGTGTGGGTGAGTATGATGAGTATTGGTGGCCACTGTGGGGATGGATAGGTGTGGGTGTGGAATGAGGGAGCATATGGGTGTGTGTGTGGATATGTGGGGTGTGGGTGGGTATGGAGTTTGTGGGGGGTTGTGTGTGGGGGAGAGGGTGGATGGGGTGTGTGGGTGTGGGGGTCTCTGTGTATTGTGGCAGTGCAAGGGGGGTGTGGGTGCATGTGTATGATGGGGCATGAGTGCGGGACTCACCCTATGAGCGAGCGCGCGCGCGCATGCGCGCGCACACACACACACACACACACACACACACATGCCCACTGTGCTGCACTCTCTCTCTCTCTCGCTCTACCTCCCTCATTGCACATGCACACATATACACTTTCTGTTCCCTCATTGATCTTTTTTCTCTCTCCCCCTACCTCCCCTGGTCCAGTGATGCAGCTGGGGGCCATGTAGTGCTGGAGCCAGCGGGTGGGCATGCAGGGAAGTAGTGAAAGCGGTGGCAGGCAGAGGCTTCAGGTTCCAGGGGATGGGGGTGGGGCAGGGCCAGGTCAGACTTGCAGCTGGGTACTGCCAGCTTCTCCTGAGTCCTACTGCCCATGGCTCCTGTGATCTTCTGATAGGCAGCCAGGAGAAGATTAATATTAATTTTCTAAAATTTTTAGGGGCCCCATTGGCCAGATAGAATGGCGTGGCAGGCCATATCTTGCTCGCCCCTGGTATAAGGCTTATGTAGAGCTGATCTAGTGTCTGTAGTAAAGCATAATTGCCTTGTAACTAAAGGAGATTTTTCTTTAGCTCAGATGGTTGGCATTTTTTTCTTTGAATCAGGTATGCAGTTTGTTGGCATTTGCAATCTACATGTCACAGTGGGAGCACTTTAGAAACATACAGATTGACAGGAGTATAATACAGGGGTGGTGATGAAATTCCTGGGTGCTATTGATGTGCTAGAACTTGTCCGTGTATAACTTCTCATTATGTGTTATGAAAATAGTAAGAAGCAAAACTGGCCAATATATTAACTGTGTTCTGATGTTTGGTTTAAGTTTAGTACCTTTCCACATGTGCAAATCATTCATGAAACTACTTGTACTTTAGCTATTGATTAACCAGTTTATGCAAACAAATTTCATGCTGCAGACTATTCATTAACTATTTGCTCCAGCTTGTTCATTCTTCATTCTTGATGGTGAACAATTAATCACTTCAGTCAGCTAGCATTATTCAGCTCATTGACTGAATGAGTAAAAGCTTCAAACAGGAAAACAGTACTTCTGAGTAACGAACTCTTGTTATTGGCTGAGTGTATTTGACTGTGAATATGCTTATTTGAATGAAGAATCACCACCATTCAAAGATTTGCATGATCCCAAACCCCATACATTTCATATAAATGGAGGCAACATGAAATAAGAGGGCTCAGTTATGGCTGAATCAGACCGCCATTGGAAAATCACATAGATGAACCCCCAGACCAGTTTGCTCTATTCAGAGGCAAGGTATGGGCACCTGAGCAAGTTACAAAGATGTAAATGAGGTCAAGGACTTGATGCTTTTCAGCTTCTCCACAGTAAGTACCCATGTGCAAGCTCTTGACCCACAGTAAATGAAACCCCTTGACAATGAATAGGCTACTGTGCATTACTTGCATTTACTGTCGGATACAATGATGAGTATTGGTGGCCACTGTGGGGAAGCTGATGTGCTAGAATCCCCACATTTTTTACCATGTGATAACATGTTTGTATGTCATGCAAGGGCTTGGGCATATAATTTTTTTCTTTAAATATATGGGATCTCATCTGACACAGGAGTAGGATGAAACTCGTGGGTTTTTTTTTTTTTTTGCCTCAGTTTGTGTTTGTTAAATATAAGCAAACTTCAACATGATTAACAGTAAAAAAAAATGTTTGTATAGTATCTATAACTTTATTTGATAAACTGAAGGGATTCCATCAATATCAAAACACAACTTTTGTTTTAGAAAATGTCTTTAAAAATGACCTGAGGAAAAGATCACTAAGATATATAAAAAAATTCCAGCTAATGTTTCCACTGTTGCATAAACCCTGATACGTTGTGTCTTGCAGGTATTTCTTAATTTTGCTAAACAACAGCAGGAAATCTCTCATTCTGCACAAGACTCTTCCACCTGTCATCATTACCGTCTGCCAGTCTAGGCTCTGAGCAGGACATAATACAGCAGTATCTTTTATAAGCAATAAAATTTTTCAGCTGGACACAGCCAAGCTGTGTGTGGGAGGCTGGGGTGGAGAGAAGGGAAACTTGCAGTTTTAGAGGCTGAAGTCAGAGGTAGCACCACTTAATAGTAAGAATGATTAGTAGATGTATGCATGCCAAAAAAAGAAAGAAAAAGCCCCAAATTGTACTCTTTGTTTTTTGGGGTTTTTTTAATAAGCTGGACTTTATTAAAGAAGGGTCTCTTTTGCCTAATTAACGTAAATATATAACATAGCAAAAGGACTGATGTGGAAATGTCAGTCTATAGCTGGATCTTTTTGGTGAATCTATATTAATTTGACTACAATAATTTTCTCTTACATGCACATTTAAACATTGGGGGGGGGGGGGTTTACAATGGAGGAAAAATCCATTGGATATTGGGAACAGCCATGCTATCATACAATATTTGTATCTAATAACACAAATGAGAGCCTTTTGACTTCTCCATTAATTCAATTCTGTGTTGTGACAAGTTAAATTAGTATTATTGTATAAAAGAGGAACTATATTTCATAAGGGATTTATGTTAAAAAGGGTATTAGTATACTACTCTGCCTCACAGCTATGTTAATTTAGCAAGATTTGATAAATCATACATGACAATAAATTCTCCCTTGTACCCGTGGTCTGCTTCTTTAGGAATTCTGAATATATCTTTAATAATGACCTACTTTGTTTTGGTTAGCTTTTAGAAATTACTGTTTTTTTCTTTTTCTAAGAGAATGTCAAAATAGGTTTGAATGATATATTAAAAGTAAATGAGATAAGCATACACACACTAATCAATAAACTTTTTATCAAATTTACGCTGATTTAAGCTTTTTCATGTATGGTCAAACTACAGCCTTCAATGGAGTCACCAAGCTGCTGAAGTGAAGTCTTTTAATGCATAAAAACTGAGCTGCTTTCATGGTTCTCCCTCATATTGTTGCTTTTTTGAGGCTGGAAGAAAGTTCAGAATTTCCTGGGGAGAAAACTCTCAGCTTTCTTTTAAAATCAAGTCCTTTGGGAACTGTGTGAAAGTTGTTTATATCACTTTTATTAGTCTGCATTAACTGATAGTTGAAATCACAGAACATTGACTTAATAGAAAAGTATTTCTGTGGTACAGTTTCTGTGAAAATTATATTGTACATATTGAGATAAAAGGATCTGATCAGATGTAATCAGTGTTTCAATGTCCCTGTTCTAATGCCAAGCTGTTTCAGGATGTAATTTTAAAAGGTTACTGGTATCTGATAGGGTTTTCAAGCCAAATCGGAAGGGCTTAAGTCTCACACTGAGAGATGTGTTTTTGGAACCTAATAATGTGTCTTTTAAAGTTAGAACTCATGTTTCCCACTTTGACAGCACGCTCTTGTCCTTTCTGAAGAGGTTATTCTTTATGTGACATCCTGAAAAGTTAATTTTAATTATTTGGGGAATATGGCTACATACAGCTCCTGGTTGAGATTACCACTGCATGCCGTAGTGAATTTGGAGTCAGAATTGTGCCATGTGTCTTCCAGACATGGGGCAATAGAATGCATCAAACCCTGGTTACTCCCATTCCAGTGCAAAGCCCTGGGTTAATGGTTATGGTCACATTCTCACTAAAACCATTTTTTTCCAGACTACATGGGGCTGGAGCTGGGAGAGCAGAATACAATACATCTGTCAGTGCTTGCTTTTTAGCACAGGGCCTGAGAAAGTTTCATGGAAGTGGGCAGGAGAGGAGGCATTAGAGAAACTTGGAGGTTTGGACAGAGCAGAAGGGTGTGTCTTCATAGTAAAGGTGGTTTGCTTAACTGCAGGGCCAGGCAAGAAGAGGAAAACTGGCTATATGAGATTAGAGAGGGAAGGAGAAGCCACATGCTAGTCAGGGAACCTGAACCCCTGAGAGACCTCTGAGCTACAACGAAGGCTAGGAAATGGTGAATAAATATTCATACTCTTTACCCTAAATGCTGTGCTGCTTTTGCTAATGGAAGTAAAGTGTTTGGTGTTTGGGGAACCTTCCAAAGTATCTGTATTTGTTTGCCTCCACTACTGCATATGTCTCAGGAGATAAGCTGTAAATACAGAGTCCTTGAGGGCACAGACAGATGTGACAATTTGTGCCCAATCTAGATGCAGAAAGTGAGCTATAGCCATGACCAAACACAGGTGCACAGCTGCAGACACCTTAAAAATGGCTGATTGGGTGAAAATCTGAACCCTCATTGTATGAGGGGTCAGATGAAGACGTTTCAAAACAGAGTGACTTCTGTAACTTCTGTCTGTGCTGTAAGACTCAGAGCTCTGAGAAAGGGTGTACTGCAGTAAATGGAGTATTTGAGTGGCTCAGCACAGGTTCTGGGGCTGCAAAGTCTCAGCTAGGTGAAGGAAAAACACATACAGAGCCTGTGCCTCAGAAGGGGCCAGTGTTGCAGCCTACAAAGACCAAAGGAAGATTTAGAGCACAAGGATTCAGTATGGAGAGACTGAATAAATGAAGTTTGGTGAATGATCAGTTGGGGATCTCTGCTAGCGTCATTAATTATCATTTTTTCTGATTCAAATATGACATTTTATTAGTGTAATGAGGTAATAAAGTAAATAAGTTTTATTTTACACTGGCGGTTTTATATAATTCTTTTAAAAATACTACTCATCTTGGAATCTCTTCATCTGTTTCTTAAGGGACCCAGTTTAATTTAAGCAAGTAGCAAACAATGTCTCTTTCCCTGTCCTTTATGGTTGAAGAAGGTCAAAATCTAATTGAGTTCCAGCATACTGGATTCTGTCTCAGAGGACAGAATCCCAATCTTTGAATTGCTGCACTCCACAAGTATGTAAGTCTCTAGTCTAGTCTTTGAAGTGTTTTTTTTTCTTTAATTAAAAAAAAATCTATTCCTTGAGTCTCTGCAGAAAAGTTCAACTTAATGTTGAAAGAGTCACTGAATTCAGGAATATGCATTTGAACACCTTTGGATTTTAAATCAAAGAACCAAAAATTTTACACAATAATTGTACCTTTCTGTTCCACGATTTCCATTAGGAAAGCTTCATGTTTGCACTGTAGATTTCTCTATCTCCCTGACAATGTGCCCTTTACTCTGAAGGATAGAACTGGAATTAAAGTGTAAATTAAAAATGAGTGAATGGTTGAAAGGTTGAAGAGGAAACGGGAAAGAGAAGTCTTACATCTGTTGAAAAGCTTATTCCAGTGTCAACTGATATAAGATGATGGCCCCTGCCAATGCCAGCATAGGTTGAATCAGATACTAATATTACTAGCACTTTAGTAGAGTAAAACAGATATAGATATGCTCAAGTGTGGATATTATTATGGCTTACAGGGCACATATAATATATTGTATCCTATATATCATTAATTATATGATGATTTAGAAAATAAAGGTGCTATTACCTAAGACTTTAAGATGACACATTTATTTGTCATCAGATGTATTTGAATATATTTCATAACTTCCATTTTTAAACATAAATCAAGTAGTCCACAGAAATGCCACATTGTTTCCAAAATAAGGCTGTTAAAAATGCCTTTTATAAAATAAAAGCAGTACATATTCTTGTATTATACAGCATCTGAATATGTTCAGTGGTGAATTATTTATATTGTCAAATGTATTTGACAACAGTGTGTTTATGCTATGGCATCCCAGATGTACAATCTCTGCATGATATTGAAACATGTAAATATTAACTATCTTGACTTGTTTTTTAAAATAATATTTATAACGGGTTTACAATATTCATATGTAGGATTTTTTTAAACTTCTACAGCAACTGCATGCTCAGATAAGGATAGCTGTCAATATTGTAGTCACAGTGAAAAGCATAAATTTAACTCTCAGTCATATCAGTAGTTCTGATTCTATACTGAAAAATCATGAAAATGCAATTCTAGACAAGCAAAAAGCAATTAACCACAGGAAACAAAATCAGAACAATGCCTCCTCCAGTTAAAAGTCTCCTAATTTAGTTGTTAAACAAGACATCATGGAACACCGAGTGCAATTCCAAAGTGAAGTTTGCAAACAGCAACTCATTACTATTGGTATGAGGAATATTAAAATATATCAAGAGCTCATTAGCATTACTCATAGACATACTAAGTTGTGCAGTAATTGTACCTTCCTGGGTCCAATCATATCTTTGAATGATTGACATTAAAAAATCAGTTGCATTTATCATATAAAATAACTAGGACTCATATTGGGTAAACACTATCTCAGTTTAAGATGTTTGGGTAAGAAAACAAAAGGAAATTGCATTATTACAAGGTCATGAGACTTCAGATTAAATTGATTTTAAAGGTTATTTTCAATGGGATCGGTAATACTATAAATAATTGCTTTATCTCAAAAGTAAATCTGTTTCTGAGATTAGAGGGAACCAGGCCACTGATCCAAGGCCACCTTTCTTTGTTCAGTTTTTTAAACCGCCAAAACTACTTTTGAGTTCAAATCTTTGGTACTTTCAAAATTGTTTTAAAATGTGAAAATGAGAGACAGTGTCCTAACACTAATCAGTAATACACATGTGCTAATCATGTCATTCAATTTTAAATGTTGAGGAAATAAAGTAACAAGTTATTATGCATGCGTTTTTAAACACGTAATTGAAATGGTTACAACTTTTCCCCCAGAATGTTGATAAAGCACCAAGAATTTTCTACAGATCCAACTCCTTACTGAATTAGTAGCTGGTATGTTCAGTTAAGGGATTCATTAAGAGAATTTTTCAGTGGGTCTGCAGTGATATCTTGCAGACCTACAGTGTAGAAAAGCCTTGTTTTACAGTAAATATTTTAAGGGGAGGGGGAATCTCGCACACAAGGGCAGCATCCAGATGAGTGCAGCTGTGCATAGGTAGACAAGGTTCCTTGGGTGAATTTGATATCTTTTATTAGACCAACCCAAATAGTTGGAGAATAGTCAAATGGTTGACGAAGGGTTTTTGAACCCGAAAGCTTGCTTAATAACTATTCTCTAACCTTTTGAGTTGGTCAAATAAAAGATATCAAATTCACCCAAGGAACCTTGTCTGCCTATGTCCTTAGACCAACACGGCTACAACCCAAACCCCTGCTGTGCCTAGGTGGCGCCACAGACATGCCTGCAGTGCCACATGCCACACATTCAGATGTTCTCAGCACTGCAAGGGAGTGCTTCCCATTAATGTGCTGCTCCATATTTTTTTCCTGCAACTTTTTTTGACCTCTGGGCATGCCATTCAAAAGTGGAGCCAGGTTGCCCAGAGCTACGCTGCAGCTGCTAACCAGGCTCCATCTAGCAAATCACTGCTGCTGCAGCCCCGGGAGGCCCCCAGTACCCCTGGTAAGGCAGCCTCTTCTACCCTACCTGGGATAACTTGATGTGCACCAAACTGCATGTGCCACGGGTGTTCCCTGGGGACAAATAGTGGTGGTGCAAGGTGCACCACTGTTACTTGTCTTTGGGGAACTAAATGTCCATACTTGTGTGGACGCATCCAAGATGTTCCTGGTTTTAAATTCAGCACAGTCATGCCAGATATAATGAATATTATTTTTCATTTAGTTCTTGCATACCTTTCATACCCTTTTTCAAAACCAAAGAGGCAAAACTTAGTAGGATCAAGAGGAAAATTGATCAGATACTGTTTTATACAACAATGCATTTGAATCCTGAAACTAATCAGATTACAGAGGTTCTTGTCCTTGGCATGAATTATTATTTTTGGTAGTCCCTTGCTCCTTCATGCATGAAAACTCCCTAGTAGAGGGAAAGCCAGAAAGGCAATGGAATCACAACATTTCCCATCCACCCCTCATTTTCCTAATATGTGCAACAGCACAGAGTAAAATCTACATTAGAAAAGGACCCATATAAATCCCAAATTTAAAAATTATTTGTTGTTTCTGTTATGGTACAGATGAGTCATCACCCAGTACTGAAACCCATTTATGTTCTGAACTATGTGGCAAGTGTTTCTCTGAAAATGTTTTCACATCAATTGACAAGCTGAGTGTATGGGAAAAGAAAATGCTATCCCAGTTTTACAGACGGGGAACTGAGGGGTGGACTGATTATGAAACATGCCCAAGATCGTCACTATTACTCTATTGACATTGACATTGCTCTATTGCACTGTTGACATTGACATAAGAATTTTTGTATGTGGATTTACTGTCATTTTAGTGAGTCAGTAGGAAGTGTTAGCCTGGCAAACAAACCATCAGGAAGCCCTGGTCCTACCACCACTATCCTGTTTCTCAGGTCCTGTCAAGAGGCCCCTCTGTTTTTGTCCCTGAAGAGCAATCAGGTAAATTGGACTTTGTGGGTGAGGACATCAGGGTCAGAAAAGAAACTGATATTAGGGCCTTGAGCAGGAGAGACAGAATTTGGCCAGAGTCAATAGAGATTAATTTTATTTAGGAACTGGCTTGGAAACGGAAGACAATTTTAACCCTGAGAGAGTGGTAGAAACAAGATGGAAACAGAGCATGAGATAAGAGGAGGAACCAATATGGAAAGGTGGGGTGATGAAGCCAGTAAGGGAACTGTAAGAGGCAAAGAAAATCAGAAAGGTTGGTGGACAGAACTGCAAGTGGGATCAGATGATAGAATATTTGGGGTGACCACGGGAAGGGACACAAGGTGATATGTCTTAGAGGCAATGTTACATCAACACTTGCTCACATTGAGGCCCCCTAACACCCAAAGTATATCCCACCAGAATTGCATGCTAGAAGTCAGTCACTTAGCCTCTTTGGTCATAAGTAGTGACTCTTTCAGATGATGGGAGAGTATGAGGAAACAGAATTTGGGTACAGAATGAGGGTTGGACATTTTGTCAGGTATGTAAGAAATGCACCAAATTTTCCCAAAGGCCAGGTGAGCTGGGAGGGTAACCCTAAAGACATGAGGGAGGGTCGAATCTTCATTACTTTCCTGAAAATGCTGCTGGCGACTGCTGTACCAGCTTTATACCCCACTAATTTATCTGAGGGTCAACAAAGCAGGACCTAGAGCAGTGGTTTGAGTTTTTGTCAGGTAAGTGGTATTGTGGGGATTACTCTTTATAAATGTATTAAGGGTGTGAATGTTAGAGAAGGAGAAGTGCTATTTAAGTGAAGGGACCATACTGGTACAAGGTTAAGTATGTACAGAATGGTTATAAACAAACTGCGAGAGAGTGCAAGAATGGTTCCCAAGCAGGGTACCACTACATTCAGAACAGTTATGGAGGGGTGTCTTGAGTCGAAAAAGGTTGAGTACCATTGACTAAGAGAAAATGTAGTTGCTGTTTTTTGCAAAATGTGTTGATTACATACGGGTCTCATTGAGCCTGATTCTCCCTTTGTGTACACATTTGCATGAATGCAGATTGTGTGTGGGCAAAAGGTGGGGGAAGCAGGGAGAATTGCCAACTGTGAGTGATTAGTGGGCCTGGCCCTGAGGAGAAAAACCTGCCTTTTCCTAGTTATTTTCCATGATATAATTCTGCTCCCTCCTCCTTGCCCTTCAGTCTTGGTGTCCAAATCCTACTCCTTTGAGTGATTCCTGCCTCATGCACAGCTCCCATTCAGCATTTATTATTTAAATGAAATTTAACTTATGAAATATTTACTCCAATGTTTGTATTTTTTTCTTTTATTTTTCTCTCATGACTTTTTAATTCATTGGCACTTTTGGATAAATTTGTGAGAATCAGACTTCCTTGGGCTGGGGTGAGGGAGGGAGAGAGGGAAGCAGATATGTGACATTTTAGTCTAGGAAAAGCAAGGAGATATATGACCTGGTGTTCAGAGAAGAACTGACTCTACACCTACGTTTAAAGCTGATTTTAGATATAGGCAACTCTTTATTTGACCAAAAGGCACAGAGAGTAGGAAAGTACAAAGGACAGGGGGCATTCAGTATCTCCAAAAGCTAACAAGCTATCAATTATTTAAGTGCAATTGCACTTCGCTACATTAAGGATATGAAAACAATAGGCCACTGGCTCCATGAAGCAGAATCTCAACAAGACTATTAAGAAGGTGAGGTTAGCCAGGGCAAAAGAGAACTCTGCCAGGTTTCCAACCTGTTCAGTAGGACTGTGCAAAGCAGCATTGTTCCGCTTCGACTTCCATTTCGAGGTTTCGATGAAACAGTGTTTCGTTTCGAGTTTTGACTTGTTTTGAAAGCACTGTTCCAATTCGTTTCGTCAAAACCGTTTGGCTGTTTTGATGCTGTTTCGTTTAACCCACCCAGTGATCCAGAAGGCAGATTGGGGGCCTGCACCTCTGGAGGAGTCCAGCACAGCCCCCGCAGGCCTTGATCAGCCTGACGTATGACAGGAGGAGGCTGCTGCTGCTGGCTGGGACTGGCACTGAAGCCAGTAAGCCTGCTTTGAAACTTGAAACATTTTGAAACTTTTGAAACGTTTCAAGTGCCCTTGTTTTGTTTCGAAGCTGTTTTGAAGGCTTTTGTTTGATTTTGATTTTGCTGTTTTGAACTCAAAATGCATCGAAACAGCTTCAAAATGAAACATGTGGAGAAATTTTGCACAGCCCTACTGTTCAGCACACTCCTCTCATTTTACTGATGCCCCGGCCTGTCTCAGCTTCAGGTGCAAGAGTTAGGAACACCAAGCACTTGACACTTGTCCGGGACTCAGTCACAGAAGTTAAGAGCAGATATCTGCAGAGAGCACATTCAAAGGCAGGAGCCCTAATTTCAGTCACTTCTAGAAGTTACATGAGACCTTGAAAAGAATCAGAAAATCCCTTGTAGTAGGTCTTTCTCTTTCTTTCTCCATGGAATTATAGAAAATTAGAGTTGGAAGGGATCTAGTCTAGCCCCTTGCTCCAAGCAGGACCAGACCCAACCCAGCCAACCTTTCTGCGTAGCCTGTTCCAGTCCTTTATTACCCTCTTTGTGAGACAGTTCCCCCACCCCCCACCCAATATCTAACCTAAATTTCCCTTGCTACAACTTGAGACTGTTGCTCCTTGTTCTGTCATCTGCTGCCACTGAGAACAGTTCTAGCACCATCCTCTTTGGAACCAGCCTTCAGGTAGTTGAAGGCTGCTATTAAATCCCCCCTCAGTCTTCTCTTCTCCAAACTAAATTAGCCAGTTCCCTCAGCCTCTGCTCATAAGTCATGTACCCCAGCACCCTAACCTTTTTCATTATCCTTCACTGGGCTCTCTACAGCTTGTCTACATCCTTTATGCACCCTGTCCTCTATCTTCTGAAAGGCAGCCCTTTCAGGGAGTGCAGGGAGTGCAGCCAGTGCAGGGAGTACATTCCCTGCAGGGAGTGCAGCCAGTGCAGGGAGTGCATTCCCTGCAGGGAGTGCAGGGAGTGTAGCCAGTGCAAGGAGAGCATTCCCTGCACTCCCTTTAATTATGTTACTAGTGTGTGACAAGATACTGTCAGAAATTCTCCCAGAGGATTTGGCTGAACATGTAATGAGTCAAGCCCAGGCATGAGCAAAATGGAAGATCCGGCCAGTGACCAGACTCCATTTCGCCTTAGCCCCTGTCTGCTTTATTGCAGCTGGTTTCCATGGAGACCCCAGGAGCAGTGGTGCTGTGACAGCATGGGGCCAGAGTTTCCATGGAGACCAGCCCCAGCATTGCCGGCAGGGCACGCAGCTGGGCCCGGGTGTGCAGGCAGCCTGTCATAGCTCTGCCCCAGCTCTGGACCATGCTGTCACCACTGCAAGATCCCAGCCCTGGATCAGCTCCCTGCCCAGCCGCGCTCCCTACCAATGTTCCTGGGGCTGGTCTTCATGGAAACCTTGGCCTCATGCTGTCACAGCTCCACTGTTTCTGGGGTCTACATGAAAATTGGCTGCAGCACCGTGGGCAGGGGCTGCTGGGAAATGGAGTCCAGTGTGAGCCTGGGCTGGACTTTGCCCACTCCTGGTCATGACCCAGCTGGAGCTGATTTGGTGCCAGGGTCTAGTTGGAGGAAATGAGACAATGAGGCTGAGTCATCCTTCAGGTGAAAGTCCCACACTGCTATGTGAACTGAGACTGACAGCAGAGAGCCGCCTGGACAACAGACTATCTTGCTGTGCCTCTGGCCTGATTGAAACATCTAAACCTGTCTGCTCTGAACCTCTGGACTCTTTTGTGTATTCCTGATAGTTCCTGTTTCAGATCTTTCCAGTTTCTGTCTGACACCTCCCAGGGTGGATAAACTGCTTGTCCTGACCAGGACCTTGTCTTGACCTTTGGCTTGATGTCCCTGACTCAGACTGATCCCTGGCTTGACCTTGGTTTATACCAGTAACCCCTGACCAAGCGTGTTCCACTCTGACTGTCTATGACTTGGTCACTCTGTTACAGGGCCTGTGCTTTGGTCAATTCTGCTCACTTGCCTTCAATGGCAAGGTCTCTTTTGCGGTCTGTCACCATGGCCTCTCCAGTAAGGAGTTACTGACTTTTACTACATGCTCCCAAGCTTTTAATCTTTCACACTTTTTCTCCTTATAATAACACGCATTGATTTTTTTTCTTGCATATTCCAAATTGAGAACAACCCCAAAGTCTGAGTGAACTTCTTCTCCTAATGGTTGTCTGTCCTTCTGCAAATCTTCACAGCTTACCTGAACCCCTCTCCCCTTTCCAGTTTCACTTCCAGTTCTACATGGTCCTCACTGGATGGTGCTGCGGCAACCAGCAAATTAATTGCAGGTAATTGGCTTTAACCTGAATAATATGCTTCATTTGCTTCAACTGTTTTCATCTCTGTGGGCACATCTACACAAGATGCTAGAAGTGCAGTAGACTAATTCTACTGAGCATTAGTGCATCATGGTGAAAACTATGTTAATGCACTAATGTGCAAAATTAATCTACTGTGCATTAGTGTCACATAAAAATGTGTGTTGGTACTGTGCAGTAGTGCCAATTACAGCACATTAAGTTACTACATGCTATTAGGTACTAACAGGTTCTAACTTAACAGGTACTAATTTAATGTGCCATAATTATGGCTCATTAATGCATGTATAGATGTGGCCAGTATGTGGCTTTCCAACAGTATCGTAGTGGAACCAATTTCTTGGTGAACCACTTTCCAGACTGACATGTTAACAGAATGAGAACCTTACGTGTACAAGAGCAAATTTTGAATGCATAATTATTTGTACCATAAAACCTATTCCAAGGTATAATTTTGGTGTTGACTCTGTTCCTTGACTTGCAATGTGACCTATGTCTGCACTCAGATCTAAACAATGCAGCTGAAATTTTGAAAACTGAACATTCACAGAAAACTAAATACCCACCCACATGTAGACTGATGATTCATGGAGATTTTATGAGATGATTTTATTAAAATAACACTTTCAATGATTTACAAATTTTAAAAGAGGACATATTGACAGTGTATATTACTCACTAAGTTGTATTCACTCAATTTCTGCAAATGCTATGGATAGCATGCACATAGGACTTAAAGGTTATGGGATTCCCTGCAGGGACAATTAGAAGACCAAATGTAAAACTATGTCAAAACTTATTGACAAATTGCAAGGCTTTTCAATGGGACCTAATCACTTTTGTCAGCAGGAAAATCTATCACATAGTCCAATTCTTCTCTCAGAATGTTGATTCTGTTGTGGTCAGAAAAGACTAAAGGTCACCATTTCTCAGCATAACTCTGGGTGGGCAAGTGGGGTATGAGCTCTAAGTATGGAGTGAAGGGTGTGTGGCACTACGATAGAGCTAAGTGGCACCTCACCTGCCCATCTCTGATCTCCCATCCTGTCCTACACCCTGCACCTTTCCTGCAGTGGCTCCGGCTCTGGCTCCAGCAGCTGGGAGGGCAGAGTAGTACCAGTGGCACATAGCATAGGAGTAGCTGCCAATCATTCATTGCTGCTAGGGTGACTACTTCCCAGAGCACAGTACTGGCAAGCTACACCTCTGCCAGTACTTACGCTTGTATCTGCTTGATAGCCTGCCTTGGTGTCTCAATGCAGGCCTTCACTTCTACATTCTTACGTGAACTACTCATGTATGAAATGGTAAAGATGGCCTTAACTGTCTCTTCCACTTTTGTTGCCTTTCTCCCTTCTTCCTTCCCTTGCTTTCATTAATGATGATGAGAAGGAGAAGGATAAAGAGAGAGGGGTGAAAAGACATGACCATTTTTAATGAAAGATTTTTATGAGCAAAAAATATTTGGAGGATTTCTTTTTGAAACCTAATAGATGAAAATGATTCATTTAGCTGCCCTTGACAACTCCACCCTCTGTGTCACTGTGTCAATTTGAATGAAGACACGCATGCCACCCAAAATGCAATGCACTTTTGATTCTTGCCATTCCTTTGTCTGTGCAGAGCTTTCTTTATATTATTTTTGGCAAATACATTGTATACCATTTTACTCCCAAATGTAGTGAAACAAAATGCAGCAACTAATTTGGCACTGGATAACGGGGAGCGCATCTCTCATCAGATGTGAATAGCAGATTAAACGAATCTCTAATTCACTTTTATCTTGCTTTGATCTAGGACCAAACAAGAGTCTCAGAAGCCCAGAAACATTACAGATTGGGGAGGAAAGAGGTTGGAAGGGAAGAATGATTCATTTTCCTGCTTCAAACAAAATTGATTTTGCAAGAAAGGGGGTGGGGGAGATATGACCTTGTTTGGTAATTGAGAGATTGTACGTTGGATCTTTAAAATGTTACGAAATGATATATCAAAAAAGGCTAATTCAGCGGTCCAGTATTCAACAGGCGGCAACATCTTTATGAAACTGCTGGATATTTGACATTGGATTCTAATGACTCCTTTTAAATATTACTCAGGATTATATCTAGCTCGCCTCCAAGAAACAGGCAAAACTCACAGTGCAGTCAATAGAAGCTGAACCCAAGGGTCTAGAAAGCAGAATTTTGCCCTGTGATGCATCCCAAAGGAATATGTCACAATCATTAATTAATCATTGGATGCTGTGGGTGGGCTATGCACATGCATTTGAAAGAATACTTGCCTGTTAAGAAGAAAATTGCCTTTGGTGAGTTTGATATGGTAGTTTACAGTAAAAAGAGAAACAAAAATCCTGCTAAATCTACATCTTTTAGACCAATAATGCTTTACCTACATCACAGAAACCATGATGGCTTGGTCAATTACCTAACTTTTGAAGGCTACTGAACCTAAAAATTCTCCCTTCTTCAATTTTACAGATGTTTTCAGGGGGAGGGAGGAGGGTAGCAGGGACCACATTGCACTGATTTAACTAAGAAGGGAATTTGGTCCTTCATGGGTTGATCAGGCAGTATTTCCTTGACTACCTACAGGCATTTGATTGGATCAGGGATTCTTAACTGGATTGTCATGTAACATTAGGTGTACAAACATGATTCATAAGTTAGATCCAAAGATTTCAAATAGGAGTCCATAGTGTTAAAAACATTCTGTCCTTGTCATGGTCTTTCTGAGTTTGTCAACAAAATAATTGCTCTGTTATTTTTCTGTAGTCAAAAAATGAGTGAAAGCTAAGAACTAGTACTTTCCAAAGGGTGTCTTGAGCCTAAAAAGATTGAGAACCACTGGATTGGATAATGGCAAATGCTGTTACTTTCCCATGCTTTGTGCACAGCCCAGGTTCTGTCCACATTTGCAGCAGAATGAGATAGGAGACATACCATATTGTGCAGATATTTACAATATGACCATTCCTCCTCTTCTGAACATTTATTCAGCAGTGAACTAGTTAATCCTGTTGATATGCTGCCTTAAGAGTATACTGCACCCTGCTGAGATGTGAATGGGAACAGGTCATAGTCACCAACCCTGTGAAGTGTTGTTTCAGAGTGAGTGGAATATCTAACAGACCTCATTGTACCAGTTATGCTAACTTTGGATTTTTTAGATTTATGAATATTTTTATGCAACTGTATTGCATACTAATGTTTTACATTATTTAAATGAAATTTTGAGAAAAAGTTAACTGAAACTCTGAGAAAAATGTGATGTTGCTGAGCACTTTTCTCCATTGCAGCTAATTGCATTTGTCAGGAATTTATTTGGTGAGTCCCAGCTTCTAGTTCTTGACTTGAAAACATCTCTACTTGTTAAGGATAATTAGTAGTAGAGAGATGTTTATGTCTTTAATCTTGAATGAGGAGCTTGTGTCTTAGAAGTTAATGGTCATCACTTGTGTATGTGCACATGGAGGCACTGATATGAATGAGTAAACTGAATGAAGCTGAACTCCCACTTCCTGAACTTTTTGGGTTATGTGAGAAGTTAGTATCTTTGGCCAGATGGAATTTTAGGTTTCTCTCACTTTATGCTGTACATGCATTCCTGGAAAATGGTGCATAACTCAAATTCGCATAAAGGGAACCCACTTTACAATGTAACAAATAGGGATGCGTTCCAAAACCTTGACTGTACTAACTCCCAGACCCATTTCTACCACTTTTACAAGACAATTTTGGTACTCACCAACAGCAGACAGTACACACAAGCACAGGATGGTGGAAAATGTTTAGTTGGTGTGAAGGGAGGGCGGTGAAAGATGTTAGTGTTAGTGAAGTTCTCTTGCGCTTCATTGATGTACCAGGAAGAGGGGTAGGAGATAAGCTAGTGGGACGCTTAGAAGCCATAATGGGAATGGCAAGTTCAGAAACACGTGTCACAGACAATGAGTGAGGAGCACAGATCCACACAAGAGTCTATATTTTGGTGCACGTCACTCCCACAATGCACTGTACAAAGAAGCTGACTGCGGGCTTCCACCACACTGATCGCATCAGACTGAATTTAGCTCACGTATAACGAATTTTTGGTATAAAAAGGGTCATCTCATAAGAGTGAAAGTGCACATACAGAACCTACATAAATTGAGGGAAACCTGTAACAGCTGTTTTTCACTATGTCACACGGGGCATGCCTCCTCCAGATTCTGATATTGCATTATTTGGCAAACATAAGCTGTAGGTGTTTAGCTTCTTTTGACTGATTTAAGGGGATGGGGTGGGGTCCTCCCTTCACCAAAGTATTGAATCTATGGATTAGCTCGCATTCATGACAAAGAGAGGTAGAAGTATTTATATATCAAAGTTCTGTCATAAGGAAGTCTGGCATAGTGTCTTTTTATTACTAAGTAACTTTGTTGGCTGCATGTGATGAGAAGTGCTGAGAAAAATGTCCTGGAAAGGAATAGATAGGGATATTTGTATGTGATTTTGCAGAACACCAGAGGGAGCAAGAAGGTAAAATTCTCAGAAGAGAACATGAGGTCAAAGCTGGAATCCTTTGACAGTACAGATTCAGTGTACAACGCAGGTGCTTAATAGAAAGCCACTAATGACATTTGAAAGCAAAAGCCTAAAGTGATGTCTCAAAAGTGTTCAAGACTGGAATATTTCCACTGCTCAGCTTTATGGTCTCTATTATTGTTGATTTTTTGGGGTGGTGGCAGTACTATTTGTTTTCATTACTGTGAATATTTTGAGTACATGGTTATGAAGGTTAAGGTTATGGAACTGGCAGTGATGGAAACTGAACTCCTCATTTCATCAGAGGCCCCTTTGGGTAAATGTTAACCTGCCAACAACATATGCATTCCATGGAAAATTTTCAGTTGAACTAGTTGTTAGCCATAAATGATATAAGCTGACCTAAATCTTTCTAGGCTAGAAAAATTGCTTTAAACAGAAGAAAAAAAATAAAGATGATACACTGATCATTATTATACGTTACTGAATATTTCCTGCAGGTGTTTCACACTATATAAATAGCAGGTACTATTAAATTATGGTAATTAATTGTGACCAAATGTACCAGTGCTCTGTAATATTCATAGAACTGATCCTGTGCCTACAAAACAGATGTTATGCATAACTAGATTAGACTACTTGCATGTGTTTTGGGGGGAAAAAACAACCTGATTTTAGCCTTGGAAAGCTAAAGTTGTTCTGGCGATGTTCTCATCTCAGTGCACAGGGAACTAACATGTAAATCCTACTGAGACTAATGTGTACACATCTTGTGTGCAATGAGTTGTGAATATCCCTCTCCTTGTACCAAAAGTGCTAATTGTCATCTGGCACCATTAGTGCTGTGACTTCAAATAAATACAACTGTGACTCAGCTTCCTTCTGTACTCTAGAAATAGCATTTTAGAATACCCATAAAAGTAGATGAGGAATAAGGCAAGATTAAATTGGGAGAAATACTATTACATATGGTGAACTTTGCCTAGCAAAGTTGGCCTTAAATTGGCTTTCAATCATCCAGGAACTGAGGATTTTTAAGTGAAGCAAATGTATCAGACCAAATAATTGATCTGAAAGGCAGTGAAGTATTAAGGCTAGAGAGGTGACCTGTCTGAGCGGTGCTGGATGGAAACTCTGCATCCTCAGGCTATGCCTTAAGGAGAGTTCAGGACATGTGCACAGTGGTGGTAACTTGCTACAAACTTCTCCAAGCACTTAAGTGTTAGCTGGCACAGAAGGGCTTGGGTTAACCTGCTGCCTGCTGAGATACTTCTTCTATTGGAACTTGTAGCACCCTCAGCTTGAGAGAAGACACATCTCATATATGGCTGTCTCCTTTAAGGGTGAAGATGGATGCAATTCTGCACCCTGTTTCCTCTCTGGTGTACCCATAAAAAGTAGACCAGTCTTTCTCTTATCATAGACTTTCAACAACAGGATCAACTTCTTCCTTGCTGCAGCTGCACTTTCCTGCACCACCTGCTTGCTTTTGCTCCATACAAACTCCAGTGCCCATTCCACTAATTTGGAAAGACAGTCGTGGAAAAGAGAAAAAATGTGCATGCTCTGGTCAAGAGTTTATGACTGGCAATCATGCAAAACGCATCAGCAAGTGCGACAACCAGGAATCCTAGTTTTTGCTGCCACAGGGTTAGCAGAGCTGTTGAAAACAGCCTTCTGTGTGCAGCAGAGACATGTGCTGTCCTGTCATAGCTGTGTACTGCATACAGACGACAACTTTGTTTGTGAACTTTAGCATTTGTTTCTCATTGCTTCATTCTTATATTTGCTGCTGCTTTACATTGTGGTTCATGCATTTTTTCCAGTGTTCACATGCTTGTGTTTATCTTTGGTTATTTACATCATTGTCAGGCTGCTTACACAGGCGGATCCAGAGGGGGTGCAGTGGTGCAGTTGCATGCCCCACTCCTTTTGGATTGGACAACACCACAGGAGCCTCAGTACTTTTAAAGTCCCTAAAGCAGGTAAAAATCCACCCTCCACACCACCCCATTCCCTTTCTGCTCTGAGGCATACCTATTTTTCCTACCTCCCCTGGCTGTCACTTTCCTCACTGTCCCAGAAGTGGGGGAAGCACAAAAGCCATTCCTGCCTGTTGTGGGGCTGGGCTCAGCTGGAAAGGGAACAGCAGCAGCAGAGATGAGTGGCAGTTCTCCTTCCCCATGCCTGCTGCTGAGGACCTGGCAGGGTGGGGAACTACTCTCCCACTAGGCTTTGGCTGTTGCTGCTGCTGTCTCATGCCCTGCTGAGCCCAGCCCCTACCTAGCTCCTAAATAGTGGACAAACCAGTAGCTGCCAGCAGGGGAGGTGGGGTGTGCCCACCCTGGCAAGGGGAAGGGACTTTCACAGCTTTAGGGACTTTAAAAGTCCTTGGAGACTCTCGTGGCTTGGTATGCCTGCACTGGTGTGCTCAGATGAGTCTGGGAGCAGGGGATATAGCTACCCCTGGAGTGAGGGTTGCAACTCCTAGACTCCCCTTTGGGAAATCCTGGATCTGCTCCTTGCTGCTTTCATTGCCAGATCCTTGGCGGGTGGTGTAAATATATGTTGTTCCATTGAATTAAAGTAAGCCTGTTTTCACCATTTGAAGATTTGACCCTTGCTTGCCATATTCTGTTAAGAGTTTAGTTGCTACTAAAAGGCCTGGGTGATGGCAGAAATCTTGCTATAGTCAGTGAGTTATTTTGTTTACTCTGGTTCATAGATTCATAGATTCATAGATGTTAGGGTCGGAAGGGACCTCAATAGATCATCGAGTCCGACCCCCTGCATAAGCAGGAAAGAGTGCTGGGTCTAGATGACCCCAGCTAGATACTCGTCTAACCTCCTCTTGAAGACCCCCAGGGTAGGGGAGAGCACCACCTCCCTTGGGAGCCCGTTCCAGACCTTGGCCACTTGAACTGTGAAGAAGTTCTTCCTAATGTCCAATCTAAATCTGCTCTCTGCTAGCTTGTGGCCATTGTTTCTTGTAACCCCCAGGGGCGCCTTGGTGAATAAACACTCACCAATTCCCTTCTGTGCCCCCGTGATGAACTTATAGGCAGCCACAAGGTCGCCTCTCAACCTTCTCTTGCGGAGGCTGAAAAGATCCAGTTTCTCTAGTCTCTCCTCATAGGGCTTGGTCTGCAGGCCCTTGACCATACGAGTTGCCCTTCTCTGGGCCCTCTCCAGGTTATCCGCATCCTTCTTGAAGTGTGGCGCCCAGAATGGCATGCAGTACTCCAACTGCGGTCTGACCAGTGCCTGATAGAGGGGAAGTATCACCTCCTTGGACCTATTCATCATGCATCTGCTGATGCACTATAAAGTGCCATTGGCTTTTCTGATGGCTTCGTCACACTGCTGGCTCATGTTCATCTTGGAGTCCACTAGGACTCCAAGATCCCTTTCCACCTCTGTGCCACCCAGCAGGTCATTCCCTAGGCTGTAGGTGTGCTGGACATTTTTCCTCCCTAGGTGCAGCACTTTGCATTTCTCCTTGTTGAACTGCATCCTGTTGTTTTCTGACCACTTGTCCAACCTATCCAGGTCTGCCTGCAGCTGTTCCCTGCCCTCCGGCGTGTCCACTTCTCCCCATAGCTTTGTGTCATCTGCAAACTTGGACAGAGTACATTTGACTCCCTTGTCCAAGTCACTGATGAAGACATTAAAGATTATCGGTCCAAGGACCGAGCCCTGCGGGACCCCACTGCCCACACCCTTCCAGGTCGAGACCGACCCATCCACCACGACTCTTTGGGTGCAACCCTCTAGCCAATTTGCCACCCACCGGACTGTGTAGTCATCCACATCACAGCCTCTTAACTTGTTCACCAGTATGGGGTGGGATACCGTATCGAAGGCCTTCCTGAAGTCTACGTATACGACATCCACCCCTCCTCCTGTGTCCAGGTGTTTTGTAACCTGGTCATAGAAAGAGACTAGATTGGTCAGGCACGATCTGCCCGCCACAAACCCATGCTGGTTTCCCCTCAGCATAATTTGCCCTGCCGGGCTCTCACAAATGTGAGCCTTGATAATTTTTTCAAAGACTTTACCAAGGATGGAGGTGAGACTGACTGGCCTATAGTTGCCCGGGTCCTCCTTCCTCCCCTTTTTGAAAATGGGGACCACGTTAGCCCTTTTCCAGTCCTCCAGGACTTGGCCCGTGCGCCACGAGCGTTCGCATATTCCCGCCAGTGGCTCTTCAATGATGTCGGCCAGTGCCTTCAGCACCCTCGGATGGAGCTCATCCGGGCCTGCCGACTTAAAGGCATCCAGTTCTTCCAAGTGACTCTGCACCACCTCAGGATCTACGTATGGAAGTCTGGCGCCTTGCTGCTGCCTCTCTACAATCCCAGTGAGAAACTTGTCGTGCCCCTCACTTAGGAACACTGAGGCAAAGAACTCGTTGAGGAGTTCAGCCTTGTCCCCCCTGTCTGTCACCAATTGTTTCTGCCCATTTAGCAGGGGTCCTATTCTTCCCTGGGCCTTCCTTTTACTCCCTATATATCTAAAAAACAATTTCTTGTTGTCTGTTACTTGGGTTGCCATCCTCAGCTCCATGGTAGCTTTGGCCCGCCTAACTGCTTCCCTACAAGCACGAGCAGAGGAGGTATATTCATCTTTAGTGATCTCACCCTGTTTCCACTTTTTATGTGCTCCCCTTTTGGCCCTTAGGCTGCTCTGGATTTCTCTGGTCAGCCATGGAAGCCTCCTGGCCCCTTTCCCTTTTTTGCCTCGCTCGGGGATCGTCTTGCTTTGTGCCCGAAGGATCGTTTCCTTAAGGCACAGCCACCCTTCTTGGGCTCCCATCCCTTCAAAACTCCTACTCTGCAGTGCGTCCTTGACTAATCGCCTGAGTGCATTGAGGTCAGCTTTCCTGAAGTCTAGCACTTTCACCCTACTAGTTACCTTACCCACTCGACGTCTTATGTTGAATTCTATTATTAGGTGATCACTGTCTCCCAAATGGCTACCGATCTGGAGGTCCCCTATCATGTCATCCCCTGTTGCCAATACCAGATCCAGTATGGCATTCCCCCTAGTGGGACCGTGTACCTCCTGTGTCAGGTGGAGGTCCTGTACACAGGTTAGAAACCTGCGTGAGCGATGGGACCTTGCTGTCTGCGTCTCCCAGCAGATGTCCGGGTAGTTTAGGTCCCCCATGACTACCGCCTCTTTAGCTTTTATGGTCTCCGAGAGTTGCCTCAGGAGCCCCGCATCTATTTCTTCCCCTTGGTGTGGGGGTCTGTAGCAGACAATTTCCTTCCAAGATGTTGTGGATTCTCCATTATGTAATGAAGAATCCACAACATCTTGGAAGGAAATTGTCTCCACCTTCTCTGTTAGAAATTTCGACTCTGAATATGTCTAGCCTTGGCTTCCAGTTATTTTCCTTGGATACATTTCTTTCATTTTTTCTGTTTCTTTACGTGAATTTGTTTGTACATTTGGCATCTTTGTTTGGTTTGTTCGTTTCTTTTTATTATCTTAGAAATTGTTAAATGATAGCATCTCTGTTTTCTGTTGGATCTATATAGAATTCCCCAGACATCTAATTGTAAAAAAGGAGTAGTCCTGTTTTTTAAGGACTGGATTCTTCTGAATGTTTGTTTTTCTTCCCTCTTGCAGTTTTCCAGATGAAATGATTGCAATCACTGGACAAGCTGACTGAGATTAAATCCAGATAAATATCTGTAAATTATCCAATATTGTTAAAGAAAAGTCCAATGTACTTATAGCCTCTGCTTTTTATTTTGAAATAATCAGCATATATTTTCTTTGTCTTAGTTATAATGTCAATTACTGTAGTCACTCAAATTTAAGATGACCTTGAATTTAAGACAACCCCCTTAATAATTGGATTCTATATATGGAAAACTTATAAAATTGTTATAATTTTTTCAGGTATAGAATCTAATTATTGGAATTTGTCTTGAATCTCTTGAATTTTTCCCCTCCCACTGCTACAGCAGGGAAAATAGTGGCTGAGGAGGGGGTCAAGTAGCTGCTTGCCCTCTGCCATCCCCAGCTTCTCCCTGTACCTCCTTCCCCCTCCCCTTACTCTTAAACTCTGCTCAGATTCTGTTCTCTCCCTGAGCATGTTGAAATGAAGGGCAAATCTGAAACAAAAGGGATGAAAAAACACTGACTTGGAAATAAATGTACCTATAGACATAGTTCATCCAAAATGTATGCATTTTTGGTTGATGCTGTGCGGGCCGGGAGCGGTCCGAGGCCCTCGGGGGTTTTCTTTTTCGCGGCGGGCTGTGGCCAGCAGCCTGGACACGCTGGGTCGGGGAAGACAGGCGGCACGCTAGAATTAGGCACGGACACTTAGTGGTTGATTTAAGAATATTTTACTTACACCGAAGATGGTCACGGTGCAGGCAGGAAAACTTGCTTGAGTTGCAGTTACAAAACAAAACAAAACTTGAGCCTGCAGAACATGAGGGTACGTCGCAATGGGGTTTCGGCGACGGGAAGATGAACAAAAACCTCAAGAGTATGTCACAATGGGGTTTCGGTGATGGGAATTAAAAAAACTGCAGGACTTGAACCCGGGTAGAGCTCTGGATTCACTCACACGAAGTTTACTAGGCTCCGTGGAACTTGCGCGCAGTGAAGGGTACGTCGAGGGATCAGGCAGCGACGGGGAGAGGCGAGAGGTTGATCAGACCCCTATAGCCTTCTTGAGATACACGCTGGGTCCTATAGGCTCCGCAGCGCTTAGAGATCTTCACGAGACGTGAAGTTCTCCTCCTCCTGATAGTCGTGGAGTCCTCCAACTTGGGCAGAAACCGCTCAAGCCTCTTATACGGCTAGCAAGCCAATCGCTAGCCGCCACATGGGAATAATTTAGAACTGGCCAATAGTGGGGCACAAATCTGAATACAAATGGCGGGAACTCCTTGCAGCATGCACTTCTCTTTTTGCAACTAAGAAATGCACCCTGCAAAGAGTACGAGTGGCGGGAAATAATTTAGCAGTGCCGAAGCGCACACAAACAAAAATCACACCCTTGGGTTGTGACAGATGCCAGAGCCACTGCCACTGCCTCTGCTTGCACCTGTGAGGCTTCTGTCCAGGCAGGACTGCTCACCATTAAGGCTTCCACCCAGGTCCAGGTTTGTCAATGTGGGACTGTGGCTTGCAGGTTCCTTCCAGTGATGGCCAGGTTGGGGAGTGCCTGTGGTGTGAGCAGTGCTTCCTGGTGGTGTCTCTCAGAGAACAGGCAAGAGAAACAAAAGAACTACAGGAGGAGGTGGCAAGGGTCTGAAGCATTGTCCGCCATGAGGTGTTCATCAATTTATTTTTATTTTTTTTTGTGGACAAGTTGGAGACTCTAATGGAGGGTGAAAAAAATGGTGATGGGGCAAACTGAGGGAGCTGGGCTTATTTAGTCTAGAGAAGAGGAGACTGGGAGGTCACTTAATAGCAGTCTTCAACTACCTGAAGGGGGGTTTGAAAGAAGATGGAGTTAGTCTGTTGTCAGTGGTGACAGATGAGAGAACAAGGAGCAACGGTCTCAAGTTGCAGCAAGGGAAGTTTAAGTTAGATATTAAGAAGAATTTTCTCACTAGGAGGGTAATAAAACACTGGAACAGGTTACCTAGAGAGGTGGTGGAAGCTCCATCATTGGAGGTTTTCAAAACCTGGCTAGAAAAAGCTTTGGCTGGGACGATCTAGTTGGGGCTGGCCCTGCTTTGAGCAGGGGGTTGTACTAGATGACTTCCTGAGGTCCCTTCCAACCCTAACTTTCTATTTTTTGCAAACTGCTGGAAGTTTCAGCACAGGTAATCTATAAACCCAGTTTTGAGCAACAACTTACTACAAATTGGGTGTGTCTACATGAGACACTTTTCTATGCAGCAAACTAATTTGCTGCACAGTAAAGCATCACAATTTACATTTGTGTGATAATTAGGGTGCAGTAGACTAATTTATTGCGCTGCCTTATAGTCCTGTGAGATACAAGTGGTATCCAGCAGAGCAGTAAATTACTGCACTTAAATGCACTTATAGATGGTGACATCAGGATTAGTTTACTCTGGCTCAGTTGAGCCAGAGTATATTCAGTCACATTATTTGCACATGTAGATGGGCCCACTATGCATGGTATTAGTTTATGGCTAAAAGGTCAACGATTTATCATATGTTTGGGCTAGGCCCTATAGGAGTCCACAGTGTTTCAAGCCATGATGATCCCACAGCTTGGCATTGCTCAGTATGTGTGTGTGCTCCAGATATTCCCCATAAAGGATCCATGTGCTAATTAGTCCCCCACGCAGGACTAGAACCAGGTGTTCTTGTCACGGGTTCTGGCATCCTCCAAAAATTGATATGCAGATGAAGTGTGGGGTCACCTAGTTTGGCTGGATGGAGGGTGGGACCACACCAATCACACATGAAGGTTAGAGAGAGGGGGTGATGCAGCCCTTCCTCTACACTGATGTTTGCATGACATTTAAGGCTGGGGAAGAAACTGGAATCATTGGAAATGGGGAAAGAAAGGCTCGGCTCAGCTGTGGGAGTGAAGAGGAAGTCAGAATGTATTTAGTGCAGCGGTTCACCTTGAGTTGAAAATGAGCTGGCACTAAGGGGGACTTGGGTACAGTGGCTACTGTGTCTTATTCATGTGGGCCTCACTAACCTAGCCTTGTGTTATGTTTTTGTCAGTTTGTTTGCCCAGTGTGGGCCATGTGCTTTATAGGCATAATCAGTGTGGGTGCCTTCAATCAACTTTATAGTTGTTTTCTATTACTGAGCAGATGCTTTTGGCAGCAGTTTAATGACAGACTATGCAATTAGTGAGGTTTTCTTGTACAGAAATATAATGAGAGGGGCTTTCTTGTACAGAAATATAAGAAGAGGGGCTTTTCCCCCCATGCTGACGGGGGGGGGGGGGAACCTTGTCTTATATTTGACTAAATATGGTAAATGTTTTTTTCACAAAGCTTGTCATTTTGTTATCAGTTTGTTAAAGAGGAAACTGCAGACTCAAATTCTATTTTCAAAGGTAGTGAGAATGGTTTTAAATACTTTGGTATAAATTGAGTCAATGGAATGCTTTTGTGGAGCCTCTCTGCTCGTATTTACAAAAATGATCAATAAGAGAAGCAATATCTTTATACTGGGGTGGGCAATTATTTGGGCGAGAGGGCCACTTAGGGAGTTTTGGTGAGCTGTTGTGGGTCAGGTCAGCACTGCCCTGCCCACCTCCATCTCTGATGCACTGTGCTGGACTGGGTAAGAACCCTCCCACCCCTAGTCTAGCTAACTGGACAAGTCTGGGGATGCCAGATGGAGTGGCCAGGCATTCTCCATGGAGACTGGCCTGGGACCCCTGCAGACAGGGCATGCTCAGTTGGGCAGATGGGATGGGGCTGCAAGTGGGTGTGGAGTGATGTCCAGGAGCAAGATGGGCTGGTGGGGCCAGGATCGTGGGGTGATGACAGCACGAGCCAGAGCTATAATCTGCTCCCAGCCTGGCATTGCACTATCACCACCCTGCAATCCTGGCCCCAGCTCTGACCTTGGCACTCCCTGCCACTCCTGCTCCTAGATGTTGCTCCCTATCCGCCCATGGCCCCATCCCACCTGCCCAGCCAAGTGTGCCCTGGCTGCAGGGGTCCTGGGCCAGTCTCCATGGATACCCTGCAGCCTGCCCACCCCATCCTGTGCCCCTGGCAGTGGGTATGGAGCATGTGGTTTGGGGTGCCTGGGTAGTGGGGCCTGGGCTGGCAGTGGCAGTGAGTTGTGCCATAGCCCAGTCTGCCCCTCCCCTCCCCTCCCCCCCCCCCCCCCTCCGGCCAGGTGGGGCCGAGGGACCTGCTGCAGGTCAGATAAAATCCCTTGTTCTGTACTCATGTTAGTGGTCCTCTGTATGCAAGTATGAAATCTTGGGTTAGGAGTGGGGCGGGACTGCAAGGCCAGGAATGGGATGCAGTTACAAGGCAAAACCTCTTTTTCGTTTGTTTGTTTGTGGTAATGAGACTTATTTGTTTAAACAACTGATGCTTTGCTAATTGTATTATAGATGCTTTATATGGTTGGCCATTTTCTTTTACTACTTTGGCTTCTTCTACATACAAAATGCTTTAAATGCTCATGATATGATACATGTTTGACCCTCAGAATTTCACTGGAAAGGTTTTGGACTCATTTTTCAAGAAGCAGCCACCAGTGACTTTAATGAGAGCTGTGGGTCTTTGACCCCCCTGGAAGTCAGAGCCTTCATCTCTCTGATCAGAAGCTGTAAGCTCACTGTTTTTCTTTACCTGCATATTTCATTTATGTTTTTCTACTAAATCTAGTAGGCTCAGGATCAGGCCCACTGTCCCTTCTTTTGAGTCACTGAAACAAAAAGAAACAAATTTTTTAATGATTTATTTTGTTTAATATTGTGCTCATATTAGCTTAGTTCTGCTTGAATGTCTGACATTGTAAGTGCTTTCAGCCTCTGGCGGTTGTGTATGACAGCCTGGGAAATGGATCGGTTTTTGTGTAAGGAAGACCATCTGTTTAACAAGATAAGTATTTTGTGTGCTTTGTTTTGATGTTCAAGTCAATAGCAGGGCATGCCTTTTAAAAATATTACTTTGTTCCCTGCCCTTCTTTGATATATGAAGGGACTGAATGGAAGTGAGTGAGAGGCTAAGCATGTTTCAGCACACGGCACCCTAGAGAGGTAGCACAGCTTCTTATTTGAAATGCAGAGCCATTTCTGATCAGCTCAGCGCATGGAAATAGAACATGGTGCTCAAGCATGCCAGTCACACTGTAGTGGGAGCTGCAGCATTTAGGTTGTTTACAAAAGGCAGGGATGCCTTTTCTATGTACAACATACAGAATGTAAAGCCTTGACTTTCAGATACACTGCCATTCATCATAGCAAATTTGCACTGTTCATCATAGAAATGCTAGGCTTTGGCTTTATTTGTGTCATATTTCAGGTGACTTTAGACCATTTGATACCCGGGGCATGTTTTTTTTTATGGATTAAAATTGGCAGCACACTTCACTTTTATGCCCAAAAAGAGGTGGGTGGGTGGGTGGGTGGGTGGGTGGGTGTGTGTGTGTGTGTGTGTTTATTTATTTATTTATTTATTTATTTAAAAACATAAACATTCTCCTGCCAGATGAAATTATACCAGTGCTGAGATGTACTGTTAAGAAAATAACTCCGTGACTTCTGAATTTCACGGCACCCCAGCTGAAAATCTGAGAGAGAGATATAAATTCAGAAGAGATATCTTGAAGCTAAAAAAAGCTGAGAATCACTGATCTAGTTGGTGCCATTGAAGGGCAGCAGGGGCAGGACACCACTGCTGTATCCTGCTCTTTCTTTCCCCTCCTGACCCCTGGTCTCAGGGGTAAAGGCAGTCCTCACTGCTAAGGCTGCTCCTGCAGGGTCTCTTACTGGTGACCGTACTGTGGGCCATCCTGTCAGCCCCAGGAGAGCTGGGGGAGTGGAGGGGGAAAGCTAGTTTGCAAAGCACAGCTCAATTGGTGCATCCACCCATCCATCCACTGGTAGCAGGGCACACTGCTGGGAGCATGGGTGAGGAGTTTATGCACTGGCTGCTTGGGGGCAGGGAAAGGCAGGAGAAGGCAGCAGCAGTCTGCTCTCCTCATAGGAAGTGCTGCTAGAGTAGCTGGGGCAGACATAGTTGCTGGATACAGGAGGAGAGCATTTCGCTTCTCACACAGGAGGGTCTCGTGACACACTTCTGTTGCTCTCGTGGCATACCCTTTGCAAAGCACTGACTTAGATGATGACAGGCTTCTGCCAGTATAACTAAGTCACTCGGGTATGTAAAAAGTTGGGATGCCTGACGGATACAGCAGCGGTGGCAGAAGCCTTTCAAATAGACACTGTGATACTGGTAAAGTTGAGTTTCTACTGGTATAGCTTGTTTCACTCTGCGGGGAATGGCATTTTTGCTACATGGGTGCAAATCACCAGGACAGCTACATCCAGATCCACTCCTGGTCTTGTGTTCCTGTATATGGATGGCTTTGTTCCTGTAGGTAATTCCCTATACCAGTAAGGGGCTAATACTTGAAGTTGCCCTCATGTCCAATGCACAGACTTGCTGTTGCATAACATCCTATTGATAACTCATTTCCATTTTAAAAGACATTTTCATATATACCACCATATATTATGTTCCGTATGTCCTGCAAGTTGATAATGATGTTCTATTCCATTATTGTTGACCACAGGACTCTTCAACTCCATCAGGTTAACATGATGCAGTATTTAACAAATACTGCAGGATATTTAACAAACAATGGAAAGCAACCAATGTTGATGGTTCTTTAATTTTAGGAAAGAGAATGGCAGCTCCAAGTGGTGTTTTGGAAATCTCTTTATGCATGATTTTTTAAAATAAAAAACTTCAAAATAATGAACTACTTAATGCCATTGGGAGCTTTTAATTCTCTGATTGAATACAAGATGTTTTCTAGAGCTTTGGCCATCTCTGGCTAGAATCAAATAAACAGCTCGTGCAAATTTAGACAGTTTAGTGGCTGCTCAACCAGCTCACCTGCAGGAGGTTTGAAACTCTGGGGCTAGTTCATTATGAACCCAAGAAGGTCAATCAAATTGATTTTCACCATACTCTGCAGAGCACTGATCTCCAGTAGGAAATGAGATGAGTCTCATTCCACTAGTGTAACATAATAAATCGATGAGATTCGCGTTCCTCCTGTGTAGCATGGCTGAAGTTACACAAACCTTCAACTGGCATAATGACATCAGAATTTGCTGTTAGGGTTTGATAGAGGAAAATGGAAGTGAATTGATTCATTTTCCTGCTTATCACTGACTCCTTTTTGGTACTTGTTAAATATTATCTCTTAAACTAGTGTGGGGCTTATTAACACTAAACAGCACATCTTTAATTTTGATAATCATATACTGGCACGTGTGTAGGCAAGCTCATTAATATTTTACATGTCGCAACTATTCCAGGAGAACACTTGGCAAAGAGTTGTGAGTGTTGACTTTGATAACATGTCCATGGTGCACCCTGGCAAACTGAAAACAGAAAAAGATTGCAGATACTTTCATCCCACAGTGTGGTCACAATAGCTAGGGGGCTTCCAGTAGCCTGCTGTGTTCTTTGCTTTTTAGGATTTAAGTAACCAGGGGCTGGATTTTTGAGCCTAATCGAAAACATTACAATTAATTTGCAATGTTTAAAAAAATATCCTTCATAATTTCCAGTTCATTGCTAAGTACTCTGCATAAGATTCTGCTTAGGTGCACAAAGTGGGAAAGGCACAAACAGCTTCCTTTCCTTTCCATGGCTCTCCCTTGACACACAGCCTTCCTGGAATTGTCAGGTACCTCACACATCTCACTGCAGTATGGCTCTTAGGAAAAAAATATCCCTGGAATTAAAAGTGCCATTATACTTCCACAATATTTTGTTTTTAATTTCATGGTAGCTACTTAGCCTTTGGAAAATTTCTGTAACCCCTTAACCTCAGTGTTGTGAGTACAATTTTTTTTCACATTGCAGCATGTGTAAAATCAATATAGAGAATGTATTGTTAAGAATAGCCATGGAGTGGCTGACTGAACAATATTGGAACGTATAACATAGAAAACACCCTGCTCTCAGAGATAATTAAATGAACAATTCTAAGTTTAAAAAAATATATTTTTCTTGTTATTATCTTTAAAAGATACCTTAGAGGTGCAATTCTTCTTTTTACAAGAGGGTTTTATTCTTTGTAATTTCAAACCAGAGTAATTGAAATGCTGAGGCAGGAATTGAAAAAGACAGAGGGAGAGCTTGGAAAAGCTGTTTAGGACAAGCCAATATATGGAAGTATGATTTCAAGTTAAAAGGTTACCTTTTTGTATTATTCATGGTAAACAGACCGTTGCATAGAGGTTCATAGAAAGAGGCAGTATGAGAGGGAAAATAAGCTTTCGAGATACTGAAATGGAAGCCAAACATATACCTCAAGGAAAGGCACAAGACAGTGGACACGTGGCTTTCTTGAATTAAAGATAGACAGAAGGGCTGGATCCAGATGTGCAGATGTGTGATTTGTGGCACTACAAACCTCTTTGCAGCACCACAAACCTCATGAGTTGCACGTTATGCACATTAATCAGTGTACAGTGCTGCTAATTTGCAGCATCGTGGCAAAATTTGCTCCTGGCATTTCCTGATAGCAGAAAAAGCCTGGAAAAAAAAGTGGCGCAAACCACATCAAAGTGGCAGGCAATGGGACAAATGCAGAAATGGAGAACCAGGTAGCCCATCCCTGTGCCTCGACACAGTGTGCCTGCCTGCTCTGCGACTGGCTGGGGTGCAGTGTGCCTCAGCGTGGGAGCTCCATGTGCCTCAGCACAGGGTCTCAGCAGTGGAGGCCCCTCACTGAGGCATGAGGAGACAGGGGAGCAGTTAGCCCAGGGCTGCCTGCTCCCTGTCTTGAAGCATGCTGTGCCCCAGCCAGTTGGGGAGTGGCTGGCTGGGGCACAGGGTGCCTCAATGTGGGAACTCCACAGCATGCCAAGATGGGGGAGCAGACAGTTCTAGACCCAGCCTGCTACCCCATCTCCACATGCTGCTCCCCGGTTGGCCCAGGCACGGGGTGCCTCAGTGCAGGGGGTGGCTAGCCCCTGCTGAGGCACCCTGTGCCCCAGCAAGCCCCCTACCCCCCCATTCAGCACACAGAGCAGTGGGACAACATGTCTCACCTCAAATCTTATGGGCAGGGGCATGCACTGTAGCACATAGTAGTAGGCCAATTTGTGCTGCCACTAATTGTGTTGCTGCAAAGTCATGCCCCTGCTTGTGTGGACCTGGCTAAGGAGTCTAAAAATTAAGAGGCATCATTACCTTTCTTGGCTTCTCCTTGCATACCAGATCTGCTTGTGGAAGTGGCTGAATGGTGAAGAAATATTTACTCAGTTCTGGAAAACGGTAGTTCTGTTATGCAGCAGACCCAGCACCTCATACTGTTCTCAAGAACATAATTGCTCTTCTCAAGAACGTAGAAACATAGAAAGACAGGGCTGAAAGGGGCCTCAGGCTCCTCATTTAATTCAGTCCTCTGCTCAAAACTCCACTTAGTATGGTATCATCTGCAAATTGGCTATACGAGCACTCAATCCCATCCTCCAAATCACTGATGAAGATATTAAACAGTACCGGACCTAGGACTGATCCCCTCACCACTCAATGCTTCCTCCCAATTATACATTGAGATACTGGTGACTACTTGATGATACAAGTATTTACATATCTACATTACAGCATGCTCATCTAATCTGTATTTGATTAGTTTACACTGAGGATCCCTCTACTTATTACATTGGAGGTGGAGGCAACGGTGTTACTTGTGCACCTAATTTAAAGCACCATAAAATGGTAAACCAGTTGTAAAAATGTTCCACATATAATGTAGAGAATTTTTATACATGGTTTGTATGGCACCTTAAGCTGAATGTGTGACTTGTGCAGGGCTGCCTCTAACCAGGGTCCCTAAATCTTGTCACTTTGGGAAGGAGAGCCAGCTATTTGAGGCCAAGTAGGAGGAAATCAATAGCTGGGAGGGAATAAATAGTAGAACTTCCAAAGCTGCAGAAAAGCTTCAAGTCACTTACCTGGAGCAAGATAGTAAAAGGAATAGCTTACAAGGACTGAGCTCCAGGTAGTGAGTTAAAGAGCAGCTGCAGCAGAGCTGATCAGGCTGGTAAGTAGACCAGAGAATAACTTCTGCTACTGAGAGCAGAACCAAGCAGAAGAGCTAAGGGGCTGGGACACCTAGTAGAGGGCAGCTTACAAAAAATCTGGCCTGGCTGCAAGGCAGTACAGGGGCTGCTTGATTAAGAGAAGCTGGTCACATGGTTGTGAGCATGCTTATTGAGAGGCAGGCTGTAGAGAGACAAGCCTCGAGATTGATTAATGGGAATCACTGGTGCCTGACTCTAAGCAGCAGGGATCAAACTGGAAGTGGGAAGGGAGACTGTAGGGATATAGGTAGCTTCCAAGGCTGGGAGGTTATTCTGGCTCTGAACTTGACAGGAAAAGGAGCTCTGCTAGGAGTCTAGAGCAATAGGTAGTCTAGGTTCCATAGTTGTTTTTCTTTGAGTCTGTGTTTCAACTGTGAGGTTTGGAAGTAGCTTAAGTGGAGGAGGAAGCTATGGTGGAGGCACCAATGAGGCACTCCACAGTTTTTGGAACTGTGGGCTTAGGACCCAGTGCAAGGAGCCAGGGCAGAGGTTCTGGCATAGTGAGGCAGGCCTGATTCAAACTTGGAGAAAGAGACCAGGGGTGCAGATTGGCTGAAACCATCTGAAGTCTTGAAGATCAATGTGTTGCTCACAGAGGCGAGCTGAAAGATGAGGCTAGACCAAGGCAACCTGATGATGAGCAGGACAGAGTGAAGTATCCAAGACTCATTCTGGCTTCTGAGGCCAGCTTCCCAAATTTATATTTAGCTGTCAAAGGCATGTAAGGTGAGGTCACGGTGGGAGGGCAGAGTAGGTAGGGCACAATCAGTGCAGCCACCAAGGGGCATCACAGCTGTTCTCTGGAGGTGGACTATATCACACTGCCCCAGGGCTGGTGCTGACAATCTGCTGGTCTCCAGCTGGCTATTGTGCAGTCCTGGGGTTGGGCCAACAATCAGATGGTTGTTTTTTCCTGCCCTGGGACAACACTGGGACCTCATTCCAGCCTCAGTGCAGTCTTGGGGTTGGGGCAGATTATCAGCTGATTTTGAGCCGATTGCTTGCCATAGTTCCAGGACTGCACCAGGTCATGCTGGGCTTTTAGCTTGCCAGTGCAAAGGGAGCCTGAAATTGTGATCCCTGGCTTCCCCTGTGCTGACAAGTAGAAATGGTGTTGTTGGGATCTGGTCTCTGATCCCAAAATCACATCTCCTGCCATGCATGGTGCCTTTAAATGAATGTTTGCTGGGGGACTAAAAGTAATATGGGTACCTAGCTCTTAAAGTAATATTAAGATTACAAACACCAGCATTCAGAATGTAGGAGATGTAGGAGAAGGTTTCCCATGTGATCCATATTTAAAAGTCTTGCCTATCATGATAGTGTTCTTCAACACCTTGTATTACAGACAGAAGACAGGTCAGAGTCCTGTGTCAAGGTTACATGAAAACTTTGTTCTTTTTGCAGCTCTCTATGTAAATGATTAAGCATTTATCCTCTGCAATGAATGATGCTTGTAGAACACACGTTATACTTTCATGTAACTAAAATCTAAGGCCATGGACATTTATGCTGGTGTAAGCAGCCTAGATGCCAGTGTAAACAAGGAGGAGGCAGACAATGTAATGGTCTGTTCACACACGTGTTAATGCCTCAAATCTGGGATAGAGTTACCCTTAGAAAAATCTGTTATTATGGCATACATAGGTGGTATTGTCTACTTCCATCCTGGGGAACCATTTGCTATTGGCAGCCAGGTTATTATGTGCTTCCCACCACCTAGTAGCAAGGAACTGCAAGAGAGTCCACTGCATTCAGTTAATTCTGAATACTGCTTTTTTGTCTGCTTGGGATCCATGTGCAATTTATATTGGTGCACAAAAAAACCAGTCTAAAATATACCAGTGGTGAAGTGTCATGTGTCCAGGACCTAAATGAAATCAATTAGTTTCAGACAGTTGAGGAGTGTTTAGTTCCTTGTAAAATGATTTGAAGCAGCCACTAAGCATTCCAAAATTGCTGTATTCAGTACAATCCCTTGATACTCTGGAGTGATGTAATATTGATGCAGTAAACAGGCATAGTGGGAGATATCATATTTTGTGAGAGGTGAAAAATGTAAGCCCGTTACCAACAAACAGGCAAAGTACTTATGGCAATGTCAGTTGTGTAGCTGACTTTAAAATTACCTGTAATAATGTGTTTTCATTTTTCTAACTCTTTAATTCATTTTCACCCTATTTTACATGTTTTTTTTTATCTGTATGTCCTTACTTTTTTTGTCCACATCTCCCTCGATATCAGAAGGTAAAATCATTTGTCTATGAATTGAATTGAGCCTTTTATAACTACATAGTTTGAATGTGTTTAAAACTAAGAAGGTAGGTTTGCATTTCTATGTACTATGTTGCAGGATTTTGTACTTTTCAGTTTAGTGAGAGTTTTGCCATTGAGTTCAGCAGGAACAGATCTGTTCCATATAGTAGTTGTTGTGGGCTATTTTCTGTTAAATCTTTTTTGAGTGAATCATAGTTTAGGATGTGAGGATACCAGACTTTGAATTTTGGTTTTTAACATAACCCCTAGGCCAAACAATCTTAAAGGAGGACATGTTGTCCTGGGAGCATTATCAACTATCTGCTCTTTGCATTTCATCTTATAAAAAGTGAGATATGCTAGGAGCCTACCTTGGAGAACTCTGGAGATAGTCTTTTATCATAGCTGTGCCTCCCTTAAGCATGCAATAGTTAAGGTTATATCTGTGTTTCAAAACTCCTAATTCAAGAAGTTTTTAGCTCAGTAGTTAAGAATTAGCTCAAGGCTCAAGCTTGGCTTATTCCATGAGATATCTATAGCAACAATATTAAAAAAAAGAGAGAATTGTATATTATTAAGTTTCTAGCCTTTTCGCGTGGTGAGATTTTCATTCCTTTAAACTCTTTAAAAAATGCTTATATATTCCCCAAAGGGTTGATTTAATTTAGCAAAAAAGACAGAGAGAGAGAAAAGCTGAAGCAGCAAGACAGGGAAGTGCTTAATTGATTAACATTATTATTATCACCATTCTTTTTTCTTCTTTTACTCCTTCCCTCTTGTCCATTTTTAATTCTTACCTGTTGTATCAAATTGGATTTCTATTGTGTTATCTCTGGGTGTAGTATCTTGCACTGGGTGTAGTAGCTCACTCTGCCATTAGTGACTGTGAACTCGATGGAACACAATGTAAGAATATGGGGCTATGCTACCATGTCTTCTCTGTGTCCTTGATGGGAGGGATTGTTTCTTTATGACACATTTTTAAGAGTGTTGTATTATTTAAATTACAAGGTTATTTGGGTTCACCTCCATTCAGCACATGGGTATATTCATAGATTGTTAGGGGCTGGAAAGAACCTCGCAGATCATCGGGTCCAGCCCTCCCGCTCTAGGCAGGAAGACAAATGAGGTCAAGTGACTCCAGCGAGGTGACTGTCCAGTCTCCTCTCGAAAACTGCCAAGGTAGGTGATTGCACTACCTCTGGAGGGAGTTTATTCCACAGTCTGGACACCCTGATTGTGAAGGAGTTTTTCCTGGTATTAAGCCTGAAGCAGCCTTCCAGGAGTTTGTAGCCATTAGTCCTGGTCTTCCCCTGGGGTGCCCTAGTGAACAGTTGTTCACCAAGCTCCTGATGCACTCCTCTGATATAGCAGTAAGCCACTATCAAGTTCCCTCTCAACTTTCTCTTCTGTAGGCTAAAGAGGCTCAGGTCCCTCAGCCTTTCCTTGTATGGCTTGCCTTGTAAGTCCCTGATCATATGGGTGGCTCTTTTCTGGACCCTCTCAAGTTGTTCCATATCCTTACTGAAGTGTGATCCCCAGAACTGGAGGCAGTACTCCAACTGCAGTCTCACCAGTACAGCGGGAGTATCACTTCCTTAGTTTTACACAAGATGTATTGGTTGATGCATGCCAGTGTGTTATTTGCCCTGCTGGCCACCGCATAGCACTGTCGGCTCATATTCATGCGATGGTCGATCATTACCCCTAGATCCCTTTTGGCCGTGGTGCAAGTCAAGCTGTCACCACTGAGCGTGTATGTATGTTGAGGGTTGTTTGCCCCCAGATGGATCACCTTACACTTGGAAATGTTAAACTTCATCTGGTTCCAGTCTGCCCAATTCTCTAGCCTGTCTGGGTCCACTTGAATCTGCAACCTATCTTCTGGCATTACCAAGCTGCCCCATAACTTGGTGTCATCTGCAAACTTGGCCAGTGAGCTTTTCACTCCCCCATCCAAATCGTTGATAAAGATGTTGAAAAACACCGGTCCAAACACAGACCCCTGAGGGACACCACTGGCCACTTTGCACCAGGACAACACAGATCTGTTCATGAGAACTCTCTGGGTCCTACCCTGTAGCCAGTTTCCCACCCACTGAACCGTCGAGCAGCTGAACCCACAATCTTCCAGTTTTCCCACAAGGATATCGTGGGATACTAGATCGAAAGCCTTTTGGAAGTCTAGATATATAATTTCTACCTTGTCTCCCATGTCCAAGTGGTGAGAGTCCTGGTCATAGAAGGAGATGAGATTGGCAGGACAAGACCTACCTGCGACAAAGCCATGCTGGCTGTCATTCAGAATCTTACCTTCTGTGAGCATATCACACATAGATTCTTTAATGAGCTTTTCCAGAATTTTCCCTGGGATAGAGGTTAGGGTGACTGACCTGTAGTTGCCCAGGTCCTCCCTCTTCCCCTTCTTGAAGATGGGCACAGTGCTGGCCCTCTTCCAATCCTCAGGGATTACCTTTATCTAATGCCTATGAGTTGTCCCATCAAGCAATACACATACTTAAGTTATTTGTTGAAGTAAGCAATCATGTGGATGAATACTATTGGAAATTAATAAGATGTGGTCACATTATTTGGCTTAATAGAAAACCTCTTGACTTGTAAGAGAGTTCTTGAACTTGCTACATACAGAGCTATAAAATAAAAATCCTAGAAATAGCATATTCAGGACAGATTGTAAGAAGTAAATCATTGTGATGTTTTGGGTCATTAACTGGTAGATTATGGAACTAAACTTGATGTTAGCCTACAAGAGCAATGTTTGCATTAAACCTGTACTTTTTTGCATCCAGTAAAGTTATTAAGTTTTGCTACCAGATTCGTCTTCTGAAATCATTTTGTCAAAATGTGTTGTTGTGTGCATGTGTGTCTGAAGAATAAAGATCTGCAGTGTTCAGTCAGAGAATAACTTGGTGTTTATGGATGCAGGTATTATATAGGGCTCCTCTCCCACACCACTGCCAAGTACCACTGATTGACTGATTTTGTCATATCTTCTTTCATCTGTCAAGATGTTGGATGCCTCCCTCTCCCCTGGGTGTTATTACAAATAATCATAGCAATGGTAATTAGAACTTGGACAGGTCTGTTAACATACTAACCATTTATGTAATTATAAGAACAAAAGTCAAATTAATTTGTGGTGAAACTGCACATACACACGTGTTTGTGTGTGTGTGTGTATATCAGTAGAGTTCAAGTGGGAAAGGATTTTGGCTTAAGTCTAAGCCTTAATAAAGTTACTAGCGGGGAGAAAATGATTAATCAAGCTGCTATAAATATGGGAGGGAAGAAAGAAATGTTTTGTAATGTGTAGAATCTTGTAATGATACCATGAGAGAGAAGGATGGACTCTCTCATGTCTGTTTTGGTTGCCTCTCCTCAGCTTTATGAATGCTGTATTTATCTGTTGCAGTTTGGGAAAAATGTTCTGAGACTCATGTAGAAATTTGTGCCAGTGAACTCCTAAGGTATGTTTACATATTTCAGGAAGGGCAGTGAGATAGGCACACAGGTGGCCTACAGCCCTTATAAAAATAGCAGAACTCTCTGGGGCAGGAGTACAAGGTTGGGGCCTCCAGGTAGATCATACTAAAGAGTGTTTTTTGGCATCACCCTTTGGTGGGGACAGAGGGATCTCTAGTATTTCTTACTATTTCATTTTGACTCATATGTTCTTTGGGAGGCAGAGGAGGATGAGGGGGATTTTGGGAACAGCATCTCTATCTTCTCCACTGAGAAAGAGAGAGAGAGGGGGGTATGGGCTTGGAAAGGACATGATGAAGGTCTCATCTGGATGAGAAGCAAGGGTGTGGGAGGAGGTGGAGATGGGAAAGAATATGGGAAGGAAATTTCTGTTTTCAATGGAGGACTTGAATGGGGGCTGGGAAAGTTGGGAAGTGAGGCTGGGATGGGGTGAAATTTTTCTCCCTTTGCTTCTCTGCCCAATCTGCATCCAAGGGTGCCAAGCTGGGACCATTAATCTCCCCCATCTGCCTGTCCCCCATGGAGTTTGTGATTTGTTTTGAATTGTCAGCTCTGGAATTAGGTTGGAAACTGCCAGGGACTGGAGGGTGGTTATTAGGCCTGTTCAAAGCTGCAAGTATTTGATTTGAATAGGGCCAATTCAGAGGAACAGTGATTTGATGCGGTGATTTGAGTCACTGTCCTGATTTGAATTGGCCGAATCAGATTCAAAGATTCGGTGTCCATTCAGAGATTTGGCCATAGACTAAGCAGGCAGCAGTCCTTGACCACGCTGGAAACAACTGCCTCCAGCTGGTAAGTCTGTTGTGGTGGGCAGAGGGGTGCAGGAAGGGACATGGTGGGGGCAGATAAATGCCCCCACAATGAGGGAGGGATTGAGGTTGGGGCTGGGACAAGTTGCCCAGCCAGGGTGGGCAGGCATCGAACTCGGGGAAGGGGGCTTCTGACACTGTGCACCACCATGTGGTGCTGCGTGCCACCAGTCTGGGACAGCATGGGAGCAGGCGTGTGCCCCCAGATCTGCAAGGGGTGGGCTGACCCAGGCTGCACTCTGGATAGGTGGCAGAAGCCAGGGCAGGGCGGGGCACAGGATGTGAGTGCTGGGAGTGGGGACTATGCCCTGCTGCTCTTTGCCCAGCGGGGGGGGAGGGGAGGGGGGGTGGCACAATGCAGGCGTGGCTCACTGCAGGCAGAAGGTGCTGGGAGTGGGGGCTATATGTCTTCTTGCCACTCACTCAGCCAGGGTGGGGAAAGACTGCTCCAGCCTCCCTGTGCCTCCCAGACAAGCTGCAGCTTCGCCCCGGTGCACCCTGACTGGGTGAGCAGTGGCTGGGCAAGAGGGCAGGCGTGTGCACCTGGATCAGGGAGGAACCAGCAGCAGGGACTATGGGGAATTTTAGGGTGGCTGCAGTCCCTCCATAACCCCTGCTCCACAGCGCTCTGCATGGTGGTCAGAGCCAGGGTTGTGCTCCGGGCTGTAGCTGGGGCTAGCCGCTTGGAGCACAGCTCTGACTCCACCTGCCCCACGGAGCACAGCCTGACATTGGGTGGCTGGGGCTAGCCTTCCAGAGCACAGCCTGGCTCAGCCCACTCTGCACATATCCGGGGGCACATGCCTGCTCCCATGTCCTCCTGAACTAGTTGCACTCAGTGGCAGGAGCCCCCCTCCCCAATTCCTGTGCCCCCTGCCTTTGCTGGGCAGCTTGTCCCAGCCCTAATCCCTCGCTTGTTGTGGGGGCGTTGATCTACCCCCTGCCATGACCCTTCCCTCCCCTCTCCACCCACCACAACAAACTTGACAGCTGGAGGCAGCTGTGTCCAGCGTGGTCGAGGAGTGCTGCCTGTTTAGTCTATGGCTGAATCTCTGAATCAGCGCCAAATTTCTCTGAATTTATTTGGAAGGTTCTGATTTGATTTAGACCTTTTAATGGGTCTCCTGATTCAATTTGGATTTGGAGATTCGGCTGCTGAATCTCCTCCCAATCAAATCAGCTACTGAAGCTTTGCAGAGCCCTAGTCGTTATAGGAAGCACTGGGGAGGAAAGTAGTGGAGTGGCAACTGTGCCTATTGGGGTCATGCTGGGCAGGGGGAGATGAGGTCAGAGTTGGGGTGGCAGATTTTCTTAAGTCTCCAATCGTTTAGTCACTTTTCAAAACATATCTCTTGACACTGACTCCCCAGCTAGCTGCTGCCCTAACTCTACTTTCTCATTGCTGGAAAAGTCATTGAATGGGTGCTTCCTGGACAACTCCACGTACATCTGAACTATCAGATTCTGGGACCCCTGTCAGTCTGGATTTCTTTGTCCATAGTACAGAGAGCACTTGTAGTTTTGGTTGACAATCTTTGCCTGGAGCTCATCAGAGAAAGAATTGTATCCTCATGATCTTACATCTTTCAACAGCCTTTGATATATTTGTACATGAGGTGTGGTGAAAACTTATTTATTAGGGGTGTGTGAAATGGGCCCTATTCAATTTGGATTTGGCCCAAATCGAGGACAATGATTCAGTTCATTGATTCAGATCACTGTCCCTGATTCGATTCAGATGAATAGATGCTGATTTGGAGAATCAGCGATTTGGACATAGACACAGCTTTAATTTTTTTTTCTATATACCTCTAGGTAGCAGGTGGCTCATGAATGCTGTGATGCAGGGGTGGATGAAGCATCCCAAAGGAGCATGGGCAGGGGCCCCCTGCGTGCTCGGCAGTGGACTAGAAGTACTTCTGGTCCACTTCCAGGTCCACTGGGAGCATGCAGGGGAGCCCCCTATACCCCCCTGAGTCAGCAGTCAGCCACAGGGGGATCCTGGGTGCCCCCCCAGACCCAAGAGGCACCAGTTGCTGAGCAAGGGGATCATGGAGGGGGACCCCCCCTGTGCTCTCCCTGGAGGACCCAGAAGTGGACTGGAAGTGCTTCTGGTACACTTCTGGGTTTGCTGCCAAGTGCACTGGGGAGCCCCCTATGCTTCTGTTGGACACTCCATGTGCCCCAGCATCGCAGCACTCACAAGCTGCCTGCTACCTAGAGGTATGTAGAAAAAACATTTAAAGCTATGTCTGAATTGCTGAATCTTTCCAAATCTCTCTGAATCGATTCAGAGGGTTCCAATTCAATTTAGAGAGATTAAAGGGTCTCCTGATTTGATTCGGATTTGGAGATTCGGCCACTGAATTTGACCGAATTTCTGCCAAATCAAATCAGGGACCAAAACTTTGCACAGCCCTATTATTTATATGACCTAATCAGTGTCTTCAGGACCACTCTTACTTGGTTTCTTTCCAGAAAGTGGCAATGGGTAAGAGCTCACTCTCCCCTCAGAACATTTCCTGTGTAGTCTCCAGGCCCAAGGGGTTTGGATGGGGCGGAAAGGGAACTCAATCCCAGACAATGGCGGGTGGGAAGGGTTGGGTGGCCTGATGCTGGGCTGGCAGGACTAATCCAGTGAGCAGGGAGGTGTACATAGACCAGATTTGGGCTTGAGGGGGAGAGGGGGTGGGCATCAGGGGCCCACTTTGGATGGGGAGGGGCTGGCAAGCCCAGTGCAGGCTGCCAGAGTCCTGATCTAGGCTGCCAACAATGCCTCAGAGAGCAAAGGAGCCAGACAAACACAGAGCCAACTTATCTTCTAGCCATGCACTCTAAGGGCAAGTCAGAGCAGTGTACATTACAGGGGGGTGTTAACTCTTATTATATCCTGTAACTGCTCAAAGCATGTACTAACTTCAACACCAACTAACGTCCTTTAAAGATAGCACATGCTAACTGTAAACTGTAACTGCACCCTAACAAATGTTTATTGTTCTTTCAGAGATGTATTTGGTAGCTGTGTTGGTTTGAGACAAAAAGAAATGCAAAGCTCTAGAATGCTTGGTTCAGAGATGATACTTTTTATTAGACCAACTAAGAAATTGCAAAAAAATTATCTTTTTCTGCAAGCTTTCAGGCACACATGCCTTTCCTTAAGCTCAGGGAAAATTAAAGATGGTAAAAAGTCCCCAGAGGTAGAAAGTCGTTCTTTCCAGTTTAGATAGACTCACATTGCTGCTTGACCAATTTGATTTTCTGCTGTGAGTTAATCTTGAAAGGACTATTTGTCTAGACTGGTTGTCATTTAAAAAGCCGTAATTTACCAAGAATCCCCATGTGATCTTATCTGAGTTCCTTGTATTTTAAACCAGGAGATAAGTGGGAAAGGGTGATATATTTGTTATAGCCACTCTATTTCCTGAAAGCATTACATTCTTGAACAGAGAACCCTAAACCTGTTACTGGGAAAGGAAAGAACAATCCTGGAAAAATGGCAAAGCTCCTCTGAAACTATAACCTTTGTAGCCTGAGAGGAAGGGCAATTACGTGTGTGTGTGTGTGTGTGTGTGTGTGTGTGTGTGTGTGTGTGCACACGCACACCTATATATCAGTGCAGTGGATATATATATCACTGAAGTTCAAGTAGGAAAGGAGTTTGGCTTAAGTCTAAGTTTAAACCCAAACTTGTAGCAGTAAGCAGTCTTGGCCAGAACAGCCAGAGCAGTAGAGCCCCCAGCTTCCAGGGTAAACACCCAGCCTAGCAAGAAGGAGCAATTTGCATGCTGCAAGTGGGAGCAGAAACTGCCTAGTGAAAGCTGGCTGGCTCTGGGCTCCTTTAGGGCCCAGACTGCTTGCAGCATAACTTCGAGTAGCACATGGGGAAATTAGCAGCACCAGGTCCTGTAAACAGGGAGCCAGGTCAGTGGACCAGTAGGAAGGGGCTGAATAGTATATAGTGTTGGTCACCAACCAGTGGATCTTGATCCACCGGTAGATCTCGGAGCCTCTTGTGGTAGATCTCGGAGCCTCTTGGAGTCCATCTGAGGCTGGGGTGGGGATGCTGAGTGCCTGCCTGCATTCATACGTGTGCCCCAGCCCAGCTGGTTAGTCCATCAGGGAGGGAAGAGGTGGGGGCTAGATTGAGGCCCCCGTGGTGAGGGACAGTGCTGCAGAGGCAGGAACAGGGGAAAATTGAGTGGGGCCTCAGCCAGGTGGGAGTTACCTGCTGGGGAGGCATGCCCCCAAACAATTTTTTCTCCTTCTGCCTCGATCTGCCCCCCCACTTCCATCCTCCATAGACTTACCTGCTTGGCTGGGGAGGTGGCGGAGGTGTAGCAGCTCATAGATCTTGGGTTGCTTTTAAATGCTAAAGGTGATCTCCTACTTATACCAGTGGTCTCCCACCTTTTTATAGACTCTTCTCCAGGGCAGAAGGGCCCTGGTGGCTATGGCAGCAGAAAAGGACAAAGCTCTCCAGTGAAAGGGGAGGAGCTACAAGCCCATTAGGGGAAGTTTCTGCCTGGGAAGAGGAGCTTCTGCCTGCAGAGAGAGTGAGGGAATAAGGACTTAATTGAGGACAGCTCTTGTGTACCCAGGGGGGGGATTAAGCTTTCTCTTGGTGACTAGTTATGTTAAGCTGGTAGGTGCCCATTTTTTATTTGATTGTATTTACTTATTTTTGGGGTTTTAACATTCAGTGGACTGGGAGTGGCTGTGAGGGGAGGTCAGGCAGCTGCAGAGTGCTTTTTTTGTTTTGTTTTGGTTACTATTCCTTTTTTGTGAGAGGGGCAGGCTGAAGCCCAGAAGGGAGCAAGACAGAGCCAGGGACCCAGTGGGAGAGAGAAGCTGAAGCCTGGGAGGGGATGAAACCCATATTGGAGCAAGATGGGGTAAGGGGCCCTGGGGTAAGAAGGCAGACAAAGAGCCCTGCTTGGGTCAGGGTGCTGAGGATTTGGCAGACCAGCAGATGATGAACAGGGTGGCACAAGGCACCAACGGTCAAACTCCATTTTTCTGAAGGTAGCTTCCTGAAACATATCACTCAAACATTAAGTCATGGCAGACGAAAAGGTAAGGCCAACTTGGTGAACTGGAGTATGAAGGCAGGTGTAGGGAGACCACCAGGAGTGGTCCCTCTGGTGACCCCTGGAGGTGCACCCCTTTACAATCCTAATTATGTTACGTTCCTTATATCAGTTTTGTCCACATGTGGTAAAGAAGAGCATTTCTCTTTTCCCATGGTAATTTTCTCAACTGACTAATCAATTTCTCTCTGGGCTGCTCCTGTAATTTTTCTAACCTTCTTGTTCATTTGTTCCCCAAAACTGTACTTTAGAAAACTGGAAATTGTACCAGTTATTCTAATTTCAGATGAAGAGGAACAAGGTCACAATGTTGTACAGCACATGGTCTTAGGAACTGTTTTAATTAAAACTGTGCTGGCAGCAACAATGCCTCTAGTATTGAACATATGCGGATTTCTTGATTCTATCTATTGCTCTAATACAGTGGTTTTCAACCTTTTTTCATTTGTAGATGCCTAAAAAATGTTGAATGGAGGTGCAGACCCCTTTGAATGATAAGTGTAGATAGTCACATACTTTTTATTGATCATAGTAATCTTACACAAACCCCTTAGGCTTAGTCTGTGGACCCCCAGGGGTCTGCGGAGCACAGGTTGAAAACCACAGTTCTATATAGTTTCTTCCTATTCAACTGATCTAATAGGAACAGGCGACTTTACTTCCTGACTTTTTTTTCCTCCTGACATTTGGGAAATTCTCCCTCATTTAAAAAAAATCTAATATTAGAGATCTCTTCATAACATGATCAGACTATTTATTAACTATTAAATTATTCAGGAAAGGAAAGAGAATTTATGAAGACAAGTTTTTATTTTTCAAATAACGTGTGAGTGTTGCAAAGGAGAAAGAGGATTTCGGCTTTCCTCTATTTTTGTTGTTGTTGTTGTTGCCATTATTCACAGATCTTGCTCTCCTTGATTGACTCAGACTTAAAGGAATACGTGACTTCTTTTACTTGTGGTTTTCAAATTAGGGACCACTAGCAAGTTGGGGGCACTTTATAGTGGTCAGGACAATCATAGGGGATTGAAGTATTGAGATGTAGGATGGATTCTTGAAAAAATGCCCTTTTTTCCTTTTATTTTATTTTATGCCCTTTTTCCTTTTCTTTTCTTTTCTTTTATTTTTTTCCTGTTCTGCAGAATGAAGATGCTCTATTATGGACAGTAATATATCTTGCTATGCTATGTTAGCTGTCTGAGATGTTTTAATGATAACAGTAAGAGATCTTTGTCCTGTTCCATGGAAGGCCAAAACTGCTGTCAATCAACGGCATGCTTGTTGTTTCAAGTAGCAATAGAATGTGGCCCTACATAATGAGAGTTGAATTCTGTCCCTATGTATAATACTCAATCCTGGCTTTAATTTGTATGATCGTATATCATTATCATCCTGCCTTAGCTTTGCAGGGGGCGGTATGCAATCTTCCCTAGTGGTGCTTCTTCCCCTTTGCAGTCACCAAAGCTGCAGGAAAGCTCTTCAGCATCACTTTCCAGTGTTTGTAAGTACAGAAAGGAGATCTGACAAAAAATGCTCCAGTCCTTGGAGATATTTGGGTAAAAGTGATAAATAGATGCAGGACATTATGATTAGCTTGATTTACATCTATATTTTCCAATTACAGCTAATACATTTTTCAAACTTTGCTGTTATGACTCCTGGTTTAAAGAACCCTTCAGTAGAACCATAGATTTCCTTACTCTAGTGGCAAGTACACATTATACCTCACTTCCATGAATCAGCAACAGAATGAAATGCTTTACAGGGGTGGCACTTTTTAAGGCTTTTCATCTTTGAAAGCTTATTTTGTGCTATAACAACACCAGGTAGGAAGGGAAGTGGAAGGCTTTCATCTTTTGTCTTGTATCTTTGCCTTGCTTTCCAAAGAGGCTGAGAGGAAGAGAAGCAAGGTGAGGAATGGGGGAGAAGGAAGAGATTGTGGGCATGGGGGGAAGGGAGACACTGGATTTTTGCCCCTAAAGTAGCACATTTTACTTTGATATTTTTAGATTTGTTGAAGTCTACAGCAAGATAAAGACAGAATATTAAATGGGCTCACCAATGTATCTACCAAACAAGCTCTGCTCTACAGATTGCTGCTACATTCATTCCATCAGGGGGTGAGGTTGTGGCCCCCTTTCATTGCTTAGATGAAATCTTGGCTATAGAGATACAGAGGACATGTCATTCATTGTCTCTTTGAGCACACTACTAGAGTATGCTCTTTAAAAGTTACCTTAAAACAGTTTGGAAGAAAACAGATGCTCTAAAAGCTTGCAAAAATTTTTTAAGTGGGGAGAGAAAGACATACAGCAGCATCTGTATCTATTGGATTCTAGCCATGTTGATTTTTGACTTGTTGTGGGAAATGACTCCAGGATTTTAAAAAGTTTGGCTCTAATTAAAACACTGATTTTGTTGTGGAGTAGAATCAGCTTCCAGGAAACTTAGCTGCCTGTTACTCCTCAATATCCCTGATGCACCATAACTCTAAACTTTCTGATAAGTCAATGATTCCTAGAAAATACAAGATAGTTTCTGATGATATATGCTGGTGACCAACTGGCACATATGAACTCACGTGCTTATGAATTCATGAACAGATGTGCTTAATGTGTACAACTAGTACGTACATCTTAAGTGTAACTGCTTCAATTAAAAGTGACATGGAAGGAGATGTTTACTCTTCCATACTCTAATCACCTCTGAGTCGGTTTTTAATGGGAACATTGAAGAGATATGTATTCTCCAGCAACATGCACTGACCTGCAAATAGGACCACGTTTCTAAGACAATATGTAATAAACTGTCTTCTTCATTATTCAACTTCATCCTGTGCAGAACCTATTGCAAGTGCATCTGTATGTGCTTGACCTACATGTAAACATAGCAACTGCATGCTGAGTACACAGAAGCTGTGTGAGAAAATATACCCCTTGTACTGATTTTACAAGTTATTCCGAATTTCAGTTTCTTCCTCTGTAAAATGGGAAACTCATCAATATTTGCAGTGGTTTCTGAGACATTTGGAAGTCATTGGCTCAGAAAAACTAAGTATCATTATTAAAATTACAGTAAAAGAAAACTTTTAGCTTGTTAATCCCAGAGCAGCACAGGAATGTACAGTGGGGTATTTCAGGGATGGTGAAAGGGAACAGGTAGCTCTAGGGCTGAGAGAACTAGTTGATGAAATATCTGATTAGGTCCATTCAAGCATATTCAGATAGTTTGAACAGTGCCCTAAAGGAAATTCTGCCTGAGTTCTTTTAAGCCCTAAACTCTCTTCAAGCTTTAGCTTGTGCTTGAGGTTATTGCATATGACACAAGAGTCGAATAATCTTGAAACATCTGTCCCTCCATTCCCTTCAGCATTTTGTGAATGAGGTCATTTTTGTTTTTTCTTATCCAAAAAGTGCAGTTTCTCTAGTCTCCTGTTTAACTAAATTCATTGCATCTCTTAATCTTTCTGCCTGCCATGGACTCTAATTTCTGTGCCGACTGTAAATTTTATGGACCAAGTACTCAGCGGCTGTAAATTGGTTTAGTTCCATTGACTTCCATTTAAAGTAGTTTTAAAAATAATAATAAAAAAAATGTAGATTAGATCAGAGAATTACAATTAACCTATCCTGAGTCCTTTATATACCTCATTTATTTTTCTTTATATTGTGTGGCTGATTTGATCATTGTAACCCATGTGAAAGCAGGTGTGCTGTACCATATGTTGCACTTGGGCACAGGTAAGTCCAGAAACTGTATCTGTGTAAAAAACCTGAGCAGTTGTTAGATGATTATGTTGAAGCGAGTGTCACCACACTCATATATTGGAAGCATGAGGGCCAGAAAGCCAGCAACAGGAAGAATGGTCAATATCAATAAGAACTTGGGTGCCCAAAGGAGCACTGTAAGGCCATTCATAGATGACATGGTTGGCCATCTGAGCTTGAGCACCACAGCTGCAGCCAGGGTCGTTGAGGAGTCCCCAAGAGTGCATGCTCACAAACTGTTCAGTGCCTGTTCTGAGATGGTTAAGGTCAGTCCAGGCTCTTGTAGGGCCTCTGCCAGCCTGAGGGGTGGAAGCTGGTATTGGCAATGATGTTCTTTAGCCACAGTTCTTATGTAACATATTGCCTGCACAAAAAGGGAATTAGATGATGGAAGACTTGCACTCAGTTTATCAGTTTAAAGCATTAAAGCAACAATCTTAAGTTGCAGCAAGAGAAATATAGATTAGATATTAGGAAGAATTTTCTCACTAGGAGGGTAGTAAAACACTGAAACAGGTTAACCAAAGAGGTGGTGGAAGCTCCATCCTTGGAGGTTTTCAAAACCTGGCTAGACAAAGCTTTGGCTGGGATGATCTAGTTGGGGATGGTCCTGCTTTGAGCAGTGGGTTGGATTAGATGACCTCCTGAGGTCCCTTCCAACCCTAATTTTCTATGATTCTATGATTCAGATGGGTATTGGTACCCCACTGACTAATTACTGTTTAAACACTGTCTCTTAGAATAGGATTGTTGGTCTGGCTTTTTAGACTTTGAGAGATCTTTGTCTCTAGGCTGCTAGGGCAGGGATGTTAGTACAGATGCTAGTACAGGTGGCAATAAGATCTAGGTTAATCATGTGGCTCTCTGTCTGTGTTTTAAATTTCTCTCCCCAGTATGAGATGTTCAGATTCCCAGTTGTAATTCAGGCCTATCTCTGGTTTGGGCCTCTCTCTTTGCTGGGTAATCCTGTTGCATTTGATAGCATTGGTCAGGTCTTGATTGCTGAGTGGTTTGGACCTTTGCTAGTTTGCCTAAACTTATCAGTCATTCAACTACCTGAAGTTAACCTGATGGCTTTAAATCAAGTCCTTCTCCCAGTTCATTCAAGTGACTCTCATACTGTGCCTGGCTGTCTTTGGCCCATTATTATTTAACTTTTCAGTGCCCTTTCTTTGGGTAACATTGTGAGCAGTGCTCTTTTCTAAACCCACAGCTCTTCCATGCTGCTTTCAGGAAATGGAGCAGCCTTAGAGCAGGTTGAAGTAACTAATAGCCCTCTGAGGATCCATCTTCTTGGAATGTAAAGTCACTACTGCATAATATGAATTGTGAATAGGGCATGGTCTCTGAAATAGTCACATAAAATAGAACATGAGCAGCTATAGACTGCTCTTTATTTCTATGATAAGTGCAAATATTTTTGAATAAAGAATACATTTATAAAATGTGTATCCAGTGGCTAATTTATGCATAGACTGGGGGTTAAAAAAGGGTGAATAAATTTTTCACTACAGAAAATCTACCCCCTTTAGCCCTAGCATGGTTATCTATACTGTCAAACCTTGATCAGCTTGTGCAGACTGTTGTACAAAAGTTTCAAGGTTTTAGACAAGGCGCACCCCATTGGTGTAAGCAGAAGTTCACATTGGGATTTTCCATTTCTATTTTCACAACAAGATAAGATCTGTAATAAGTTTTTCTGATGGTAAGAGCAGAATTGGGCAGAAGGAAAAAACCTGGTTACAGCTTTGGTGTAGGTAATATTGAAGTCAAATTAAGCAAGAGGAAATAGGCCAGGGAGGACAAATGTAGGAGTCAGGATAATAGAAGCTAGAAGTTTTGCTTAGTTACATTAAGCAGAGAGAGCCTATCTGCTGTCAGACCTTTTATGTATTCAGTGGGTGCATCTACACGTGCAAATGCTGCTGGATGGGTTAACTCCAGAGTGATTTACTCTGGAGTAAACCCACCCTGTGCGGGCATCTACATGTGCATCCATTTGGGAGTAGATTTGCTGCTCTTGTCAGCAGTCTGCTCCTACCTCCTTTGGCCCTGCACCAGCCCCCTGAAGCAGCCAAGGGAAGGAAGTTCTAGGATCCTCCTGGGTGCTAGCCCAGAAGATAGCAGGGAGCACAGGGTCAGGTGACATTTGTCTCTGGGGGCAGAGGGGAGGAAAGGAGTTGCTGGCAGATTGCTCCCTGCCCCTGGGAGCTGCCTGCTGCTGGGTTGGGCTCCACTGGTGGAGCCCAGGCAGGGGCAATGTCCCCCTGCCCTGGCAGCAAGAAGCTTCCAGCCCCAGCTTCCCAACAGGGCACAGGGGGCTTAGAAAAAGCTATGGGGGAGGGGGAAGTCCTAGCTCCATGTCCCTGTCTGTCAAAATGGGACAGTCCCCAGCAAGCTCCAGGTTGCATGTGCAAACTTCCCTGCACAGCCTGGGGCTGCCCAGGGACTGTCCCAGTCTGGGGTAGGTCCCAGCCAGCTCCCGGCTGGGCCAGGAATGCCCATGCAGGGAGCTTCCTGCCCCAGCTCCACGATTGCAGGCAGGGGCTGGGAGCAATATCGTATCTGCTGCTCTGTGATGGGGGAGCTTTAACAGGGAACAATCTCCTACCCCATGCTGCCCAGGTGGCTGGGGGCAAATTTGCTCCCTGTTGGCCATCCACACGTGCTTTACTACCTGTGCAGTAATTACTTAGCAGTTAATTTGCTACTTGCATTTCCAGGTAGAAAATTAACTGCCAAATAGAACAGATTACTGCACAATAGGGGTCTGCATGTGTAGACAGTGATGCTTATTATTGTACACAGTAATTTGCTCTACTGTGCAGTAAAGCATCTCATGTAGAAGTGCCCAGTGAGCTTCAAGCTTCCATTGCTGCATGGACCAAGAGTCTTTGGCCTTTTGTTGTAAACATGCTTAGGTCATGGTCATGGGGACTACCAAGACATAGGCCTCTGGCAGACGTGCACTTTTGTAACCTGGCCACACTTTCAAGGAATTAATTACAGCACGAAAAGGAAACCAGCTACAATATTATTATACAAAATATGCGTAATAATTTTGTGGCTGGTTCCCTTTGCACCTTAAATTAAATGTACATCAGGCCATGGCTACAAACCTGTGGCCTCAGCCTGACTAGCATCTTGCCACTCATCCCAGCTTACCACCCTAGAACTAAGCACCTAGATTGGTCAAAGCTGTCCTGAAGTTTCCAGTACAGCCTAGTCATCTGCCTACTCTCTGGCACTGGAATATCCAGCCAGGGTCAGCTGGCTTGCCACTTCTCCCATATAAACCCTGACCCAGAACAGGAAGTTTCTGGGCAGCAAGGGTCATCCTGATCCTAGCTCACTTTGCTGTTTCCTCTAGCTTGCTCTCTGATTCCATTTTCTGCTTAATCTCCTGGGTTCTGAACCTGGCTTGCTCACTCACTCTGACCTTTGTCTCACCTCAGCTCTCTGGCTTGACTTGTTCCTACACTCTGCTCTCTGTTTGATCAACCTGGCTTGCTCTCTGAATGCTCTCTGATCTTTTGGCTGTCTGACTCAGCCTGTTCCTAGACTTTGTTCTCAGATTGACCTCCTGGCTTCCTGTTGCAGCTGGTGACTGAAATCTAGTTGTTCCTTCTGACTCCTGTTGACCCTTCGATCCTGGCCACCCATGACCCACTGTGACAGGGTCCCCACCATGCAGCCTGATGATAGTTGAATGGTGGGGCATGGTTGACTACTCCCTGTGTTGGCAGGCTGGGAGTCCTGTGGTACAGCCCTGCATGGGGTTGCATCTTGCTGTTTTCAGGGTGCCAAATCCAGGGAACCCATCACATGAGACAGGGCCGCTGGGCTGTGGGGAGCTGCAGGGCTCCCTGTGACCTAGCAGGTTAACTGCCTTACCCTGCAGCTCACAAGGAGCTAGAGAGCAAGGCACTTGACATATCCCAGCCATGGGGATCCTGGGATAGGGAGAGGTTTCCTGACCCAGGTCACCATGTGCTGGGGCTTTTAAAAATCATGTATACATCATGGCTGCACTCTGTGTTCTGACATTCCTGGTGCAAAGGACCCCAGGATCGGGGAACCTCTCTCAGATGCCATAGTCTCATGTGCTGGGACCTGCACATGATGTTTCCTGACATCCTGGTGTACAAGGCTGTACAGGCCAGTTGAAGACCCTGGTGCAGTCTCAGGGTTGAAATCAACAATCAGCTGTTTGATGGTTTTGGCCTTGAGACCCCACCCTCATCTTGAATCTGCTCTGGTATGGTCCTGGCATTGAGTCTCACAATCAGCTGATTGTTGGTACCAGCCTTGGGACCCCACTATGTCTCAAACCTGCTCTAGTGAGGTCTTTGGGCTGAGCTTAACAATCAGCCTTGCGATCTACTGGAGTCACAAACCTATTCTAGTGTGGCCCTGTGTTAAGCCCAACAATCAACTGATTATTTGTCCTTTCCCCACGGCCTCATGGGTTTACCAGGCACCCAGCTTTCAATTTGCCAGTGCAGGGGGAGCCTGGGATCATGATTTTGGCCGCTGGTAGCTAGTAATGGTGCGACTGGGATCTCATCCCTGAGCCCAAAATCATGTGTTTTGCCATATACATGTAGCAGGACAGGAGGTGCAATTGTTGGGATCGGAGAACACATCCCATTATGCCATTAAATGAATGTGTTCCACAGGCCTCCAGGTTAGCAGCTGAAATAACTTATCACATACACACTTGGAGCTAAAATGCTGAAATCCATTACAAAACATCCTCCCTCTTTAGTTCTAGCATGGTCATCATTCTTAAAAATAGCCTTATTTCAGAAGGCCATAATTGTAATGCCTTTGTCCAGGTAGGAGTAAAGTGGCCTTTCTACCACCTAAGGAATGTATTTTTTCCCCATCAGAAATACAAATCATTTACCTAATTCAGAGATTCTGATCAATGCATTTAGTTCCTTGTCAACTGATTATTTTAATGCTTTTCTGATTGGCAGTCCAGCTCATTTGATTAATAGGCTTCAAATTGTTCAAATGAGACTAGCCAGGATTCTGATTAGCACTTGTAGCTTCAATCATTGATCTCAACCTAAGTGTTGTCCTTTACAGTTGCCTGTCACTTTAGGTTGCCAATCAAATATTATATCTGTTATACAATGCTCATACTAATGTAGAAAGTCTGTCACAGACACCATGTCATCTGTCTGATTTAATTACTCATTACTTTTTTGGTCATAAACTGAAGTCACTAGTAGAGGTCTTCTGTAATATTCACTGATAAATACTGGCCTCTCTTAGTGAGAGAGAATCTTTCTAAATGGCACAGTTGGGTTAAAAAAGAAAAGAAAAGAAATGTCCTGATTATCTGATCATCTTAATTTTCCAAGGTTGTGGGAACTTTACTTTAAAATCTGTTTGTTAAATTCCCTGTAAATCTTTAAAGTATTTCCTTTGAAGTAGATTGTGTGTTTTTCCTATGAGCATGTTCCAGTAGAATGTCCAGTAAAGCACAGGTGCATTTAGAACAATGGACCATTCTTTTAAATGAACAACAAAATTTTCTTCATGAGAACGTGTTCCACAAGATAACCTTGAGAGAAGCCCAACATACCTATTTCTTAACTGGTAATATTAGAAAAAGAGAGACAATTGCTAAGGTTGGGGAAATGTACAATAATAGACTCAGTTACTCAGTTTTCCTGTGAAAATTCAGGAACCAGATTTGTGATCTGTACCCAGTTCATGTTTTCAAATATTTATTTATGGCATAAGTCAGCATCTGGAAGGGAAGGGAGAAAATATGTATTCACTTTTATGGTTATTGCTGCTTAAACAGGACTCCTAAGAATCACACCTTTGATGTGGTAGAGAGGCTTGTGTGCTACAAATGACCTCACGAATGATGCTATCTGGAATTTTTGTACTTCTGATAGGGAGGAATAGGAACCAAGGAAAAGATTCAATATCAAATGCTTAATAGACCCTGCTAAAAGTGATAATCTCTAGAAGTGCCTCATGGAGAAACTCTCTGCCCTCCCTAATTATCTTGACACCATTGATCCCAGAGACAGCCTCAAGAACAGTGTCCATAAGGCTTTTGAGACACCTCCAGGCTTCTCTACAAAGAAATTCAAACTCTCATTACCAGAAAAAGGAGAGCCTTTAAAACTTGGGGAAATTACATCAAGCAGAAGCAAGACAAACATTGCCACTTAAAGCTGAGACCCAGAGGAAAATTTGAGCGTGAAAGAACAAGTGATGGGAGGACAAAGCAAGAGATTAAAGGAACTGCTGACAGTCATGACATGCATAGTTTCTTCAGCACAACTAAAACTACCTATGGGGCAAGCAATCAAGGAGTCATTCCTCCTGGGGTACAGGGATGGAACAACACTTTTAGAGAGCTCCACTATCAGTGCATGATGGAATGAGCATTTTCAAGACCTCCAATGTTTAAGACAGTACCATTAAAGCCATTCCACACCACCCCATTAAGGACAACAAACTTATCAAGAGGCCTTGAAAGCCATTAAGTGGATAAAAAAGAACAAAGCATGTGGTCATGATGGAATACCAGCTGAAATTTGTAACCAAGGAGGAAAAAAGCACTCACCAGCTGCACATCATTATTATGAAAATCTGGAAAACAGAACAGATTCCCAGTGACTTGAGAAGTGCCAGAATCATTCTGTATTTCATTGTTGATAGACATTCATTTGGAGTTAGCATCTAGTATTACATGGACAGGAATCTCTTTAACATCAACTGGTTACATTCCAAATCCAAGATAGCCAGCACCTTCATTACAGTTTTTCCATACATCGATGACTGTATCGTGTGTGCACTCAATTGAAGATCTCCTGGTCACTTTTGATTACTTCTGTGAAGCATATGAAATGCTTGTACTCACCGTTAACTTCACCAAAACCAAGACACTTAACCGACCCACACCAAATCATCTACATATTGCAATTAGAAGGCAATCTTTGGAGAATGTTGAGTGTTTTCTCTACCTGGGTAGCCACCTTTCCCAAAAAGTAAACATTGGTGATATTTAACACCATAAATTCTTCCAGTGCTGATTTTGGACATCTCTGAAATTGTGTCTCTGATGACTGTTAATGGTGAATACAGTAACCGCTCAGCCAGGCCTACACATAAAATCTTTATGACCAAATTAAAATAAGAGTACATCTTGCACAAAAATGCAAAGTGGCAGCTGGGACCATACAAAATAGAGCAACCCCAATTGGTTTTATTCTTTGTGCTAGATTATGTCAAATCAAGAAAATTATCAACAGAGATCTAACATGCTCATGACGTGTGTGTGTCTGAGAAAGCCAGTGAAGGCAAGGAAACTACATATACTTTTCAATTAACCTAGCAGCTAAAGAAAACAACAGGCTAAATATGCCTTTCGAGAGAAACTTGTAAGAGATACAGAAAAGATGCCTTGTACATGACAAACACATCCTTCTTACATTTCTCCCAACAAATATGTAATGTATAGAGTGTTACAAATGTCTGAACCACTCAATGTATGTCTAGAGTTTGGGAAACAGACCATCACCCATACAAGCTACTGCAAATGTGCCCCATTGATAAACAAATACCCCAGAACAGGTTTGGAGATACCTAAGCATCCTGTCTGACCACTCAAAGCCCATCATCTATGATTAACCTATAATTAAAAATGCACTGATCTGAAAAAAATGCACAAGACTTCTCACCCTGACAGATCAAAGAACAGGAGCCAGTCAATTAATAGTTGTGATCTGATGATCGACCTTTTCCTCCCTGTTTGATTGGACTCTAATCGGCCAAAGATCAAAGAAAAATGCTTTGAAATTATACAGTTAAACAGTATAAGAACTAAGTAAATTTGCCAGCAAGGTGTGCACTCCAGGAGAAGCAGAAAGAGATCAGTGCTACATCGCACCCAGCTTAACCAGCAATGGATCTTGCTTGGTGAAAACTGCAAGACTGGACCACCTTCCTTTGCCGGCATTGGTGAGAAAACATTTGCTGCTAAACATGTACTGGGACTTTGTGGAGTAGCTCATTTTATTTTGGGAAGAAGTAATTTTCTGTCATTTGGCTTTAGAAGCTTGCTTGTGGTATTATTTTTAAAGCCTTTCTGTTATTGATCACCCAGGTGTTGTATCAATTCTTGGGGCACTAGGTTTAAAAACCTGCTTTCTAAGTGCATCAATGGCCATGACATCAGGACACAAACCAAACCTCTTGTCTACCAGGCTGTTGTCATCCCTACCCTGTTGCATGGGTGTGAAACCTGGACAATATTTTGGAAACACCTAAACAATTTGGAATGTTACCATTATCCAAGGCTTCAGAACATCCTCCATATCAGTTGGAAAGATAAAAGAATGAATGGCAGTGTTCTGGTTCAAGCAAACAGCACCAGGTTTGAAGCCTTGTTTATATAGCACCAGCTATATTTGACAAGACATGTCATAAGAATGCCTGACAACTTCCTCTCAAAGGAGGTCATATGCTCCCAACTCACCAGTGAGGTGTCCTTGAATATCCTCCTTTTGTCCGCCTTGAAGGCCAATCTGAAGAAATGCAATATTATCAGCAGCACCTGGGAGACTCCAGCATTGAATTAATTCCCAGTGGCTGTGATGTATGACAAGGCATTGATCATTTAGTCTATCTGCCTCCATAGTGAAGTGAATTTGCTCAAGAAAGACAAAGGGAAAGGGCTGTGACCTAACATCATCAGGATTTACTCCTTTCTCCCACAACTATTTGCCCTGTCTGTTAGACTGTCCTCCTCGTACTGGGGACAGCCTCTGCTCCTACCAGCTAAATAGGATCCTGAAACTGTGAGCGTTGTATGTATTGCATGCACAAAATTTGCCTTTTCAAACTGGAACAGAAACGATTAAAATGCACAATAACTATTCATATTAGACTTCTAACCAGGAAACATCATAACAGCACCTGGATTCACAGATTTAAAGGCCAGAAGGAATTATTAATATAATGTAGGCTCACTTTGTACAAGAATATCAGTCATAGAATGTCACTCAGCTGTTCCTGTAGTGGTAGGAGATAATCTGCCAGGTTAGAAGCAGGAACATAATGAGAAAAAGGAAGGATTCAAAATAGTAAAGGAAAACTATTAAAGGAAAAATAGGGAAAAAACCCCAACCCTTGCTGTTGGCTATGGTATAAAAAGCTAGCTATGCTTAAGCTTCTTTGTGGCTGTCTTGTTACCTAAATGTGTGGGATTTACTTAAAGAAAAAATACACTTGTAATACTATCTTGCAAATCTTCCTAGATGAAATTGCTCTAAGACATATGGGGACCTTAAGTGAGCATATCCAAAATCCTTTCTCCTTCCTCTGACTGTTTTACTGGTGTTCAGAGGCTGGTCTTCCAAAGGAACACAGAGAAAGGATGGAAGTAGTATTAAATTGCAACAAATTTTACACCACCTTAAAGGTTTTGAGAACAAAATAAATGGTTTAAACCCACCTGTTAAATATACAGAACAAAGGGGAAAGTGATCTTAGTGTAGTAGGTGTCCAAACTGGGACTATGATAGCATGCCATGGCTGACATATGTTATTCAAGCAAATGGTTTCTTTTCCCAAAAATGTGCCAGACTTTGCTTCTCTTATGCCTCACCTATGTCTCTGTTGCCATGTCTCCTCTTTTCCCGTTCTGTATCCAATAAAAAGCCTGATCCAGGGAACTGCTGACTACCTGCATCATGGTTTCAGGTCCCATGGCAAGAGGATGAGATTGTTATAGTATACATAAATGTGTAAGAGCAAGAACTGTGTCATGTATTATCCATATGTCACACATTCCTCCAGGGTGCTTCTGAATGAAATAGGTATCAACAAAAGGAAAAATCATAGCATGGAAATAAAAGATATTCTTTATATCTTTTTTGCATTTCTTGACATTTTGGGGAGGTAATCTTTTTTCCTGAGTTGGTCTTACTTGCAGCAGAGGATTGAAGACACAAATGAAAAAGAGGAGCTTTGTTTATGAGACCAAGAATATATATCAATTGGGGAGTGAAAGTCTAGCTAGCTTATGAGAGGGATCAAACACTAATCTTCTACTCACGCCTTTCAAATGTTGTGCTGGTACTACTGCCTGCGGGTAGCTCAGAAATTAGATTTTCTACCAATATAGCGGCGTAGCCTATCACCTTCAGTTTAAAATTCAGCCTTCATTCTGTCCAACCTGAGATAAAGATACCTTTTATGTTCCAAGACCTGATTTTTATTTGCATCATCAAATGGGCTAACTTCCAGAATTATCAGTTCAAAGGAATGCTATAAAACAACTTAATTTTCTTTAGCTCCTTCTGTAGTAAAAAAACGTTAGCCCCCATAATTTTGCAGTAATGCTTGAGCAACAACCATATGATAGAAGTGTCTTATGACCATCTTATGACCCTTTTGTGTAAAGATCAGGAGGTCTAATGTCCAAGCTGTGGTTCTTACTGTTTGCCTTGCATTTTGAAATCATCTCTGTCCAGTGCCTTAAGGTTACGTTAAGATAAGAAGTTACTAAAGTTTAACTAACTTTGTTGAAATTGCTCTTTTCTTCTGAGCATGCTGCAATTCTACCTTTGAGTGCGCACGTACTAACCCTGATAAGTCACATTAACCAATAACTAGTTAAGTACAGCCTACAAGATAAGACGTCACAATTAGGAACTGGTACTGCAGCCAATAAACTTCTAGTACGTCAAGACTCTGTTGAATGTAAGCTATAAAAATGTGATTCCAGGCAGGACTCATCGTCGGCCCTGATTTGAGCTCTCTGCTCCTCAGTCGAACTGTTTGCAAACAATAAACCTAGATGGACCCAGCCTGTATGTGTGACTCTTTCCTTGAGGGTAATTGAACAAGCCTCCAGGGGAACGAAACTAGCCGTTTTGGCAACAATTTGGCGAGCCAGCCAGGAGCCCTCTGGACTACTTCACGGCACGACGAGATCGGCAAAGGGGAGTCGTGAAGTGGCCACCGGACTGATCTTGGAGTCCGTCATGACCCCCGGGTCCGTGAGTCGGGCACCTGAAAGGTCAAAGGCACTCCTTTGAACGAGTCATCCAGGCTGAGTGGGTCCGAAGAGATAGCGCCAGGGGTCCAGCAGAGTGAGTATTCGCTTTCCTTGTGTCAATTGAATGGTTTCTAAAGGAATTTGAGGAGCCCTGAGGATTTAAGTGTTGGTTTTGGTATCCAGCATATTGGTCTGGATTTTGGATTCGGGGAATCCCTTTAGAAAAATGAGCCGCTGACCAAGTCTGAGACTATAGCTGAGCCTAGCCGCACCGATTCTGCCCAACAAGGTAGAGTCAAACGCAAGGGGGCTCAGCTGGAACCTCGTGACTCAGTGGACAGGGACCTGAGTGCATTTGTATATTGGTAGACACAATGGGTTCGGGTAGCGCCCGAGAAGAAGATTCTGCTTCCCCATTAGGATGCATGCTGAGGAATTTTGGTAAATTTAAGGGAGACTATGGAATAGAAATGACAAAGGATGACTTGATTATATTTTGTCAGAAGGAATGGCCCACTTTCAGGGTTGGATGGCCGGAAGTCGGTTCTTACAATGTAAAATTAGCTAATGCAGTTTCAAATGTGATAACCTGGGACGGCCACTGGGATCAGTGGCCGTATATAGATTGTTGGATAAGTGCTATAATGAATCCTGTTCCCCCATGGGTTCAGAAGTGTAAAAAGAAAATGTGTAAGATGTTATTGGCAAAAGACACTGGGAGAACAGCCCAAGTCCTTCCTGATTCTGGTAGTGAGGGAGATCTGATTCAGGGACCAGGACACAGAGTTAGAACACAGTCACCTGTCAGCCCCAGTTCCAGGAGTCAGGAGTCACCATCATCATCTCAGACGGACTCTAGCCCCAGCTCCAGGAGCCAGGAATCATCACCATCATCCTCATCATTCTGAGAGGATCCTGACTTGTTGGGTGGGGAGAGGTCAGAAAGTCCCTCAGTAGTACCCCTAACTGGCCTTGGGGTTTCAGGAGAAAAGAAGGGAAAAGACCCAGAGAATCTCCCACCAACAGCTCCCCCTTATGAGGAAATGGACAGCTTCCTGGAGGGGCTGGCTCAGCTCAAATCAGCGTTAAAGCTCGTGGAATCCTGGCATGATAAAATCCCCCGGAGTTCCCGTAACAAGAACCCCAATTACAATTGTCCCATGAGACAAGTAGTGACTCCAGGAGAAGGGGGGGGAACAACCTTCGTTTACGTACCCTTTCACACGTCAGATTTGTTTAATTGGAAGAATCAAAATCCTTCTTTTAGAGAAGACCCCGATAAGATTCAAAATCTGTTTCGGTCAGTAGGGCAAACCCACCGTCCTACCTGGGCTGATGTTCAAATGATGCTGCATACCCTCCTGACCTCTGAGGAAAGGCGGATGGTACAGGGAGTAGCGGATAAGATAGCTGAGGGAGCGGGTAGTAGCCCCTGGAGGGGACCTGCGTGCTGTATGTCCTATTGAGAGTCCCAATTGGGATAACGACTCAGAGGAAGGGAGAGATCTGAATCGTCAATATCTGGGGATTATAGTAGAAGCTCTGGGTAAGGCAGTACCATGGGTACCAAACCTCTCCAGGATATGCGAGGTCTGCCAAGGAAAGGATGAATCTTCCTCAGCCTTCCTCGAGCGGTTGTATGATGCCTTTAAGAAATTTAGTGAAATAAACCCTGAGGCTTCAGAAAATCACCGCATGGTGAATATGCTGTTTATTGGGCAGGCAGCCCCAGATATAAGGAAGAAGTTGCAAAAAGTTGAAGGAGGACCAGGGAAACCCCTTTCAGAGCTAGTGGAAGTTGCGTATAAAGTCTATGGGAACCGGGATCAAATAGCAGAAAAGAAGGAGGAGAAGCGTGGACAGAAGCAAATGGCCATGCTAGCAGCTGCCTTAAGCAAGAGTACTAATGGCAATGGAGGATGGAAAGGACAACCAGAGGGGGGGCAGAAGAAAGGAAGAGGTCGGCCGCAGCCAGATGAATGTGGATATTGCCGGGAAAAAGGAAATTGGAAAAAAGATTGTCCTAAGCTACGGGATAAAAAGAGGGAAACCCAACGAGGGGACCGCCAGATGCTAGCGGAATCCTCGGGAGAAGATTCTAGCTGAAGGGTCCAGGGCAAACGCCCGGAAGGCTCCCATGGTACAGATTAGGGTAGGTGGCAGAGATTATGAGGCCCTAGTGGATACCGGGGCCACCTTTTCAATGATTCCTGTGAAACCCCCTTTAGCTAAAGGAAGCGGAAAGTATGTAACGATAGAAGGGATAGAGGGAAGACGAATCAGATTGCCTGTATATAAGCCCCTCCTCACGAAGATTGGGAATAATAAGCTGGAGCATGCATTTGTAGTATCACCTGCCTGCCCAGTAGCACTATTGGGACGGGATTTGCTAACAAAACTGCAAGCGGAAATCTTCTTCTGTGAAGATCAAATCATAGTGCAATTACCAGTAAAGCAAGGCTCAAACTACCAGATGGCTTTACGGACAGTTGAGACAAGATCAGAACCCAAAGGGATTGAGATTTTAGAAAATGTGGATCCCTGTGTATGGGCAGATGGAACTCCTGCCCGAGCAAAATATGTACACCCTGTAAAAATTCCCCTGAGGGAAGGAGAAGTTCCTGTGTGTGTCAAACAATATCCTCTGAAGAAAGCCACTCGAATAGGCTTGAAGCCACTAATTGAAAAATTTAAGAGGTATGGGTGGTTAATAGAGGGATCATCCCCCTTTAACACCCCAATCTTGGGTGTACCCAAAGCAGATGGAATCTCTTTTAGGCTGGTACAAGACTTAAGGGCCATAAACAAAAAGATTTTAGTGGACCACCATACAGTCCCAAATCCCCACACCATCTTAACCCAGGTTCCAGCGGATGCTGAGGTATTCTCTGTGCTAGATTTAAAAGATGCTTTCTTCTCTATTCCACTACATGAAGATAGTCAGAAATTGTTTGCCTTTGAATGGGAAGATCCAGATACATACTATAAGACCCAACTGTTGTGGACGGTATTACCTCAGGGATTTGCTTCATCTCCTCATATTTTCGCAACAGCTTTGCAAAAAGATTTGGAGCACTGGAAAGAGAGACACCACGAAGTGGCACTGTTGCAATATGTTGATGATTTATTAATAGCAAGTCCCGACTTACAGACGGGGAAAAAGGCGACAGAATCCTTACTGAATACCCTGGGACAGAGAGGGTATAAGGTGTCTAGAGAAAAAGCTCAAATTTGCCAACCAAAGGTTACCTTTTTGGGATATGAGATTAAAAAGGGGATTCGGGCTCTGAGCAAGGATCGAATTCAAGCAATTCAGGATATGCCTGCTCCCAGGAACCCTAAAGAGCTGCGAGCTTTCTTGGGTTTAACCGGGTTTTGTAGACTGTGGATTCCTGATTATGGGGGAAAAGCCAAACCCCTATATGAGTCCCTCACGAAGGAGGGTCTCACAAATTGGAAATGGACTAAGGAAAAACAACATGCATTTGAATTACTGAAAGCTGCCCTCTTGCGACCCCCAGCATTAATGATCCCAAATGGGCACAAGCCCTATAGACTATATGTGCATGAAAACAAAGGGGTAGCTTCAGGAGTTTTAACTCAGCCAGTTGGTCCAACTTGGAAACCAGTGGGATACTACTCCAAGGTCTTAGACCCGGTGGCAAAGGGGTGGCCTGCATGTTTGAGGGCTGTCACCGCCACTGCTACCCTCATGGAAGAGGCCCAAAAGATTGTTATGGGAGCTGACATGGAGATGCACACTCCACATGGGGTTCCCCAAATTCTCGGAGGAGAAGGAGGGAAATTTTTGAACCCCTCCAGACAATCGAGATATGAAATCTTCCTTTTATCTAATCCAGGTCTTACCTTTAAACACACCACTGCCTTAAATCCAGCAACTCTGCTGCCGGAGCCGGGGCCTCCGGGTCATGACTGTTTAGAAGTATTGACACAGACAGTACTAATTTGCCCTGATTTGAACGATGACCCAATTGAGAACCCGGAGGAGGAATTCTTTGTAGATGGTTCGAGCAATGTGATACAGGGTGTGCGAAATACCGGATGTGCTGTGGTGACATTGACAGAAACGGTATGGAAAGAAAAGCTCCCTGCAACATGGTCAGCACAGGCAGCGGAGCTCGTGGCCCTAACTCATGCACTAGAATTGGGAAAAGATAAAAGGGTAAATATTTTTACAGACTCACGTTATGCCTTTGCCACTGTTCATGCCCATGGGTTGTTGTGGAAAGAGCGGGGATTCATCACGGCCTCTGGACAAAAGATTGCCAATGGCCCACAAATAATAATGTTATTGGAAGCCCTCCGGCTACCAAAGGAGGTGGCCGTGGTACATGTAAGAGCCCATGGCAAGGCTGCAGATGAATGCCAGAAAAGGGGAAATGCAAAGGCTGACATGGCAGCTAAAGAGGCAGCACAAACAGGAGGAGAGGCAGCGTTCCAGGGCACGGCCCATGAAGTGTCTTCCTATTTAGAAAATTGTGAAGTAAAATATGGTCCAGGGTCAGATAAGCTAGCCGCTGAACTCAAGGCTAGTAAAAATTCACAGGGATGGTGGATCGTACCGGGAGGGAAAGTGTTGATACCTCGAGCCCTGCTGGGAGAGATACTCCACCGATTGCATTCTTCCACTCACATGGGAAGCACAGCAATGGGAGATTTGTTGACTCGTCAAATGGTAGCCCCCGGACTTTATTTGGATGCCCAGAGAGTGGTCCCTCAGTGTCCGACTTGCCAGAAGGTGAATCCAAAATCTGCCAGACCACCAGCTCCCATGGGAGCAAGACCGTGGGCTCAATATCCTGGACAAGCTTGGCAGATTGATTTTGCTGAACTTCCTAGATCCAGCCGATACCATTACCTGTTGGTACTAGTTGACCAGTTAACTGGGTGGGTGGAAGCGTACCCCACGAGAACAGCTACCGCATCTACAGTAGCACGGGTGCTACTCCACGAGATAATACCCAGATTTCTGTTACCTGAGTCTATTGAGTCAGATCAAGGCAGTCATTTCGTGGGGAAAATAGTACAGGAAGTGTCCAAAGCTTTAGATGTCACTTGGAAACTCCATGCTCCATGGAGACCCCGGAGTTCAGGCCAGGTGGAACGCATGAATAGGACACTGAAGGCTATGTTGACAAAAATTTGTATTGAGGCTCATTTGAAATGGCCACAGGCACTCCCACTGGCTTTAACTCGTATTCGTAGTACACCACGTAGGGGAATTAAATTATCACCTTTTGAATTGATGTTTGGTATGCCTCCCAGGGTCTTGCCAGCAGGATGGAGGGAACTAGTTACTGTAGAACTTGGTAAATCTGAAATTTGGAAACACGTTATTGCCTTGCAGTCTGTTTTGTCTTCTCTACACAGGTTTGCTGCATCCTTCCAGAGCCTTCCGCTTGATGCACCAGCCCACAACTTCAAACCGGGTGACCAGGTCCTGGTACAGAAGTGGAAAAAAGATCCTCTTGCGGAAAAGTGGGAAGGACCCCATCAGGTGTTGCTGACTATGCACACGGCTGTCCGCTTATCAAACAGCGACAAGTGGACCCACTATTCAAGAGTGAAGCCTTTTCATCCGGAGGACACCAACTCCCAGGGTGTGGTCACTCTGGAAGCTGACAACACCCAGGAACAAGAAGCCGACAAGTGGACAAGTGAACCAGTAGGAGCTCTGAAGTTACGCTTACACAAATGTGGACTCTAATCTATTTTTTTGGACTCATGTCCCTTTTAGGTATAGCAAACCCAAAAGGATATCACCCAGACTGTTGCAAATGTCCCTTTGACATAAAGCTTAAGCCCCTAAATAAGACTAGCTATGAGGCTTCAAAGTCTACTATAATCAATGCCTCTATGCATACCCTCTCCAAATGCTGCTTGAGTCAAGAAATTATAATAACGTATGCACTCCGTGCTGGTCCAACACCGGTATGTATAGAGCCAGAACCAGAACTCTGGTCGGCAATCCTCAGAGATTGGCCTTCAAATCCTCCCTTCGAGGTTGAGCCCCAGGGAATCCGCATAGGAGATTATCATTACGCCATGAATAAAACTGTAAGACCTAAAGGTCCACCTGCAAACCCATGGGTGGGAAATGTATGGGTGGCCCTGCTCAAAGAGTCAGCCCGCGCTCTAACTAACCACAGTTGTCTTCTGTGTGCACTTACTCCTGTTTCTAGTGATGAGGGAGTCCCTTTCCTGCCTATTCCCCTCAATAGGACAGGCCTAATCTCTGACTGGGGCTTTAATCATGATTTTAATCTCTCCTCACGATTTAATGGTTCTGGGAGACTCTTGGTAGCGAAGATTAAAGGATCTATTTGTATTTCCCAACAGGGAGGGGGATTTAGGGTGGGACAGTCACGATGCCAAGAGACATGGATATCTAAGGAGGTTGCCCCTCGCCAAGGTGCTTGGACACATGCAAACGCTTCATATGATACGTTTGAAAGCCTCCCTTGTCTCTTGGGTGAGGAACAAATTTTAGTTTGGGGCCACAATTGCACTCATTATCAAAACGGTATGAAAAACTCTTTAAAAAGGGGTTCACTGACCTTGGCTTTAATGTTTTCCCGTTCTAGCATCGTAAATGAAACCTGTGGGCTGTGGTGGATTTGCGGGCAATGGGCATATAGGCAGCTTCCCCCCAGTTGGGCTGGGACCTGTTATCTAGGGGCTTTGATTCCTGGCGTTTGGCTAGTGCAGCCAACACCTCATGATACTCAAACCATCCACCCTGGGCTTTATCGTGCTAAGCGTGGTACTGATACCTCCCTTGAAAAGATAGCCGCAGGAGGGAGTCAACGGTGGGGCGATAATGAATGGCCAGCCAAAAGAATCATTCAATATTATGACCCGGCAACTTGGGAACCAGTTGTGGTTGGAAGGGAGCCCACCTATCTGACTAACCGCATTATCAGACTCCAGGCCGTAGTAGAGATAGTCACTAACAAGACTGCCACAGCCCTCCGCTTAATTGGAAGTCAACTCACCCAGATACGCACCACGGTGCTGCAGAATCGTTTAGCTCTTGACTATTTACTTGCCAGCGAAGGAGGGGTGTGTAAAAAGTTAAACCTGTCCAATTGTTGTGTTGAAATTGATGATAATGGTGAATTGATAAAAGACCTAGCAAATGATATGGAGAAGGTAGCACATGTTCCAGTCCAGACATGGAACGGATGGAACCTTGACTGGTTCACATCCTGGCTTCCCCAGACTGGCTGGATAAAGGGAGTGTTGATGGCCTTATGCTTGTTAGTATCAATCCTTTGCTTGCTTCCCTGTATGCTACCATGCATCATGACCCTTCTGAGACGGACTGTTCGATCAGTTGTTAACCGTGAAATGTTTGTACACTATCAGAAATTGGCTATCGCAGACACTTATTAAAAATTTAGAGTAAGAAAGCATCTGAGGGGGGAGTTGTAGTAAACAGACGTTAGCCCCCATAATTTTGCAGTAATGCTTGAGCAACAACCATATGATAGAAGTGTCTTATGACCATCTTATGACCCTTTTGTGTAAAGATCAGGAGGTCTAATGTCCAAGCTGTGGTTCTTACTGCTTGCCTTGCATTTTGAAATCATCTCTGTCCAGTGCCTTAAGGTTACGTTAAGATAAGAAGTTACTAAAGTTTAACTAACTTTGTTGAAATTGCTCTTTTCTTCTGAGCATGCTGCAATTCTACCTTTGAGTGCGCACGTACTAACCCTGATAAGTCACATTAACCAATAACTAGTTAAGTACAGCCTACAAGATAAGACGTCACAATTAGGAACTGGTACTGCAGCCAATAAACTTCTAGTACGTCAAGACTCTGTTGAATGTAAGCTATAAAAATGTGATTCCAGGCAGGACTCATCGTCGGCCCTGATTTGAGCTCTCTGCTCCTCGGTCGAACTGTTTGCAAACAATAAACCTAGATGGACCCAGCCTGTATGTATGTGTGACTCTTTCCTCGAGGGTAATTGAACAAGCCTCCAGGGGAACGAAACTAGCCGTTTTGGCAACACTTCCATGCAGATTTTAGCTTGTAACCCATTTTATTTATTTCAGGTTATATGCCAAGATAAGTGTGTCTGTCCATGGCTGTAGGTGCCATTAGCAATATTTAGTAGCACAACTTTATCCTCAAAATATGGGGAGAGATTAATTGAGAAAAAGTTGGAAGAAAAAAGAAAAAGAAGAAAAAAGGACAAGGAGATCCTAGTTAAATTGCCCATAGCCCCAGTGGGACTTCAGGGCAACTATGACAATTTATACTTGATGAAGATTGGCTTATTTACTTGTCCAGATGCTTGAAACAAGCAGGGGAGTTGATGAAGTAGAAGAGAGGTTTGTCAGAAGGCAGGGTCTACCATAAAGAGGCTGGAAAAGGACAGAAGGGTGAGGCTGATATTAAGAAGATGGGGTAAAGAATAGTGAATAGTAAAGGAATGCAACAGTGATAGCTAGGTTGTAAAAAGTCCCTGATGAATTTCATAAGGGACAGTTTCATCTGAGTGGATCCTGAAAGGAACTGTGTTGTTTGTGTTAACAGCTGCTGCTGGATTTGCAGCAGGGCTAAACATCCCTGCAAAGGCAGAGTGGGAAAGTTTGCAGCCATGGTGTTTTGCAAAAGCATATGCATGTTTTTGGCCCCTGAGGCAGGCACGGGGAGGGAACTCAGCCAGGCTTAGAGAGGGGAGAGGGGTTCAGAGCTTGGACTGGAACCATGCTGAGCCCGCCCTTGATGTCTTGTGAATAGAAGCTGTGCTCAGTGGCAGGGAGAAGACCTTTCCAGTACCCTTTTTTCTCTGAGTCGGAGGGATCCGTAAGGGAGACTTACCCAGGAGGGTGGGGTGTCAGTCTGGGAAGGCTCTGGGGACATTTAGCTGAGCAAAGAGCCTGGGGCTGTGTGGGTGATAAACCGAGGGTTGTTTCCCTTATCAACACAAGGGGCTGTGACTGGGAATTAGAGGGAGGTGCTTTTAGGGAGGGGGGACAGTGTGTGTTTCTTTTGCAGATACAAGACAGCTGGACCAGAGGAAAGCTCTTCCCCATGCTGGCTCTAGCGGAGAGCACCTCAGTGCAGCTGCACCAGCCAATGTTACTATGTTGCTAATGTAAAGAAGTCTGTATTAACCCTGCGTGCTTCTGCTGAAATTTAAGGTTTAATCTGGGGAGTTGTACTGAGGGTGTTTTAGATTCAATTGGTATAAAGTGTTTTTAGTTCATTGATACCTGGCTTTGACAATTAGATTATTGATATCCTTTTAATTTTCCATCAAAGTGAACAACTGGTACCTGAGTCATCTTAAATTCAGCATCTACAACAGAATTGTAATGCCTGTAAATGCGGGACTATTGTGACTTGTGTCCTATACTCATCCATGACAGAGAACAAACATAAAACCTCTTATGAGATAGGTAAAATATGAAGCATATTTACATAAGCACTCCAGGAGATGTAACTGTAACTGCATTCTTTTACCAAGGGTCGAAATAAATCAGTTGCATCTCTCAGTGTCTGGTGTTGTGCTCAGTATTCATCTTTCTGTCCTCTGTCTCTTGATAAGTATTTTGCCTTCACAAGGTTTATGCGATTGTGGGTACATAATCACACAATCAGAATCAGTCATCTAGCAACAGATTGATTTCCCACCTACCCTAGCATAAAAATGCATTTTTTATTTTCTATATAGATTATGGAGCACAAATGTACAGGTAGTAAATTATTTGTGAGCTCAGACTATCAATGGATAATTCATGTTACTCACTGAGTGAGGATCTCCTATCTGCTAAAAATCTATACAAAGTGCAAATCTATAATTAAACATCCTCACCTTTACACTTCAGGCATAGTATCAAGGCATCTCATGTAGCTCTATTATGACATCCTGGTAGAAACACAGGACAACTATTTACACTGAAGGCAGCAGTCAAATATGGAATTAAATGTCTGTCACATACAAAAAAATAGACTTTTTAAACAGATGCTTAAAATTATATGAATAAATCTTTAATATAAACATGAATATGATAATATGTGGTTCTATTTTTTTTCAATATAAGAAGCGTGTGTATGGTTGTGCTGTATAGTGTTTGCTTTTTTGTGGAACTCAATTTAAAATCTCTTTCATAAATTAAAACGCTTTAAATCTACATGCAATGTATATTGTCAAATTGTAGCAACCCCCCCAGTTTTTCTTTTTTTAATATATATATGAGATAGATATGCATATATATGATAGATATGCATTCCCTTTCCTTCCCCAATTATTTCTGGCTTTTCTTTCTCTCCCTTTCTATTCCCTATAGACAAGCATAAACGAGCTCAGACTTAGGATAAGCGTTAACATTTTTATTTTGGTAGCAAGTTTTTGGTTTTGGATATCCACTGTTTTATATTGTATTATTATTAGGTTTGTATTGATTCTTACTGTTGTATATTGTATTATTATCATTTTTGTATTGATTTTTATTGTTTCCTATGGATATTGTATGGTTTAGGCCTGTGTTTGTAAGTGAACCAAAGTAATGTCAAGTTTCTATTTTGTATGTCAAGCCTCCATCTTGTGTCCTCTGCCTGGGCATCCCCTGTGTTGCAACTGTATGAGTTACGTACCCTTCCCATCTAAATTGGTTCCCGGATGAATGAGAGTGATTGGGAATGATTGAAATACAATGGTAGCAGGCCTCTACTGAATGGCCTGTAACAACTGGGCCATCACCTCACATTGATTCATCCAGGAACCATGGACCTCACCCAGGAACAGAGACAAGAACCCAGCATTTGAAAGACAAAAGACCCTGCAGAACCAGCAACTCGACCATTGTACTCCACCATTACAGACACCCGAAACTGCACATCCCTGCATGGAGCACACCTGCTCCGTACGCCAGGGGCTGACTCTTGCCTGGGCATACCTCCTGTCACTAGGGTCACACAAGATCTGCCCCTATAAAAAAGGGCAGTCAAGACAGACCCAGTGGGACGCCCTCTCCATCTGGACCAACACCATGCCATGTCACCTATCCACCCAAAGGCTCTGCCGGTGCCTCCCCTCTGGACAATACATACTGGACAAGGACCCCTTTCCAGCCTGGATAGGTAGCTATCACCCCCCACTCTGCTTCTCTTCCCTACCTGGACTCCAACCCTTCCACTGAGTATCTTTCTCCTGCTGCCATTGTGAGTGCTTGTGTGTGTGTGTGTGTGTGTGTGTGTGTGTGTGTGTGTGTGTGAACCAATAACTTCAGGGGCTGTGTAGTGTGTTGTCTGTAATAAAACTGTTATTTGGACCCCTAAGTTCGGTTTTGCTTTACTCTGGTTTGGCCCTGCTCCAATTTCTGCTCCTCACCCTACTGACTTCTGTTTCATTTCTCCCTCTTCTGCTCTCCTCTCTGCCTCCAACCCCCCTGTTTCTTTGTGTGGAGCCTGTGTCTAGCTCCGCCTGGCCTATCGGGGTGTTGCCCCTCCCCTCAACTCGCCTGCCACGACTTGGATGTAATCAATTACCTTTAGAGGGGTCTACAGTGGAGATCTTTATCCTGGGTGGGGCCTCCTGATAGACGGTGTTACTCACGGTTGAGTGACGCGGTGGTCCACGGGGCTCCGCCTCCCCTACACCCCGTCCACACGCCAACCATTGGGTGATGCGTTCCAGATGTTTCCAGGCCCTGTATGACGGCATCAGACCGGGTCCCCGGTTCCTGGTCGTTCTCCCTCCTGCTGGGAGTGATTCCTCCTTCCTCCCTTCTTACAGAAAATACTCCTCCAAATCAGGAGGAGCTGGTGGGTGCTCCCCCTGGTTCCAGCTCCCTCCTAGAGCCTCTGCTGTCTCCCCTCTCCTACCGGCAGCAGAGCGCTTCCCTGCCTCCTGAGCGTCAGCCACTTCAGGATACTGAGAGAGTGCCTCGGCTTGCACTCTCTGACCGCCTTTCACTCTGCCGTTCGCGAAAGGTGTACAGCTCTTAGATAAGCTGCCTGCTTGAGGCCCACAGGCTGGGTTCTCTCCGCTCTGTGCGAGAGCCCGCAGCACGGGCTGCCCGCCCGTACTGTCTCTCCCTGGCTCCCCCTCTCGCCCTGTCCTGCCAGCATTTTTAAACCTTCCCGCCGCAGCCGCTACGGCTGCTGGGATTGGCTCAGCTGTTCGCCGTGCCAGGAACAGCTGTTGCCAGAACCGGCGTAATGGCGGTTCGCGCGGCTGCAGCCGCGGATGCGGCTCCTCTTCCCGCTGCTCTTCAGCTGGTACGTATGACCCTCTGGGGGCTTGCTCTCAGGTTCTGGGGTCTGTGGGTCCTCCCTTCTCTCCCTCACTAGCCTGTGGGGGCACTTCGCCGCCACAGACCTCCCCCTTTAAGTTGCCTTGTGGCGGCTGATTTTGTCTCGTGACGGCATGTGTCACCTGCTCCTCCCTATGGATGTGGCCCGCCCCTTCCTCTGTGTCGTCTGCGCCTCCCCACCTGGACAAGAAGTCAGCCACAAAGTTATCTCAGCCCGGACGGTGTATCACCGTGAATTTGAATGGCTGTAAAGCCAAAGCCCAGCGGGTGATCCTGGTGTTCGTGCTCTGTTTCTGTGTTAACCAAAGTAGTGGTGCGTGGTCTGTTATTACCACGAATTCCCTCCCCATCAGGTAGTACTTAAAGTATTCTATTGCCCAGCGTATTGCCAGGCACTCCCTCTCGATGGTGGCATACCTGGTTTCTGCACGGCTGAGTTTCCTGCTGGCAAAGGCAATTGGGCGCTCCTCCTGCCCGTGTTTCTGTAGTAACACTGCTCCCAGCGCCCGACCTGATGCATCCATCTGTAAAACGAAAGGGGTGTTAAAGTTAGGCGCGTGCACGACAACGTCATGGTGCATTGCTTCTTTCAAATTCTAGAAGCTCTTTCGCATCCCCGGTGTCCATTTCAGTGGCGTCACAGATTTCCCAGCTAACGCGTCAGTAAGTGGTATGGCGAGTGTCGCGAAGCAGGGTATAAATCGCCGATAATAGTTAACGAGTCCCAAGAAGGAACGCAGTTGTTTGCGGGTTCGCGGTTTCTGGAACTGCCTTATAGCCTCAATCTTATCTGTGATTGGCTGAACTGTCCCTCAGCCTACTCGAAATCCTAGGTATGCTGTTTCTTTCCCCGCTAGTTTACATTTCTTCGGGTTGGCGGTCAGCCCTGGTGCTCGGAGTTCCCCCCAGGACTGCTCTGAGGTCTTGGAGGTGTTGTTGCCAGCTGGCAGAAAATATAATGATGTCATCAATGTACGCCGCCGCATATGCTGCGTGGGGTGACAATAGGTTGTCCATCAACCTCTGAAACGTCGCAGCTGCTCCGTTGAGGCCGAAGGGCATCCGCGTGAATTCGAATAGGCCCCATGGGGTCCCGAAGGCTGTTTTGGCACTATCCGTGGGGCGCATCGGGATCTGCCAATATCCCTTTGCCAAATCAAGTGTGGTTATATACTGTGCTTCACCGATTTTCTCAACGAGGTGAGTGACGTGGGGCATCGGAAAGGCGTCAAACGTAGTCAGGGCATTGAGCTTCCTGTGGTCTATACATATGAACAATGACCCATCCGGTTTGACGACGGGGACTATGGGGCTCCGCCATGGACTGTGGGATGGTCGTATAATCCCTTGTTCTTGCATTCTCATGATCTCTTGCTGTATTTCCTGTTGCCACCACTGAGGTATCGGCCTCCATCTCTCCCTCACCAGTGCTCCCTGAGGTGTCCTGATTTCATGTTCTACTCCTGTTACTCGTCCCGGGATCTCTTGGAACACTGCCCTAAATTCCTCTATCAAAGCTAATAATTCTTGCTGTTGGTGATTGCCCAACTCCTTACCCATCTGTACTGACCCCTCCTTCCTGGGTCTCCCTAACCCGGGACACAGCGGTCCCAGGTCCTCCTTTCTATCCTCATCTAGGGCCAGCCAGCCCTGAGGAGTTTTCCACTCCTTGAGCAGATTCACATGGTAAATCTGTCGTTCCCGGCGGTGGCCTGGTTTAAGTAATTCGTAATCTACAGGCCCTACTTGTCTCACCACGGTAAATGGCCCCTGCCACATGGCCAGCTGTTTGCTGGAGGAGGCTGGCAGCGATACCAAAACTTTGTCCCCCGACTGGAACGTCCGTGTTTTCACCTTCTGATTGTAACGCCTTTCCTGTATCCCTTGGGTGTCCCTCAGGTTTCGCCTGGCGATCCGTTGGGCCGTGGAGATTCGGTCTTGTAACTCTTCCCGGTACCTCTCCGCCGACACCCCCAAGCCTATTGGCTTCTCCCATTCTTCCCTTACGATTTGTAGCAGTCCCCGAGGGCTATGGCCATACACCATTTGAAACGGAGAGTACTGGGTTGACTCTTGCGGAGCGTCCCTTATGGCGAACAACAAGGGTGTCAAGATAGTATCCCACCTCCGCGGGTCTTCCTGGGCACACCGCCTGAGCATCCGCTTGATGGTCCCATTTAACCTTTCTACCAAACGGTTAGTTTGGGGATGGTAGACCGAGGTCTTTAGCTGGGTGATGCCGAGGGTTTTACATAAAGCTTTCATTACCCCAGACATAAAGTTTGTTCCCTGGTCTGTGAGTATCTCCCGAGGTATGCCCACCCGTGCTATCCACTTAAGACGTTCTTCTGCTACTTGAGTGGCGGTTATGGACCTTAGGGGCACGGCGTCTGGGAAACGGGTGGCATAATCTACCATCACCAGGATATATTGGTATCCATTATGAGACCTGGGGAGGGATCCTACTATATCCAGGGCGACCAGCGAGAACGGTGTCTCTACTATTGGCATGGGCTTCATGGGTGCCCTTGGGGGCTGCCATTCCTGGGCCCTCTGACACTCTGGGCATGCGGCCCCCCATCTTTCCACGTCCTCTTGGAGATGAGGCCAAAAGAATTCTTGGGCCAGCCTCGCCCGGGTCTTGTTACGTCCCAGATGGCCACCCAGGGGTGAGTCATGGGCCAATCTCCACACCACTTGGTGAAGTGAGGTCGGGACCACTAATTGTCTCCCCCGTATGGTACCCTCCTCACCCCATTGGACCCGATATAATAGCCCCCCTGTTACCTCGAAGCCGGGACGCCTCTGTGAGGGTCCTTCCCGGGAGTCGGCGTCCCACATCCGCTGCAGTTCCGGGTCCTCATGTTGTGCCCTACGAAATTGGGCCGCACTCACAAACTGTTCTAGGTCGATGTTGTCTGTCATTGTTTCGTTGCGACGGGCTGGGCCCTCGCCAGCCCATCCATCGCCCCTCTTGATCCGGTTCCTCTCCTCCTGCATAGCCCTCACTCGCTCGAGGACTGTATAGAATGGCCCCCATTCTCGGCCTAGGATCATCTCACATGCCAGGGTCGGGGCAATTCCAACTCGTAGCTCTCCGCTAAACTCCATCACCCTAAGTGGAACATAGCAAGTCTGGAACCGCATCTCCCCCCCTAGTATGCAGGTCATCATCAGGGGCCCCTCACTCTTCTGTTCCCTCTGCGGAGCGAGGTCTGCCCGAAGTAGGGAGTGGGAACACCCCGTGTCCAATGTGGCCTTAACCGCCCTGTCTCCAACCCATGCGGTTACCATGGGCCGGTTCCATCCCTCGTTCTGGGTTGCCAACCCAAAACTGCAATCCATGGGTTCCCCTCTCTCCGCCTCTTTGCCTCTATCCCGGGAGGGTGGATATCCTGTTGGGGTGCGACTCAGCTCGCTCAGGCCTTCCCCACATTCACGGGAGATGTGTCCGGTTTGCCCACAGCGGTAACACACCATCCCTTTCGGTGGCCCTCGTCTCGAGACCGTTCGCCTTTCCCCTTCGCTTGTGAGTCCCTCTTTCGTGCCTCGGGAGCCTCGTCCGTATCCCCGTTCCTTTTCCGAATTCGCAAAGGCCTCCGCCAAGCGAAGTGCCTCTTCACTAGTTTGCGGCTGGTGTCTGCGTACCCACCTCTGGGCATCCTCTTCCAAATCCCATATGAATTGTTCTAACAGGATCTGGTCCATCACGCCCGCCCGGTCGAACTTGCTGGCTGGCAACCATTTGTTGAGT